>NW_028229514.1:4185678-6585678 GCF_053477565.2 Lygodium microphyllum | reverse complement strand
TGGGAGATCTCTTCATAATGTAGATAATAGTATGAATAGCCTCAAACCAACAATGCTTAGGAATATTTGTTTTATCTATCAATACCCATGTGACTTCCTTAGCTTATCTTCAGATTAATGTTTGTCTCCCGCCCATACAAGAGAATTAAGTGTCCCTTTCTGCCTCCGTAGAAATAATCCTTCAGTATCCCGCAAATAAAAACCTGAAGGTTTATCCTACCAAGATTCTGCCTTGTAACTAGTATCAAGGCCTCGACATCCCATATCGAGCCACGTAGAACACTTGTGTAGTGTCCGGAGGCATTGGGATTTATGGCCAGAGCCCCCCTGGCACCCAAATGTCCTCCTACTCCAAGTGTGCTAGTCTTCTGTTCATACACAAGACATATGATGTTCTTGCTTTGGGAGATGGGTGGAACTCCAAGCAAGTTTGAAGTGTTTTCCTACACTTGAGGACCCAAAACTGTGAATAGGTTATTGTGCAAATACTATAGTGAGGGCACATGCATACATAGTCTACTACATAGCTAGAAGACCATTTCAAGGATTTGGCACGAGTGATGTGAGTGGTGCTTGATGAAGCAAGGGATCTTAATCTAATGAAGATTGGAATAATTGTGTGTGTTGAGGAAAAAGGTAGTTATTCATAAAGATATGAGGGAGACACCGATGTGGGATGGGCAGGAGCAAGTTTTCAATTCAATAAGCTCTTGAAGAACATGGGTCTCTGGGGGATCAACCACACATGGTATAGTTGGTGCCATTGTTGGATTTATGTTGAAGAATCTTTTCCACTTGTTTGATAAGTAAGGATTGATGAAACTGGGTGAATCAAATGAAGGGATGAAATGTGCAAGTGACTAAGCAAGACATGTCAACCAAGGTGAGCCAAGACTCCCTAGGTATGTCTTGGCATTGATGTGCCCTAAGTAAGGGTGTGGGAAAATGGGAAAAGATCTAAGGGGTTAGAGACAAAACCAGTCGATTAGGTTCATTAGATGCATCTAGCTTAAGGACCCCTAGGTGCAATGCACTGCATGTGTGTGCATATTTCTTTTTCTTTTTCCTTTTTTTCTTTTTTGTCTTTTTTTTTCTTTTGCCAAGTCAAGTAACAACAATGATATACAATAAGGCATGTGGCCTTTCAAGGAGAAATGGAAGTATGAGATTAGAAGCCTGACTACAAATAATAAAACTTGGCACACAAGATGATTGGTGCATTAAGGTACGTACAATGAAGATTTGAACATTGAGGTTGGACATTGAAGCACATTGCCACATTTTTTATGAATTGCTGATGAAGAAGAATCTAAACTTGTCAATGAAGACCTATATGCTTAATTGATGAAGCAATTTGCAACTGCTCCTAAGGAAGTAGATGATCATTAGATGTTGTTGTCAAGGTATATTGTCATTGAAGAAATTAGAACCTCATTGTTGATGCTTTATTAAGTTTTGTGTTTCTTTAGTGAGGCTCCAAGATAAACTTGTTATCTTGATTTGCCTTTGATGTCGAGAAGGCTAACTTAAGATGCGTTGAGTGTGGAATCACTCATCTCTGTGTCGACTGCCCTAGATGAAAGCCATCCTGTAGTTCAGAAAACAAGCCATCCATTCCATTGGGGTTGTTTGGTGTCAAGACACTTGCTGGGGAGGCCACACTTATCCCATTGCATGTCATGACCCACGTGCAGACAAAGCATGCTAGCATATCATTGCGAGGGCCTAGCAACCTCAACACAACCTCAGTCGGAAAGAGGAGTCGAAGATGGTGGAAGAAAAGGCTACACACTAAGGTCATGCTCCAAACCGAAAGTGCCACAACACTACATGCTGGAAAGAAATTCATTGACGTAGAGGCAGAAATGTCGGCTCCAAGATGACTCAAAAGGAAAGTGCTAAGGTCAGGGAGTACCCCACAACTCGAAGCGCCAACTCGAAGCCATCAAGAAGGTGAGGGAGTGGGTGAAAGAAGCCTAAGAGCACCTAAAAGACAATGATCCCATACTTGAAGATGAGATCGATGATCTCTTAAGAATGAGCACGTGAGTCTCACCTCCATGACCAAAATGGAGGGATGCGACAGCACCACAAGTAATGCCACTTAGAAAAAGTCTAAATGTTATGGGCCAGCAAACTAGTCAAGGCCATTGGCCAAGAATCGTGGAATAAGGAGAGAAGCAAGGAGCTAGCAACCTCCTTAATACATTGTTGACCATCTATGTGACTCTAAGCTTAGGCGATCTACTTAGGTAGCATCCAATGTTGTGGCAAGAGATGAAATAGTGGGTCGAAGAATCAAATGAGCAAGTTGCCATAGACTTGCACATGCACAACATAGAAATGCAAATATCGAGCCTAACGCTGCACTCAGTGCTTTAGTCCTTGCACATCAATGCCTTTTGGAAAGGCACAAAGACACATACAATCATGCAAGCCTTAGCTCTTGGAGATGTCACAGGGAGGGGAATTGTAGATATGGGAGCGAGAGTTAGCGTGCTAAGCCATGCGGTACTCCAAACTTGGGGTAACCCGTTGGTCAAGACTGCTAGGTTCAAAATCATTTCAGCCTTGTTTTGGATAGCCAATGACTATTTTTAAGCAGGGGCAAGTTGATAACACTTGTGGCAGCAATCATGTGCCAAATGGGAGTTTAGGGGTATCATCAACTTATCCTCCATTCAATGCTTCTAGACCTCAAAGTAATTTCAGGACAACAAACAGTCCTAGAGTTGACTTCAAACAAGGGGACAACAAGCCTAAATCAATTTTAGCCAACATGAATCCTAAGTCTATTCCTATGGATCTTCATAAAGAAAGAAAGGAGAAAGGCTTATGTTTCAAGTGTGGGGAAAAGTATACACCTGATCATGCCTCAAAGTGTGTATACAAAATTATCAAACCCAAGCTTTAGAGTATGTTAGTATTTAAGGAGTGCCGGTTGGGGAAATTTGATTTTGTCGGATACACAACACAACATAAAACTTTAAATGTTTTGATAGACACCACACAAACCACACACGAAAAACAAAATAATAAACAATGCCTCTTGTAGCTCTCAAACAACTAAAACCCTAATTCGGATAGAGCATCACACAACCACAACACAATGAAAATACCAACTATTCGAAAACAAATCAAGTGTAATATATTCTCGTATCTTAACAACCTTGAGCCGATGCTCGACACTTTGACATCCAAAAGCTCAGCATTCAAATTGGCATGACAAGAGCTCACTCTAACATGTGAGCCTCCACTCTCCTCTCTCACAAAATACAATTGTAATCAAGGGCGAAGGCCTCTAACTCTCCACTCTCTTCTCCTTTTATAGTTTTCTCGTCCACACTATCACGTTGAGTTTTAAGCTTTTTGTTTTTGCTTTCTTAAAACATCTAAGGCTTTTATGCCTTACTTTTTAAATGAACTCAATTGTTAAGGCCCAAACTTAAAAGCCTTAATAGCTTTAATAGCTTAAAAGCTATTAAACTATAGTTTCCAAAACACTCTGCATTCAAAATTGTCATCTGTTGTTGTGTGCAATATGTCAAGGACAGTGTCGTATCTATCCTTTCGCCATGTCTTTCAACAGAATATTACCCACAATTATGTCACCCATCATTGCCAAATCATCACTGGGAGTCAACGAACTATTCGTCATCCCCCATCCCATTATTAGTAGTCAACCCTGCAATGCTATTGATTCTGCCTTGGCACTTATGCCGCCTTGCTTTGGCCTTTGAATTACTTGCATCATTAGCGGACGCCATCACTCTTGCATTTTGAGTAATTAGACTGTCAGCGATCCATTAAATATGCCACCATCTTCGCTTATAAGCCGTCATTTTGTATCTCATTTATGGCCATTTTGGCTTCGTTCAATGCCGTCCTTTTGCCGAAACGTGCCCTCAATCCTAATCATCAATAGCAACCATCAATTTGGCCGCCATATTCCCTACTATTCAGCAATCATCCTGTCCCGTCAACTCTGCGTCAGCAGTCGCTATCATAGTTGCGAACTAGATTCATGATAAAACAAGAAACCTTTTACTAATAATTATGCAGTTGAAAAACGATAATTGACTAGAGTTATGCAACGTAAGAATCATTTCATGCCTTGCAATTCCCTATGGGTTATTAGCACTTTCCACAATGACTCATTTGCAAAGAAGATATGTCCTAATAACATGACATGCAATTTATACTTCCATGCACTATCTTAATTCCATTTTGTAACTATGGACATTAAATCTCAGTTCAGTTCATTGAAATGCACAAAACCTACTTGCTAGAAATTCATATAAATTTTTTGCTCACTTTATTTTTGTTCGTTTTATTGAAAATACTAATGACTGAACTTGTCCGTCGTAAGCTAATTCTTTTAAATTAATGAAAGTATTCAAGATGGAAATTGCATCCTACTCAAAAATTATCTACGCACGATTGAATTATAACAACGAAAAATAAAAATTAGGAAGAAGAACCTGGTCTTGTGGTGAGATGTCCATGTGGATGCTAGGAGACGATCCTCCTTCGGTTGCGCCTTGGGATTTCTTAGGAGGCATCGCGAATGCAGCCTTTTTGCCTTGGGCACGGAGTTACAATCTTATTCGTCTCCTTCATATGTGAAAACGGAAAGGGATTTAGGTGGACTTCACGTGAAATTGGGTGGAAGAATCCTGAGGGGGGAGGGGGAAAATAAAGGTATGAAGGGCTTTAAGAATGACTTTTTTTGTATGAAAAAAAAACTTAAGGCCACGTGAAGGCCCCTTCAAGTTGAATTTCGGGGGGGGAAAGAAAAAAAAAAAAGGCTTATGGAGCTCCAAGGTTTTGGGGGAGGGAAGGGGCTTATACGTTTGGGGGGAAAAGGGGCTTATAGGGTTCCGAGGTTTGAGGGGAAAAGGGGCTTATAGGGTTTGAAGGTTTGGGGGGAAAAGGGGCTTATAGGGTTCCAAGGGGGAAATTTGAGGGGGGGGAGGAAAAAGGGCCTAAGGTAAAACCTTTTTGGGAGGGGGGGAAAGGGGGCTTATAGAGCCCCCCCTTAGAAGCTTTGGAAGCTTCTAGAAGCACGTGGAGGGGGGGGTACAGTTGACAGATGGCCGTCACGGAATGGCATATGACTTCAGGCGGCAGGGCGATCTCCTTGGTGGTGACCAACTCGACTCCTTCCTCTAGCTTACGGCAGTGAAGACGCCACAACGCCAGAGTTCTCGGCCCTTCCTCTCCCTTCTAGGGCTTTCTGGCAGCGCCTCAGTCACCATCAATCACTCCCTCCCTCATGAATCGAACACAAAGACTCACTCTCTCCCTCTCTGCAATATGATGGCATCTCCTTTAGGCTTTCATGGCAGCGCATCAGCCGTCCCTCCCTGCGTGCACACCCATCTTGGTTTAAATAGGGGAGGGGATAAGATCCTCCCTCCCCCTACGCGTCGAGGCGCATGATCCATAGCCTAAGCAAGCTCCAGCAAGGAGCTTGCTTTCACATGCTATTCCCCTCTTCCTCCAGCTCGACAGTCGGCTGGAGAGGAGGGGAATAATTTAAAAAATTTTGCCTTTATCACAAGAAATTATCCTTATAAAAAGAGGATTCACGCGTGCTATTGGTAGTATGGCATGTTACATACTAGATTCTGTGTATAAACTAGAAGCACTTACCTATTGTTGAGATGACAAGCTCAACATATGCGGACATTGATGATGGACCGCTTGGTTAGATGGGTCCACACATCTACACTTAGCACGTCGGTGGTCATTATCACTCTCACATGGCCATAACTCATTACTTATTATATTCAGGTTGTTACACCTATTTACAGCTGGCATAGTTATAGCACCAGTCAACTAGTGTAGTCGGTTATGCATTGTTTGACTTAGCAGGCCACTTTCCTTTATGTTGTATCTTATCTATACTTTGTGTACATTGTAAAGTGTGTGGAAGAAGAAGAAGAAACCAGCAAGAAAACGTTTTGGCCTCCGAGGTCATTTCAGGTGCCGTTTTAGACTCGCAAGTTTGCGGACAGTAGTTTGAGGTATCCTGCAATTTCAGTTGTGTCTGCCGTATACACGTGCACAGGTTACAAATTTTAGATTTGTAAGACCAAAGGTATTTACTAGCGAATAAACACAAGGTTTATCTGCAAACTGGTTGTGCTGATTGCATGTATTGTTGAGTAGACAGTGAAAAAGGCTGTCTAGTGTATTGTTGTGCACTACATGTTGAGGGTTGCAGAAGATTTGCTTGCTGTTTGGTATTAATTTTGTGATAATGGTAGAGAATAGTGAAAATCCCATTATTGAGAAGCTCAACAAGAACAATTACCCTTCATGGAAGTTCCGTGTGACGAACTTCCTTATTGGAAAGGGCCTTTATGAATTTTTTTCAGGTGAAGAAAAGGAGCCAGAGCTAGGTATCCCTCCGACTGGAGATGAGTTAAAAGCATGGAAAGAGTGGAATGTGAAAGACAAAAAGGTGATGTACTGGCTATCTGCAGTAATTGATAATACTATGTTGGGACATATCAGGAATGCAAAAACTTTACATGCAGCTTGAATAATTTTTGAGAGCATGTTTTCAGTAAATACAAAGGCACGAAAGATTCAACTAAAGCAAGAGTTGAATGCCCTGAAGAAAGGAAAAATGTATATCAATGAGTATGTTTTGAAGATGAGAAGCATTGCAGATGCCTTAGCAGCGATTGATCCAATGCCAGATGATAATTTGGTTTCATCCACTTTGAGTGGCCTTAACAATGAGAAGGCATGAAAATCATTTGTTACTTGAGTATATGTACGGAAGCCATTTCTAGATTTTGATAAGCTAATCTCTCTCATGATTACTGAAGAGATCAATATGCAGGGTGATTCGTCTGAAAGAAATGGTGAACAGGTGGTGCACAGATCGGATGTTGTACGCTCGCGTAGTGAATGCCGGAAGGTCCCCAAGAATAATAGAACTCTACTTTTTGCACAAAACTCAAGATAAAAAGCATGAACAACATGAATAAGAGACCAATTGGGTGCAATCTCCCCCCATGCCTTGTGTGAGCGCTCCACAAAGCATGTATTTTATATATTAATCATCTTCAAGCTCAAATAATAGCCCAAATTACAAAATAGCAAGCTTTTAGCTTTTGAGTTTGCTTTAGCACAAAATAGAAATAAAGCTAACGGGCGATGCCCAAAGAGTCTGGCATACCCAATACCATGTCCAAGTACAAATAACATAATCGTGTGCCGAAGTGCATACAAAATAATAAATAAATATCCAACGCGTCAATAAATAGGCGTGACAAAATATAGGCGCCATGCCTAAGGTATGCGCCCATCAAAATATAAGTGATAAATCAAATACTCGCTATCCTCCAATGCTTTCCTCTGCCACTGCTGCTATCTCTACACATCAACTGAAGCATTCACAATCTTTAGTAAAATAATACAATTAAACCGACAAAAGTGAATACCTAGCAGTCTTCAGCTATATAAATAAATCAACTGGTTAGAAATCAATCCTAATCTTAATTTATTACGAGTGCGCACTCTAAACTCATAAACGTTTATTAATTTAATATGCATTTTGCGGAATCACCTGCTATGGAATCACCCATGTACACACTAAATTAATGAAACGACCGAAAAGGATAGGTGTCCCCATCAACTTCTCGCACAAAGAATGCACTTTGTGTATGAGCCCCAGTCATCAAAGTTTACGGAATCCACCATAAAACCTCACGGAATCCAGCGTGGCATGGAATCCACCGTGAAATATGCCTCCTGGCATCATACCCCCGGGGTGGGATAGCAATTGACCTCAATTGCTATTAGCTCAATGTGGAGCTAGCAGAGTGGGGAAAGCATTTAAGTCTCTAGCGTGCATCCATTGGGCTTCTTCTATAGGATGGTTCTTAAATTTGACTAGATATCTAGAATATCTTCGGCCAGTTCTAGTGGTCATAAAGTCAGTATCTATGATAGCTTCAGGTTCAAGTATTTCAGTCTCTTCCTCTAACAAAGGTTGGTTTTCATAAACAGGGTGTACAGGTAATTGGCCTCTAAAGGGTCTTAATAAACTAATGTGAAATGTATTGTGAATTTTCCAATGAGGTGGTAATTCTAACTTGAATGCATTATCAGTAATTTTGTGAATGATTCTAAATGGTCCATAGAATCTAGGTGCTAATTTCACAACTAGGTGTCTATCTACACTTTGTAATCTATGTTTTTCTATTCTCAACCAAACATAGTCATCAACTTTGAAATTCATTGCTTGTCTTTTCTTATTGGCTTGTTTGGTATATGATTGCTGGGCTTTGGCAATCATGTCTTTAACCTCATCAAAAATAGTATTGTGCATACTAGCAATATCATCAGCACTCTGAATTCTATTTGATAAAGATGCAATAGGTGTAGACAATCTATAACCATAAATCACTTCAAACGGTGCTTTCTTTGTAGATGTGTGTGGTGTATTATTATATGCAAACTGTAATAAATGCAAGTGTGTATCCCATGTCTGTGGTTTAGAAATAGTATAAGCACGTAAAAGATCTAATATAGTATTGTTAGTGGCTTATGTTTGTCCATTAGTTTCAGGATGAAATGCAGATGAGAAATCAATCTTTGTGCCTAAGTTAGCAAACAAAGTAATCCAAAAGTTGTTACAAAATCTAGAATCATGATCAGAAATAATAACTTTTGGTAATCCATGGTTAGTGAAAACAATTTTAAAAAATAATTGTGCTGCCTGTGATGCTGTTAAAGTTTTCTTACATGGAATGAAATATGCTTGTTTACTAAACCTATCTACTACTGTCCAAATCATATCATGGTTAGATTTAGTATTAGGTAAACCAGTAATAAAATCCATAGAAATTTGTTCCCATGGTCTCGATGGAATAGATAAAGGTATAAGTAATCCATACTATTTACCATGATGTCTCTTAACTCTTTAACAAATCAAACATTCAGAAACAAGGTTAGATACATCAGTGTCCATATGCGGCCAATAAAAATCTTCAATTAATGTACGTAAAGTAGATATGATACCTCTATGACCTTGATATGGAGGACAATGAATCTCATTCCAAACAAAAGATCTGAATGGAACTGTAACACATAATCTCTTTTCATTAAACATAAATCCATCATTATAAGACAGTGAATCAACAGGAATCCAGTTATTTTGAACTAATTTATTCCAATCAGCATGAAAAGTGATGTCCTGATGATAAGTATCTTTCATAGGAGTTAAAGAATCAAATGATATAACAGAAATATTATGAATGGCAGGTCTTCTACTTAATGCATCGGCCACTACATTTTCTTTACCGGGTTGATATTGGATAATCGGATGAAAACTCTGAATAAAGGCTGCCCATTTAATATGTCAGTCAGATATTTGAGGTTGGCTAAGTAAATGTCTAATACTTTGTTGATCGGTCTTAATCATAAATTCAGAACCCATTAAGTAGTGTTTCCACTGTCTTAAGGCTTGTACTACAGCTAATAATTTATTATCATATGTGGAATATTTCAGTTTGGAGGGTTTCAGCTTACAACTAGAATAGGCTATGGGATGATTGTCTTGCATAAGTACGGCTCCTATTCCTGATCCGCTAGCATCAATCACTACTAAAAAGAATGGTCTATTAAAATCAGGCAGTTGTAATACAGGAGCATGGGTTAATGCATGTTTTAATAAGTCAAAGGATTTATGTTGACTATCCGACCAATGATAAACAATACCTTTCTTCAGAAGTTTAGTCAGAGGCAAAGCAAGTAATCAATCCTCTATTTAGTAATTCCTCAACTTGACTCTGAATTTCTTTTTGCTCTATCTGGTTATGCCCATATGGTGCTTTACAAGGTGGTTGTGTACCAGGAATCAAATCTATTTTATGGACTTCTGGACGTGAAGGAGGTAAACCAGGTGATAGATCTTCTGCAAAACAGTCTTTAAAGTATGCAATAAATTCTTTATGCCTAGGGTGCATATGATTTTCTTTAACTTGCAGTTCATTCACCCAAATGAGATAAGATTTACTACTTTTGCATAATGCACGTTTAGCTTGAGTATGAGAAAGCAGTGGAAAAGCATTAGATGCATGCATACCATACAATGTAATATGTTTCCCTTGAAATTTAATATTAATTGAATGCGTGGAATAATCTATATTAGGGTTATGTTGATGACGCCAAGGCATACCTAAAATAATATCATTGGACTGTAATGGTACAACTAGAAAATTTCTTCTTTCAGTGTATTCACCAATTTGAATTTCTAAGTCATGCACTTCCTGTGTACCATTGTACCTAGTGCCTAAGAATGCTGCTTTAATGCGTAGGAACAGTTTGTAGTTTCAATTCTTTCACTAGCTTTGCAGAAATAAAGTCATGAGTACTACCATCATCATGCAAAATAATCTTTTCCTTTCCATGTACTAAACATTTCATTGTCAATAAAGAATGTGGAGTTGGCATACCTCGTAAAGTATCCGAAGGAGTAGTAATGTCGTCTTCATCTTCCGTGAAATCAGGCATTTCTTCGTGTTCTTCATCTTCCATTGCTCCAAGGTAGTTGATATGGACAGGTGGCTTCTTTGAATGACAATTTGCTGCTAGATGTCCAGGTTGGTGGCATTTATAACATACTATAGGCTTGGCTTTGGTTACATTGTTTGCAATGGCAGGAAGTCTAGGGATATTAGGATTTGGCTGTGGAATAGGCTTAGGGTTTTGGTTGATATTGGATGGTAAAGCAGGTGGTTTTGCCCAATTCTTATGGAAAGATGATGAAGGAAAATGACCTTGATTAAATCTTCTAAAATTTGAGTTGAATTGCTTAGATCCATAGTTACCATTGGCTTGGAATTGCTGTGGACGCTTGTCTCCTCCTCGAAGTTTGTCTTCAGTGTCATGAGCTAATGAAATTGCGTCTTCAAGAGTTGCAGGCTTGAACATATTAACTTCAGTGTAGTAATGCCCAAGTAGTCCAGACATATACTTGCACTTGTGTGTCGCTTCAGGTACGTCTTCAAGCATGCGTAACTGGAGTAATGCATTCCAAAAGCGTTCAGTGTACTGACGAATAGGCTCACGATCTCGTTGCTGAAGAAGGTCCCATTGCTTTATGGCTTTTTCATGGAATTGTGGAGGAAGGAAATTCTGCATTAACTTCTTGAAATTCTCCCAGGTAGTGGGACAATCTATACTCTTGCGAACCACGGTCCACCAAAGAGATGCTCTATCCACTAAATGATTAGTGACACACTTGATTTTATCTTTTTTTGCATATGTTTCCTCATTAAAGTAGTCATCAAACTGACTAATGAATGCAAGAACAATTTTTCCCTCTCGAGTGCCATTGAAAGTACAGAATTTGAAATTTCTTTTACTTATCTTTGTTTCCTTGCGAATGGATTGAGCTTCGAGAGTTATGTCGATGGTACGTCAGATAAGGTCTTCAGATTGAGGTTCGTCTTTGTCGGTAGTCGATCTTTGTAAATTAGCCAATTGAGCTTGCAATGCTTGCCTAACTCGTCGTTCTTCATCCAACTGTATCATAATTAAATCTAGCTTTTGCTTCATCGTAGGTTCAGGTAGGTCGCCTTCGGCCATTAAATCATCCATATGTGGTTCTGTCATCCTGCAAAACTCAAAAGACCTCACACTCTCAAAATCAAATTAGCGGGATGAGCGTAGCTCAAGATCGGGCGTACAAGGCTTATATATTTTTGGGTATGGCTTTCACAATTTTCGTCTTTGACTATTGCGGGATTTGTAATCTTTGAAAAATCTATGTTTTATCCTTCTGCCTATGCTAAAAATGGTTCAGCAAACTTGCGTATGCGAAGAGTACCTTCCAATGAACAACTTTGCAGTTCGGAGTTTCTGCGCAGGAACAGCCCTTCTATGAGTTTTGAACAGAAGTCAGTTTTGACTTCAGATGACTTGTCTGACTTGCAGAGTTGCAGACTTATGTGACTTGCAGAGTTCGAGGACTTGCAGAACTTGGTTGATTTATCTGACTTGCAAGATTTAGACTTTGTAGACTTGCAGTACTTGGGAGCTTTTATGTGACTTGTGGCTTAGAAGACTTAGTGTAATAGCCTTAGTAAAGGGCAGCAAAATGTCGTCGATTTTAGGGGGAAGGGGCCGTTTTTTCAGCCGGCGCAAATTTCGGACTCCTCCTCTGATACGTCGCGTTGAATTTCGTGAGGCTTAAAGCTTCTTTCAACTTTACTATTAAGCTTAATAATAAGCTTTTTATCCTTTGAATTAAAGCTTTTAGGCTTTTAGGCTATGGAGTCTTATCTCTGTTTGAAGACGACTTGATGTAGGAGATATCCACGTGGTCCTCCCGCTGCTGCAGGCTGGTCCTTCGCGATCTAATGATGGAAACAGAGGTTCTTGATCGCCAGGAATCCACCCGTATTGACAGTTCACGACGAGATTGACCGTAGAGCTTGATCGTTCCAGGAGCTCCCCCTTCGCACAAGATGGGTGGCGATTGGAAGCTTTTGATCTCAGCTTCGCTCTGATACCACTGGCGCGTAGATCAGATGCTGTACACTCGCGTAGTGAATGTCGAAAGGTCCCCAAGAACAATAGAACTCTACTTTTTGTACAAAACTCAAGGTAAAAAGCATGAACGATATGAACAAGAGACCAATTGGGTACAATCTTCCCCCATGCCTTGTGTGAGCGCTCCACAAAGCATGTATTTTATGTATTAATCATCTTCAAGCTCAAATAATAGCCCAAGTTACAAAATAGCAAGCTTTTAGCTTTTGAGTTTGCTTTACCACAAAATAGAAATAAAGCTAACAGGCGGTGCCCAAAGAGTCTGGCATACCCAATACCATGTCCGAGTACAAATAACATAATCATGTGCCCAAGTGCATACAAAATAATAAATAAATATCAAACGCCTCAATAAAAGGCATGACAAAATATAGGCGCCATGCCTAAGGTATGCGCCCATCAAAATATAAGTGATAAATCGAATACTCGCTATCCTCCAATGCTTTCCTCCGCCACTGCTGCTATCTCTACACATCAACTGAAGCATTCACAATCATTAGTAAAATAATACAATTAAATCGACAAAAGTGAATACCTACTAGTCTTCAGCTACATGAATAATTCAACTGGTTAGAAATCAATCCTAACCTTAATTTATTACGAGTGCGCACTCTAAACTCATAAACGTTTATTAATTTAATATGCATTTTGCGGAATCACCCGCTATGGAATCACCCATGTACACACTAAATTAATGAAACGCCCAAAAAGGATAGGCATCCCCATCAACTTCTCGCACAAAGAATCCACTTTGTGTATGAGCCCCGGTCATCAAAGTTTACGAAATCCACCGTAAAACCTCACGGAATCCACCGTGGCACGGAATCCACCATGAAATATGCCTCCTGGCATCAACAAGTCCAAGAATTTTACTCGAGTTCTGGAAGGGGACGTGGAAGATCCTCTTTGAGAGGCCGTGGTATGGGACATGCTGGCGATAACCAGCAAAACAGGTTCAATCAATAGTTTGATGAAATTCAGGTTTCTGGAGGCAGAGGAAACTTTAGAGGCACGGCGAGCTCTAAAGGAAGAGGTGGATGGTAGAACAAAGGTTCTAACAACTCTGGTATTGTGTGTCACTACTGTGGCAAAATAGGTCATATTGCAGCCCAATGTTATGCTAAGAAAGATGATATTCGCAGTGGTAAGTTGCAGCAGAGATTCAAGATGTGGGAACTCCAACATTCACAATGTGTGACTATCCTTCCCTTTATTCAATTGATGTTGAAAGAATAAAGAATGAAGTGATAGTGATGGCTTGGGTACTGGCCATACCTACAGTGTGCAGGTGCGGGTAATATTAGTATAGTAATACACAGTGACTAAGCATATGTATCTTTACCCCCAACAACCTCCCACTTAAAGGTGAGTGTGTCTTGAGTGAGGAGGGAAAAAGAAAAAAAAAATACAAAGTGCAATGTGTATAAAGAGTACAATAGGATGAGGAATAGAGGTCATCTCATCCAATGCCCATCAACTTCCTAAGGAAGGCAAAATGCTCTATTGAGAGACTTTTGTGTGAGTAGATCTACAAGATTTTGGTTAGTTAAGATCTTGACAAGGTCAATAGACTTGTCCTCAATGACCTATTTGATAAAGCAGTACCCCACCTCAATGTGCTCCATCTTCGTATGGAAGGCCAGATTCTTGGCTAATCAGATAGCACTCATAGAATCCAAATGCAATGTAGGGACCATGCTAGTAATACCAAGGTATATCACCAGACAACCTAACTAGCGAGTGTCCTTGGAAGCCTCAATGGCTACAATATACTCAGCTTCTGTGGTAGAGAGGGCCATGTATTTTTTCATCCTAGACATTCATGAAACAACACCCCCATCAAATGTAAACACATAGCTAGAGGTGGATTTCGTACTATTTATATGCCCTACATAATTAGAGTCAGTATACCCCACGAATCCTACATCTTAGCAACCATGACATATACACATATCTATTGTGCCCTTTAGGTATCTCATGATACCCTTAATAGCATCCTAATTTCACCTACCAAGTATAGCCATACACCATGCCGCTATAACTCCCACTACAAAAGCTATGTTAGGATGAGTGGCTATCATGGTATATATCAAAATGCCCATTGCAGATGAGTGGCTATCTTGACCTTCTTTTCATCAAACTACTAAAAATTTGCATGGCACACCTTCACATGAGAAGGCAAAGGATAGCCAATAGGTTTAACATCCTTCATATGAAACCACTTAAGGACCTTTTGGATATACTCCTTCTATGACAAGTAAAGGCGCCCTTGAGAACGATCATGCATAATGCACATCCCAAGGATATGTGAGGCTTGTCCCATGCCTTTCATCTCAAAAAACTTCTTGAGCTCACTTTTCAAAACATCCAACTCATTAGGAGCTCTCCCAGCAATATGTCATCCACATAGAGTGCCAAAATCAAAAGACTACCATCACGAGCCTTCTTCCTCTATAAACACAGATCCATATCACTACATGTATTGTCGTGCAAATGCATAAAAACTTCAAACTTGTAGCACCCTTACCTAGGTGTCTACTTAAGGCCATAAAGGCTCTTTCACAATTTGCACACTAGGTATTGCTTGCCTTTTTCCTCAAAGCCCTTAGGCTATTGTATATAAATCTCCTCATGCAAGTTCCCATGTAGGAAAGCTATCCTAACATCCATCTAATAAGGGTCCTGATTTAAATGAGCAACCAAGGCTAATATGAGGTGTAGGATAGTCATCTTGACTACAAGACAAAAGAATTCCTTCAAGCCAGTCTCGCCTTATAGGCAAGCTTGGGTTATCTAGAGGTGCTCTTCAACTTGTATGCTCCCATGTATGATTTTTCTATAAAAACTCAAAATCTAGTAGAGTGCCTCAAGGCTGAGGAGCTTGCACATTTTGTCTACCATCATGGTCATGGGCATTGGAGCACCACCTATTATTGTAGGATGTTTGGCTCATTTTATGAGAATACGAGGCTCCTCTTGAAATATAACCCTACATATCTTGACTATTTGCTAAGATTACTTATGCATCTTCTTCTCATGGAAAAGTACATCATGGCTGTGGATGACATTCCAAGCCTGTGGATCCCATAGGTGATAGTCCATCTCACGTCCATCCCCATAAGTAAGAAAGATGCATTTCATAGACTTAAGATCCAGCTTTGTGCGCTTGTCCTTGTGTACATGCCAGAAAGTCTCACAACTAAAGACATGCAAATGAACATACAAAGGGAGGTTTTCTATACCACACCTCCTCTACAATCTAAAAGTTAATAGTACTATAAGGGGATCCATTGATCAAGTGTATATTGCCTCAACCCAAAATTGCTATGGTAAGCTTGCCTAGCTTAGCATACTATGGATCCTTTCCTGTATTGTATTGTTTGTGTATTGAACCATACCTTTCTAAGATGTGAAGTACAGGGCGGTCAACTAACGCTTAATGCTCCTCTCATTTCAAAAACTCCTCAAAAGCTTTAGAGACATACTCAACCCCATTATCTAGCTATAAGCATTTCAGCCTATACCTAGACTAGTTCTCAACCAATGCAAGCCAACACTGAAAGGTAGCCAAACATTAGATTATAGATTTATCAAATATGCCTAGACCTTATGTGAGTAATCATCAATGAATGTGATAAAGTACTTCCCGCCTCCTAATGTTTGACAAGGCATAGGTTGACAAACATTAGAATGAACAAGAGCAAGAGACTCACCCATGCATAGAAAGAGTGTCAAACTTCTTATGCATACTACATGTTTACCTGGCATACAAACAATGATCACATGACTCAAAACACTTATAGTCAAGGGATAGAAGATACTACAAATGAGTAAGCAATTTCATTCCCTTTAAGGACATGTGCCCAAGATGACATCCCAAAGAGATACATGTGAAACTATAGCTAATTATAGACACTAACTACATACAAACATGATCTGTGGATCCAATTACAACCAAGGGATATAAAGTGCCAGACACTTGGCACCACGTGCTAGAACAAGGTTCCGATAGGTGATCTTCCAAGAAGAATACTCAAAATAAACAAAGAAACCCTCATCATCCAATGTGCTAGTAGAGATAAAACTCTTTGTAAGAGCTACTACATATCGAACATTATGGAAAATAAGCATATTTCTTAAACCAAACTACAATCACATATCACCAATACCAACTATCTACAATACCAAGTCATTTTCCAAATGGACAGATGCACTCATACTATGATAGGAGTAGAATCACTCTCTATGAGGGGTTACATGAAAAGGAGCCCTTGAATCCATCAACCAACAAACACTAAGTAAAACCAGGTGAGACATCAGTCAAGCAATGATTCATCCAAAGAAGAAGATGTGAGTATGTAAACATCATAAGAGTCAATTGCTGCACTACTTGGGCAAGAAGAGCAAGACTTGGTAGGGGATGCTGGCATTGATCTCTTCGATCTTAACATTGGACTTAGTAGGGAAAATGCTGTAATCATCAAATTTATCATGTGACTCCCCTTTGCTCTTTTCTTTGTGCTTATCATCATGCATTTTATGACAGTGCGGCTTGATATGTCATGCTTTCCCACAATAATGGCATATGGAATCAAACTTACATCCATGGGACTTACAACAAGACTATCCACAGACTTAGAATGAGACTTTTGCAAGTCTCTACAACAACAATCATTCCCGCTCTTGCCATCACGATGACCCCAAACAATCAAAGCATGAAAAGTATGAGAAGCATCCATGTTCTTCCTATTTATCTCCTTTGGTCAGGAGTGCATCCTCTACATCACGATGTGTCCCAAAACTTAAGCTGCATGACCAACAAGAAAAATGGTGGAAGATTGTCCTTAAAGTCAATATCCTATGATGACACCTAACCAATGATGGCATAAAACTTGCTTAAATGTTGAGAAACACTAGTATCTTTCTTCATACAAAGATCCATAAGCTACTTTAGCCTATACATCTGATAAATAGGGCTATGCTCATTATCATAGAGATTACGAATCTTTTCCCAAAGATCCCATGCAAACTACCCATGTGTGACAACGTTATAATAAAGCTGCTTCTCGAGGGAGAGGAAAATTGTGGACCTACAAAGCTCATCTAAGTCATCCCATACATCTTGATCTTGACCTTCACACTTAATTCTTTTGTATTTAATCAGCCTAATCTTATATTTTTGCATCTAAACCTACCAAATTTGGGTTTTCCAATAGCCTACTTGCTACCGTCCAACTTTTCAATGCTGAAGATGGCACTATCATTTGAATGACCAACCATACTACTATAGGAAAAAGAGGCACAATACAGACCTAACAAGCTATTGTAATACTTGCAAGTAGCCCCAAAACTAGTGTCAAAATAAGCTAAAAATAAGAGTTACGGACCAAATAATGAGCTATCCACAAAAATGATCAAAATAGCATTAAATGGAGGGGATTGCTCTCGTAAATAATACAAAAGTCTACAGCACACAAGTACAAGTTGAAGTAGCTCAAGCTTAACTATGAATAAAATCCAAAGCTCAATGTAGCATCCAGGGATCAAGTAAGGAGCTCCCAGTGGGACAAAAGTCAGATGCCAGAGAAGCAAACAAATCTCAAATCCTCATGTGAGTGACATCCAAGCATCTAAGATACATCAAGTATAAAGCCAAGAGCATAAGTCCCAATAAAAGCTTCAAGCCCATAAGGTCATAGACCTTTGAAGTATTCAATGAAGTAACTGATAACCAATGTCAAATGTCTTAAGCTTAAATCAAAGCTCAAATTTATACTCAATGGTTTTAGCTATAGGTTTTCGAGTGCATTATGAGGGTTTGTGGCACTTGTCGTTCTTTCTGGACTTTGTGAGTTTCGGAAATCGTCATCCTTAGATTTCTCCTTCTTATTGCTACCCTCTTTCTCTAGGTCTAAATCCATATTAAAGTCACTCGACTCTATATGACATGGTTTATCAATGGTTTTAGCAGCTGATATTTTTTCCTTTAATTCTTGACTTTTCTTTAGCCAAAAACATCTCAATGCAAATGGTGTGTTGGTAGAAATACTTCATGTTACACTCAAATAGATCTTTCGAAGCAAGAGCTTTATGGATATTCTAGTTCAAGCCTTGCACATATAGAGAGTGAACAATTTCACGGGTTGTGTGTTTGAAAACATCTATTCACTCAAGACCTTAAACTAAGCTATATAGATCTCGACTGTAGCATCATCTTGTTTAAGACTAGAGAGTCTCTCCAACTTTGGGCATCGATCCTATTGAGTTAGAACGATGAGCAGAATGCTTCTTTGTTCAAGACTACATAGTCTCTTCAACTTTTGGGCATGAGAGTGAATTCTTTAGAGCGCGTTCTTGAGTGGAAAAGTGGCATGGGGAGATGTAAAAGAACAATTTTTAATGCAAGATAAAAGCATTGTGGATTGATGACTTGGAGTTTTCCTAGATGGATTTCAATGCCAGGATCCCAATGCAAGTCTCAGTTCCGTCGATTGGAGTTCATTTGACCCCCCATTTAGTCCCCGCAAAGTTTGATATTATAAAGCAGCTATGTGATTCAAGAGCCACAAAGTGTATGACAAAGGCCAAGTATATAGATTTTGGTGCTATGAAGCCGACCAACCAGTCAGATTTTGAATTGGAGTTCGTTTGGGCCTCCGTTCAATGAAAATCCACTTTGCAAAGTGTGAACATGGAAAACTTTGAACTAGTTATTGTGTTTAAAGCGTAAGCCTTGTTTAAGGCTTAACGAGAATCCAAAGGCCACAAATATGAAACGTGTGTGGGGGGGAGCACCTTTTTTTGCATCCCAAAAAAGGACTAAAAATGGAATTTTCATCTGGTGGAACTAAGATAAATGTAGAGGGTAGCAAGATACTCAACTTCTTCACCATCCATCACCACAAATTAATCAAAAAATAATGCGATAAATTAAGAGATCTGATTTTATTCTTTCTCTCTCCTCTTTCCTATTGTTGTATGCTTATATGGGTTAATGTATGAGAGAAGGGGGTGAGCTGAGATGAAAGATTTTGATTGTGTGATGATGTGGGAGTGCAAAGAAGCATAGATCGGTGTTGAAAGGATTGTGCGACAGCTATTGGGAAGCATCAACGGACCTCCAATTACGAAATACGTACATCATAAGACGTGATTTCATGAGTAAGTCATAGATTTCATTGTTTTATGGTTTTGTTTTTTTTAATGGTTGAAAATGATTGTATCTGGTTATGAGTGCTCTAACTTATTAGCAATGCTAAAGTAATCAAGAAAAATTAGCCGTATAATAATTTTATGCTTAACACGTAAAACCCGCAATATTGCGGTTTTATCGTGTGTATAGTGTTCCTATCGGTTGAAATATGATAAGAAAATCATTTTCAATCATATTAA
The DNA here is from genome assembly GCF_053477565.2 of Lygodium microphyllum. NCBI lineage: Eukaryota > Viridiplantae > Streptophyta > Polypodiopsida > Schizaeales > Lygodiaceae > Lygodium > Lygodium microphyllum. The sequence continues at coordinate 6,565,707 of NW_028229514.1, read as the reverse complement.
TCAATCTAAACTAGAAAATTAGTAATTATCTATAAATAAATAGAAACAAGTAAGAAAATTTTATTTTTTGTATCTAAAAAATTATTTTTAAAAAATGTTATTGAATGTATGATAGAGCTAAAGCATGACATTTAGCCTCAGTTCAGCCCTATCTCTATGTTAAAGTGGGTTTTTATTTCTTTCGTGAAAGAAACATACATGAAGAATATGCCTTAAACTTACTTGAACATATAACTTTAAATGGTAGGGAAAAGGGGATTGTTGAACACATGAAGAATATGCCTTAAACCTATCCGAATATATAACTTTAAATGGTAGGGGGAAGGGGGTTGTTGAGTGTTTGAAATACTCTAAATTATGATGTATTATGATGCATGGCATATAGGATACATTGTTGTCTAAAATTAAAAGGGTCTAGTAGCATGAGGATGCTTGATGCTAGCCCTAAGCAACATAACAATCACGATTTAGAAGAAAGACATGAAAAGAATTGTTTTTGCACTTTCACAATACTAATAATAAACTTGTTTGAGTATGGTAGACATACACAATTGCATTGCACACACCATATGGTATAATCCTGGATGCATAACACTTGTTTTTTATGAGGAATGACCTACTTTGAGAATGTGAGGTCCCCTTATGATGCCACAAGGCATATTACACGGTGGATTCTGTGCCACGGTGGATTCTGTGAAGTTTTATGGTGGATTCCGTAAACTTTTATTATCGGGGCTCATACACAAAGTGAATTCTTTGTGCGAGAAGTCGATGGGGATGCCTATCCTTTTCGCGTGTTTTGTTAATTTAGTGTGTACATGGGTGATTCCAGAGCGGGTGATTCCGAAAAATACATATTTAAATTAATAAACGTTTATGATTTTAGAGTGCGCACTCGTGATAAATTAAGGTTAGGATTGATTTCTAACCAATTAATTTATTTATGTAGCTGAAGACTACTAGGTATTCACTTTTGTCGGTTTAATTGTATTATTTTACTAACGATTGTGAATGCTTTAGTTGATGTGTAGAGATAGCAGCGGTGGCAGTGGAAAGCATTGGAGGATAGCATGTATTCAAAGTTATCATCAATATTTTGATGGGCGCATACCTTAGGCATAGCGCATATATTTTGTATGCGCCTATTTATCAAGGCGTTTGATATTTATTTATTATTTTTGTATGCGCATGGGCGCACGATCTAGATATTTGTATTTGGACATTGTATTTGGGAACGCCTGACTTCTTGGGCGCCCGCCCATTAGCTTTATTTCTATTTGACACAAAAGAAAACTCAAAAGCCAAAAGCATGCTATTTTGTAATTTGGGCTATTATTTGAGCTTGAAGATGATTAATACATAAAATACATGCTTTGTGGAGCGCTCACACAAGGCATGGGGGGACATTGCTCGTGCAAGTCTTCTACATTGATTTATGTGCAAAAACTAGAGTTCTTTTGTTCTTGGGGACCTTCTGATGCTCACTACGCGCACTTATGGCATCCGATCTGTGCACCACCTTATCCGTAGGGTTAGAGGTTTGGTTCGTTGGGGGATATTCAGTGAGGACTATTTATTATCTATTGTATTTCAAATGTGTTCTATGTGTTCACAATTCATCTTGTGGCCAATCCTTGAGGTGTAGAATAACTGTTATAGCAGACCCAGAATAATTAGCTGAGGGTCCTCCCTTTGTATGTGTTTAGGTTGTGTACTACACCAATATGTGTAGGGACTCCCTCTGAGGAGTGTGGAGAAGGATATTTGTTGGATTTCAAAAGTATACAAATGCAAAGTTTTGTTCGGAACAGGGCCCATTTGAAGTCCCAATAGGTTGTGCATTTTTCGGGAGCCACTAATAAGTGGCACTTTTTGAACCTTGGTTGAGAAAGGACTTAAAATTTATAACCTCATCTATGAGGGCTACACTAAAGTATTTGTAAAATGGATTTTTCCCAAGTACTCAAATACTTGGCATGCCCTATTCAAAATCTCCTAATAGACCTAATTAATTACATAGAGATTGAATCCTCTACAAGAGATGACTTATATATAACGTGGAAAGTAAGTCCCTAGTTGGCAGTCCGTCCTCTAGTATGATGGCAAGGACCAAGATTTGTCTCAGTGCAGTCTCTATTCAAGAAACGTTGTGCATAACCATCCATCAACCTAGAGGATATGCAACATGCATGTTGGAACCCGTGGTAGCTATGGCATCAACCAACGATCATGTTAAAGATGTAACACCATGGAAAGGTACTAACATACAATGGAATTTAGATGTGATTGACACATTGAGAGCTAGATTTTAGGAGCCAATTTTGAGCCGTACTTGAAGCATTTGAGGCCGTTTTTGGAGCAAGAAGTACTCGGAAAGTGCTAAAGACCAAATTTTCATGAAAAATAGAATAGTGGCAGATGGCGATGTTGGAGTTTTCCTAGATGCATTTTGACATCAAGAATCACACGCAAGTCTCCGTTTGTTGATTAGAGGTCACTTGACCCCCCTCCCATTTACTACAAGGTTTGGCATTATGAAGCAGCTACTGGATACGAGAGCCAAAAATGTGTGGCGAGTCTCAAGTTTATAGATTTCAAAGTCACAAAGCCATCTGTCCATATGGATCTCGAATCTGAGTCTATTTGCCTGCCCAAAATCAAAATATCCACTTGCTAGACAGTGTGAACACAAAGACATGAACTGGTTATTTTAAAGGTTTTAACCTTAGGCTTAATAAGAAGCCTCAAATTAATAGAAAAATGGAGGAACAGGGGGCGCATTTTTTTTTGCGCCCTCTTAAAATCAAATCGATGCCTCTCTGATTCACATCCATTTAGAGAGAGAGAAAGAGAGAGAAAGATTCTCCGTCCAAATAGAGAGAGGAATGAGATGGTTGTAATCTTGCCCATTTTCATGGAGGATTAAGAAATCTAAATTTTTAGTATTTTTCTCTCCTCTTTGCGGTTGTTCGTATGCATCAATTCAAGAGAGAAGAGGGAGGGTTGTGATGAAGAATCTAGAGAAAATGATGATGGAGCGATGGAGAATGTAGATCAGCAAGCTGAGAGAGTGAGTCAACAGCAAAGAAGAAGCGTGCTCCCGTCTATGAACTAGGAGCCTTGGAATCGCAGTTTCTATGCATAAGTGAGTGATTCTTTTATTTTATGAAAAATGGTTGAAGAAAGTGTTAGCTATATATAGTCTGTCTATATATAGCACCCCAGGTCCCCTCTATATATTCCTATCATGTGTGCTCAGTTGACACACTTCTGGGGTTCCACTTCCGGTGTCTCATATCTCTCTTCTTTCCTCTCTTCCTTTCGTCTCTCGTCTTCCTCGCAGTTTCCAACAGAAAGTGCTTGATTTTGTTTTTTCTTGATTTTTCATATTGCATTTTCTCTGAAATATGAAAGAAAACTAAAAAATACAATGATATAATAATTTCTCGCAAAACTCACAAGTTACGGTTTTTATAAAAATAATGAAATTTAGGGTTCTCGTTAAGTGTGTTGGGGTCATATGGGACATAAATTGATATGAAATTTTTTTTGAGTATCCTTGATTAGTAAGAACTCATAATTCTGAAATATCTCATTTTTATGAAGAAATAAACGGAAAAAAATAGGAAAAAAATAGAAAATTTAGTTTTTACGCCTAAAAATTTAGGAAAAAATACATTTTATGTTTGTGAGCACATAACAAGGCTGGAGAATGAGGATTAAGCCTCAGTCAAGCCTTGTTTCTATGTTATAGTGTTTTTATATATTTTTATATGAGAAAGTACATAAAAATAAGCCCTACACCTACCCAAATGCAAAACCTAACCAGTAGGAGGGAAGAGGGTTTGTGAAAGTGGTTACTTGCTGAAAATGTTTCAAATTCTAATTATTTGTCTATGCACAACATATAGAATGGATTATCATTTGAATAAAGGGGACTAGTAGCATGAAGAAATTCGGTGTTGGTCTCTATCAATGCGGCACATACGATTAGTTGAAAAATCATTGATGGATTGTTTTCGCACTTCATCTAGCTAGTTTCTAATAATAAAAATGCTTGAGCACAATGGTCATCCAAAATTGCATTATGCATATAACATGGTAACTCTTGGATACATAGCAATTGATTGCCAATTACATGACCTATGTGGAGTGTGAAATAAAATCTGAGCTGTAGGGTAGACAAACAATTTTGTGGTATAAGCTTGGTAAGGAAATATCAAATCTCCTGGATCATTCAAAATATATAAGAGTAGACATTTTCCATGTTTTCTTTATGTGAGAGTAGCATATCGGGGGGCCAATCCTCTCGGTGTAGGAGAGTTGCTGCAGTGGAGCCACGACATTCAGCCGGAGGGGTGCCTCCTTTATGTTTGTATTACATTGGTGTACTACACCAAGATGTGTGGGATCTTCCTCTAAGAAGTAAGGAGGACAATTGTTGGACTATATTCTATTACAAACACAATATCTACATTAGCAATTAGGGTAGTGTCTCCCTTGGAAACTCTTACTCGTGTGCCTATAGCATATGTCGGGCCCGGTTTAGGTCTCAATAGCTCCTAAATTTTTTGGGAGTTGTCTACAAGTGGAAGTTTTCATGCCTTGGTCGATTGGGACCTATTTTCTAGTGTATGCCAAAAATTAGTGATTTAGACTTACCAAACTGTCAAGTGGAACTCCAAAAGCAAGAAAGGGCTAAATGAGCTAGATGGCTAGTTGAGATAAACAGAAGATACTCTCCACAAAGGAGTGGCCGATATCTTTGCAAGGGCAGGGTTTTAATAACCCTAGCTTGACACACAGTCCATTAGGGGGAGGAAAATCTAGTTTTTCCCCCCTTCTAGTTAGTCACTCCAGGTCGAGAAGAGCTCTAGTTCCGGTTATTCGAACCCCTATAGTAGCGAATCTGGTTGTTACCATTGTGGCACAACCTATTGCTATACCTACTAGAATGGCAGATTTGCCAGCTTTAGATTTTCCCCTACCCATCTTTAATGGGTTAGTGGAGGAGGATGCCGAATTGCACATTAATGAATTCTAGAAGTTGATCTTCAACTATCCTATCCAAGATCAAGGACATTTAATGATGTTCTTTAACATGACTCTCAAAGGAAGAGCTACCATATGGTACCACGGCCTAGAAGACGGAACCATAACCACTTTTGATTTATTTTTCAAACCCTTTCAAAGGAATTTTTCCCTTGAAAGGGGTGGTCAATATTGGCTATGTGTACTAAATGTGATACGTCGAAGAGCCACATGAGGATATTTGAGCATATGCCAAGAAGTTAAAAGAGCTCTTTTGCAAATTGCAAGCATCTATCCCTACCCCAACAACTATCCATCTGCAATATTTTTTGCATGGTATGGATTTCAATATTCAGGTGCAGTTGAGTAGTGTAACTTTGTCAGATGTAAATACTCCCATTAGACAAGAATAAGAAGTAGAATCCCGGCCACACTGGTGTATGCCTCTCGAATCAATCTTAATATGGGTCTAGTTTTGGGAAATAATTTGGCATTGACCAATGGCAATGGAAGTAAAGGGATAGCTACTATGACAACCTCGAATGTCAGAGGAAGCATGGTCCAAAATGTGTCTTTATTGCTAGCTCCTCCCACGGTGACTATGCCTATGGCTAGTCAGATGGCTTCACCAAATGTTGGAGGCCAAGCATCAAACCCTAACGTTGTTCGTATGAGTGAGCAACAACCAGTGCCCAATAAAGTTTTAGGCGAATGGAACGACAGATATACGATCATGGCTATGAGTCAATTCCATTGAATGTCATTGGAAAAGTTGAGGATATGATGAAGCACTACACAAACATGATTTCCGAACAATATCGGCAAATAGCCGTTGATGTAAGTTTCCTTTTTTTTAAAAAAAATCTGATAGGAAGTAGGCACCCTGAAGAGGTGGACCTTCAAGATTTAGTTGTAAATGGTGTGATGGCCAGCACTACCCTATAAATTTTCCAAATGTGAAATCTGATATTTGTGGGAAGTTTGGCCATTTGGTTGCTACCTGTTGAAGTAAGATTAGCTCTCTCCAACAAGGTAGTAGACAGCTAGGTCCTATTAACAATGTGTGCAAGGGAATAATCTTCAGCAGGATGGTGAGCCGAAAAAAATACTTCAAAGAGATAAGACTCTATAGAGGAGCTACCTACTGGCAGTGGAGTTAGCCTCATTGAGGTTGTATGGGTTAATGGCACTAAAGCTTCTAATGTTCCGGCCATTATGAGAGGTAAAAAGGGTAGAGAAGGCGACAAAGACAATGTAAAACCTGTCAATGGAAACCCTAAGCAAGACAACAAAGGGATGCAAGTCCTTAATCCTGGCATGGAAGGAGAACCTTTAAAACCCATAGAGAGTAATGTTGATGTCAATAAGGATAAAGAATTACCAAGGAGAAAGGTGAAAGCTAAGAAGGAAGCATTGAAGCCAAATTAAATACCAAAAGAGAGAATGGTCTGGTGAGAGAAGAGAGCTCTAGCGAATTATCACAAATTTGATTTGTCAAGCTCTCTTTGTGAAGTTAAACCAGATGTGAATCTCTTGCACCTCATTAAGCTGTCTCTAAGAGTGTGCAAGGAATTTAAAAATATCCTATATACTAGGTATATCATAGAACCTTTGGGCGTAGTGTGAATAGGAGATTATTGGTGGGATCATGTTAAAAAACATTGCCCAAGGGTTGAAGCCTATGTTGATGGGATACTAGTGAATCATGCTATCATAGATATAGGATCATGTGTTAACATCATGAGTTTAGAATTGATTGAGAGATTGGGTCTAGCAATCCAAAAAGACACCTCCACAATTCTGCGAATGGCTGATTAAAGTTTAAGACAACTAAAGGTTGTATTACCAAAGTCCTTGTGATCGTTGCTAGTGCGGAATGCATTGTGGACTTTAGGGTTATTAGGTTCACAAGATGACCAAGCTATTAAGTATTGTTAGGAAGGATGTGGATCTTGCAATCTGATTGTCAAGTTGATATACCTACTAGTCCTTTGATTTTTGGTAGAGGTGCCAATTGTGTGGTAGTAGATGCTTACCTTGAGTCTCCTCAAAGCGAGAGAGCTCCTCTATCCTTTAAGGAATTAGAGACATTAGAAGATGTATCTGCTAGTGAGACATCATCAAGTGACAAATCCAAAGAAGGGTCCACTATGGAGGGCATCTATCAAATAACTCTAAATAAGCCAATAGAAACTCAAGATCAAATAAAAGACACAGATGTGATTGAGCTAGATCTTGGTATACCAAATGATTCGTGGCAAATTAAATTAGGGTCCATGCTCAGTCCGGAAGAAAGGGAGGACTATGTGTCCCTTTCTAAGAGTTCCGTGAAATTTTTGCATGGAGTTATGATGAACTGAGAGGTATTTCTCCCAGCCTGGTTGTTCATACCATTCCTCTAAAGGAAGGTAGCCGTGTTGTGCGTCAGAATGTAAGGTGTATGCCTTTTGAATTGAGGGACGGGCTGTTCGAGGAGTTACATAAATTGTGACAAGCTGGTTTGATCTTTCTTGTTCAGCACACTGAATGGTGTTTACCTATTTTTATCATGAAGAAGAAAAATAATCAAATCTGGCTTTGCATAGACTTTAGATAGCTAAATAAGCAAATAGTTAAGGACTACTACCCGTTGCTCTTTATTAACTAGATTTTGGACCAGATAGCGGGTAGGGAGATATATTCGTTTATGGATTTCTTTGCAAGATATAACCAAATGGAAATAGAAAAAGTAGATAAGCTGAAAAAAACTTTCATTACTATCTTCGGTACCTTTGTGTATCATGTGATGGCCTTTGGTTCATGCAATACACGTGGTTCGTGACAATGAATAGCAAATAAGACCTTTGCTAACATCTCCCCAAAAGAGTTGAAAGTATTTATTGATGACTTGGGGATAGCCACCATAAGAGAAAGGTAATTGATTATTTTAAGGAAGTGTTTTGAGCGATGTAGGCAATTTTGCATAGCTCTTAACCCATAGAAGTGTGTATTTGGGGTGTCTTATGGGCTATTGCTAGGACATGTGGTCAATTTAGTAGGGATTATGGCTGACCCTAAAAAGATGAAGGTCATAGTCACCATGAGTCCTCCACGCACTCTGAAAGAAGTAGACGGCTTTCTGTCATCTGTAGGATACTACCGGAGGTTCATAAATGCCTTGGCAGAAATAATGTTGCCACTAATGAATCTATTATCCTTTACCTATTTATTTGAATGGAGAAACCCTTGTAAGGAGGCTTTTGATTATATGAAATAGGAGCTAGTAAAAGCACCAACTTTAAAAGCATCTAAAAGGGCCAAAATATTCTACATATTTTCAACAGCTACCATGCATATTATTAGTTTTTGTTTATTCCAAATGTGGGAGGCAAAGTGGTATCATCCAATAGCCTTTGGTAGTTAGAAGTTGGGCATATCAGAGATCAACTATACCTATATGTAGAAGTTCTGCCTTGCAATTGTATTTGCGACTAAAAACTTCAAGCACTACATCCTCTATGACAAGGTAGTTTTCTATACAAAGGCAGAGGGGCTTAGATTTTTTATGAACAAGCTACAACCGCCGGATTGTTTAGCAAAGTGATTAATCACTTTGCAAGAATTTGATTATGACATTAGGAGTAAGCCACCAAGGTTGAAGAGTATTATGGAATGCTTGGTGGATTTCAGGGAGCTGAAAGAGACTTTAGTTGAAGGAAGTGATATTGAGGAAATGTTTAAAATTGATACAATTGCGATCCCCTCTTGGTATGCTGCTATCACATGTTACTTATCCATAGGAGAGAGTCGAGCTGGTTTATCAAAATCAAAAAAGAGAAAATATAGAGAGCATGCATTGAAATTTTCTTTTATCGCAAGAACACTATATCGACAGGGGGTTGATGATATATATTGCCGATGTGTGATGCTTTACGAGATTCCATTAGTTTTGGAAGAGTGCCATGAATCCGCTTGACGAGGTTCCATTCGTTTTGAAAGAGTGCCATAACTCCGCTTGTGGAGGAAATTTTGTTGGATGGCTAGCTGACCAAAAAAATTTAAGAGCCGAATATTGGTGGCCATCCATTTTCGAGGATGCATTTAAGTATGTCAAGAGATGCAATACTTGTCAATGACATGATAGTAGGAAGAATAGGAAGCGATCAGTTACTCCGATTATGGCTATACTTCCATTTGAGAAGTGGAACATCAACTTTGTGGGTCTATTACCCCCTCATCTTCTACGCAGAAGAGATATATCATAATGGCGGCTCACTATTTTACAAAGTGGTCATAAGCAAGAGCAACGAGGAAGGACCACACAAAAAGGATTGTTAGTTTCCTACTAGAGAAAATTGTATGCCAATTTGGTTCACCAAAAGAATTAGTATTGGACTATGGAACCCATTTCCTAAACAAGGTGATTGAAAGCTTGATTGAAGCATGGAAAATTAAGCACAATAAGATAACTCCTTATGACCCCTAAGCAAATGGGCAAGTCGAAAGCACAAATAAACAACTTGTGTGTATTTTATTGAAAAGAGTGTCTAAAAAGAAACAAGACTGGGATACAAAATTATATGTGGTAGTGTGGGTGTATAACACGACGTTTAAATGATCCAATGGCCACACCTCATTTGAGCTAGTTTATGGAAAGGAGTATTTTTTTCCCTTAGAGATTGAGTTGCAAACTATAAGATTTGCAATCAATCATTCTTTGGATGATGAGGATGCCCTTTTTGAGCGCTTTATGGCTCTGACCCACTTTGATGAGCTCAAATTGCAAAGTCTATTGCACCAAGAAGTGGCTAAGTGTCGGATGAAGCTGTTGCATGATTTAAAAGCAAAGAAATATACCTTTAAGAAGGGACAATCAGTTCTATATTATGATGCACATAGAGAATTGTTTCCAGGAAAACTTGAGTCCAAATGGGATAGTCCTTACAAGATCGTAAGGATAGGGAAAAATAAGTCCATGGCATTACTCGCATATCTTGAGGGAGTGGAATTTAAAAATAAGATTAAATTTTCTTATCTCTAAATGCACTAACAAAATAAATACTTTGTAGGTCAATGCAGTGTCGCACACGATTTGCGCGGGGGGAGGGGGGTTCATGAATGTCGCTCGCCACAAGGACACTTTTTGAGATGGGAATAATGGATTTCAGACTTCACAATTCAACATAATATGAGATCTAAAATACGGACTTGATGATTTCTAAAATACAGTTTTGATGAATTGATGCACTCTAAGAATAAGCTCAATGTATCTTTTCTCACAAGATATTCAAAGTTTGGATTTTCAAGCTATGAATATGCATGAAAGAGAAGCAATAAAAGTATATTTAGCAATGATAAAATGGATTTTCCAAGTTTTAAGGTTTCAAAGATTGGAGGAATTCATAAATATCAAAACATTTTTCTCAAGATCCAGGTTTATTTTGATTCTTTCGGACAGAGCTGAACTGAACATCACCATGACAAATCTCATGTATTTGCAAGTTTAGCAAAACCCATAGAATAAACTCAAAAATAAGTGGGTTGTCCTTTGAGGCAAGAAAAGATGTACAGACAACAACTAACCCTCGCAGTCTTCCATTTACTCTTCGGTAACTTTGATATGATAGAGTGGATCAAGCTTTTAATCAGAACATGTCCAAAATTCATGAATAGGCAATCCTGTCACAGCGAATCTTCTTGAGAGAAGGTGAAAGTCCAGTTGAGACCACTTGGAAACACAGAAGTTGCTTAATCGCACAGGCTTTGGGTCCATTGTAAGCGTAAGATTCAACTGCGGATGACTTCTCCTTCCAATGAATAATTCCGTTTGATCATTGCTTGACGTCCTTCCGATTTTGACTGCAGGTTTCCTTCCACTTCGGCTTCTTTGTCATGTTCATTGTCGTTGGCAGTCTTCTTCATCCCTTCTCTTTGTCACCCCGCATTTGTCTTCTTTCTGCCTCCCATTCTACTTTTTAGCAACTTTCAACTTCTGCAGGCTTGTCGTCGACTTTGCAACAACTCAGATTTTTCTTCGTCACCTCCATATCTTGCTTTGTCTCATCCCCGTCCTTCTTCTCCGCCGCAACTTCTATGTTGTCTCTCCCTTTGTATAGCACCATGTCACCTTCTTCATAGGTTCTTCTACTACATTCAGTTATCACCTTTGGTCATCTCTTTTGCTATAGGTCTTCATCATTCCACGTCTCTTACTTTGATCATCTTCAAACTCTTCCTCCAATGTCACCTCTTCTTCGTCTTCATCTTTTTGTCCTTCTCTTCTGTTGCCATTGTTGACTTCGCTCCCCCCTCAGCTATGTTGTATGCTACGTCCTATCCTTCGTCACCTTTTGTCTTCTCTCCCTTCCCATGTTGCTTTTATAACTGTCCAGCACCTCAAAAAAACTTCAAAAAAGTCATTGATGAAAGCGCCGTTGATAATACTGGCACCAATCTTTTGAAAAAAAATCTCTCTTATTAATGTCTCTGGTTTTCATTAGCACTTATGTTGCTGAGCTTTCCCTCCTCTTTACAAGTTCCTAGTTGCATCTTTGATGCACTGAAATTCTTTCTCATGTATGGTCTCTGATTGGAATGAAAGTGTTGTGCCCATGTCTCTACTTAATGAAAAGGATTTTGGGCATCCCATGTTCACATTAATAGTGGCCACATTATGACACACAATTTGAGAGGCAAATAAAGCTATTGTTGCATATGTTTTTCCAATCTGATAGACAACACGATGTTTCTCGACTTCCGATGTTTTGAAAACAACCTCTTTTGATGTCTTTTTAAAAAAATCAACATTTTCAAGCACACAATTTTCTTGACGATTAAATTTGATCAATTTATGGTCCACGATCTCTTCACTTTATGTTATATAAGCACCAAAATTAGTTGTCAATCAATCACAATGGAAGGGTTGAGTAGTACTGAATACATAGTGGCACCAAAAGAGCTGACAAGAACTCTATTTGCTTAATCTTTGGCAAATCTTCCATTCCAAGGAGTAAACTAAATTCCTCTATTACATGACTTCCATCTTCAAATCTTGTTGTTTGTTTTCTTCTAGAAAGTATTTCCCCATTGGTGAAGCCAGTCAAAGTATCTTGTAAGCTCTTTGAGTACCATGAGTTCAGCCTCTCCAAAGCAGTGACGCACAAGCAAAGTCCAAAACCAAGATGGTCTTTTCCTTGGATCCTTAAGCCTTCAAAAGAGTTACCTATTTATGAACTTCTATAGAGCCTCTGTCTCTGTTATGTTTTTGTTGTGTTCTGTTCCGTAGATCTTCTATAAGTGTTCTGTAGAATGTATGTATGACTTAAGGAAAGTTTTCTAACTTTTGAAAAGGATGAATCTAAGTTAAAAAGAGCTAAAAAAAATGGAAGGAGCAGCTACTAAAGACTGAAGAGCAAACTAGAGTGAGAGAGACAGAAGCGAGATATGAAGGGTTACTGTAGTGGCTCTCGTGCCTCTTTGACACAAACATGCCTCTTGGGAGGTACATCCACGATCTAAGAAGGATTATTGAGAGTGATTATTGAGTATTGTAGAAAGGAGATAATGTACTATTGATTGAGAGAGAGCGAGAGAGTCAGAGATAGCCAATTCTATCAAAACAATGTGTCTATCTGTGAGAGATTGAGAGAGAGAACTATGAAGAAAATCAAAATGAACACTATGTGATTATTTCTATTCAAAAATGGTGTTTTCTTTTTTGTTTCTTGTTCTTGATGGATTTTGTGAAGATGTTGATGATTACGGTTGATTCTATCAAATCCGTGGGAGATATCTACTATGATGCTATGTGAAGATTTGTTCTTTTTCTTATTATGGTTCTCAAAAGAATGAAATGAAAGCTTGTTGATGTTACAAGATAGATTTTCTTGCATTAGAAACCCCTTTTCCTTAGTGTTCCTCTTGGGGATCCATGTTTTTTGTGCGCATCCGGGGAAATTTGCCATCAACAAGCATTAGAAGAGGCTGAAAATGAAGGAAATGGCATTGCCAAGAAGAGAAGAATTTAATGGATATTTGTAAAGTTCCTTTTTCCACTGAAGAGTTGGAGATTCTCATTACCAAAGCCACTTTTCACAATAAGTTCGTTCAACAATGAAGAAAACATATTACCATCATGATGCAAGCTCTGTGTGGTGGACTATTTCCTCTTCCTGTTGAAGCAACAGAGATGTGAATCTTGGTGGCAAATTGTTTGGAAACAAACAGAAGAGCAAAAACAGAGACAATGACCATCCATGGAAGATTTGACATTCATTGAGAAGTTTCCAAACATCATTAAGTGGGAGATCATGAAGAAGCTTCAGGAGTCATGGTCTGTGGAGGTTCACAAAAACAAGAAAGAAAAGAGTTGGAATTTGTTTGTGAATGCTCAACATTAAGATACATGGGATGCTTGGTGCATTGAAAACCTCCTGTTTGTTCAATGAGCAACCCACTGGAAGTTGGTAGATGGGTGTTCTTTACAACATACACTATTGAAACCATCAGAAGCTAGCATGATTATGATGATGGCACAGCAAAGATCCTAAGAAGAATGAGTTTTGATACTTTCAGAACGTAATCTCTCCCCCTTTGTAGTGGTTTGAAAGCTGAATTTAGAGATGTTGAAAAGAAAGAAGTAGAAGAGATGTTGGCTATAGAGTCCTCTAGAGATTGAAGCCCCTCTCTGATTCTATTCTATTGAGTACAGACCAACTGTTTGGGGCCAACACCATGATGAATGATGCAATCAAGAGGCAAGCATTAGAATGAGTCCAGAGGTACGTAAGAAGAGACAAGGCAAGAATTAAGGTTGAGAACAAGCTTGCAGCAAAAGCCTCCTTTGATGCCCTAAAAGCACTCTTTACAGAAGTCCCCATGGCGACTCAAGGTCCCCTTCCTAGTCAGATTCATTCTTGAAATATTGATGACAAGCTAGCAAATGTAGTCCCATTGCCAATTTTTAAGGGAGAGTACAATGAAGGCCTCGATCTTCATGTAGTAGAATTTATGATAGCATGTGTGGCTAACAATACCAGAACCACTGAGCATTAGTTAGCGATATTTCTAGCCACTTTCAAGGACACAGTGTTTCAATGGTATGAGAGAGAGGCAGCAGGAACTTTTGGCACATGGGACGACCTGAAGTTGGACTTCCTCACTAAATTCAGGTGTGAAGTTTTGAATAGAGGATGCGAGAGGAGCTCATGAACTTAAGTCTGTCCTTTGGAGAAAGAGTAGAATCTTATGTCTCGCGAATGGAATTCATCCTGAAGAGACAGACTGACCATCATTTGGATAAAGGTATCCCAAAAGGAGTGTTCCTCAGAGACCTAAAACTAGAAGTTTGCAAGTTCGCTGAATTAAGAAGACCAGCCAATCTACAAGCTACAGTGGAAGGTGTAAAATTGTATGAGGAAGTTGAAGCAAGGTTGTCAATGACTCTAGGAAGAGGAGTCTTACCTCCTCCCATGCTAGGAATGGTATACCCACCAAATGTAGTCCTAGGGACAGTTCCCTACCTCTATTTTGAAATGCAAATAGTGCCACAGTATAATGCACCTAATTCACAGTGGCCACAAAAAGCAATGCCTCAAATAATGGTCCAACCACAACAATAGTGGTCTCAAACAGTTCCTCCAATGGTGACTCAACAACAGTGGAACCCTACCAACTAGAATCCATAAACCCAAGTCTCAACAGGAGCTCCGAATCAAAACTAGAATAGAGGACCCTCTGGATCAACCCAACCAGTGTATACAGTAATAGCAAAAGCTTCTCAAAACCCTACTACAAGTACTCCAGAAAGTGAAATTTTGAAGGACTACTTATCCAACTCAGTTGCAAGTATCAAGAAAGAGCTTATGGATGTAATTACAGAGCAGCTACAGATGCTGAAGGTGAATAATGCCAATATATCCACTCTTGCGGAAGGTGGGTGAGATGTGATGTGTTCTAATACATGGTGCGAAAAGTGCCATCAAGCGGGACATTTAACCACTGAATGTACTTGAAAACCAACCATTCCTAGAGCCTTCTATTCATACTATTTGAGAAAGAGCCATAGAGAGGATATTTGCTCTCTAAAAGAGATGCACGAACAAAGACATAAAGATGAAAACACAAGATTCAACTTATTAGAATCTAAAATGACAACGTAGGACATTGGACCAAAGCTTAGGGAGTTTGGTCCTAATTTTTGTCCAAGGAGGTTTCCCTCTCAAAGTTACAGAGGACGACAGTCTGGCGGTGGTCACAGATTCGAGGTGAAATGTTACAGATGTGGAAAAAAGGGTCATATCTCACCGAATTGTCCAAACCCTAGAAGATATATGGATTACAAGCCCCTATGCAGCCGATGCAAAGAAGAAGGCTATATTGCAAAAAATTGTCAAAGTCTAGCCCCTATCAAATCTACTTCTGATACCCAACAGAAGATCCAAGAATCTGCTTTCAATTTGGTGGAATTGGAAGTGGCCACAATAATGAAAGAAAACAAAGGACAATACGTAGTTCCAAAAGATAACATTTCTTCTGCCAAGACGGTGAAGTTCAACCTCCCTTGAGAAAACAAAACAATGCAATCCAAAATAAGGAAGTATAGAGCACCACAGAGCCACAGAGAGCTACAGAGACAGTTGTAGAGGTAGGACTAGAGGTCCAGAAAATAGAGGATACAAAAGTACCTCCTCATGAAGAAGAAGAGCATATGCTTCCACTCCTAGAAGAACAAGAGAAGATAAAAGTGGTCATTGCCCCATTTCCCAGTCAATTGGAAAAGCCTGTGGATCATATTAAAGAGTATGATTTGGTCAAAGACCTAGACACCTTTAAACCAAACCTAAGATTTTGACAGTTGTTGATGCTGTCTCCCAGTTGCCGAAAAAGATTCAAAAGCATCTTGACAAGAAGATACACACTAAGGATTGCTCCCCCAACAACAACAAAGTCCAACAGAGCCTCAGAACCTATGAAGGAAGTAGATGTGGATAACGCCTTCCTAGATTATGGAACTTGAGAGATAAGTGTATGGATAGAAGTATGCTTTATTACAGATGCATTGATTGATGGAGGCTCATGAGTAAAAATAATGACAGATGTGCCAATGATGGATTTAGATTTGCAAGGTATTCAACTTACATAGTGGCTTATTAGATTGGCAGACCAAGGCAGAATTAAATCATTGGGTATCCTCCCATACGTAAAAACAACCCTGGGAGGAAGAGACTATTGGTTGACATATTTGGTGGTCAAACTAAATTCTTATGGAGCCTCATACTCTCTACTCTTGGGAAGACCTTAGCTTTTTGAAGCAAGAGCTAGGACGGACTGGTTCGAAGGCACCCTAACCCTAGGCAGAGGACCCAATAAAGTGGTGTTGAAATTGTATGGATCGCAAAAAGGAAATGGATCCACATCCATTGAAGTCATAACAAACTCCTCCAACAAAGTAACATATGGTACATCAGGAGACCAAGAGGCTATTAAACAGATCTTTTCGAAGAAAACAGAGGCAGAGTCCCTAACAGTGGGCACTCTAAGCCAACTACCGAAGGAAGCAAAGTCTTTGTCCATGGGAGAATACCTCATGCCTCTACCCGAATTGACTTGTGAAATCACCTCTGACAGCGAGATAGGAGCATGAATGTATTGTTCTCCCTGTTACAGAAGTAGAGACAGAGGTAGAAGCAAAAGCAGACACAGAGATGGAGGACCTATTCTTCTCCTAGAGAGCCTCTACAGAGGAAGAGGATGAAAATGATGAGGAAGAAAAAGAAGCAAGTTATGGAAGTGTAGTTAAAGAAGATCCTCTGATAGAGCGGACGATCTTGTTGATGTCCCTACAGAGACCTCAGAGGCCGAGGATCTCAAGGTGGTGGATGGAATGAATATGGTTCCATTTGGGTTGACCAATGGACCACAAAGTATGTAGAATTTGCATAAGCAATGGATCAAAGATATAAAAATTAAGTTCACCAATGGATCATGTTTCCCTAACCATTCATTCTAGAGAAAATATGATGATGATGCCCCTTGTCAATAGAAGAACCTGTCCAGATGAATCTCATATCCGAGTTTGTTTTCCCATCCGAAATCTAAATATCCACTTGCGGGATAGTGTGAAGAGAAAGAGATGAACCAGTTATTTCAAATGTTTTAACGTTAGGCTTAATAAGAAGCCTCAAATTAATAGAAAAGCTGAGGAACCAAAGGGGAGGGGCACAAAGTTTTCTTGCGCCATCTCAAAATCAGATCGGTGCCTCTCTGATTCACATGCATTTAGAGAGAGAGAGAGAGAGAGAAAGAAAGATTCTCAATCTAGATAGAGAGAGGAAGGAGATGGCTGTAATCTTGCCCGATTTCATGGAGGATTAAGAAATTTGATTTTTTAGTCTTTCTCTCTCCTCTCTTCTCTCCTCTTTGCGGTTATTCATATACATCAATTCAAGAGAGAAAGGGGAGGGTTGTGATGAAGAATTCAGAGAAAATGTTGATGTTGGAGCGATGGAGGATGTAGATCAGGCTGAGTGTAATATTTCCGCACACTGCGTACCGTAAAAATTGACTTTCCGCACGCCGTGTAAATCCTGTGCAAGGGTATCACCTACATCGTATTATTGGTAGCTTAATCCATACCATTCACGCTCAAAAATGAGGCCGCCACATTGTAAATTAGAGGCTGGGGTTGAGGACCGTAAAAACCGCGTGGGAACACCCTTTTTGAAGAAGCAAATGGATAAATTCAAGGCAATTTTTTTTTAAATTATTATCCCTTCCCCCAGCCGATGCATGGCTGGAGGAGAGGGAGTGTGGGGGGGGAATGGCCAAGGAGGAGTGAGTTGGACTGCATGAGGGGGAGTCCTCCACGTGTGTGGAGGCCCTCTTCCCCACCCCCCCCCCCCCCAAGGCCTATAAAAACCCCCCTCCCCAGGGAGTCAGGGAGAGAGGAGGGCGGGCTGTGAGAAGGAGGAGGTCGCCGTCGTGAAGCCGCCACGTTGTCGCCCCAGTCCGCCAGCCGCCAGCCGCCAGCCGCCATAGCTGCCGCCCCAGACCGCCAGGCCACCTCAGTCCGCCGCCGCCCGCTGGATTACGACTCCCCCCCCCCTCGACGTCGCTGCAGAAGCTCAGAAGCTTCTTAGAAGCTTCTTAAGAAGCTTCTAAGGGGGGGGCTTCCTTAAGCCCCCTTCCCACTACATCCCCTATAGACCCATTCGTACCCCCCCCTCCCCGGGACTTTGAAGAGGAGAAGGTGAAGCCCATAAAGACCTCCCACAAGACCCTTCGTAAAAGGCTTTTCGCAAAAAGACTTCAAAGCCCACAAGCCATCCGTGAATCAATTCCGTGCCAACCCGGGTTTTCCCTAAAGAACTCATAAAGCCCTCTTCCGCAAGCACCATCTATCCAAAATCTCGTAAAGGAATCTCCTGCGTACGAGGGAAAAAGGCAAAGGTCGGGAGGTTGCATGCCAAGGCAAGTCAATTCGTAGACCGCAAAGGCTAACCAGAAGCCGAGACCACGCCCACGATGGCCCCAGAAAGATCACAAGGTGCGCCTGCGGGAGGTTCATCTCCGAGCATACAAGTGGATATCTCCCCGAGCCCACAAGTCCAGGTTCTTTCAAGTTTATTTTCGCATAAAGAAATGATTAGGTGCGCTTAGTTCCATAAGGAAGAATGCATTTTACGCTTATTTTTAAGGCATGTGGCAGTGGTAAAAATACATTGGTTAAAGTATCTCTTGAAACATTAGGCAAGGTTGAAGCATGCCATGAAATTGAAACGAGTTGTCCGCCTTAGAAGACTAGCTGCATGTAGCTATTTTGGTACATTATCAAAGTAATGAATCTAAACATATATTACTTAGGGCAAAGAAATGAAATTGATAAGTGCATTTTTCTTCCTGGACATGGTAGGAATAAGCGTGTGCCGCATGTTAGGCAACATCCTCCTCGTAATGATTTCATAAGGAAAAGTTAACACCCATAAGATATTATCCCAAAAGAAATAGAAGAGTACGGAAATGATCTTAGGGACTTGCAAGTGGCATGTAAAATGGAATAAATTATCACTAGCTTTAGTTTTGTATAAGTTTCATTGTAGCTAGGAGAACGTTGCGTATTGCATAGTCATCATGCAAAAATGTCATTCATCAGGAGCCGCATTTAGGAAAGGTTGCATGGTTCGTCAAAGCATAAGATTCTAAAGTGTAGACAACAAGGTTGTAGGCATGATTATTTGATGTAAGTCCTAGTAAGTCCTGGGAAAAGTTAGTATCCAGATTATCATGCATTTTTACTACACCAAGGAAGGATAAAGTTATCGTGAACCATGTGATGCGTAGAAGCA
Organism: Lygodium microphyllum; assembly: GCF_053477565.2. NCBI lineage: Eukaryota > Viridiplantae > Streptophyta > Polypodiopsida > Schizaeales > Lygodiaceae > Lygodium > Lygodium microphyllum. Next base: position 6,546,352 of record NW_028229514.1, on the reverse strand, counting down.
ATAAATCGCATGTTTACGGGTATTGGTGTAGTTGTAACTATTTATCCTCCTTTAGATCTAGTTTATTATCTCTAGGAAAGGTTCATCCTTGTCGCAGGACAAGTATATTGAGTTGCCTAAATCACCTAACCCCAAGGGATTCATATGGGCATGGTTCAGTCGATACGACAAATATCCCAAGGTGCTAACTAAGGTAGCACGATAAGGAGTCGACCTAGTTTACACTTGTTGTCAAGTTAAGGGAAGCTAGGTATTTTCTTGGACGCAAATGATTAGTCAATAAACTAAAGCGACATGGTCGCTGGAATCTACCATAACAAAACCTAAAGTATTGGTAGGGTATGACCCTAACCCAATAATGATAGGAATCTTGCCAAGTTGCAATTGATTCCGAATCGAATGCGGGTTGCATTCGGAGAAAAGGAGTCACTCCTTAACAGTTTGCCAGCTAAAACGACCACTGGAATTGATTGTGCTTGTAACAGTTTAGAAAGCACTGTTTGCATTGTTTGCTCAATGAACTAAAGGATGAAATGATATCTAAATACTTCAGGTTGAAGGCCTGAAGGGAGAGGTAGCTTCAGTTACCCCCGACTGCCTGCCTGACCCTAACCAAGGGGGTTGTTAACCGCGCCGGGAACGTGGACCGAACCCGCCGTGAGAGGTCTCTCCGTTGAGTTCTACTTGGAGCAGGAGGACGCTTGGGTGCCAGAGGGGGCTCTGGCCGTAAATCCCTCACCTTCCGGGCCCTGCACAAGAGGCTAACGTGACTCGAGATTGGATCTCGAGGCCCGCATACTAGTCTACGGGCAGAAGCTTGGAATAGTGATCCCTGGTGGATTACTGGATAGCCTTCGGGCGGATTATGATTAAGCCTACGGGCGGAACTCCTTGTATTTCAAAGATAAAAGGATAAAATGATAACAAAGAAGTTGTTTGGCATTGTTTTTCTTTATGTCCTGTGATAAGATTACGTGAAGGAACCAGTGCATAACAGGGTTAATCAAAGAAGCTGTTTGTTATATGTCAAACTAATGTGGTAGGTAATTACATAACTAAAACAAACCGAGGAAAGTGCGGAGGATAGACCATGGGTCCGTCCTATGGATGGGTGGTCCCGGTTAGCCGGGAACTTTTCTCAAAAATCTTCAACGAACAGAGGGATGATCATCATCGCCGAGCAAATAACGAGAAGGATGACCTAGATTTACCTGTTAACCGATTCACGCTGTTTTAGGGGAACGGAATGGGACTATGCTTTATGGCAGAGAGGTTGAGCATGGCATCCCTCTTGTTTCCCATTCTCCTTGAACCAAGTGCAGCGTGAATCCGCTTCGGACCTGGCGTTTCTGCGTAAAGTAGTTCGCTCGGGTCTGACGCTAGTTGCGCTAGCTAATGACCAAACTAGAAAACCTTAATTCCAGTCGATCCTAAGTGGGAAACGGCCAGGACACTTCCGCTACGTGACAGACACGGAAAGACCTAGATTACAAAACCCGTAACATTCCATGGGAGTGCCGGGCGGAGTTCTCTAGACAGCCTTCCAATGGACTGCCAAGACGTGTCCTAGAGGATTCTGGTGGACACGTTACAGTTGGTATCATAGCCGACCAACAATGGAATTTTTTTCATGAGATTTCATTAATAATGAAGTAAAGAAATTGTTCCTGTCCAAACATTTCCTCATCTTCAATACTGTCTTGCAGAATTACCAGGCGTGGAACAAGTTTTTGGTGTTCTGGATCATGTTTATGACTGCAATGCATTCTCCGCATTATAGGCTCAGAATTGAAATGATGAGCATCCTGGAGCGGATTTATAATCCATCACCTCTATATATATAGCGAAGATGGACTGGGTCTTCAGGAATCTATTACATAGCTGCCCACCGGTTCGCTTATCTACAGACCAACCTGAAGAGGATCAAGTGGTTGGAAGATTTGAAAGTCGTGAAGCTGTTCATTTTTGTGGAAGCTCACGTAAATTCGACTTTGCATATTCGAGGTCGGAGAGTTGAATTGAACTCATATGTATATGAGGAAGTAACCCGTGTAATTCCAGCTGATAGAATTAAGGTATTGGGCCGCCATGGGAAGTATGGATTCCAGCGGAAAGGATATCCTGAGCTTCCGATGAATTATCGATTCCTAAAGATTCATGACCCAAAATCCTACTATTACACAGTTCCTGTAGACAAATCCAATACAATGTTGTTCTCCCCAAACTAAATGTAATGATTGGATTATCATCACACGAGATGTTGTATAAGGCTACGCCATATAAATATAAATAAGGACTTCTTTTTATCACTATCCGATTGTGCATCAGGGTTGTTGCAAAAAGTTAAGTAGCTTCATGAGTTATGAGTTAGCTGAACTAAAGATAAGCTAATGTCAATTATCATACAATAATGTTAAGAAAACTTTTACTCAGGCACAACCCCAGGTACAGATTCCAAATTCGCCCCCTACATCAAGTACTACTGTGATCCAGGAGAAGAAGTTCCTCCTCAAACAGATAAAGCCACCCGAGTTTGACGGGAGAGGCAGATTCGTCCAGTCGGATGCTGAGATTTGGATTGAATCTATGGAGGACTACTTCGAAGCAGCTGGCACTGCACCTACCAATCAGGCCATGCTCGCCAAATTAAAACTCACCGATGAAGCCAGACTATGGTGGAAACAATGGTGCAGGGATCAAGGGATTTCAGAGGGGTCCGTTACCTGGGAGAAGTTAAAGCAAGCCGTGCAAGGGAGATATTTGCCGCCTGCATATCGTACACAGAAAATGAATGAGTTCTATGAGCTAAAACAGTTAGGACTCACTCTTGACGCATACTACTCTAAATTTGTCTCACTCTTAAAGTATGCGCCACAAATGGACATGACACAGCAGGTGTCCAAATTTTGCGCAGGCTTAAATCCACCTGTAAATACCCGTCTCGAATCTATGCGTCCATCAGATCTTCAGGATGCACTCATCCGAGTAGCACCTATAATTCAGGAAGTGCAAGCTAAACCAAGGAGTATTAAGAATTGGTCTTATAGCGATCCAAGCAGAGGAGCATTCAGACCCCAGGTTAAGAGAGTTCAAGGCCACAATGAGGGACAAAGGAAGAAAGCAAGGACAAATAACGTCAACAACTTTGTTCCTACTCACGGTAATGGCCGAAACATCCGATGTTTCCACTGCAATGAACTCGGTCACTTCAAAAGGCAATGTCCCAAGCTTAGCGAAGGACACCGTCAAGGTGCAGGCCGCGGTCAGGGAGCCGCCGCCCGTGGAAGGGGAAGAGCTGCCTGCATTACCAATAGGCAAAGATGTGAAGCAGAAGAAGGGGAAGACCCGACTATGGAAGCGGAATTCGAAAGAGCGACGGTCCATGCTGCTTTACACAAGAAGGGGCCGAATCGCCAGTTCTCGGTAATTCAAACACCGTCGGACTATCAAGGTAAAGGTTTCAAAACCTTGATTGATTGCGGCAGTACACATTCCTTTATCTCACCAGCGTATGCTAAGAGATTAGGAATAGCCACAGTAGAAGCACCTACCCTACTTGTGGAATTGGCAAACGGTCGTGAAGTAACTTGTGCTAGGCAAACTGCTAAGGAGGAGTTCTATCTGGGAGGAAAGAAAACCTCAGTCAAATTCAGAGTCATGAACTTAGGTATCCATGAGTGCCTACTCGGGATGGATTGGCTTAAGCCTAATGACGCTCACATCCACTGTGGAAAGGGCCAAGTTTCCTTTCGAAACTCTGAAAGAGAGTTTGTTACAACTCAAGGTGAAGCGGGAGTGCCAAGGATCTAGTTAGCCAAAGTATCGCGGATCATAAAAGGGGTTAGGAAAGGATTACCTGTTTACTTGATCAAACTCAACAAGTTAGATCAAAAGCAAGAGTCTCATGAGGGTCCCTCTTGGCTAAAGGAATATGCTGACGTATTCCCTGAGGAATTAACTGAACTCCCACCTCCAAGAGAAGTTGATCATGAAATAAGGCTAATACCTGGAGCTGCGCCAATTGCAAAGAGACCTTATAGAATGTCCATTCCGGAAGCTATTGAGTTGAAGGAACAACTCAAGCAACTGTTAAACCAAGGCTACATCCGGCCTAGCAATTCACCATGGGGAGCTCCAGTTCTATTCCAGAAGAAGAAAGATGGGACACTTCGACTATGTATTGATTACCGTGGGTTGAATCAATCAACGGTCAAGAACAAGTATCCTATTCCTAGAATAGATGAGCTTCTCGATCGCCTTCAAGGTGCAAAGATCTTCTCCAAAATTAATCTCAGGTCAGGTTACTATCAAATCAGGATCAAGGATGAGGATATTCCAAAAACGGCCTTCAATACAAGATATGGGCACTTTGAATTCTTGGTTATGTCATTCGGGCTTACAAATGCACCTGCCACCTTCAATAGATTAATGCAAGATATTTTTAGACCATATCTTGATGATTTCGTGCTTGTCTTATTCGATGACATTTTAGTCTATTCTAAACAGGAAGAAGATCATGAACCTCAACTACGGATTGTTTTGGAGACAATGAGGTCTCATAAGCTGTATGCAAAAATGAAGAAGTGTGCATTCTTCAAACGTCAGATTGAATACCTAGGATTCATAGTATCATCAGAAGGAATATCAGTAGACCCAGCCAAAGTCAGAGATGTGCTTGAATGGCCAATACCAGTATCCATCAAAGAAATACGCAGTTTTCTTGGCTTGACAGGATGGTATAGGGTCTTTATCAAAAACTATGCTTTGATTGCAGCACCTCTTACCGACTTACTAAAGAAGAAGACTTCTATTACATGGTCAACTCCCGAACAAAATAGCTTCGACCAATTGAAGCAATGTTTAGTATCAGCACCTATTCTGAAACTTCCTGACCTCAATAAGGAGTTCGAGGTAGTAACTGATGCCAGCATTCTTGTCTTGGGGTGTGTACTCATGCAGGAAGGTCATCCCGTAGCATATTCTTCAAGGAAATTGAAGAGTCATGAAAAGAATTATGCCATGCATGATCTGGAGTTATTAGCTGTCATCCATGCTCTAAAGCTTCGGAGACACTACCTGTTGGGTAACAAGTTTACTCTAGTAACAGATCATAGGAGTCTCAAATGGATTTTTACCCAGAACGAGCTCAACATGAGGCAACATCGATGGATCGAAGTATTGGAGGAGTATGATTTTGAAATCAAGTATCGACCGGGGAAAGAGAATGTAGTTGCCGATGCACTCAGTCGCAAGGCATTCCTAAACTCCCTAATCTTGCAGAATCCATCAACGGCCAGATCGCTGGCTACAAAGGTATCTATGCCAAGCAACCCTATACTCGAACTAGCTAAAGAAGAAGCAAGCCATGACTTAGCCTACCAAGCAATGATAAAAGAAATATCTACCAAGGATCAAAATCTGAAGTTACAGGCCAAGTATCATGAATTTTCTATTGACAATGGACTTATTTACTACAGAACAAGACTATGTATTCCAACAAGCCAGTCACTTAAGCAGAAGATATTATGGGAAGCTCATGACTCCCCTTTCGCAGGACATCCTGGCTATGCAAAAATTCTTAATGCAGTTAGGAAGAGCTATCATTGGGAGAGGCTCAAAGGTGACGTCCTCAAATATGTCACTGAATGTTTGTCTTGCCAACGTATCAAGGCTGAACATGTCATGATGCTAGGAAAATTGCAACCACTTGACATTCCCCAAATGAAATGGGAATTCATCAGTATGGATTTTGTGGTGGGCTTACCCCAAGTCCAAGGAGGATACAACTCCATTATGGTTGTAGTTGACATGCTTACTAAGGTTGCACATCTGATTCCAGTAAAGACAAACTATAAAGCCTCCGACATTGCAAGGGTGTTTATCAAAGAGATATTCAAGCTACATGGGCTACCTAGAAGGATCGTTAGCGATCGAGACTCTCTCTTCACTTCACACTTCTGGAGAGCTATCTTTGAAGCTATTGGAACTCATTGCCTAGTGAAGGACTGGTAGGTCCCTGGGGACGAGTCCGACCCGGGGCCGATGCCTTGTTTTCCTAGGGGTGGCATCTTGCTAGACAAGAAGAAATTAAGGAAGGTTTGAGCGAAAATAAAAGTGAGTGTCAGAAAAGGATTAAGTGTCACCTTGCGAGGGCTTGGTAGGTTCTTGGGTACCGAGACAGGTCCTGAGGCTAATGCCTTGTTCTCCTTGGGACACTACGCTCAGCTCCCTCCTTTTTACATGCCCGAGTATATCAATAAAATAAAGCCCTAAAAGAAGAAATGTGTTACAAGACAATACTTCTTGATCAGGCTATAGGAGTCCTCACCTAGTAGGAGCTCCTAGTTGTGTTGTCCTTAGTTAGGTAGGTAGTTCAGACCACCACTTAGGGCAACCTCTTTGATAGCTCTCTTTTAGTTTGGCCGTGTTGGAGCAGTTGGTTAGTGACTAGCTTCGGACTTTTATCAGATTATGTTAGGCCTACTCCTTGTGGATGTCATGCCTTGATTCTGTCAGGGGGTTGGGTGAGAGCACTGTGCTGTGTTTAATATGTATCTCTTTTGTATTAGCTTGATGCTCCCTTTGGTTGTTTTTGTGCAGATCTGGTGTGGGATCCGATGGGCTAAGTCACCCTATCCCATGGTTACCAATGAGAGCGGAATTTTGGTGCTGAGAAGTACTTAAAAATAGCTAAAAATTATGAATATCAAGGGAAAAATATTCAATGTCGAACGTGGTGGCTTGATCTAGGACGATTTTAAGCACCAAAGTGCTTTAAAGGCGCCTGAGCGACACTTGTTGATTTTTCATAATTTTTCAGACTGTTGTGCGGGTTGACAAGAGTTATTAGCCAATGCGGGATGTCGAGCCGGACGCCCAGGATTTTTCAGAGCTCAATTCGGAGTCGGGACGGGGAAGGAGCCAAGAAATGGTCAAGATTTGAAAGGGTGGGCACAACATGGACCAAAGGGGGGGTGCCCTTTGGGGACATTTTAACCCCCCAACCAAAAGCCACATGAAAAAATCATGGAGAGAGAGGAGAAGAAGGCGCCAACAGAGGGCGCCGAAATTCACGCCATGGATGGGAGGAGGCAACCTCCAGCCTGCAAACAACCCACATCACTGATCATTGCCCTTGCTTCCCTCCTGGATGCCAATCATATTGCCGCCTCTCGCCTGAGAAATGGTGGTCTCTGTGAAGAATTCTGATTTCAGTATTTCTCTCTCCTCCCTCTCTCTCCCCTAAAGGCAGATTCATGTGGTGAAGAAGAAGAAGAAGAATGGATGACGGATGCTTGTCCAATGAAGACCGGATTGCTCCGTGGTTCAAGAGGAAGAAAGATTGCTGATTGTGGACTGTCATGAGCATTAATCGTGGCTGGAAATCAGTCCCGAGATATGACAAATAAAAACCCGCAACCCGCAAAGAACGGTAATCTCATTTTTACAAAGGAAATTTATATTTTATGCAAGATTGCTTCATGAATACTTGTTTCCATGGGATGTTTATGCATTATAATGTTGTTTGCAATGTCTTCCAACTGTTTGAAATCAGAAAATCAGAAAATCATAAGTGTTGTGGATGAAATTAATAGTGTAAAACCTGTAAAATACACGAAATATGGGAAAATTGGGTGTTTTTGAGATATAAATGAAAAATATAATAATACACAACAATTAAACTTGTGTTTTTGCTGCAAATGAACCTAAGGGCCACAGGCCACAACTCATTTTGTATTTTCAATCATTTAATATTGAAAAAAATACAAGAAAAATAGAAAAAATGGGAAAAAATAGGGGAAAAATGGATTTTGAGTGTCAGAAATTAAGGAAAAATAAGAACCATGTTTGTGGATGTATGGGGGTCTGAAGTATAAGGTTTAGCCTCAGTTCAGCCCTACCTTTATGTTTTAGTGAGTTTTTATGGCTTTTTATGCAATAAAAATGTGGAAAATGAACCCTAAACCTATGTACCATGCACAACCTAAACGGGTGAGGGGGTAGAGTGTATAAAAAGTGTTTAAATATTGAATGAAATGATGAAAAGCTTGTTGGTTTTTATGCATACCATTTAGATTGGGCAATAATTAAAAATTAAGAATCCAGTAGCACGGGGTTTTCTCGGTGCTAGGTTCATGCAACGCCGTCTACAAGCAATAGTCCAAATCATTGAAAGAAATGTTTTCCACATATGCACCAATGCTGATTTTTCTTTGTTTGAGCACATGGGCATTCAAAATTTGCATGAAGCATGAATGATAAAAGGTATCAGACAATACCTCCTGGATGCATGACAATTGCTTTCTAGAGGATCATGACCAACGTTGAGTGAGTAAGGTTGTTCAAGCTGTAGGCTAGGTGTTGGGTCTAAGGGGAAAATAAAGTGAGGAAGCATGGTATATCTCCTGGAAATACGTGAATCATAAAAGAGAGAAGTTTGTGTTCGTATGTGTTATATATGTTGAGCGACGCATCGAGGGGCCAATCCCCAAGATGTAGGAGAGTCGCAGTGAGGTAGCGGCAGTCAGCCAGAGGAGGACCTATTATGTTTATACTTCGTGCTATTTGGCAATGTGCTGGGATTCCCTCTGAGGAGTGTTAATTGGGTTAGAATTGGACTAGGAGACGTGATACAAATGCAAGATGTTTAGGAAGATGATGTATGTGTCATCCACGCTCCTGGCCGCGAGGCCGTGCGGTTGTTGAGCGCATGATAGAGGTCCAGCTAGTGCATGAGCCAGTGCCGGCCCGTTTTAGGTCCCATCAAATAGTACGGACCATCAGCATTGCAGGGATTGTGAATCTCTTCAGGATGCAAGGAGGAATAATTTGGTATTTTGGGGTCAAGATGGTAAGATTTGGTTGACTGAAACAGGAGCTCCGCTTGCTACCAATTTTGGGAAAGGTGGAATGAAGAAATTAGTGGATGACATGGCTGCGTGTACTTCTTATGTGGCAGCTAGAGGAGATGCTTCTGCATATGGAGTCCAGATTGAGAAAGAATCAGAGAATCAGTCAGCATTATGAACTTATGCTATGGAGACGGCAAATAAGGGAAAAATTCAGCAGACTTTTTTGACTAATGCAGGTTCTAGCATCATATCTGAGACAGGTTGGGATTCGCCTGTTGACAGGTATACTATTTATGCCTACTTGACTAAGTCTCAGGGAGTAGATGTACTTGTTGAGGAGAAGCGTAAGAGGGATGAAGAAAATCAAAATGCAGCTAAAAAGACTAGAGGAGGTGAGTTTGTTACTCCACTTACTGCAGGACCGTCTTTGAGGCTAGGGCCGGAATGACTGATGGAAGATGCTCAAAAGAAAGAAAAGAGGCAAGAGCCTAGAGAGAGAAAGCAGCCAGGGTTTAGATTGATGTCTGATATTGAGACATCTACGGACACGAAGAAAATCTTTAATGACAAGATACTTGGCAGTGAGGTGACTTTTACTATTTCTGAGGTTTTGGGCATCTCGAAAAGAGAGTTTCAAGATCAGTTCCAAGAAGTCCTGAAGAGGAAAAGACATGCATTGCCTACTATTGATACACAAGGAGTTTTGATTAGGGAGTTGGATGAGGATGAGGATGAGGTTATGGTTGAGAATGCTTCTATTTTTCCATAGACAGAGAAGAGGGTTCAGCCTATGCATTATGTTGAAACTGATGAGCCTATCTTAGTACCGCATAGTCATTTTTCACAGAGTCATTGGGCTAGGGAAACTACAAAAACAATGGTAAAAGTTGGAGAGAAACAGGTACCTTATGTTGCTTTGGTGGATCATGGTTCAGAGATTGATCTCATAGTTCGTGGAGTTTATGAATGTAATAGATGGCCTATGGATGCAGAGCATGGGTGGCGTATGAGAGCCGCCAACAACACTGCAGGTGATTTGTATGTTGCCTGCCCCAGTGTCACGGTTTCTATTGGAGATGTAGAGGAGGATTTCCATTTCTTTGTGCAGGATTCATGCTCTTATCCCATAATTCTTGGATAGCCATTCATCACAGAGATGCGCATGGAAACAAAAGTAATGGATGATGGATCTTCTTATGCACGGATTCACAGTAAAGATGGTATGAGAGTAGTTCAGTTTATGACTGTGTGTGTGAACCATGTTAGAAACATGGATACTCTTAGAGATGCACCTTTGCCCACTGTGAGGGATTCGGGTTTTCATTAGGTACCGCTGTTTCGCGAGACGACGGTGGTATAGAGCAGAGGAGATTGGAGTTCTCGCCTCCTGGCATCAACAGTGTTTTCTCCTCCAGTTTTGTTGGAATTTCAGCCAAACAGTTCAATGAGTTATCAGAAAACTTCTAAGTTGCATAGAGCTGCCAGGCAATACATATGCAGAAAGGAGAAAAATTTGAAAAATGCAGGTATTTTAGAGGATGATGAGCATATAGATGGGATGTATGATAGTATGATTTGTACAGATACGATGACAGAGATGGAAAATATGCTGAAAACTGATATGCAAAGTTGTCACAGTGACGTATTAGTGCAATCCCTGGACATGTTTCATGAAATTGCAAATTTTGTGTCACAAATAGAGTCAAAGGCTGAGATGACTCAGCAAAAAGTGTTGAGTGCTAAAGAAATTCAGCAAACAGAGTTTCTGACTGATTATGATCAGCCTACAGAGACACAGAGGGCTGAAAACTTTCAGCCAACAGAGTTTACTGTTGAAATATTTCAACATCCAGAGTTTAGGGCTGTTTCTATGCAGTCCATAGAGTAGAGGGCTGAGGATATTCAACCCACTAGAGTGCAGAATTGTTGATTTACAACAAGATTTGAGTAATGCAGAGGATCATAATGAAGCTAGGGTTGACACAAAATACAAGACTGTGGATAAGAAGGTGAAGCCGATAGCTGTACCACTTCCACCTGACAGTGATCAGCAAATAGAGAGGGCTGCCAAACAGCCAATTTTGAGGAATCCAGAGCATATAGGCCATAAATTTTCAGCAGAGACTCTTGCTGAATTAAAAATTGGAAATTGTGATTTCTTGCTACCCACAGAGAAGAAATGCTTTCAGGAGATGCTTGAGCGACATGGAAGAGGGTTTGCTATTTTCCCACATGATATTGGATATGTGAATCTGGATATTGTTGCTCCTATGGTGATCTTTACTATTTCTCATATTCCATGGAACCTCCGACCTATTCCAGTGCCTAAGGCACACCTTCCAAAGCTAATTAACTTGTTGAATGAGAAAATCAGGATGGGAATCCTAGAGCCGTCATCTGCACCATACTCAAATAGGTGGTTTACGATTCCAAAGAAGAATGGTACTCTCCAATTTATACAGGACATGCAACCAGTAAACAAAGTTACTATCAGGAATGTTGGTATAGGTCCAGTTGTGGATGAGTTTGCAGAAGTATTTGTTGGACGTGCCATCTATTCTTTAGGTGATTTGTATTCGGGATATGATCAGTTTCAGCTCGCTTTGGAAAGCAGGGACATAACCACTATGAGAACTCCTTTTGGGCTTGTCATGATGTGTACCTTGCCTCAAGGTGCCACTAATTCTGTTGCGCATATGATGAATGCCATGCATAAGGTCCTTTCTGATTACATACCTCAGCATACCATGCCTTTTTTGGATGATGTGCCCATTAAGGGGTGTGTAGAAGAAGAGAAGAATGAGAGTCTAAATGAGCAGGGATGTGGATATTTTGTGGCTGATCATATTTCAGCTTGTAAGAAGATTTTGGCCAGGTTAGAAGAAGTGAACTTGACACTATCAGGGAAAAAATCTGTTTTTGGAGTGAATGAGGCTGTCATTGTTGGACATATGTGTGGCTATTATGGCAGGAAACCTTCACCTGAAAAGGTGGATGGTATAGGCAATATTACGGAGTATTGTTCTACCACTTCAGAGGTATGGAGATTCATTGGAGTTTGTGTATTTTACATGATTTGGATACCCCATTTTGCACACATAGCAGATTGTTTATATCAGCTGCTTCGAAAGGGGTAAAAATTTTATTGGGATGAGAGCCACACTAGAGCCATGTAGAAATTGAAGAAGTTATTGCAGATTGCTCCTACTCTCAGGAAAGCAGATTATAATTGCGGAAGGCCTATTGTATTGATAGTTGACACTAGTCCAATTGGCATAGGTTGGGCTGTGGGTCAAGATGATGCAGATGGAAATAGGTATGCTATTCGGTTTGGGGCGAAAGTCCTAAATGAGAGACAAAGGAGATATCCGCAAATCAAGAGGGAGTTACTGGGGATTGTTACGGCTCTCAAATGTGACAAGGAGTACTTTATTGGAGCCTCAGTTGTTGTAGAGACAGATTGCTTGCCATTGATAGGTATGATTACGAGTTGCTCTACTCTGGATATAGCTATGTTGAGATGGATCGCATACATCAAGTCATTAAATCCAGAATTTAGACACATAGCAGGGAAGGATTATCCAATGGCAGATATGCTATCTAGAGCCAGATATGATGATGAGGAGACACTACTTGCAGAAGAGGATGATGCAGAAATTTTAGCCGCTATGGTTGATCATGTTTGCCATGCTATGATATTGTGGCTTTCATAGAAGAACTCTATGTTGGAGATTGGTTGCAGATTGGCAAGTACCTTAGTACACTAAGCAAAAGAGATGAATGGATAGATGAAGAGTTCAAGAAGATCAGAAGAAAAGCCTATGGTTATTTTCTCAAGGATGGATTTCTTTGGATGCACCCGAAGAAAAGAGGTGGATTACCCTTGCGGGTTGTCTGCGGTAAAGAGACACAGTTACAGGTGATGAGGGAGTTTCATGAGAGTCATTGGGCTGGTCATAGAGGAGTGTGGGCTACTTATGAGAAAATCAAGGAGAAATATTGGTGGAAAGACATGTACAGAGATATTTCTCACTTTGTAGAGACTACCAGATGTATTCGGTAGTGTGTCATCCAGATGAGCTTCATCCGACCTATCCGCTATGCATTCATTATAAGTTGGTAGTTGACTTGGTTACTATGCCTATGCGTCTATGGCAGATGAGATATATTGTTTTGGCTAGAGAGGATCTTACCAATCATGTTGAGGGCAGACCTTTGAGAACGAAGACCACTAGTGCAGTGTGTAAGTTCTTATTGGAAGAAATTTTCTGTAGGTATGGCTGTGTGAGTAAGATCACTGCAGATCGCGGTGAACTGGATGCAGATGAAGCTAGGGAGTTTTTCTCTCAACTAGGAATCAAGTTGGCTCTAACCATAGCATACAATCCAAAGGGAAATGGGAAGAGTGAAAGAGGGCATCCGCCGATAGTGAAAGCATTAGCCAAAGCATGCAGAGGACAGATTGGAGAATGACCGAGACTTCTACTATTTGCTTTGTGGGCTGATCGTACGACTCACAGTGTTACCACAGGATATATGCCCGCAGAGTTGATGTATGGTCAGAAACCGGTTATGCCGAGCGACTGAGACTTGTGCTTTGACTTGGTCAGTTTTACCTTGGCAGGAGGATTTGACGAGAGAGGAGCTCTTAGCTCTTCCGATCCGGTAGTTGGAGAGAAGACCAGAGGATATTCAGCTAACTATTGACAGGTTGAAGGTTGCTAGACTAAGAAATAAGGACAGGTTTGACAGCAGGCATCGCTTGCGGCCTAAAGCAATAGAAGAGGGAGACTGGGTATTAGTCTTTGATAGCAGCCTTGAAAATCAGCATACTACACTTCGGAAGATGGTGAAAAGATGGTTTGGGCCGTACATAGTCAGACATGTCTTTGATAATGCAACATATGAGCTAACAGAATTGGATGGGACAGTGCCTAGAGTGCCTATTGCGGGAAAAAGAATCAAGATTTTCAAGAAAAGAGATGATGAGGATTATGCATTGGAAGATTTTGCAAGAGAAGAGCAACGAGAAGAAACTCCAGTAGAAGAGACAAATGATATGATAGATAATCTTGCTGAAATACCGGAAATACACAATGAAGAGATTGATCTGTTCGTGGATCTTGAGGATAATGATCATGGGTAGTTGGCCCATCCGGAGGATGTGCAGGATCAGAGGGGGTGGATGTCATGCTACTATGCATCCGAGGTGTGGAATCCACTAAAAAGTTGTGTGTGTGACATTTGTTACTTTGTACATATTTAGTTGTGTTTACAATTTTGTTATGCGTGGGAAATATAGGGAGAGAAGGCTCTCCATTAGTATGATATTATGCAGCATGAGGGCCCTGTGCCAAACAAGTTCATATTGACATGTGTTCTAAAATCTTGTAATAGCATTGGGGCCGTAAGGCATGGTAGAATGATACCTGATCAGATAATCAGGACAAAATCCAATTTTGATGTAGAAGTAGGAAATGCACTCATTGATATGTACTCCAAACATGGAGAACCTGCTGAAGCATATGAAGTGTTCAATGAGCTGGTAAATTCAAATATAGTATCGTGGAATGCAATCATTGCAGGATATGCAAATCCTGGCCTTGACAAGGAAGTACAGAGGTGTTTTCAGCAAATGCAGCTGGAAGGCACATCTCCTGATTCTGTAACTTTCATTTGCAGCTCAAAAGCATGTGGCACAGCAGGAGCTTTACATATAGGCCATAGTGTGCATGCCGAAATAACGAAAAGGGGATTGGAAATAGAGAATTATGTGGGAAACACTCTAGTTGATATGTATAGCAAATGCAACTTTGTAACACAAGCACACAAAGTTTTTGATGGTCTGCAAGTTCAAGACACAATTTCATGGGCTTCATTGATGGCAAGGTACATTGAACTTGGGCTTGCTGAGGAAGCAAGGAATTATTTTCAACTGATGCGACTAAGAGGCATGTGCCCTGATTCTGGCATATACGTTTGCAGTTTGAAGGCTTGTGGCATCTTAGGAGATTCAGAAATGGACCAAGGCATGCACTCCAAACTAATCAAAAGGGGGCTTGAGAGGGATGCCAATGTAGGCAACACAATCATGGATATGTATATGAAATGTGGGTTTCTAGCAGATGCATGGCAAGTGTTTGATCAATTGTTAGTTTGAGATGGAGTCACATGGAATGTTCTTATTTCAGGATTTTTTGAACTTGATCTTGGCGAGGAGATCCTGAATTTTTATCATCAAATGCAACATGAAGGCATGTCTGCTCTGCTGCTACTGATGCTATCACATTTGCTTGTACTGTGAAAGCTTGTGCTTCCTCTGGTGATATAAAAACAGGCCAGATATTACATACTGAGGTAGTTCCTAAGGGGTTGGAGAGAGTCCTTCATGTGGGCAGTACACTGGTGGATATGTACAACAAAGCTGGCTTGCTTATAGAAGCTCATAAGGTGTTTGAATCCCTTCAAGATCGAAACACAGTTTCTTTGAATGCACTAGTAGCAGGCTATGCTGAACATGGGTTTGGAGAGGAAGTGGTGAACTGTGTGAAGAAGATGCAACTAGAAGGAGTTTCTCCAGATGCTTTCACATTTGTTCTCTCCTTGAAAGTGTGTGGTGTGACGGGAGCTGTAGAAAGAGGCAGAGAAGTACATGCTGATATTAATAAATCAGGTTTAGAAGGGGATCTGTTTGTGGGCACGATTGGTGATGGTATGTATCTACTGCTTTTCTGAGGGGGGCTGCTTTTTTGGAGGGGAAAAAGGGGCTCGAAATAAAAAAGGAGCTTGCTTTTGGCACAGAGGAGGGAGGAGATGACTGTGATAGGGACAAGGAAGAGAAGACGACAAGAAGGGGGAAGAAGACCTGGTCTTTTGAAGAGTTACCCTCCCTTCCATGATTGCCATCCAACATTCATTGGCTAAGTCTTACGAACATATGCGGCGATTGATAAAAGCATGACCAGTTGGAGCACTAAGATGCAGTTCGCATCCTCCCATGAGCAGTAGTCATCGCTCTTCCACTGCTACTGGAAGCATAGTTGGTGCGTAGTGTTGCCTAATCAATAGCAAAGCTCCCTCTCCTGACAAATGAGGCTCATGATGGAATCTCAGATGATTGGAGTACGGATACAACTATTGGTGCATTACCTTCTCTAGCAGCATTCTAGACCTGGAGTCTGTGTGACTGAGCGGGGGTTCTGTGCCGGTATGTTACAGTGGAAGTCAAGCTCGAATCTTCCACTTGAAATTCTTACTCGAATCATGTTAAGAGCAAGGAGAGTTCTGCTCGATACTCAGACATTATGACCTACGTAAACCTTCGCATCTTGCTTGTAAGAGTGTATTTCATATAGCACTGAGGTTCCCTCCGTCACAAGGAAGATTTTCTATAGGGGCTGCTGACCTGCATTCGTCCATGAAGGCATTGCTGGTACAGACACTACCGTGCTTATCTGTGTGAGAGATTCGAGAAGGCTTCAAAGACCAAACAAGTTTATTTAGGTGTTTATGATGAACCTGAGAAAGCAGCAAGAGCTTATGATCAAACTGCACTTAAATACTGGGGTTGATAGCAGAAGATGTAAGAGAAGAAAATTGAGAGACTGCAGATGGCCTAATGGTCTTTAAAAGGGTTCAGAACTTTTCAAAGGTATGAAAGGACAACAAAGTGAGGCACTGATGAATCAGATGATACTCAAGAAAGATAGATGATGTAGGAATGATTTGAATGTATCTGTTATGATGTCAATTTGAGTAGTTTGTTATTCAATAAAGAGATCCTTGATTTTTGTCCTATGTTATTGGGTTTCGTATGAATCCTTTAGAGTACTGGGCATTATTTTGATCTGCACCAAAATTGTTCCCTAAACCTCTTGTATACACCTCTGAGGATCCTCCGTACTTGTCCTTTATTGCTGCTGCAGCTATTCTGAGGGCTAAGACATACAGAATTGTTGTCTTAGATTGGGTTCAAAATTCTCAGAAGCTACGTGAAGTTGTGGATTTGAACATAGACAATAATTACCTGTCTGAATCAAAAGATCATGTTGTCACAACAGAGTTCAGCTCTTTTGATGTAAAAGAGGGAGTTGTTAAGATAGAAAGCTACTTGTCTCATCAGTATTTTGAAGAGTTGTTCGAATGTAAACATGAACGTTGCGGAGGTTGCCACTGTAAGCTAATTTGGCTTTCTATTTGTCTTCAGTTTATTGACAGAAATCAAAACAGAGAGTTGACATCATTTTCTCATCTTGCTCATTCGCTTGATTGATCTTCTATCTTGGAATTTCTCAAGGACCTCTGCGGTCGCGACTTTGCTTTTGAAAACCCTTCCACATCGTCGAGGGAAGGGAGTAATTGAATGCAAGGCCGGTACAAGAAGGCTGAAATAATCGCAAGCAAGTTTAAGGAATGGAGGTGTAATCAATCCAAATCTCCCTCTTCATTCATTTATGCATAAGCTTCAACCTCTAGAGTTGATAGGACTACAACATGATATAAGCTTCCTAACCATCTTGGTAGGCATGGTTCCATGCCCTTGTCAGGCATTTAAGGCAGATAAAATGGATCCAAAGGCAGCCTATCTGGTGGGGGGGAGAGAAAGCTGATTAGATAAATTTGGCTTAATGATGGATTGTGGACAGAAACAACAAGGAATATTTAAGAGAGAGCCATTGTTAGCGATATTAGTGAGGCTTGCAAGTATCAAAACCATGGACTGCAACATTGACAAATTGGCGACATGAAAGTGGATGCATTCCTTGAAAAGGTAGCGTTAGATCCTCAGAAGCTTCTAAGGATCTAATGGTGAAGTCATGATTTGTAAAGCTTCTTCATCTGTGGCAGTTTGTACTACCAATCGCAATCGCAGGTCAAGAAATATGCGGGGCGATTTACAGGTTGTTGGAATTCCATCTTGGCTATTCTCAAGATTTTGTCTAGATTGAACTCCACTTTAATACTTAAAATCTAGCCTTCAAGCACTCTCTTGAGGTCAATAGCATTCTCAATATCTAAAAATAATTTACAGTTAAGTCGTTTCTTGGGTTGCACATCCTACTTCTTCTCTTTTCTCTATGCATCATCTATAACCCTCTCAAGGACTGATTTAGGAGGGAGAGTAGCAAACTCACCCCCTCTAGCCCTTTTAGATATACATGGAGCATCATCATCCTACCTTCTCTTCTCTTCAACAAGTACATGAGTCCCCTTGTTCTTCTCCAAGTAATAGAAAGAGTAAGTATTTATTGGTGCATCCCATCTTGTCTCTTTCCTTATGCTCTACCCCCCACTAGACAACTCTCATTGTAGCAATTTACCCCTATGTGATATATCCAAGAAAAAGTCCATAGTTGTTGCTTACTCTATGGTCTCCTCTTCATCTGCATACCAGAGGCAGAAGCATCACCTCCAGCCACATAAGAGGTCTGCACAACAATATCCTCAAGAATCTATTTCATCCCTACTTTGCCAAAGTTTAGAGTCATAGGTATATAAGTCTTTGTCAAGCATATCTTATGGATTACAATACTTTTTTCCAGTAGGAAAGCCAAGGATTTATGAAATCCCTAGCAATGCTCTAGCACAGCTGCAGTACCTTTCCCCTAAGATAATTTACAACTTGTTTCTAAGACTAAACCCTAGGTAAGTTGGTAAATCAGTCCTTCCTAGTGTTTGTTTTTTGGAAAAGCTCTCGGCTAACTGAGACCACCCTACCATAGGACTGGATTCATCAAGAATCCATTCACCCACTTCCCTCTATGAAGTTTCTTAGTTATCTAATTGCCTACCACATTACATCAAACATATAAAAACAACTTTATTAATAAAAAACTCATCTATGCACAGTTGTTTGTTTCCAATGCATCTGCATGTCATCAAGATCAAATCCACCTATAGCTAGTGTTTTTAGGTGTCCCAAATAGAACTCGGGCCATACAGGGGACCAAGTAGTTCCTAGGTGCATAAAGGATTTACTAGCAAGATCCTACTCCTTGGCACCCTATCCACCTCCTACTTAATACGATCCCTGCTAGGAGACCTCTTGCCATTGGAGTCGGTCCATGCTTCAGTAGCGGTAAAAACATCCCCACTTAGTATGGGGATTCAACAACTATCCTTGGGGGAGGTATAGGGATACTCAATTCTTATCAGTTCCAATACTTAATTAAATCAAGATCTAATCTAGAAAATCACAAACAAGATTGATGTCTTCAAGTAGTTATGACTTCAAGCAATCATGCAACTTTCAAGTGATGATTAATCTCGTAGCAATCTGTAACGTTCTGATTTTTTTTCCCCACATGTGAACTACTTCTATAAGACATAGGGATAATTTTTTTAAATTAGATAAAAGTGAATTTTTTTATTTTCCCTCTCCTCCAGCTGATTGTCGAGCTGGAGGAAGAGGGGATTAGTATGGTGGGCAAGCTCCTTGTTGGAGCTTGCCAAAGATTGTGCGTATGCCTGCTGGCACGCAGAGGGGGAAGGATCCTATTCTCTCCCCCTATATAAACCATGGGAGGATAGTGGCTATGGTAGCTTGGGGAGGTGGACAAGATGGAGCCGGAGACCCTGTGAGGAAGGGAGAGGTTGAGGCACTGCTACCACTAATAGAGGGAGAAGAGGAGTTGAGGGGAGATGCTGCAAATCAACGCCAGGAGGGCGCCGTCTCCCATCTGCCGTGTCATAGCCACCTGCTCGTCGCTGCCATCTGAGGACCTCCAATTTCCCTCCCCACGTGGAGTTCTGAACCTCCCCCTCCACGTGCTCGTGAGCTTCTGGAATCTTAGAAGCTTCCAAGGGGGGCTTCCTAAGCCTCCGCTTCCCGTGGGCTTTGGGGTTACTCCCCCCCTCCCTCCAAGTTTTCCCTTAAGGGCCCTTTGGCCCCTTTCCCTCCTTCCAAAAAGGTATAGCCTTTAAAGGCTACTTTTTCCCCCTTATAAAAATTCGTCTCTAAGGCTCCCTTAGGGCCTTCCCCCCCCCATAAAAGGTTACCCCAAAAGGGCCTTTCTTCCCCCTCCCCCCCCCCCCCCCCGCCCCATATTTTTTTAAATCCCCCTTAGGCCCCTTTCCCATTGCCTTTAAGGCTACTTTCTTTCCCCCCTTGGAGTTTCTTCCTTAGGATTCTATAAGGCCCTTTTTTCCTTAAGAAAATTTTACCTTAGCCCTTTTTCCTTTCCACCCTCAATTTTTCCCTTGAAGCTTTATAAAGTCCTTTTTCCACCAAAAGATGTTACCTTAAAGTCTCTTCCTTCCCGGATCTTAAATCCCTTTAATGGCCCCCTTAGGCCATGCAAAAATAACCCATCTAGCTCTCCCATACCTTGTTTTTGCCCCCACACGTAAAAGAAAGGAGAGTGTTGAGGATCTTTTGACACCTTCCTTTCCCACTCAAAAGCCCTCGTAAGGGATTCTACACCTTTTATTCCCCATTTGTGTGAGTATTTATAAGGCCATTAAGCCTTTCCCATGGCTTTAATGGATCTTATTCGCGAAAGATCTTAAAACACCCCCTTTCGAAATCCCTACTTGAAGGAGGAAGCCTTCTAAAACTGTTTTCGACGGACGATTCAAGTTATTGAAAAAGGGAACCACAGTGGAATTTCAAAAAGGAGTTGTAAAGCTGCATCCATGACGGGAAGGCTACATTCGCGATGCCTCCTAAGAAAGCTCAAGGCGCAGCCGCCGCAGGAGGTTTGTCTCCTAGCATCCACGTGGACATCTCACCCCAAGTCCAAGTTTTCCTTCATCATTTGTATTTGGTATCGTTATAACTCAATCGTGCAAAGGATAAATGTTGGAAATAGAATGTATTTTTCATTTAAATGCTTTAGAAAAATTAGCTCATGACAGAGGAATTTAGTCGTTAATATTTTTAATAAAACAAGTAAAATAAAGGCGGCATAAATGCATTTCTAGTAAATAGCTTTATGCACTGCAATGAATTAAAATTAGATTAATGTCCATTGTTATAGAACAGAATTAAAATAGTATACCTCATTTAAACATGGAAGTATAAACTGCATATCGCATTATTAACCCATATCCTCTTCGCAAATTGAATCACCATGGAAAGTGCTAGGAATCCTTAGGAAAGTGCAAGGCATGAAATGATTCTTACGATGCATAACACTAGGCAATTATCGTTTGTCAACTACATAAATTATCAAGTAGAAGGTTGCTTGTTTAGCATGAATTTTGTTCGCAAGTTATAGGAAGATTAGTTGATTTAACCTAACCTAC
Organism: Lygodium microphyllum; assembly: GCF_053477565.2. Taxonomy (NCBI): domain Eukaryota; kingdom Viridiplantae; phylum Streptophyta; class Polypodiopsida; order Schizaeales; family Lygodiaceae; genus Lygodium; species Lygodium microphyllum. The sequence continues at coordinate 6,525,254 of NW_028229514.1, read as the reverse complement.
AGACCTTAATCGATAAGTTAAGGTTGAAAAATCAATTTATGCGTATACAACGAGTCATGAGTTTATGAAATAATAACGTAACTATCTTTAAGAGCTAAACAAATTGGCATAAAACCTAAACACCTCAACCCCGGAGTACTCTTTTAGAATGAGTTAAATTCCAATAAATTCACTAGGAATTAATACGTGACCTAATCATACGTATTGCTAAAAGTGAAACTCCTATACCTTAAATACTTACCCACATTCACTGAATGTAGAGACAGTGAAATGTAATTGGAAAGTGAACTAGGGTTTGTCCCTAAGAATCTTACGAGATGGAACTTGGAACTCTAGGACTGACGATGTTAGCCTAATGTAATCAGAAACAGATTGTTTCGTGACTCCATTCAATGAGAAGAATAGTCTCATAGTTCGATACGACACTTGTGCAACAAGTGCGGAGTCATATGATCTTGTGATTGGATCACAAGGGAATGGCCAATTCTCGCAATGAGATTGGTAGGTCCTTACGCAAGTTATCTTGCAAGAGGATGAATAATCATCCTAATTTAGTATCTTTCTTGAGTAAAGAAGATTGCTTGGAAGCAATAGACCAGCCAATAAATTGAAATAACCTATGAACTTAAGGTTTGACCAAGTCGGGTTAATAGGGTATACCCTAACCTAGGATATAGGGGATCTTGCCAAGTTGCAAGTTATCCCGGATCGAGTGCTGGACACAATTGAAAGGAAGGATTCATTCCTTAGCAGTTTGCCAACAAAAATGATCAATGGAAATGTTTGTGCTTGCTACAGATTTTAGAGCACTGTTTAGCTTTGTTTGATCAATGAATTAAAAGATAAATGGATATCTATACTTCAGGTTGAAGGCCTGAAGGGAGAGGCAGCTTCAGTTATCCTCGACTGCGTTCCTGACCCACTGCGGCGGGGAAGTGGACCGAACTCGCCACGAGAGGTCTCTCCGTTGAGCATTGTTTGGAGCAGGAGGATGCTTGAGTGCCAGTGGGGCTTTGGCCGTAAATCCCTCGCCTTCCGGGCCCTGCACAAGCGGCTAATGTGACTCGAGATTGGATCTCGAGGCCCGCATACTAGTCTACGGGCCTGTGGATTGCTGGATAGCCTTCGAGCGGATTGTGGATAAGCCTACGGGCTGGACTTTTTGTATTTCAAAGATAAATATGATAACCTGTTAATAAGGAACTTTTCTGATATTGTTTTCCTATGTCAAGTGATATGATTACGTGAAAGAACCAGTGCCTAACGGGCTAATTAAAGAAGCTGATTGTTACATGTCCAACTAATGTGTTAGGTAATTAAATAACTAAAACAACCCAAGGAAAGTGCGGAGGATGGGCCTATGGATGGCTGGTCCCGATGGACAGCAGGAAGATCGTCAAAGAACACGAACAACAAAAGCGTTGACCTAGAGTTATGATTGATCCCGATTTATGCTGTTTTAGGGGAATGTAATGGGACTATGCCTTATGGCAGAGAGGTTGAGATTTGCATCCCTCTTGTTTCCCATTCTCCTTGAACCAAGTGCAGCGTGAATCTGCTTCGGACCTGGCGTTTCTGCGTAAAGTAGTTCGCTTGGGTCTGATGCTAGTTGTCGTTAGGAAATGACCAATAAGGGAGACCCTAATTCAGGTCGATCCTAAGTGGGAACGACCGGAATACTTCCACTATGTGCCAGACGTAGAAAGCCTTAGATTGCAAACCCCGTAACATTCCATGGGAGTGCCGGGTGGAGCTTTCTAGACATCCTTTCCAGTGGACTGCTAAGACGTGTCCTAAAGATACAAACGAACACGTTACACAATCGACCTTTGAACTTCATTCAATAAGCTCATATCTAGATTTTGTGGTCTCTAACTTCTCAGTTTAAGGTTTATGATGACATTCTTGTAACCCAAGTTTCTTGAACTTAAGTCAATTTCTTCAACTTAGAGATATTTCTGGTCTTTAAAATCTTCTACCAAAGCTTCTAGATTAAAACCATATCCTTGACTAATTTCTTCAGGGTTTTATTCCTGAAAAATTCGTATTGGAAAATTCCTCATGATTTCTATTGAGTTCTAGGTTTTCATAGTTTCCCTAATAGTTTCTAGCCTGTAATATGTTCTAACAATTTACCAAGTGAATGCCCTAAGATCGCAATATTTCTTAAGAGACTTATCTTATTCCTATTGAATTTAGACAACAATTTTTAGAAAAACCTATGGTATTGTGATTAGTAAAGGGTTATTATCCACACTCTTGAATTCGTTAGTGACTCCCATGCTTGCAACTCTTAACTGTTACTTCCATGTTAGTACCACCACTCGCGATTTCCGATTTTGAATTCCTTCTTTTCGGGGCCATGAGGGAAATATGATTTGTAGAAGAAGAAGAACGTGGCAATAATACCGACTAGTAGAGGTGTAAGACTCTCGATGATGATGATGGTTATTGCAGGATTCGATGATGTAGGCCTTGCTGATGGTTCTTCTTGCTTCATTGAGAGAAACACATATCTCTCTCTCACCTTGGCAAGTAAGGATAAGAACAATAGTAGCTCCTTCTCTAGTATAGAGCAAGAGTGAGAGAATAGGTATGATCTCTCTCTCTCTCTCTCTCTCTCTCTCTCTCTCTCTTTCTCTCTAGTAGACGAAGTAGGGACGAGAGTAGAGATATGACTTCTATTGGATTGTTAGAATAGAATAGGTTTCTTTAACGTTCTCTCTTCTTGGATTAGAGTAGAAGAGGATGAGAGATCTTCAATGTATCCACTCCTTGGGTTGAATAGAATAGTATCTCCTCATCTCATAAGTAGAGTCTTCTCCTCTTAAGTTGACGGAGTAGAGTCTCTTCGTCTTGGAATTGCGGAATAGAGTCTCCTCCTTCTCGATCAACATCTCACCCTCATCAATATTGCCCTTTTTGTTCCCTCTCGTTATCCAGATGCCCTCAATTTATAGTTTTGCAGGGGGGTCGTTTATCAAAAGCACATTAATATTAATTTACGTGTAATTTGTTTTGGGGGGGAGGAAAGTTATTATCCTTCCCAATCAACAATGCAATGATGTTGACGTTCATGATGATGAGGATGTTGATATGTGCAGGGATGAGGACATTGTTGATTACGTCAACGTTTATAAGCTATCGACCTTTTTTTTGTGACAAAAAAGAAAAAGATGATGTAATTTATATATTGTGTCTTTTTTAAATTACTAACACATTCATAGTCATGTATTTTTTTGTAGGATCAAAATATTACACTTTCAGTGGAGTCTTTACATTACCATGTGCTCTTTGTATACCTAGTGTCTTGATTGAAGGAATACCAAGACCATCCTTCAAACTCTCTAAATCACTAGAACCTCCATAAAATCCCAAATGATTAGTAGATGCATCATTACCATTCAACACTTTCTTCTTCCCTTTGTCTTTACCTATAAAACTTGTTGATATACTTGAAGATGTGGGACTACTCCTTAGTCTCCCAAACCAAGGACTACTTGTAGATGTAGTACCAAATGATGTTTTCGACAAGCTAAGGCTCTGTGATTCTTGCTTCTTATTTGCACATAACTATCATCATCATCATCATCATCAATGCATCACTACTAGATGCATAACAATTACTCATCTCATAAAGATAACATTAGTCCTAACTCTAAACTCACCTATGGCAAGGTTATAATAGCGATATTATTTTTTCTCTAAAGAGTATCCAATAAAAATATATATTTTCAACATTTGGATCAAACTTCTTTCATACCTCATCATGCACATGAACATATGCAATACAACCAAACACTTTCAAGTATGGCACATCTAGCTTCTTATCTGTAAAGCATTATTTAAGGATCATTCCATAAATTGTAGCTATGGGAGTTCTATTCATAACATAGACAACAATATAGGAAACTTCAAACAAAAAATATTTTGCCATATTCTTTTTAGACATCAATGTCCATGCAACATTTGCAATATATCTATTTTTTCTTTCTACAACCCCACTTTGCTCTAGGGTATACCAATAAGCAAACTATGTCTTTATCCCATGAGATCTCAAGAAGTCATTGAACTCATTAGAGAGGCACTCTCCCCCTCTATCTAGCCTCAAGCACTTAATTTTCAAGCCTATTTCTATTTCAATAGTAACTTTAAAGTTGAAGTGCTCAAATACATCAGTCTTTTTCTTCATGAAATATACCCCTACAACTTTCTTGAATAATCATCAATAAATATGATAAACTATTTGCTCTACCACTAAGAGATATTTTCTATGTAGGCCCCCAAACATCTATATGGGTAACATCAAGTATATTTCTTCTCATATCTCTATCATGTGAAAAAGATTGTCTTGCTTGCTTATCAAATTTATATGCTTCACATACTTTATGAAATTTTGCAACTCTAAAAGTAGGCAACCCTATAACAAATCCTTTGGAATATATCACTTTTAACCTTTTCATATTTACTTGTCAAATATATTTGTGCCATATTTCAATGTCTACAACCACTCCTTTTCCTTTAGCATACATAACAATATTTATAATAAGAAATCTAACATTTGAAGTGAGCATGTGGCCAACTCTACTTCCTTTTGTGACCAACCTCCACTTATCATTAAATTCTTCTACAAAACCATCTTTTGCATTAAATTGAATTGGAAATCCTTGTTCTATTGTTTAGTCAAGAGATACTAAACTCTTTGTAATTAATGGCACATATAATACATCTGACAAACTCTTTATCTAGACATCATGCAAGAACAAGGTAATCTTTCCAACATGGAAAATTGAATAGTATGAATCATTAGTCATCTACATATAACTTAGATTTTGTAAATCTTGTATCTCTCCAAATCATTTAGTGTGACTGGTCATATGATTATATACACTTGAATAAATATACCATACATTGTCATGTGTTCCCTTTCTTGTAACAACATTCATCAGATGCTATATAGTAAATAAATACTCATTTTTACCTTTATTTTGTCATGAAGACGATGCATAGTTTCCTTGCCACAATTTACGAAGTCTACGGATATCATCCCTCTTGGCATAACAATAGGCTACAATATAAGTTGTTTTGCCACAATAATAACAAAAAACACCATAATTTCTAGAACATCTATTCCTCCATCCACCTCTTTCTGTAGAGCTCCCTTTGCCTCTAAAGTTTCCACGGCCTCATGAAACATGCATTTCATCGAACTACCGATTTAACCTCTTTTGCTGGTTATCACCAGCATGTCCTATACCACATCATCTCCAAGAGGAATTTCCATGTCAAGAACCCCTTCTTGACCTTGGATAAAACTCTTGGACTTGTTTACCACTTCTTTCAGATGATTCACCTTGCATTTTGATCTCTTCGATGATCATGAGAGTGACCAACTCATGAAAAATTGGAAATGGCTTTTTGTACGTACATAGAAGTGAAAAATGTTTTTTAGGTTTTTGCATTATTAAATCCACTTAAAGTAGATGAAACCAAATCATTATCATCGCATATTGCATAAATAGCTGTAAGGCATCTACAATGCTTCTCATTTTTGAAATATACTCATTTATAGAAAACTTTCCTTTCTTCAAAGTATTCAGTTCTTAGTTTCATTGAATCTTTCGTGCCTTTGTATTTACTAACAACATGTGCTTAAAAATCATCCAAGCTACATATGAAGTTTTTGCATTTCTAATATATCCCAACATGATATTATTCAATGACCATAGATAGCCAACACATCACCGTTTTCTCTTTTTTATTCCATTATTTCTATGCCTTTAATTCTTCAACAACAATCAAGGGGTCACTTAACTATGGCTCCATTTCTTCACTTGAAGTAAACTTGTAAAGGCCTTTTCCAAATCTTGTAGCAATATGAGATTTTTGCTCTGCCATGCTTTGGATGCCTCCACATGGACTATTTAAGAGAAAGAGTTGAAAAATGGGAGAGCTTCTTACCCATTGCTTGCTTGCTCAAATCCTTGATTCTTCTCATTCACTTTAGCATTCAAAACTAGCCTCTCTTAGTGGCATCACTTTGATACCATGTCATGAATCATGTGGTGGGGAGACTTGCTTGTTCTACTACACTAAACACACAATACACACAACAGGAAGATCAATCAAGAATATAAGAAGAGAGATGGAGGCTGAAGCATTTTCTTGCTAGTTTCTTCTTCTTTGGGTGGGAAGATCATGGATTGGCTAACAATGTTGCCCTATGCTCTTTGGGTAGATTGTAGTTCACACAGTGTTGCCACTAGATCTATACTTGCTTGATGTATGGGCATAAGCCATATATATTGACAAAGGCTTGTAAATTTACTTCAAGCACTTTTTCTTGGTAGGAGGATATGTCTAGGGAGGAGTTCTTAGCTCTTCTCATTTACTATCTTGAGCGAAGGTCAAAGGATGTATAGTGTGTAGTGCAAAAACTTCACAAAGCTAGGTTGCAAAACAACGATGGGTTTGATAGCAGTCACATAGACTATGGCCTAGAGCAGTGGAAGAGGGAGATTGGATATTGGTTTACAATAGTATCCTAAAAATTAGCATAGCATTGTTTGGAAAATGGTTAAAAGGTGTATTGGGTCTTACATGGTGAAACATGCATACGACAATGCTACTTTTGAATTAATTGAGCTTGAGGGAACAGACTTGAGGATACCTACTATGGGTTAGAGGATAAAAATATTCAAAAGGAGAGGTAATGACACATATGCAATGGAAAGTTTAGGAGAGGATGATCATATGGACAAAGAGATTGAAGAAGAGATAGTGTATGATATAGAGATGATGATGACACTTTGGATGCTAAGGATGAGAAGCTTGAGTTGTTTGTAGAGTTTGGAGGAGATAAGGATGGGTAAATGTGGCCCTTTTGTGGGATAAGCATGTTTAGAGGGGGTGGATGTTGTGGTGAGCCACATTTACTCCTAAAAAACCATGGAAGAAGGATGTTTTCCGGTTGGTTAGTTGGAAGAAAAACTACATTCATTTCATATGTTTTAGTTTGACTAATGTGTGAGTTTGTACAGACTCTAGAAGATTGCTTGCTCCTTTGTCTATTGCATGAATAAGATCAAGTGATGGGGTCTCTCAATTCTTCTAAAAATGTTTATTTTTTATGAAGAGATGAAGGAAGAGTTGGGGCATAGCTGAGGAGAGTTATACATCATCTAAGGGTACTTAGAGACTCACATCCATTGGTGAATTTGGATGATCTTCCAAACCCAAAAATATGAATCTTTGATGAGTGAAATGATAAAAATCATACTTTAAGTAGATGAAACCATGAGTTTTTGCTATCTTTTTCTATATGAGATGTCATAGAGGAAATTGTGTGAGGATGGCCTAGTGTGGAGAATTGGAGGGAGATCATGCTTTGATTTTCCAAGGTAGAAAAAGCAAGGAGGGAATAGGATGTTTGAACTACTCAATGCATGGTTTAGGCAACATATACTAGAGGGGAAATATCATTGAGGAGCAAGAAGGAGAAACAAAATTGATAAAAGAAGGAGAACATTGAAGTAGAGCTGCACTCAATCGAAGTTACATGACCATCTCTAGCATGAAGATTTATGTCAACTTTGCTCACTGCAATAGTCCACATAGGAAATATGGCACTGATATATTGAGGGCATCATTTTATAAACTGGCACTGTAACTAATAAAAGAGGCTATACTATAGTCAGAGTGGTTGCCATTTTTTAAAGATGGAAATTATTCTTCCTCGGAGAGGAAAGGGAGGCAATTAAAGGTGAGGCTAGTGCATTTTTTGTGGCATTGTTACTAGTATAAAAGGTTGCACTAATCTCAAGAGAGTTTAATAGATTGAGGTACAATCAATCTAAAGATCCATACTTCTTCATTTATCCATAATCTTTAGCATGTAAATAGAGCTAGAGTATGATACAAGCCGTTCAGCCTAGAAGGCATGGTTCTATGCTGTGAATGCCAACTTGATTGCACAAGGTGCTATTATTAGGCCATGCAATCAATATGATTTCCTATAGTCTAATTGATCTTAGCTTTTCCTACATGAAATATTGAAAGCATCAATGCCAACAAAAAAAAAAAACCGAGTTGGTGTAGTATAATTGTATTAGCAACTCTCATGCAAGTGTTGACAATAGCATTGTTGTTCAAAAGGAGGAGAAGTTTAATAGGACGTGTGAGAAATTGAAACCATTACAAGATGATGAAAATATCTCTTAATATTTCTCTCCTTTTGTTATCTCAAAATTGAATCCATGAATCCTTACTCCTAAAACTTGTAAAGCTCCTTCCCTCTCACTCATGTACAAATAGACATGAAGTCTTTTCTCTTTTCCTCACTCTACTATCTTGCCCAAACATTAATTATTTCCTCTCTTCCTTTCCTCAATCCTATGACATTATCAATATCAAAAAGAAAGGAAAGGAAAAGCCGTTTCTAATGAGATATCAAATCAAGACTAGAAAGAGGGAAAGGCTACAAGGAAGTGAGTTTGTTTTCTCATGGTGCTTGTTTGGTCAAACATTGGCTTGTGTGACTAATGCTTAAAGTTCTACTTTGCTTTTAAATCCCTAAGGATTTCCATTGGAAGCTTACCATTGCAAACCTTCCTTTTTCTTGCTTCTTTTTGTGTCCTTTGCAAACTCGTGGCATGATGTGATTTTCCTTTTATTTGTGGCATGATCGGATTTCCCTTGGACAACGAGTATGATACCCTTTCAAAGAAGAAAGTTAGTTGCATTTTTTAATAGTGACTTACATGAGGATGTATATGCTTCATAGTCTCTTGATTAAAAAAGCCTATATCTCTCTTCTTGTGTTCTTTAGTGAGCTTTCTCTAGTATATACTGTGTTTGTTTGGCATAGCAACTCAAGCAAGTATCCTCATCACATGATTCATGACATGGTATCAACAGAGATTCACCATTGAGATAGGTTTATTTTAAAGGTTTAAGTGAAGGACAAGGTGCAAGGATTCAAGCAAGCAAGTGATCGGTAAGAAGCTCTCTCATTCTCTCTCTCTTTGTAATATATCAAATATATATATTTTGAATTTCTCCTTCTCACGTGGCGGCGCATCGTGCTAGAAGTGTAGAGGGGGGATAGAGGAGCCAGCAAACTCTTCGCTGGAGCTTTCTTGGCTCCATAAGCATGCTGATGGACATGTCGAGGGGAGAGGATTCCCTCCCCTCCCCTATAAAATTAAGGGTGGGAGGGCAGAGACAGGGAGGCCGTGAGAGAGTAGGAACGAAGCCATTGTTCGTGTTGCTACCGAGGGAGGAGGAAGGACCACTGCCGAACGCTGCGCTGCCGCCCTGCAAAATCTATAGAAGGAGGCTGCCATAACGACGTGCTGAACGAGGTGGGATAGCTCTTCATCGCCACTTGCAGACATTCACCCCCCTGTGGACGCCGTCGGAAGATTTTCCCCCCCACGTGGTTCTTGACCAACCCCCTCACAGAAGCTTCAAGAAGCTTCTTGAAGCTTCTGAGGGGGGCCACCTCAAGCCCCCCTTCCTATACCTTAGAGCCCTTTCACCCCGGTTTTTTAAAACCCTCAAGCCCCCCTTCCTATACCCTTCCCTTACCCTTTTCCCCCCTCCCGGTTCTACCCCTTAGAAATCCTTTCACCCCGTCCCGGTCTTAAGGCCTTAACCCCTTCCCGAGGGGCCGTTAAACCCCCACAACCCTTGGCCTCATAACCCACAAATCCCTTCCCTGTCCCTAAATTTGTAAAGTCCCTTCTTGTGTTTCTTTGAAACCGTATTACACCCCCCCTCATATTCCTTTTTTTTAACACTCCCCCCCTAAGCCCTTACCCCCCCATGTCCCCTTTTCCTTACATACCCTTTTCCCTCCCTCGTACTATAAGCCTTCACCCTTCACCTTTCCCTTTCACCTCGGTTTTAATCCCTAAAGCCTTTACTACTCCGTGTCCTAAAACCTCTCTAAAAATCTCCCTTCCTATACCTTTTACCCCAAGCCCAAAGTTCTCCCAAGGTTCATATGGTTGCGAAGCCACACTCACCCATAACCTTTTTGCCGTGTATATACCCTATAGGGCCTTATGAGGCTTTATAAACCTTTCCCTCTCCGAAGAAGCTAAGACCTTAAAGGTCTTATTATCCCTTCTCGTGGTCAATCCTTTGAACTGCTCCTTGCCTTGAAAGAGAGAGGGTGGAAATCCGAAAAGGAGAGTAAAAGCTGCCTTTACATCCGAAGGAATACAACTGCGATGCCGCCTAAAGTCCAAGGAGTAGCTGTGGGAGGGTCATCTCCCGGTATCCATGTGGATATCTCACCCCAAAACCAGGCTTTTCCTTCTTGGTTTTATATCAGTTTTAATTTAATCATGCAAGATGAATTGTTTGGGATAAGATATATTTTGTCCTAGTTATTTACGATGAAGGAGTTTAGTTTAATTGAACATGCAAAAATGATAATATAATAAACATAGTTTCCTTCAAATAGCATCATGCTTTGAAATGAATTACGAGCAAGATTATCTAGCTACTATAGTAGTATATTTCGGTTAAATCTTGAAGGTATAAAAACTGCATCTTGCACCATTAACCCCTATTCTTTTTTGCAACAAATCATCATAGAAGATGAAACTCATGAAAGGTTTCTTATGTTGCTTGAATTCTAGGAAGTTATCATTGCTAACTACATATCTTAGCAAGGAAAAGATTGTTTATTTGGCATGAGTTTTGTTTGCAAGGAAAAAGAAAGATTAATTGAATTTTCCTAACCTCAAAGCAATAAAGTTTAGGACTAAAAAATCAATTGTCACATAGATAACAAATCGTGTCGAGGTGATCTCGATATTACCTTCTAAAAGTTAACCAAATTAATATAAACTTAGAAATACCTATGCTACGAAATATGCACTGGGAATGATTTAAAATCCAAGAAATGTTTATACCTTAAATACTTGCCCACCTTCCCTGATTGTAGGGTCAATAAATCGTAAATGTAGAAGAACTTGGGTTTGTCCCTGAAGTTCTTAAAGAAAATAATAAAAGGAAACCCTAGGTCTGACAAACGTCAGCTTAAAGAAACTGAAATGGATTGTTTCATAGTACGATGCAGGACTTGCGCAAGCAGGTACGAAGTCATATGGTCTTGTGATTAATTCACAAGAAGAAAAGTGAAATACCCTCAACAAGGATGGCGGATCTTTACACAAGTTATCTTGAAAAAGGATGTATTCTTTGAAATCCTTCTAAGTAAGGAAGGTTAAAAACCAAAACTAAAGTATTCAATAAACTTTAGGGTTGACCAAGTTGGGTTACTAGGCTACGGCCTAACCTAGAATATAAGGGATCTTGAAGAGTTGCAAGACACCCTGGATCGAGTGCTGATGCATTCGAAAGGAAAGAATCATTCCTTAGCAGTTTGCCAACAACAAGATCGGTTAATGAAAGTGTTTGTGCTTGCTAGAGAATGTAGAGCACTGTTTGATTTATGAATTACAAATTAAATAAATGTCTATACTTCAAGTTGAAGGCCTAAAGAGAGAGGCCGCTTCAGTTACCCCCGACTGCCTGCCTGACCCTAACCAAGGGGGTTGTTGACCGTGCCGGAAACGTGGACCGAACTCGCCACGAGAGGTCTCTCCGTTGAGCTCTACTTGGAGCAGGAGGACGCTTGGGTGCCAGGGGGGCTCTGGCCATAAATCCCTCGCCTTTCGGGTCCTGCACAGGAGGCTAACGTGACTCGAGATTGGATCTCGAGACCCGCATACTAGTTTACAGGCGGAAGCTTGGAATAGTAATCCATGTGGATTACTGGATAGCCTTCGGGCAGATTATGGACAAGCCTACGGGCGGAACTCCTTGTATTTCAAAAATAAATATGATGATATATTAATAAAGAACTTGTTTGATATTGTTTTTCTATGTCACGTGATAAGATTACGTGAAGGAACCAGTGCTTAACGGTTTAATTAAAGAAGTTGATTGTTACATGTCAAATTAATGTGTTAGATAATTACATAACTAAAACAAACCGAGGAAAGTGCGGAGTTTGGGCCACGGGTCCGTCCTACGGTTGGGTGGTCCCGGTTAGCCGGGAAATTTTCTCAAAGAACAGTGGGATGATCGTCAAAGGACACGAACAACAAAAGCGTTGACCTAGAGTAATGTCTTAACCAATTTACGCTGTTTTAGGGGAACGGAATGGACTATGCCTTATGGCAGAGAGGTTGAGCCTTGCATCCCTCTCGTTTCCCATTCTCCTTGAACCAAGTGCAGCGTGAATCCGCTTCGGGCTTGGCATTTCTGCGTAAAGTAGTTCGCTTGGGTCCGACGCTAGTTGCTGTTAGGTAATGACCAATCAGGAAAAACCCTAACTCTAGTCGATCCTAAGTGGGAACGGCCAGAATACTTCCGCTACATGGCAGATGCGGGAAGCCCTAGATCGCAAATCTCGTAACATTCCATGGGAGTGCCGGGCGGAGCTTTCTAGACATCCTTCCCGATAGACTGCTAAGACGTGTCCTGGATGATGCTAGTGGACATGTTGCAATTGGTATCAGAGCCGAACAACAACGGAATTGTTTTTTTATGAGATCTTGATAAAATAAAGTAAAGAAATTGTTGCTGTCCAAACTTTTCCTTACCTTCGATGCTGTCTTGCAGAATTACGAAGCATGGAACAAGTTTCTAGTATTTCGAGTCATGTTTATGACTGCAATGCATTCTCTTCTTTATAGACAAAGGATTGGGATGATGAACATCCTGGAGCAGATCTATAATCCATCACCGTTGTACATGGAATGGAGATGGACGGGTGCTTCAGGAATCTACTATATAGCCGCCCACCAGTTTGCTTACCTACAGACCAACCTAAAGAGGATCAAGTGGTTGGAAGACCTGAAAGTTGTGAATCTGTTCATTTTTGTGGAAGCTCACGTAAATTTGACTTTACATATTCAAGGTCGGAGGGTTGAGATGAACTCATATGTATATGAGGAAGTAACTCCTGTAATCCCCGCCGACAGGATTAAAGTATTGGGCCGTCATGAGAAGTATGGATTCCAACGGAAAGGATATCCTGGACTTCCAATGACTTATCGATTCTTGAAGATCCATGACCCAAAACCCTACTATTACACAGTTCCTATAGATAAATGCAATGCAACGTTGTTCTCCCCAAACTAAATGTAACAATTGATTTATCATCACAATAAACGTTGTATTCGAAAGGGCTATGCCCATGTAAATACAAATAAAGACTTATTTTTATCAATGTCTGGCTGTGCATAGGAGTTGATAAAAAGTTAAGTAGCTACATTGTTTACGAGATAGCTGAATTAAAGATGTAATATAAGTTAACGTCGATTATCTTATAATAACATTAAGAAAACCTTTATTCAGGCACAACCCCAGATACTGGTTCCAAGTTTGCCTCCTACATCAAGTACTGTTGTGATCCAGGAGAAGAAGTTCCTTCTCAAGCAAATCAAGCCACCCGAGTTTGACAAGAGAGGCAGATTCGTCCAGGCTGATGCTGAAATTTGGATTGAATCCATGGAGGATTACTTCGAAGCAGCCAGTACTGCACCCACCAATCAGGCTATGCTCGCCAAGCTAAAGCTCATCGGCGAAGCCAGGCTTTGGTGGAAACAATGGTGACGGATCAAGGGATCATAGAAGGATCCGTTACCTGGGGAGAAGCTGAAGAAATCCGTGCAGGGAAGATACTTGTCACTTGCATATCACACGCAGAAAATGAATGAGTTCTATGAGCTAAAACAGCTAGGACTCACTCTTGATGCATACTACTCTAAATTCGTCTCACTTTTAAAGTATGCGCCAGAGATGGAAATGACACAGCAAGTGTCCAAATTTTGTGCGGGTTTAAATCCACCAGTAAATACCCGTCTCGAATCTATGCATCCATCAGATCTTTAGGATGCACTCATTCGAGCCGCACCTATAATTCAGGAGGTGCAAGCTAGACCAAGGGGTAACAAAACTTGGTCTTATAATGACCTGAACAGAGGAGCATTTAGACCTCAAATGAAGAGAGCTCAAGGTCATAATCAAGGACAAAGAAAGAAAGCAAGGACGAATAACGTCAACCACTTTGTTCCTACTCAAAGTAATGGCCGAAACCTCCGTTGTTTTCACTACAACGAACCCGGTCACTTCAAGAGGCAATGTCCCAAGCTCGACGGAGGACATCGCCAAGCGCCTTTCCAAGGAACAGGCCGTGGTCAAGGAGCCGCTACTTGAGGGAGAGGAAGAACCGCCTGCATTGCCAATAGGAAAATGTGCGAAGGAGGGGAAGAAGAAGATCCGACCATGGAAGCAGAGTTCGAAAGAGCGACAGTCCACACCGCTTTACACAAGAAAGGGCCGAATCGCCAGTTCTCGGTGATTCAGACACCGTCGGACTATCAAGGTAAAGGTTTCAAAACCTTGATTTATTGTGGCAGTACACATTCCTTTATCTCATCAGCATGTGCAAAAAGATTAGGAATAGCCACAGTAGAAGCACCTACCCTGCTTGTGGAATTGGCAAATGGTCATGAGGTAACTTGTACCAGGCAAACTGCTAAGGTGGAATTCTTTTTGGGAGGAAAGAAGACTTCGGTTAAATTCAGAGTCATGGATTTAGGTATCCATGAGTGTCTACTCAAAGCGGATGTGACTAAGGTTGGTGGGCTCTACTTCAACTTCAACAACTCCATTGATAGATCTCGTTCCACCTTCAAAATCCCCTATTCCTTTGACTAATCAACCAACTCTTTCTTCTTTTGTTCCTTTTAAAAATGATGTCATGGATGAACTCATTGAAAGCATGTGTGACCTTGACAAATGATTTTTGACTCCGAGAAATGCTTAAAATTAGTCAAATTTTTTTAATTCTAGGGGAAGAATAGACTTCGTCGTAGGCGGCAGCTGCAATCAGTACGATTTTTAGCAACAATGCCCAAAAGTGCCTTAAAGACCCACTGGACGGCAGTTGGTGAAGTTTCATAAATTTTTGGCACGTCAGATGGGACTTTTGGAGATGCTCGCACAGTGGGGGACTTCGAGATAGATGACCAGGAAGTTTTAGATCGTAGTTCGGACGCCAGACAATCGAATGGGGTGCTTTGGAGGCCAAGACCCAAAGGATGTCAAATGAAAATGATCTCTAGGCCAAGGGTGGTGACCTTTGGGGTCTCACCCCCCAAAAATCTCACTAAATGGGGGGGGAAGATTTTTTTCGATGTTGATCAGAGATGGAGGCACCATGGCGACTTGTGGAGGAGAGGAGGCTATGGGAGGCTGAAAGCAACCCTATCCAATCGAGTACAGGCATGTCCTTATGTATCTCTTCGCTCCTAGTAGTCGGTCTTTGCGTGTGGAATGGCTATCCGGATGGCTTGATCATAATTTAGTATTTCTCTCTCCTCCCTCTCTCTCCCCTTAAGAGACAGTTCATACCCATGAAGAGGATTGAAGACCGATTGAAGACCCCTTGTCCGGCATGGTATCGGATCACTCCCGGACTGGTGGAGGACTAGAGTTTGCTATTTGAAGGAGGATTGAGCCTTGAATGAGGGCTAATCTGCAGTCCTGCACCAGATTTTAAAACCCACAAAGAAGGAAAAAATTGGTAATTCTATCTAACAAAGGAAAATTGCTTGTTTTTGACATTTGATTCAGCCAAAGTTGTTCTTATGGAGTGAAAATTGGTAGAAATGATATTCACTATTTATTCTATGCTTGCATGATGAACTGATTAGGAAACATAAAGTCAAAATGTTGGAAATAATTTTTAGAAACCCCGTAAAACACAGTTTTTATGAGGAAAATGGGGTTTTTGGTGTTTTCAAGTGGGGTAAACAAATACACGTGGGATAAAATGCTAATAAAATCTATATTTTTGTTTTTCTAAGAATCAAGAGCCACAAATTTGAAAATATGTCAATTTTTAATTGGAAAAATAGAGAAAAATGGAGGAAAATAAGAGAAAAAATAGGAATATGCCTTAGAAAAATACGAAAAAATATAATAGGTAGTTGTGGATGTATGGTGGGCCAAAGGATGAGGTTTGGCCTCAATTTTCTCTATCTTTTTGTTACAGTGTGTGATTTATTGCTCTTTATACACTAAACCATGACAGAACAACCTCTATATACCTATGCAATGAAGCAAAACTTAAATAGTGAGGGGAAGTAGGATTTTGTGCAACAATTTGAGGGTTGAAATAATACAGATTCTGATTTTTTTTTCTATGCATAGCATTTAGGAAATGGCCTAATTGGAAATTAGGAATCTAGTAGTACAAGGTTTGCCTTGGTGCTAGATTCTTGCAATGAAGCATACGCGTATTAGTTGGAATTCATGGAAAGATTGTTTGCATACTAGCACATAGGCTGATTTTGAAACATAACTATTTGTGCACGATGAGACATCCACTATTGCATTAATCATACATGTGGTATCAACTCATGGAAATGCATAGCAATTGTTTGAATTATAGTTGACCCACGTTTGAGAGGGTGAGATTTTTCTTGTCGTAGGTTAGTGGTTCGTTTCTTGGGGAAGATTATTAGTGAGGAAACATGGTATCTCCTAGATCTCACTGACAAAGAGAGGAGTCCTGTGCGAATGTGTTTATATGTAAAAGCAGTGCATTGAGAAGCCAATCCCCAAGATGTAGGAGAGCTACAATGGGGCCATGGCAATTAGCCAGTGGGGTGCTTCTTGTGTCTGTGATACATGGCACTTATTGCCAATATGTGTGGGATACTCTCTTTTAGGGGTTTTTGGGAAGGTGTCGTTGGACTCTTATCTAGCTATACACACAATATTAGAAGTATCTAGTGTGCATTTAGTTATTACAAACGCTCCTGGCCCACGAGGCCAGGTGATGGTGGAGGTGTTTGTTGTGTGCATGAGGTCCGGCTAGTGCCATAGCCAGTGCTGGCCCATTTTTTGTCCCATCAGACCTTCATGTGAATCTTATAGAAATTAGTTCCAAGGTGGAGAAGATGGATGCCAAAGTTGAAGAACGAGGACATTTATCAACTCAAAGACCCATGAGAGAAGGCTTTAAGAGGAATTGTATTTAGTGTAACAACCAACAATATGACAAGAGGGAGTGTTCTACCTTCCGTGAGGCTGAAGCACAGAAGCTTGTCTTTTGGAAAGATGGAAAAAATTCATGGAGCTCTAACTAGTCTTCCACTGGAGCCAAATTTTGGAAATGGTCAAATGAAGAAAAGATTAGAAGATTTAGTTGTAAAGAATGCCTATGCAACAATTGATGCGGGGGTTGAAAATTGAGCCATTTAAATCAAGTTTGAAAGCATGTAAAGCTAATGTGCAATCTAAAGTATGAATGTAGGTACTAGATCAAATGGAACGTGGTAAAGCAACCAAAGAAGATTTGGCTAATGCCAGTCAGTGCATTCGAGGAATAACTGATTGGAAAGAACTGGTAGATTCTTTTTTTGCCTTTGCACATTTGGCTGACGTCAATCATAAAGAAGTCTTGATTGAAGAAAAGAGAAGAAGAGAAGATGAACTAGGGCCTTTCTCTTCTAGCCCTCCGAAATGGGTAACTAGAAGAATGCCTGAACAACCGAAGCTTGCTGAAAATATAACCCCAAATCAAGAGATGGATGATGCGCTACAAAGAAAGAAGACCAAAGGAAAGAAGAAAGGCAAGCAGCCAAGCTACAAATTGCAATCTGACATAGAATATGCAACCAATCTTAAATGAAAGAAGAAAGGCAAGCAGCCAAGCTACAAATTGCAATCTGACAAAGAATTTGCAACCAATCTTAAATGAATCCTATAAGAATGAATTCTACGAAGCAAAATTGAATTCACCTTAGGTGAAATTCTTGGAATTGTCAAATGTGAATTCCATGATGTAATTATTAATGTAATCAAAAGGAAAAGACAATATGTTGGTGATGAAGCTGAAGAAAAAATGCATGCTTTTTTGTAAGTTTTTCGAGTTTCTGTGTAGGATGAAGAGAAGTTAACTTCACAAGAAATTCATCTTGAAGTAGTAAAAGAATTAATTGCAGCAATTGAAGCTGAAGATAAAGAAAGAATGAATGCAAAAGTTAAAGAAGTGAAAGCTGAAAATGTAATGGTCGGCTAGTCCAAACCAGTTGGGTCACCCACCTCTCAAAAAGAAGGCTATCTATAGCACATGCATGAGGAGAAAGAGGCTGGGTTCATTCCAAGCAGTCACTACTCCCGTACACATTGGGCAAGAGTAACAACGGAGACATTCGTTAAAATTGGAGAAAAAGAAACACCATGTATTGCACTCTTAGACCATGGCTCAAAGATAAACCTCATGGTAAGGAGTCTCTATGAAAAAGGTGTATGGCCCATAGATGTTGATCCAGGTTGGTGAATGAGAGCTGTAAATAACTCTTCTGGAAAGTTATATGCTGCATGTCCTAATGTGCAGGTAACTATTGGAGACATAAAAGACAATTTTCATTTTTTTTTCAAGACTCTTGTAGTCATTCTATCATTCTTGGGCAACCTTACATTTTTGAAGCCCGCTTGGAAACAAAAGCTCTTGATGATGGTTCTTCCTATGCTCAAATCCGAAGCAAGGATAATGAATGTGCTATCCAATTTCTTACTGTGTGTGTTAACCATCCTTGAAACATAGATCGACTATGTGATTATCCAATGCCTCCTAATGCCAAAGAAATCAAGGGTTTTTGGGTTGCACTGCTATATAAAGAAGCTATGGTAATGCGTCGTGTAAAAATATTGAACCTTCTTACGCTACAAAAACTGTGTCTCAAGTAAATTTGTATGTATGTATAGCCAATAGTATGGGTTGTTATAAGTCTCTTCCAACCATGACTCAAGATGAAAGAAAATACTTATGTCATGTAAAAAGGGAGCTTAAAAATTATGACATGATGACTGAAAATGATGATATTTTGGGCTTTTTTTAAATTGATTACTATACTGACACATTGGCTGAAATATATACAGCTTCTCATATAGAAAATCAGGCTGAAAATCAGTTCATAGATGTATGTACATTGGATTTTTATAAAAAAATTCAAGAATTTTTAAGCAAGAAGACATTGGTTTACTCAACAAGGTTAAAGCACAAGTGGAGACAAAATAGAAGAGGGTGGATAAGAAAGTCAAGCCTGTGGCAGTCCCACTACCCTCTTGAAAGTGAAGGGCTAGCTGATAGGGCAACAAATCAGCCAAGTCTTCGTGATCCTTTAAACCTTGGTCACAAGTTCACATATGAAAGTATAAAAGAGCTCAAAATAGGTGAAAATTATTTCCTTTCGCCGACTGAAAAACACTCTTTTATCCAAATGCTAACAAAACATGGAAAAGCTTCTATATTTCAGCCATGTGAAATAGGTTGTGTGGATCCAAATATTGTGGCTCCTATGGTCATTTTTATGGTCCCACATGTACCTTGGAACCTCAAGCCTATTCCTGTTCCAAGGGTGCATTTGCCCAAATTATTGGAACTTCTAAATGAGAAGATCAGAATGAAGATTTTAAAACCTTCTTCAGCACCTTACTCAAACTTGCCCAAGAAAAATGGATCTTTACAATTCATTCAAGATCTACAGCCTGTTAATCGTGTCACAATCCGAAATGTTGGTTCGGGTCCAATTATTGACAAATTTGTTGAAGTTTTTGCAAGTAGAGCAATTTATTTTATGGGCGACCTATATTCAAGATATAACCAATTTGAGCTTTCATTAGAAAGTTGAGACATTACCACAATGAAGACATCTCTTGGATTGGTCCGCATGTGCACTCTACCACAAGGTGCAACAAACTACGTAGACCATATGATGAATGCCATGCACAAAGTCTTAAGGGACTTTATTCCACAACTTACTGTTCCATTTTTTAATGAGGTACCTATCAAGGGATGTGAAATCAATGAAAAGAATGAGGAGCTTGATGAGGATGGTTGCAAGACATTTGTAGTTAGCCATATTCTTGCTTGTGATAGGATTTTAACAAGGCTAGAAGAGGTACATCTTACCCTTTCTCGAGTTAAGTCAATTTTTGGAGTAGAAGAAGTCCTAGTGGTCGGTCATCTATGTGGCCCCTATGGACGCAAACCTTGCCAATCAAGATAGATGCCATCAGCAGAATGTAAGAAAAATGCACAAATAATTCAAAAGTAAGAAGAATTCTTGGTGCATGCATATTCTATCTCATATGGATACCATATTTGCTCATGTAGCTGAAAATCTTTATCAATTATTAAGAAAATGCCAAAGATTCTCTCGGGGTAATGAGTATACTCTCACTATGTGTAAATTAAAGAAGCTGTTAATTTTAGCCCCCACTCTCAAAAGCGCTAAGTATTCAAATGGCCAACCCATCATCCTTACTGTGGATACAAGTCCCATTGGGATAGGATGCACTGTTGGCCAATGTAACGTATCCACATGTTCCCTTTCAGGACACATCTTAGCAATCTACCGGGAAGAGAGTCTAGAAAGCTCCGCCTGGCACTCCCATGGAATGTTATGGGGTTTACGATCTAGGACTTCCCAAGTTTGCCACGTAGCGGAAGTATTCCAGCCGTTCCCACTTAGGACCGACCTGAATTAGGGTTTCCCCTAATGGTCAATTTTCTAAAACGGCAGCTAGTGTCGAACCCCAAGGCGAACTACTTTACGCAAAAATGTCAGGGTCGAAGCGGATTCATGTTGCACTTGGTTCAAGCAGAATGGGAAACGAGAGGGATGCAAAGCTTGACCTCTCTGCCCATAAGGCATAGTCCCATTCCATTCCCCTAAAACAGCATAAATCGGGATTCTAGTAACCTGAACTCTAGGTTAGCGTTGCCTACTGTACATTCCCTTCACTTGCAAAGTTCCCTACTGTCGATTCCATTTGAGAAAAGTTCCCGGCCAACGGGGACCACCCATCCGTAGGACGGACCCATGGCCACATCCATTGCACTTTCCTTTTTAGTTGTTTAATTACCTACCACATTTAACTAGACAAGAATAAAACAACTTCCTTAATTAGCCAGTTAGACACGGGATCCTTCACGCAATCTTAACATTTGACATAGAAAAACACTGTCAAACAAGTTTCTTTTCAACAGGTTATCTTATTTATCTTTGGAATACATCCATATAATCCACCCCATAGGCTAATCCATAATCCGCCTAAAGGCTATCCAGCAATCCACAGGGATTACTAATCCAAGATTCTATCCCTAGGCTAGTATGCGGATCTCCACAGGGATTTATAGCCAAAGCCCCCCTGGCACCCAAGCGTCCTCTTGCTCCAAGTAGCGCCCAACGGAGAGACCTCTCACGGCGGGTTCGGTCCACGTTCCCAGCGTGACTAACAACCCCCTTGGTTAGGGTCCGGTAAGGCAGTCAAGGGTAACTGATGCTGCCTCTCCCTTCAGGCCTTCAACCTGAAGCATTAATTAACTTTCCATCTTTTAGTTCCTTGAGCAAACAATGCAAACAGTACTCCTAAACTATTACAAGCACAATCAATCCAGTGGTCGTTTATTCGGCCAACTGCTAAGGAGTGAATCCTTCTCTTCGAACGCATCCAACACTCGATCTAAGATCAATTGCGACTTGGCAAGTTCTCCAAGGGTTTGTTTGTTCACCCTTTTTTTCCTTGGGTTAGGGCCATACCCTGTTAACCCAACTTAACCAACACCTTAGGTTTCATAAATTAACAATAAATCCTGGCAACCATGTCGCTCTGACTTGTTTGATCCTCTGCTTCCAAGCAAATACCTAACTTCCCTTAATTTGGCAAATCAGCCCAAGAAAGGTGATGTAGCAGGATGACTACTCATCCTCTTGTAAGTGAGACGTGCACTAGAACATGCCAACCTCACTACAAGGAGTGACAAATATCTCTTGTGATTAAACCACAAAGCCGTTCGATGTTGCAACTTGTTGCACAAGTGTCGCACATAACTCATGGGATCATTTCACCCATTGAACAACGTTTCCTGGTCAAGGAATTATGTTTAGACAAGATGCAGGGTGTGGGGTGTCTTCTTACCAACCCAACCCTATTTATACTGGGCCAACAACGTTCGGTCCTAGCGTTTCCAAACTAGGCCAACAACGTTCGGTCCTAGCGTTTCCAAACTCAATCCGAGTTTTAGCATTAGGTCAAATGATCCTTAGGGTAGAAACCCTAGATCATTGTTTGCATGAGCGTCCAATTGACCCAAACATTCAATGAATGTGAGTAGGACCTTTGGGTTTGAGGGCTTCGACTTGGCGTCCAAGTACGATACTTGGCTGTATTTCTGACGTGCCAAGTCCTAGCTAGTACTTGAGGTGTTTATTGTGTCGATCAGTTATGCCTATATGAATCCCTTGTGGGCTAGGTGATTTAGATAAATTGATCTACTTGTCTTGCAACAAGGGTGATCCTTTCCTAGAGATGCTAACCTTGTTCTAAAGGTGTAAAAAAATGCTAGATACCACATTTCATGCAAGTATACAATTTGTTACATCTATGTTCTATAAGGTATGCAATAACCCTTTACTTTTCTTACTAAAGTCATGACGAATGATAACTTGCATGAGACCTACTAGGGTTTACATCAAAGAATCATGCCTACCACCCTTTTGTCTAAGCTTTAGAATTTCATGCTTTGATAAGCCATGCAATCTTTTCCAAATGCAATTTGATGAAGTGAAATTTACGCATGACGAAAATGTAACATGCGACCCTTAGATACAACATCGTTAATGAAGTTTATGTGACATGCAACCTTCAATCCGTTCGACAAACATCTTTGCATGCAACTTGCAATGTCCATAGTTTCATTTTCATGCCGTGCAACGGAAGTTAACAATTTCCTCATGCAAGTCATAACAAAGGAAGTTATTGACTAAATGCAAGATACTCTTTTTCTTCATGCCCAATGCACTTAAGAATTTCCTCTTTAACCCTAGGCAATATGCATTTTAGCCTTCCACTTTGAAAATGCATGACAAGGCAATTTGCAACTAAGCTCATAGGTCGAGTAAGTGATTTACATTCATAACTTTGGAGATGCAAACGATCCAATTGCATGATATGCACCAATCCTTATCTTTTGTTTACAGAGATACTTTCTCAAATGTACTTTTATCACTACTACACGAATTAGCGATATGCGTAAAATGCATTCTCCCTATGGAATTAAGCATCCTTAAAGCATTTCTTTATGTGAAAATAAATTCATGGAACTTGGGCTTGTGGATCCGTGGTGATATCCACGTGTAAGTTTGGGGAAGAATCTTCCGCGGGTGTGCCTTGCGTCTTCTTGGGAGCCATCGTTGATGTCTTGAACTCTGCGATCTCTTACTTGATCTCTGAATTTCCTCCGCTTTGGCAAAACGGGCTCCAAGCCTGCCTGCTTTCTCCCTTGCACAAGAATTGGGGCTTTATCCAAGAAGCTTCTAAAGAGATTCTGAGTTTCCAAGACCACGTGGAAGAGAGGGAGACCAATGATTGGAAGGAGGGGATGTCAAAGACAGGGGGAGGTGATTAGGATGATGGCGGGGGAAATATGGCGGTAGCAGCAGTGCTGTAGGTGGCAGCTGGTGGCAAATGGTGGCGGTGTCTCCAAGCAACACAACGGCCTTCTTCCCCTCCTTCTTCCCACTACGGCAGCCTCTCTCCTTATGTGCCCTCCCCTAATGCCTAAGGGGTGTTTATATAGGCCAATGGGGGGGAGGTGGTAGCCACCACGTGGCCTATACATGGCCCTCCCCGCTCATGCTCCCTACACCACACCTACTTCCTCTCCCACTCCCTCTCCTCCAGCCATGCATCGGTGGCCTCATTTTTGTACGTGCGGGGTATGGATTAAGCTACCAATAGTTACGATGTGGGAGATAACCTTCCATAGGTTTTACGTGGCATGTGGGGAGTCAAGTTCAATAATATTTTTGAGTGGAAATATTACATTCTCTCCCCCTTGGAGGAATCGAGATGTCCTCATCTCGAGAAGAACTGGGGGTATTGTTGGTTGAGAGTGCTTTCATCCATCCAAGTGGCATCCTCCTCCGGATAATCTTTCCAGTAGACGAGGCATTCTCTCAAGGTTCTAGATCTCAATCGTCTCTCCTTAACATCTAAGATCCTGTTAGGCCGTAGCTCAAGGACTCCTTGGTTAGGCATTACAACTTGTTGGTCATTAAGTACATGGCTAGGATTAGGTACATACTTCTTCAGTAGGCTGATATGAAATACATTATGAACCTTTAGGTTCTCAGGGAGTTGCAGTCTATAAGCATTGGGTCCTAGGCACTTGAGGATATTGTAGGGTCCACAATACCTTGGACTTAGCTTCTTGCAATCTCCTAAGGATAGGGAACTCTTCTTCGTGCATACACGAATGAAGACCATGTCTCCTTCCTCGAAGGTTCTATCTAGACGTTTCAAATCCGCGTATGCCTTCTGTCTATCCTTAGCGGCTTGGATGTCCTGTCTTATTGACTTCATTTGGTCGTCCATATCTTCCAGCATCTGCCTTGAAGCTTCAACCCTCAAGGTTGGATTCGAGAAGTTTAAAGGACTTCGACAGTCATGCCCATACAATGCTTGAAAAGGGGTCATCTGAATGCTTTGTTGGTAAGAAGAATTGTAGGCAAACTCAACCAGTGGCAAGTATTGAATCCACCTTTTTGGTTCACGGTAGCAGTGTGCCCTTAGCATATCCTTGATGAATTGGTTGACTCGCTTCGTTTGACCATCGGTTTGGGAATGGTAAGCTGTACTAAAACAGAGTTGAGTCCCAATAGCTTCAAAGATAACTCTCTAGAAGTGTGATGTGAAGAGAGAATCACGATCACTAATAATTCTTCTGGGCAACCCATGCCGTTTGAATATCCCCTTGATGAACAACCTTGCAATGTCAAAGGCTTTATAGTTTGTCTTAACACGAATAAGATGTGCAACCTTGGTAAGCATATCTACCACAACCATAATGGAGTTGTATCCTCCCTGAACTTGGGGTAGGCCAACAACAAAGTCCATACTGATGAATTCCCATTTCATTTGGGGAATGTCAAGTGGTTGCAACTTTCTTGGGATTTTGACATGTTCGGCCTTAATGCATTGACAAGACAAACACTCAGTGACATATTTGAGAATGTCACCTTTAAGCCTGTCCCAATAGTAGCTCTTCCTGATTGCATTGAGGGTCTTGGCATAGCCAAGATGTCCCAAGAAAGGGGAGTCATGAGCTTCCCAAAGTATATTTTGCTTGAGTGACTAGCTTGTCGGTATACATAATCTCATTCTATAGTAGATAAGTCCACTATCGATAGAGAATTCTTGATACTTAATGTGTAGCTTCGGGTCTTGATCTTTGATAGGGATCTCCCTTAGTATCTTTTGATAGGTTGGATCATAGCATGCTTCTTGTCTAGCTAGCTCAAGTATTGGGTTGTTTGGCATGGATACCTTTGTGGCTAGAGATCTAGGTGTTGATGGATTTTGCAAGATTAGAGAATTAAGAAATGCCTTGTGACTAAGTGCATCAGCAACTACATTCTCCTTTCCAGGCCGGTATTTGATTTCAAAATCATACTCCTCCAGCACTTCAATCCATCAATGTTGCCTCATCCTGAGCTCGTTCTGGGTAAAGATCCACTTGAGACTTTTATGATCCGTCACTAGGATAAACTTGTTACCTAGTAGGTAGTGTCTCCAAAGCTTTAGAGCATGAATGACAGCTAACAGCTCTAGATCATGGGTAGCATAATTCTTCTAATGGCTCTTCAGTTTTCTTAAAGAATATGCTACAGGATGGCCTTCTTGCATAAGCACACATCCTAAGGAAAGCGTGCTAGCATCAGTTACTACTTCGAACTCCTTACCAAGATCCGGAAGTTTCAGGATAGGTGTTGATACCAAACTTTTCTTTAGACTATCAAAGCTAGATTTTTTAGCTAGGTGACCATACAATGGATGTTTGCTTCTTCAGTAGATCCATCAGAGGTGCTGCAATCAAAGCATAGTCTTTGACAAAGACTCTATACCATCCTATCAATCCAAGAAAACTACGTATTTCCTTAGTAGTTGGTATTGGCCATTCTAGAACATCTCACCGGATCCACTGAGGTTTCTTCTACTGACACGATGAATCCCAGATATTCAATTTGACGTTTGAAGAATGCACACTTTTTCATCTTGGCATAAAGCTTGTGTGCCCTCATTGTCTCAAGGACAAGCTGGGATTCATGATCTTCTTCCTGTTTGGAGTAGACTAAGGTATCGTCAAAGAAGACGAGTACAAAGTCATCAAGATATGGCCTAAAGATATCCTGCATTAACCTGCTGGAGGTGGTAGGTGCATTCGTGAGACCGAATGACATGACTAGGAACTAAAAGTGTCCATATCTTGTGTTGAATGCCATCTTTGGGATATCTTCTTCCTTGATCCTTATCTGATAGTATCCAGACCTGAGATCTTTCTTGGAGAAGATATTCGCACCTTGAAGACGGTCAAGAAGTTCATCTATTCTTGGAATAGGGTACTTGTTCTTAATGGTTGATTGATTCAACCCTCTGTAATCAATACACAACCGAAGCGTTCCATCCTTCTTCTTCTGGAACAGCACTGGAGCTCCCCATGGTGAACTGCTAGAATAGATAGAGCCCTAATCTAATAGTTGCTTGAGTTGCTCCTTCAGCTCAATTGCTTTCGGGATGGACATTCTATAAGGCCTCTTTGCTATTGGCACAGCTCCCAGCACTAGCTTGATCTCATGATCAACTTCCCTTTGAGGTGAAAGTTCTGTTTGTTCTTCAGAAAATACGTATGCATACTCCTTTAGCCATGAAGATTCTTCATTAGACTCCTGATTCTGATCTAACTTATTAAGCTTAATCAAGTAGACAAGTAGCCCCTTTCTAACTCCCTTTATAATCCGAGATGCTTTGGCCAATTGAAGTTTCGGCTTTCCAGCCTCTCCTTGAGTTGTGACCGATTCTCCTTCAGAGTTTTGAAAGGAAACTTGACCCTTTCCACAATGAATGTGGGCGTCATTAGGTTTAAGCCAATCCATTCCAAGCAAGCACTCATGGATACCTCATGGATACCTAGGTTCATGACCCTGAATCTGACCAAAGTCGACTTTCCTCCCAGTAGGAATTCCACATGAGGTTGCGCTTGGGCAATAAGTTTCCTTACGTTAAAACTTGCTAAGCATTTCTCTTAATACTTTAACATGCCCAGTTCAGCTTTTAGCTAAGTGACCTAATCACTTAACCTTTTTTATCAATACTCACTATCAAGACAATCATTGATAAAAAGAGTCTTATTTTCATTCATATGGGCATAGCTCTTTCAGAGTACAATTATCATTGGGGCGATGGAAGAAGCTAATACATTAATCTGAGGAAAATAAGATGTTGTTGCATTCAGCTATGGAAACTGTGTAATAGTATGGATTGGGGTCATGGATTTTCAGGAATCGATAGGTCATTGGAAGGTTAGGGTATCTTTTCCTTTGATATCCATTCTCCTCATGACGTCCCAACACCTTACTTCTGTTGGCAGGGATTACTCGAGTCACTTCCTTGTACACATACGCATTTTTCTTGACCCTTCGTCCTCCGACATGTAGGGTTTTGTTTGCGTGAGCCTCAACAAAGACGAACAACTTCACAATCTTTAAGTCCTCCATCCACTTGATTCTCTTCAAGTTGGTTTGAAGGTACGCAAGTCAGTGGGCAGCTATGTAATAGATCCCTGAAACACCCATCCAACTCCATTCCATGTACAAGGGTGATGGATTGTAGATGCGGTCTAGGATATTCATCATATCAAGCCTCTGTTGATAGTCTGGAGAACGCATCGTGGTCATAAACATGACCTGGAACACCAAGAATCTGTTCCATGCTTCCCAACTCTGCACAAGACATCATTGATAAGTAAGAAAATGTTCCTAACTGCAACATTTTCTTTACTTCTTCTTATTAAGTTCTCTTATAAAGACAGATCCTTCGTTGGTCTGATATCAACAATAACGTGTCCACCTGTTCCCTTTCAAGACATCTCTTAGCAGTCCATCGGGAAGAGAGTCTAGAAAGCTCCACTTGGCACTCCCATGAAATGTTACAGGGTTTGTGATCTAGGAGTTCCCAAGTTTGCCACGTAGCGGAAGTATTCCGGCCATTCC
The DNA here is from genome assembly GCF_053477565.2 of Lygodium microphyllum. Taxonomy (NCBI): domain Eukaryota; kingdom Viridiplantae; phylum Streptophyta; class Polypodiopsida; order Schizaeales; family Lygodiaceae; genus Lygodium; species Lygodium microphyllum. Next base: position 6,497,097 of record NW_028229514.1, on the reverse strand, counting down.
CACTTAGGACCCCGATCTGAATCAGGGTTTCCCCTAATGGTCAATTTCCTAGAACTACAGCTAGCGTCGAACCCCAGGAGAACTACTTTACGCAGAAATGTGAGGGTCAAAGCGGATTCATATTGCACTTGGTTCAAGGAGAATTGGAAATGAGAGGGATGCAAAGCTCGACCTCTCTGCCCATAAGGCATAGTCCCATTCCGTTCCCCTAAAACAACATAAATCGGGATTCTAGTAACCGGAACTCTAGGTCAGCATTGCCTGCTGTACATTCCCTTTGCAAAGTTCTTGCTGTCGATTCCATTTGAGAAAAGTTTCCGGCCAACCGAGACAACCCATCCGTAGGACGGACCCATGGCCACATCCACCGCACTTTCCTCAGGGTTTCTTTAGTTGTCTAATTACCTACCACATTTACTTAGATAAGCATAAAACAACTTCCTTAATTAGCCAGTTAGACACCGGTTCCTTCACATAATCTTAACATTTGACATAGAAAAACAGTGTCAAACAAGTTCCTTTTCAACAAATTATCTTATTTATATTTGGAATACATCCATGTAATCTAGCCGGTAGGCTAATCCATAATCCACCCGAAGGCTATGCAGCAATCCACATGGATTACTAATCCAAGATTCCGGTCATAGACTAGTATGCGGGCCTCGAGATCCAATCCCGAGTCACATTGGCCTCTTGTGTAGGCCTTGGAAGGCAAGAGATTTACGGCCAGAGCCCCCCTGGTACCCAAGCGTCCTCTTGCTCCAAGTAGCGTCCAACAAAGAGACCTCTCACGGTGGGTTCGGTCCACCTTCCTGGCGTGGCTAACAACCCCCTTGGTTAGGGTCACGCAGACAGTTAGGGGTAACTGATGCTGCCTCTCCCTTCAGGCCTTCAACGACAAGCATTAATTAACTTTCCATCTTTTAGTTCCTTGAGCAAACAATGCAAACAGTGCTCCTAAACTGTTACAAGTACAATCAATCCAGTGGTTCTTTTTTTGGCCAACTGCTAAGGAGTGAATCCTTCTCTCCGAATGCATCCAGCACTCGATCCATGATCAATTGCGACTTGGCAAGATCCCCAAGGGTTTGTTGGTGCATCCTTTTTTCCTTGGGTTGGGGCCATACCCTGTTAACCCAACTTAACCAACACCTTAGGTTTCATAAATTAACAGTAAACCCTAGCGACCATGTCGCTTTGACTTGTTTGATCCTTTGCTTCCAAGCCAATACCTAACTTCCCTTAATTTGGCAAATCAGCCCAAGAAAGGTGATGTAGCAAGATGATTACTCATCCTCTTGCAAGTTAGACTTGCACTAGAACCTGCCAATCTCACTACAAGGAGTGGCAAATCTCTCTTGTGATTAAACCACAAAGTCGTGCGAGGTTGCAACTTGTTGCACAAGTGCCGCACCTAACTCATGGGATCATTTCACCCATTGAATGGTGTTTCCTGGTCCAGGAATTATGTTTAGACAAGACACAGGGTGTGGGGTGTCTTCTTACCAAACCAACCCTATTTGTACTAGACCGACAACGTTCGGTCCTAGGGTTTCCAAACTCAATTCCAGTTTTAGCATTAGGTCGAACGATCCTTAGGGTAGAAACCCTAGATTGTTGTTTGCATGAGCGTCCAATTGACCCAAACATTCAATGAATGTGAGTAGGACCTTTGGGTTTGAGGGCTTGGACTTGGCGTTCAAGTACGATACTTGGATGCATTTCTGACGTGCCAAGCCCTAGCTAGTACTTGAGGTGTTTATTGTGCCGACCAGTTATGCCTATACGAATCCCTTGCGGGCTAGGTGATTTAGATAAATTGATCTAATTGTCTTGTGACAAGGGCGATCCTTTCGTAGAGATGCTAACCTTGTTCTAAAGGTCTAAACAGATGCTAGATACCACATTTCATGCAAGTATTTGATTTGTTACATCTATGTTCTATAAGGTATGCAATAACCCTTTATTTTTCTTACTAAAGTCATGACGAATGATAACTTGCATGAAACCTACTAGGGTTTACATAAAAGAATCATGCCTACAACCCTTTTGTCTAAGCTTTAGAATTCATGCTTTGATAAGCCATGCAATCTTTTCCAAATGCAACTCGATGAAATGAAATTTACGCATGACGAATATGTAACATGCTACCCTTAGATACAACATCATTAATGAAGTTCATGTGACATGCAACCTTCAATCCGTTTGACAAACATCTTTGCATGCAACTTGCAATGTCCATAGTTTCATTTTCATACCATGCAACGGAAGTTAACAATTTCCTCATGCGAGTCATAACAAAGGAAGTTATTGACTAAATGCAAGATACTCTTTTCCTTCATGCCCAATGCACTTAACAATTTCCTCTTTAACCCTAGGAAATATGGATTTTAGACTTCCACTTTGAAAATACATGACAAGGCAATTTGCGACTAAGTTCATAGGGTGAGTAAGTGATTTACATTCATAACTTTGGAGAGGCAAACGATCCAATTGCATGATATGCACCAATCCTTATCTATCGTTTACAGAGATACTTTCTCAAATGTACTTTTATCACTACTACACGAATTAACGATATGCGTAAAATGCATTCTCCCTATGGAATTAAGCATGCTTAAATCATTTCTTTATGTGGAAATAAATTCGTGGAACCTGGGCTTGTGGATCCGAGGTGATATCCACGTGTAAGTTTGGGGAAGAACCTTCCGCGGGTGTGCCTTGCATCTTCTTGGGAGCCATCCTTGATGTCTTGAGCTCCACGATCTCTTACTCGGTCTTCAAATTTCCTCTGCTTTGGCACAACGGCCTCCAATCCCACCTGCTTTCTCCCTTGCGTAGGAATTGGGGCTTTATGAACCCAATTTTAAAACAGGGGAGGGCACGTAGGAACAAGGCCTAAGGGCCTTATCCTTTAGAAGCTTCCCAAAAGCTTCTAAAGAGCTTCTGACTTTCCAAGATCACGTGGAAGAGAGGGAGACCAATGATTGAAAGGAGGGGACGTCGAAGATAGGGGGAGGTGATTAGGATGATGGCGGGGGAAATATGGCGGTAGCAGCAGCGCTGTAGGCAATAGGTGGTGGCGAATGGTGGCGGCATCTCCAGGTAGCACAACGGCCTTCTTCCCAGCACGGCAGCCTCTCTCCTTATGTGCCCTCCCCCAATGTTTAGGGGGTGTTTATATAGGCCAAGGGGGGGAGGTGGTAGCCACCACGTGGCCTATGCATGGCCCTCCCCCCTCATGCTCCCTACACCACACCTACTTTCTCTCCCACTCCCTCTCCTCTAGCCATGCATTGGCTAGGGGAAGGGATAATTATTAAAAAAATTTGACTTAACCTTACCGTTATCCATTTTTCCCCTTCAAAAAGGGTGTTTCCCCGTGAGTTTTGTGGTCTTAATCCTCGGCCTCAATTGCTCAATGCGGAGGCCTCATTTTTGCGCGTGCGGGGTACGGATTAAGCTGTGAATAGTTACTATGTGGGAGATAACCTTGCACAAGTTTTACATGGTGTGTGAGGAGTCAAGTTCAATAATTTTTTTGAGCGGAAATATTACAACCAAGAGAATCTTGAAGGTAACAGGTATGCAATTTGTTTTGGAGCAAAAGTTCTCAATGAACATCAAAGTAAAAATGGAATTTTGGGGAGTTGTAACAGCATCAAAGTGGGATTGTGAATACTTTATAGGTGCTTATGTAGTGGTAGAAACTAATTGACTTCCACTCTTCGGCATGATTGCCAACTTCTCTACACCCGACATTGCTATGCTAAGATGGATTGCATATATTAAATCTCTCAATCCCGAATTAAAGCATATTGCAGGAAAGGAGAATCCAGTTGTTGCTGACATGCTATCACATGCAAGATATGACAATGAAGAAGAGATGATGAAAGAAGATGAAGCTGAAGAATCTATACTTGCTGAATTTCATTCCATGGCTGGCTAAAAATACATTTTCAATTGCTGCATATACTGGTCTAAAGCTGAAATCAATAGGTGGTCAACTAAAAGCTAGCATGCTCATTGCATTGCTCAATTTCTAGTTCATTTCCTTGAAGAAGATTATGAAGAAGATTGGTTAAATATCCGCCAATATTTGAGCACAATGAAGAAGGAGACTTGGACTGATGATGAGTTCAAGCATATCAAGAGGAAAGCTTATGGATTTTTTCTTAAAAAAGAACATCTATGGAAGCACGCAAAGAAGAAGAAAGAAGCGCATGTTTGAGTTTTAGGTAACAAAAGATTGCAACAACACGTATATAAGGAATTTCATGAAAGTTTCTGAGCTCACCATAGAGGCATATTGGGAACCTTTAGTAAAGTCAAAGAAAAATATTGGTGGAAAAACATGTATTGGGACATAATACAATTTGTTGAAACCTGTTATGTGTGTAAGATATATTCTATGGTCAAGGATCGAGATGGGTTACAACCAACTTATCCCTTGTCTATACATTATATATAGATTATTGATCTTGTAACCATGACTACAAGAATATGAAATATGCAGTATATAGTGCTTGCAAGAGAGGATGTGTTTTGTGGATATGGTTGTGTGGGTAAAGTAACTGTAGATACAGGAGAGTTGGATGCTGATGAGGCACGCAAATTCTTTGCTCAATTGGGTATTAAGTTGACTTTAACATCAACCTAGAACCCTGAAGGCAATGAAAAGAGTGAGAGAGGTTATTAACGTATTCTCAAAGCTCTAGCAAAGTCTTATAGAGGAAAGATCAAAGAATGGCCTAAAATGCTACCTTTTGCATTATGGGCTATATGCCAGCTAAACTTATGCATGGACAACAACCAATTATGCCAATTGAAAATTCTATTCTCACATGGAGTTTTCTACCTTGGGAGGAAGGCATCAATAGAGAAGAGTTGTTGACTTTGCGCATATGGCAGCTAGAAAGAAGGCTTGAAGATGCTCAAGAAACTATTGAGAAGCTAAATACAACAAGACTAAAGAACAAAAGAAGATTTAATCAGCGACATCGACTTTGGCCAAGAGCAATTCAAGAAAATGATTGGGTGCTTGTCTATGAGAGCAGCCTAGACAATAAATACAAATACAATGCTTCTAGGAAGATGGTAAAGTGTTGGTCTGGCCCATATGTGGTAAAGGTCGTTCATGACAATTCAACATATTCATTAGCTGAATTAGATGGGACCAGCATAAAGATACTCGTAGCTAAAAAAACAATCAAGCTCTTCAAACGAAGAGAAAGTTCAACATATAAGCTAGAAAACTTGAATATAATTTAAGAGCATGAAGACATAGAGGAAGAAGAAGAGGCAAAAGATGAAGACATTGACATGGCAGAAGATACTTCTTCTGACACTGCAAATCCGTAAGGCTTTGGCACATGCTAGAGGATGTGCAGGTTAGGAGGAGGTGGATGTCGTGTTACTACGCGCACACCATGTAGAAAAATCTAGAGTGCGGCTTCCTTTTGGATTTAGAGAGCCAATGCTACTTTAGGCATTTGTGTTAGTGTCCATGGTTCAATTTATTAGATTTTTTGGACAAGTTTTTAGCCAATTTTTGATATTCTGGATATTATCTCTTGTAAGAATCCATAAAACTATAGACAAATTCTAGATTAGGATGACATGTAAAAGAAAGCATGTAGCGTTCAACCATTGTATGTAAAAATGGAGATTGACAAAATCGCGCGATGCGTGATCACTATTTTCAGGTAGTGAACACACTCCAAAGGGACAGATGAAGAAGGAATGATCTAGCAAAATTTAGACCAGGTGTGCTGGTATTTTAACCCCCTTTCGGAGCCAATGGATGTATCAGATTGGCGATCTGAGAAGCATAGAGGAATGTATTATTTTATACACATTTTTGTCTATTAGAGTTATATCTTCTCATAATGTTGAAAGAAACTAAGAAGCTTCATCTTTGTTAGTATTCTTCTACATTTTCTAATTCTTTTTTTGAGTATTCTTATATGTCCTCAATTTCTTCGAACTCTTGGTCTTCCATTGTGCCGCTATACGCACACTGTGTAAAAAAATCTAGAGTGTGGCTTCCTTTTAGATTTAGAGAACCAATGTCATTTTAGACATTAGTGTTAGTGTCCATGGTCCAAAAATGTTATATTTTAGTCAATTTTTAATATTCTAGATATTATCTCTTGTAAAAAAAATCTACAAAACTATAGACAACTTCTAGATTAGGATGACTTGTAAAATAAAGCATGTAACTTTTAGCTAATTTAAGAGGATTTTATGTAAAAAGAGAGATTAGCGAAATCGCGCGATGCGCAATCACTGTTTTCAGGCAGTGAACAACACTCCGAAAGTGGGAGATGAAGGAGTGATTTGGCAAGATTCTCGCCATGTGTCCTAGTATTTAATCCCCCTTTCAGAGCCATTGGAAGGATCAAATTGGTGATTTGAGTAGCATAGAGGAAGGTATTACTTTTTACACGTTGTTGTCTATTAGAGTTATATTTTCTCATAATGCTGAAAGAAACTAATTGGCTTCATCTCTATTAGTATTCTTCTATACTTTATAATTCTTTTTTGAAGTATTCTTCTACATCTTCAATCTCTTCGAACCCCTTCTCTTCCATCTACTCCTCTCCTTGAATCTACCTTCACCCTGCTATCACTTATCTTCAAGAAATGTCTTGAAACCTTCAACCCTTCTCTTATATCTACCATCTTTGGAGTCTAAGCTCTTGAACCCCCATACATTCTTCTCTTGCCAAACCCCTGTGGTGACCTTCAACCCTATGTGCTACGACATTGGTGAACCCGGCATGAAGGTCGATGTAAGAGAACTCCAAGATGGGGGATTTTTCAGGAGACACTCTACAATAATTGGTGCGCATATTGCAGTAGACTCAACAACAACAGCAAAGGAAAGAAGAAGAGAAGATTGATTCCACAACTATCAAGGCCCTAGAAGAAGTTGGGCGTGAATTAAAATATTTTAATGGTCAAAATGTCTATGTTTTCATTCATTTGTATGTTGAGAAAATTCTCTTCTTTGGTGTACAGCAACATGCATGGAGCCTTATTTTGCCAGACTAGCCAAGCATGGTCTTAAAGAAAGAATCCATGGTATTTCCAACAAGATGCGGATTGGGCTGAATTCAGAAAAGCCCTATGCGAAGAATTCTTCTTAAAAGACTTTGGTCTTATGACGAAGAAAAGTTTCACTAAATGGGTTTAAAAACCCAACAAAGGTTTAGCTACAACAACTCTATACCATGAATTTGAAAGTAAAATTAGGCAACTTGATGCTGAAGACCAACAAAGTATGGAAGGTCAAAAGATTGAATTATTCCTTAAGGCTAGAGATTCCATTCTGTAAGAAAATCTTGCTGATCGCCTAGAACATGCTACCTTTGAATCGGGAGTCAAGACTACATGGATAGATGTTACTAATGCAGTTAACATGATTGCTCGAAGAGAGCGGATGTGACTAAGATTGGGCTCTACTTCAACTTTAACAACTCCATTGATGGAGCTTGTTCCACCTTCAAAATTCCCTATTTCTTTGACTAATCAACCAACTCTTTCTTCTTTTGTTCCTTCTAAAAATGATGTCATGGAAGAACTTATTAAAAGCATGCATGATTGACCTTCATTTGAATCTTACAGAAATTAGTTCCAAAGTAGAGAAGCTGGATGTTAAAGTTGAAGAACGAGGACATTCATAAACTCAAAGACCCATGAGAAAAGGCTTTAAGAGGCACTGTATTTGGTGCGACAACAACAACATGATAAGAGGGAGTGTTCTACCTTCTGTGAGGCTGAAGCACAGAAGCTCGTCTTTTGGAAAGACGAAAAAATCCATGCAACTGAAACTGGTCTTCCATTGGAGCCAAATTTTGGCAATGGTGGAATGAAGAAAAGATTAGAAAATTTAGTTGTAAAGAATGCATATGCAACAATTGATGCAGCTACCAATGGGCTGCAAATTGAGCCAACTAAATCAAGTTTAAAAGCATGTAAATCTAATGTGATCTAAATTATGGATGCAGGTACTAGATCAAATGGAACGTGGCAAAGCAGCCAAAGAAGATTTGGCTAATGCCACTCAGTGCATTCGAGGAATATTTGGTTGGAAAGAACCAGTAGATTCTTTTTCCGCCTTTTCACATTTGGCTAACGTCAATCATAAAGAAGTCTTGATTGAAGAAAAGAGAAAAAGAGAAGATGAACCAAGGCCTTCCTCTTCTGGCCCTCTAAAATGGGTAACTGGAAGAACGCCAAAACAACCAAAGCTTGTTGAAAATATAACCCCAGATCAAGAGATGGAAGATGCACCACAAACAAAGAAGACGAAGGAAAGAAGAAAGGCAAGCAGCCAAGCTACAAATTGCAGTCTGACATAGAATCTTCAACCGATCTCAAATGAGTCCTAGAAGAACGAATTCTAGGAAGCAAAATAGAATTCACCTTAGGAAAAATTCTTAGAATTGCCAAACTTGAATTCCATTATGTAATTATTAATGTAATCAAAAGGGAAAGACAATATGTTGGTGATGAAGCTGAAGAAATAATGCATACTTTTTTGCAAGTTCTTGGAGTTTTTGTGCAGGATGAAGAGAAGCTGACTTCACAAGGAATTCATCTGAAAGCAGTTAAAGAACTAATTACAGCAATTGAAGCTGAAGATAAAGAAAATATGAATGAAAAAATTAAAGAAGTAAAAGCTGAAAATATAATGGTCAGCTAGTCCAAACCACTTGGGCAGTCCACCTCTAAAAAAGAAGCGCGTCTACAGCACATGTACGAGGAGGAAGAGGCTTGGTTCATTCCAAGCAGTCACTACTCCCGTATGCATTGGGCAAGAGCAACAAGAGAGACAGTCGTCAAAATTGGAGAAAAAGAAACACCATGTATTGCACTCTTAGACCATGGCTCGGAGATAAACGTCATGGTAAGGAGTGTCTATGAAAGTGGTGGATGGCTCATAGATGTTGATCCAAGATGGCGAATGAGAGCTACAAACAACTCTTCTCAAGATTTATATGCTACATGTCCTAATGTGCAGGTAACTATTGGAGACATAGAAGACAATTTTCACTTTTTTATTCAAGACTCTTGTAGTTACCCTATCATTCTTGGGCAACCTTACATTTCTGGAGCCTGCTTGGAAACAAAAGCTCTTGATGATGGTTCTTCCTATGCTCGAATCCGAAGCAAGGATAATGAACGAGCTGTCCAATTTCTTACTATGTGTGTTAACTATCATCGAAACAGAGATCAACTACGTGATTATCCTATGCCTCCTAATGCCCGAGAATTCAAGGGTTTTCGGGCTGCACTACTATAAAAGGAGGCTATGGTAGTGCATCATGTAAAAAGATTGAACCTCCTTATGCTACAAAAATTGTGTCTGTAGCAAATTTGTATGTATGTACAACCAATAGTATGGGTTGTTATAAGTCTCTTCCAAACATGATTAAGGCTAAAAGAAAATATTTATGTCATGTAAAAAGTGAGCTGAAAACTTATGACATGATGTCTGAAAATAAAGATATTTCGAGCTTTTTTTTTGCACTAATTACTACTAACACATTGATTGAAATATATGCAGCTACTCATGCAGAAAATCAATCCATAGAAGTATACGCATTGGATTTTTATCAAACAATTCAAGAATTTATTGAGTAGGAAGACATTGGTTTACTCAACAAGGTTGTAGCACAAGTGGAGACAAAATACCAGACGATAGATAAGAAAGTCAAACTTGTGGTAGTCCCACTGCCTCTTGAAAGTGAAGGGCTAGCTGACAGGGCAGCGAGTCAGCCAAGTCTTCATGATCCTTCCAACGTTGGTCACAAGTTCACATCTAAAAGTATAAAATACCTCAAAATAGGTGAAAATTCTTTCCTTTCACTGGCTGAAAAACACTCTTTTATGCAAATGCTAATGAAACATGGAAAAGATTTTGCATTTCAACCAAGTGAAATAGGCTGTGTGGATCCAAATATTGTGGCTCCTATGGTGATTTTTATGGTCCCACATGTGTCTTGGAACCTCAAGCCTATTCTTGTTCCAAGGGCGCATTTTTCCAAAATACTGAAACTTCTAAATGAAAAGATCAAAATGAAGATTTTAGAACCTTCTTCAGTGCCCTACTAAAACCGATGGTTTACCGTGCCCAAGAAAAATGGATCTTACAATTCATTCAATATCTATAACCTATTAATCTTGTCACAATCCAAAATGTTGGTTCCGGTCCAATTGTTTATGAGTTTGTTGAAGCTTTTGCAGGTAGAGCAATTTATTCTATGGGCGACCTATATTCAGGATATGACCAATTTCATCTTTCATTAGAAAGTCGAGACATTACCTCAATAAAGACGCCTCTTGGATTGGTTTGCATGTGCACTCTACCACAAGGTCAACAAACTACGTAGCCCATATGATAAATGCCATGCACAAAGTCTTAAGGGACTTTATTCCACAACTTACTATTCCATTTCTTGATGATGTACCTATCAAGGGATGTGAAGTCAATGAAAAGAATGAGGAGCTTGAAGAAGATGGCTATAGGACATTTGTAGTTAACCATATTCATGATTGTGATAGGATTTTGACAAGGTTAGAAGAGATACATCTTACCCTTTCTGGAGCTAAGTCGATTTTTGGAGTAGAAGAAGTCTTAGTGTTCGGTCATCTATGTGGCCCTATAGACGCCAACCTTCTCCAATCAAGATAGATGCCATCAACAGAATGCAAGAAAAATGCACAAACGTTTCAGAGGTGACAAGATTTCTTGGCGCATATGTATTCTATCTTATATGGATGCTGCATTTTGATCATGTAGCTAAAAATCTTTATCAATTATTGAGAAAAGGCCAAATATTCTCTTGGGGTAATGAGCATACTCTCACTATGCGTAAATTAAAGAAGTTGTTAATTTCAGCCCCCACTCTCAAAAGGGCTCATTATTCAAATGGTCAACCCATCATCCTTACTGTGGATACAAGTCCCATTGGGATAGGATGGACTGTTGGCCAAGAGGATCTTGAAGGTAACATGTATGCAATTCGTTTTGGAGCAAAAGTTCTCAATGAATGTCAAAGAAGATATGCATAAGTAAAAAGGGAATTGTGGGGAGTTGTAACAACATTAAAGTGTGATTATGAATACTTTATAGGTGCTTCCGTAGTGGTAGGAACCGATTGTCTTCAGCTCTTGGGCATGATTGCCAACTTCTCTACACCTGACATTGCTATGCTAAGATGGATTGCATATATTAAATCTCTCAACCCCGAATTAAAGCATATTGCAGGAAATGCAAATCCAGTTGCTGACATGCTATCATGTGCAAGATATGACAATGAAGAAGAGCTGATGGAAGAAGATGAAGCTGAAGAATCTATACTTGCTAAATTTCATTTCATGGTTGCTGAAAATACCTTTTAGTTTTTGCACATACTAGTCCAAAGCTAAAAACATCAAGATGGTCAACTAGAAGCCAACGTGCTCATTGCATTGCTCAAGTTCTAGTTCATTTCCTTGAAGAAGATTATGAAGAAGATTTGCTAAAGATCGGCCAATATTTGAGCACAATGAAGAAGAAGGAGACTTGGACTGATGAGGAGTTCAAGCATATCGAGGAAAGGTTATGGCTTTTTTCTCAAAGAAGGACATCTATGGAAGCACACAAAGAAGAAGAAAGGAGCGCCTATCCGACTTTTAGGTAACAAAATATTGCAACAACATGTAATGAAGGAATTTCATGAGAGCTTGTGGGCTAGCCATAGAGGCATATGGGGAACCTTTAGTAAAGTCAAAGAAAAATATTGGTGGCAAAACATGTATTGGGACATAGCATATTTTGTTGAAACCTGTTATGTGTATCAAATGTATTCTATGGTTAAGCATCGAGATGGGTTACAATTGACTTATCCCTTGTCTATACATTATAGATGGGTTATTGATCTTATAACCATGCCTACAGGAATATGGAATATGCGATATTTAGTGCTTGCAAGAGAGGATCTAATCAATCAAGTTGAAGGCAAGCCTTAACAACCAAATCCACTCAAGATCTTTGTCGTTTTTTGCTTGAAAAAGTGTTTTATAGATATGGTTGTGTGGGTAAAGTAACTGCAGATAGAGGAGAGTTGGATGCTGATGAGGCACGCAACTTCTTTGCTCAATTGGGTATTAAGTGGACTTTAACATCAACCTAGAACCCTAAAGGCAATGGAAAGAGTGAGAGAGGTCATCAACCTATTTTCAAAGCTCTAGCAAAGTCTTCTAGAGGAAAGATTAAACAATGGCCTAAAATGCTACCTTTTGCATTATGGGCTCATTGGACTACTCGGAGTTCAATGACTGGCTATATGCCAGTTGAACTTATGCATGGACAACAACCAATTGTGCCAATTGAAAAATCTATTCTCACATGGAGTCTTCTATCTTGGGAGGAAGGGATCAGTAGAGAAGAGTTGCTGACTTTGTACATATGGCAGCTAGAAAGAAGGCTTGAAGATGTTCAAGCAACTATTGAGAAGCTAAAGACAGCAAGACTAGATAACAAAAGAATATTTGATAAGCCATATCGACTTCGGTCAAGAGCAATTCAAGAAAATGACTAGGTGCTTGTCTATGACAGTAGCTTAGATAATCAATACACTGCTTTTAGGAAGATGGTGAAGTGTTGGTTTGGCCCATATGTGGTAAAGGTTGTTCATGACAATGCCACATATTCATTGGCTGAATTGGATGGAACAAGCATGAAGATATCCATAGCTGGAAAAAGAATCAAGCTCTTCAAACGAAGAGAAAGTTCAACATATGAGCTAGAAGACTTGAATATAATTCAAGAGCATGAAGACATAGAGGAAGAAGAAGAGGCATAAGATGAAGACATTGACATGGCAGAAGATATTTCTTCTGACACTGCAAATCTGTAAGACTTTGGCACATGCCAGAGGATGTGTAGGTTAGGAGGGGGTGGATGTCGTGCCGATATGCGCACACTATATAAAAAAATCTAGAGTGTGGCTTCCTTTTAGATTTAGAGAGTCAATGCCTTTTTAGACATTAATGTTAGTGTCCATGGTCCAAAAATATTAGATTTTAGTCAAATTTGAATATTCTAGATATTATATCTTGTAAACAAAATCTACAAAACTATAGACAAATTCTAGATTAGAATGGCATATAAAAGAAAGGATGCAATTTTCAGCTAATTTGAGAGGATTTTATGTAAAAAGAGAGATTAGCGAAATCAGCGGCACACGATTGCTATTTTCAAGCAGTGAACAATACTTCAAAAGTGGGAGATGAAGAAGGAGTGATCTGGCAGGATTCTAGTCAGGTGTCTTGATATTTAACCCCCCTTTTGGAGCCAATGGAAGGATTTGATTGGCGATCTGAGCAACATAGAGGAAGGCATTATTTTGTACACGTTTTTGTCTATCAGAGTTATATTTTCTCATAATGCTGAAAGAAACTGATAGGCTTGATCTCTGTTAGTATTCTTTTAGATTTTATAATTCCTTTTTAAAGTATTCTTCTACATCTTCAATCTCTTCGAACCCCTTCTCTTCCATCTACTCCTTTCCTTGAATCCACCTTCACCCTGATGTCACTTATCTTCAAGAACTTGGCTGGAAACCTTCAACCCTTCTCTTATCTCTACCATCTCTGGAGTCTAAGCTCTTGAAACCCCATACATTCTTCCCTTGCCAAACCCCTGTGGTGACCTTCAACCCTACGCGCTACCACACCATCTACTCCTCTCCCTAAATCTACCTTCACCCTGCTATGTCTTATCTTCATAAACTTGGCTTGAAACTTTCAATCCTTCTCTTATCTCTACCATCTCTGGAGTCAAAGCTCTTGAAACCGCATACATTCTTGTCTTGCCAAACCCCTATTGTGACCTTCAACCCTGCGCAATGCGACAACATCCACGCCGTCAAGGAAGAAATTGACAAGCTAATAACAACACGATTCATCTACAAAATTGAGCACACAGACTATTTTTTTTCCTATAGTCATCATATTAAAGAAGAATGGAAAGATTAGAGTGTGCATTAATTACAAGAAGGTAAACACTACTACAAAGGGAGATAACTATCCATTGCTGTACACCAAGCACATGCTCAAGAGAGTGGCTGGCAAAGATGCCTATAGTTTTCTAGAAAACTTCTCTAGATACAATCAGGTGCAAGTGCATCCTAATGATAGGCATAAGACCGCATTTGCCTTTGAGTGGGGTGTCTTTGCATACATAGATGCCTTTCAAGTTGATTAATGCACCAACTACTTTCCAACAACTCATGTGCACTATATTCAACGACATGCTTTGGAAGGAGTTAGAGGTCTTCCTAGATGGCATGTGTGTTCTCTCTACTTGGATAGGACACTTAGACAAACTACGAGTGGTTTTTGAATGGTGTCGACTATATCGTCTCTCATCAAACCCCTTGAAGTGCCAATTTTGGGTAAAGCACAGATACATCTTAGGAGGGCACGTAGTGTTGAAGAATGGCATTGCCACAGACTTCTCAAAGGTCAGGGTCATTGTCGATCTTCCACCCCCAATTGATTACAAAGGCGTTCAGTGCTTCTTAGGCCATATAGGGTATTATCGACGGTTTGTGTTGAACTATTAGACCTCTATACAAGTTGCTAATCATATTCAAATTGACTGAGAAATCCCAACACGCGTATAAGGAACTTAAAAGGGCTCTAACCATGCCACCAATTCTACAAGCCCCAGATTGGACACTGGCATTACCTGTGCACATTGGTACTTCAAAATTCGTCATAGGAGTTGTTTTGTGTCAACCTGGTGAACAAAACCTAGATTACCTAGTGAGCTTTGCTAGCAAACAACTCACTGAGACCGAAATCAATTACTCAACAATGGAGAGAGAGGGTTTTGACTATGGTATTTGATGTAAAGAAATATTTGCATTATCTTTTGGCTATTCCTTTTACCTTCTTTATTGACCATTAAGCCTTGTTATATCTTGTTAATAAACCTTCCACTACAAGACACATTGCTTGATGGCTACTTCTGCTCTTAGAATTTGAGTTCTGTGTGGTGGTATGTAAAGGAAAGCAGCACTACATGGTTGATCATATGTCTCGTGTCCCCACAAGAGAATGCACTAAACAAGGCATCATAGACGAATTGTTGGATGCACACCTATTCAGATTGTCCAGCAAAAGGGATTCATTTAGAGCCGACATGACACCATATTGGGCATATGGCATAGTTCAAGTGCTTGAGCATAGAGTACCTGAACGACTAATAGAAAAGGCATGACTTAGGTAGCTCATCGTAAAGACCCAACCCTATCAACTGATAGCAGGCCAACTCTACATGTTGGGGCAAGATAGATTGCTACGCAAATGCGTGTGTGAGCATGAAATGCATGATGTACTCACAGGGCGCATGGTGGAATTGCAGGAGGACAATTCAGTGGAGATTCAGTGGACATACGACAGCTTGCAAGGTGTTGCAGTCCAGCTATGGTGGCCCACTCTTTTCTGAGACTAAGGTTCCTATTCATAAGGATCACATGGAGCTAAACCCAATCATTGCACAACAACCCCTTGAAAAATGGGGGATTGACTTCATCAAACCCATTAGTCCTACAACACAGTATTCACAAGCCAAGTACAACATTTTCGCCACAGTGATTATCTAACAAAATGGGCAAAAGCATGAGCTATGAGAAAAATTGGCATGAGGACCACGTCCAAGTTCTTATGGGAGAAAGTGATCTCATGATTCTCGACTACCCCATTGAACTTGTTAGTAACCAAGGCACACACTTCATCAACGAAGTGATAGGTCATCTCCTATCCACCTTCCTAATCATTGATAAAAAATATTTTCCTTATTACCCTCAAGAAAATGAGCAAGCTAAATCCACAAATAAAATCTTGGTGAACGTCTTGACCAAGTTAGTTTCTGCTTTGCGCAGTGATTGGATGGACGGACCGCCTGCTTGAGCTCAAATGCTTATCCCAAACTCACCTTCTAGCCACCCATGTGCTAATATGTGAGAACTTTTGATGCAAAAGATGGTTTGACAAGCATGTCAAGTAGTAAGACTCTGAACAAGGTGACTTAGTATTGCTATGCTCAGTATAGGAAAATAAATAAAAAATGAAGTTTAGGGGGTTAAGACCTTTTAGAGTTTGGGCCATCAACCAAATTGGCAACGTGAAACTCGAAACCCTGGATGGTGAGAGCATAGGCTTCTTCAATGGTAGCTGCATGAAGAAGTACTACCCTCCAACACACCCACTACATGAGCCCCAATGCTGGAGTCCCTTGTCAATGTACGAGTAGCCACAATCAGTGACATGGACGATGAGGAGGAGGATACTGTAGAACCAGAGCCTACCTAAGCATAACGATCACAGCTAAGCACATATACACCCTCAATGAATTGAGTGATGAGGGAGCTAACTTTAATATCTTAAGTTATGATGATTGGACCCAAATTGGCAAACCACAGTTATAGCCCACGAGCAGTAAACTTAGCCCGTACGAGGGCTATATGGGGGCTGATTGTACACACTCTTTGGAAATTGCAAGGCTCCAATATCTATTGAGTCTGAAAGCATACCGATATTCTTTTATGTGTTTCCCAACACTAAAGATTAGGCACAGAGTCGCTTTTAGGACAAACCTTCAAGAAACAAGCTCATTGTAATGTTGACTACGAGTTGCAGCATATCCACCTAGCCATGGGCAAAGTCCGCATAGTTATAGCTCTCAACAAGGGCTACATGGCTCCTTCCAAGTCCACAAAGCCACCAATGGAGAAACTTGCCACCAAGTCTAAGAAGGGCGGTGGTGCTTTGTCACAACCCACCAAACCTCAAGAACAAAAAATCACTAAAGTCAAAGCTGAAGCCTATGAATGAAAACTTCAATGGATGTCTAAATGGCAACAAGTGCCACCTAGGGGCAGACAACCACAACCCCGCAAGGCTAAGAACCCCACTTCATGCCCTAGGAGGCCAAGACACAACAATAGACATCGATTTATGGTCAAGACGCAATGGGTCCCAAAGACCCTATTACAAGCACAAGGGTATTACCACGATAATGCCTGGATATGGATTCCTAAGGAAAAAATGGCCCAAGGCACTAATCGAATGTCGCCCTCAAACTTGACTACACAAACTCACATGCCACATTCAAGGCCAAGGCCGCAAAAGCCTTTGGAATCAAAGACTTCAGAATCACCAACACACAAACTAGTGAAAGTTAAGCGAATCTATCGACCCAAACTATATCCTATCATCCACACACATATCATGACTAGTCCTATAGCTCACGGAACATCACCCAAATGTAGCAATGCACTGTCAGCAGCCACAAGAGTCTAGTTCAATCGAACCCCAACCACCTACCGGCCTTACACTCTCCTACGAGCACACAGCTTATGCCAACGATCAAGAGATAGAAGACTTGAAATAGCTTGCTGCCACAAGCAACTCCCCTTTCTTGAAAAAATGGTACACTCTTTGCCTTCAATGGGAGCTCGAGGGATGTTAGATCATGACAAATGTCGAGCAACGATGCACAATCAAACATTGGAGTATGGCATGTCAGTCCAACCTCTTATAGGGTATAAACGATGACCATTCGTGTGACCGACCCATAGAAGAACACATTCAGGAACACCCCTACTTAGATCGCATCCTCTCCAAGGAGGAATTGCACATTGCTAGTCACATAGACTTTGGTGATTTCTTACTCAATGCTCTTACTTACATCACCCAAGTAGGCATCTGACCTTTTGACATGGACCGGCATGCTCATATGGAATATAATCCAAACTTCTATGCTTGGCTCATGCGAAAGTAAAACACTATGCCCATGCTCAAAATGCCCTCCACACTCTAGCCTTCAATCCTAGGAAGGATTCTTCTCAATTCCAAGGAGGCAGAGGTAAGGAGGTAAGGTGAATCAAAATCAAATCAAAAACATAAGAAAACAAGAAAAGAAAAAACATACCTTATAAGTAAGGGGGCAAGGTGAATCAAAATCAAATCAAACACATAAGGAAATAAGAAAAGTAAAAGCATACCTTAAAGGCCTCAACCCACACCTACGATCATAAGAGGAAGGAAAAAATTAACTCGAGACTGAGGAAATTGTCACAAAAATTTGAAATAAAGCTTGAAGGAAAAGTCTATTTCTCTACTAAAAACATTTCAATTCAGCAAGCATGAAGTCTTTTCTTTCAACAAGTAACTATTTTGGAAAGCACTAATGTTGAACCATGGTTTATGACAGGAGTTGAAAATGTCACACCAAGACTGAGTCCATTTCCTTTCCTTCATGGAAGATAAAAGAGAAAACTACGGCATCTCCCTTGAAAACCGGGTGTACAGCCAGCTCAAATTTAGGAGCACTCACAACATCGAAGAGGTGGTGACCAATGAGGAGGCCTTGAGGAGGATTGTAAACCAATGAAACCTTGCCAAGTATATCGAAAAGTTCAGACAAGAGCCTTGACCACACAAAGTGTGTGGAATTCTTGAGGACATATAATCCCGACAAGGAGTGTGGAACAATATCCGTTGGAAGCATAGAAGGAATTAAAAAGGTGCATAATCTGCTCAGTAAGACCTTGGTGGAGAAGGCAGTAGGATTGAAACTGAAAGTGGAAAAGAGGTAAAAAAGAGACATTTATGCCATGTTGAGGATCAGAAAGGAAAGCGTCTTGTGACGAACGATGGCATAAGCATCCAAGAGATCCCCTACATGGAAGTCAAATTATAGCCTAAGGTGATCCACTCTCTCTTCTCCAGCCAAAGGTACAACTCACTCATGCATACAATTAGTGTGTAGGTATTAGAGAGAGTGGCGGCTCACTTGCTGGATGAGGTGGATTGGAACGGCTATGTGTGGAAGGCCATTGACCAATCCACTAAAGCACTAGCCCCCGTGGAAGCAAACTAGCGGGTGGAGAGTCCCCAACATTAAAAGGAACCGACAAGAAGAAGCCTTCAGCCAAAGCCTCATTTATTGGGTATGTAGGAATCTTGACCACCCTTATCCAAGAGGTGATAAAAGAGGCACATGATGGAGAAGAGGGAGCAGAAGAAACACCTGATAGGTCACCTTTTTGTCATGACAAGGAACAATCAAGTTTGAGGATGATTAGTGAAAAGGAGGGAGAGCAAGAAGCTCAATCTAGTAGAAGGAAAGCAAAGACACCTAAGAAGAAGACAACATAGAAAAAGTAGGAGGAAGAGAGTAAGAAAAGGAGGAAGTGGACCTACAAAAAGTCAAGAACAAGTCAAAAAGAGCCGAGGAAGAGAGGAGAAGAAAGGGCGTTGAATAGAAGGAAGAGTTGAGGAAGAAGGAAGAGGAAGACGTTGAGCTAGCCAAACATAAGTCAATGGAGTAGCAAGAGATGGAGACCTTGAGCTCAAGTAGAGAGGAGGGCTCAAGTTCAAGGCTCGGGTTTAAGCACTCAAGTACCTGAAGGCACACCAACGAGAGCGCAAGAGGGCAAGGTCAAAGCCCCCATCCATCCCATTTTAAGCTTGCTACAAGATAAGCAAAAAGAGAGCACGGACAAGAGGAGCACCACCGAGAGGTCAAAGAGCTTGTGGTCATGGTGTTCTTGGAGATAGATGAGCAGGAAAGGCAAGAGAGAGAAATCAAGCACTTGGAAAAGGAGGAGGGGCTCACCCAAAAGGGCAAAGAATAAGAGTCAATCATAATAGCCCTAACATAGAGGTAGGGGGAGAGCTCCTAGGAGATGATGAACAGAGCAGAAGAGTGGGCAACCCACAATGAAGGGAGGGTAAAAACTGGGGTGTGCCATCTAGCTCAAGTAGAGAAAGACAAAATACTTGCTCAAAGTAGAAAAAATGCTACCTAGATCGGCTTCCAAATGTGGGAACGCGCCTTCCTTAATACCCTATTGGAAATCACACAAGCAGAGGAGGGAGAGTCCATAGAAGCCATGAAGAAGAAGTTGGGAATGGCACATAGGGCTCTAAGGGCAGGCTTGTAGATGCTGCCACAACATGTGAGAGTTGGTGTTAGCCAGGAACAACAACATCACTATCTCCTCGTGGCAGGCCTTATGTGGATGTGCTTGGATTTGCTGAAGGAGAACACCAAGAGCCAAGGCAGGACGAGGAGATAGGAATGAACCTTGAAATGGGACCGCACGAGGAAGAGCTTGTCCCACTGCCTCCCTCCCCATGGCTTGACGAGCAGAGACATGTAGATACCTTCGTAGCAAGAAAGGCACCACTAAGATAAAGAAGAAAAAAATTGGTGGCGGAAACAAGAAGAAAATAAAATGCCAAAGAGTAAGGGAACCCCTGGCACCTATCCTGCCTTGTGTGGACGATTTCCCAGCAAACTTCCACACCGACCTTGTAATCTGGGAGAGGCAAGAAATGGCCAAGAATCCTTTGACTTTAATTTCTAATTCCCCACCACCCTACATAGATTTTGTCCATCAAGGTGGTGGAGGAGGTGATTAATATCAGAGGCAAGCTTGGGGAGAAGTGGCTAAAGGAGAGAGAGTAGAACCCCACACTATGGGGCACTGAAGATGCATAATTTTGACAAAATAAAGTTTTTGAGATGCCAAGGTCTATGCCTAGTTTGTGAATGCCAACCTACATGGAGAAGAAGGATCTGTGACGCCAACATGGACACTTGGATGGCCTTTTGCAACACTCAACCACCCTTCGAGCGGAAGGACCCAACTTTCATGCCATACCATCGAAGGATGGGAGTAGATTTAGACTCTAGTGTCCACGGCCACTATGATTTACTAGTAATTTATACTTTGCATTGCACTACATATGAAGATGCCCTTGTTTTCACATCAAAAAATTTATATGATACCCTAATCCACTTCATCAATGAATTCTCTTCATGCCCTAACCCCACCTTTATTACCACCTATAATTACCTTAGATTTATTAGGATACTCCTTAGACAAGACCCCACTCCCCAAGAGCAGAGCCTCCTAGTCTTCCATTTTGATCCTAACACTATAGATAGTTTCATGACGGCTCGACTAATGATGCGAGTCGCTCTACTACCCTCATTTTGCTTATCTCTTCTAGAGGACATGGATGATAGCCGCTTCACTCACTACAATCATCCATTCCTCTCCACCACCATCCTTTAGGTCTACCTAGACCTCAAGGGGTATCTCCAAAGCCGTCAATTCCTTAACAAATCTATTAAGCCTCCTTCTCTGCACTTTCATAATAAAGACTAGCTTCTGTCATAACTATGTAACTCAATATAAAAAAAAGTTTAAAAAAATGGAAATGAAAAGAGATATCACACAAGACACTACGAGTTGCATGTCGATCATCACAGTCACTACACCTAGGAGTTCTCAAGATAGGCGTGTTTGGTGGCCTCATTCCTAACCCCCTAGCCCCTTTTTGACCCCCACTACCATGCTTAGGGCACTTTAATGGCAAGACATACTTAGGGAGGTAACACTTGCCTATGGTTAGACCTCTCACCTTAAGCTACCCGCATCGCACTCCCTTATGCACACATGGGTCCTCAAGTGGGGGACAACACCTAGGCTTTCCTAAAGTTCTCAACCCAGCTTCTAGATCCACTAGCACAAACACAATGGACCACAGAGCAGAGCAGACACCCCCAAGTAGTGCATCTTCCTTTCTTTTTAGGTGCAAACAAAGGCCCCAACCACCAACTTCAAAGGCCCCATCATCCATGTAATACGCCCCCGACCTCCACCACCTTAATTAGGTAATCTATTCTTCCCAAGCCCAATTTTCCTAAGACCCCATCAACATCGACTCACATGTCCATGCTTTCTCATCAAGCCTTCGCCAGCTCAAAAATGCAAGTGTCCTGGAACTAGCACCCACTTAAGAATGGGGCCATCTTATGCAACGATATCACCATGGAGGCAAAATAGAATAGAGACATGCTTAGGTAGCTCCTGTCAAAAAGTGAATGAAGAAGCTCATTTGGAACAGTGTGGACGGGGCAACTATGGAGGATCAAAAGATGGATCCCTCTTAAGCCATCTTCAATTTCAAAAGATGGATCCGTTTAAAACCATCTTCAATTTCAAAAATGGATCCATCCATGAGCGTTTCTCCACATAGAGATCTGTCGAACATGATATTCAATTTCAAAGGACAAATCCATGCAACACTAGCAGCAAAGAAGGACCCACCCCAACTTCATCTCCAACTTCAAGTGCCGGTCACCCAACACCAACCCTTGCAAGGGCTTGTATACCAACTCAAAAAAGCAACCTGATGCTACATCCATCCCTCCTATCAACCACTCCACATCAATTCCATGGGACTGGCACTAAACTAGGAGGGGGTAATGTTTACCCTAGCTTGACATGGAAGAAGGAGGTCGAAGAACAAGAAAACATGAAAGGATGACCTCTAAAACTAAGCTAAAGGAAAAAGTACATTTTTAAGTGAAAGGCTCCTCAAAAACTTTGTAAAAGATCACTAGGCTTGCTCCTATGCAAATTGTAAAAGGATAGATGGTGAGAATAAGCTAAAGAAAAAGGCCAGGTAGAAGGGAATGGAAAAGAGGGCCATGCCACAATGACCGGTCATGTAAAAAAGTTGATGACTGCCCATGGGATTTTAGAGCATGTATATAAAGTTCAAAAAGTGAATGAAAGCTCATTCTTTGGTGTGTGGCAACAAGAGACTCCTCTTCTTCTCTTCTTCTCTCCACTTGCTTGCTTGTGTGTGCTTGAGAGAGGGAGTGAGAGAGTGTGAGGGAGTCAGTGTAGGAGGGTGAGGGATCAAGGAGGTGAAGCTTTCCACCATGTCCTCTCTTCTTCTTCTCTTCTCTTCTCTTGTCTCACTCATGACTATGGAGGGTGGAGCTTGGAGGTGGAGGCTTGAGGATGCTTGAGCTAGCATTAAGAATCATGGAGCTACCAATGTTCTTAAGGGAGGAGGCAACTCATTCCATCATTGAGGTAAGCTCACTACACTGGTAGAGAGGGATAGCCCATCGGCTATGTGAGAGGTAGCCATTAATGATCACTTAAAACGCTTGAACAATAAGTTGTCCGTGGGACTTGGCAATTGAGTGTGAGCTCCCTACGTGACTCATCAGGTTTTAGGACTTCGAGACCTAAGGTCAAGTCCACTATGAGACACTCAATAGAGTGTAAGGCTCTTAATAGCTAGATGAAAAACTCTTCAAGTCTTCTTCCATTGGTCTCATGTGGTTCTTAGTGTGGCTGTTCTCATCAACTCTTTAGGCTTGTTAGTTTAGGACTTGTGGCAACTTAGTTGACAATATTTTACTCATCAGGCCTTGTAATGATTGGAATGGATCACATGATGATGGTGTCTTACTTGGACTATTTTCCCCCCTAATGACTTGCAGTGTGTCCTATATGTAGATGTGAAAGTGATTGTTGTGGTTATGCACTATGATCCTAAATGACCTAGTCTAATGTCATCCCAATGTGTGTTGCCAAGGTTGCTTAGGTGCTAGGTTTTTGCAATGTCACAAAGTGGTTAATTTGTTTAAGAAGCTCCTTGTTAAGTCCTTAAGTCATTCATATATTAACTTCAAATGCTTGACTTCAAAACCTACAAGTTATCAAGTCACTTTGCAACACTTTGATTGAAAAATTGGCAAGAGTGAAGTGTGCAAAATCATACTTTCTTCCTTTCCAAAATCATAGTGTTCATGTGCAAGAAATGCCTTGATTATATCACAATTTCTAAGATGAAAATGAGTCAAATAAACTTTTCACAACGCAAGGACTAGACAGCTTGAGGCAATTAGATGCAATGAAGGTTTTGTGAAGGTAAACAAATGTGTGTATGGAAGGGAACATGTAGGGGAATGAACCTAGGTGTGTCTAATGTGTATGGAAGTCACCTAGGGCATGGGAAGGTGAGTGTAGAAGGAGGTTAGCATCAAGGGTTTAGTGGGGAGGTAGTCCTAATGTAGAAGTGAGAAGATTAGTGGAGAAGTGGCTAAGGTACGGTAGAAAGAGTGAGGGTAATGGGTGAGTAAAAGGGGGTGGTATAAGTAGATGGATGAGAGAGTGAGAGTATGAGTGAGGTAGGTAGAGTGAGTGAGGGATGAGTATGAGAGAATGAGTGAGTGAGGGATGAGTGAATGAGGGATGTTCGATGAGTGCAAAACAATGAAGTGGTGATTAATGAGGTCTGTAGGCATCCAATGGCATGGTAATAAACCGATTCCCTTGGTTAGAGGAAACATGATCTTATAATGAAATATTTATAAACTTGAGAGAATTAAGCTTTTCTCTTCAAACTTACCTCATAGGACCAATGAGTAAAGACAATAAAGAAGAAAACCACTATTCGTAAAGAAATCATGAGTATGAGTGCATGTAGTTATGAGGAAATAAAAGTTAGGATTGTACCTTGGAAAGAGGATTCAAACCCCAATTGATGAGAGAAATGAATCTTGGAAAACAAAATTGTATGTAATAGCTTTGACCAATAGATAGACAAAGAAATCCTTTCTCATGATGGTAATAATGATGCCTTTCATATATGGGATGAAGAAACCATGGTTGAAAATGACAACTACACCAATCACCAAAGCTCACGTTGAGGTCCTTCACCATATAATAACACACATTAATAAGAAAGTCATGAAACTAAAAAATTCAAGGAAGAAAAGAAATAGTGAAAAGTATGCACCACACAAGATTGGGTACAATCTCCTCCCCATGCATGGGTGAGCACCTCTTGCATTCATGTACTTATAAATTATATCAAGTTTTTGTGCTTAAAAATAACATGGAAAAGTATCTCCTTTCTAGGCCTTTACCTTTTTTGCATGAACACCAAGCTTTTTCTCCAATACTTCTAACTCTAACAAATACACCTAAACTAAGATTTATAAAAATAATAATCAAGCTTCTAGGCCTTGCACAAAGTGAGAGGATGTGATGGATGTGTGGGAGTAAGGATTACATGCTTTCTAATGCTACACAAGAAATCCAACAAGGAGAGTATGAGTTTATGTTTTGTGTTTGAAATTTGAGTTTTGGGTTTTTGGTGCTTTTTTGTGCTTTGTATTTTTTCCTACCCAAATAATGCCTATCTTCACAATTTAAATCCAATGAATTAGGTCCTTTCAATTTGGCCTTCCTAACCCAGCCACATGGGTTTTAGAATGCTGCCCACAAATGCAGATGATTGAAACCCCATGGATCCCATCCATGCCCATGCACAAGCCTCCGATTCCACCACATGGTAGGAGTGTGAGAACCTTGGTGATTTCACCATCCTAGGTCCTGGCAATGGAACCAAAATGTTGAGCCAAACTCACCAACAATCAAGACTTTGAATAAACTTCTATTATTTTAGAGCTGCAACTCACTTCGACGACAATCTCTGATCTTGTCTCTCAGCAATCCACTCTAACTAACCAAGCATCCTCCTTTCCAACCTAAGAAATCAAGAACACAAGACAAGATCGAGTTGTAGTGAACTCACCCAACTTACCTTCTTGTGTTTGATGACTCAAAGACTCAAAGATGGTTCCATGACTATGATCAACACCATCCAATGCTGTCCCTCCTTCGCAACCACAACCAAGCATACCAATGAGTCCAAGAACTAGTAGAGAAGACAAGAAAAGCAAGACGATGGAGAAGAGGTTCACCTTCCCTCACTCCTTTGCTCAACACACCTCACACACACACTCTCTCAATCACTCTCAAACAATGGAAGCAAGATGATAGAATGGAAAGATAGAATAGAAGCCTTGAGTAATCACATTGATAGAGCTTCGGCAGCATGGATGTATCAAAAGGGTTGAATACAACTGAGACCGCTCACCCTTATATAGACCAAGAATTAGGGTTAGGGTTTGCATTCCTTTTGTAATTAGGGTTTTCATAACTGTGAATTAGAGTTTGCACCCTCTTTTGGGCATCCCACCCATTTAGTGGGCTCTAGGTCAATCAATCCTCACATCACATGCTTATACCTTAGCCTAATTAGATCAAGCCTAAGATACGCTAACTACAAATACATGTGTGCGACCCATGCAATAGTTGCGAGTGTGACAAACATAATTGTGGATAATAGATACAATCTGCACGGGAGCGAACCCATGGCTCTCACAAAACATACATCCATGATAATCAAATGATGTCCATGAAGTATAAATATAATCCAAGTGCCCAAAAATAAGGCACTAAAGGTCCATAAAAATAATATCCACCAAAAAATAGTAGTTGGTACTTCTTCTTTGTATAGCCTTCTTAAAATATCATTAACATAAACTATCTCTTTATCCCATGAGATCTCCAAAAATCACTAAAGTCATTAGAGAGATATCCCCCTTTCCTCTCGTTTGACCTCAAGCACTTAACTTTAAGCTTTTTTTTTTCAATTGAATCCTTGAAAATTATGAAGTGCTCAAATATTTCATGCTTTCCTTTCATGAAATATACCTAGAGTTTTCTAGAGATATCATCAATGAATGTAACAAAATACTTCTTATCACCAAAAGACACATTCTAGGCTGCCAAGCATCTATGTGCACAACAATAAGTATATTTGTGCTTACATCTCTCTCATATGAAAACAATTTCCTTGCTTGCTTGCTAAATTGACATGCTTCATAGATGTTATGTAATTATCCAACCTTGAATATAGGCAAACATGTAAACAACCCTTCAATTACATTAATTGTATCCTTTGTGTATTTGCATGTTTAATACATTTGTACCATATTTCAATATCTACAAGTACACCTTTACCTTTAGAATACATAACAATATTTATAACAGAGTTTTTAGCATTCAAAATAAATGTGTAGCCAACTTTGCTTCCTTTTGCAATCAATCTGTACTTTTTGTTAAAGTATTCGATAAAAGATATCTTTACACTAATTTTTAAAATGCAATTCTTGCTTTACTATTTGACCGATAGATATCAATTTTTTTGGGATGGATGGCACATGTAAAACATATGGCAAACAATTTGTTTGACCATAATGTAAGGACAATGAAACTTTTTGAGCATGTGAAATCAAACGATAAGAATCATCACTTATATCTACATACCTAGACTTTGTAAATATGCATCTCTCCAAACCATTCCACATGGCTAGTCATATGATTAGATGTACATGAATCAACATAGCATACACCATCATATGTTCCTTTTCCTATAAAACGATTCATCATATGCTACATAACAAATAGATGATCATTTTTTGTCATCATTCTATGTTGAAGTCAATGTATAGTTACCGTGTGCTACAACTTATAATTACAAATGCCATCCTTCTTATCAAAACAATGGACTACAATATGAAACATTGCCCAATAGTATTGCCACACAATATCAAAATTGCTAGAACCACATTCTTGCTATCTAGCTCTTTCTTTAGAGCTCCCCTTGTCTTGAAAGTTACTATAATCTCCCAAAGTTTTCATGTCATTAAACTTTTGATTTAACATGTTTTGCTACTTACCACTATCATGACCCATACCATGGCCTCTTGAAGATGATGTACAACATCCCATTCTTGCACTTGAGTAAAATGATTGGATGTTTTTACCACTTTATTTAGATAACTTACTCTACTTGTTGATCTCTTTAATGATCATGGGAGAGACCAAATCCTCAAAATCTAGAAATGGCTTCCATATATACACAGAAGTAACAAAGGATTTTCAATTCTTATTGTTATTAAGGCCACCCAAAGTAGATGAGACCAAATCATCATAATCAAGTATTACATCAATAGCTAGAAAGACATATATAATACTCCTCACCTTCAAAACATACTCATTTATAGACATATCCCCCTTTTTTTCAAAGTATTCAACTCTTTCTTGAGTTAAATCTTTGACTAACCCATTAAACATGGGTAGGGAAAAACCTAAAGCTGGCAAATCCGCTATTCTAGTAGGTATAACAATAGGTTGTGCCGCCATGGTAACAACCGGATTTGCTACTATAGGGGTTTGAATAACTAAAACTAGAGCTCCACTCGAAGTGGAGTGACTAATGAGAAGGGGGAAAGAACTAGAGATTTCTTCCCCTAATGGATTGTGCGCCGAGATAGGTTTATTAAAACCCCGCCCTTGCAGAGATATTGGGCTTCCCCTTTCTGAAGAGTATCTTCTGTTTATCTCAGCCCGCCATCTAGCTCATGAAGCCCTTTTTTTCTTTTGGAGTTCCGCTTGATGATCTGGTGAGTCTAGCTCACTAGTTTCTGGCATACATTAGAAAATAGGGCCCAACCAACCAAGGCATGGAAAGTGCCACTTGTAGACAACTCTTGGCAAATGCACCACTTATTGGGACCTAAAACGGGTCTGACACTGACTATAGACACTAGCCAAGCCTCTATTAGACTAACACTCACAAGATAACCCCACACGGCCCCGCGACCAGGAGCGTCCAAGGGACACACTACCCTAATTGCTAATGTAGATATTGTGTTTGTAATAGAACATAGTCCGATGATTGTCCTTCTTGATCCTCAGAGGGAGATCCCACACATCTTGGTGTAGTACACCAATGTAATACAAACATAAAGGAGGCACCTCTATGGCTAAATGCCGTAGCCCCATTGTAGCTCTCCTACATTGAAAGGATTGACTCCGCGATGTGTTGCTCTGACATAAAGAACACATCAACAATCTCCACTCTTATATATTATGAACGATCTAGGAGATTTGATATTTCCTTACCAAGCTTATCCCAAGAAAATGTTCATCTACCCTATAGCTCATATTTCCTTACACACTCCAAGTAGGTCATGTAATTGGCCATCAATTGCTATGCATTGAGGAGTTACCATGTTATATGCATAATGCAATTGTGGATGACCATTGTGCTTAATCATTTTTATTATTAGAAACTAGCTAGGTGAAGTGTGAAAACAACCCTTCAGTGATATTTCAACTGATCGTATGTGCCGCGTTGATAGAGACTAACACCGAATTTCTTCGTGCTACTAGTCACCTTAATTCAAATGATAATCCATCCTATATGTTGTGAATACACAAATAAATTATAATTTGAAACATTTTCAGCAACTAACCACTTTCACAAATACTCTTCCCTTCTATCGGTTAGGTTTTGCATTTGTTCGATAGCTGTAGGATTCACTTTTATGTACTTTTCCATATAAAAATCTATAAAAACACACTATTACATAGAAACAAGACTTGATTGAGACTTAGTCCTCATTCTCTAGCCTTCTTATTCGCGCACAAACATAAAATGTATTTTTTTCTAATTATTTAGGCATAAAAACTAAAATTTTCCTATTTTTTCCATTTGTTTCTTCATAAAAATGAGATATTTTAGAATTATGAGTTCTTACTAATCAAGGACACTCAACATTATTTTCGTATCAATTTAACTCCCATATGATCCCAAAACACTCAATGAAAACCCCAAATTCCATTATGTTTATAGAAACCGTAACTTGGATTTTTGCGAGAAATTATTATATAATTGTATTTTTTAGTTTTCTTTCATATTTTAGAGAAAATTCAATATGAAAAATCAAGAAAAAACAAAATCAAACACTTTCTTCAACCATTTTCTATAAAAGAAAAGAACCACTCACTTATGCATAGAAATTGCGATTTCGAGGCTCGTAGCTCTTAGACGGGAGGCTGCTCACTCTTCTTCTTTGCCATTGATGCACATTCTCAGTTTGATCTACATCCTCCATTGCTCCAACATCAAGATTTTCTCCAGATTCTTCATCCCAACCCTCCCCCTTCTCCATGAGAACAGGCAAGATTATAGCCATCTCCTTCCTCTCTTTGTTTAGATCGAGAATCTTTCTCTCTCTCTCTCTCTCTAAACGCATGTGAATCGGAGAGGCACCGATTTGATTTTGAGAGAGTGCAAAAAAACTTTGAGCCCCCCTCTCCCCTTCTAGTTCCTCATTTTTTCTATTAATTTAAGGCTTCTTATTAAGCCTAAGGTTAAAACCTTTAAAATAACCGGTTCATCTCGTTCACATTGTCCTGCAAGTGGATATTCTGATTTCGGGTGGGCAAACAGACTCTGATACGAGATTCCTCTCGACGAGTGACTTCATGATGTTGAAATCTATAAACTTAGGACCTGCTACACACTTTTTGGCTCCCGCATCTAGTAGCTACTTTTTAACGTCAAACCTTGTGGGGATTAAATGAGGGGTCAAATGACCTCCGATCCACAAACTGAGACCTGCTTGGATTCCTGACGTCAAAATGAATCTAGGAAATCTCCAGCTCATGAGCCATCTGCCACCATTTGATTTTTCATGAAAATTTAATATTTGGCACTTCTCAAGTGCTTCATGCTCCAAAAACAACCTCAAATGCTTCAAGCATGGCTCAAAATCAGCTCCTAAAATCCAGCTCTCAACGTTTTAGCCACAACTAAATTCCATTGTATACAACTCTTTTCAAAGCTATTGAACTTGTGGAGCACTATGGAAAGAAATATAGAATGGAGTGATCTCCGTTTTACCCTAGTTATGGGCAACCACGGATAGCTTAAAGTGCCAACTTATCCATGATTCAATGTTTCAACACCTCAAAGCAATTTCAGGGTAGTAAATAGCCCAAGAGTACATTTAAATCAAGGGGACAACCAGCCTAAATCTATTTCAGTCAATATGAATCCAATGTCGGAAAGTTAATTACCTTATCT
Source organism: Lygodium microphyllum (assembly GCF_053477565.2). Taxonomy (NCBI): domain Eukaryota; kingdom Viridiplantae; phylum Streptophyta; class Polypodiopsida; order Schizaeales; family Lygodiaceae; genus Lygodium; species Lygodium microphyllum. Next base: position 6,466,422 of record NW_028229514.1, on the reverse strand, counting down.
TCATCAAAATATGATTTTGAAGGCATGACTGGATACAACATGTTGTCCTCTACATTTATATATATAGTACATGAAAATCGGACATTTCTAGCTCAAGATATGGCAAATTTTGTATATAGCCTCTTTTGGACAGCTTAACAGTGTGTTTCATTTACATAGTCATTTCTTCATCAACTTCTTGATTCTTCATCAACATACGAGCTCTACTTCAGAATGATTCCATATGCTTCAAGCTATCCTTGTAATCATCCTTATAATTTGTTCCCAATTTAGCTTTGAGGATAAAGCTCTTTTAGGCCGGGATGGCTTGTAATAAAGCATAAAATACCTTAGTCTAGGATATGTAAGGGTTTGGTATAAAAGGGTGGAGATGTAATATGTGAGGCATCTTTTTGCCATTTTGAATAATACAAGATTGAGGGATCCTTCCTCCCACCTATCATAGGGATGTGTACCTATGTCCACTATAGCAAGAGGTGAGTATCTTGTTGTAGCATTCATCTTTGATTCTCAGCCATTCATGGCAATACATTTTCATGCCTAGCCACCTTGGCTATGGTTTCCTAGGCATATTTGGTGTATTCTTGTATTTTATAGATATTTTGTTTGCTGTGAGAATTGCCTCTTTTACAGTAATTTAACATATGTCATTAACAAATCTGAAAAGGAGTGGAGGAAGATTGTTACTTAGAGTTCTGTTGGGTGGCATTCAAGTTTTGTGAGATATAGTACCAAGTCATAACTTATATTTGTGCTCCTTTTTCTCATGTGTCTTGGGTAATGTAAGGGATTTATTTCCACTCACTCCTCATGATACATCGTGAGTACCAACTTGATTGCATAAGGTGTTGTTATCAGGCCCATGCAATCAACATGATTGTCTCCAATGTAATTGATCTTACATTTTCCTACATCAAATAATGAAAGCATCAAGGTCGACAAAAACAACAATAAAAGACAACTACGGAATAAGTGTAGCATAATTGTATTAGGAACTCTCATGCAAGTGTTCACACTAGCTTTGTTATTTATTGAGATAAATCCACAAAAGCTACTACAAGAGTTTGAGTCCAAGTTTAATGAGATGAATGTTGCAAATCAAGCACCCTTAGATTCTGAGAAGGTGAAATTATTATTGCAGGTAGTGGATCTAGTGCTTCATATGCAATTAGTAGAGCTCTTAGAAAATATATTGTAGCCTATGGGTATCAAGACCAATTAATAGTTGGATAGTCAAATGAATAGAATGAGCTTGATCCTCAACACTCCCCCTCAAGCTCAGGCAAGACACTGTACCCAAAGCAACTCTTCAAAGAAGAAACTGAACTTATCTTTATCTAGTGACTTGGTAAATATATCATTTACTTGGTTTTCAGTCACTACAAGATATAAGCCTTATACTGACGTTAAAAGAGACGAAAATGTAAATAAAGAAAATTTCCCCCGCTAATACTGACACAAATAATGACACTGATAACGATGCTTTGTGATGCTAATAATGATGCTAATAATGACGTGTGCAGTAAATTTACGATGCTAATAGCGACGGTAATAGAGAAAAAAAAATTGTGGCAGGGACGCTTGGGCCATACAAAATAGTTTATGCACTGTGTACAATGCTCGTGTAAATAAAGACAAAGTGTACTTAAATCATAACACTCATACATGAAATAAATACATGATCACATAATGAAAGCGATTGGTACAATCATGGCAAGATATCACTACTACATAGAAAATGTCTACACAGATCACGAGACTGAAAAAGAAAGGTATGTAAGCTCCAGGGATCTAAGGGCGAGATATAGATCATTGCCATCCAAAAGCTCATCCCACCACAAAGGAGCATCGAAGGGACTCTACAAAAAAAGAAAAAACTACACATCAGTCCACCATACAATAATGCATTCTAGCATATCGAGTCTCAAGGCCGATCAAATTGCGATTTGTAATGGAGTGTTACAAAGGAAATAAAATACTAACTCTTAGAAACACGATTGTTAGTACAAATGATATTGAAAAAATAAGCAAGCAAAAAAAAAAACTTAAAAAGTCCTCTAGATATGTCCTATGGCCGCCACTCCCAAGATGATGGATCACTCTGGCCTCTAGTCGTGCCCTCGTCGCATGGAACTGCTGTCTCCAACGTCTTGGAGGATCTGTAGCCTCCTCCCTCAGTCGACGCTAGTCATCCGCGTCTAGCCACTCAGGCTTTGCAGCCCCACTCTTGAGTGCCTTGTGTGTGTCTGATGGTTTGTGTGACATATATACATGCATGCACTCCATCATCCAGCCCGTAGAAAACCTATCTACTGCAGCTGGTACCGGAAATTCCTCATGCAAGGATGCTATTATGTAGTCCTTGCTCCCCTCCAGTATGTTTTTTCAATGATCCAAGATGTTGTACCGAATAACATGTTGGCACAACTCTCTCATGTGAGCCATCACCCTCCTCTCCTCATCATTCATGATGATGGCTCCTGATCTATCATCTACAAGGTAGACATAACCCTCTGGGATATGCCTAAGATGGGTCCTCTCCCACCTGTGATCACCCTCGTAGGCATATCCAGGAGACCCCTATACATCTGGTGTACCAATCGAGGTAGTATCTATCGGAGTAGCACCCATAGGGGTGCCACCTATGGACGACTGAGCAAAAGCCAGAGTGACTAGAGTAGACATCGCCACAGGTGTGACAAATCCCGGAGAAGACGCAACTCCAGCAGAACGACGAGACGGAGACACCGCGTCTGTGTCTCCACAACAACCACTTGAGCCACGCTCTCTGGAATCACCATAAAAGCGAGAAGTAGCACTTTATTCCGAGATGACCGCATGCTCACTGCATCCATATCTCTGCAGCATCCCACTGACCCTGAAGTACTCCCTCCGTCTGGCCCAAGTGTGGAGCATCGACCTGCTCGAAACTGAATCATCTGATCGCGTCGAAGTAGATCTAATAGAGAGGCCTAACAATGTTTGAGACAACTCCTGGTCCACCATGTCTCTGAACCTTGCCATCTCATCTAGAGACATGTGCGTGAAGATATCCTACAACTCCTCATCGCTCATCTCTTGACTCATCCTGATAGTCTAAGTATCCATAAAGGTCACCTGCACAGACAAAAAATGATGCTAGCATAATCAATTTAAATCATACAAATATCGGTAATATAAATCTTTAAAAAATGATCTTACTTAAAATGTATATCTTATGTACCCTTATAAGTGATTAGTCAACAAATTGAGTAAGTAGATGCTCCAAGTATGAAGTATCCTATGGTCCCATGTCAATCTCTTGACACAACTCAGCGTAAACTAGAAGGTCGATAGACATGTCACCACAAAAGGATGAGTCCACCTCGTTCTCAATGGACTCCTGTATTTCCATCATTGTTGCGCGATGCTGGCTCCTCTACATGCTCCTAGGTTTTGGTGACCTCCAGCAATTGCAATATTGACCCCTCTATTTGCATATTATCCTCATCTATGCTCGGAACATTGCTTTGATCATTTACTCTCGCACTTCGGGGAGCTGAAGGTATAATATACCACCATCAAGGTTGTCGGGGGTTTGGATAGAAGATTACCTATTCACAAATATGTACAAGAGAGATTTAACTATTGTTACATGTAGCATGTCGTAATACAATTAATAAACAAATGAGTTTATGCACCTGTTCACAATGGGCCGGCAACACAAAGGTGTTGCACAAATCTGTCCACACAAAGGTTTTGCGCAAATCCGTCCATTTTTTTTTGAAATCTATTTCGAGAAATCCAGATGGACCTCATGGAACTATTGCTCCACCTCCTTCAAGTACCACTTTGAACCACTGCACATCGAATAGTATCATGGAAAAGCTACAGTAATCCACCGTAACAATACTTTGCAAGTTTCCAAAATACTCCATCTCATCTATAACCATGTTTGGATCTGTTGCTCATCATCTGTTCTCTTGCTCGAACCTTGCCATGATACCGCAGTCTGTTGTGGAGCGCATTTTGTCAATACACTCCATGCGGAAATGCTGTCCACACAACCACCCCGCACTATATATTTTGTATAGTACATTGAAACAATCAATTAGTTGTCGCATATAAAATATAGATATGACAAACCCTAAACACATCATAACCTTTGGACTACATCCCCTCGAGAATTCCCACTCCTCGGTTGAGACCTCCACCCCTTTGCGAGATGCTACGGTCAAAGCTCCATGCAACCATCGCATTGACATAAACCGCGGCATCTCCTCCATGCTCCCAGGATATCAAATCAGTCGATGGTGCATACTACGTCGAAATTTAGATCGCGCTTCCTCTCGAACTTGCCTAGCTTGCTGGTACCTGGCGAGCTACGTCTCCGTAGAGGCATGGTGCAACATACAAAAGCGATTCACTTTCTCCTCCATTGCAGCATCCATTCTTTTTTCTACCCCATTTTCAACCACCACATCTCTGGTCAGTCTATCATCATCCTTCAGCGAGACCATAGCATACTGTTGTCTCGATCCACCATTGGTAGCCATTGTGAAATATGCACTAGCGCCTCAGACATCAACCAACCTTCAGCCATGCTACCTTTTGGCCGAGCTCATTGTTGCACAAAGTCTTTCAAGGTTTTCATGAAGCACTTCAAGAAGAACATCCATCACGTATGGATAGTTCCAGCAATCTCCACTTCATCTACAAGATGCAGAAGGAGGTGGATTTGTATTGTGAGCATGTTGGTAGACATGTATTTCTTAAACTGACAAACTGTCTCCACTGCTCCCCACCTCACGGATTCAATAGAGGATGTCTTAATCTCCTTTTGTGAGATCCATTGCACTAAAGTCAATAACCTGTAAATGGCCCCACGTATTTCTAGAGTAAGGCATCTTGCAATCACGATCGGTAGTACAAACTCCCACAAATGAGAAAGCATTATGAACAATGACTAATGAGAAAGCATTATGAACAATGACTATACTCCAAATAGCAAAATGCACAGGCCACTTATAATCCATTCGTAGTAAAAACCAGACATATCTTATTCCAACCATGGGATTTTATCCCTGATAATTGGTCGTCTTTAGAAAACACAAACCTAAGAGAACGTATCATACCCATCGGAGTGTAGATAGACTTGACTATTTGCTTCACAATGCACTCTTCTTTAGTGGACAAAACCCAAGGAGCGCGAGGTAGCTACACGCGACCATCAGCACTCAACTGTGGCCAAAGTACCTCCATCTTGCCTACCTCCTTCAAATCCATTAATGCCCCTATAGTGTCTCTCTTTCGTGTGATGTGGTCCCATAGCAAGCTACCCACGTTCTTGAAAATATGCATGGGATCCAACAAGTGGTTGATTTGTAAGTGGGTCCAATATGGCAACTCGTAGAAAACTGAGAACTGTCGCATTTTGTTTGGATGTGACTCCACGTGTACCATTTTCAGCTCGTACCAGCTTTGGGCATTCATACGTGTTGGAGGTCGTCCAAGAAAGCCTTCCCTGAGTTCATGACCCTCTGGCAAGAAAGCGGCGGGTCCTTGATATACCATCTTCTTCATGGTTCGTGACCTTCGGGAGTCTAACTGTGGCTTGCACAATGAACATTCATGATAACCTGAGGTAACCAGACTTGTCCCAACACCTCTATCCAGTGAATACAAACTTGAACGAGCTATAATAGATATTACCAACGAGAACCGAAGCCTATTTACCTAAGCACTCTCCAAATCCCAGAAAGTCATGCATCGTCCACATGAGAATGACTCGAATTTTCGCGGACCGTCGACTATTGTGCTTGCTCATATCTTGCACAATGACCCCCACCCCCCATAAAATCTTAAGCTCATCGACTAATGGATGAAGATACACGTCCATATTTTTGACTTTGTAGTGGTCGAGGACGAGTAAGCTAAGGATGAGATATCCTTTCTTCGTAGAAAGACATGGAGGGATATTGTAGTTGACAAGGACTATAGGCCACACACTGTAAGAAATTGAGCGCAGACCGAATGGGTTCACGCCATCCATTGCAAGACCGAGCTGAAGATTCCTTAGCTGTCGAGCAAAGCCTAGGAAGGTAGAGTCAATGTGACTCCATGCATGTGAATTCATTGATATTCATTGAACTCTATCTGTGGACCTATCCTATGCATGCCACATTGTGAAGCTCGCCATGCGGATGTATGAAACATGTGGTTTATGTGGGGATAAGCGAAAAGTGTCTAAGAAATTTTTAAGGGATGGTTTGCCCTTGCAAGTCTTGTCGATACCTGTGAGAACCACACTTTGGACATGTCTCCATAGTCTTGTATTCTTCTCGAAACAATATGCAATCATTGATACATGCAGGAATGCTATTGTAGTCCATGCCAAGTTTTCCTAAAACATGTCATGCATCATCACGAGACTTAGATATGGTATTTGTAAGTGGTAATATATGAATACTTCAGTAAGCTGAAAAAAATCATAAAACACCTTGAAAAAGTATAAATGTTAATGATAGTGCCGAGAAGAAATCAACGAAGCGTACGTACAAGGTACCTGTTCAACTTGATCACACTCGCATCGCTCCACCTGTATTTTGCTTGCACAATTAGGAGTGCAAGGAGCGTCTTCAGGTGAGATACTCGGCACCCATCATATAATGGTATGGATGCTTCCTCTCTAAGCGGATAAGAAGTCTCGACATCCATGGAAATCAATGCATCGATCATTGGCTCTATCTCAGACTCCAAGATTGTAGGTAAGTCTCGAAGGTTGTCTGTCTTCTCTGGTATTGACGGTATAGATTGGGTAGTACCTTCCAAGTGGTGGATTGGCTCAAGTACTCCATCCATCGCACGCCGAGGAACTCTTCTAATTGGCCACAAAGGGTGCACTCCTCCTTGGGACGAGACGTCACCTCCTTGGATAGAAAATTTGCCAACCACACCCAATCTTTTTGTAAATGGTATTCAATTAGTTTGCGAGTACAATGCATGATTGATATTAACTTTTCTTACTGTTTGCTGAAAATCCAAGATCACCTCATCAATGATCTTAGATTGAAACTCGCCGAAGCATCATATATGTTCTATAGACAATCAACGTTTTCGTCTAATTGCCAGCTTACATTGAGAGCAAGGACATGGGACATGCTGATTCAGATATGCCTCACGATCTTAAACATCACGACCTTCATCGTTTTCCATTTTGTCTACGTTACGACAAACAATTTGTTTTTATTATCATTCTTTTTTCTTTCTTAAATTGTTTGAGAAGGGATTTCTTCTCTTGTAACTTAGCCAAAAATAAGGTATGTAAAGTCTCCACCCACCCACCCACAATTTAACGTATGTCGGAGTGTTTTCCATCTCGTGGTGTTGCACTAGACCTCACCACTACTCTCTCTATTTTTTATCCATTCATTGTCTCCTCTCATTCTATCTCTCTCTCTTTTTCTCTTTCTTTATTATGTTGTATGTTTATTCCCTCTTTCTCATTCCTTCTTCCTTTTTCTCTTGCTCCCCCTGTCTTATTTCTTTAACAAAACATATCTCTCTCTCTGCTGCTGCTGCTGCTGCTGCTGCTCCTGCTGCTCCTGCTGCTCCTACTACTCCTACTACTACTACTACTACTACTACTACTACTACTACTACTACTACTACTACTACTACTACTACTACTACTACTACTACTACTACTACTACTACTACTACTACTACTACTACTACTACTACTACTACTACTACTACTACTACTACTACTACTACTACTACTACTACTACTACTACTACTACTACTACTACTACTACTACTACTACTACTACTACTACTACTACTACTACTACTACTACTACTACTACTACTACTACTACTACTACTACTACTACTACTACTACTACTACTACTACTACTACTACTACTACTACTACTACTACTACTACTACTACTACTACTACTACTACTACTACTACTACTACTACTACTACTACTACTACTACTACTACTACTACTACTACTACTACTACTACTACTACTAATACTACTACTACTACTACTAAAACAACAACAACAACAACAACAACAACAACAACAAACAAGAAAAGAAAAAAAAACTACTATTACTACCACTACAACAACAACAACAACAAATAAGAAAACTAGATAACAAGAAACAAGAAAACAGAAAAAGCTATTACTACTACTATAACAACAACAACAAACAAGAAAACCACTACTACTACTACAACCATGACTACTACGACTAGGACTACGACCATGACCACGACCACAACCACGACCACGACCACAACCACAACCACAACCACAATCATGATCACGACCACGACCACGACCACTACCACAACTACCACTACCACTACCACTACCACTACTACTATAATAAACAAGAAAAGAAGAAAAAACTACTACTACCACTACTACTACAACAACAACAACAAATAAGAAAACTAAATAACAATAAATAAGAAAACTAAAAAAACTATTACTACAACAACAACAACAAACAAGAAAACCACCACTACTACTACAACCACAACTACGACGACTACGACTACGACCACGACTACCACTACCACTATAAATACCACTACCACTAAAATAAAAAAGAAAAGAAGAAAAAACAAAAACAACAACAATGACAATTACTACTACTACTATTACAATAACAATAAACAAGAAAAGAAGAAAAAACTACTACTACTACTACTACAAAAAACAAGAAAACAACAACCTCTCCCTCCCTCTCCCTCTCCCTCTCTTTCTCTCTTTCCCTATTATGTTTAATGTTTTTTCTATTATCTCCTCTCCAGAGACATAGTTGTTTCTTTGAGGTCTTCTGATCATAACGATCGCTCAAAGCTTATAGACTCCAAGGTGCTTAGAAGGCTTGCTCAGAACTGAGAAGATGCTCATAAAAGCCATTTGAGTCAAGCCTATGTCCAACAACTAGAATCAAGCTGAGTGAAGCTAAATCAGATTGAACAAGAGGTTGATTGAGCTAGACAACATGGAGTTTATGTTGGTGGATATGCATTTGGAGAAGCGGGTGGATTTTGTGATTTTAGGGATGCTACATTACGTATTGCTATGTGAGGTGGGTAAAAGAGAAAAACAGGCAACTCTGGGCTAAAATTTGTCTTGAAACTTGGATCCGCTCCTTTTGGAACTATGGAGCATGTTGAAGGTTAAATTGGTACCTGAAAATGCTTGGATCTTTGCCACATGATTTGGGATTTTTTTTTGGATGCATTGAGCATTGAATGATGAGTTCTAAATTGTGTCATGGCTGGTTATGACTGAGTGTTGCCTAGTTATAGCTTGTAGGAAACTTGTCTAGCATTGCTACTAGTTGTATGAGCAACTATTCATGCTCATATGCCCCTACATTGAGCCCCAATGGTTATGGTACATGTCAGAAATGTTCTAAGGCAAGTTTGAGCTGAAGATTCTCTTGTTTTAGCAAAGAATATATTGCTAGCCATTCAAAGACTATTAGTTTCAAATTTCTTGTTTGTCTACAATTAGATGTATTATTTACATAAGGGGTATGCAGGAGATGAAGTCCACATGAATATATGATATTATCGCTAGATGTTTTGCCACATGTTTAGAGAAATTTTTTGACAAGCCATGATATTATCGCTAGATGTTTTGCCACATGTTTGGAGAAGTTTTTTGACAAGCCTTGAGCTGGAATTTACTAGTTATTGCAAAGTTTACTACCATAAAGTTAGTGGACTAAGAGTATCCTACTTTAATGGTGAGGTATCTATGCATCCATAATGAAAGTTTTGGAACACCCATGTTTGAAATATGCTGAGATGATCTAAATTAAATAGATTGTGCAATGTAAATAGATGTACTTGTGTTTTCTGGATACTATACAAATATATCTTGATCAATGAAAGATTGACTTGGTTTTTGCAGGGAGAGAGGCATTGATTGTTAAGACTCCAATGGATACATAGAACTATCATCATGGAAAATGTTGAAAGGTCAGAACATATCACTCAAATAGTGGGTGAGAAGCTAGATAATAACAACTATGCTATTTGAAAATTTTGTATGAAAAACTTTCTCATTGAGAGAGGCTATTGGGATTTGGTGTAACAGGTGCTAAAGCTAAGCCCAAGCTTCCTCAAAAGACTCAACCAATTGCTAAACAACTAAGGGCACATCATGCTTGGATGGAAAGGGCCTGCAAAGTTTAACATTGGCTATCACTTTATATTTTAGATGTGATGCTAATGTAGATTATGAATTGTGAGGTTGAAGGATGTATTTGAGTGGGGATAGTGAGGGGGATGCCCATCATAGCTATCCCAGTGGGAAATAATGTGCTTAGTGCAGAAAGGTAGAGGGAAATATGTTAAAGGGTGGCATGCCTTGTAATGAAGCTTCATGATGCAAAGTGGCTTGAGGGTAAGTGGATGGTACAATGTTAAAGGGAGGTATTCTTGGTAACAATGCACTGAGATGTGAAGTGGTAGGAAGGTGAGAGTATGGAAAAGTGCTTGGAATATCCAGTTGAGATATTATGGTACTACTACAAGTGCATATTCAATACCATAGAGAGGAAAGCACGCTCTATTCAAGATTGTGTAACAAAGATAAAAACCATTTTAGATCAATTGGAAACTATTGGAACTGAAGTAGAGGATGAGGATTTGGTTGCAATGACCTTGAAGGGTCTAGGACCTAAATACAAGTCATTTTACATGTCTATTTAAATGAGATTTAAAATGCCATATTTTAATGAGTTAGTCTCATTGCTTATTCATGAGGAGGTGAAATTGGATTTGGCTACTAGCTCAAGTACCTTTAAAAGCAGAGATGTAGTGTTCTACTATAATTAAAGAGGCCGCGACAGTTGTGGGAGGGGTTTCTTCCGTGGTAGAGGGACTCAAAAAAATGTATCTCAATATATGAAAAATAAACAAGGCAATAATGCTCAAGGTGGTGGATACTCCTGAGTAAGGGGGAGAGTGGACTCTAGAGGTAGAGAATCCTGGTAGTCAGAGACTTTTTATGAAAATGAAAATAAGGATAAGGATTGTTGCTATTGTGGCAAGTATGGCCACATTGCTAAAGAATTTTGGAAAAAGCAAGAAAATCAAAGAGACAAACAGTAAGGTCACTATGCCTTATCTTGTCATTTAGAGCATGAGAGTTGTGAAAGGTTACTTGCCATGACTTATATATGGAAGAAGGCTACTCAATAAGAGAAATTACATGATAGATGGTATATCGATACAAGAGCATCAAACCACATGATATCACATGGAGAGCGGTTTGATGAAATGAACATAGGTATAAATGGCCACATATGCACTGGAGATTACACTTGGCATGACATAGTTCATACATGAGTTGTTCTAGTGGTCATGCATGATGGTGAAAATGAGAAATTACATGATGTTTTGCATGTTCCATCAATCACAAAGAATTTATTATAAATTGTCTAGATGGGTGAGGGAAACTTGTAAGTAAACTTTAACAAAGTTGTATGACTTTTAGAGGAATATGGAAGAGGTTACAAGCTGATTGCAAAGGGAAAACAACATGCTAGAATGTTCACATTGATTGCAAACATTCTTAAAAACTAAAAGTTGCAATGTTTTCTCATGATGATATAAGTGTCAAATACAAAGATATCTTACATAAATGCATTGGACACATTGATATACAAATGCTAAAAAATATGCACCATAAGGAGATTGTTTTGGGTATGCAAAAATTCAAATATGCAAATTCGGGATAGGCATTTCAGCATGTTAGTTTGAAAAACAAGCCTTGTTTTCCTCTATTAAACATACATGGAACAATAGTAGACCCTACAGCTTACTCAGATGTATGGGGATTCAAAATGTCATGCACAGAAAGAGCTCAATTGTTATGTTTGATGCTTAGGATCTAATGGTGGTGGTGAATATGTGTTAAAGGATTTGACAGGTACTTGATTGAGCATGGGATTAGGATACAATTGACATGCAGTTATACTCCATAGTAAAACGGTGTGGTTGAATGGAAAAATAGGGTCATTATGGAAGCAACCAGCAACGCAATGCTAAATGAGAAAGATAGGTCTCTCTCATGGGTAGAAGTAGTTCTAACTGATGTTTATGTTATGAATTGGACACTTGTAGTAGCTGGCATACATGAGAAGATACCATATGAGAAACTTTATGGATTTAAGCCTGCTATTAAACACTTGAAAGTGTTTGGTAGCATTCCATATGTGCTTTATCTAATGAGAAACAAAAGAAGCTTGATCCAAAAGTAGTGAAGGTTGTATTTATTGGTTACTCACAAGAATGAAAGACTTAAAAATGCTATGTTCCATCTATTCATGAGACTTTGATAAGTCATGATGTGTTATTTGACAAGCTAGTATCCTGGTATGGTGCTAAGAAATTAATAGTTCATGATGACTCTTCACAAGTACATATGCTAAAAATGGAATGTAAGATATACGACTACTACTAGTGGATGTACATATGATGTATCTACTAGTATGAGTCCTTGGATAGGTACACTATGTAGGTATGGATCTTAATCCACTGATAGGGATATGTAAGTGTGAGAAGAAGATTGGACATGGATAAAGGAAAGGACAAGGCATTGGATGATGTAACATGTCCATTGACATTGGGATATGATTCCACTTGTTATATTGGATAGTGATCTTGTAACATGTCCCCCTGTCCACTTGTAGGACACGTCTTAGCAGCCCATCAAGAAGAGAGTCTAGAAAGCATCGCCTGACACTCACAAGGAGTGTCACGCGGTTTGCGATCAAGGTATTCTCGAGTCTGCCATGAAACAGAAGCATCTAGTCATTCCCACTTAGGACCAACCTGAATCAGGGTTTTCCTAATGGTTAAGTTTCTAGGAGATAGCTAGCATCGAACCCCAGATGAACCACTATGTGTACAAACATCAGGGTCGAAGCGGATTAATACTGCACTTGGTTCAAGGAGAATGGAAAATGAGAGGGATGCGAAGCTCGATCTCTCTACTCGTAAGGCATAGTCCCGTTCCGTTCCCCTAAAACAGCATAAATCGGGACTCTAGCTCTATAGATTCTAGGTCATTGTTACCTCGCTGTCCATTTCCTTTGACAAAAGTTCCCAACCAACTGGGACTACCCTTCCGTAGGATGGACCCAGGGTCATGTCCATTGCACTTTCCTCGGGTTGCTTTAGTTATCTAATTACCTACCACATTTAGTTTGACAAGCAAAAACAGCTTCCTTAATTAATCATTTATCCACTGTTTCCTTCACGTAACTTAGACACTAACACAAAAAAACAATGTCAAGCAAGTTCCTTTTTTAGCATTTGATCTTTATTTATCAGTCTTTGGAATACATCAAATAAACGTTCCTGAAGGCTATCCCAACAATCCTCAGGGATCGCTATTCCAAGTTCCACCTGTTAACTAGTATGCGGGTCTCGAGATCCCATCTTGAGTAACGTCGGCCTCTTGTGTAGGATCCGAAGGCAAGGAATTTAAGGCCAGAGCCTCCCCTAGCACCCATGCATCCTCCTGCTCCAAATAGCACCCACGGAGAAACCTCTCGCAGCAAGTCGGTCCAGTACCCGGCGCGGCTAAATACCCCCTTGGATAGGGTCAGGCAGATAGTCGGAGGTAACTGGTATTGCCTCTCTCTCGACGCTTTTAACCTGAAGCATTAATTGTTTTTTTCTGAATTAGTTCCTTGAGCAAAGAATTACAAACAGTGCACCTAAGTGTACAATCACGAACATTCCAGTGGTCGTTTGTATGGCCAACTCCTAAGGTGTCATTCCTTCTCCCCGAATGCTTCCAGCATTCAATCCTGGATCAATCGCGACTTGGCAAGATCCCAAGGGTTTTGTAAGCTAAGTTGCTTTATTACCCTTTTTCCTTGGGTTAGGGTTTATACCCAGTTAACCCAAATTGTCACTACCTTAGGTCTCCTTATATTATGGTCAATAAATCTTGGGCAACCTTGTCGCCCTAACTTGGTTGGTCAATTGCTTTCTTGGCAATTCATTACTACCCTAGCTTCACAGATCAGTCTTCAAGGAAGAGTGTTGAAGCAGGATGACTACTCAATTTCTAGAAAATTACACTTGTAATTAGAACTCGTCAAACTTGGTCTAAGGTGTAGCAGTGCTATATTGTGATTTAGACACAAGAGCATATGATGTTGCAGCTTGTTGCACGGGATAGGTGTCAATACCTAACTTTTGGGGATTATATCTTTCTTCATACGGTATTTCTTGATCAAGAATACCTTTGATCAAGATATGGGGTTTGGGAGTCCTATTGACCCAATCCAAATCCCTAACCCTACTAGGCTTGATAAATTTTTTGGGCCTAGGGTCCCTAAATTCCTTGTTGGAGTCCAGCATTTGGACAACTGATCCTTAGGGTGAGAACCCTAGATCGTTCTTGCGCAGGTGATTAGATAATCCTAATATTTCGAGAATGTGGTTAGGACCTTTGAGATCGGAAATATTAGATCAGCATCCTAAGTGCGATACTAGGCAGAATTTTAACATAACTTAACCTAACCCGGCACATTGAGGTGTTCGTCGTATGCTAACTATTCACGCCTTTATGAATCTCATGTGAGTTACACGATTACATGTGATCTACCTTATTGATCTAATTGTCTTATGATTAGAGGTATGAGATGTATTATTCCATGTGAATATGCAATTTCAAGACCATAGACCTTTTTCCTTTTGTAATATTCCCAACCGTGAATATTGACTTCCCGCACACTGCGTAAACCTTGTACAAAGGTTATCCCACATATTGGATTTACCGGCAGTATAATGTGTAACCTGCACGTGAGAAATCGAGACCATTCGCATTGGCAAAGCAAGCCGAGGTTCAAAACCGAAATTCCCGCGTAAACACCCTCTTGGGAGGGGCAAAATAGTTATTATTAAAGCAAATTTTTTTATTTTTATCCCTTTTCCCCAGCCAATGCACGGCTGGAGAAGAGGGAGTGTGGGGGAATGGGTCAAGGAAGAGTCGTGGGCTGCATGGGAGGGGGGGAACCCATGCAAGGGCCACGTGGTGGAGCCCTTCTCTCCCCCCCCATGCCTATATAAACACCCGCTACGTGCTAAGGAGGGGGAGGCTGGGATACACGTCGCCCTGCTGAGGGGAGGATCAGACGAAGGGAGAGGGAAGGCTGCATGCTAGAGGATCAGACGAACGGGTGAGGAGGCTGCCGCTCTGAGAAACAAAGGCACAGGAAGGCACGATTAGAGTGGAGAGGCCGAACGCTGCTGTGAGGAAAGGGGAAGGATCAGACGATTCTGCCGCTGCCATCGCCATTCTGCCGCCTGCTGTGCCACGGTCCGTCTACGGCGTTGGGCTGCCATCCATACTCCCTGCCATCATCGCTATAATGATTAATTTTTTTCCCCTTTTCTGTCGTCGACCTCTACTCTAATCATTAACCCCTTTTATTTCCTCCCACGTCACGTCTGTGACATGCTGAAGAAGCTCCCTTAGAACCTTCTAAGGTACAAGGCTTAAGGCCTTGTGCACACGGGTTCCACCGCGGGGAGGGGGAAAGGGTTAAAAGGCCTCCCTTAGAGCCTTTTCCCACAGCTTCTCAGGGATAAGCTTTGGCCTTGCTCCTGCGGCCTTCTCAGGAATTCCTGCGTACAAGGGAGAAGGCACATCTCAAGGCTGTTTGGAGAAAGCGTAGAAGCGAGGGTAATCCGCGAAGTTGTGACCACGCCTACAATGGCTGCCAAGAAGATGCAAGGCGCGCCTGCGGGAGGTTCTTCCCCGGACTTACACGTGGATATCACCGCGGATCCACAAATCCAGGTTCCGTGAATATATCTCCACATGAAGAGATGTTTTAAATACGCTTAACTCCATAGGGAAATTCATACTACGTTATCATTAATTCATGGGTAGTGTTAATAGTACATTCGATAAAATATAGATAAAGGGTCCGTGCATATCATGCATCTACAAAGTTATGAATGAAAAGCACTTATCCTCCTTGTAAACTTAGTTGCAAATTGTCTCGTCATGCATTTCAAAGTGTCGAGCCTAGAACATCTACCGCCTATCATTATAAGGCTGAAGTTATTAAGTGTATTTTTGACTAGACATGGAAAGAATAAGCTTATGTCGCAATTTAGGAAAAAATCTTTATTGTAATGGTTCATGGGGAAACGTTGTTAACACCGTAGGAGGTTATCTGAAAAGTAATGGTGGTGTATCAAAAATGAATCTATGGATTGGCATGTGGCATGTGCTTGCAAGAAAGAATATACCAACACTAACTCTACAATAACCTCATTTAACTACGTTGTAGTTATGAAAGGGTTGCATGTTGCACTTTCATCGTGCATAAAATTCATTCATCAAGTGTTGCATTTGGGAAAGGTTGCAGGATTTAAACAAAGCATGGGATTCTAAAGTGTAGATAACAAGGTAGTAGACATGATTATTTGAAGTAAGTCCTAGTAGGTCCTAAGAAAGTTGGTATCCAGCTTATCATGTATTTTTACTTTACCAATAAAAGATAGAGTGAGTCGCATGTTTACATGTATTGTGGTAGTCGAAACTATTTTTCTTATTTAGATCTAGTTTATTATCTCTAGGGAAAGATTCATCCTTGTCGCGAGACAAGCATAGTGAATTACCCAAATCACCTAGCCCGCAAGGGATTCGTATGGGCATGGTTCAGTCAATACGATAGATATCCCAAACACTAACTAGGGATTATCACGTTAAGGATTCGGCCAAGTTTTCCAATTGTCGCTAAGTCAAAACCTTCATGCCCAATGGTCCTAACCACATTCCCGGAATGTTGAGTCAATTGGATGCTCATGCAAACAATAATCTAGGGTTCCTACCCTAAGGATCAATCGTTCAAAATGATGAAACTCGAATTGAGTTGGAACCCTAGGACTAAACGTTGTCGATCTAGTGAAATTAGGGATGGGTTGGGAAAAAAGACACCCTAAACCCTGCTTCTCGTCTGAAGATAATTCCGTGACCAGAAAACGCCATTCAATAGGTGAAATGATCTCTTGGAATGGAGGCGACACTTGTGCAACAAGTTGCAACGTCGCATAGCCTTGTGGTTTGATCGCAAGAAAGTTTTGCCATTCCTTGGAATGAGGTTGGCATGTTCTTGCGCAAGTTTAACTTGCAAGGGGATGGGTAGTCATCCTGTTACATCGTCCTCATTAGGGAAAAATTTGCCTAGTTAAGGGAAGTTAGGTACTTGCTCGGACGCAAATGATTAATCAATAAATTAAAGCGACATGGCCGCCATGATTTACTATTAATAAAACCTAAGGTATTGGTTAGGTTGGGTTAACAGGGTATGACCTTAACCCAAGGACGATAGGAATCTTGCCAAGTTGCAATTGAATCCGGATCGAATGCGGGATGCATTCGGAGAGAAGGAGTCACTCCTTAACAGTTTGCCAACTAAACGACCACTGAAATTGATTGTGCTTGTAACAGTTTAGAAAGCACTGTTTGCATTGTTTGTTCAAGGAACTAAAGGATGAAAGATATATAAATGCTTCAGGTTGAAGGCCTGAAGGAAGTGGCAGCTCAGTTACCCCCGACTGCCTGCCTGACCCTAACCAAGGGGGTTGTTGACCACGCCGGGAACGTGGACCGAACCCGCCGCGTGAGGTCTTTCCGTTGAGCTCTACTTGGAGCAGGAGGATGCTTGGGTGCCAGGGGGGGCTCTGGCCGTAAATCCCTCGCCTTCCGGGTCCTGCACAAGAGGCTAACATGACTCGGGATTGGATCTCGAGGCCCGCATACTAGTCTACGGGCAGAAGCTTGGAATAGTGATCCCTAGCGGATCACCGATAGCCTTCGGGCGGATTATGAACAAGCCTACGAGCGGAACCCTCTGTATTTCAAAGATAAAATGATGATATGATATTAAAGAAGTTGTTTGATATTGTTTTTCTATGTCACGTGATAAGATTACGTGAAGGAACCAGTGCCTAACAGGGCTAATCAAAGAAGTTGTTTGTTATATGTCAAATTAATGTGTTAGGTAATTACATAACTAAAACAAACCAAGGAAAGTGCGGAGGATGGACCATGGGTCCGTCCTATGGATGGGTGGTCCCGGTTAGCCGGGAACTTTTCTCAAAATCACTCGACGAATAGCGGGATGATCATCGTCATCAAAGCTAATAATGAGAACGATGACCTAGAGTTACATCCTATCCGATTTACGCTGTTTTAGGGGAACGGAATGGGACTATGCTTTATGGCAGAGAGGTTGAGCCTTGCATCCCTCTCGTTTCCCATTCTCCTTGAACCAAGTGCAGCGTGAATCCGCTTCGGACCTGGCATTTCTGCGTAAAGTAGTTCGCTCGGGTCTGACGCTAGTAGCTCTAGCTAATGACCAAACAAGAAAACCTTAATTCCGGTCGATCCTAAGTGGGAAACGGCCAGGACACTTCCGCTACATGGCAGACGCGGGAAGACCTAGATTGCAAAGCCCGTAACATTCCGTGGGAGTGCCGGGCGGAGTTTTCTAGACAGACTTTCCGATGGACTGCCAAGACGTGTCCTAGAGGATTCTAGTAGACACGTTACACCTTTATGCAACTATAGGATCTATAGTGATATTTCTTTTTCTTGGCCTATGTGATATTGATTGACATTCAGAACTATTCTTACAAACCCTACATTTTATGCATCCATTCGAGCTTTAGTATTTTAATGAAGATGCATCATTTCCCGAATTCAAACTTTGATAAAAGAACTCCATGCATGGGTGTATCATTCTTTCATGATCAGATGCCATGAATCTAGCATTGATTTAATCCTTCCTTTAGCACTTAACCCAACCTAGAATATTACTATCATCGCATGCGATTAACAAAGTACATAAATCATTTCCATGCATTGCAACTATTCGGACATCATTTAATGGCCGTCTACGATTATCTTATACACGAGTCACAACTAGGAAATTATTACATAAGTGTATTATGTATTATATGCCCTGTCCTTTGTGTGATGCTACAAGGGCGCCTTTGCACAAATCCATCTTTTAACTTCTACATCATACGTTCAAAAAATGCAACTACCCTTGACCATGGAAATGCAAGTACTCGTCATGCAACTAAACTTTGTAAATCGAATGAGTACATAAATTTTACAATGCATTTAAGTTTCCCTACATGAATTAAAACATGCTTTATGCATCTTTTCCATGCAGGACTATTTTCAAAACCTAGGCATTCATTATCGGGGCATTGTCCACTCTCATACTTTGGGTGGATGTAACATTCTGAACTTCACACGTGAACCGCCTCCATAAAGGATAATTGAATTGCATAATGGAATTTTTTTAAAAAAAATTATTCCCCTTACCCCCCAGCCGACAGTCATGCTGGAGGGGAGGGGAATAGCATGTATGTGAAAGCTCCTTGCTAGAGCTTACAAAGGGAAGGCGGCCATGCCCGATGCTGCATAGGGGAGGGAGGAACCTCTCCCTCTCCCTCTAAAACTCATAGCTATGGGGAGCCTTAAGGGGGAAGAATGAATAGTCGAGACATTGTGCAAGGGTGAGAGAGGTGGGCGTCGCCGTGAGAGAGAGAGGACGTTGTGCTGCCGTTGAGAGCTGGAGGAGAAATTCTTCTACCGTGCAGCGACGGTGCCAGTCCGCCATGGGGAAGTTGAGCTGTTGCCATGAAGGAGGAAGTAAAGGATCGTAAGAGGCCGCCCTGCTACCTACCATCCGCCACCTGGCCCACGAAACCGCCGTCGGATTATGCCTCCCTTGCCCTCCACGTGCAGAAGCTCTTTGAAGCTCTTTGAAGCTTCTGGAAGCTTCTAAGGGGGCTTCTTAAGCCCCCTTTCCCCCCCCAAATTTTCCTTGAAGGGCCTGTAAGTAGTCTTTAAGCCCCTTTTTCCCCCTCACATCAAAGTCCCCATAAGGGCTCTATAAGCCCCTTTTTCTCCCCATACCTTAAATCCTCCCAAGGGCTTATAGCCCCTTTTTTCCCCATACCATAAATCCTCCTAAGGGCTCTTTAGGCCTTTTTTCCCATAAAAGGATTTCCTATATCCTAAAGGGTCTTCTATACCCTTTTCCCCTCTTTTCGTGTGGGCCTTGAAAATGCCTTCCAAAGAGTTTTGATAAATTCCCTCCTCCTCGGGTTTTAAAACCCTTCTCGTGGGTTTTCCCCACCCCCGCAATCCAAAACCCTTAAAAATATTTTCTTGTGGCCCTTTCCCAAAGCCCTATCACCATCCTTATATTCCCTACCCTCCCGGATTCTTCCAACCAATTTTTCCTTAATTCCCCCTAAATCCCTTCCCCCAATTCACTAAAGGTGTTCGCGTAAGAAGGAGACAGACAAGATTGTAGCTTTGCGCCCAAGGCGAAAAGGCTGAATTCCAAATGGCTCCTAAGAAAGCCCAAGGCGCAACCGCAGGAGGATCGTCTCGTAGCATCCACGTGGACATCTCACCACAAGTCCAGGTTTCCCTTCCTAATTTTTATTTTTACGTTGTTATAATTTTATGTGCACTGATGATTTTTGGAGATAGAATGCATTTTCTGTCTTAGATATTTTGGTTAATTTAAAAGAATTAGCTTACGATGAACAAGTTCGGTCATTAGTATTTTCAATAAAACGAACAAAATAAAGTGAGCAAAAAATTGATATGCATTTCTAGCAAGTAGCTTTTGTGCATTTCAATGAATTGAACTTAGATTAATATCCATATTTACAAAACGGAATTAAGATACCGCACTCCGCTTAGACATGGAAGTATAAACTGCATGTCACAATATTAGGACATATCTTCTTTGAAATGAGTTATTATGGAAAGTGCTAATAACCCATAGGAAATTGCAAGGCATAAATTGATTCTTACGTTGCATAACACTAGTCAATTATCATTTTTCAACTGCATAATTATTAGTAAAAGGCTCTTGTTTTAGCATGAATCTTGTTCATAAGTTATAGGGTGATTAATTGGAATTGGGCTATAATCTAACCTATGCTTGATCTTAAACCAAAAAGTTAGGGTTAAAAATTAACTTACGCGTAGACGATGAGTCATGTGTTTATGGAAATGATAGTGTAATCATATTCAAGAATTAAACAAGTTGGCTTAAACCTAAACACCTAAAAACCACGAAGGGACTCCCTTAGGAAGAATTAATTCAATTCCAAAGAACTAACTAGGAGTTAACACATGATCTAGTCACTCGTATTGCCAAGGCTGGAACTCCTATGCCCTAAAACATTGCCCACATTCACGGAATGTAGGGACATTGGAACATACGTGAGAAGTGCTCTAAGGTTTGTCCCTAAGAATTTTTTGCTAAAAAGATGGAATTTGGAGCCCTAGGACTGGCAATGTCCACCTAAAGTAATCAAGAACAGATTGTTTCGTGACTCCATTCCAAGGGTAAATAGTCCCATAGCTTGATGCGACACTTGTGCAACAAGTAGTAGAGTCACACAATCTTGTGAATTGATCGCAAGGAAATAGCCAAATTCCTTGGAATGAGGTTGGCATATTCTTACGCGAGTTATCTTGCAAGAGGATGAATAATCATCCTAACATAGTATCTTTATTGGGTAAAGATAATTGCTTGAAAGCAAAAGACCGATCAATAAATTGGGATAACATATGAACTTAAGGTATTGACCAAGTCAGGTTAATAGGGTACGGCCCTAATCCCAGGATATAGGGGATCTTTCCAAGTCGGAAGTTCCCAGATCGAGTGCTGCATGCATTCGGAAAGAAGGATTCACTCCTTAGTAGTTGGCCAACAATAACGACCAATGGAAATGATTGTGCTTATTACAGATTTAAGAGCACTGTTTTGCTTTGTTTAATCAAAGAATTAAAGGATAAATGGATATCTATTGCTTTAGGTTAAAGGCTTGAAGGGAGAGGCAGCTTTAGTTACCCCCGACTGCTTGCCTGACCCTAACCAAGGGGGTTGTTAACCGTGCCGGGAAGGTGGACCGAACCTGCTGCAAGAGGTCTCTCCGTTAAGTGCTAATTGGAGCAGGAGGATGCTTGAGTGCCATGGGGGGCTCTGGCCATAAATCCCTCGCCTTCGGGACCCTGCACAAGAGGCTAACGTGACTCGGGATTGGATATCGAGGCCCGCATACTAGTCTACAGGCGGAAGCTTGAATTAGTGATCCCTGTGGATTGCTAGATAGCCTTTGGACGGATTGTGGATAAGCTATGGGCTGGACTTTATGTATTTCAAAGATACATATGATAACCTGTTAAAAAGGAACTTGCTTGACATTGCTTTTCTATGTCAAGTGATATGATTACGTGGAGGAACCAGTGCCTAATGGGCTAATTAAGGAAGTTGATTGATACATGTCCAATTAAATGTGTTAGGTAATTAAATAACTAAAACAACCTGAGGAAAGTACGGTGGATGTGGCCATAGGTTCGTCCTACGGATGGGTGGTCCCGATTGGCCAGGAACTTTTCTCAAATCACGATGGACAGCCAGAAGATCGTTAAGAGAACACAAATAGCACGAGCATTGACCTAGAGTCTAAGATACAAATGATCCCGATTTACGTTGTTTTAGGGGAACGGAATGGGACTATGCCTTATGGCAGAGAGGTTGAGCTTGGCATTCCTCTCGTTTCCCATTCTCCTTGAACCAAGTGCAGCGTAAATCTGATTCGGACTTGGCATTTCTGCGTAAAGCACTTTGCTTGGGTTCGACGCTAGTTGCCGTTAGGAAATGACCAATAGGAATACTTCCGCTACGTGGCAGACACGGAAATTCCTAGATCGCAAACCCTGTAACATTCCATGGGAATGCCGGGCGAAGCTTTCTAGGCATCCTTTTCGATGGACTGCTAAGACGTGTCCTGAAGATAACAGGTGGACACGTTACAGTTGGTATCAGAGTGAACCAATGAAGGATTTGTTTTTATGAAATCTTAATAAAGATGAAGTAAAGTAAATGTGGTTGTTTCGAGCATTTCCTTACTTTCAATGCTGTCTTGCAAAATTACGAAGCGTGGATCAAGTTCTTAGTGTTCTGAGTCATGTTTATGACTGCGATGCATTCCCTGGATTATCGACAAAGGGTTGAGATGATGAACATTCTAGAGCGAATCTATAATCCATCGCCTTTATACATGGAACGAAGATGGACAGGTGCCTAAGGAATACTATATAGTTGCCCACCGATTTGCATACCTACATACCAACCTAAAGAGGATCAAGTGGTTGGAATACCTAAAAGTCGTGAAGCTGTTCATTTTTGTGGAAGCTCACGTAAATTCAACTTTACATATTCGAGGTCGGAGGGTTAAACTAAACTCATATGTATATGAGGAAGTAACTTGTGTAATCCCTGCCGACAAGATTAAAGTATTGGGGCACCATGAGAAGAATGGGTTCCAAAGGAAAGGATACCCTGATCTTCCAATGACTTACCGATTCCTGAAGATCCATGGCCCGAAACCATACTATTATACAAATCCTATAGATAAATGTAATACAACATTATTCTTCCCAAACTAAATGTAAAGAGTTGGCTTATCATTGCAAGAAATGTTGTATTCCAAAAGGGCTATGCCCATATAAATACAATAAGACTTCTTTTTATCAATGTTTGTTCTGTCGTTGAGGATTGATAAAAAGTTAAGTCGTTAAATTGCTTGATTGATAGCTAAAATCGAAATGAAATATAAATCGTAACGATTATCGAGTAATAACGCTAAGAATCCTTTATCCAGGCACAACCCCAGGTACACGTTCCCAGTTCGCCTCCTACATCAAGTACTGTTGTAATCCAAGAGAAGAAGTTTCTTCTCAAACAGATTAAGCCACTTGAATTCGATGGGAGAGGCAGATTCGTCCAAGCAGATGCTGAAATTTGGATATCCATGGAGAATTACTTCGAAGCAGCCGGTACTGTACCCGCCAATCAGGCTATGCTTGCCAAGCTAAAGCTCACCGGCGAAGCCAGGCTTTGGTGGAAGCAATGGTGTAGGGATTAAGGGATCGCAGAAGGATCCATTACCTGGGAGAAGCTGAAGAAAGTTGTGCAGGGAAGATACTTACCACCTGCATATTGCACGCAGAAAATGAATGAGTTCTACGAGCTAAAACAGCTGGGACTCACTCTTGACGCATATTACTCCAAATTTTTCTGACTTCTTAAGTATGCGCCACAGATGGACATGACACTGTAGGTGTCAAAATTTTGTGCTAGTTTAAATCCACCAATAAACACCCGTCTCGAATCTATGTGTCCAGCAAATCTTCAAGACACTCTCATTCAAGCTGCGCCTATAATTCAAGAGGTGCAGGCTAGACCAAGGGGTAACAAAACTTGGTCTTATAATGACCCGAATAGAGGAGCATTCAGGCCTCAAATGAGGAGAGTTCAAGGTCAGAATCAGGGACAAAGAAAGAAAGCGAGAACTAACAATGTCAACAACTTTGTTCCTACTCAAAGCAATAGCCAAAACCTCCGTTGTTTCCACTGCAACGAGCCTAGTCATTTCAAGAGACAATGTCCCAAGCTTGGAGGAGGACATTGCCAAGCACCTTTTCAAGGAACGGGCCGTGGTCAGGGAGCCGCTACCCGAGACTGAGGAAGAACCACCTACATTGCCAATAGGCAATTGTGCGAAGAAGAAGAAGATCCAACCATGGACGTAGAGTTTGAAAGGGTGACAATCCATGCCGCTCTACATAAGAAAGGGCCAAATCGCGAGTTCTCAGTGATTCAGACACCATTGGACTATCAAGGTAAAAGTTTCAAGACCTTGATTGATTGTGGCAGTACACATTCCTTTATCTTACCAGCTTGTGCAAAAAGACTAGGAATAGCCACAATAGAAGCACCTATTTTGCTTGTGGAATTGACAAATAGTCGTGAGGTTACTTGTACCAAGCAAACTATTAAGGTGGAATTCTTTCTGGGAGGAAAAATGATTTCGGTCAAATTCAGAGTCATGAATTTAGGTATCCATGAGTGTCTACTCGGAATGGATTGGCTTAAGCCTAACGACGCCCACATTCATTGTGGGAAGGGCCAAGTTTCCTTTCGAAACTCTGAAAGGGAATTAGTCACAACTCAAGGTGAGACTGAAAATCCAAAAATCCAATTGACCAAAGCATCTCTGATCATAAAAGGAGCTAGAAAAGGATTACCTGTCTACTTGATTAAGCTCAACAAGTTAGATCATAAGCAAGAGTCTAGTGAAGGACCTTCTTGGCTAAATGAATACATGGATGTATTTCCTGAAGAGTTGACAGAACTTCCGCCTCAAAGAGAAGTGGATCATGAGATTAAGTTAGTACTAGGAGCTGCGCCAATTGGAAAGAGACCTTATAGGATGCCTATACCGGAAGCAGTTGAGCTGAAGGAACAACTCAAGCAACTGCTAGATCAGGGCTACATCCATCCTAGCAGTTCACCATGGGGAGCTCCAGTACTGTTCTAGAAGAAGAAAGATGGAACACTTCGACTATGTATTGATTACAGAGGGTTGAATCAATCGACTGCCAAAAACAAGTACCCTATTCCTAGAAAATAGATGAGCTTCTTGATCGTCTTCAGGGTGCAAAGATCTTCTCCAAGATTGATCTCAGGTCGGGTTACTATCAGATAAGAATCAAGGAAGAAGATATCCCAAAGACGGCCTTCAATACAAGATATTGGCACTTTGAGTTCCTAGTTATGTCATTCGGGCTTACGAATGCGCCTGCCACTTTCAATAGGTTAATGCAGGATATCTTTAGGCCATATCTTGATGATATCATGCTCGTCTTCTTCGACAACACTTTAGTCTATTCCAAATAGGAGGAAGATCATGAGACCCAACTTCGGATTGTCCTTGGGACAATGAGGCCACATAAGTTGTATGCTAAGATGAAGAAGTGTGCATTCTTCAAACGTCAGATTGAATATCTGGGATTCATTGTATCAATGGAAGGAATCTCAATAGACCCAGCCAAGGTCAAAGATGTACTTGAATGGCCAATACCAACAACTGTCAAAGAAATATGCAGCTTTCTTGGATTGACAGGATGGTATAGGATTTTCATCAAAAACTATGCTTTGATTGCAACACCTCTGACGGACTTACTAAAGAAGCAAACATCCATTGCATGGTCAACTCCCGAACAAACTAGCTTTGATAGATTGAAGAAAAGTTTGGTATCAGCACCTATCCTAAAGCTTCTAGACCTCAGTAAGGAGTTCGAGGTAACAAGTTAATCCGAGTAATTGATCATAAGAGTCTCAAGTGGATCTTTACCCAGAATGAGCTCAACATGAGGCAACATCGGTGGATTGAAGTGCTGGAGGAGTATGACTTTGAGATCAAGTACCGACCTAGAAAAGAGAATGCAGTTGCCGATGCACTCAGTTGTGGCAAGGCATTCCTTAATTCTCTAATCCTGCAAAATCCATCAACAGTTAGATATCTGGCTACAAAAGTATCTATGCCAAACAATTCAATACTTGAGTTAGCTAGAGAGGATGCATGCCATGATCCAGCCTACCAAACGATGCTAAGGGAGATCTCTCTATCAAGGATCAGAACCAAAAGCTACATTCTAAGTATCATGAATTCTCTATCAATAGTGGACTTGTCTACTATAGAACGAGGCTGTGTATACCGGCAAGTGAGTCACTTAAGCAGAAGATATTGTGGGAAGCTCATGATTCCCCTTTCTCAGGACATCCTGGCTATGCCAAGACTCTCAATGTAGTTAGAAAGAGCTACCATTGGGAGAGGCTTAAAGGTGACGTTCTCAAATATGTCACCGAGTGTTTGTCTTGTCAACATATCAAAGCCGAACATGTCAAGATGCCAGTAAAGCTGCAACCACTTGACACTCCCCAAATGAAATGGGAATTCATCAGTATGGGCTTTGTTGTTGGCCTACCCCAAGTTCAGGGAGGATACAACTCCATCATGGTTGTGGTTGACATGCTAACTAAGATTGCACACCTTATTCTAGTAAAGACAAACTATAAAGCCTCAGACATTGCAAGATTGTTTATCAAGGAGATATTCAAGATACATGGGCTACCCAGAATAATCATTAGTGATCGTGATTCTCTCTTCACATCACACTTCTGGAGAGCTATCTTTGAAGCCATTGGGACTCAACTCTATTTTAGCACAGCTTACCATCCCCAAACGGATGGCCAAACAAAGTGAGTCAATCAAATCATCAAGGATATGCTTAGGGCATACTGCTGTTGTGAGCCGAAAAGGTGGATTCAATACTTGCCTTTGGTTAAATTTGCCTACAATGCTTCTTACCAACAAAGCATTCAGATGACCCCTTTCCAAGCATTGTACGGTCATGACTGTCGAAGCCCCCTAAACTTCTCAGATCCAACCTTGAGGGTTGAAGCTTCAAGGCAGATGTTGGAAGAGATGGATGACCAAATAAAGTCAATAAGACCGGACATCCAAGCTGCCAAGGATAGAAAGAAGGCATACGTGGATTTGAAGCATCAAGATAGAGTCTTCGAAGAAGGAGACATGGTCTTCATTCACGTACGCCCAAGGAAGAGTTCCCTATCCTTAAGAGATTGCAAGAAGCTAAGTCCAAGGTATTGTGGACCGTACAAGATCCTCAAGTGCCTAGGACCTAATGCTTATAGATTGCAACTCCTTGAGAACCTAAAAGTTCATAATGTATTCCATATTAACCTATTGAAGAAGTATGTACCTAATTCTAACCATGTACTTGATGACCAACAAGTTATAATGCCTAGTCAAGGAGCCCTTGAACTAAGGCCTGACAAGATCTTAGATGTTAGGGAGAGACAATTGAGATCCAAAACCTTGAGAGAATGCCTCATCCAGTGGAAAGATTATCCCGAAGAGGATGCCACTTGGATAGATGAAAGCACTCTCAACCACCAATATCCCTAGTTTATCTCAAGATGAGGACATCTCGATTCCTCCAAGGGGTAGAGAATGTAACATTCCGAACTTCACACGTGAACCGGCTCCATAAAGGATAATTAAATTGGATAATGGCAATTTTTTTAAAAAAAATTCCCCTTACCCCCCAACTAATAGTCAAGTTGGAGGGGAGGGGAATAGCATGTATGTGCAAGCTCCTTGCTGGAGCTTGCAGAGGGGAAGGAGGCCATGTCCGATGCCGCATAGGGGAGGGAGGAACCTCTCCCTCTCCCTATAAAACTCCTAGCTATGGGGAGCCTTGAGGGGGGAGAATGAATAGTCGAGACACTATGCAAGGGTGAGAGAGGTGGGTGCCGCCGTGAGAGAGAAAGGACGCTATGCTGCAGTCCAGAGCTGGAGGGGAAATTCTGCTGCCATGGAGCAACACCGCCAGTCCGCCATGGGGAAGCTGAGATGCTGCCGTGAAGGAGGAAGTAGAGGATCGTGAGAGGCCGCCCTGCTACCTACCATCCGCCAGCTAACCCATGAAACCGCCGTCAAATTATGCCTCACTTGCCCTCCACGTGTGCAGAAGCTCTCTGAAGCTTCTGGAAGCTTCTAAGGGGGCTTCTTAAGCCCCCTTTCCCCCCCCTAAATTTTCCTTCAATGGCCTGTAAGTGGTCTTTAAGCCCCTTTTTTCCCCCCCTCACATCAAAGTCCCCCTAAGGGCTCTATAAGCCCCTTTTTCTCCCCCATACCTTAAATCATCCCAAGGGCTCATAGCCCCTTTTTTTCCCCATACCATAAATCCTCCTAAGGGCTCTTTAGGCCTTTTTTCCCATAAAAGGATTTCCGATATCCTAAAGGGCCTTCTATACCCTTTTCCCCTCTTTTCCTGTGGACCTTCAAAATGCCTTCCAAAGAGTTTTGATAAATTCCCTCCTCCTTGGGTTTTAAAACCGTTCTCGTGGGTTTTCCCCACCTCCGCAATCCAAAAACCTTAAAAATATTTTCTTGTGGCCCTTTCCCAAGGCCCTATCACCGTTCTTATATCCCCTACCCTCCGAGATTCTTCCACCCAATTTTGCGTGAATTCCCCCTAAATCCCTTCCCCCAATTCACTAAGGGTGTTCGCGTAAGAAGGAGACGGACAAGATAATAGCTTTGCGCCCAAGGCAAAAAGGCTGAATTCGAAATGGCTCTCCAGAAAGCCCAACGCGCAACCGCAGGAGGATCCTCTCCTAGCATCCACGTGGACATCTCACCACAAGTCCAAGTTTCCCTTCCTAATTTTTATTTTTACATTGTTATAGTTTTATGTGCATGGATGATTTTTGGAGATAGGATGCATTTTTTGTCTTAGATATTTTGGTTAATTTAAAAGAATTAGCTTACAATGGACAAGTTCAGTCATTAGTATTTTCAATAAAACGAACAAAATAAAGTGAGCAGAAAATTGATATGCATTTCTACCAAGTAGCTTTTGTGCATTTCAATGAATTGAACTTAGATTAATATCCATATTTACAAAACGGAATTAAGATAGCGCACTCCGTTTAGGCATGGGAGTATAAACTGCATGTCACATTATGAGGACATATCTTCTTTGAAATGAGTTATTATGGAAAGTGCTAATAACCCATAGGAAATTGCAAGGCATGAAATGATTCTTACGTTGCATAACGCTAGTCAATTATCGTTTTTCAACTGCATAATTATTAGTAAAAGGCTGCATGTTTTACCATGAATCTTGTTCGTAAGCTATAGGGTGATTAATTGGAATCGGGCTATAACCTAACCTATGCTTGATCTTAAACCGAAAAGTTAGGGTCGAAAATCAACTTACGCGTAGACAATGAGTCATGTGTTTATGGAAATGATAGTGTAATCATCTTCAAGAATTAAAAAAGTTGGCTTAAACCTAAACACCTAAAAACCATGAAGGGACTCGCTTAGGAAGAATTAATTCAATTCCAAAGAACTAACTAGGACTTAACACATGACCTAGTCACTCATATTGCCAAGGCTCGAACTCCTATTCCCTAAAGAATTGCCCACATTCATGGAATGTAGGGACATTGGAACATACTTGAGAAGTGATCTAAGGTTTGTCCCTAAGAATCTTTCCCTAAAAAGATGGAACTTGAAGCCCTAGGACTGTCAATGTCAACCTAAAGTAATTAGGAACAGATTGTTTCGTGAGTCCATTTGAAGGGTAAATAGTCCCATAGCTTGATGCGATACTTGTGCAACAAGTAGTAGAGTCACACAATCTTGTGAATTGATTTCAAGGAAATGGCCAGATTCCTCGGAATGAGGTTGGCAAATTCTTACGCGAGTTATCTTGCAAGAGGATGAATAATCATCCTAACATAGTATCTTCCTTGGGTAAAGATAATTGGTTGAAAGCAAAAGAACGATCAATAAATTGGGATAACATATGAACTTAAGGTATTGACCAAGTCGGGTTAATAGGGTACAGCCCTAATCCTAGGATATAAGGGATCTTACCAAGTCGGAAGTTCTGGGATCGAGTGCTGCATGCATTCGGAAAGAAGGATTCACTCCTTAGTAGTTGGCCAACAATAATGACCAATGGAAATGATTGTGCTTGTTATAGATTTAAGAGCACTGTTTTGCTTTTTTTGATCAAATAATTAAAGGATAAATGGATATCTATTGCTTTAGGTTAAAGGCCTAAAGGAAGAGGTAGCTTCAGTTACCCCCGACTGCCTGCGTGACCCTAACCAAGGGGGTTGTTAACCACGCCAGGAAGGTGGACCGAACCCGTTGCGAGAGTTCTCTCCGTTAAGCGCTACTTGGAGTAGGAGGATGCTTGGGTTCTAGGGTGGGACTCTGGCCGTAAATCCCTCGCCTTCCGGACCCTGCAGAAGAGGCTAACGTGACTCGGGATTGGATCTCAAGGCCCGCATACTAGTCTACGGGTGGAAACTTGGATTAGTGATCCCTGTGGATTGTTGGATAGCCTTCGGGTGGATTGTGGATAAGCCTACGGGGTGGACTTTATGTATTTCAAAGATAAATATGATAACCTGTTAAAAATGAACTTGTTTAACATTGCTTTTCTATATCAAGTGATATGATTATGTGAAGGAACCAGTGCCTAACAGGCTAATTAAGGAAGTTGATCAATACATGTACAACTAAATGTGTTAGGTAATTAAATAACTAAAACGACATGAGGAAAGTGCGCTGGATGTGGCCATAGGTCCGTCCTACAGATGGGTGGTCCCGGTTGACCGGGAACTTTTCTCAAATCATGATGGACAGCTAGAAGATTGTTTAGAGAACACAAACAACAAGAGCTTTGACCTAGAGTCTAAGATACAGACGATCTCGATTTATGTCGTTTTAGGGGAACGGAATGGGACTATGCCTTATGGCAGAGAGGTTGAGCTTGGCATCCCTCTCATTTCCCATTCTCCTTGAACCAAGTGCAACATAAATCCGCTTCGGACCTGGCATTTCTGCGTAAAATAGTTCACTTGGGATCGACACTAGTTGCCGTTAGGAAATGACCAATAGGGAAAACCCTAATTAGGGTCGGTCCTAAGTGGGAATGGTCGGAATACTTCCGCTACGTGGCAGATGCAAAAAGTCCAATATCGCAAACCCCGTAACATTCCATGGGAGTGCCGGGCGAAGCTTTCTAGACATCCTTTCTGATGGACTGCTAAGACGTGTCCTAAAGATAACAGGTGGACACGTTACAGTGGAAGCTCTCACATGCGCTCCTCCTGACTTTTGCTTAGGAGCCATTGATGAAGTGAACTTTGACTCAGCAAAATCTCCCTTGGCTCTCTTACGCGTTACGAAATCACTACTACCCAAGGTTTCCTTCCCTTCACAAGAATCGGGCCTTGCAAAACGGGGTTTAAAAAAAACCGAGAGGCACGGGTGAACTTGGTCTAGAGAAGCTTCAATAGAAGCTTCTCAAGCTTTTGGAAACAGGAGATGATGTGTGAGGGAGTGATGATGGTGAGGATGACGATGGTGAAGATAACAATGATGATGATGATGATAATGATGATGATGATGATGATGATGACGATGGGGGTGGTGGTAGCCTGGCGTCGTGGCCAGAACGGCAGTGGCAACAGACTGGCGGCGGGCAGCTCCTCACGACGGCGAGCAGCACGATCAATCCCCCCCACCAAGCTTGGGAGGGAGGGTCTATATGAGAGGAAGGTGGGGGGGGTGGCCACACAAGTGGCAGGGTACATGCCCTGCTCTCGATGCCACCCCATAACTTAAGCTCCACACATACTCTCTCTCCCCGCCATGCAACAGCTGAAGGGGAGGGAGTTCCTATGGTGGCTTACATTTTCGAGCCACGGTCCCCTATGCACAATGCGGGCTGGTGTTTGTTAGTGCACGAAGATAGAGCACTTAGCCCCAAGTTTTTTTTTTTGTTGCGGAAGAATTATCCAAACTACTTTTGCGCGGGATCTAGAGTCGTTAATATTTTGTTGTAGAAATATTACATTCTCTCCCCCTTAGAGGAATCGAGATGTCCTCATCTCAAGAAAATCTGGGGGTATTGTTGGTTGAGAGTACTTTCATCCATCCAAGTGGCATCCTCTTCGAGGTAATCTTTCCACTGGATGAGGTATTCTCTCAAGGTCCTGGATCTCAAATGCCTCTCCCTAACATCTAAGATCTTCTCAGGCCGTAGCTCAAGGATGTAATATTTCCGCACACTGCGTACCGTAAATATTGACTTCCCGCACGCCGTGTAAACCCTGTGCAAGGTTATCCCCTACATCGTATTATTGGGAGCATAATCCATACCGTGCACGCTCAAAAATGAGGCCTCCACATTGTAAATAAGAGGCTGAGGTTGAAAACCGTAAAAACCGCGTGGGAACACCCTTTTTGAAGGGGCAATTGGATAAATTCAAGGCAAATTTTTTTAAATTATTATCCCTTCCCCCAGCCGATGCATGGCTGGAAGAGAGGGAGTGTGGGGGGGGGAATGGCCAAGGAGGAGTGAGTTGGACTGCATGAGGGGGAGTCCTCCACGTGTGTGGAGGCCCTCTTCCCCACCCCCCCCAAGGCCTATAAAAACCCCCCTCCCCAGGGAGGAAGGAGGGAGAAAAAGCGTGAGAGGAGGCTGCCGTGCAGGAGTCGCCAGTCGCCATAGCTGCCACCACATTTCGCCAGTCCGCCACAGTCCGCCGCCGTGCAGGAAGCTGCCAGGCCATCCCAGTCCGCCGCCGCCCGCTGGATTACGTCCTTCTTTCCCCCCCTCGACGTCGCTGCAGAAGCTCAGAAGCTTCTTAGAAGCTTCTTAAGAAGCTTCTAAGGGGGGGCTTCCTTAAGGCCTCTTCCCACTACATCCCCCATAGACCCGTTCATACCCCCCCTCCCCGGGACTTTGAAGAGGAGAAGGTGAAGCCCATAAAGACCTCCCGCAAGACCCTTCGTAAAAGGCTTTTCGCAAAAAGACTTCAAAGCCCACAAGCCATCCGTGAATCAATTCCGTGCCAACCCGGGTTTTCCCTAAAGAACTCATAAAGCCCTTTTCCGCAAGCACCATCTACCAAAATCTCGTAAAGGAATCTCCTGCGTACGAGGGAAAAAGGCAAAGGTCGGGAGGTTGCATGCCAAGGCAAGTCAATTCGTAGACCGCAAAGGCTAACCAGAAGCCGAGACCACGCCTACGATGGCCCCTAAAAGGACACAAGGTGCGACTGCGGGAGGTTCATCTCCGAGCATACAAGTGGATATCTCCCCGAGCCCACAAGTTCAGGTTCTTTCAAGTTTATTTTCGCTTAAAGAAATTAGGTGCGCTTAGTTCCATAGGGAAGAATGCATTTTACGCTTATTTTTAATGCATGTGGCAGTGGTAAAAAGACATTTGATAAAGTATCTCTTGAAACGTTAGGCAAGGTTAAAGTAGGTCATGAATTCGAAACGGGTTGCCCGCCTTAAGAGACTAGCTGCATGATGCTATTTTGGTACATTATCAAAGTAATGAGTCTAAACATATATTACTTAGGCAAAGAAATGGAATTTATAAGTGCATTTTTTCTTCTTAGACATGGTAGGAATAAGTATGTGCCGCATGTTAGGCAACATCCTCCTCGTAATGATTTCATGAGGAAAAGTTAACACCCATAAGATATTATCCGAAAAGAAATAGAAGAGAGTACGGAAATGATCTTATGGGCTTGCAAGTGGCATGTAAAATGGAATAAATTATTACTAGCTATAGTTTTGTATGAACTTCATTGTAGCTAGGAGAACGTTGCGTATTGCATAGTCATCATGCAAAAATGTCATTCATTAGGAGCCGCATTTAGGAATCAAAGCATAAGATTCTAAGTATAGACAATAAGGTTGTAGGCATGACTATTTGACGTAAGTCCTAGTAGGACCTAGGAAAGTTAGTGTCCAGGTTATCAGGCATTTTTACCTTACCAAGGAAGGATAGGGTTATTGTGAACCATGTGATGCGTAGAAGCAGTGAATCGCATGTTTACACGTATTGGTGTAATTGTAACTATTAATCTCCACTAGATCTAGTTTATTACCTTTAGGAAAGGTTCATCCGTGACACAAGACAAGTATATTGAGTTGGCTAAGTCACCTAAACCACAAGGATTCTTATGGACATGGTTGGGTCGATATGATAGGTATCTCAAGTGCTAACTAGGGTTTAGTGCAACAAGAAATTCGACCTAGTTTTACACTGGTTGCCAAGTCAAAACCCGCAAACCCAAAGATCTTACACACATTCACGAGATGTCGAATCAATTGGATGCTCATGCATAAAATGATCTAAGGTTTTATCCTAAGGATCATTCGTTCAAATGATGAAACTCCGACTGGGTTGGAAATTCCTAGGACCGTGGACCAATATAATTAGGAATGGGTTGGGTAAGAAGACACCCTAAACCCTGCTATTCGCCTGAAGTTAATTCCGTAACCTGAATACGCCATTCAATGGGTGAAATGGTCCTGTGGAATAGATACAACACATGTACAAAAGTTGCAACATCGCATAGACTTGAGATTTGTCCACAAGAGAGTTTTGTCATTTCTTGGAAATGGTGTTGGCAAGTTAGTGCGCTAAGTTAACCTACAAAAGGATGAGTAATCATCCTGTTACATCACCTTTCCTGGGAAATAGTTGCTAAGGAAAAGGAAAGTTAGGTATTTGCCTGGAAGCAATTGACCAATCAATAGATTGAAGCGACATGGTCGCTGGAATCTACCATAACAAAACCTAAAGTATTGGTAGGGTATGACCCTAACCCAAGAATGATAGGAATCTTGCCAAGTTGCAATTGATTCCGGATCGAATGCGGGTTGCATTCGGAGAAAAGGAGTCACTCCTCAACAGTTTGCCAGATAAACGACCATTGGAATTGATTGTGCTTGTAACAGTTTAGAAAGCACTGTTTGCATTGTTTGCTCAATGAACTAAAGGATGAAAAGATATCTAAATACTTCAGGTTGAAGGCCTGAAGGGAGAGGCAGCTTCAGTTACCCCCGACTGCCTGCCTGACCCTAACCAAGGGGGTTGTTAACCGCGCCGGGAACGTGGACCGAACCCGCCGTGAGAGGTCTCTCCATTGAGTTCTACTTGGAGCAGGAGGACGCTTGGGTGCCAGAGGGGGCTTTGGCCGTAAATCCCTCGCCTTCCGGGCCCTGCACAAGAGGCTAACGTGACTCGGGATTGGATCTCGAGGCCCGCATACTAGTCTACGGGCGGAAACTTGGATGAGTGATCCCTGGTGGATTACTGGATAGCCTTCGGGCGGATTATGAACAAGCCTACGGGCGGAACTCCTTGTATTTCAAAGCTAAAAGGATAAAATGATAACAAAGAAGTTGTTTGACATTGTTTTCTTTATGTCCTGTGATAAGATTACGTGAAGGAACCAGTGCTTAACAGGGTTAATCAAGGAAGCTGTTTGTTATATGTCAAATTAATGTGGTAGGTAATTACATAACTAAAACAAACCGAGGAAAGTGCGGAGGACGGACCATGGGTCTGTCCTATGGATGGGTGGTCCCGGTTAGCCGGTAACTTTTCTCAAAGTCTTCAACGGACAGAGGATGATCGTCATCACCGAAACAAGTAACGAGAACGATGACTTAGAATTAACTATTACCCGATTCACCTTGTTTTAGGGGAACGGAATGGGACTATGCCTTATGGCAGAGAGGTCGAGCCTTGCATCCCTCTCGTTTCCCATTCTCCTTGAACCAAGTGCAGCGTGAATCCGCTTCGGACCTGGCGTTTCTGCGTAAAGTAGTTCGCTCGGGTCTGACGCTAGTTGCTGCTAGCTAATGACCAAACTAGAAAACTTTAATTCCGGTCGATCCTAAGTGGGAAACGGCCAGGACACTTCCGCTACGTGGCAGACGCGGAAAGACCTAGATTACAAGTCCCGTAACATTCCATGGGAGTGCCGGGCGGAGTTCTCTAGATAGCCTTCCGATGGACTGCCAAGACGTGTCCTAGAGGATTCTAGTGGACACGTTACAAAGGACTCCTTGGCTTGGCATTACAACTTGTTGATCATCAAGCACATGACTAGGGTTAGGCACATACTTTTTCAATAGACTGATATGGAATACATTATGAACTTTTAGGTTTTCAGGGAGTTGAAGTCTATAAGCATTAGGCCCTAGGCACTTGAGAATCTTATAGGGTCCACAATACCTTGGACTTAGCTTTTTGCATTCACCTAAGGATAGGGAACTCTTCTTTGGGTGTATGCGAATGAAGACCATATCACCTTCAACGAAGGATCTATCTTGCCATTTCAAGTCCGCGTAAGCCTTCTATCTATCCTTGGCAACTTGGATGTCCTGTCTTATTGATTTAATTTGGTCATCCATGTCTTCCAGCATCTGCTTTGAAGCTTCAACCCTCAAGGTTGGATCTGAAAAGCTCAAAGGACTATGACAATCGTGCCCATACAATGCTTGAAAAGGGGTCATCTTAATTCTTTGTCGATAAGAAGCATTGTAGGCAAACTCGACCAATGGCAAATATTGAATCCACTTTTTGGGTTCGCGATAGCAATGTGTCCTAAGCATATCTTCAATGACTTGGTTGTTTCGTTCTCTTTGACCATCAGTTTGGGGATGATAAGCTGTACTGGAACAGAGTTGAGTCCAATGGCCTCGAAGATAGCCCTCCAGAAGTGTGAGGTGAAGAGAGAGTCATGATCACTAGTGATTATTCTGGGTAACCCATGCAGTTTGAATATTTCCTTGATGAATAACCTTGTGACGTCTGAGGCTTTATAGTTTGTCTTAACAGGGATAAGATGTGCAACCTTGGTGAGCATATCTACCACGACCATAATGGAGTTGTATTCTCCCTAAACTTGGGACAAACCAACAACAAAGTCCATACTAATGAATTCCCGTTTCATTTGGAAAATGTCAAGTGGTTGCAATTTCCCTAGCATTTTGACATGTTCGGCCTTAATGCATTGACAAGACAAACATTCCATGATATATTTGAGAACATCACCTTTGAGCCTATCCCAATAATAGCTCTTCTTGACCGTGTTAAGGGTCTTGGCATAGCCAGGGTGTCGTGAGAAAGGGGAGTCATGGGCTTCCCAAAGTATCTTCTGCTTGAGTGACTAGCTTGCCCGGATACATAATCTTGTCCTAAAGTAGACAAGTCCACTATGGATAGAGAATTCTTGGTACTTTGTTTGTAGCTTCGGGTCTTGATCTTTGATGGGGATCTCCCTTAGCAATTTGTGATAGGTTGGGTCATGACATGCCTCCTCTTTAGCTAGCTCAAGAATTGGGTTTTTTGGCATGGAGACCTTTATGGCTAGAGATATTGCTCTTGATGGATCTTGCAAAATTAGAGAATTCAGAAATGCCTTGCGACGACTGAGTGCATCGGAAACTACATTCTTCTTTCCAAGCCAATATTTGATTTCAAAGTCATATTCTTCTAGTACTTCAATCCATCGACGTTGCCTCATATTAAGCTCATTCTAGGTCAAAATCCATTTATGACTCTTATGGTCCATCACTAAGGCAAATTTGTTACCCAACAAGTAGTGTCTCCAAAGTTTGAGAGCATGGATAACAGCCAATAGCTCTAGATCGTGGGTAGCATAATTCCTTTCATGGCTCTTCCGTTTCCTTGAAAAGTATGCTACGGGATGACCTTCTTGCATGAGCACACATCCTAAGGCAAGTGCGTTAGCATCAATTATTACTTAAAACTTCTTACTAAGATCACGAAGTTTCAGAATGGGTGCTGATACCAAGCTTTGCTTTAGTTTGTCAAAGCTGGACTGTTCACAGCAAGTGACCATACAATTGATACTTGCTTCTTTAGTAGATCAGTCAGAGGTGCTACAATCAAAGCATAGTTTTTGATAAAGAACATGTACCATCCTGACAATCTTAGAAAACTACGTATTTATTTGACAGAAGTTGGCTTTGGCCACTCCAAAACGTCTCTAACCTTGGCCGACCTTGGCCGGATCTACTGAAATTCCTTCCACTGATACAATGAGTCCCAAATATTCAATCTGTCACTTGAAAAATGCACAATTCTGCTTCTTTGCATAAAGCTTGTGTGCCCTCATTGTTTCAAGGACAATGTGAAACTGGGGTTCATGATCTTCCTCCTTCTTGGAGTAGACTAGGGTATCGTCAAAGAAGACGAGTATGAAGTCATCAAGATAGGGCCGAAAGATATCGTGCATTAGCCTGTTGAAGGTAGCAGGATCATTTGTCAACCCGAATGACATGACCAAGAATTCAAAGTGTCCATACCTTGTGCTGAATGCGGTCTTCGGGATATCTTCTTCCCCGATCCTTATCTGATGTGTAAGAGAACTCCAAGATGGGGGATTCTTCAGGAGATACTCTACAACAATTGGTGCGCATATTGCAGTAGACTCAACAACAACAACAAAGGAAAGAAGAAGAGAAGATTGATTCCACAACTATCAAGGCCCTAGAAGAAGTTGGGCGTGAATTAAAACATTTTAATGGTCAAAATGTCTATGTTTTCATTCATTTGTATGTTGAGAAAATGCTCTTCTTTGGTGTACCGCAAGATGCATGGAGCCTTATTTTTCCAGACTAGCCAAGCACGGTCTTAAAGAAAGAATCCATGGTCTTTCCAACAAGATGCGGATTGGGCTGAATTCAGAAAAGCCCTATGCGATGAATTCTTCTTAAAAGACTTTGGTCTTATGACGAAGAAAAGTTTCACTAAATGGGTTGAAAAACCCAACAAAGGTTTAGCTGCATCAGCTCTATACTATGAATTTGAAAGTAAAATTAGGCAACTTGATGCTGAAGACCAACAAAGTATGGAAGGTCAAAAGATTGAGTTATTCCTTAAGGCTACAGATTCCATTCTGTAAGAAAATCTTGATGATCGCCTAGAACATGCTACCTTTGAATCAGGAGTCAAGACTACATGGACAGATGTTACTGATGCAGTTAACATGATTTCTCGAAGAGAGCGGATGCGACTAAGATTGGACTCTACTTCAACTTTAACAACTCCATTGATGGAGCTTGTTCCACCTTCAAAATTCCCTATTCCTTTGACTAATCAACCAACTCTTTCTTCTTTTGTTCCTTCTAAAAATGATGTCATGGATGAACTTATTAAAAGCATGCATGATTGACCTTCATTTGAATCTTACAGAAATTAGTTCCAAAGTAGAGAAGATGGATGTTAAAGTTGAATAACGAGGACATTCATCAACTCAAAGACCCATGAGAGAAGGCTTTAAGAGGCGCTGTATTTGGTGCGACAGCCAACAACATGATAAGAGGGAGTGTTTTGACTTCTGTGAGGCTGAAGCACAGAAGCTTGTCTTTTGGAAAGACGAAAAAATCCATGCAACTGAAACTGGTCTTCCATTGGAGCCAAATTTTGGCAATGGTGGAATGAAGAAAAGATTAGAAAATTTAGTTATAAAGAATGCATATGCAACAATTGATGCAGCTACCAATGGGCTGCAAATTGAGCCAACTAAATCAAGTTTAAAAGCATGTGAAGCTAATGTGCGATCTAAATTATGGATGTAGGTACTAGATCAAATGGAACATGGCAAAGCAGCCAAAGAAAATTTGGCTAATGCCACTCAGTGCATTCGAGGAATATTTGGTTGGAAAGAACCAGTAGATTCTTTTTCCGCCTTTTCACATTTGGCTAACGTCAATCATAAAGAAGTCTTGATTGAAGAAAAGAGAAAAAGAGAAGATGAACCAGGGCCTTCCTCTTCTGGCCCTCCAAAATGGGTAACTGGAAGAAAGCCGAAACAACCAAAGCTTGCTGAAAATATAACCCCAGATTAAGAGATGGAAGATGCACCACAAACAAAGAAGACGAAGGAAAGAAGAAAGGCAAGCAGCCAAGCTACAAATTGCAGTCTGACATAGAATCTTCAACCGATCTCAAACGAGTC
The DNA here is from genome assembly GCF_053477565.2 of Lygodium microphyllum. Taxonomy (NCBI): domain Eukaryota; kingdom Viridiplantae; phylum Streptophyta; class Polypodiopsida; order Schizaeales; family Lygodiaceae; genus Lygodium; species Lygodium microphyllum. Next base: position 6,426,049 of record NW_028229514.1, on the reverse strand, counting down.
CTAGAAGAACGAATTCTAGGAAGCAAAATAGAATTCACCTTAGGAAAATTTCTTAGAATTGCCACACTTGAATTCCATTATGTAATTATTAATGTAATCAAAAGAGAAAGACAATATGTTGGTGATGAAGCTGAAGAAATAGTGCATGCTTTTTTGCAAGTTCTTCGAGTTTTTGTGCAGGATGAAGAGAAGCTGACTTCAGAAGGAATTCATCTGAAAGAAGTTAAAGAACTAATTACAGCAATGGAAGCTGAAGATAAAGAAAATATGAATGAAAAAATTAAAGAAGTAAAAGCTGAAAATATAATGGTCAGCTAGTCCAAACCACTTGGACAGTCCACCTCTCAAAAAGAAGGCCGTCTACAGCACATGTACGAGGAGGAAGAGGCTGGGTTCATTCCAAGCAGTCACTACTCCCGTATGCATTGGGCAAGAGCAACAACAGAGATAGTCGTCAAAATTGGAGAAAAAGAAACACCATGTATTGCACTCTTAGACCATGGCTCAGAGATAAACGTCATGGCAAGGAGTGTCTATGAAAGTGGTAGATGGCCCATAGATGTTGATCCAGGATGGCGAATGAGAGCTACAAACAACTCTTCTCGAGAGTTATATGCTACATGTCCTAATGTGTAGGTAACTATTGGAGACATAGAAAACAATTTTCACTTTTTTATTCAAGACTCTTGTAGTTACCCTATCATTCTTGGGCAACCTTACATTTCTGGAACCTGCTTGGAAACAAAAGCTCTTGATGATGGTTCTTCCTATGCTCGAATCCGAAGCAAGGATAATGAACGAGCTGTCCAATTTCTTACTGTGTGTGTTAACCATCATCGAAACAGAGATCAACTACGTGATTATCCTATGCCTCCTAATGCCCGAGAATTCAAGGGTTTTCGGGCTGCACTACTATAAAAGGAGGCTATGGTAGTGCGTCATGTAAAAAGATTGAACCTCCTTATGCTACAAAAATTGTGTCTGTAGCAAATTTGTATGTATGTACAACCAATAGTATGGGTTTTTATAAGTCTCTTCCAAACATGACTAAGGCTAAAAGAAAATATTTATGTCATGTAAAAAGGGAGCTGAAAAATTATGACATGATGTCTAAAAATGAAGATATTTCGAGCTTTTTTTTTGCACTAATTACTACTGACACATTGATTGAAATATATGCAGTTACTCGTGTAGAAAATCAATCCATAGAAGTATATGCATTGGATTTTTATCAAACAATTCAAGAATTTGTTGAGTAGGAAGACATTGGTTTACTCAACAAGGTTGTAGCACAAGTGGAGACAAAATACAAGACGATGGATAAGAAAGTCAAACCTATGGTAGTCCCACTGCCTCTTGAAAGTGAAGGGCTAGCTGATAGGGCAGCGAATCAGCCAAGTCTTCATGATCCTTCCAACATTGGTCACAAGTTCACATATAAAAGTATAAAATATCTCAAAATAGGTGAAAATTCTTTTCTTTCACTGGCTGAAAAACACTCTTTTATGCAAATGCTAATGAAACATGGAAAAGCTTTTGCATTTCAACCAAGTGAAATAGGCTGTGTGGATCCAAATATTGTGGCTCCTATGGTGATTTTTATGGTCCCATATGTGTCTTGGAACCTCAAGCCTATTCCTGTTCCAGGGGCGCATTTTTCCAAAATACTGGAACTTCTAAATGAAAAGATCAAAATGAAGATTTTAGAACCTTCTTCAGTGCCCTACTGAAACCGATAGCTTACCGTGCCCAAGAAAAATGGATCTTACAATTCATTCAATATCTACAACCTATTAATCTTGTCACAATCCAAATTGTTGGTTCCGGTCCAATTGTTTATGAGTTTGTTGAAGCTTTTACAGGTAGAGCAATTTATTCTATGGGCGACCTATATTCAGGATATGACCAATTTCAGCTTTCATTAGAAAGTTGAGACATTACCTCAATAAATACGCCTCTTGGATTGGTTTGCATGTGCACTCTACCACAACGTGCAACAAACTACGTAGCCCATATGATAAATGCCATGCACAAAGTCTTAAGGGACTTTATTCCACAACTTACTATTCCATTTCTTGATGATGTACCTATCAAGGGATGTGAAGTCAATGAAAAGAATGAGGAGCTTGACGAAGATGGCTGCAAGACATTTGTAGTTAACCATATTCATGATTATGATAGGATTTTGACAAGGCTAGAAGAGATACATCTTACCCTTTTTGGAGCTAAGTCGATTTTTGGAGTAGAAGAAGTCTTAGTGTTCGGTCATCTATGTGGCCCTATGGACGCCAACCTTCTCCAATCAAGATAGATGCCATCAGCAGAATGCAAGAAAAATGCACAAATGTTTAAGAGGTGACAAGATTTCTTGGCGCATGTGTATTCTATCTTATATGGATGCCGCATTTTGCTCATGTAGCTAAAAATCTTTATCAATTATTAAGAAAAGGCCAAAGATTCTCTTGGGGTAATGAGCATACTCTCACTATGCGTAAATTAAAGAAGTTGTTAATCTCAGCCCCCACTCTCAAAAGGACTCATTATTCAAATGGTCAACCCATCATCCTTACTGTGGATACAAGTCCCATTGGGATAGGATGGGCTATTGGCCAAGAGGATCTTGAAGGTAACATGTATGCAATTCGTTTTGGAGCAAAAGTTCTCAATGAATGTCAAAGAAGATATGCATAAGTAAAAAGGGAATTATGGGGAGTTGTAACAACATTAAAGTGTGATTATAAAGTAGTGTTGGTTTGGCCCATATGTGGTAAAGGTCGTTCATGACAATGCCACATATTCATTGGCTGAATTGGATGGAACAACCATGAAGATATCCATAGCTGGAAAAAGAATCAAGCTCTTCAAACGAAGAGAAAGTTCAACATATGAGCTAGAAGACTTGAATATAATTCAAGAGCATGAAGACATAGAGGAAGAAGAAGAGGCATAAGATAAAGACATTGACATGGTAGAAGATATTTCTTCTGACACTGCAAATTTGTAAGACTTTGGCACATGCCAGAGGATGTGTAGGGTAGGAGGGGGTGGATGACGTGCTGATATGCGCACACCATATAAAAAAATCTAGAGTGTGGCTTCCTTTTAGATTTAGAGAGTCAATGCCTTTTTAGACATTAGTGTTAGTGTCCATGGTCTAAAAACATTAGATTTTAGTCAATTCTTAATATTCTAGATATTATATCTTGTAAAAAAAATCTACAAAACTATAGACAAATTCTAGATTAGAATGACATATAAAAGAAAGGATGTAATTTTCAGCTAATTTGAGTGGATTTTATGTAAAAAGAGAGATTAGCGAAATCATGCGACACACAATTGCTGTTTTCAGGTAGTGAATATTACTTCAAAAGTGGGAGATGAAGAAGGAGTGATCTAGTAGGATTCTAGTCAGGTGTCTTGATATTTAACCCCCCTTTTGGAGCCAATGGAAGGATCTGATTGGCGATCTGAGCAACATAGAGGAAGGCATTATTTTGTACACGTTTTTGTCTATTAGAGTTATGTTTTCTCATAATGCTGAAAGAAACTGATAGGCTTGATCTCTGTTAGTATTCTTCTAGATTTTATAATTCCTTTTTAAAGTAATCTTCTACATCTTCAATCTCTTCAAACCCCTTCTCTTCCATCTACTCCTCTCCTTGAATCCACCTTCACCCTGATGTCACTTATCTTCAAGAACTTGGCTGGAAACCTTCAACTCTTCTCTTATCTCTACCATCTCTGGAGTCTAAGCTCTTGAAACCCCATACATTCTTCTCTTGCCAAACCCCTATGGTGACCTTCAACCCTACGCCCTACCACACCATCTACTCCTCTCCCTAAATCTACCTTCACCCTGCTCTGTCTTATCTTCATGAACTTGGCTTGAAACCTTGAATCCTTCTCTTATCTCTACCATCTCTGGAGTCTAAGCTCTTGAAACCGCATACATTCTTGTCTTGCCAAACCCCTATGGTGACCTTCAACCCTGCGCAATGCGACAATGTCCACGCTGTCAAGGAAGAAATTGACAAGCTAATAACAGCACGATTCATCTACAAAATTGAGCACACTAACTATTTTTTTCCCATAGTCATCATATTAAAGAAGAATGGAAAGATTAGAGTGTGCATTAATTACAAGAAGGTAAACGCTGCTACAAAGGGAGATAACTATCCATTGCTGTACACCGAGCACATGCTCAAGAGAGTGGCTGGCAAATATGCCTATAGTTTTCTAGAAAACTTCTCTAGATACAATCAGGTGCAAGTGCATCCTAATGATAGGCATAAGACCGCATTTGCCTTTGAGTGGGGTTTCTTTGTCTACATAGATGCCTTTCAAGTTGATTAATGTGCCAACTACTTTCCAACAGCTCATGTGCACTATATTCAACGACATGCTTTGGAAGGAGTTAGAGGTCTTCCTAGATGGCATGTGTGTTCACTCTACTTGGATAGGACACTTAGATAAACTACGAGTGGTTTTTGAATGGTGCCGACTATATCGTCTCTCATCAAACCCCTTGAAGTGCCAATTTTAGGTAAAGCATAGATACATCTTAGGAGGGCATGTATGTTGAAGAATGGCATTGCCACAAACTTCTCAAAGGTTAGGGTCATTGTCGATCTTCCACCCCCAATTGATTACAAGGGCGTTCAGTGCTTCTTAGGCCATATAGGGTATTATTGACGGTTTGTGTTGAACTATTAGACCTCTATACAAGTTGCTAATCATATTCAAATTGACTGAGAAATCCCAACACGCGTATAAGGAACTTAAAAAGGCTCTAACCATGCCACCAATTCTACAAGCCCCAGATTGGACACTCGCATTACCTGTGCACATTGATACTTCAAAATTTGTCATAGGAGTTGTTTTTTGTCAACCTGGTGAACAAAACCTAGTTTACCTAGTGAGCTTTGCTAGCAAACAACTCACTGAGACTGAAATCAATTACTCAACAATGGAGAGAGAGGGTTTTGACTATGGTATTTAATGTAAAGAAATATTTGCATTATCTTTTGGCTATTCCTTTTACCTTCTTTGTTGACCATTAAGCCTTGTTATATCTTGTTAATAAACCTTCCACTATAGGACACATCACTTGATGGCTACTTTTGCTCTTAGAATTTGAGTTCTCCGTGGTGGTATGTAAAGGAAAGCAGCACTACATGGTTGATCATATGTCTCGTGTCCCCACAAGAGAATGCACTAAACAAGGCATCGTAGACGAACTGTTGGATGCACACCTATTCAGATTGTCCAGCAAAGGGATTCATTTAGAGCCAACATGACACCATATTGGGCATATGGCATAGTTCAAGTACTTGAGCATAGAGTACCTGAACGACTAATAGAAAATGCATGACTTAGGCAGCTCATCATAAAGACCCAACCCTATCAGTTGATAGCAGGCCAACTCTACATGTTGGGGCAAGATAGATTGCTACGCAAATGCGTATGTGAGCATGAAATGCATGATGTACTCACAGGGCGCATGGTGGAATTGCAGGAGGACAATTCAGTGGAGATTCAGTGGAGATACGACAGCTCGCAAGGTGCTGCAGTCCAGCTATGGTGGCCCACTCTTTTTTGAGGATGCAACATGATTCGTAAAGTATTGTGACGAGTGCCAAAGAGACTAAGGTTCCTATTCATAAGGATCACATGGAGCTAAACCCAATCATTGCACAACAACCCCTCGAAAAATGGGGGATTGACTTCATCAAACCCATTAGTCCTACAACACAGTATTCACAAGCCAAGTACAACATTTTCGCCACAGTGATTATCTAACGAAATGGGCAAAAGCATGAGCTATGAGAAAAATTGGCATGAGGACCACATCTAAGTTCTTATGGGAGCAAGTGATCTCATGATTCTCGACTACCCCATTGAACTTGTTAGTAACCAAGGCACACACTTCATCAACAAAGTGATAGGTCATCTCCTATCCACCTTCCTAATCATTGATAAAAAATATTTGCCTTATTACCCTCAAGAAAATGAGCAAGCTAAATCCACAAATAAAATCTTGGTGAACGTCTTGACCAAGTTAGTTTCTGCTTTGCGCAGTGATTGGCATGGACGGACCGCCTACTCAAATGCTTATCCCAAACTCACCTTCTAGCCACCCATGTGCTTATATGTGAGAACTTTCGATGCAAAAGATGGTTTGACAAGCATGTCAAGTAGTAAGACTCTGAACAAGGCGACTTAGTATTGCTATGCTCAGTATAGGAAAATAAATAGAAAATGAAGTTTAGGGGGTTAGGACCTTTTAGAGTTTGGGCCATCAACCAAATTGGCAACGTGAAACTCGAAACCCTGGATGGTGAGAGCATAGGCTTCTTCAATGGTAGCTGCATGAAGAAGTACTACCCTCCAACGCACCCACTACATGAGCCCCCAATGCTGGAGTCCCTTGTCAATGTACGAGTAGCCACAATCAGTGACATGGACGATGAGGAGGAGGATACTATAGAACTAGAGCCTACCTAAGCATAACGATCATGGCTAAGCACATATACACCCTCAATGAATTGAGTGATGAGGGAGCTAACTTTAATATCTTAAGTTATGATGGTTGGACCCAAATTGGCAAACCACAGTTATAGCCCACGAGTAGTAAACTCAGCCTGTACAAGGGCTGTATGGGGGCTGATCATACACACTCTTTGGAAAGTGCAAGGCTGCAATATCTATTGAGTCTGAAAGCATACCGATATTCTTTTATGTGTTTCCCAACACTAAAGATATAGGCACGGAGTTGCTTTTAGGACAAACCTTCAAGAAACAAGCTCATTGTAATGTTGACTACGAGTTGCAGCATATCCACCTAGCCGTGGGAAAAGTCCGCATAGTTATAGCTCTCAGCAAGGGCTGCATGGCTCCTTCCAAGTCCACAAAGCCACCAATGGAGAAACTTGCCACCAAGTCTAAGAAGGGCGGTGGTGCTTTGTCACAACCCACCAAACCTCAAGAATAGAAAATCACTAAAGTCAAAGTTGAAGCCTATGAATGAAAACTTCAATGGATGTCTAAATGGCAACAAGTGCCACCTAGGGGCAGACAACCACAACCCCGCAAGGCTAAGAACCCCACTTCATGCCCTAGGAGGCCAAGACACAACACTAGACATCGATTTATGGTCAAGATCCAGTGGGTCCCAAAGATCCTATTACAAGCACAAGGGTATTACCACGTTAATGCCTGGATATGGATTCCTAGGGAAAAAATGGCCCAAGGCACTAATCGAATGCTGCCCTCAAACTTGACTACACAAACTTACATGCTACATTCAAGGACAAGGCCGCAAAAGCCTTTGGAATCAAAGACTTCAGAATCACTAACACATAAACTAGTGAAAGTTAAGCGAATCTATCGACCCAAACTATAGCCTATCATCCATACACATATCATGACTAGTCCTACAACTCACAGAACATCACCCAAATGTAGCAATGCACTGTCAGCAGCCACAAAGAGTCTAGTTCAGTCGAACCCCAACCACCTACCGGCCTTACACTCTCCTGCGAGCACACAGCTTATGCCAACAATCAAGAGATAGAAGACTTGAAATAGCTTGCTGCCACAAGCAACTCCCCTTTCTTGAAAAAATGGTACACTCTTTGCCTTCAATGGGAGCTCGAGGGATGTTAGATCATGACAAATGTCGAGCAACAATGCACAATCAAACATTGGAGTATGGCATGTCAGTCCAACCTCTTATAGGGTATTAATGATGACCATTCATGTGACCGACCCATAGAAGAACACATTCAAGAACACCCCTACTTAGATCTCATCCTCACCAAGGAGGAATTGCACATTGCTAGTCACATAGACTTTGGTGATTTCTTACTCAATGTTCTTACTTACATCACCCAGGTAGGCATCCGACCTTTTGACATGGACCGGTATGCTGATATGGAATATAATCCAAACTTCTATGCTTGGCTCATGCGAAATGAAAACACTATGCCCATGCTCAGAATGCCCTCCACACTCTAGCCTTCAATCCTAGGAAGGATTCTTCTCAATTCCAAGGAGGCAGGGGTAAGGAGGTAAGGTGAATCAAAATCAAATCAAAAACATAAGAAAACAAGAAAAGAAAAAACATACCTTATAAGTAAGGGGGCAAGGTGAATCAAAATCAAATCAAACACATAAGGAAACAAGAAAAGTAAAAGCATACCTTAAAGGCCTCAACCCACACCTACGAACAAAAGAGGAAGGAAAAAATTAACTCGAGATCGAGGAAATTGTCACAAAAATTTGAAATAAAGCTTGAAGGAAAAGTCTAATTCTCTACTAAAAACATTTCAATTCAGCAAGCATGAAGTCTTTTCATTTAGCAAGTAACTATTTTGGAAAGCACTAATGTTGAACCATGGTTTATGACAGGATTTGAAGATGTCACACCAAGATTGAGTCCATTTCCTTTCCTTCATGGAAGATAAAAGAGAAAACTACAGCATCTCCCTTGAAAATCGGGTGTACAACCAGCTCAAATTTAGGAGCATTCACAACATTGAAGAGGTGGTGATCAATGAGGAGGCCTTGAGGAGGATTGTAAACCAATGCAACTTTGCCAAGTATATCAAAAAGTTCAGACAAGAGCCTTGACCACACAAAGTGTGTGGAATTCTTGAGGACATATAATCCCGACAAGGAGTGTGGAACAATATCCGTTGGAAGCATAGAAGGAATTAAAAAGGTGCATAATCTGCTCAGTAAGACCTTGGTGGAGAAGGCACTAGGATTGAAACTGAAAGTGGAAAAGAGGAAAAAAAGAGACATTTATTCCATGTTGAGGATCAGAAAGGAAAGCGTCTTGTGACGAACGATGGCATAAGCATCCAAGACATCCCCAACATGGAAGTCAAATTATAGCCTAAGGTGATCCACTCTCTCTTCTCCAGCCAAAGGTACAACTCACTCATGCATATAATTAGTGTGTAGGTAGTAGAGAGAGTGGCAGCTCACTCGCTGGATGAGGTGGATTGGAACGGCTATGTGTGGAAGACCATAGACCAATCTGCTAAAGCACTAGCCCCCGTGGAAGCAAACTAGCGGGTGGAGAGTCCCCAACATCAAAAGGAACAGACAAGAAGAAGCCTTCAATCAAAGCCTCATTTATTGGGTATGTAGGAATATTGACCACCCTTATCCAAGAGGTGATAAAAGAGGCACATGATGGAGAAGAGGGAGCACAAGAAACACATGATAGGTCACCTTTTTGTCATGACAAGGAATAATCAAGTTTGAGGATGATTAGTGAAAAGGAGGGAGAGCAAGAAGCTCAATCTAGTAGAAGGAAAGCAAAGACACCTAAGAAGAAGACAACATAGAAAAAGTAGGAGGAAGAGAGTAAGAAAAGGAGGAAGTGGACCTACAAAAAGCCAAGAACGAGTCAAAAAGAGCCGAAGAAGAGGAAGAGAAAGGTCATTGAACAGGAGGAAGAGTTGAGGAAGAAGGAAGAGGAAGACATTGAGCTAGCCAAACACAAGTCAATGGAGTAGCAAGAGATGGACACCTTGAGCTCAAGTAGAGAGGAGGGCTCAAGTTCAAGGCTTAGGTTTAAGCACTCAAGTACCTGAAGGCACACCAACGAGAGCGTAAGAGGGCAAGGTCAAAGCCCCCATCCATCTCATTTTAAGCTTGCTGCAAGAGAAGCAAAAAGAGAGCACGAATAAGAGGAGCACCACCAAGAGGTCAAAGAGCTTGTGGTCATGGTGTTCTTGGAGATAGATGAGCAGGAAAGGCAAGAGAGAGAAATCAAGCAGTTGGAAAAGGAGGAGGGACTCACCCAAAAGGGCAAAGAATAAGAGTCAATCATAATAGCCCTAACATAGAGGTAGGGGGAGAGCTCCTAGGAGATGATGAACAGAGCAGAAGAGTGGACAGCCCACAATGAAGGGAGGGTAATAACCTGGGTGTGCCATCTAGCTCAAGTAGAGAAAGACAAAATACTTGCTCAAAGTAGAGAAAATGCTACCTAGATCGGCTTCCAAATGTGGGAACGCGCCTTCCTTAATACCCTATTGGAAATCACACAAGCAGAGGAGGGAGAGTCCATAGAAGCCATGAAGAAGAAGTTGGGAATGGCACATAGGGCTCTAAGGGCAGGCTTGTAGATGCTGCCACAACGTGTGGGAGTTGGCCTTAGCCGGGAACAACAATATCACTATCTCCTGGTGGCAGGTCTAACCACATAAGAAGTGGATGTGCTTGGATTCGCTGAAGGAGAACACCAAGAGCCAAGGCAGGACGAGGAGATAGGAATGAACCTTGAAATGGGACCGCACAAGGAAGAGCTTGTCCCACTTCCTCCCTCCCCATGGCTTGACGAGCAGAGACATGTAGATACCTTCGTAGCAAGAAAGGCACCACTAAGAGAAAGAAGAAAAAAAATGGTGGCGGAAACAAGAAGAAAATAAAATGCCAAAGAGTAAGGGAACCCCCGGCACCTATCCTGCCTTGTGTGGACGATTTCCCAGCAAACTTCCACACCGACCTTGTAATCTGGGAGAGGCAAGAAATGGCCAAGAATCCTTTGACTTTAATTTCTAATTCCCCACCACCCTACGTAGATTTTGTCCATCAAGGTGGTGGAGGAGGTGATTAATATCGGAGGCAAGCTTGGGGAGAAGTGGCTAAAGGAGAGAGAGTAGAACCCCACACTATGGGGCACTGAAGATGCATAATTTTGACAAAATAAAGTTTTTGAGATGCCAAGGTCTATCCCTAGTTTGTGAATGCCAACCTACATGGAGAAAAAGGATCTGTGACGCCAACATGGACACTTGGATGGCCTTTTTGCAACACTCAACCACCCTTGGAGCGGAAGGACCCAACTTTCATGCCATACCCTCGAAGGGTTGGAGTAGATTTAGACTCTAGTGTCCACGGCCACTATGACTTACTAGTAATTTATACTTTGCATTGTACTACATATGAAGATGCCCTTGTTCTCACATCAAAAAATTTATATGATACCCTAATCCACTTCATCAATGAATTCTCTTCATGCCCTAACCCCACCTTTATTACCACCTATAATTACCTTAGATTTATTAGGATACTCCTTAGACAAGACCCCACTCCCCAAGAGCAGAGCCTCCCAATCCTCCATTTTGATCCTAACACTATAGATAGTTTCATGATGGCTCGACTAATGATGCGAGTCGCTCTACTACCCTCATTTTGCTTATCTCTTCTAGAGGACATGGATGATAGCCGCTTCACTCACTACAATCATCCATTCCTCTCCACCACCATCCTTTAGGTCTACCTAGACCTCAAGGGGTATCTCCAAAGCCGTCAATTTCTTAACAAATCTATTAAGTCTCCTTCTCTGCACTTTCATAATAAAGACTAGCTTTTTTCATAACTATGTAACTCAATACAAAAAAAAGTTTAAAAAAATGGAAATGAAAAGAGATATCACACAAGACACTACAAGTTCCATGTCGATCATCACAGTCACTACACCTAAGGGTTCTCAAGATAGGCATGTTTGGTGGCCTCAGTCCTAACCCCCTAGCCCCTTTTTGACCACCACTACCATGCTTAGGGCACTTTAATGGCAAGACATACTTAGGGAGGTAACACTCGCCTATGGTTAGACCTCTCACCTTAAGCTACCCGCATCGCACTCCCTTATGCACACATGGGTCCTCAAGTGGGGGACAACACCTAGGCTTTTCTACAGTTCTCAACCCAGCTTCTAGATCCACTAGCACAAACACAATGGACCACATAGCAGAGTAGACACCCCCAGGTAGTGCATCTTCCTTTCTTTTTAGGTACAAACAAAGGCCCCAACCACCAACTTCAAAGGCCCCATCATCCATGTAATACGCCCCCAACCTCCACCACCTTAACTAGGTAATCTATTCTTCCCAAGCCCAATTTTCCTAAGATCCCATCAACATCGACTCACACGTCCATGCTTTCTCATCAAGCCTTCGCCAGCTCAAAAATGCAAGTGTCCTGGAACTAGCACCCACTTAAGAATGGGGCCATCTTATGCAACGATATCACCATGGAGGCAAAATAGAATAGAGACATGCCTAGGAAGCTCCTGTCAAAAAGTGAATGAAGAAGCTCATTTGGAACAGTGCGGGCGGGGCAACTGTGGAGGATCAAAAGATGGATCCCTCTAAAGCCATCTTCAATTTCAAAAGATGGATCCATTTAAAACCATCTTCAATTTCAAAAATGGATCCATCCATCAGCCTCTCTCCACAAAGAGATCTATCCAACACGATATTCAATTTCAAAGGACAAATCCATGCAACATTAGCAGCAAAGAAGGACCCACCCCAACTTCATCTCCAACTTCAAGTGCCGGTCACCCAACACCGAACCTTGCAAGGGCTTGTATACCAACTCAAAAAAGCCACCCGATGCTACATCCATCCCTCCTATCAACCACTCCACATCAATCCCATGGGACTGGCACTAAACTAGGAGGGGGGTAATGTTTACCCTAGCTTGAGATGGAAGAAGGAGGTTGAAGAACAAGAAAACATGCAAGGATGACCTCTAAAACTAAGCTAAAGGAAAAAGCACATTTTTAAGTGAAAGGCACCTCAAAAACTTTGTAAAAGATCACTAGGCTTGCTCCTGTGCAAATTGTAAAAGGATAGATGGTGGGAATAAGCTAAAGAAAAAGGCCAGGTAGAAGGGAATGGAAAAGAGGGCCATGCCACAATGACGGGTCATGTAAAAAAGTGGATGACTGCCCATGGGATTTTAAAGCATGTATATAAAGTTCAAAAAGTGAATGAAAGCTCATTCTTTGGTGTGTGGCAACAAGAGACTCCTCTTCTTCTCTTCTTCTCTCCACTTGCTTGCTTGTGTGTGTTTGAGAGAGGGAGTGAGAGAGTGTGAAGGAGTGAGTGTAGGAGGGTGAGGGATCAAGGAGGTGAAGCTTTCCACCATGTCCTCTCTTCTTCTTCTCTTCTCTTCTCTTGTCTCACTCATGACTATGGAGGATGGATCTTGGAGGTGGAGGCTTGAGGATGCTTGAGCTAGCATTAAGAATCATGGAGCTACCAATGTTCTTGAGGGAGGAGGCAACTCATTTCGTCATTGAGGTAAGCTCACTACACTGGTAGAGAGGGATAGCCCATTGGCTATGTGAGAGGCAGCCATTAATGATCACTTAAAACGCTTGAACAATAAGTTGTCCGTGGGACTTGGCAATTGAGTGTGAGATCCCTACGTGACTCATCAGGTTTTAGGACTTCGAGACCTAAGGTCAAGTCCACTATGAGACACTCAATAGAGTGTAAGGCTCTTAATAGCTAGATGAAAAACTCTTCAAGTCTTCTTCCATTGGTCTCATGTGGTTCTTAGTGTGGCTGTTCTCGTCAACTCTTTAGGCTTGTTAGTTTAGGACTTGTGGCAACTTAGTTGACAATATTTTACTCATCAGGCCTTGTAATGATTGGAATGGATCACATGATGATGGTGTCTTACTTGGACTATTTTCCCCCCCAATGACTTGCAGTGTGTCCTATATGTAGATGTGAATGTGATTGTTGTGGTTATGCACTATGATCCTAAATGACCTAAGGTAATGTCATCCCAATGTGTGTTGCCAAGGTTGCTTAGGTGCTAGGTTTTTGCAATGTCACAAAGTGGTTAATTAGTTTAAGAACCTCCTTGTTAAGTCCTTAAGTCATTCATATATTAACTTCAAATGCTTGACTTCAAAACCTACAAGTTATCAAGGCACTTTGCAACACTTTGATTGAAAAATTGGCAAGAGTGAAGTGTGCAAAATCATACTTTCTTCCTTTCCAAAATCATAGTGTTCATGTGCAAGAAATGCCTTGATTATATCACAATTTCTAAGATGAAAATGAGTCAAACAAACTTTTCACAATGCAAGGACTAGACAGCTTGAGGCAATTAGATGCAATGAAGGTTTTGTGAAGGTAAACAAATGTGTGTATGGAAGGGAACATGTAGGGGAATGAGCCTAGGTGTGTCTTATGTGCATGGAAGTCACCTAGGGCATGGGAAGGTGAGTGTAGAAGGAGGTTAGCATCAAGGGTTTAGTGGGGAGGTAGTCCTAATGTAGAAGTGAGAAGATTAGTGGAGAAGTGGCTAAGGTACGGTAGAAAGAGTGAGGGTAATGGGTGAGTAAAAGGGGGTGGTAGAAGTAGATGGATGAGAGAGTGAGAGTATGAGTGAGGTAAGTAGAGTGAGTGAGGGATGAGTATGAGAGAATGAGTGAGTGAGGGATGAGTGAAAGAGGGATGTTCGATGAGTGCAAAACAATGAAGTGGTGATTAATGAGGTCTGTAGGCATCCAATGGCATGGTAATACACCGATTCCCTTGGTTAGAGGAAACATGATCTTATAATCAAAGCTTTATAAACTTGAGAGAATTAAGCTTTTCTCTTCAAACTTACCTCATAGGACCAATGAGTAAAGACAATAAAGAAGAAAACCACTATTTGTAAAGAAATCATGAGTATGAGTGCATGTAGTTATGAGGAAATAAAAGTTAGGATTGTACCTTGGAAAGAGGATTCAAACCCCAATTGATGAGAGAAATGAATCTTGGAAAACAAAATTGTATGTAATAGCTTTGACCAATAGATAGACAAATAAATCCTTTCTCATGATGGTAATAATGATGCCTTTCATATATGGGATGAAGAAACCATGGTTGAAAATGACAACTACACCAATCACCAAAGCTCACGTTGAGGTCCTTCACCATATAATAACACACATTAATAAGAAATTCATGAAACTAAAAAATTAAATGAAGAAAAGAAATAGTGAAAAGTATGCACCACACAAGATTGGGTACAATCTCCTCCCCATGCATGGGTGAGCACCTCTTGCATTCATGTACTTATAAACTATATCAAGTTTTTGTGCTTAAAAATAATATGGAAAAGTATCTCCTTTCTGGGCCTTTACCTTTTTTGCATGAACACCAAGCCTTTTCTCCAATACTTCTAACTCTAACAAATACACCTAGACTAAGATTTATAAAAATAATAATCAAGCTTCTAGGCCTTGCACAAAGTGAGAGGATGTGATGGATGTGTGGGAGTAAGGATTACATGCTTTCTAATGCTACACAAGAAATCCAACAAGGAGAGTATGAGTTTATGATTTGTGTTTGAAATTTGAGTTTTGGGTTTTTGGTGCTTTTTTGTGTTTTGTATTTTTCCCTACCCAAATAATGCCTATCTTCACAATTTAAATCCAATGAATCAGGTCCTTTCAATTTGGCATTCCTAACCCAGCCACATGGGTTTTAGAATGCTACCCACAAATGCAGATGATTGAAACCCCATGGATCCCATCCATGCCCATGCACAAGCCTCCGATTCCACCACATGGTAGGAGTGTGAGAACCTTGGTGATTGCACCATCCTAGGTCCTGGCAATGGAACCAAAATGTTGAGCCAAACTCACCAACAATCAAGACTTTGAATAAACTTCTATTATTTTAGAGCTGCAACTCACTTCGACGACAATCTCTGATCTTGTCTCTCAACAATCCACTCTAACTGACCAAGCATCCTCCTTTCCAACCGAAGAAATCAAGAACACAAGACAAGATCGAGTTGTAGTGAACTCACCCAACTTACCTTCTTGTGTTTGATGACTCAAAGACTCAAAGATGGTTCCATGACTATGATCAAAACCATCCAATGTTGTCGCTCCTTTGCATCCACAACCAAGCATACCAATGAGTCCAAGAACTAGTAGAGAAGACAAGAAAAGCAAGACGATGGAGAAGAGGTTCACCTTCCCTCAGTCCTTTGCTCAACACACCTCACACACACACTCTCTCAATCACTCTTAAACAATGGAAGCAAGATGATAGAATGGAAAGATATAATAGAAGGCTTGAGTAATCACACTGATAGAGCTTCCGCAGCATGGATGTATCAAAAGGGTTGAATACAACTGAGACTGCTCACCCTTATATAGACCATGAATTAGGGTTAGGGTTTGCATTCCTTTTGTATTTAGGGTTTTCATAACTGTGAATTAGAGTTTGCACCCTCTTTTGGGCATCCCACCCATTTACTGGGCTCTAGGTCAATCAATCCTCACATCACATGCTTATACCTTAGCCTAATTAGATCAAGCCTAAGATACACAAACTACAAATACATGTGTGCGACCCATGCAATAGTTGCGAGTGTGACAAACATAATTGTGGATAATAGATACAATCTACATGGGAGCAAGCCCATGGCTCTCACAAAATATACATCCATGATAATCAAATGATGTCCATGAAGTATAAATATAATCCAAGTGCCCAAAAATAAGGCACTAAAGGTCCATAAAAATAATATCCACCAAAAAATAGTAGTTGGTACTTCTTCTTTGTACAGCCTTCTTAAAATACCATTAACATAAACTATCTCTTTATCCCATGAGATCTCTAAAAATCACTAAATTCATTAGAGAGATATCCCCCTCCCCTCTCATTTGACCTCAAGCACTTAACTTTAAGCTCTTTTTTTTTCAATTGAATCCTTGAAAGTTATGAAGTGCTCAAATATTTCATGCTTTCCTTTCATGAAATACACCTAGAGTTTTCTAGAGATATCATCAATGAATGTAACAAAATACTTGTTATCACCAAAAGACACGTTCTAGGCTACCAAGCATCTATGTGCAAAACAATAAGTATATTTGTGCTTACATCTCTCTCATATGAAAACAATTTCCTTGCTTGCTTCCTAAATTGACATGCTTCATAGATGTTATGTAATTATCCAACCTTGAATATAGGCAAACATGTAAACAACCC
The DNA here is from genome assembly GCF_053477565.2 of Lygodium microphyllum. Lineage (NCBI taxonomy): Eukaryota > Viridiplantae > Streptophyta > Polypodiopsida > Schizaeales > Lygodiaceae > Lygodium > Lygodium microphyllum. Next base: position 6,409,232 of record NW_028229514.1, on the reverse strand, counting down.
TTCAATTACATTAATTGTAACCTTTGTGTATTTGCATGTTTAATACATTTGTACCATATTTAAATATCTACAAGTACACCTTTACCTTTAGAATACATAACAATATTTATAACAGAGTTTTTAACATTCAAAATAAATGTGTAGCCAACTTTGCTTCCTTTTGCAATCAATCTTTACTTTTTGTTAAAGTATTCGATAAAAGATATCTTTACACTAATTTTTAAAATGCAATTCTTGCTTTACTATTTGACCAATAGATATCAATTTTTTTGGGATGGATGGCACATGTAAAACATATGGCAAACAATTTGTTTGACCATAATGTAAGGACAATGAAACTTTTTGAGTATGTGAAATCAAATGATAAGAATCATCACTTATATCTATATACCTAGACTTTGTAAATATGCATCTCTCCAAACCATTCCACATGGCTAGTCATATGATTAGATGTATGCGAATCAACATAGCATACACCATCATATGTTCCTTTTCCTATAAAACGATTCATCATATGCTACATAACAAATAGATGATCATTTTTAGTTATCATTCTATGTTGAAGTCAATGTACACTTACCGTGTGCTACAACTTATTGTAAAATATTACACGGCGCAACGAACAGAATCTGAGAAAGAGATAGAGAGTACACAATAGATAAGAGGAGAATCAGTAAATGTTTTAACTCTAAACAACTGATACAAAGATGGCTCTGTCCACCCGTGCGCTTCCACTGTGTGAAGCTTAGATGGCGATCTAGACAAAAGATAGGTGAAGAGCTTAAGGCTAGCTGGAATAACAACTCTGACTGGGTGAAAGATGAGTGTGAGATGGCTACAAAAGGGTTTAGCTTTTATAGCCCGCGAAGGTCGTTAGGTCGGCTTGCTAACCGACCTACCATATGAGCCCCCTGGGACCCCCCAGCCAGGGGCCTCTTCGGCGGCCCCCGAACCCCACAATAGGGGCCCCTTTTAACTCCCTTACACCGCAACTCGATGCAATGCGCCTCGAGTTGCTACCAGCTTAACCACTCTGTCTAACCCAAAGATTAGACCCACAACAGTCACCTTTTTGCCATCCGGTCACATAGACCTCATCTGATATACAAGTCAGGACTCAACCAATGTCCGGGCTCACATTTGGCTTCTCCTCATAATGGGGGCCTTTCAACTTTGAGCACCATGGATCATTGATAGCACCTAAGAGGGTGGGGCATTGATCATATCTAACACTTATAATTACAAATGCCATCCTTCTTATCAAAACAATGAACTACAATATGAAACATTGCCCAATAGTATTGCCACACAATATCAAAATTGCTAGAACCACATTCTTGCTATCTAGCTCTTTCTTTAGAGCTCCCCTTGTCTTGAAAGTTACTATAATCTCCTAAAGTTTTCATGTCATCAAACTTTTGATTGAACCTGTTTTGCTACTTAACACTATCATGACCCATACCATGGCCTCTTGAAGATGATGTACAACATCCCATTCTTGCACTTGAGTAAAATGATTGGATGTTTTTACCACTTTATTTAGATAACTTACTCTACATGTTGATCTCTTTAATGATCATGGGAGAGACCAAATCCTCAAAATCTAGAAATGGCTTCCATATATACACAGAAGTAACAAAGGATTTTCAATTCTTATTGTTATTAAGGCCACCCAAAGTAGATGAGACCAAATAATCATAATCAAGTATTACATCAATAGCTATAAAGACATCTGTAATACTCCTCACCTTCAAAACATACTCATTTATAGACATATCCCCCTTTTTTTCAAAGTATTCAACTCTTTCTTGAGTTAAATCTTCTATACCTTCATATTTACCGAAAACATATTCTCGAAGGTTATCCAAGCCGCATGTAAATTTTTTGTATTTTTTATATACCCCAACATAGTATCTTCAATGATTGCAAATAGCCAATATATTATCTTTTTGTCTTTTGCATTTCATTCTTTTAGGCCTTTAAATTTTTTGTAAGGATTACTTAGCTCTCATTGCTTTTCTTCACCTACAAAACTCAAAGGTTTTTTTCAATAAGAAAGGTCATTACACAAAACTTCCATGATGGGCAGCTATCCTTGTCTATCTTCTCAATAATAGGATTTCCACTATTCTTAGCATTAGGAAAAATGTGAATATCAAGCAGCAAGCAACTCTTGTGCAACCCTACACATAATATGCACAATAATAACTCGGGTAACCTTTTTAATTTGACTGCTCAATAATAATACATACAATCTGCAACCTATTTGTAAATAAACCTTGTGTTTTACTTCTTGACAGATACCTCAAAATTTTTAGATTTAAAATCTATGCACCAGAGAATGGTCGATAGAGCCAAAATTACAATATGCCTTGAAACTATTATTCGTAACTCTGTAAAGCTAAAATGGGACCCAAAATAACCTCACATGGCTAGAAACACACGGGCTAAGTCTCAAGGGGGTATTTTTACAAAATATACATCATTTTACTTGCTCACCAAATCCCATAGAGTGATTTGGGATTTTTACTCTACCTTACTTTCTATGCTGCCATAGATACTATCCAAAGAAAAGAGTGTAGCGTGTCCACTAGCATCATTCAGGACACGTCTTAGCAGTCCATCGGGAAGGATGTCTAGAAAGCTCCACCCGACACTCCCATGGAATGTTACGGGATTTGCGATCTAGGGCTTCCTGCATCTGCCATGTAGCAAAAGTATTCTGGCCGTTCCCACTTAGGATCGACCGGAGTTAGGGTTTTTCCTGATTGGTCATTACCTAACGGCAACTAGCGTCAGACCCAATCGAACTACTTTATGCAGAAACGCCAGGTTCGAAGCATATTCACGCTGCACTTGGTTCAAGGAGAATGGAAAACGAGAGGGATACAAGGCTCAACCTCTCTGCTATAAGGCATAGTCCCATTTCGTTCCCCTAAAACAGCGTAAATCAGTTAAGACATTACTCTAGGTCAACGTTTTTGTTGTTCGTGTCCTTTGACGATCATCCCGCTGTTCTTTGAGAAAGGTTCCCAGCTAACCGGGACCACCCAACCGTAGGACGGACCCATGGCCCATCCTCCGCACTTTCCTCGGTTTGTTTTAGTTATGTAATTATCTAATACATTAATTTGACATGTAACAATCAGCTTCTTTCATTAATCCTGTTAAGCATTGGTTCCTTCACGTAATCTTATCACGTGACATTTTAAAAAAAATATCAAGCAAGTTATTTTTTTAACATTTCATCATTTTATTTTTGAAATACAAGGAGTTCCGCTCGTAGGCTTGTCCATAATCCGCTCGAAGGCTATCCAGTAATCCACAGGGATTACTATTCCAAGCTTCTGCCCGTAAACTAGTATGCGGGTCTCGAGATCCAATCCCGAGTCACATTAGCCTCTTGTGTAGGACCCGAAAGGCAAGGGATTTATGGCCAGAGCCCCCCCGGCACCCAAGCGTCCTCCAGCTCTACCTTGCACCTCCTGAATTATAGGTACAGCTCGAATGATTGCATCCTGAAGATCTGATGGATGCATAGATTCGAGATGGATATTTACTAGTGGATTTACACCCGCACAAAATTTGGACACTTGCTGTGTCATGTCCATCTCTTGCACATACTTTAAAAGTGAGACGAATTTAGAGTAGTATGCGTCAAGAGTGAGTCCTAGCTGTTTTAGATCATAGAACTCATTCATTTTCTGCATGCGATATGCAGGTGGCAAGTATCTTCCCTGCATGGCTTTCTTCGGCTTCTCCCAGGTAACGGATCCTTCTGTGATCACTTGATCTCTGCACCATTGTTTCCACCAAAGCCTGGCTTCGCCGGTGAGCTTTAGCTTGGTGAGCATAGCCTGATTGGCGGGTGCAGTACCAGCTACTTCGAAGTAATCCTCCATGGATTCAATCCAAATTTCAGCATCAGCCTGGACAAATGTGCCTCTCCCCTCAAACTCAGGTGGCTTGATATGCTTGAGAAGGAACTTCTTCTCCTGGATCACAGCAGTACTTGATGTAGGAGGCGAACTTGGAACCTGTACCTGGGGTTGTGCCTGAATAAAGGTTTTCTTAACGTTATTATATGATAATCGATGTTAGCTTATATTATATCTTTAATTCAGCTATCTCGTTAACAATGTAACTACTTAACTTTTTATCAACTCCTATGCACAGCCAGACATTGATAAAAGGAAGTCTTTATTTGTATTTACATGGGCATAGCCCTTTCAAATACAACATTTCTTGTGATCATAAATCAATTGTTACATTTAGTTTGGGGAGAACAACGTTGCATTGCATTTATCTACAATAACTGTGTAATAGTAGGGTTTTGGGTCATGGATCTTCAAGAATCAATAAGTCATTGGAAGTTCAGGATATCCTTTCCGTTGGAATCCATACTTCTCATGGCAGCCCAACACTTTAATCCTGTCGGCGGGGATTATACGAGTTACTTCCTCATATGTATATGAGTTCATCTCAACCCTCCAACCTTGAATATGTAAAGTCGAATTTACGTGAGCTTCCACAAAAACAAATAGATTCACGACTTTCAGGTCTTCCAACCACTTGATCCTTTTTAGGTTGGTCTGTAGGTAAGCAAACTGATGGGCGGCTATATAGTAGATTCCTGAAGCACCCATCCATCTCCATTCCATGTACACATGTGATGGATTATAGATCTGCTCCAGGATATTCATCATCCCAATCCTTTGTCTATAAAGTAGAGATTGCATTGTAGTCATAAACATGACTCGAAATACTAGAAACTTGTTCCATGCTTCGTAATTCTGCAAGACAGCATTGAAGGTAAGGAAATGTTTAGACAGCAACAATTTCTTTACTTCATTTTATCAAGATCACATTTTTTTAAAAAATTATGTTGTTGGTCGGCTCTGATACCAATTGTAACATGTCCACTAGCATCATCCAGGACACGTCATAGCAGTCCGTGGGAAGGATGTCTAGAAAGCTCCGCCCAGCACTCCCATGGAATGTTACGGGATTTGCGATCTAGGGCTTCCCGCGTCTGCCACGTAGCGGAAGTATTCTGGCCGTTCCCACTTAGGATCGACTGGAGTTAGGGTTTTTCTTGATTGGTCATTACCTAGAAGAAATTAGCCTCGGACCCAAGCGAACTACTTTACGCAGAAACGCCAGGTCCGAAGCGGATTCACACTGCACTTGGTTCAATGAGAATGGGAAACGAGAGGGATGCAAGGCTCAACCTCTCTGCCATAAGGCATAGTCCCATTCCGTTCCCCTAAAACAGCGTAAATCGGTTAAGACCACTCTAGGTCAACGCTTTTGTTGTTCGTGTCCTTTGACGATCATCCCGCTATTCTTTGAGAAAAGTTCCCAGCTAACCGGGACCACCCAACTGTAGGACGGACCCATGGCCCATCCTCTGCACTTTCCTCGGTTTGTTTTAGTTATGTAATTATCTAACATATTAATTTGACATGTAACAATCAGCTTCTTTAATTAAACCGTTAAGCACTGGTTCTTTCACGTAATCTTATCACGTGACATAGAAAAACAATATCAGACAAGTTCTTTATTAATATATCATCATATTTATTTTTGAAATACAAGGAGTTCCGCCTGTAGGCTTGTCCATAATCCGCCGGAAGGCTATCCAGTAATCCACAGGGATTACTATTCCAAGCTTCCGCTCGTAAACTAGTATGCGGGTCTCGAGATCCAATCCCAAGTCACGTTAGCCTCTTGTACAGGACCCGGAAAGCAAGGGATTTACAGCCAGAGCCCCCCTGGCACCCAAGCGTCCTCCTGCTCTAAGTAGAGCTCAACGGAGAGACCTCTCGCGGCGAGTTCGGTCCACGTTCCCGCCGCGGTCAACAACCCCCTTGGTTAGGATCAGGCAGGTAGTAGGGGGTAACTGAAGCGACCTCTCCCTTTAGGCCTTCAACTTGAAGTATAGATATTTATTTAATTTGTAATTCATAAATCAAACAGTGCTCTAAATTCTCTAGCAAGCACAAACACTTTCATTAACCAATCTTGTTGTTGGCAAACTGCTAAGGAATGATTCTTTCCTTTCGAATGCATCAACACTCGATCTAGGGTGTCTTGCAACTTGGCAAGATCCCTTATATTCTGGGTTAGGCCGTACCCTACTAACCCAACTTGGTCAACCCTAAAGTTTATTGGATACTTTAGTTTCCGGTTTTTAACCTTCCTTACTTAGAAGGATATCAAAGAATACATCCTTTTTCAAGATAACTTGCATAAAGATCCGCCATCTTTGTTGACGATATTTCACTTTTCTTCTTGTGAATTAGTCACAAGACCATATGACTTCGTACTTGCTGCGCAAGTCCTACATCGTACTATGAAACAATCCGTTTCAGTTTCTTTAAGCTGACGTTTGTCAGACCTAGGGTTTCCTTTTATTATTTTCTTTAAGAACTTCAAGGACAAACCCTAGCTCTTTTACATTTACGATTTATTGACCCTACAATCAGGGAAGGTGGGCAAGTATTTAAGGTATAAACGTTTCTTGGATTTTAAATCATTCCCAGTGCATATTTCGTAGCATAGGTATTTCTAAGTTTATATTAATTTGGCTAACTTTTAGAAGGTAATATCGAGATCACCTCGGCACGATTTGTTATCTATGCGACAATTGATTTTTCAGTCCTAAACTTTATTGCTTTGAGGTTAGGCAAATTCAATTAATCTTCCTTTTTCCTTGCAAACAAAACTCATGCCAAATAAACAATCTTTTCCTTGCTAAGATATGCAATTAGCAATGATAACTTCCTAGATTTCAAGCAATGTAAGAAACCTTTCATGAATTTCATCTTGTATGATGATTTGTTGCAAAAAAGAATAGGGGTTAATGATGCAAGATGCAGTTTTTATACCTTCAAGTTTTAACCGAAATATACTACTATAGTAGGTAGATAATATTGCTCGTAATTCGTTTCAAAGCATGATGCTATTTGAAGGAAACTATGTTTATTATATTATCATTTTTGCATGTTCAATTAAACTAAACTCCTTCATCGTAAATAACTAGGACAAAATATATCTTATCCCAAAAAATTCATCTTGCATGATTAAATTAAAACCGATATAAAACCAAGAAGGAAAAACCTGGTTTTGGGGTGAGATATCCACATGGATACCGGGAGATGACCCTCCCGCAGCTACTCCTTGGACTTTCTTAGGCGGCATTGCAATTGTGTTCCTTCAGTTGTGAATGCATCTTTTACTCTCCTTTTCGGATTTCCACCGTCTCTCTTTCGAGGCAAGGAGCCATTCAAAGGATTGACCACGAGAAGGGATAATAAGACCTTTAAGGTCTTAGCTTCTTCGGAGAGGGAAAGGTTTATAGAGCCTCAGAAATCCCTATAGGGTATATACACGGCAAAAAGGTTATGGGTGAGTGTGGCTTCGCAACCATATGAACTTTGGGAGAACTTTGGGCTTGGGGTAAAAGGCATAGGAAGGGAGATTTTTAAAGAGGTTTTAGGACACGGAGTAGTAAAGGCTTTAGGGATTAAAACTGGGGTGAAAGGGAAAGGTGAAGGGTGAAGGCTTATAGTATGCGGGAGGGAAAAGGGTATGTAAGGAAAAGGGGACACGGGGGGGGGTAAGGGTTTAGGGGGGGAGTGTTAAAAAAAAGGAATATGAGGGGGGGGGTGCAATATGGTTTCAAAGAAACACAAGAAGGGACTTTAGAAATTTAGGCATGGGGAAGGGATTTGTGGGTTATGAGGCCAAGGGTTGTGGGGGTTTAACGGCCCCTCGGGAAGGGGTTAAGGCCTTAAGACCGGGACGGGGTGAAAGGATTTCTAAGGGGTAGAATCGGGAGGGGGAAAGGGTAAGGGAAGGGTATAGGAAGGGGGACTTGAGGGTTTTAAAAAACCGGGGTGAAAGGGTTCTAAGGTATAGGAAGGGGGGCTTGAGGTGGCCCCCCTTAGAAGCTTCAAGAAGCTTCTGTGGGGGGGTTGGTCAGGAACCACGTGGGGGGGAAAATCTTCCGACGGCGTCCACAGGGGGGTGAATGTCTGCAGGCGGTGACGAAGAGCTATCCCACCTCGTTCAGGACGGCGTTATGGCGGCCTCCTTCTACAGATTTTGCAGGGCGGCAGTGCAGTGTTCGGCAGCAGTCCTTCCTCCTCCCTCGATAGCAACACGAACTATGGCTTCGTTCCTACTCTCTCACGGCCTCCCTGTCTCTGCCCCCCACCCTTAATTTTATAGGGAAGGGGAGGGAATCCTCTCCCCTCGACGTGTCCATCAGCATGCTTATGGAGCCGAGTAAGCTCCACCGAAGAGCTTGCTGGCTCCTCTATCCCCTCTCTACACTTCCAGCACGATGCGCCGCCGCGTGAGAAGGAGAGATTCAATATATATATATTTGATATATTACAAAGAGAGAGAAAATGAGAGAGCTTCTTACCGATCGCTTGCTTGCTTGAATCCTTGCACTTGTCCTTCACTTAAACCTTTAAAATAAACCTATCTCAATGGTGAATCTCTGTTGATACCATGTCATGAATCATGTGATGAGGATACTTGCTTGAGTTGCTATGCCAAACAAACACAGTATATACTAGAGAAAGAACACAAGAAGAGAGATAGAGGCTTTTTTTTTCTAGTTTTTTCTTCTTTCTTTCTTTTAGAATACAATGTACACAAATTGTAGATAAGATACAATATAAAGAAAAGTGTCCAACTAAGTCAAAGAGTGCATAATTGATTATATTAATCGACTAGCACTATAAGTATTCCAATTGTAGGTAGGTGTAACAAACCAAATCTAATAAGTGATACATATAGACCACTGACATACTAATTATAGATGTGCAAACACATCTAACTAGACAACTCATCATCAATATTTTCATGTATTGATCTTGCGATCTCAAAGTGTTGTGTTTGTAGATATCCATCATCCACTTGCCTCTACTAGGTGTTAGTCATGGGTTGATACAATGAAAGGAAAGTGGAAAATATTATTCATCAATTTCAATTAAGGTATTTTTAAAATTATATTCTTCTCTTTTTCCTACTCCTCTAGTTCTTGTTTCTTAAGTTCCTTGAACAATATGAATGTTTAATGTTCTTTCTCTATCCTTTAATAATTTTGGTAATTGTATTCTCTATTCTATTTCCCTTTCTTGCATAAGATTATATATTAGAATATAGCCTACATAAGTGCATAAGCCAATGTATGGTAGCTATACACATTAACTAGGCACAACCAATAGTTGCACTAAGCATAGACTTGGGTAGATTAGGCTAGGCTAAACTTAGGTTTCATGAGCAATACTATTAATAGATGAAACCCAAACTCACAAATGCATGTTCATCTTTTTGGTATTGTAGAGAACATGATATGTGCAAAGAGTATGAAATATATTCTTATGCGAGCTTAGTTTTGCATATTCATGTTTTTCATTTGTTTATAATTGGAGCAATAGTTATTCATATAATGTTGTGGTGAGAGCAATTCTTCTGTGCATGACCATTTTTTGTATCTTTCAATTTTTTTGCAAATGACACTGTACAATTTTCAAAATTAAAGAAATGTTAGGAATCTAATAGTTGCAACATTGCTCAAACTAGTAGCTTCCTAGCTTTGTTATAAGCACTATGATAGACACTTTTATAAGCACATTTATAAAAGTGCTTAAATAGTGTTTACTTACTTGCTTGATATCTCTAAATAAATGCATTTTCAAATACGATTCACTTAACACATGCATAAGAAAGCTAATAGATAGTTCATAAACTTTGTCTACTTAGCCATCTATAAGGCTCTGCCACAAACAAAGCTATATATTATACATTAATTATATTAAATAGACTAGTGCATTTATTGATAAATATGCATGCATATACTAATGCAAAAGATTAATAGTAACATGCAAGTGTATAAAAATGAGGCATAGAATGTGTAAATTGTGTTAAGGATACCTTTTCTCTTTTGGATGCTTCTATGATACAAAAAATATACATCCCAACATTATGAGATGTAATAAGTGATTAAAGTTCTAAATCATGGCTAAAGTAATGAATCTCCAAGGAGGAATTGATCCAAAAGTACAACTACGGAGGGACATAAATGTGTAGCTTATGACTGCAAAGAAGGATTATTTGCAGAAGAAAATATAAGATCCAGATCACAAATTCAAAATTGGATAAATGGTTATCATAGAGACACTTGCTTACCTATCTATTACTATTGGTTGATGCTTATAGAGTCAATAAAAAAGCTCAAGGCCATTTGGGGTTACATCAGGCCAAGGGTTGTTATATCACCAAACATAAGGAGCTTTTAAAGTGTTTTTATGGCATCTGAGATGATCAAGCTATGCAAAAATCTTGCCTCATTGATCTTCACCCATACATTTTTGCACCTCCACAAAGAAAGAGAGAGAGAGAGAGAGAGAGAGAGGGAGAGGGAGAGGGAGAGAGAGAGAGAGAGAGAGAGAGAGAGAGAGAGAGAGAGAGAGAGAGAGAGAGAGAGAGAGAGAGAGAGAGAGAGAAGGTGAGTTGTAGAGAGGAGGATTGTAAGATGTTAACTTCAAAGGAGGAAATGGATGGAAGATAGTGAGATAAAGTAACTTACCCTATCTTAGAGATATTTTGCAATGAAAGAAAATTAAATAGAACCTTCTCCACCTTGGAAATTATTTTAGAGCTTCTAGAGGCAATGACTTGGATTCTCGAAGTTTCAACATGTTCACAACCACCTCACACTACAAGCCTACTTCTAGCCTATAGCTTAGCTTATCTCAAACCACAAAGGTAGTTCCTAACTTCTTTCCATCATTGATCATGTACTTGGGGGATGCTTGGGAGAGCTAAAGAGCCAAATATGCATGGCTCTTTATTTCTTGTACACGATACAAAATCTTTGAAAATGCTTTCTCATTTATAGACTCTATCTCTTAAATTGTGCAAAAAGGGCGAGAACATAACATTAGATTCAGTCGTATCATCATGATTCACACTCTTATATTCAACATGGCTGATTTATTATTAGGACTTTGATCTTCACATCACTCACCATTCTCTCTCCTATGACTAGCTATTGTTGTTGGACACAATATGTAACGTGTCCACTAGAATCATCCAGGACACGTCTTAGCAGTCCATCAGAAAGGATGTCTAGAAAGCTCCACCTAGCATTCCCATGGAATGTTACGGGATTTGCGATCTAGGTCTTCCCGCATCTGCCATGTAGCGGAAGTATCCTGGCCGTTCCCACTCAGGATCGACGTGAATCAAGGTTATCCTGATTGGTCATTATCTAGCAGCAACAAGCGTCGGACCCAAGCATACTACTTTACACAGAAACGCCAGATCCGAAGCAAATTTATACTGCACTTGGTTCAAGGAGAATGGGAAACGAGGGGGATGCAAAGCTCAACCTCTGTGCCATAAGGCATAGTCCCATTCCGTTCCCCTAAAACAGCGTAAATCGGTTAAGACATAACTCTAGGTCATTTCTTTCATTATTCTTTTTGATGATGATGATCATCCCGCTGTTCTTCGAGATTTTTGAGAAAATTTCCCAGCTAACTGAGACCACCCAACTGTAGGACGGACCCATGGCCCATCCTCCGCACATTCCTCGATTTGTTTTAGTTATGTAATTATCTAACACATTAATTTGACATATAACAATCAGCTTCTTTAATTAATCCTGTTAAGCAATGGTTCCTTCACGTAATCTTATCACGTGACATTAAAAAAACAATATCAAGCAAGTTCTTTTTTTAACATTTCATCATTTTATCTTTGAAATACAAGGAGTTCCCCCCGTAGACTTGTCCATAATCCGCCCGAAGGCTATCTAGTAATCCATAGTGATCACTATTCCAAGCTTCTGCTCGTAGACTAGTATGCGGGCCTCGATATCCAATCCCGAGTCACGTTAGCCTCTTGTGCAGGACCCGGAAGGCGAGGGATTTATGGCCAGAGCCCCCCCTCACACCCAAGCGTCCTCCTGCTCCAAGTAGAGCTCAACGGAGAGACCTCTCACGGCGGGTTCGGTCCACGTTCCCGGCGCGCTCAACAACCCCCTTGGTTAGGGTCAGGCAGGCAGTCGGGGGTAACTGAAGCTGCCTCTCCCTTCAGGCCTTCAACGTGAAGCATTAGATATCTTTTCATCCTTTAGTTCCTTGAGCAAACAATGCAAACAGTGCTTTCTGAGCTGTTACACGCACAATCAATTCCAGTGGTCGTTTATTTGGCCAATTGCTAAGGAGTGAATCTTTCTCTCCCAATGCATCCAGCACTCGATCCAGGATCAATTGCAACTTGGCAAGATCCCCAAGGGTTTGTTTTGTTAACCCTATATCCTTGGGTTAGGGCCGTACCCTATTCACCCAACTTAACCAATACCTTAAGTTCTATTAGCAGTAAATATGTTATTCCAATTTACTAATTGGTCTTTTGCTTCCAAGCAAATATCTAATCCTCGTATCTAGGTTACTCTACCCAAGAAAGGTACTATATCACGACGATTATTTATCCTCTTTCAAGATAAACTTGCGTAAGAATCTGACAATCTCATTCCGAGGAATTGACCATTCTCTTGTGATCAAACCACAAGATCATGTGACGTTGTAACTTGTTGCACAAGTTTTGCATCTAATTCATGGGACTATTTCACCCATGGCATGACGTCTTCTAATCACGGAATCTTGATTAGATAGGAAACAGGGTTTAGGGTGTCTTTATATCCAATCCATTCCCGATTGCACTAGGCCGGCATCGTCGGTCCTAGGGTTCGAACTCAATCGGAGTTTCATCTTTTTAACCAGCCATCCTTAGGATAGAAACCCTAGATCGTTTCTTGCAGGTATGTCTTATTGTCCCTACATTCCGTGAATGTGGGCAAGACTTTAGGGTATGAGAGTTTCAACTTGGTAATAAGTGCGACTTGGAGTATATTGTATCATCCTAAGCGAATCTGTTGCGGTTTAGGTGTTTAGGGTAAACCAATTTACTTGTCTATTGCTAAAGATATTGTCTCGATCAAAGAGGGGAAAAAACCTAGTTGCATTACGATACAATTCTCGTAAGCACACGAGTCATTGCTCTACGTATGATTCGATTTACAAACCCTAGCTTTTCCGATTAAGCTTAAAGCGCATGTTAAGTTACGACACAATTTCCATTGATCCTACTAGGACATGCATTCACGATTTATGCCACTAAGCTTTTAGGGGTTTAGGTTACAATGAACTATGTAGCCCTTTTCTAACTACTACGCAGTTAAATGATATTTATGCCAATTTAAAACTAGAGTTAACCTACTTAAGGAAACTCTAGAATCGTTTCCATGCTTAGTAAATTCATACGGTTGTTAGCAACTTTCTTAATGAATCATTACGAAGAAAGATTTGTCTAATAGTGTGATATGCGATTTAATCTTTCCATGCATAATCTAAGGTGTACTTCAATAATCTTGACTTTATAATGATCGTCATTAATTGTTCTATATTCGTTACTTTGCAATGCACAAAAGAAACTTGCTAAAAATGCATAGACATCTTTCGTTCATTCCATTGAAAAATACAAATGATCGATCTTCAATCATGAGCTACTTCCTTTAGAATAGCCAATGTATTTCAATTGCAAAAGTGCATCTTAGTTCCATGAATTAACCATGCATAATTTCAATATTTCGACGTAAATCAAAAATAGGAAGAAAACCTAGACTTGTGGGTTCGATGAAATGTCCACATGAATGTTAGGGGATGATCCTCCTGCGGTTGCACCTTGTGCCTCTTTAGGGGCCATCGTGAATTCGACTTTCTTGTCTTGGTCGTAGTCTTATGATCTTGGCCTGTCTCCCTTGTACGCACAAATCCCTTTGAGGTACGACTCCTTGACCAAAGTACCGACTTACAGAATTGTGCTTTGGAAGGCGTTAGGGTTCGGAGGTTGGGCCTTCTATTTTCTTTAAAAATCCCAGGAGTTTAAGGAAATCTTCTCTAATGGCCTTATGGGGGAAATCGAGTGGGAAGGGCCTTGTAGCTCCCTCTCCTTCAAAGCCTCGGAAAGGCGTATTAGGGAGCTAATGGGAAGATCTTATAGGCTTCCACTTCGAAGCTTAAGAGGGAAAAGAAATTTGGGCTTTCGGAGGGTTCAAAAGGGAAGGCCTTTAAACCGGCTAGAAAAATGAGCTTCTGGGTGTTGCAATGAGAAGGGGTTTAAAAACATAAACTGGAGTAATATGGACTTGTGTGGGCAATCCACATGAAAAGGGCCTTAAATCCGGGGTACAATGGCTTTATTGGGACTCCATGGGAAGGGGGTTTAAAGGAAAATGGGGGTATAAAGGCTTGTGGAAGTTGCAATGGAAAAGGGGGCTTAGAGAGCCCCCTTAGAAGCTTCCAAGAAGCTTCTAAGAAGCTTTTGGGGGCGTGTGATGTAGGACCACGTGGAAGAAGGGGAAGGTGGACGAGGAGGATTTTGGAGGCCTTAATGACGGGTAGGAAGCGGAATGGCGGCAACAGTTCGGGTTGGGAGCCCCGGCGGTGGCTAAGCGAGCCAAGGCGGCAGCCATCAGTGGTGTCTCCCTCTCCTCCACTGATGGAGCATGGCGACCAGCCTCTCCCTCCTTCCACCCTTTGCATGACGTTTCGTCACTCTTCCCTCCTTCTTCCACTGATGCAGCATGGCGACTGGCAGCTCTTATGTAGCAACTCCTCCCTCATGGCGCATCACGGCACATTGGCAGCAATGTAGCTCTGCCTCCTTCCTCCGCTCACTCCACAATAGCCTCCACAACCTGTCGCCTTCCTCCTCTCACCTCTCAAGTAGCATGTCGTAGCCTTTTTCCTTTTTTTTTTCTTCAACACCTTATAGGGTGTATTTATAGGACAAGGGGGAGAGGGCTCCCTCCCCCATTTGGCCCCCTTGCATGGTATCCTCCCTTTCACCCCCTTAGTTTCCCAATATAGCCCATCCCCTTCCCTCAGCCACGCTTTGGCTGGGGGGAAGGTAAATTAATTTTTTTTTTGCAAAAAACCTATCATTATCCTCTTGACCTCCTCCCAAGAGGATGTTTCCCCATAGGTGATGCGGTTATTGATCCTCGGTCCCGGTTGACCAATGCGGAGTAGTCCTTTTCTCACGTACGGTCATAAATCAACTACCGAAAATGGAGATAATCTTTTCACAAATTTACGGTGTACGGGAGGTTGGTCTAGTAATATTTTTATTCAAACAGAAATATTACATTCTCTCCCCCTTGGAGGAATCGAGATGTCCTCATCTCAAGATGAACTGGGGATATTCATGCTTGAGAGTGCTTTCATCCACTCAAGTAGCATCCTCCTCGCGATAATCTTTCCACTAGACGAGGCATTCCTTCAAGGTTCTGGATCTCAGTTGTCTCTCCCTAACAACTAAGATCATGTCAGACTGTAGCTCAAGGACTCCTTGGCTAGGCATTACAATTTGTTGGTCATCAAGTACATGGCTAGGATTAGGTACATACTTCTTCAGTAGGCTGATATGGAATACATTATGAACCTTTAGGTTCTCAGGGAGTTGCAGTCTATAAGCATTAGGTCCTAGGCACTTGAGGATCTTGTACGGTCCACAATACCTTGGACTTAGCTTCTTGCAATCTCGTAAGGATAGGAAACTCTTCTTTGGGCGTACACAATTGAAGACCATGTCTCCTTCCTTGAAGGTTCTACCTTGATGCTTCAAATCTCTATCTGCCTTTTGTCTATCCTTGGCGGCTTGGATGTCCTGTCTTATTGACTTTACTTGGTCATCCATCTCTTCCAACATTTTCCTTGAAGCTTCAACCCTCAAGGTTGGATCTGAGAAGTTTAGGGGACTTCAACAGTCATGCCCATACAATGCTTGAAAAGGGGTCATCTGAATGGTTTGTTGGTAAGAAGCATTGTAGGCAAACTCAACCAAGGGCAAGTATTGAATCCACCTTTTTGGTTCCCAGCAACAGTGTGCCTTTAGCATATCCTCAATCACTTGATTGACTCGCTCCATTTGGCCATCAATTTGGGGATGGTAAGCTGTACAAAAATAGAGTTGAGTCCCAATGGCTTCAAAGATAGCTCTCTAGAAGTGTGATGTGAAGAGAGAATCACGATCACTAATGATTCTTCTGGGTAGCCCATGTAGCTTGAATATCTCCTTGATAAACAACCTTGCAATGTTTGAGGCTTTATAGTTTTGTCTTTACAGGAATAAGGTGTGCAACCTTAGTAAACATGTCAACCACAACCATGATGGAGTTGTATCCTCCCAGGGCTTGGGGTAGGCCTACAACAAGAATCCACACTGATGAATTCCCATTTCATTTGGGAAATGCCAAGCGGTTGCAGTTTCTCTAGCATCATGACATGTTCGACTTTGATACATTGGCAAGACAACACTCAGTGACATATTTGACAATGTCACTTTTGAGCCTCTCCCAATGGTAGCTCTTCGTAACTACATTAAGAGTTTTAGCATAGCCAGGATGTCCTGTGAAAGGAAAATCGCGAGCTTCCTACAATATCTTCTGCTTAAGTGACTGGCTTGCTGGTATACACAGCCTTGTTCTGTAGTAGACAAGTCCATTATCAATGGAAAATTCCTGATACTTAGCTTGCAACATCTGATTCTGCTCCTTGGTAGATATTTCCTTTATCATTGTTTGGTAGGCCAAATCATGGCATGCTTCCTCTCTAGATAGTTCAAGTATGGGGTTGTTTGGCATAGATAATTTTGTAGCTAGAGATATGGCTGTTGATGGATTCTACAAGATTAGGAAATTTAGGAATGCCTTCTGACTAAGTGCATTAGCAACTACATTCTCTTTCCCTGGTCGGTACTTTCTTTCAAAGTCATATTCCTCCAACACTCCAATCCACTGACATTGCCTCATGTTGAGCTTGTTCTAGGTAAAGTTCCACTTGAGACTTTTATGATCAGTCACTAGTGTAAACTTGTTACCCACGAGGTAGTGTCTCCAAAGCTTGACAACTAAAAGTTCAAGATCATGGGTAGCATAATTCTTCTCATGGCTCTTCAGTTTCTTGAAGATTATGCTATAGGATGACTTTCCTACATGAGCGCACACCCTAAAGCAAGCATGCTAGTATCAGCTACTACCTCAAACTCCTTACAGTGGTCTAGAAGTTTTAGGATCGGTGTTGATACCAAACTTTGCTTCAACCTATCAAAGCTAGTTTGTTCGGCAGTTGACCATGCAATGTTTGCTTCTTCAGTAAGTCTATCAAAGGTGCTGCAATCAAAGCATAGTTTTTGATGAAGACCCTATACCATCTTGTCAATCCAAGAAAGCTACGTATTTCTTTGATAGTTGTTGGTATTTAGCCATCCTAAAACATTTCTGACTTAGGCCGGCTCCACTAAGATTCCTTCTGCTGATATGATGAATCCCAGATAACCAATCTGATGTTTGAGGAATGCACATTTCGTCATCTTAGCATACAACTTGTGTGACCTTATTGTCTCAAGGAAAATCCGAAGTTGGGGTTCATGATCTCCTTCCTGTTTGGAATAGACTAGAGTGGCATCGAAGAAGACGAGCACTAAGTTATGAAGATATGGTCTAAAGATATCCTGCATTAACCTATTGAGGGTGGCAGGCGCATTTGTAAGCCCTAATGACATAACTAGAACTCAAAGTGTCCATATCTAGTGTTGAAGGTCGTCTTTGGGATATCTTCTTCTCTGATTCTTATCTGATAGTAACCAGACCTAAGATAATCTTGGAGAATATCTTGGCACCCTGAAGACGATCAAGAAGCTCATCAATTCTAGGAATATGATATTTGTTCTTGACTGTTGATTGATTCAACCCTCTGTAATCAATAAATAGTCGAAGTGTTCCATCTTTTCTTTTTTCTGGAACAGTACTGGTGCTTCCCATGGTGAACTGCTAGGATGGATGTAGCCCTGATCTAGCAGTTGCTTGAGTTGTTCCTTCAGCTCAATTGCTTCCGGTATAGACATTCTATAGGGTCTCTTCGCAATTGGCGCAGCTCCTATTACTAGCTTGATCTCATGATCTACTTCTTTTTGAAGCGGGAGTTCTGTTAACTCTTCAGGGACTACGTCCGCGTATTCCTTTAGCCAAGTGACCAAATCACTTTACTTCTTTATCAATATTCACAGTCAAGACAATCGTTGATTTAAAAAAAAGTTTTATTCCATTCATATCAGCATAGCCCTTTTGAGATACAATTATTTCTTGGGGCGATGGAACAAGTTAATACATTAATTCGAGGAGAATAAGATGTTGTTGCATTCAGCTACATGAACTGAGTAGTAGTACGGATTGGGGTCATCGATTATCAGGAATCGATAGTTCATTGGAAGATTAGGGTATCTTTTCCTTCGATATCCATTCTTCTCATGACATCCCAAAACCTTGATTCGGTCGGCAGGGATTCTTTGAATCACTTCCCCATACACATACTTATTCTGGTTAACCCTTCGACCTCCGACCTGTAGGGTCGCGTTTGCGTGAGCCTCAACAAAGATGAACAGCTTCACGATCTTCAAATCCTCCATCCACTTGATTCTCTTCCAGCTAATTTGAAGGTACGCAGGTCGATGGGCAGCTATATAATAGATCCCTGAAACACCCATCCATCTCCGTTCCACGTATACAGGCGATGGATTGTAAATGCGGTCTAGGATGTTCATCATCTCCACCCTTTGTCGATAATCCTTGCAATGCATCGCAGTCATAAACATGACTCAGAACACTAAGAACATGTTCCATGCTTCATAATTCTGCAAGATAGCATTGAAAGTAAGGAAATGTTTGGGACAATAACATTTGCTTTACTTCTTCTTATTAAAATTTCTTAAAAACAAGTCTTTTGTTGGTTCGCTTTGATACCAACTGTAACATGTCCACTAGAATCATCCAGGACACGTCTTAGCAGTCCATCGGAAAGGATGTCTAGAAAGCTCCACCCGGCATTCCCATCGAATGTTACGGGATTTGTGATCTAGGTCTTCCCGCGTCTGCCACGTAGCAGAAGTATCCTGGTCGTTCCCACTTAGGATCGACCTAAATCAAGGTTGTCCTGATTGGTCATTATCTAGCAGCAACTAGCGTCAGACCCAAGCGTACTACTTTATGCAGAAACGCCAGATCCGAAGCGGATTTATACTGCACTTGGTTCAAGGAGAATGGGAAACGAGGGGGATGCAAAGCTCAATCTCTCTACCATAAGGCATAGTCCCATTCCGTTCCCCTAAAATAGTGTAAATCGGTTAAGACATAACTCTAGGTCATTGCTTTCCTTATTCGTTTTGATGATGATCATCATCCCGCTGTTCTTTGAGATTTTTGAGAAATGTTCCCGGCTAACTGGGACCACCCAACTGTAGGACGGACCCATGGCCCATCCTCCGCACTTTCCTCGGTTTGTTTTAGTTATGTAATTATCTAACACATTAATTTGACATATAACAATCAGCTTCTTTAATTAATCCTATTAAGCACTGGTTCCTTCACGTAATCTTATCACGTGACATTAAAAAAACAATATCAAGCAAGTTATTTTTTTAACATTTCATCATTTTATCTTTGAAATACAAGGAGTTCACCAGTAGACTTGTCCATAATCTGCCTGAAGGCTATCTAGTAATCCATAGTGATCACTATTCCAAGCTTCTGCTCGTAGACTAGTATGCGGGCCTTGATATCCAATCCCGAGTCACATTAGCCTCTTGTGCAGGACCCGAATGGCGAGGGATTTACGGCCAGAACCCCCCATGGCACCCAAGCGTCCTCCTGCTCCAAGTAGAGCTCAACGGAGAGACCTCTCACGGCGAGTTTGATCCACATTCCCGGTGCGGTCAACAACCCCCTTGGTTAGGGTCAGGCAGGCAGTCGGGGGTAACTGAAGCTACCTCTCCCTTTAGGCCTTCAACCTGAAGCATTAGATATCTTTTCATCCTTTAGTTCCTTGAGCAAACAATGCAAACAGTGCTTTCTAAGCTGTTACAAGCACAATCAATTCCAGTGATCGTTTATTTGGCCAATTGCTAAGGAGTGAATCTTTCTCTCCGAATGCATCCAGCACTCAATCTAGGATCAATTGCAACTTGGTAAGATCCCCAAGGGTTTGTTTTGTTAACCCTATATCCTTGGGTTAGGGCCGTACCCTATTAACCCAACTTAACCAATACCTTAAGTTCTATTAGCAGTAAATATGTTATTCCACTTTACTAATTAGTCTTTTGCTTCCAAGCAAATATCTAATCCTCGTATCTTGGTTACTCTACCCAAGAAAGGTACTATATCACGACGATTATTTCTCCTCTTTCAAGATAAACTTGCATAAGAATCTGACAATCTCATTCCGAGGAATTGACCATTCTCTTGTGATCAAACCACAAGATCATGTGACGTTGTAACTTGTTGCACAAGTTTTGCATCTAATTCATGGGACTATTTCACCCATCGCATGATGTCTTCTAATCACGGAATCTTGATTAGATAGGAAACAGGGTTTAGGGTGTCTTTATATCCAATCCATTCCCGATTGCACTAGGCCGAAATCCTTGGTCCTAGGGTTCCAACTCAATCCGAGTTTCATCTTTTTAACGAGCGATCCTTAGGATAGAAACCCTAGATCGTTTCTTGCAGGTATATCTTATTGTCCCTACATTCCGTGAATGTGGGCAGGACTTTAGGGTATGAGAGTTTCAACTTGGTAATAAGTGCGACTTGGAGTATATTGTATCATCCTAAGCGAATCCTTTGCGGTTTAGGTGTTTAGGGTAAACCAATTTACTTGTCTATTCCTAAAGATATTGTCTCGATCAAAGAGGGGAAAAAACCTAGTTGCATTACGATACAATTCTCGTAAGCACACGAGTCCTTGCTCTACGTATGATTCGATTTACAAACCCTAGATTTTTCGATTAAGCTTAAAGTGCATGTTAAGTTACGACACAATTTCCATTGATCCTACTAGGACATGCATTCACGATTTATGCCACTAAGCTTTTAGGGGTTTAGATTACAATGAACCATATAGCCCTTTTCTAACTACTACGCAGTTAAATGATATTTATGCCAATTTAAAACTAGAGTTAACCTACTTAAGGAGACTCTAGAATCGTTTCCATGCTTAGTAAATTCATACGGTTGTTAGCAACTTTCTTAATGAATCATTACGAAGAAAGATTTGTCTAATAGTGCGATATGCGATTTAATCTTTCCATGCATAATCTAAGGTGTACTTCAATAATCTTGACTTTATAATGATCGTCCTTAATTGTTCTATATTCGTTACTTTGCAATGCACAAAAGAACCTTGCTAAAAATGCATAGACATCTTTCGTTCATTCCATTGAAAAATACAAATGATCGATCTTCAATCATGAGTTACTTCCTTTAGAATAGCCAATGTATTTCAATTGCAAAAGTGCATCTTAGTTCCATGAATTAACCATGCATAATTTCCATATTTCGACGTAAATCAAAAATAGGAAGAAAACCTAGACTTGTGGGTTCGATGAAATGTCCACATGAATGTTAGGGGATGATCCTCCTGCAGTTGCACCTTGTGCCTCTTTAGGGGCCATCGTGAATTCGACTTTCTTGTCTTGGTCGCAGTCTTATGATCTTGGCCTGTCTCCCTTGTACACGCAAATCCCTTTGAGGTACAGCTCCTTGATCAAAGTACCGACTTGCAGAATTGTGCTTTGGAAGGCCTTAGGGTTCGGAGCTTGGGCCTTCTATTTTCTTTAAAAATACTAGGAGTTTAAGGAAATCTTCTCTAATGGCCTTATGGGGGAAATCGAGTGGGTAGGGCCTTGTAGCTCCCTCTCCTTCAAAGCCTCGGAAAGGCGTATTAGGGAGCTAATGGGAAGACCTTATAGGCTTCCACTTCGAAGCTTAAGAGGGAAAAGAAATTTGGGCTTTCGGAGGGTTCAAAAGGGAAGGCCTTTAAACCGGCTAGAAAAATGAGCTTGTGGGTGTTGCAATGAGAAGGGGTTTTAAAAAAAAACCGGAGTAATATGGACTTGTGTGGGCAATCCACATGGAAAGGGCCTTAAATCCGGGGTAAAATGGCTTTATTGGGACTCCATGGGAAGGGGGTTTAAAAGAAAACGGGGGGTATAAAGGCTTGTGGAAGTTGCAATGGAAAAGGGGGCTTAGAGAGCCCCCTTAGAAGCTTCCAAGAAGCTTCTAAGAAGCTTTTGGGGGCGTGTGATGTAGAACCACGTGGAAGAAGAAGAAGGTGGAGGAGGAGGATTTTGTAGGCCTTAATGGCGGGTAGGAAGCGGAATGGCGGCAACAGTTCGGGTTGGCAGCCCTGGCGGTGGCTAAGCGAGCCAAGGCGGCAGCTATCAGTGGTGTATCCCTCTCCTCCACTGATGGAGCATGGTGACCAGCCTCTCCCTCCTTCCACCCTTTGCACGATGTTTCGTCACTCTTCCCTCCTTCTTCCACTGATGCAGTATGGCGACTGGCAGCTCTTATGTAGCAACTCCTCCCTCCTCATGGCACATCACAGCACATTGGCAGCGATGTAGCTCTGCCTCCTTCCTCCGCTCACTCCACAATAGCCTCCACAGCCTGTCGCCTTCCTCCTCTCACCTCTCAAGTAGCATGTTGTAGCCTTTTTCCTTTTTTTTTTCTTCAACGCCTTAGAGGGTGTATTTATAGGACAAGGGGGGGAGAGGGCTCCCTCCCCCACGTGGCCCCCTTGCATGGTATCCTCCCTTCCACCTCCTTAGTTTCCAATATAGCCCATCCCCTTCCCTCAGCCACGTTTTGGCTGGGGGGAAGGTAAATTAAAAAAACATTTTCAATAAACCTATCATTATTCTCTTGACCTCCTCCCAAGAGGATGTTTCCCCATAGGTGATGTTGTTATTGATCCTCGGTCCCGGTTGACCAATGCGGAGTAGTCCTTTTCTCACGTACGGTCATAAATCAACTACCGAAAATGGAGATAATCTTTTCACAAATTTACATTGTGCGGGAGGTTGGTCTAGTAATATTTTTATTCAAACGGAAATATTACATTCTCTCCCCCTTGGAGGAATCGAGATGTCCTCATCTCAAGATAAACTGGGGATATTCATGCTTGAGAGTGCTTTCATCCACCCAAGTGGCATCCTCCTCGCGATAATCTTTTCACTGGACGAGGCATTCCTTCAAGGTTCTGGATCTCAGTTGTCTCTCCCTAACATCTAAGATCGTGTCAGACTGTAGCTCAAGGACTCCTTGGCTAGGCATTACAATTTGTTGGTCATCAAGTACATGGCTAGGATTAGGTACATACTTCTTCAGTAGGATGATATGGAATACATTATGAACCTTTAGGTTCTCAGGGAGTTGCAGTCTATAAGCATTAGGTCCTGGGCACTTAAGGATCTTGTATGGTCCACAATACCTTGGAGTTAGCTTCTTGCAATCTCGTAAGGATAGGAAACTCTTCTTTGGGCGTACACAATTGAAGACCATGTCTCCTTCCTTGAAGGTTCTACCTTGACGCTTCAAATCTCCATATGCCTTTTGTCTATCCTTGGCGGCTTGGATGTCCTGTCTTATTGACTTTACTTGGTCATCCATCTCTTCCAACATTTGCCTTGAAGCTTCAACCCTCAAGGTTGGATCTAAGAACTTTAGGAGACTTCGACAGTCATGCCCATACAATGCTTGAAAAGGGGTCATCTGAATGGTTTGTTGGTAAGAAACATTGTAGGCAAACTCAACCAAGGGCAAGTATTGAATCCACCTTTTTGGTTCCCAGCAGTAGTGTGCCTTTAGCATATCCTCAATCACTTGATTGACTCGCTCCATTTGGCCATCAATTTGGGGATGGTAAGCTGTACAAAAATAGAGTTGAGTCCCAATGGCTTCAAAGATAGCTCTCCAGAAGTGTGATGTGAAGAGAGAATCACGATCACTAATGATTCTTGTAGGTAGCCCATGTAGCTTGAATATCTCCTTGATAAACAACCTTGCAATGTTTGAGGCTTTATAGTTTTGTCTTTACAGGAATAAGGTGTGCAACCTTAGTAAACATGTCAACCACAACCATGATGGAGTTGTATCCTCCCAGGGCTTGGGGTAGGCCTACAACAAGAATCCACACTGATGAATTCCCATTTCATTTGGGGAATGTCAAGCGGTTGGAGTTTCTCTAGCATCATGACATGTTCGGCTTTGATACGTTGGCAAGACAACACTCAGTGACATATTTGACAATGTCACCTTTGAGCCTCTCCCAATGGTAGCTCTTCATAACTTCATTAAGAGTTTTAGCATAGCCACGATGTCCTGTGAAAGGAAAATCGTGAGCCAAATCATTGTTTGGTAGGCCAAATCATGGCATGCTTCCTCTCTAGATTGTTCAAGTATGGGGTTGTTTGGAATAGATAATTTTGTAGCTAGAGATATGGCTGTTGATGGATTCTACAAGATTAGGAAATTTAGGAATTCCTTCTGACTAAGTGCATCGGCAACTACATTCTGTTTCCCTGGTCGGTACTTGCTTTCAAAGTCATATTCCTCCAACACTCCAATCCACTGACATTGCCTCATGTTGAGCTTGTTCTAGGTAAAGTTCCACTTGAGACTTTTATGATCAGTCACTAGTGTAAACTTGTTACCCACGAGGTAGTGTCTCCAAAGCTTGACAACTAAAAGTTCAAGATCATGGGTAGCATAATTCTTCTCATGGCTCTTCAGTTTCTTGAAGGTTATGCTATAGGATGACTTTCCTACATGAGCGCACACCCTAAAGCAAGCATGCTAGTATCAGTTACTACCTCAAACTCCTTATAGTGGTCTAGAAGTTTTAGGATCGGTGCTGATACCAAACTTTTCTTCAACCTATCAAAGCTAGTTTGTTTGGTAGTTGACCATGCAATGTTTGCTTCTTCAGTAAGTCTGTCAAAGGTGCTGCAATCAAAGCATAGTTTTTTATGAAGACCCTATACCATCTTGTCAATCCAAGAAAGCTGCGTATTTCTTTAATAGTTGTTGGTATTTGGCCATCCTAGAACATTTCTGACTTAGGCCGGCTCCACTAAGATTCCTTCTGCTGATATGATGAATCCCAGATAACCAATCTAATGTTTGAGGAATGCACATTTCGTCATCTTAGCATACAACTTGTGTGACCTTATTGTCTCAAGGAAAATCCGAAGTTGGGGTTCATGATCTCCTTCTGTTTGGAATAGACTAGAGTGGCATCGAAGAAGACGAGCACGAAGTTATGAAGATATGGTCTAAAGATATCCTGCATTAACCTATTGAGGGTGGCAGGCGCATTTGTAAGCCCTAATGACATAACTAGAACTCAAAGTGTCCATATCTAGTGTTGAAGGTCGTCTTTGGGATATCTTCTTCTCTGATTCTTATCTGATAGTAACCAGAACTAAGATAATCTTGGAGAATATCTTGGCACCCTGAAGACGATCAAGAAGCTCATCAATTCTAGGAATATGATATTTGTTCTTGACTGTTGATTGATTCAACCCTCTATAATCAATACATAGTCGAAGTGTTCCATCTTTTCCTTTTTTCTGGAACAGTACTGGTGCTTCCCATGCTGAACTGCTAGGATGGATGTAGCCTTGATCTAGCAGTTGCTTGAGTTGTTCCTTCAGCTCAATTGCTTCCGGTATAGACATTCTATAGGGTCTCTTCGCAATTGGCGCAGCTCCTATTACTAGCTTGATCTCATGATCTACTTCTTTTTGAAGCGGGAGTTCTGTTAACTCTTTAGGGACTACGTCCGCGTATTCCTTTAGCCAAGTGACCAAATCACTTTACTTCTTTATCAATATTCACAGTCAAGAAAATCATTGATTTAAAAAAATAGTTTTATTCCATTCATATCAGCATAGCCCTTTTGAGGTACAATTATTTCTTGGGGCGATGGAACAAGTTAATATATTAATTCGAGGAGAATAAGATGTTGTTGCATTCAGCTACATGAACTGAGTAGTAGTACGGATTGGGGTCATCGATTTTCAGGAATCGATAGTTCATTGGAAGATTAGGGTATCTTTTCCTTCGATATCCATTCTTCTCATGACGTCCCAAAACCTTGATTCGGTCGGCAGGGATTCTTTGAACCACTTCCCCGTACACATACTTATTCTGGTTAACCCTTCGACCTCCGACCTGTAGGGTCGCGTTTGCGTGAGCCTCAACAAAGATGAACAGCTTCACGATCTTCAAATCCTCCATCCACTTGATTCTCTTCCAGCTAATTTGAAGGTACGCAGGTCGATGGGCAGCTATATAATAGATCCCTGAAACACCCATCCATCTCCGTTCCACGTATACACGCGATGGATTGTAAATGCGGTCTAGGATGTTCATCATCTCCACCCTTTGTCGATAATCCTTGCAATGCATCGCGGTCATAAACATGACTCAGAACACTAAGAACCTGTTCCATGCTTCATAATTCTGCAAGATAGCATTGAAAGTAAGGAAATGTTTGGGACAATAACATTTGCTTTACTTCTTCTTATTAAAATTTCTTAAAAACAAGTCTTTTGTTGGTTCGCTCTGATACCAACTGTAACGTGTCCACTAGAATTATCCAGGACACGTCTTAGCAGTCCATTGGAAAGGATGTCTAGAAAGCTCCACTCGGCATTCCCATGGAATGTTACGGGATTTGTGATCTAGGTCTTCCCGCGTCTGCCACGTAGCAGAAGTATCCTGGTCGTTCCCACTTAGGATCGACCTAAATCAAGGTTGTCCTGATTGGTCATTATCTAGCAACAACTAGCGTCAGACCCAAGCGTACTACTTTATGCAGAAACGCCAGATCTAAAGTGGATTTATACTGCACTTGGTTCAAGGAGAATGGGAAACGAGGGGGATGCAAAGCTCAATCTCTCTACCATAAGGCATAGTCCCATTCCGTTCCCCTAAAATAGTGTAAATCGGTTAAGACATAACTCTAGGTCATTGCTTTCCTTATTCGTTTTGATGATGATGATCATCCCGCTGTTCTTTGAGATTTTTGAGAAATGTTCCCGGCTAACTGGGACCACCCAACTGTAGGACGGACCCATGGCCCATCCTACGCACTTTTCTCGGTTTGTTTTAGTTATGTAATTATCTAACACATTAATTTGACATATAACAATCAACTTCTTTAATTAATCCTGTTAAGCACTGTTTCCTTCACGGAATCTTATCACGTGACATTAAAAAAACAATATCAAGCAAGTTTTTTTTAAACATTTCATCATTTTATCTTTGAAATACAAGGAGTTCACCAGTAGACTTGTCCATAATTCGCCCGAAGGCTATCCAGTAATCCATAGTGATCACTATTCCAAGCTTCTGCCCATAGACTAGTATGTGGGCCTCGAGATCCAATCCCGAGTCACGTTAGCCTCTTGTGCAGGACCCAGAAGGCGAGGGATTTACGGCCAGAGCCCCCCCTGGACCCAAGCGTCCTCCTGCTCCAAGTAGAGCTCAACGGAGAGACCGCTCGCGGGGGTTCCATCCACGTTCCCGGTGCGGTCAACAATCCCCTTGGTTAGGGTCAGGCAGGCAATCGGGGGTAACTGAAGCTGCCTCTCCCTTCAGGCCTTCAACCTGAAGCATTAGATATCTTTTCATCCTTTAGTTCCTTGAGCAAACAACGCAAACAGTGCTTTCTAAGCTGTTACAAGCACAATTAATTCCAGTGGTCTTTTATTTGGCCAATTACTAAGGAGTGAATCTTTCTCTCCGAATGCATCCAGCACTCGATCCAGGATCAATTGCAACTTGGCAAGATCCCCAAGGGTTTGTTTTGTTAACCCTATATCCTTGGGTTAGGGCCGTACCCTTTTAACCCAACTTAACGAATACCTTAAGTTCTATTAGCAGTAAATATGTTATTCCAATTTACTAATTGGTCTTTTTCTTCCAAGCAAATATCTAACCCTCGTATTTTGGTTACTCTACCCAAGAAAGGTACTATATCACGACGATTATTTATCCTCCTTCAAGATAAACTTGTGTAAGAATCTGACCATCTCATTCCGAGGAATTGACCATTCTCTTGTGATCAAACCACAAGATCATGTGACGTTGTAACTTGTTGCACAAGTTTTGCATCTAATTCATGGGTCTATTTCACCCATCGCATGACGTCTTCTAATCACAGAATCTTGATTAGATAGGAAACAGGGTTTAGGGTGTCTTTATATCCAATCCATTCCCGATTGCACTAGGCCGACATCGTCGGTCCTAGGGTTCGAACTCAATCGGAGTTTCATCTTTTTAACCAATCATCCTTAGGATAGAAACCCTAGATCGTTTCTTGCAGGTATATCTTATTGTCCCTACATTCTGTGAATGTGGGCAGGACTTTAGGGTATGAGAGTTTCAACTTGGTAATAAGTGCGACTTGGAGTATATTGTATCATCCTAAGCGAATCCTTTGCGGTTTAGGTGTTTAGGGTAAACCAATTTACTTGTCTATTCCTAAAGATATTGTCTCGATCAAAGAGGGGAAAAAACCTAGTTGCATTACGATACAATTCTCGTAAGCACACGAGTCATTGCTCTATGTATGATTCGATTTACAAACCCTAGCTTTTCCGATTAAGCTTAAAGCGCATGTTAAGTTACGACACAATTTCCATTGATCCTACTAGGACATGCATTCACGATTTATGCCACTAAGCTTTTAGGGGTTTAGGTTACAATGAACCATGTAGCCCTTTTCTAACTACTACGCAGTTAAATGATATTTATGCCAATTTAAAACTAGAGTTAACCTACTTCAAGAAACTCTAGAATCGTTTCCATGCTTAGTAAATTCATACGGTTGTTAGCAACTTTCTTAATGAATCATTACGAAGAAAGATTTGTCTAATAGTGCGATATGCGATTTAATCTTTCCATGCATAATCTAAGGTGTACTTCAATAATCTTGACTTTATAATGATCGTCATTAATTGTTCTATATTCGTTACTTTGCAATGCACAAAAGCAACTTGCTAAAAATGCATAGACATCTTTCGTTCATTCCATTGAAAAATACAAATGATCGATGTTCAATCATGAGTTACTTCCTTTAGAATAGCCAATGTATTTCAATTGCAAAAGTGCATCTTAGTTCCATGAATTAACCATGCATAATTTCAATATTTCGACGTAAATCAAAAAAATGATGAAAACCTCGACTTGTGGGTTTGGTGAAATGTCCACATGAATTTTAGGGGATGATCCTTCTGCGGTTGCACCTTGTGCCTCTTTAGGGGCCATCGTGAATTCGACTTTCTTGTCTCGGCCGCAGTCTTATGATCTTGGCCTGTCTCCCTTGTACGCGCGAATCCCTTTGAGGTAGGCTCCTTGACCAAAGTACCGACTTGCAGAATTGTGCTTTGGAAGGCCTTAGGGTTCGGAGCTTGGGCCTTCTATTTTCTTTAAAAATTCCAGGAGTTTAAGGAAATCTTCTGTAATGGCCTTATGGGGGAAATCGAGTGGGAAGGGCCTTGTAGCTCCCTCTCCTTCAAAGCCTCGGAAAGGCGTATTAGGGAGCTAATGGGAAGACCTTATAGGCTTCCACTTCGAAGCTTAAGAGGGAAAATAAATTTGGGCTTTCGGAGGGTTCAAAAGGGAAGGCCTTTAAACCGGCTAGAAAAATGAGCTTATGGGTGTTGCAATGAGAAGGGGTTTTTTAAAAAAAACCGAAGTAATATGGACTTGTGTGGGCAATCCACATGGAAAGGGCCTTAAATCCGGGGTACAATGGCTTTATTGGGACTCCATGGGAAGGGGGTTTAAAAGAAAACGGGGGTATAAAGGCTTGTCGAAGTTGCAATGGAAAAGGGGGCTTAGAGAGTCCCCTTAGAAGCTTCCAAGAAGCTTCTAAGAAGCTTTTGGGGGCGTGTGATGTAGGACCACGTGGAAGAAGGGGAACATGGACGAGGAGGATTTTGGAGGCCTTAATGGCGGGTAGGAGGCGGAATGGCGGCAATAGTTTGGGTTGGCAGCCGGCGGTGGCTAAGCGAGCCCAGGCGACGGCTATCAGTGGTGCCTCCCTCTCCTCCACTGATGGAGCATGGCGACCAGCCTCTCCCTCCTTCCACCCTTTGCACGACGCTTCGTCACTCTTCCCTCCTTCTTCCACTAATGCAGCATGGCGACTGGTAGCTCTTATATAGCAACTCCTCCCTCCTCAGGCGCATCACGACACATTGGCAGTGATGTAGCTCTGCCTCCTTCCTCCGCTCACTCCACAATAGCCTCCACAGCCTGTCGCCTTCCTCCTCTCACCTCTCAAGTAGCATGTCGTAGCCTTTTTCCTTTTTTTTTTCTTCAACGCCTTAGAGGGTCTATTTATAGGACAAGGGGGGAGAGGGCTCCCTCCCCCACGTGGCCCCCTTGCATGGTATCCTCCCTTCCACCTCCTTAGTTTTCCAATATAGCCCATCCCCTTCCCTCAGCCACGCTTTGGCTGGGGGGAAGGTAAATATTTTTTTTTTTGCAATAAACCTATCATTATCCTCTTGACCTCCTCCCAAGAGGATGTTTCCCCGTAGGTGATGCGGTTATTGATCCTCGGTCACGGTTGACCAATGCGAAGTACTCCTTTTCTCTCGTACGGTCATAAATCAACTATCGAAAATGGAGATAATCTTTTCACGAATTTACGGTGTGCGGGAGGTTGGTCTAGTAATATTTTTATTCAAACGGAAATATTACACAATAGGCCTTCATGCCTACATCATTAAGATGGAATAGTGTCTATTCATGACATCATTAATGATTATGATTCAAACTAAACATTATAAGGTGTTGAGAAGACCAATAAATTTCCTTAGCATAGGTTGATGAGGCATTATCATCCTACAATAATTGTATTGGATAGCAAAGTTAATTCTTCATAGTAATGTTCACACATGTAATTCTATTTACAACCTTATTTTCACATCAGAATTGCCAGATTTTTATTAAGTTTATCCATGAAGCAATTCAAGTTCTTATGAATCCTATGTTAAAAGACTCAAATTTGAATCATACAACAATTAGTCATGTTGTAATTGTCTTTCTCTCGATTCATAGTGGTGCCAAAACTATCAACATTTCAAAATAGTCTAAAAAAGTCAAAATTTTCAATGTATGTAGAATTCTATGGATTTTACAAATTCTAACCAACATGATACTAATACTTCTAGATTTTAGAAACATTACTTTTTTGGGGTTATGTACTATTCACATTCATACTAACATTTTTTACTTCTATGCACATTCTTTATAGACCAAAAGTACCAATATGAATGCAAGTTTTAGGCCCATAAAATATGGTTAGAATAACCTATCCAATTGGAATCTCAAAGATATGTAAATAATAGCATATTAGTGAATTTGGGAATCTCCTAGTTTCCATTTTTTGAATACTAAAAAGGTGGTACCTGGATAACATGCCCATAAGTTTCTCAAAAACATATGATATGACCTATCATTGGAAATTTCTTGAAAAATGGAATAAATTGAGCTACAGAGCGCTTAATTTGGAGTTATAGTGTTCAAGTTATGACAAATCCAAAGTTTTGACCACGTGTCCCAAACTTATGGAAAGTTACCATTTTCCCCAATATGGTGTTAAATATAGATCAATACCTCACCAATACAATAAAGAAAAATCCTTTTTTCCCTTCATATTTCAAATTGAAAATGGGTTGAACTTGAGCTATCATGCATGAACTTAACCATACTTGATGCTAAAAACTTACACTACAATGAATTAGGCAATTAGCGACGCCGATTAGCGATGGCAGATATCGGCGTCGCTATTGGCGTCGCAACTGGCGTCGCTATTTGCGTCGCAGATAGCGACGCAAATAGGGACACCGCAGGGAAAAAAAGCGTGGCTGAAACCAGAGCGTCGTTTTCATTTTCTTTTCTTTGCCTTTTGAGAGCGAGAGCGAGGGAGAGAGCGAAGGCTTTGTGAGAGAACAAGAGGAAGAGACTTGCCGCCGCCGCCGCCACCGCCGTTGTTCGCGAAGGAGAGGAGGAGCCCTCGTTGCAAAGAGAAGCCGCCCACGCTCGCCATATCTCATTGGTGAGTCTCCCTCTCTCTTTCTTTTTCTTGTTGAAGGTTTAAATCATTCTCTTTTGCTTGTTTAGGAGAGGAAATGAAAGAGAAGGAGAGGGAGAGGGAGAGAGAGGGAGAGAAAGAGAGGGAGAAAGAGAGGGAGAGGGAGAGAAAGAGAGGAAGAGTGCATTCTCTCTCTCTCTCTCCCTTTTGCTTGTTTAATGTTTAAATTACTTTCTTTTTTGCTTGTTTAGGAGAGGAAACAAGAGAGTAAGAGAGGGAGAGGGAGAGGGAGAGGGAGAGGGAAAGAAAGAGAAAGAGAAAGAGAAAGAGAAATAGAGGGAGAGGGAGAGGGAGGGGGAGGAAATAAGAGAGAGAGAGAAAGAGAAAGAGAGGGAGAAGGAGGGAGAGTGCATTCTCTCTCTCCCTCTCCCTTTTGCTTGTTTAATGTTTGAATCACTTTTTTTTTGCTTGTTTAGGAGAGGAAATAAGAGAGAAAGAGAGCGAGAGGGAGAGGAAGGGGAAGGAAATGAGAGAGGGATAGAAAGAGAAAGAGAGGGAGAGTGCATTGTATCTCTCCCTCTCCCTTTTGCTTGGAGGATGTTTAAATCACTTTATTTTTTGCTTGTTTGGAAATGAGAGAGAAAGAGAGATAGAGAGGGAGAGGGAGAAAAAGAGAAAGAGAGGGAGAGGGAGAGGGAGAGGGAGAGGGAGAGGGAGGGGAAGGAAATGAGAGAGGGAGATAAAGAGAACGAGAGGGAGAGGGTGAGGGTGAGAGAAAGAGAGAAAGAGAGGGAGAGGGAGAGAAAGAGAGAAAGAGAGGGAGAGGGAGGGGAATGAAATTTAAGATAATAGACTTATTGATAATGGTATGCAATGTTCTTTGCCATGGGCCATGTTCTTCATAAAAATGAATCCAAAATTATTGTTATAGAAGAAGAAACCCTTAAATTGAGTATAGGATAATTTCTCTCAGGTCTTATGACTATGAGTAGAATTGATTGAAATAAATTTTATTACTATAGTTATAAAATTTCATAGATGGCGCGCATTAATTTTAAAATAGATTACTTATACTCAAAGCCGAGATATAACAAATAATTATCTACCGGGACAAACAAATCGTTGAGCATGATACAACGCCGAGATATAACATCGGAAAATCTCTCGACTACTATATACAATGCAAGGTTTATGGTCAACTTGCAACTTGACGTACATCTCCATAAAGCTATCCATTTAAGCCTCGTTTGCTGTAATGTAGATAAGATGGAAAATGAAGAAGGTCTTATTGTTCAAGACCGCGAGACGTATCTTAATCAGCGTGTCCCATGTCCTTGCTCTCAATGCAAGTTGGCAATTAGATGAAAACGCCGATTGTCTATAGAACACGTACGACGATTTGGCAAGTTTCAATCTGAGATCATTGATCAGGCGATTGCGGATTTTCAGCAAACGGTAATTTGAAGTTAGCATTTTTCATGCATTGTACTCTCAAGCTAATTGAAAACCATACACAATAAGATTAGGTCTTGTTGGCAAATTTTGTATCCAGGGGGGTGATGTCTCGACCCAAGGGGGAGTGCACCCTTTGCGGCCAATTAGAAGAGTTCGTGGATGTGCGATGGATGGACTGCAGGAGCCAATCGACCACTCGCAAGGCCCATCTATACCGTAAATGCCAGAGGAGACAGACAACCTTCCCGACTTGCCTACAATCTTGGAGCCTGAGATGGAGACAATGATCGATGCATTGATTCCCATGGATGTTGAGACATATGACCCGCTTAGAGAGGAAGCATCCATACCATTATATGATGGGTGCCGAGTATCTCGGTTGAAGACATTGCTTGCACTCTTAAGTGTGCAAGCAAAATACGGTTGGAGCGATACGAGTGTGACTGAGTTATTCAGGTACCTTGTACACAGACTTCATTGTTTTTTTTAAAATAGTATTATTGCAAACATTTGTGTTTTTTCAAGGTGTTTTATGATTTTTTTCAGGTTATTGAAATATCATATATTGCCATCTGCAAATACCATGCCTGAGTCTCGTGATGATGCACGACATGTTTTACGGAAGCTTGGCATGGACTACAATCACATCCATGCATGTATCAACGACTGCATATTGTTTCGAGATGAATATGAGACTATGGAGACATGTCCAAAGTGTGGTGCTCACAGGTATCGACAGGACTTGCAAGGGCAGACCATCCCTCAAAAAGTTCTTAGACACTTTTCGCTCATCCCCCGCATAAACCACATGTTTCGCACGTCTGCCATGGCAAGCTTGACAACGTGGCATGTGCAGAATAGGTCCACGGATAGAGTTCAACGAATATCAGCAGATTCGCGTGCATTGAGCCACATTGACTCTACCTTCCCAGGCTTTGCGCGAGAGCCAAGGAATCTTCGGCTCGGTCTCGCCATGGATGGTGTGAACCCATTCGGTTTGCGGTCTCGCCATGGATCCGAACACGGTTGTGGATGAGATGGAGTATTTTGGGAACTTGCAAAGTATTATTACGGTGGATTACCGTAGCTTCTCCATGATACTATTCGATGTGCAGTGGTTCAAAGTGGTACTTGGAGGAGCTGGAGCAACAGTTCGACGAGGTCCATCTGGATTTCTCAAAATAGATTCCGAAAAAAAATGGATGGATTTGCGCGACACCTTTGTGTTGCCGGCCCATTGTGAACAGGTACAAATAGTCATTTGCTTGCTAATTGTAATACGACATGGTTTATGTCACAATGGTTGAAGTCGCTTTGTAAGTGTTTGTGAACAGGTAATCTTCTATCCAAACCCCCGACAACCTCGATGGTGGTATGTTATACCTTCAACTCCTCGAGGTGCGAGAGTATATTATCAAAGTGATGTTCCAGGCATAGATAAAGAAAATATGCAAATAGAGGGATCGAAATTACAAGGGGTGGAGGCCACCGCAAGCTTGGAGCCCGCATCGGCTAACAATGATGGAAATACAGAAGTCGTAGAATTTTTTGAGAACGAGGTAGACTCGTTCTTTTGTGGTGACACGTCTATCGACCTTCCAGTGTATGCAGAGTTGTGTCAGGAGATTAACATGGGACCATAGAATACTTCATTCTTGGAGAATTGTATTACTCAATTCGTTGTTTAGATCTTCCATAAAGGTAGATAAGATATGCATTTTAAGAGGGATTTTTCAAAAATGATTTATATTAATGTGCTTTGTATAGTTTAAATTGATTATTCTAACATCATTTTTTATCTGTGCAGGTATCGACATTTTCAGGATGAGTCGAGGGATGAGCGATGAGGAGTTTCAGGACATGATGGCACGCATGTCTCCAGATCAGCTCGTGAGATTCAGAGAGATGGCAGATCAGGAGCTGTCTCGTTCTTTATCAGGGCACTCTGCTAGATCAGCTTCAACTAGATCAGCTTCAGCGCGATCAGATGCTTCAGCTTCGAGCAGATGATCTCGACACTCACGACTTGGGCCAGAGGGAGGGACTGCGACTGCAGGAGGATCAGGAGGGTGCTGCTGTGGAGACACGGACGTGGTGTCTCCGTCTCGTCGTTCAGCTAGAGTTGCGTCACCTCCAAGATTTGTCACACCTGTGAGGACGTCCACTCCAGTTACTCCGACTTTTGCACAGCCGTCGGCAGATGGCACGCCTTTTGGTGGCACTCCTTTTGGTGGCACCCCTTTGAGTGGCACTCCAGGAGAGGGTATCCCTGTCAGTACACCGGATGTACATGGGTCTCCTGGATATGCCCAGGAGCATGGACGAAGATGGGAGAGGGCCCATCTTAGGCATACTCCTAGGGGTTATGGATACCTAGTGGATGGCAGGTCAGGAGCCATCATCATGAATGATGAGGGGAGGAGGGTGATGGCTCGCATGAGGGAGTTGTGCCAACAAGTTTTTCGGCACAATGTCCTGGATCATTGGAGGAACATACCGGAGGGGAGCAAGGACTACATAGTAGCATCCTTGCACGAGGAGTTCCCGGTGCCAGTCGCAGTGGATAGATTCTCTATGGGCTGGATGATGGATTGCATGCGTGCATACATGTCACATAGACGATTCGACGCACGCAAGGCAATCAAGAGTGGGGCTCCAAAGCCCGAGTGGTTAGATGCAGACGACTGGCACCGATTGAGGGAGGAGGCTACAAATTCGCCAGGACGTTGGAGTCAGCAGAGCGGGAGGCGGCGAGGGCACGAATCGAGGCCGGATTGGTACATCATCTTGGGAGTGGCAGCCACTGGACATATTTGGAGGACTTTGTAAGTTTCTCTTTTGTTTTGCTTATTTGTTTTTTTAAGATATTCTTTGTACTGACAATCATGTTTCTAACAGTTAGCATTTTGTTTTCTTTGCAGCACTCCATTACAAATCGCGATCTGCAAGGCCTTGAGACTCGATATGCAGAGAGGCACGGTCTCAGGCATTGATCGACCGATTGTATAGATGCGGTGGCCCTGTAAGTCACTCATCTTTCTTGTCCGTAGTTACCATGAGATATTTGAATGCATTATTGTATGGTGGATTGATATGTTGTTTCTTTTTCTACAGAATCCGTTTGATGCTCCTTTGCAGCGGGAAGAGCTTTCGGGGGACGAGGATTTGTAGCCCGCCCTTGGATCCTTAGAGCTCACACACCTTTAGTTTTTAGTCGCTCGATCTATGTAGACATTTTCTATGTATTAGTGATATTGTTTCATGATTGTACCAATCGCATTTTATGCGATATCATGTATTTATTTCATGTATCAGTTTTATGATTTCAGTATACATTCTTTTTGTTTGCAAATGCTTTGTATACAGCAATGCAGAAACTATTTTGTATGGCTCTCATATAGCACACAGTGCTATATGTGGCAAGGCAGCTTGCTGCCCTGCCACAATTTTTTTTTTCTTTGTTACCGTCGCTATTTGCATCGCAAATTTACTGCACACGTCGCTATTGGCGTCGCTATGAGCGTCGCAAATACTCTGCAACTGTCGCTATATGCATCGCTATATGCGTCGCAAGCGACGATTCTATGGCATCGTCAATAACGACGCTTTTTGCGACGATGGGGGCAAATTTTTTTGTTTGTATTTTCGTCACTTTAAACGTCGCTATAAGGTCTATATCTTGTAGTGTTAGGCTATGCCAAAAACTTGGTGAAATTCTACAAGAGTAGCCATAAGCTTATATGTATCAAGCCAAATTTTCTTAGAAATTTTTGAATGTACTTCAATGCCATTATTTCACTTGTGTATATTGAAGATTCAATCAATAGTGCAACAATGCCAACTTTGACTTGTCAAAAGCATAATGTAATTCAACTTCAAAGGCTCAAATTGCAACATCATCCATATCTGTACAGACAAATCATCGAGAGATAAATTGATGACAAAAAGAATACTTTTGTGTTTTCTCACATAAATTGTACTCTCAAATAAACCATTGCAAAAAAATAGTAGCTAGCAAATATGCATTTATATTCTCATACTAAGCTCAAGATGTTTACTTGTGACCATAAAGTTCCTTTCTCAACATGCATATAGTTGCCTCATGTATATTAATCAAGAGACTATGAAGCATATACATCCTCATGTAAGTCACTATTAAAAAATGCAACTAACTTTCTTCTTTGAAAGGGTATCATAGTCGTTGTCCAAGGGAAATCCGATCGTGCCACAAATAAAAGGAAAATCGCATCATGCCACGATTTTGCAAAGGACACAAAAAGAAGCAAGAAAAAGGAAGGTTTGCAATGGTAAGCTTCCAATGGAAATCCTTAGGGATTTAAAAGCAAAGTAGAACTTTAAGCATTAGTCACACAAGCCAATGTTTGACCAAACAAGCACCATGAGAAAACAAACCCACTTTCTTGTAGCCTTGCCCTCTTTCTAGTCTTGATTTGATATCTCATTAGAAACGGATTTTCCTTTTCTTTCTTTTTGATATTGATAATGTCATAGGATTGAGGAAAGGAAGAGAGGAAATAATTCATGTTTGGGCAAGACAGTAGAGTGAGGAAAAGATAAAAGACTTCATGTCTGTTTGTATATGAGTGAGAGGGAAGGAGCTTTACAAGTTTTAGGAGTAAGGATTCATGGATTCAATTTTGAGATAACAAAAGGAGAGAAATATTAAGAGATATTTTCATCATCTTGTAATGGTTTCAATTTCTCACGCATCCTATTAAACTTCTCCTCCTTTTGAACAACAATGCTATTGTCAACACTTGCATGAGAGTTGCTAATACAATTATACTACACCAACTCGGTTTTTTTTTTTGGCATTGATGCTTTCAATATTTCATGTAGGAAAAGCTAAGATCAATTAGACTATAGGAAATCATATTGATTGCATGGCCTAATAATAGCACCTTGTGCAATCAAGTTGGCATTCACAGCATAGAACCATGCCTTCTAGGCTGAACGGCTTGTATCATACTCTAGCTCTATTTACATGCTAAAGATTATGGATAAATGAAGAAGTATGGATCTTTATATTGATTGCACCTCAATCTATTAAACTCTCTTGAGATTAGTGCAACCTTTTATACTAGTAATAATGCCACAAAAAATGCACTAGCCTCACCTTTAATTGCCTCCCTTTCCTC
This sequence comes from Lygodium microphyllum, assembly GCF_053477565.2. Lineage (NCBI taxonomy): Eukaryota > Viridiplantae > Streptophyta > Polypodiopsida > Schizaeales > Lygodiaceae > Lygodium > Lygodium microphyllum. Next base: position 6,370,576 of record NW_028229514.1, on the reverse strand, counting down.
TCCGAGGAAGAATAATTTCCATCTTTAAAAAATGGCAACCACTCCGACTATAGTATAGCCTCTTTGATTAGTTACAATGCGAGTTTATAAAATGATGCCCTCAATATATCAGTGCCATATTTCCTATGTGGACTATTGCAGTGAGCAAAGTTGACATAAATCTTCATGCTGGAGATGGTCATGTAACTTCGGTTGAGTGCAGCTCTACTTCAATGTTCTCCTTCTTTTATCAAATTTGTTTCTCCTTATTTCTCCTCAATGATATTTCCCCTCTAGTATATGTTGCCTAAAACCATGCATTGAGTAGTTCAAACATCCTATTCCCTCCTTACTTTTTCTACCTTGAAAAATCAAAGCATGATCTCCCTCCAATTCTCCACACTAGGCCATCCTCACACAATTTACTCTATGGCATCTCATATAGAAAAATATAGCAAAAACTCATGGTTGCATCTACTTAAAGCATGATTTTTATCCTTTCACTCATCAAAGATTCATATTTTTGGGTTTGGAAGATCATCCAAATTCACCAATGGATGTGAGTCTCTAAGTACCCTTAGATGATGTATAATCCTCTCCTCAGTTATGCCCCAACTCTTTCTTCATCTCTTCATAAAAAATAAACATTTATAGAAGAATTGAGAGACCCCATCACTTGATCTTATTCATGCAATAGACAAAGGAGCAAGCAATCTTCTAGAGTCTGTACAAACTCACACATTAGTCAAACTAAAACATATGAAATGAATGTAGTCTTTCTTCCAACTAACCAACCAGAAAACATCCTTCTTCCATGGTTTTTTAGGAGTAAATGTGGATCACCACAACATTCACCCCCTCTAAACATGCTTATCCCACAAAAGGGCCACATCTACCCATCCTTATCTCCTCCAAGCTCTACAAACAACTCAAGCTTCTCATCCTTAGCATCCAAAGTGTCATCATCATCTATATATCATACACTATCTCTTCTTCAATCTCTTTGTCCATATGATCATCCTCTCCTAAATTTTCCATTGCATATGTGCCATTACCTCTCCTTTTGAATGTTTTTATCCTCTAACCCATAGTAGGTATCCTCAAGTCTGTTCCCTCAAGCTCAATTAATTCAGAAGTAGCATTCTCGTATGCATGTTTCACCATGTAAGACCCAATACACCTTTTAACCATTTTCCAAAAAATGCTATGCCAATTTTGTAGGATACTATTGTAAACCAATATCCAATCTCCCTCTTCCACTGCTCTAGGCCATAGTCTGTGTGACTGCTATCAAACCCATCCTTGTTTTGCAACCTATCTTTGTTAAGTTTTTGCACTACACACTATACATCCTTTGACCTTTGCTCAAGATAGTAAATGAGAAGAGCTAAGAACTCCTCCTTAGACATATCCTCCTACCAAGAAAAAGTGCTCGAAGTAGATTTACAGGCCTTTGTCAATATATATGGCTTATGCCCATACATCAAGCAAGTATAGATCTAGTGGCAACACTGTGTGAACTACAATCTACCCAAAGAGCATAGGGCAACATTGTTAGCCAATCCATGATCTTCCCGCCCAAAGAAGAAGAAACTAGCAAGAAAATGCTTCAGCCTCCATCTCTCTTCATATATTCTTCACTGATCTTCCTCTTGTGTGTATATTGTGTGTTTAGTGTAGTAGCACAAGCAAGTCTCCCCACCACATGATTCATGACATGGTATCAAAGTGGTGCCACTAAGACAGGCTGGTTTTGAATACTAAAGTGAATGAGAAGAATCAAGGATTTGAGCAAGCAAGCAATGGGTAAGAAGCTCTCCCATTTTTCAACTCTTTCTCTTAAATAGTCCATGTGGAGGCATCCAAAGCATGGCAGAGCAAAAATCTCATATTGCTATAAGATTTGGAAAAGGCCTTTACAAGTTAACTTCAAGTGAAGAAATGGAGCCATAGTTAAGTGACCCCTTGATTGTTGTTGAAGAATTAAAGGCATAGAAAGAATGGAATAAAAAATAGAAAACGGTGATGTGTTGGCTATCTATGGTCATTGAATAATATCATGTTGGGGCATATTAGAAATGCAAAAACTTCATATGTAGCTTGGATGATTTTTAAGTGCATGTTGTTAGTAAATACAAAGGCATGAAAGATTCAATAAAACTAAGAATTGAATACTTTGAAGAAAGGAAAGTTTTCTATAAATGAGTATATTTCAAAAATGAGAAGCATTGTAGATGCCTTATAGCTATTTATGCAATATGCAATGATAATGATTTGGTTTCATCTACTTTAAGTGGATTTAATCATGCAAAAACCTAAAAATCATTTTTCACTTCTGTGTATGTACAAAAATCCATTTCCAATTTTTGATGAGTTGGTCACTCTCATGATCATCGAAGAGATCAATATGCAAGGTGAATCATCTGAAAGAAGTGGTGAACAAGTCCAAGAGTTTTATCCAAGGTCAAGAAGGGGACATGGAAAATCCTCTTAGAGATGATGTGGTATAGGACATGCTGGTAATAACCAGCAAAAGAGGTTAAATCAGTAGTTCGATGAAATGCATGTTTCATGAGGCCGTGGAAACTTTAGAGGCAAAGGGAGCTCTACAGAAAGAGGTGGATGAAGGAATAGATGTTCTAGAAATTATGGTGTTTTTTGTTATTATTGTGGCAAAACAACTTATATTATAGCCTATTGTTATGCCAAGAAGGATGATATCCGTAGACTTCATAAATTGTGGCAAGGAAACTATGCATCGTCTTCATGACAAAATAAAGGTAAAAATGAGTATTTATTTACTATATAGCATCTGATGAATGTTGTTACAAGAAAGGGAACACATGACAATGTATGGTATATTTATTCAAGTGTATATAATCATATGACCAGTCACACTAAATGATTTGGAGAGATACAAGATTTACAAAATCTAAGTTATATGTAGATGACTAATGATTCATACTATTCAATTTTCCACGTTGGAAAGATTACCTTGTTCTTGCATGATGTCTAGATAAAGAGTTTGTCAGATGTATTACATGTGCCATTAATTACAAAGAGTTTAGTATCTCTTGGCTAAACGATAGAACAAGGATTTCCAGTTCAATTTAATGTAAAAGATGGTTTTGTAGAAGACTTTAATGATAAGTGGAGGCTGGTCACAAAAGGAAGTAGAGTTGGCCACATGCTCACTTCAAATGTTAGAATTCTTATTATAAATATTGTTGTGTATGCTAAAGGAAAAGGAGTGGTTGCAGACATTGAAATATGGCACAAATATATTGGACAAGTAAATATGAAAAGGTTAAAAGTGATATATTCCAAAGGATTTGTTATAGGGTTGCCTACTTTTAGAGTTGCAAAATTTCATAAAGTATGTGAAGCATATAAATTTGATAAGCAGGCAAGACAATCTTTTTCACATGATAGAGATATGAGAAGAAATATACTTGATGTTACCCATATAGATGTTTGGGGGCCTACATAGAAAATATCTCTTAGTGGTAGAGCAAATAGTTTATCATATTTATTGATGATTATTCAAGAAAGTTGTAGGGGTATATTTCATGAAGGAAAAGACTGATATATTTGAGCACTTCAACTTTAAAGTTACTATTGAAATAGAAATTGATGCCAGGAGGCATATTCCACGGTGGATTTCGTGCTACGATGGATTCCGTGAGGTTTTACGGTGGATTCCGTAAACTTAGATGACCGGATTCACCACGTGAGCATTCTGCGACCGATTTGCGCACCAGTGGTATCAGAGCGGAGCAGAGATCAAGAGCTTCCAATCGCTACCAATCTCGGGCGAAGGCGGAGCTCTAGGAACAAACGGGCTCTACAGTCAATCTTATCGCAAACCGTCGATACAGGCAGACTTCTGGCGATCAAGAACCCCTGTTTCTACTATCAGATCGCGAAGGACCAGGCTCTGCAGGCGGAGGACCATGCATACATCTCCATCATCAAGTTGTTGAAAACAGAGATAAGCTCTCTTCATAATCAAGTTAATTATCACATCAAAGCTTAATCTTAAGCTTAGGAAACTTCATTAATCAAATTGTGGGCAAAACGGCATCATCCGTGATTTTCGGCGCAAAAAACGGCCCCCCCGCCCCACGAAAATTGACGCCGCCCTGTTTCTCCTCCATTAAGCTTATTAAGCTTAAGCTTAATCACTTAAGCTTAAGTCATCAAGCTACTCTCAAGTCACACAGGGCAAACAAGTCCATAAACTTCAGGTCCTACACCTCAGAAGTCAAGTTCAGCAAGTCAATTGGAATCAAGTTCTGTAAGTTCTGCAAGTCGGCCTAAGTTCAGCAAGTCAACAACTCTGCAAGTCTGCTAAGTCTGCAACTCTGCAAGTCAGACTAGTCAACTGGAGTCAGAACTGACTAGTGCTTAAAACTCATAGAAGACTTGTTCATATGCAAAAACTCTGAACTGGAAAGTTGTTCGTGGCAAGATGTTCTACCTATCTACAAATTCATTGAAGTACTTTCAGCAAACAGAGACATAAATATTGCAAATTTTCTGAAAATTGAGAAAGAAATACCCAAAAATACATAGCCTTGTAACCCCGAATTTGAGCTATGCTCATCCCGCTAACCTGATTTTGAGTGAGAAAGGTTTATTGAGTTTTACAGGATGACTACCCCACATATGGATGATCCTATGACTGAAGACAACTTACCTGAGCCTACCATGGAACAAAAGCTGGATCTAATCATGCTACAATTGGAAGAAGAGCGAAGGGCTAGGCAAGCATTGCAAGCGCGATTAATAAAACTACAAAGAGCATCCACCGACAAAGAAGAACCTCAAGCTGAAGATTTGATTCGCTGTACCATCGACGCCACTCTTGAAGCACAAACCATTCACAAGGAATCAAAGATAAGTAAACAAAGTTTCAAGTTTCGCACTTTCAATGGCATACGAGAAGGAAATACTATTTTATCATTCATTAGCCAGTTTGATGACTATTTCCATGAGGAAACTTATCCAGAAAAAGATAAAATCAAGTGTGTTACTAATCATCTGATAGACAGAGCATCACTTTGGTGGACTGTAGTCCGCAAGAGCATAGAATGTCCTGCTACTTGGGAAGATTTCAAGAAGAAGTTCATGCAGAATTTCCTTCCACCGCAATTTCATGAGAAGGCTATCAAGCAATGGGATTTACTTCAACAGCGAGATCGTAAGCCTATTCCACAGTATACAGAGCGTTTTTGGAATGCACTCCTACAGCTACGCATGCTTGAAGACGTACCAGAGACGACACATAAGCGGAAGTATATGTCAGGACTCCTTGGACATTACTACGCTGAAGTGAACATGTTCAAGCCTGCTACCCTTGAAGATGCCATCTCCTTAGCTCACGACACTGAAGATAAGTTACGCGGAAGAGACAGACGACCATAGCAATTCCAAGCCAACGGTAATTATGGATCTAAACAATTCAATTCCGATTTTAGAAGGTTTAATCCAGGTCGTTTCTCATCACCATCTTTCCGCAAGAATTGGCCTAAACCACCTGCATTACCATCCACTATCAATCCAAATTCTAAGCCTATTCCACAAGCAAATCCAAATGTACCCAGACTTCCAGCCATTGCAAATAATGTAACCAAAGCCAAGCCAATAGTATGCTATAAGTGTCACCAGCAGCCAGGGCATCTCGCAGCAAATTGTCATTCAAAGAAGCCACCAGCACATATCAACTATCTTGGAGCCATGGACAAAGACGAGCATGAGGATATGCCAGATTTCACTGAAGATGAGGATGATCCTACTACTACTTCCGACACTTTACCAGATATGCCTACTCCACATTCATTGTTGACTATGAAATGTATGGTGCATGGAAAGGAAAGAACTATCTTGCATGATGATGGTAGTACTCATGACTTTATTTCAGCAAAATTGGTAAAGGAATTAAAATTACATACAGTACCTATGCATTATCGCATAAAAGCTGCATTTTTAGGCACTAGGTACAATGGCACACAAGAAGTACAAGATTTAGAAATTCAAATTGGTGCATACATTGAAAGAAGAAATTTCTTAGTTGTCCCATTACAGTCAAGCGACATTATTCTAGGAATGCCATGGAGACACCAGCATAATCCAAATATATATTATTCCACGCACACAATGAATATTAATTTTCAAGGAAAATCTATTACATTATATGGTATGCATGCATCTCATATTTTTCCACTACTTTCGCATACTCAAGCAAAACGTGCACTACGTAAGAATACTAAATCATATCTCATTTGGGTGAATGAATTGCACGCAAAGGAAAATCATATGCATCCTAGGCATAAGGAATTTCTTGCATATTTTAAGGACTGTTTTGCAGAAGACCTACCACCAGGTTTACCTTCTTCACGTCTAGAAGACCATAAGATTGATTTAATTCCTGGCACACAACCACCTTGTAAAGCACCATATAGGCACAATCAAATAGAGCAAAAAGAAATCCAGAGTCAAGTTAAAGAATTACTAAATAGAGGCTTAATTCGACCTAGCGGTTCTCCATTCGGTGCACCTGTACTCTTAGTCAAGAAAAAGAATAATACCTATCGTATGTGTATTGACTACCGAGCATTAAATAAGATCACTGTAAAGAATAGGTATCCTATACCTAGAGTTGATGACCTTATGGACAAACTGCAAGGATCTTCTATATTTAGTAAAATTGACCTTAAGTTTGGATATCATCAGGTGAGGCTAGATAGATCCGACATATTTAAGACCGCATTCAGGACACAATTTGGCCATTACGAATTCTTAGTCATGCCATTCGGATTAACTAATGCACCTGCTACTTTCAGTAGAATGATGAACCGCATCTTTTTGAAATATAAATATTGTGTGATTGTTTTCTTTGATGATATTTTGGTGTTCAGTCAAAGTAAAAAAGAGCATTATGAGCATTTATCATTAGTTTTTCAATTACTGAAAGAAAATCAATTGTTTGCAAATCCTGAAAAGAGTGAATTCTTTAACACGGAAATAGAACATTTAGGTCATATTGTATCAAAAGAAGGAATTAAAGTTGATCCTAAGTAAATTGATACAATATTTCATTGGCCTGTTCCTAAAAATGTACATGAATTATGCTCATTCCTTGGTCTTGCTAGTTTCTATAGGAAGTTTGTACGTAATTTTTCATTACTTTCTTTACCATTAACCAAACTTCTTAAGAAAGGAATTGCTTATCAATGGACTGAAACTCAGCAGAAATCCTTTGATTTACTGAAACGTGCATTAACCAATGCCCCTGTTCTACAATTGCCTAACTTTAACAGACCATTTTTTCTAGTTGTGACCGATGCTAGCGGATGAGGAATAGGAGCCGTTCTAATGCAAGACAACCATCCAATAGCATATTCTAGTTCTAAGCTGAAACCTTCTGAGCTCAAATATTCCACTTATGACAAAGAACTATTAGCAGTTGTACAAGCATTAAAACAGTGGAAGCATTATTTAATGGGTTCAGAATTCATGATAAAGACCGACCAGCAAAGCATTAGACATCTACTTAGCCAACCCCAAATTTATGACCGTCATATCAACTGGCCTTCCTTCATTCAAAGTTTTCATCCTATCATTCAATACCAACCTGGAGAAGAAAATGTAGTTGCTGATGCATTGAGTAGAAGACCTGCAATTCATAATATTTCTATCATATCTTTTGATTCTTTGATTGCTATGAAAGATACATATCACCAGGATATTACTTTTTATTCTGATTGGCAAAAATTAGTTCAAAATAATTTCATTCCTGTTGATTCATTGTCATATAATGATGGCTTTATGTTTTTTGAAAAGAGACTTTGTGTTACTATTCCATTCCGATCTTTTATTTTGAATGAAATTAATTGTCCCCCATATCAAGGTCATAGAGGTATCATATCTACATTACGCATGTTAACTGAAGATTTTTATTGGTCGCATATGGATGCAGATGTATCTAATTTTGTTTCTGAATGTTTGATTTGTCAGAGAATAAAGAGACATCATGGTAAACAGTATGGATTACTAATGCCTTTGTCTATTCCATCTAAACCTTGGGAACATATTTCTATGGATTTCATTACTGGTTTACCAAATACTAAATCTAACCATGACATGATTTGGACAATTGTAGATAGATTTAGTAAGCAAGCATATTTCATTGCATGTAAGAAAACTTTAACAGCATCACAAGCAGCACAGTTATTTTTGAAAACTGTTTTTACTAACCATGGATTGCCAAAAGTGATTATTTCAGATCGTGATTCTAGATTTTGTAATAATTTTTGGATTACACGGTTTGCAAATTTAGGAACAAAGATTGATTTCTCATCTGCATTTCATCCAGAAACAAATGGACAAACAGAAGCCACAAATAGTACCATTCTAGATCTTTTACGTGCATATACTATCTCTAAACCTCAGACATGGGATACTCATTTGCATTTATTACAATTTGCATACAACAATACACTGCACACATCTACAAAGAAAGCACCTTTTGAAGTTATTTATGGATATAGATTATCTACACCTGTTGCATCTTTGTCTAATAAAATTCAGAGTGCTGATGATATTGCTACTATGCATAACAGTATTTTTGATGAGGTTAAGGATATGATTGCTAAAGCCCAACAATCATATACCAAACAAGCTAACAAGAAAAGACAAGCTATGAATTTCAAAGTCGATGATTACGTTTGGCTTAGAATAGAAAAGCGTAGACTGCAAAGTGTAGATAGACATCCAGTTGTCAAATTAGCTCCTAGATTCTATGGACCATTTAGAATCATTCATAAGATTAATGATAATGCCTTCAAGTTAGAATTGCCATCTCATTGGAAAATTCACAATACATTTCATATTAGTTTATTGAGACCATTTAGAGGCCAATTACCTATCCACCCTGTTTATGAAAACCCACCTTTATTAGAGGAAGATACTGGAATACTTGAACCAGAAGCCATCATAGACACTGACTACATGACCACTAGAACTGGCCGAAGGTATTCTAGATATGTAGTAAAATTTAAGAACCATCCTGTAGAGGAAGCACAATCGATGCACGCTAGAGACTTAAATGCTTTCCCCACTCTGTTAGCTCCACATTGAGCTAATAGCAATTGAGGTCAATTGCTATCCCACCCCGGGGGTATGATGCCAGGAGGCATATTCCACGGTGGATTCCGTGCCACGATGGATTCCGTGAGGTTTTACGGTGGATTCCGTAAACTTAGATGACCGGGATTCACCACGTGAGCATTCTGCGACCGATCTGCGCACCAGAAATAGGCTTGAAAGTTAAGTGCTTGAGGCTAGATAGAGGGGGAGAGTGCCTCTCTAATGAGTTCAATGACTTCTTGAGGTCTCATGGAATAAAGACATAGTTTACTTATTGGTATACCCTAGAGCAAAGTGGGGTCGTAGAAAGAAAAAATAGAGATATTGCAAATGTTGCATGGACATTGATGTCTAAAAAGAATATGGCAAAATATTTTTTGTTTGAAGTTGCCTATATTGTTGTCTATGTTATGAATAGAACTCCCATAGCTACAATTTATGGAATGATCCTTAAATAATGCTTTACAGATAAGAAGCTAGATGTGCCATACTTGAAAGTGTTTGGTTGTATTGCATATGTTCATGTGCATGATGAGGTATGAAAGAAGTTTGATCCAAATGTTGAAAATATATATTTTTATTGGATACTCTTTAGAGAAAAAATAATATCGCTATTATAACCTTTCCATAGGTGAGTTTAGAGTTAGCACTAATGTTATCTTTATGAGATGAGCAATTGGTATGCATCTAGTAGTGATGCATTGATGATGATGATGATGATGATAGTTATGTGCAAATAAGAAGCAAGAATCACAGGGCCTTAGCCGGTCGAAAACATCATTTGGTACTACATCCACAAGTAGTCCTTGGTTTGGGAGACTAAGGAGGAGTAGTCCCACATCTTCAAGTATATCAACAAGTTTTATAGGTAAAGACAAAGGGAAGAAGAAAGTGTTGAATGGTAAGGATGCATCTACTAATCATTTGGGATTTGATGGAGGTTCTAGTGATTTAGAGAGTTTGAAGGATGGTCTTGGTATTCCTTCAATCAAGACACTAGGTATACAAAGAGCACATGGTAATGTAAAGACTCCACTGAAAGTGTAATATTTTGATCCTACAAAAAAATACATGACTATGAATGTGTTAGTAATTTAAAAAAGACACAATACATAAATTACATCATCTTTTTCTTTTTTGTCACAAAAAAAAAACGGTCAATAGCTTAATAAACGTTGACGTAATCAACAATGCCCTCATCCCTGCACATATCAACATCCTCATCATCATGAACGTCAACATCATTGCATTGCTGATTGGGAAGGATAATAAATTTCCTCCCCCCCAAAATAAATTACACATAAAGTAATATTAATGTGCTTTTGATAAACGACCCCCCTGCAAAACTATAAATTGAGGGCATGTGGAAAACGAGAGGGAACAAAAAGGGCAATATTGATGAGGGTGAGATGTTGATCGAGAGGAGGAGACTCTATTCCGCAATTCCAAGACGAAGAGACTCTACTCCGTCAACTTAAGAGGAGAAGACTCTACTTATGAGATGAGGAGATACTATTCTATTCAACCCAAGGAGTGGATACACTGAAGATCTCTCATCCTCTTCTACTCTAATCCAAGAAGAGAGCACGTTAAAGAAACCTATACTATTCTAACAATCCAATAGAAGTCATATCTCTACTCTCGACCCTACTTCGTCTACTAGAGAGAAAGACAGAGAGAGAGAGATATGTATATATCATACCTATTCTCTCACTCTTGCTCTATACTAGAGAAAGAGCTACTATTGTTCTTATCCTTACTTGCCAAGGTGAGAGAGAGATATGTGTTTCTCTCAATGAAGCAAGAAGAACCATCAGCAAGGCCTAGATCATCGAATCCTACAATAACCATCATCATCATCGAGAGTCTTACACCTCTACTAGCCAGTATTATTGCCACGTTCTTCTTCTTCTACAAATCATATTTCCCTCATGGCCCTGAAAAGAAGGAATTCAAAATCGGAAATCGCGTGGCGGTACTAACATGGAACTAACAGTTAGAGTTGCAAGCATGGGAGTCACTAACGAATTCAAGAGTGTGGATAACAACCCTTTACTAATCACAATACCATAGGTTTTTCTAAAAATTTCTGTCTAAATTCAATAGGAATAAGATAAGTCTCTTAAGAAATATTGCGATCTTAGGGCATTCACTTGGTAAATTGTTAGAACATATTATAGGCTAGAAACTATTAGGAAAACTATGAAAACCTAGAACTCAATAGAAATCATGAGGAATTCTCCAATACGAATTTTTCAGGAATAAAACCCTGAAGAAATTAGTCAAGGATATGGTTTTAATCTAGAAGCTTTGTTAGAAGATTTTAAAGACCAGAAATATCTCTAAGTTGAAGAAATTGACTTAAGGTCAAAAAACTTGGGTTACAAGAATGTCATCATAAACCTTAAACTGAGAAGTTAGAGACCCCAAAATCTAGATACGAGCTTATTGAATGAAGTTCAAAGGTCGATTGGGTAACGTGTCCGCTTGTATCTTTAGGACACGTCTTAGCAGTCCACCGGAAAGGATGTCTAGAAAGATCCACCCGGCACTCCCATGGAATGTTATGGGGTTTGCAATCTAAGGCTTTCCGCGTCTGCCACATAGTGGAAGTATTCCGACCGTTCCCACTTAGGATCAACCTGAATTAGGGTTTCCTTTATTGGTCATTTCCTAACGGCAACTAGCGTCAGACCCAAGCGAACTACTTTACGCAGAAACGCCAGGTCCGAAGCAGATTCACGCTGCACTTGGTTCAAGGAGAATGGGAAACGAGAGGGATGCAAATCTCAACCTCTCTGCCAAAAGGCATAGTCCCATTCCATTCCCCTAAAACAGCGTAAATCGGGATCAATCATAACTCTAGGTCAACACTTTTGTTGTTCGTGTTCTTTGACGATCTTCTTGCTGTCCATCGTGATTTTAGAAAATTTCTCGGCCAATTGGGACAACCCATCCATAGGCCCATCCTTCGCACTTTCCTCGGGTTGTTTTAGTTATTTAATTACCTAACACATTAGTTGGACATGTAACAATCAGCTTCTTTAATTAACCTGTTAGGCACTGGTTCTTTCACGTAATCATATCACTTGACATAGGAAAACAATATCAGAAAAGCTCCTTATTAACAGGTTATCATATTTATATTTTAAATACAAAAAGTCCAGCTCGTAGGCTTATCCACAATCCGCTCGTAGGCTTATCCACAATCCGCTCGAAGGCTATCCAGCAATCCACAGGCCCGTAGACTAGTATGCGGGCCTTGAGATCCAATCTCGAGTCATGTTAGCCTCTTGTGCAGGGCCCGGAAGGCGAGGGATTTATGGCCAGAGCCCCACTGACACCCAAGCATCCTCCTACACCAAGCAGTGCTCAACGGAGAGACCTCTCGTGGCGAGTTCGGTCCACTTTCCCGCCGCAGTGGGTCAGGCACGCAGTCGAGGATAACTAAAGCTGCCTCTCCCTTCAGGCCTTCAACCTGAAGTATAGATATCCATTTATCTTTTAATTCATCGATCAAATAAAGCTAAACAGTGCTCTAAAATCTGTAGCAAGCACAAAACATTTCCATTGATCATTTTTGTTGGCAAACTGCTAAGGAATGAGTCCTTCCTTTCAATTGCATCCAGCACTCGATCCGGGATAACTTGCAATTTGGCAAGATCCCTTATATCCTGGGTTAGGGTGTACCCTATTAACCCGACTTGGTCAAACCTTAAGTTCATAGGTTATTTCAGTTTATCGGCTGGTCTATTGCTTCCAAGTAATCTTCTTTACTCAAGAAAGATACTAAATTAGGATGATTATTCATCCTCTTGCAAGATAACTTGCGTAAGGACCTGCCAACCTCATTGCGAGAATTGGCCATTCCCTTGTGATCCAATCACAAGATCATATGACTCCGCACTTCTCATTGAATGGAGTCACGAAACAATCTGTTTCTGATTACATTAGGCTGACATCATCAGTCCTAGAGTTCCAAGTTCCATCTCGTAAGATTCTTAGGGACAAACCCTAGTTCACTTTCCAATTACATTTAACTGTCCCTACATTCAGTGAATGTGGGTAAGTATTTAAGGTATAGGAGTTTCACTTTTAGCAATACATATGATTAGGTCACGTATTAGTTCCTAGTGAATTTATTGGAATTTAACTCATTCTAAACGAGTACTCCGGGGTTGAGGTGTTTAGGTTTTATGCCAATTTGTTTAACTCTTGAAGATAGTTACGTTATCATTTCATAAACACATGACTCGTTGTCTACGCATAAATTGATTTTTCAACCTTAACTTATCGATTAAGTCTATAGGTTAGGTTAAATCAACTAATCTTCCTATAACTTGCGAACAAAATTCATGCTAAACAAGCAACCTTCTACTTGATAATTTATGTAGTTGACAAACGATAATTGCCTAGTGTTATGCATCGTAAGAATCATTTCATGCCTTGCACTTTCCTAAGGAATCCTAGAACTTTCCATGATGATTCAATTTGCGAAGAGGATATGGGTTAATAATGCGATATCCAGTTTATACTTCCATGTTTAAATGAGGTATACTATTTTAATTCTGTTCTATAACAATGGACATTAATCTAATTTTAATTCATTGCAGTGCATAAAGCTATTTACTAGAAATGCATTTATACGGCCTTTATTTTGCTTGTTTTATTAAAAATATTAATGATTAAATTCCTCTATCATGAGCTAATTTTTCTAAAGCATTTAAAATGAAAAATGCATCATATTTCCAACAACTATTCTTTGCACGATTGAGTTATAACGATACCAAATACAAATGATGAAGGAAAACCTAGACTTGGGGTGAGATGTCCACGTGGATGCTAGAAGACGAACCTCCTGCGGTGGCTACGCCTTGAGCTTTCTTAGGAGGCATTGTGAATGTAGCCTTCCCGTCGTGGATGCAACTTTACAACTCCTTTTTGAAATTCCACTGTGGTTCCCTTTTGCAATAACTTGAATCATCCGTCGAAAACAGTTTTAGAAGGCTTCCTCCTTGAAGTAGGGATTTCGAAAGGGGGTGTTTCAAGATCTTTCGTGAATAAGATCCATTAAAGCCATGGGAAAGGCTTAATGGCCTTATAAAGACTCACACGAACGGGGAATAAAAGGTGTAGAATCCCTTACGAGTGCTTTTGAGTGGGAAAGCAAGGTGTCAAAAGATCCTCAACACTGTCCTTTCTTTTACATGTGGGGGAAAAAAACAAGGTATGGGAGAGCTAGATGGGTTATTTTTGCATGGCCTAAGGGCGCCATTAAAGGGATTTAAGATCCGGGAAGGAAGAGACTTTAAGATAACATCTTTTGGTGGAAAAAGGACTTTATAAAGCTTCAAGGGGAAAATTGAGGGTGGAAAGGAAAAAGGGCTAAGGTAAAATTTTCCTGAGGAAAAAAGGGCCTTATAGAATCCTAAGGAAGAAACTCCAAGGGGGGAAAGAAAGTAGCCTTAAAGGCAATGGGAAAGGGGCCTAAGGGGGATTTAAAAAAACATGGGGCGGGGGGGGGGGGGGGGGAGGGGGAAGAAAGGCCCTTTTGGGGTAACCTTTTATGGGGGGTGAAGGCCCTAAGGGAGCCTTAGAGACGAATTTTTATAAGGGGGAAAAAGTAGCCTTTAAAGACTATAACTTTTTGGAAGGAGGGAAAGGGGGCCTAAGGGCCCTTAAGGGAAAACTTGGAGGGAGGGGGGGGAGTAACCCCAAAGCCCACGGGAAGGGGAGGCTTAGGAAGCCCCCCTTGGAAGCTTCTAAGATTCGAGAAGCTCACGAGCACGTGGAGGGGGAGGTTCAGAACTCCACGTGGGGAGGGAAATTGGAGGTCCTTAGATGGTGTGGTAGATGGGAGACGGCGCCCTCTTGGCGTTGATTTGCAGCATCTCCCCTCAACTCCTCTTCTCCCTCTATCAGTGGTAGCAGTGCCTCAACCTCTCCCTTACTCACAGCGTCTCCGGCTCCATCTTGTCCACCTCCCCATGCTACCATAGCCACTAGCCTCCCATGGTTTATATAGGGGGAGTGAATAGGATCCTTCCCCCCCTGCGTTGTCAAAGGATTTGTGAAAGCAAAGTCGTGTCTACAGAAGACCTTGATAAATTTCAAGATGGAAGATCAATCAAGTGAACAAGCCAATATTAGAGTCATCATCAAACTGGCCTTCAACTCTGAATCAGTCATCATCAAACTGGCCTTCAACTTTGAATCATATAATTTCTAATAGCCACAAAGCAATTTCAAAATACATTCAGTAAAGTCTGTCTGAGCAAAAACAGTTATAAATTTTGTTATCCAGTATATAAGGTTTAAAATAGCAACTAAGCCAATCTTGATGATATACAAAGCTTCAGCTTAAACAATACACCCTCGGTTGCTACAGTGTGGAGGACAACCAGAGGAAGGCAGTGATCACCGGCAGTTGAAAATGAAGAGACTCACAGTTCTTCACCAGACAAAAATTTCTTTGAAGGTGGAACAGCAAGAAGAATATGCTGACCATTGTGATTATAATGATGATTCAGTTCTGATCATTATGATGATAAAGATGATTCAGTTGCAGAGATCTTCACCCAGTTGGAGTCTGCCCTATAGGCCTGTAAATACATCATGAAAACTAAAAAAAACCTGCTGGTGTCCAAAAATCCATGTTATCTATCAAGAAAATGAGCACATGATGTCCTGAGTATATGCTGTCTTTCAACCGGTATGTGCATTGCTATTATAGCAGCACCAAGCACAGCAGGTAAACCAATTCCCTTACACTGATGCCAACCATTGCCTGGGCCTACAATAGTAATGGTTACAGCAACAAATTCTGAGCATATGGAGGCAGTTCACTACCTAAAACACGCAGGCTATTTCCTTCTGTAATGATGAGTAAGCATAAGCTTCTATTAGCAATCATGACTGAGTTAACTCATTGATTTCTACTACACTGTCCTATAGACAGTGCATTTTGCAGTGGTTTTGGAATACGGATCAATCTGCAGTCATTTTTGCTATTGCCCTTACTAGGGTGTTTTTGCATAGCTTTCCACAATAGGTCTACCTCCTACTAGCTCCACCCTTTTTTTTCTCCAGCATTGAGCGTACTGAAAGGCAGCTTGCCTTCCTCATGTCCATCTGATTCTATCTTTCACTTTGCAATCAATGAACCATTGGAAATGGAGGAATACATTTTCAGCCCGAGGACATGCTTCACAATCTTTGCCCCCTCCTGTAATAGGAATTGCAGTACTTTGGTCTACAATTACATTAATTTTACCACACAATGCATCAGAAATTGCTATGATTCAGTCTTTGACAGCACTGATTGCATCACTTTCACCTGTCATTCACAATCTGATCAAACGCTGGGTAAATATAATCAGTAAATTGTATCTCTGCTATTGCTCTATTGCCCATTGTAGCCAATCCAATGCCAAAAGCAATAATTCCATCTTCGCCAAAGACGTAAGACCTCCACAGTTAAACTGGTTCCCCTTTGCCTTTTAGCTCTTAAGAAAGATGTCGAATTGCAACAGTCTGCACCCAACATCGAGCAACCTCCCTCCGTTTTCTTTTGGTTCTTTCTCTATGGCCATCTCAACATCATCTTTTACTGGCCAGACGTTCATTGTCGGCTTCTCACAGCCACTTCGTCATCGTTGTCACCACATTCTGGCTCTCTGCTGCCACGTCGTCCTCTCGTCGTTGTAACTGTCATCCAGCTTCTGCACTACCTTTGTCCTGCAACGTCTATCTCTTTCCTCTTTTTCCTTCCAGACCAGAAAAGCCGCTTCCTCCACTCCCTTCGTTCATTGCTTTTTCTTCCCCAGTCGAACAGCTCTATTTTTACTGCACGGTGGCCAAATTTTCTCCATGTCATCCCAATTGGTAACAATACCATGCTCAATGGGATACTTTAAAGTCAATATTCATTTTTTAGATTGAGCTTCATCACTAACATAAGCATCCCATACCAACCATAACACCGGTGTGCCATGGTCAGCCTACAATACTTGGAAATATAGCTTGAGGAGCATCATCTACTTTCTTGGCTTTGCATAGTCTAAGAGTAACCATACCCTCAATGAGACTATCTGGAAGCATTTCTACTTTCTTCATTCTATTATACATTTCCAATGCATCATCAAATCTTCGTGCCTTGATGAGAAAGTCTATAACACGATTGTACGTGAAGCTAGCAGGCTCACAACCTAGATCACTCATGGGATCAAACAGTTGCAAAGCCTCCTAAATGTGTTCTTGTTGGGTATATCCTCCAATCAAAGAGCTCCATGTCACAACATCTCAATTGGATAGTGTATCAAAAATAACATGTGCATCTGGTAGGTTTCTATACTTGGCATACATGCCAACTAGAGCATTACAGATAAGCTCCTCTTGCTCCAAACCCTCTTGACTATACTACCCACACAGAACAAAAGTATAAACACAACAACTAAATATTTACAAAGTATCAAATCCCACACACATAACTTTTGGGTGGATTTCACACCTCGGATGCGCAGCAATACGACAGCGTCCCAGCGGGCATACGCACAATCTTTGGCAAGCTCCAGCAAGGAGCTTGCCCACCATACTAATCCCCTCTTCCTCCAGCTCGACAATCAGCTGGAGGAGAGGGAAAATAAAAAATTTTGCTTTTATCTAATTAAAAAAATTTATCCCTATGTCTTATAGAAGTAGTTCACGTGTGGGGAAAAAAAATCAGAACGTTACAGATTCCTACAAGATTAATCATCACTTGAAAGTTGCATGATTGCTTGAAGTCATAACTACTTGAAGACATCAATCTTGTTTGTGATTTTCTAGATTAAATCTTGATTTAATTAAGTATTGGAACTGATAAGAATTGAGTATCCCTATACCTCCCCCAAGGATAGTTGTTGAATCCCCGTACTAAGTGGGGATGTTTTTACTGCCACCGAAGCATGGACCGACTCCGATGGCGAGAGATCTCCTAGCAGGGATCATATTAAGTAGGAGGTGGATAGGGTGCCAAGGAGTAGGCTCTTGCTAGTAAATCCTTTACGCACCTAGGAACTACTTGGTCCCCTGTATGGCCCGAGTTCTATTTGGGACACCTAAAAACACTAGCTATAGGTGGATTTGATCTTTATGATCTGTAGATGCATTGGAAACAAACAACTATGCATAAATGAATTTTTTTATTAATAAAATTGTTTTTATATGTTTCATGTAATGTGGTAGGTAATTAGATAACTAAAAAACTTCATAGAGGGAAGTGGGTGAATGGATTCCTGATGAATCCAGCCCTATGGTAGGGTGGTCTCGGTTAGTCGAGAGCTTTTCCCAAAAACAAACACTAGGAAGGACTGATTTATCGACTTACCTAGGGTTTGGTCTTAGAAACAAGTTGTAAATTATCTTAAGGGAAAGGTACCGCAGCTGTGCTAGAGCATTGCTAGGGATTTCATAAATTCTTGGTTTGCCTACTGGAAAAAAGTATTGTAATCCATAAGATATGCTCGACAAAGACTTGTATACCTATGACTCTAAACTTTGGCAAAGGAGGGATGAAATAGATTCTTGAGGATATTTTTGTGCAGACCTCTTATGTGGCTGGAGGTGATGCTTCTGTCTCTGGTATGCAGATGGAGAGGAGACCATAGAGTAAGCAACAACTATGGACTTTTTCTTGGATTTATCACATAGGGGTAAATTGCTACAATGAGAGTTGTCTAGTGGGGGGTAGAGCATAAGGAAAGAGACAAGATGGGATGCACCAATAAATACTTACTCTTTCTATTACTTGGAGAAGAACAAGGGGACTCATGTACTTGTTGAAGAGAAGAGAAGGTTGGATGATGATGCTCCATGTATATCTAAAAGGGCTAGAGGGGGTGAGTTTGCTACTCTCCCTCCTAAATCAGTTCTTGAGAGGGTTATAGATGATGCGTAGAGAAAAGAGAAGAAGTAGGATGTGCAACCCAAGAAACGACTTAATTGTAAATTATTTTTAGATATTGAGAATGCTATTGACCTCAAGAGAGTGCTTGAAGGCTAGATTTTAAGTACTAAAGTGGAGTTCAATCTAGACAAAATCTTGAGAATAGCCAAGATGGAATTCCAACAACCTGTAAATCGCACCGCATATTTCTTGACCTGCGATCGCGATTGGTAGTACAAACTGCCACAGATGAAGAAGCTTTACAAATCATGACTTCACCATTAGATCCTTAGAAGCTTCTGAGGATCTAATGCTACCTTTTCAAGGAATGCATCCACTTCCATGTCGCCAATTTGTCGATGTTGCAATCCATGGTTTTGATACTTGCAAGCCTCACTAATATCGCTAACAATGGCTCTCTCTTAAATATTCCCTGTTGTTTCTGTCCACAATCCATCATTAAGACAAATTTATCTAATCAGCTTTCCCTCCCCCCCCACCAGATAGGCTGCCTTTGGATCCATTTTATCCGCCTTAAATGCCTGACAAGGGCATGGAGCCATGCCTACCACGATGGCTAGGAAGCTTATATCATGTTGTAGTCCTGTCAACTCTAGAGGTGGAAGCTTATGCATAAATGAATGAAGAGGGAGATTTGGATTGATTACACCTCCATTCCTTAAACTTTCTTGCAATTATTTCAGCCTTCTAGTACCGGCCTTGCATTCAATTACTCCCTTCCCTCGACGATGTCGAAGGGTTTTCGAAAGCAAAGTCATGACCGCAGAGGTCCTTGAGAAATTCCAAGATAGAAGATCAATCAAGCAAATAAGCAAGATGAGAAAATGATGTCAAGTCTCTGTTTTGATTTCTGTCAATAACTGAAGACGAATAGAAAGCCAAATTAGCTTACAGTGGCAACCTCCACAATGTTCATGTTTACGTTCGAACAACTCTTCAAAAGATTGATGAGACAAGTAGCTTTCTAGCTTAACAACTCCCTCTTTTACATCAGAAGAGCTTAACTCTGTTGTGACAACATGATCTTTTGATTCAGACAGGTAATTATTGTCTATGTTCAAATCCACAGCTTCACGTAGCTTCCGAGAATTCTAAACCCAATCTAAGACAACAATTCTATATGTCTCAGCCCTCAGAATAGCTGCAGCAGCAATAAAGGACAAGTACGGAGGATCCTCAGAGGTGTATACAAGAGGTTTAGGGAACAGTTTTGGTGCAGATCAAAATAATGCGCAGTACTGTAAAGGATTCATATGAAATCCAATAACATAGGACAAAAATCAAGGATCTCTTTACTGAATAACAAACTACTCAATTTGACATCATAACAGATACATTCAAATCATTCTTGCATCATCGATCTTTCTTGAGTATCATCTGATTCATCACTGCCTCACTTTGTTGTCCTTTCATACCTTTGAAAAGTTCTGAACCCTTTCAAAGACCATCATGCCATCTGCAGTCTCTCAATTTTCTTCTCTTACATCTTCTGCTATCAACCCCAGTATTTAAGTGCAGTCTGATCAAAAGCTCTTGCTGCTTTCTCACGTTTATCATAAACACCTAAATAAACTTGTTTGGTCTTTCAAGCCTTCCCGAATCTCTCACACAGATAAGCATGGTAGTGTCTGTACCAACAATGCCTTCATGGACGAATGCAGGTCAGCAGCCCCTATAGAAAATCTTCCTTGCGATGGAGGGAACCTCAGTGCTATATGAAGTACACTCTTACAAGCAAGATGCGAAGGTTTACGCAGGTCATAATGTCTGAGTATCAAGCAGAACTCTCCTTGCTCTTAACATGATTCGAGTAAGAATTTCAAGTGGAAGAGTCAAGCATGACTTCCACTCTAACCTGCCAGCACAAAGCCCCCGCTCAGTCACAGACTCCAGGTCCAGAATGCTGCTAGAGAAGGTAATGCACCAATAGTTGTATCCGTACTCCAATCATCTAAGATTCCATCATGAGCCTCGTTTGTCAAGAGAGGGAGCTTTGCTGTTGATTAGGCAACACTACGCACCAACTATGCTTCCAGTAGTAGTGGAAGAGCGATGACTACTGCTCGTGGGAGGATGTGAACTGCATCCTTAGTGCTCCAACTGGTCATGCTTTTATCAATCGCCACATATGTTCGTAAGACTTAGCCAATGAATGTTGGATGGCAATCATGGCAGGGAGGGTAACTCTTCAAAAGACCAAGTCTTCTTCCCCCTTCTCGTCGTCTTCTCTTCCTCGTCCCTATCACAGTCGTCTCCTCCTTCCTCTGTGCCAAAAGCAGGCTCCTTTTTTATTTCGAGCCCCTTTTTCCCCTCCAGAAAAGCGGCCCCCTCAGAAAAGCAGTAGATACATACCATCACCAATCGTGCCCACAAACAGATCCCCTTCTAAACCTGATTTATTAATATCAGCATGTACTTCTCTGCCTCTTTCTACAGCTCCCCTCACACCACACACTTTCAAGGAGAGAACAAATGTGACAGCACATTTGGAGAAACTCCTTCTAGTTGCATCTTCTTCAGACAGTTCACCACTTCCTCTCCAAACCCATGTTCAGCACAGCCTGCTACTAGTGCATTCAAAGAAACTGTGTTTCGATGTGGAAGGGCTTCAGACACCTTATGAGCTCCTGTTAAGCAAGCCAGCTTTGCTGTATATATCCACCAACGTACTGCCCACATGAAGGACTCTCTCTAGACCATTAGTAACTACCCTAGTATGTAATATCTGGCCTGTTTTTATATCACCAGAGGAAGCAAAAGCTTTCACAGTACAAGCAAATGTGATAGCATCAGCAGCAACAGACATGCCTTCTTGTTGCATTTGATGATAAAAATTCAGGATCTCCTCGCCAAGATCAAGTTCAGAAAATCCTGAAATAAGAACATTCCATGTGACTCCATCTCAAACTAACAATTGATCAAACACTTGCCATGCATCTGCTAGAAACCCACATTTCATATACATATCCATGATTGTGTTGCCTACATTGGCATCCCTCTCAAGCCCCCTTTTGATTAGTTTGGAGTGCATGCCTTGGTCCATTTCTGAATCTCCTAAGATGCCACAAGTCTTCAAACTGCAAATATATATGCCAGAATCAGGGCACATGCCTCTCAGCCACATCAGCTGGAAATAATTCCTTGCTTCCTCAGCAAGCCCAAGTTCAATGTACCTTGCCATCAATGAAGCCCATGAAATTGTGTCTTGAACTTGCAGACCATCAAAAAATTTGTGTGCTTCTGCTACAAAGCTGCATTTGCTATACATATCAACTAGAGTGTTTCCCACATAATTCTCTGTTTCCAATCCCCTTCTCGTTATTTCGGCATGCACACTATGGCCTGCATGTAAAGCTCCTGTTGTGCCACACGCTTTTGAGCTGCAAACGAAAGTCACAGAATCAGGAGATGTGCCTTCCAGCTGCATTTGCTGAAAACACCTTTGTACTTCCTTATTAAGGCCACGATTTGCATATCCTGCAATGATTGCATTCATGATACTACATTTGAATTTACCAGCTCATTGAACACTTCATATGCTTCAGCAGGTTCTCCATGTTTGGAGTGCATATCAATGAGTGCATGTCGTACTTCTACATCAAAATCGGATTATGTCCTAATTATCTGATCAGGTATCATTCTACCATGCCTTACGGCCCCAATGTTATTACAAGCTTTTAGAATACATGTCAATATGAACTTGTTTGGCACAGGGCCCTCATGCTACATAATATCATACTAATGGAGAGCCTTCTCTCCCTATATTGCCCACGCAGAACAAAAATGTAAACACAACAACTAAATATGTACAAAGTAACAAATGTCACACACACATCTTTTTGGTGGATTCCACACCTTGGATGCGCAGTAGTACGACATCCACCCCCTCTGATCCTGCGCATCCTCCAGATGGGCCAACTACCCATGATCATTATCCTCAAGATCCATGAACAGATCAATCTCTTCATTGTGTATTTCCGGTATTTCAGCAAGATTATCTATCATATCATTTGTCTCTTCGACTGGAGTTTCTTCTCGTTGCTCTTCTCTTGAAAAATCTCCCAATGCATAATCCTCATCATCTCTTTTCTTGAAAATCTTGATTCTTTTTCCCGCAATAGGCACTCTAAGCACTGTCCCATCCAATTCTGTCAGCTCATATGTTGCATTATCAAAGACATGTCTGACTATGTACGGCCCAAACCATCTTTTCACCATCTTCCGAAGTGCAGTATGCTGATTTTCAAGGCTGCTATCAAAGACTAATACCCAATCTCCCTCTTCTATTGCTCTAGGCCGCAAGCGATGCCTGCTGTCAAACCTGTCCTTATTTCTTAGTCTAGCAACCTTCAACCTGTCAATAGCTAGCTGAATATCCTCTGGTCTTCTCTCCAACTGTCAGATCCGAAGAGCTAAGAGCTCCTCTCTCGTCAAATCCTCCTGCCAAGGTAAAACTGACCAAGTCAAAGCACAAGTCTCAGTCGGCATAACCGGTTTCTGACCATACATCAACTCTGCGGGCATATATCCTGTAGTAACACTGTGAGTCGTACGATCAGCCCACAAAGCAAATGGTAGAACTCTCGGCCATTCTCCAATCTGTCCTTTGCATGCTTTGGCTAATGCTTTCACTATCGGTGGATGCCCTCTTTCACTCTTCCCATTTCTCTTTGGATTGTATGCTGTGGCTAGAGCCAACTTGATTCCTAGTTGAGAGAAAAACTCCCTAGCTTCATCTGCATCCAGTTCATCGCGATCTGCAGTGATCTTACCCACACAGCCATACCTATAGAAAATTTCTTCCAATAAGAACTTACACACTGCACTAGTGGTCTTCGTTCTCAAAGGTCTGCCCTCAACATGATTGGTAACATCCTCTCTAGACAAAACAATATATCTCATGTGCCATAGACCCATAGGTATAGTAACCAAGTTAACTACCAACTTATAATGAATGCATAGTGGATAGGTCGGATGAAGTCCATCTCGATGACGCACTACCGAATACATCTAGTAGTCTCTACAAGTCTCTACAAAGTGAGAAACATCTCTATACATGCCTTTCCACCAATATTTCTCCTTGATTTTCTCATAAGTAGCCCACACTCCTCTACAACCAGCCCAAGGACTCTCATGAAACTCCCTCATCACCTGTAACTGTGTCTCTTTATCGCAGACAACCCGCAAGGGTAATCCACCTGTTTTCTTCGAGTGCTTCCAAAGAAATCCATCCTTGAGAAAATAACCATAGGCTTTTCTTTTGATCTTCTTGAACTCTTCATCTGTCCATTCATCTCTTTTGCTTAGTGTACTAAGGTACTTGCCAATCTGCAACCAATCTCCAACATAGAGTTCTTCTATGAAAGCCACAATATCATAGCATGGCAAACATGATCAACCATAGCGGCTGAAATTTCTACATCATCCTCTTCTACAAGTAGTGTCTCCTCATCATCATATCTGGCTCTAGACAGCATATCTGCCATTGGATTATCCTTCCCTGCTATGTGTCTAAATTCTAGATTTAATGACTTGATGTATGCAATCCATCTCAACATAGCTATATCCGGAGTAGAGCAACTCGTAATCATACCTATTAATGGCAAGCAATCTGTCTCTACAACACAACTGAGGCTCCAATAAAGTACTCCTTGTCACATTTGAGAGCCGTAACAATCCCCAGTAACTCCCTCTTGATTTGCGGATATCTCCTCTGTCTCTTGTTTAGGACTTTCGCCCCAAACCGAATAGCGTACCTGTTTCCATCTACATCATCTTGACCCACAGCCCAACCTATGCCAATTGGACTAGTGTCAACTATCAATACAATAGGCCTTCCGCAATTATAATCCGCTTTCCTAAGAGTAGGAGCAATCTGCAATAACTTCTTCAATTTCCGCATGGCTCTAGTGTGGCTCTCATCCCAATAAAATTTCTGCCCCTTTCGAAGCAGCTGATATAAGCAATCTGCTATGTGTGCAAAATGCGGTATCCAAATCATGTAAAATACACAAACTCCAATGAATCTCCATACCTCTGAAGTGGTAGAACAATACTCCGTAATCTTGCCCATAGCATCCACCTTTTCAGGTGAAGGTTTCCTGCCATAATACCCACACATATGTCCAACAATGACAACCTCATTCACTCCAAAAAGAAATTTTTGCCCTGATAGTGTCAAGTTCACTTCTTCTAACCTGGCCAAAATCTTTTTACAAGCTGAAATATGATCAGCCACAAAATATCCGCATCTCTGCTCATTTAGACTCTCATTGTTCTCTTCTTCTACACACCCCTTAATGGGCACATCATCCAAAAAAGGCATGGTAAGCTGAGGTATGTAATCACAAAGGACCTTATGCATGGCATTCATCATATGCGCAACAGAATTAGTGGCACCTTGAGGCAAGGTACACATCCTGACAAGCCCAATAGGAGTTCTCATAGTGGTTATGTCCCTGCTTTCCAAAGCTAGCTGAAACTGATCATATCCCAAATACAAATCATCTAAAGAATAGATGGCACGTCCAGCAAATGCTTCTGCAAACTCATCCACAATTGGACCTATACCAACATTCCTGATAGTAACTCTGTTTACTAGCTGCATGTCCTGTATAAATCGGAGAGTACCATTCTTCTTTCGAACCGTAAACCACCTATTTGAGTATGGTGCAAATGACGGCTCTAGGATTCCCATCCTGATTTTCTCATTCAACAAGTTAATTAGCTTTGGCAGGTGTGCCTTAAGCACTGGAATAGGTCGGAGGTTCCATGGAATATGAGGAATAGTAAAGATCACCATAGGAGCAATAATATCCGGATTCACACATCCAATCTCATGTGGGAAAAAAGCAAACCCCCTTCCATGTCGCTCAAGCATCTCTTAAAAGCATTTCTTCTCTGTGGGTAGCAAGAAATCACCATTTCCAATTTTTAATTCAGCAAGAGTCTCTGTTGAAAATTTATGGCCTATATGCTCTGGATTCCTCAAAATTGGCTATTTGGCAGCCCTTTCTATTTGCTGATCATTGTCAGGTGGAAGCGGTACAGCTACCGGCTTCACCTTCTTATCCACAGTCTTGTATTTCGTGTCAACCCTGGCTTCATTATGATCCTCTGCATTACTCAAATCTTGTTGTAAATCAGCAATTCTGCACTCTAGTGGCTGAATATCCTCAGCCCTCTGCTCTATGGACTGCATAGAAACAGCCCTAAACTCTGGATGCTGAAATATTTCAGCAGTAAACTCTGTTGGCTGAAAGTTTTCAGCCCTCTGTGTCTCTGTAGGCTGATCATAATTAGCCAGAAACTCTGTTTGCTGAATTTCTTTAGCACTCAACACTTTTCGCTGAGTCACCTCAGCCTCTAACTCTATTTGTGACACAAAATCTGCAATTTCATTAAACATGTCCAGGGATTGCACTAATACATCACTGTGACAACTCTGCATATCAGTTTTCAGCATATTTTCCATCTTTGTCATCATATCTGTACAAATCATACTATCATACATCCCATCTATATGCTCATCATCCTCTAAAATACCTGCATTTTTCAAATTTTTCTCCTCCCTGCATATGTACTGCCTGGCAGCTCTAGGCAACTTAGAAGTCTTCTAATAACTCATTGAACTGTTTGGCTGAAATTCCAATAAAACTGGAGGAGAAAACACTACTGCCAGGAGGCAAGAACTCCAATCTCCTCTACTCTGTACCACCGTCATCTCGCGAAACAGCGGTACCTAATGAAAACCTGAATCCCTCACAGTGGGCAAAGGTGCATCTCTAAGAGTATCCCTGTTTCTAACATGGTTCACACACACAGTCATAAACTGAACTACTCTCATACCATCTTTACTGTGAATCCGTGCATAAGAAGATCCATCATCCATTACTTTTGTTTCCATGCGCATCTCTGTGATGAATGGCTGTCCAAGAATTATGGGATAAGAGCATGAATCCTGCACAAAGAAATGGAAATTCTCCTCTACATCTCCAATAGAAACCCTGACACTAGGGCAGGCAACATACAAATCACCTGCAGTGTTGTTGGCGGCTCTCATACGCCACCCATGCTCTGCATCCATAGGCCATCTATTACATTCATAAACTCCACGAACTATGAGATTAATCTCTGAACCATGATCCACCAAAGCAACATAAGGCACCTGTTTCTCTCCAACTTTTACCATTGTTTCTATAGTTTCCCTAGCCCAATGACTCCGTGAAAAGTGACTATGCGGTACTAAGATAGGCTCATCAATTTCAACATAATGCATAGGTTGAACCCTCTTCTCTGTTTATGGAAAAACATAAGCATTCTCAACCATAACCTCATCCTCATCCTCATCCAACTCCCCAATCAAAACTCCCTGTGTATCAGTAGTAGGAAATGCATGTATTTTCCTCTTCAGGACTTCTTGGAACTGATCTTGAAACTCTATTTTCGAGATGCCCAAAACCTCAGAAATAGTAAAAGTCACCTCACTACTAAGTATCTTGTCATTAAAGATTTTCTTCATGTCTGTAGATGTCTCAATATCAGACATCAATCTAAACCCTGGCTGCTTTCTCTCTCTAGGCTCTTGTCTCTTTTCTTTCTTTTGAGCATCTTCCATCTATCGTTCCGGCCCTGGCCTCAAAGACGGTCCTGCAGTAGGTGGAGTAACAAACTCACCCCCTCTAGTCTTTTTAGCTGCATTTGGATTTTCTTCATCCCTCTTACGCTTCTCCTCAACAAGTACATCTGCTCCCTGAGACTTAGCCAAGTAGGCATAAATAGTGTACCTATCAACAGGCGAATCCCAACCTGTCTCAGATCTGATGCTAGAACCTGCATTAGCCAAAACAGTTTGCTGAATTTTTCCCTTGTTTGCTGTCTCCATAGCATAAGTCCATAATGCTGACTGATTCTCTAATTCTTTCTCAATCTGGACTCCATATGCAGAAGCATCTCCTCTAGCTGCCACATAAGAAGTACGCGCAGTCATGTCATCCACTAATTTCTTCATTCCACCTTTCCCAAAATTGGTAGCAAGCGGAGCTCCTGTTTCAGTCAACCAGATCTTACCATCTTGTCCCCAAAATACCAAATTCTTCCTCCTTACATCCTGAAAAGATTCACAATCCCTGGAATGCTGATGGTTCGTACTATCTGATGGGACCTAAAACGGGCCGGCACTGGCTCATGCGCTAGCCGGACCTCTATCATGCGCTCAACAACCCCACGGCCTCACGGCCAGGAGCGTGGATGACACATACATCATCTTCCTAAACATCTTGCATTTGTATCACATCTCATAGTCCAACTCTAACCCAATTAACACTCCTCAGAGGGAGTCCGAGCACATTGCCAAATAGCACGAAGTACAGACATAGGAGGTCCTCCCATGGCTGACTGCCGCTACCTCACTGCGACTTTCCTACATCTTGGGGATTGGCCCCGCGATGCATCGCTCAACATATATAACACATACGAACACAAACTTTTCTCTTTTATGATTCGCGTATTTCCAGGAGATATACCATGCTTCCTCACTTTACTTTCCCCTTAGACCCAACGCCTAGCCTACAGCTTGAACAACCTTACTCACTCAACGTTGGTCCTGATCCTCTAGAAAGCAATTGTCATGCATCCAAGAGGTATTGTCTGATACCTTTTATCATTCATACTTCATGCAAATTGTGAATGCCCATGTGCTCAAACAAAGAAAAATCAGCATTTGTGCATATGTGGAAAACATTTCTTTCAATGATCTTGACTATTGCTCGTAGGCGGCGTTGCATGAACCTAGCACCGAGAAAACCCCGTGCTACTAGGTTCTTAATTTTTAATTATCGCCCGACCTAAATGGTATGCATAAAAACTAGCAAGCTTTTCATCATTTCATTCAGCATTTAAACACTTTTTATACATTCTACCCCCTCACCCGTTTAGGTCCTGCATGGTGCATAGATTTAGGGTTCATTTTCCACATTTTTATTGCATAAAAAGCCATAAAAACTCACTAAAACATAAAGGTAGGGCTGAACTGAGGCTAAACCTCATACTTCAGATCCCCCATACATCCACAAACATGGTTCTTATTTTTCCTTAATTTTCGGCACTCAAAATCCATTTTTCCTCTATTTTTTTCCATTTTTTCTATTTTTCTTGTATTTTTTGCAATATTAAATGACTGAAAATACAAAATGAGTTGTGGGCTATGGCCCTTAGGCTCATTTGCAGCAAAAACACAAGTTTAGTTGGTGTGTTTTATTATATTTTTCATTTATATCTCAAAAACACCCAATTTCCCCATATTTTGTGTATTTTACGGGTTTTATACTATTAATTTCATCCACAACACTTATGATTTTCTGATTTTCTGATTTCAAACAGTTGGAAGACATTGCAAATAACATTATAATGCATAAACATCCCATGGGAACAAGTATTCATGAAGCAATCTTGCATAAAACATCAATTTACTTTGTAAAAATGAGATTACCGTTCTTTGCGGGTTGCGTTTTTTTATTTGTCATATCTCGGGACTGATTTCCAGCCACGATTAATGCTCATGACAATCCACAATCAGCAATCTTTCTTTCTCTTGAACCACGGAGCAATCCGGTCTTCATTGGACAAGCATCCGTCATCCATTCTTCTTCTTCTTCTTCACCACATGAATCTGCCTTTAGGGGAGAGAGAGAGAGGAGAGAGAAAGACTGAAATCAGAATTCTTCACAGAGACCACCATTTCTTGGGTGAGAGGCGGCGATATGATTGGCATCTAGGAGGGAAGCAAGGGCAATGATCAGTGATGTGGGTTGTTTGCAGGCTGGAGGTTGGCTCCTCCCATCCATGGCGTGAATTTCGGCGCCCTCTATTGGTGCCTTCTTCTCCTCTCTCTCCATGATTTTTTCATGTGGCTTTTGGTTGGGGGGTTAAAATGTCCCCAAAGGGCACCCGCCCTTTGGTCCATGTTGTGGCCACCCTTTCAAATCTTGACCATTTCTTGGCTCCTTCCCCGTCTGAACTCCGAATTGAGCTCTGAAAAATCCTGGGTGTCTGGCTCGACATCCCGCATTGGCCAGTAACTCTTGTCAACCCGCACGACAGTCTGAAAAATTATGAAAAATCAACAAGTGTCGCTCAGGCACCTTTAAAGCACTTTGGCGCTTAAAATCGTCCTAGATCGAGCCACCGCCTTCGACGTTGAATATTTTTCCCTTGATATTCATAATTTTTAGCTATTTTTAAGCACTTCTTAGCACCAAAATTCCACTCTCACTATCACACCAAATACATCTTCGATCTCTCCTAGGTGCACTAGGAGCACTTCTAGGTGCAGTAGCACTAGAAGAAATAGTAGGCACGGTCAAAGCACACTGCTCTTTCAATTTTCCCACCAATTCTGCTTTAACTGACTCCAGTGTCAAATCTGTTATGCCTTTGATTATGTCATCAAGAGAGGAAGGCACCGACGAAGCGGATGGTTTTGGAGCAAAAGGATCCGGCATCGGTCTTGGAACAGGAGGAACGGGAGGAGTAGAAACAGTAGGCACTGGCATAGGCCAAGAAACTGGCTGAGGAAGAGAAGAAATAACAGGGATAGAAGCAGGCATAGGAGCAGAAGACGGAGTCGGTGTCATAGATCCATTCTGTAGGTGGGTCTTCCATATCCTCCTCTTGGTCAAAGTCGAGACTGCATCCTGGGCATCTTGCCAATCCGTTTTAAGACCCATAGGCTTCGTGCGATCTTCAAGAAGCTCTCCTAATTCTTCCTAAAGAGCAGGATCTGCAGCCCCCGCCTCAGTCATAGACTCCAGGTAATGCACCAATAGTTGTATCCATACTCCAATCATCTAAGATTCCATCATGAGCCTCATTTGTCAGGAGAGGGAGCTTTGCTATTGATTAGGCAACACTACGCACCAACTATGCTTCCAGTAGCATTGGAAGAGCGATGACTATTTCTCGTGGGAGGACGTGAACTGCATCCTTAGTGCTCCAACTGGTCATGCTTTTATCAGCCGCCACATATGTTTGCAAGACTTAGCCAATGAATGTTGGATGGCAATCATGGCAGGGAGGGTAACTCTTCAAAAGACCAGGTCTTCTTCACCCTTCTCGTCGTCTTCTCTTCCTCGTCCCTATCACAGTCGTCTCCTCCTTCCTCTGTGCCAAAAGCAGGCTCCTTTTTTATTTCGAGCCCCTTTTTCCCTCCATAAAAGCGGCCCCCTCAGAAAAGCAGTAGATACATACCATCACCAATGTGCCCACAAACAGATCCCCTTTTAAACCTAATTTATTAATATCAGCATGTACATCTCTGCCTCTTTCTATAGCTCCCATCACACCACACACTTTCAAGGAGAGAACAAATGTGACAGCATCTGGAGAAACTCCTTCTAGTTGCATCTTCTTCAGACAGTTCACCACTTCCTCTCCAAACCCATGTTCAGCATAGCCTACTACTAATGCATTCAAAGAAACTGTGTTTCGATCTAGAAGGGCTTCAAACACCTTATGAGCTTCTCTAAGCAAGCCAGCTTTGCTGTACATATCCACCAGCGTACTGCCCACATGAAGGACTCTCTCCAGCCCCTTAGTAACTACCTCAGTATGTAATATCTGGCCTATTTTTATATCACCAGAGGAAGCACAAGCTTTCACAGTACAAGCAAATGTGATAGCATCAGCACCAACAGACATAGCTTCGTGTTGCATTTGATGATAAAAATTCAGGATCTCCTCGCCAAGATCAAGTTTAGAAAATCCTGAAATAAGAACATTCCATGTGACTCCATCTCAAACTAACAATTGATCAAACACTTGCCATGCATATGCGAGAAACCCACATTTCATATACATATCCATGATTGTGTTGCCTACATTGGCATCCCTCTCAAGCCCCGTTTCGATTAGTTCGGAGTGCATGCCTTG
The DNA here is from genome assembly GCF_053477565.2 of Lygodium microphyllum. Classification (NCBI taxonomy): domain Eukaryota; kingdom Viridiplantae; phylum Streptophyta; class Polypodiopsida; order Schizaeales; family Lygodiaceae; genus Lygodium; species Lygodium microphyllum. Next base: position 6,338,574 of record NW_028229514.1, on the reverse strand, counting down.
GTCCATTTCTGAATCTCCTTAGATGCCACAAGCCTTCAAACTGCAAACATATATGCCAGAATCAGGGCACATGCCTCTCAGCCGCATCAGCTGGAAATAATTCATTGCTTCCTCAACAAGCCCAAGTTCAATGTACCTTGCCATCAATGAAGCCCATGAAATTGTGTCTTGAACTTGCAGACCATCAAAAACTTTGTGTGCTTCTACTACAGAGCTGCATTTGCTATACATATCAACTAGAGTGTTTCCCACATAATTCTCTATTTCCAATCCCCTTCTCGTTATTTCGGCATGCACACTATGGCCTGTATGTAAAGCTCCTGTTGTGCCACATGCTTTTGAGCTACAAACGAAAGTCACAAAATCAGGAGATGTGCCTTCCAGCTGCATTTGCTTAAAACACCTCTGTACTTCCTTGTTAAGGCCACAATTTGCATATCCTGCAATGATTGCATTCCACGATACTACATTTGATTTTACCAGCTCATTGAACACTTCATATGCTTCAGCAGGTTCTCCATATTTGGAGTACATATCAATGAGTGCATTTCCTACTTCTACATCAAAATCGGATTTTGTCATGATTATCTGATCAGGTCTCATTCTACCATGCCTTACGGCCCCAATGCTATTACAAGATTTTAGAACACATGTCAATATGAACTTGTTTGGCACAGGGCCCTCATGCTGCATAATATCATACTAATGGAGAGCCTTCTTTCCCTATATTGCCCACGCAGTACAAAAATGTAAACACAACAACTAAATATGTACAAAATAACAAATGTCACACACACAACTTTTTGGTGGATTCTACACCTCCGATACGCAGCAATACGACAACGAGCAACTATAATTGTCATGTTGACACAATGGTATGCCATGGGTATTATAGCCACATAATAAATCATGCATCATTCATTGGTTTTGTCATGTTTATCTATCGTAACACTTCTTCATGTGGGTATTGTTGATGATATTGTTGATACATCAAGAACTATATTACCATTGAAAGACATTATAATTGGGCAGACTATTTCAATATGAAGGTCACATAGTTAAAGTATAGCTTACACATTATGTACATTGAGAATCCTAGTATATAAAGGTGGTCATAGTTGACAAATTTTCTCATGTTGAACGAGTACAGAATGTAACGGTGAGTGTAAGCTACTCTAGCTCTAGTCAATGATTTAACATCATTTTCACTTGGAAAATGCCAATGAGGTTTGCCATTTACTTACTTCATTAGGAGATTTCCTGTAACGTGTCCACTAGTATCATCCAGGACACGTCTTAGCAGTCCATCAGAAAGGATGTCTAGAAAGCTCCGCCCGGCACTCCCATGGAATGTTACGGGGTTTGGATCTAGGGCTTTCCACGTCTGCCACGTAGCGGAAGTATTCCGGCCGTTCCCACTTAGGATCGACCCGAATTAGGGTTTTTCTAATTGGCCATTTCCTAACAACAACTAGCGTCGGACCCAAGTGAACTACTTTACGCAGAAACACCAGGTCCGAAGTGGATTCACACTGCACTTGGCTCAAGGAGAATGGGAAACGAGAGGGATGCAAAGCTCAACCTCTCTGCCATAAGGCATAGTCCCATTCCCTTCCCCTAAAACAGCGTAAATCGGGTTTAATCATAACTCTAGGTCAACACTTTTGTTGTTCGTGTTCTTTGACGATCCTCCTGCTGTCCATCATGATTTGAGAAAAGTTCCCGGCCAACCGGGACCACCCATCCGTAGGACGGACCTATGGCCCATCCTCCGCACTTTCCTCGGGTTGTTTTAGTTATTTAATTACCTAACACATTAGTTGGACAGGTAACAGCCAGCTTCTTTAATTAACCCGTTAGGCACTGGTTCCTTCATGTAATATTATCATTTGATATAGAAAAACAATATCAGACAAGTTCCTTATTAATGTGTTATCATATTTATCTTTGAAATACAAAGAGTCCAGCCCGTAGGCTTATCCACAATCCGCCCGAAGGCTATCCAGCAATCCACAGGGATCACTATTCTAAGTTTTCGCTTGTAGACTAGTATGCGGGTCTCGAGATCCAATCTCGAGTCACGTTAGCCTCTTGTGCAGGGCCCGGAAGGCAATGGGTTTATGGCCAGAGCCCCCCTTGCACCCAAGTGGCCTCCTGTTCGAAGTAGCGCTCAACGAAGAGACCTCTCGTGGCGAGTTCGGTCCACTTTCCCGGCGCGGTCAACAACCCCCTTGGTTAGGGTCAGGCAGGCAGTCGGGGGTAACTGAAGCTGCCTCCGGTTGGGTCTTTAGTTTCCAAACAATCTTCCTTACTCAAGAAGGATACTAAATTAGGATGATTATTCATCCTCTTGCAAAATAACTTGCGTAAGGACATGCCAACTTCATTGCGAGAGTTTCGCCATTCCCTTGTGATCCAATCACAAAATCATATGACTCTGCACTTGTTGCGGAAGTGCTGCATCGAACTATGAAACTATGGAGTCACGAAACAATCTGTTTCAGGTTCTTTAAGCTGACCTCGTTAGACCTAGGATTTCCAAGCTTCATCTTTGTAAGATTCTCAGAGACAAACCCTAGTTCCTTTTTTGATTACAATTCAATGTCCCTACATTTAGTGAATGTGGGCAAGTATTTAAGGTATAGACGTTTCTTTAACTTATTCCAACGAGTACTCCGTGGTTTAGGTGTTTTAGGTTTATGCCAATTTGTTTAACTCTAGAAGATAATTTTGAGATTACTTCCACATGATTCGTTGACTATGCGTAAATTGATTTTTTAAACCCTAACTTGTTGGTTTGAGGTCAGGCATAGGTTAGGTTAATTTCAACTAATCTTCCCTTTTCTTTGCGAGAAAAATTCATGCTAAATAAGCAATCTTTCCCTTGCTAATTTATGCAGTTGACAACGATAATTTCATAAAGTTTATGCATCGTAAAAGTCGTTTCATGCTTTGCACTTTCCATGATGATTCATTGCGATATGGATTAATAATGCGAGATGCAGTTTATACTTCTAGGCTTAACCGAAGTATACTATTTTAATGGATAATAATCTATTCTTATAATTCATTTCAATGCATAAGCTATTTGCTAGAAATGCTTTTACGCTTTCTTTATTTTGCATGTTTCATTAAAAGTATTAACGACTAAGTTCCTTCGTCGTGAGCATCTAGGAAAAAATATATCCTATTTCTAACAATTAACCTTGCATGATTGAATTACAACAATATCAAATAAGAATTAGGAAGGAAAACCTAGGTTTGCGGTGAGACATCCATGTGGATACCGGGAGATGACCCTCCCGCGGCAGCGCCTTGGACTTTCTTCGGAGGCATCGCAATTGCAGTCTTTCAGACGTGGAAGCAGCTTTACACTCCTTTTTGGAATTCCACTGTCCCTTCCTTGCACTTCAACACTCTTCTTCTCTTTTTCGAGTGGGGGAAAAACCAAAGGGTATTTTGAAAAGGGCAAGGAATGGCTAAGGGGTTTAACCAAAGGAGGGGGGTAATAAGACCCTTTGAGACCTTAGTTCTTCCAAGGGGAAAAAGGGACTTATAAAGGTTTAAAAAAACCTGGGTTAATAAGCCCAAAAGAAGGGGGCTTAAGGGTTAAACACGAGGGGGGGGGATGACTCCAATATCCACGAAAAAGGGGCTTAAGGGTTTATAAAAACACGGAGCGGAGCCCAAGGAAAGGGAGCATAAGTGAACTTAAAAATCACGAGGGAGGGGTAATAAGACCTTTTAAGGCCTTAATTCTTTTGGGAGGGGAAGGGGTGTTTCAATATTCATGGGAAAGGGCTAAGGGGCTTGTGAAGGTTTTAAAACGAGGGGGGGAGGAAAGGGTTTCAAAAGCCCATTAGAAGGGCCTTAAAGGCTTAAATCACGGGGGTTCCAACATGCATGGGAGAGGGGCTTTAAAAACGGGGGGTTCCAACACACATGGAAGAGGGGCTTAAAATACGGGGGGTTTCAACTATGGGAAGGGTATATAATGCTTTAAATATGGGGGGGTAATAAAAAGGGTTTCGTAGGGCACAAGAAGGGGGTGAAAGGCCCTTAAGAGAATTAAAACCGGGGGGGGGGAGGTGTGAGGTCCCAAAAAAACATAAGAAGGGGGGGCCTTGGGGGTTTTCAGGACACGAGCGTGAAAGGGGGGCTTAAGATGGCCCCCCCTTTGGAAGCTTCTATGCTTCCAGAAGATTACGGGGGGGAATGGGGTGTGAAAGGGGGTGACTCTGACGGCAACAACGGCATGTAGTCAAGCTGCGAGGCTTGCGGCTTGCAGGCGACAGCATCTCTAGACTGAGGGCAACGATTCCTAGCCCACGGCAACGCTGTAGTCCAACATCCTTCACTCCCTCCTTTTCTCACGACCACAGCGGCAGGATAGGGCCCACACTACACTCCCTCATTAGCTCTCATGGTAGCACCTCTGTTCCTCTCTCCTTTCATCCCTCCCTGGCAGCATCCCCCCTCTTGGTTTAACTAGGGGAGGGGAGGGGAATCCTCCCTCTCCTATGTGTCAGGCGGCATGGATGTGTCCCTCTGTGAGCTCCACCGAGGAGCTTTTGCAACCTTACTATTCCCCTCCCCCTCTAGCACGACTGTCGGATGGGCGGGATAAGGAAAAAAAATTTGCATTATTCCCAAAGAAATTACTTACAATTGCCATATCATTATCTCCCTTTTCTATAAGGGGTAGTTCACACGAGGAAGGAGATTTAGAACTTTACATTCTCTCCCCCTTAGAGGAATCGAGATGTCCTCATCTCAAGATAAACTGGGCATATTGATGGTTGAGAGTGCCTTCATCTACCCAAGTGGCATCCTCTTCAGGATAATCTCTCCACTGGACGAGGCATTCTCTTAGGGTTCTGGATCTTAATGGTCTCTCCCTAACATCTAAGATCTTGTCAAGCTTTAGTTCAAGGACTCCTTGACTAAGCATTACAACTTGTTGATCGTCAAGTACATGGTTAGGGTTAGGTACATATTTCTTCAATAGGCTGATATGGAATACACTGTGAACCTTTAGGTTCTCAGGAAGTTGCAATTTATAAGCATTAGGTCCTAGGCATTTGAGGATCTTGTACTATTATGCCCGCAATACCTTGGACTTAGCTTCTTGCAATCTCCTAAGGATAGGGAACTCTTTTTAGGGCGTACGCAAATGAAGACCATGTCTCCTTCTTTGAAGACTCTATCTTGACACTTCAAATCCGCGTATGCCTTCTGTCTATCCTTGGCCGCTTGGATGTCCTGTCTTATTGACTTTATTTGGTCATCCATCTCTTCCAACATCTGCCTTGAAGCTTCAACCCTTAAGGTTGGATCTAAAAAGTTTAGGAGACTTCGACAGTCATGACCATACAATGCTTGGAAAGGGGTCATTTGAATGCTTTGTTGGTAAGAAGCATTGTAGGCAAATTCAACCAAAGGCAAGTATTGAATCCACCTCTTTGGCTCACGACAGCAGTATGCCCTTAGCATATCCGCCATGGCTTGATTTACTCGCTCTGTTTGGCCATCCGTTTGGGGATGGTAAGCGGTGCTAAAACAAAGTTGAGTCCCAATAGCTTCAAAGATAGCTCTCCAGAAGTGTGACATGAAGAGAGAATCACGATCACTAATTATTCTTCTGGGTAAACAATGTAGCTTGAATATTTCCTTGATAAACAATCTTGCAATGTCTGAGGCTTTATAGTTTGTCTTTACTGGAATAAGATGTGCAACCTTAGTAAGCATGTCAACCACAACCATGATGGAGTTGTATCCTCCCTGGACTTGGGGTAGGCCTACAACAAAATCCATAGTGATGAGTTCCCATTTCATTTGGGGAATGTCAAGCGGTTGCAGTTTCCCTGGCATCATGACATGTTCGACTTTGATACGTTGGCAAGACAAACACTCGGTGACATATTTGAGAACGTCACCTTTGAGCATCTCCCAATGGTAGCTCTTCCTAACTGCATTGAGAGTCTTGGCATAGCCAGGATGTCCTGCGAAAGGGGAATCATGAGCTTCCCACAATATCTTCTACTTAAGTGGCTGGCTTGCTGGTATACACAGCCTTGTTCTATAGTAGAAAAGTCCACTATTGATAGAAAATTCATGATACTTAGCCTGCAACTTTTGATTTTGATCCTTGATAGAGATCTCCCTTAGCATTGTTTGATAGGTCGGATCATGGCATGCATCCTCTCTAGCTAACTCAAGTATAGGGTTGTTTGGCATAGATACTTTTGTAGCTAGAGATCTGGCTGTTGATGGATTTGGCAAGATTAGGGAATCAAGGAATGCCTTGCAACTAAGTGCATCGGCAACTACATTCTCTTTCCCTGGTCGGTACTTGATTTCAAAGTCATATTCCTCCAACACTTCAATCCACCGACGTTGCCTCATGTTGAGCTCATTCTTGGTAAAGATCCATTTGAGACTCTTATGGTCAGCTACTAGAGTAAACTTGTTACCCAACAAGAAGGGCCTCCAAAGTTTTAGAGCATGGATGACAGCTAACAATTCCAGATCATGCGTAGCATAATTCTTTTCATGACTCTTCAATTTCCTTGAAGAGTATGCTACTGGATGACCTTCCTGCATGAGTACACACCCCAAGGCAAGAATGCTAGCATCAGTTACTACCTCGAACTCCTTATTGAGATCTGGAAGTTTTAGAATAGGTGCTGATACCAAACTTTGCTTTAATCTGTCGAAGCTATTTTGTTCGGGAGTTGACCATGCAATGGAAGTTTGCTTCTTCAATAGGTCTGTCAGAGGTGCTGCAATCAAAGCATAGTTTTTTATAAAGACCCTATACCATCCTGTCAATCCAAGAAAGCTGTGTATCTCTTTGACAGATGTTGGTATTGGCCATTCAAGCACATCTTTGACCTTGGCTGGGTCCACTGAGATTCCTTCCACTGATACTATGAATCCCAGGTATTCAATCTGACGCTTGAAGAATGCACATTTCTTAATCTTGGCATATAGCTTATGTGACCTCATTGTCTCAAGGACAATCCAAAGTTGGGGTTCATGATCTTCTTCCTGTTTGGAATAGACTAAAGTGTCGTCGAAGAAGACAAGTACGAAATCATCAAGATATGGCCTAAACATATCCTGTATTAACCTATTGAAGGTGGTAGGTGCATTCGTAAGTCCGAATGACATAACTAGGAACTCAAAACGCCCATATCTTGTATTGAAGGCCGTCTTGGGGATGTCTTCTTCCTTGATCCTTATCTGATAGTAACTTGACCTGAGGTCAATCTTGGAGAAGATCTTTGCACCTTGAAGACGATCAAGAAGCTCATCTATTCTAGGAATAGGGTACTTGTTCTTGACTGTTGATTGATTCAACCCTCTATAATCAATACATAGTCGAAGTATTCCATCTTTATTTTTCTGGAATAGTACTGGAGCTCCCCACGGTGAATTGCTAGGCCGAATGTAGCCCTAATCTAGTAGTTTCTTGAGTTGTTCCTTCAGCTCAATTGCTTCTCGTATGGACATTCTATAAGGTCTCTTTGCAATTGGCGCAGCTCCTGGTACTAACCTAATCTCATGATCCACTTCTCTTTGAGGCAGAAGTTTAGTTAACTCTTCAGGGAATACGTCTGTGTATTCCTTTAGCCAAGAAGGTCCTTCATTAGACTCTTGTTTCTGATCTAACTTGTTGAGTTTGATCAAGTAGACAGGTAATCCTTTTCTGACTCCTTTTATGATCCGAGATATTTTGGACAAAAAATCCCGAGAGAGGGGTAATAAGACCTTTTAAGGCCTTAATTCTTTTGGGAGGGGAAGGGGTATTTCAACATTCATGGGAAAGGACTAAGGGGCTTGTGATGATTTTAAACTTGGCCGGGGGGGGGGGGGGGGGGGGGACGAAAGGGTTTCAAAAGCCCATAAGAAGGGCCTTAAAGGCTTAAATCATGGGTGTTCCAACATGCATGGGAGAGGGACTTAAAACACGGGGGGTTCCAACATGGATGGGAGAGGGGCTTAAAACACGAGGGGTTCCAACTATGGGAAGGGTATATAATGCTTTAAATACGGAGGGGTAATAAAAAGGGTTTCGTAAGGCACAAGAAGGGGGTGAAAGGCCCTTAAGAGAATTAAAACCGGGGGGCGCGGGGGGGGGAGGGGGGGAGGTGTGAGGTCCCAAAAGAACATAAGAAGGAGCGGCCTTGGGGGTTTTTAGGACATGGGGGTGAAAGGGGGGCTTAAGATGCCCCCCCCCCTTTGGAAGCTTCTATGCTTCCAGAAGATTACGTGGGGGAGGGGGTGGTGAAAGGGGGTGACTCTGACGGCGACGACGGCGTGTAGTCAGGCGGCAAGGCTTGCGGCTGCAGGCAGCAGCATCTCCAGACTGAGGGCAGTGATTCCTAGCCCACGGCAGCGCTGCAGTCCGCCGACGTCCTTCACTCCCTCCTTTTCTCACGACCACAGCGGCAGGTAGGGCCCACACTACACTCCCTCAAATCATCAGCTCTCACGGCAGCACGTCCGTTTCTCTCTCCTTTCGTCCCTCCCTGTCCCCCCCCCCCCCCCTTGGTTTAAATAGGGGAGGGGAGGGGGATCCTCCCTCTCCTATGTGTCAGGCGGCATCGATGTGTCCCTCTGCGAGAGCTCCACCGAGGAGCTTCTGCAACCTTACTAATCCCCTCCCCCTCCAGCACGACTATCGGTTGGGGGGCATAAGGAAAAAAAATTTGCATTATCCCCAAAGAAATTACTAACAATTGTTGCCTCCCTTTTCTATAAGGGGTATTTCACATGAGGAAGGAGATTTAGAACTTTACATTTCCACTAGTGAAATCACTTAACTAATCATAATGAAATTTACATCATTTAGTCACCTCAAATCACTTCTAGCTCCTTTAGAATGTCATGTCGATTCACCCTTCAAAAGCTATGACAATGTCATGTCGATTGTCCATTCAAATAATGGTAATACTACCAACCATAACCAATGCATTCATTATACCAACCACTCATTATACCAACCACCAGCCAATGTATTCATCTAGTCAATCGTCGAATCACATTGGAAAATGCCAATGAGCTTCGCCACATACGCACCTCATAATGAGATTTTCACACTTAAAATCGCTTAACAAACGATGATGAATGTGCATCATCTGAGTCACCTCGAACCACCTTCAGCTCCTAAGAATGTCGAATCACCTTCAAGAAGCTATGACACTTTGATTGTACATTGAGATTGATTCTACGTGCAAGATGGAGCTATGCTGGTCACCGGGTACATCAAGCTTGATGTGGTGTGCTGACGCAGTCTCGAGCCAGTCCACCTTGAGCTCGCCAACGCTGGCGATGGTAGGGAAGCGAGAGAAGCTGGCCATGATATAGCGCGCGCGCGCACAGACACAGAGAAAGAGAGAGAGAGTGTGTGTGTACTAAGCCAACGAATGGGAAGGGATGAGCCAGAACCTGCCCTTTTATAGTAGTAGCGCTCTCTCTCTCTCTCTCTCTCTCTCTCTCTCTCTCAGTGTCTCTACTCAACCCCCATCGGGTTATTTCCTTCCCTTTCAGCTGACTCGCTTGTTCCTTTCCTACATTGTTTATCTTTTGTTTATCCTTTCGATCCATCATTCTCCCCCGCCGTCCCCTTTAGTGCATAAGAAGCCTCCATTCTACTGTTCATTAGCATACGGCCACCTCTGTTCGATGGGTTTTGGGGTACGCAATAAGCCTCGAGAATGGCCTTTACCAACCGGACTTTACCTCCCATCGACAAGCTTTTGAAATGTCGAGAGTATAGCGGCATAAGGTTTTGAAATGTCGACGCTTACAACTATGAATCGAGAGAAAGACAATTGCAACATTATTGTGTCGTTCAAATAGTAGTCTTGTATTGCTACATCGACGAATACACTTAAGAAAACTCTTGCAAATCCAAGATTGTGAACATAAAGTGTACAAAAAGCATTACATGTGTGAGGTACATCACTACAAAGATATTATCTTTACTATCAGATAGATACCTAGAGGTTGTGGATAAGCAAGCTCAAGTGCAATAGGATGAAAATGCCCTATCAACCTATGCTCACATAATGTTTTGGTCTTCCTTATGCCTCACAATGTTTAGGTTGGATCATAATCATTAAGCATGGCATGAATAGCCACCATTCAATCTCAATGATGTATGCATGTAGGCCTATTGTGTCTAGCAACAATAAGTAGTCATGGGAGAGAGAATGGTGAGTTATAGGAAGATTAAAGTGCTAAAAAGGCATCAACCTTGGCAAATATAAGGGTGTGAATCATGATTATAAGAGTGAGTGTGATATCATGTTCTCGTGCTTTATGCACACTATAAGAAATACAGTTAGCAAAGAAGATACCATTTTGAGTGATTTTGTCCCATGTACAAGAAACAAAGAGCCACGCATATAAATTGGCACTTTAACTCCCCCAAGTAGATGATCAACAATGACACAAGTCAGAAAGTAAATTTCTGGTTGAGATGAGCTAAGTTATGGGATTCTAGTGCGAGGTGGCTTTGACCTCAAAGTCATTGCCTCTAGAAAGTATTAAAAAATTCCACGGTGGAGGGAACTCTATCTGATGTTACTTTCATTACAAAATATCTCCCAGATAGGGTAAGCTACCTTACCTCACTATCTTCCATCCAATTCCGCCTTTGAACTTAACATCTTGCGATTGCCCCCTCTACAACCCCTCCGCCCCCCTCTCTCTCTCTCCTAGAAAGGTGCGCAAATGTCAAATGCTCAAGTAACACCATATTAGAGAATTTGTCCCACTTTTAAATAAGGGATAAAGATTTTGCTATGTGGCTAAATCTTAACCCATGCTTCAAAGTGGGACTTTGAAAGACAACCTATATAGTAATTAGGGTAAACTCCACTTTCAAGTAAGGGGACAAGATTTGATCATGTGTCCAAATACTAACTATATGAGAATTCCCAATTTCCCCAGTATAGCACTTAGTGATGCACCTATAAGAAATTATCTACACAACTTGCGTTCAAAAGGTATTAAAAATTATTCTTTTTTGACATGATATAATGCCATACAATGGTCCCTTTTACTCAACTTATTTTTCAAAAATTTCAAATTATAATAGAAAGACCCCTTTACTAAATATAATCTTGTAAATTGTACTTAATATAATACCCTTACTTTTAAACTCATGTGGCCTCTTAGATTTTCTATAAGGTGCAACCCCTTGGGACAAATGCAAGCATGAAGATCAATGAGGCAAGATTTTGTGGATAGCATGAGTGTCTTAGGTGTCATAAAAAGATCTTAAAGCTCCACATGTTTGGTGATATGATAACTCTTGGGCTCATGTAACACCAAATGACCTTAAACTTTTTTATTAGTTCTATAAGTATCAATCAATAGTAATATATAGGTAAGTAAGCGTCTCTACAATTAACACGTATCCAATTTTGATTTTGTGATCTTTATATTATATTCCTTGTGCAAGTTATTATTCTTTTCAATCATATGCTATACAATTATGTCCCTCCTTAGTTATACTGTGTGATTAAATCATTTTTTACGCTTTATTACTTTAGCCATCTTTTAGAACTTTAATCACGTATTACCTATCATAATGTTAGGACACGCATGCTTTGTATCATGGAAGAATCCAAAAGACAAAATGTACCCTTAACACAATTTCAATGTTTTGTATCATGGAAGAATCCAAAAGAAAAACATAACCTTAACATAATTTAGACATTTTATGTTTCATTTTTACACACTTGCATATTCCTATTACTCTTTATGTTGGTATATGCACAATTATGCTTCATTTTACACAATTTAGATATTTTATGCTTCATTTTTAGAGACTTGCATGCTACTATTACTCTTTTATATCAGTATATGCACATGTATTACTTAATAAATGCATTAGTCTATTTAACAATCTATAATAGATAAGTTTTGTGGTCGCAAAGCCTTGTAGATGGTTAAATAGAAACATTTTGTGAGCTATCCAAAACCTTACAAATGCATCTATCAACTTGCTTATGTATGCGTCAAATGACTCGCATCTAAAATTGCATTTATCTTGTATTGAGTAAGCACATAAATAAACACATTTTTAAACACTTTTATAAAAGTGCCTATGGTAGTGCTTATAAATACGTTTATAAGTATGCAAATGTTTTGGTGTTGAAAAAAGCCAAGGAGCTATTGGTTTGACTAATGTTGCAACCAATAGCTCCTTGAGTTTTCTTTAATTTTGCACGGTGTATGGTGTCAAGGAGACAATTAGTACCCCTCTAGTTTCATTTACATAAGCCTCAGAAGATACAAAAAATGGTCACGCTGTCAAAGAGTTTATTGTTCATAGTATAAATCATGGGATTCTTATGAACACAGAAGAGCTTCACTGGAAGTTATATGAGAAATTTGTATACAAAATTGAGACATTATTATCCAATAACCACCTTAGTTATACAAGTTCTTTTGTACTTAGCATATAATTTTTAGTTATATCATTTATACTTATGAAAAATAAGTCTATTGGAACTTACTACTTGGTCATCTGGAAGAAATTGACGGTCTGCAGGATAAATCACATTAATTCAAGTACAAAAATATGGTCAAAACCTAAGAAAGATGCCAAAAACTGCCAAAAGTCCACATAGGTCCACATGGGACCTGGAGTAATAGACTTAAGTGACCAGCAAGTGACCTAGGCTAATAAAAAAGTGACCAGGGACGGAGCAGGGAGCAGCACGCGTTTTTCGGTGCAAAATGCGGGCTGCACTGTCTGAGGCAAACTGGAGAGAGCTGGAGCTATGGTGCATGAAATGGAGCATGCAAACTGAAGATCAACAGGCCCAACTACTGAAGATGTAAATATGGTGAGAGCTCCACTTCTCTGCCTCTTTGGTCTGACGAAAATGCATGCTGAAACACTCTATAAAAGAGGGAAATCTGAGAGAAGAGTATTCAGCCTGCTCTTATGCACGACTTCTCTCATCTTGTTTACCTTATTCTTGGTCCAATGAAGCCCGACTTGTACCCAAGTACTTGAGTGACTTTGGGGCAAGTAAAGGGTGAGGATATTGAAGACATACGGGCTATTATGGGCTGAAATAACCAGTCATAAACAGGGTAGCCCACTGTTATGGTCCATTTTTATGAGCAAACATGGGATTTTATGGTTAAAATGGAAGGAAATGACCTCTTTTCTTCAGGACATTGTTCATGAATGATCAGAAGTGCTTCTTCTTGAGTTTATGCACTCATTTTGAACTTGATTATGGGCTGGAATTTTCTATTTTAAAACAGGGCTGAAGCTAAAATTATACTTCTTCAATTCATTTCATGTATCTTTGGCCCAAATCTTGGATGCATGTGAATTTATCAACAATATACTTTATCCAAAGGGTTGAAATCCATCTATGAACTTGAAATTAATGCCATTAGAGCTTGCATTTGACATTCATAAATGAAATGAGAATCTGAAAATATCCTTTATGATATGATGTATGTATCCAGAGGCATTTGATGTAATCAAGATAGACTTATTCCTTCTGTTCATGTATGCTAAGTACATAGTAAAAAGGCTTGAACTCCTCTACATCCTGGATCTTATTAAACCCCAATCCATTTTCCCTTCCCGAATCTTGAATCCTAAACTCTTCTTCTGCACTAAAAGCCCCGGTGGTAGACCTTCAACTCTTAACGCGACGACAACGCATAGAAGTATTGTTCTCACCAGAACCTTATAGAAGGATTTGCTACTCCATTTTCAATCAAATGGTAAATGTAGATATGCTAAACTAAGTGTGCATAAGGCTACTAATATCTTTCATACTCTTTGTACACATCATGTTCTTTGCAATACAGAAAAGATAGACATGCATTTTTTAGTTTGAGTTTCATTTATTAATAGTATTTCTTGTAAAGCCTAATCATAGCCTGACCTACTCTACCCCATCCTATGCTTAGTGCAGCTATTGGTTATGCATAGACAATGTGTATGCTACATTGTTGTATGCACTTGTGTAGCCTATATCGTAGTCTATAAATTTATGCAAGAAAAGAAAATATAATAGAGAATTAAATCACCAAAACTATTGAAAAACACAAAGGAAGAATAATATATATTCATTGTCCTTAAGGAGCTTATGCAAATCTGCACCTTATTATGAAAATAAGATCTTAGAGATTTTCATGACACACAACCTCATTTAGTGAATTTGTGCCCATGAAGTGTGAATGATAACCATTTATGTTAGCATGCTAATTTTTGAATCCATTGAGACTCTTCCATAGAATGTTTTTTGTATTTTACTAGGTATCTATGATATTGATTTCCAATTCTAGTTTTAGTCAAGTCATGGTCAAGAATGACTTCATGTATTAAAATTTATGTATCTTCCTCTAACAATGGAAGATTAAAATTTATGTATCTTCATGTATTAAAATTTATGTATCTTCCTCTAACCATGGAGGATTATCCATGGTAAGAGTAACTACTAGGGGTCCCTTAAAAAGTTTTAACAAACTAATATGGAAAGAAGTATGAATCTACCGATGAGGAGGAATGCCCAAGGTAATTGTAAAACTTGAAACTAAATTGATCTTTGGATGCCTTTCAATGTTTTAGTTTTCTCCTTTTAAAACACAAATATACAAAAATGTCTCAAAACCTATGTGACATTTCTAGATTCAAAAGTTATGATTTAAGGTTGGACTCGTATAGATAAACGTCCTTGGTTATTGAGGTCATCTAGCATAAGAAATTTTAGTGGGCCAAAGGAAGTAGCTTAATTATATATAGATCCTCCATAACATAAAGTAAAGAATATATATTGGATAATTCTTAGAGAGTGATGCAAAATACAATCTATATACAAATAAGAGCTATTTAATGTGAGTCTGTAAGCTTATATTCTATTGAGATATATGAAAAAAGATAGTGAACTTTGAGTTTAAAACTCTATAGTTATAAATGGGCATGTGTCCAAAATTTGTCATTAGTAAACTAAGGCATGAATGATGTGAAGCATATATAAAATAACAATGATTAGTATGATACTAGATCAAAATGATAAGTGTGTGTTTTTAAATATCTTAGATATGTGAGTTTTGATGGTTTATTCTCCTTATAACAAAACCATGTTTTCTCCCAAAACCACCCACAATGGATACAACCTCATTTTTTTCCAATACTAAGGCTATTCAAAGGACTATGACTCAGCCTCAATTTGAAGGCTTATGATTAACTCTTCATAAGAAATAGATCTAGAATCTTGTCAAAAATAAAGAAATAAAAAAACTTTAAGTGTATAAAAAGCTTAGTATCTTTTTAAAGGAAAAATAGGATTGTCGTTCAAAGAGGAAGACATGGTCAAAGAAACACTATCTATCCCTCAATCCTTGATATGGAGATAGTGATAAATTTGCAAGCTCATGGTAGATTTGGGATCGTAGCAACAATGCTAGCCAATCAGTCTTCTTAATGTATGCATTATCCTCTCCAAAGCGAAATCACTATCGAGGTCAAGACCACTTGGCTTGGCGGTTTTTGATTGTTAAGGGATTTAATGTTATGAAAAGTGGTAATTACTTGTTATTTTGTGAGTTTTTTGTTGGTTTATAGGGCTAAGGATTTGATATGAATCAATTTACACCATGGGATTATGTAGTAGATATTATGATACCTATTAAAAAATAAGATGATCTTATATCCATTTATTTATCCATAGATTCTCATGTTCTAGTTGGTGCATAATCATGACCTTTACACATAAGAATTGGGTATGACACTAGTATTGTGCTTAGTAGATAGATGGAAGGAAACTACTATATTTAAAGTTATGGTGAGCATATTATTAGGTAAAATTATATAAACTACTATTTTTTAAGAATGATCAATAATAAATCATATTTAGATAAATCTATAAAGTAAGTATAATATGTTATAAAATGCATTTACACAATAATTTGTATTATTTAAAACATTACTTTGTTTTTGAATTACAAGTTTAAGACTTTTTAGTAGTAATTTTGGCAAATCATTGGTCTTTATTTTAGCATTATTAATTTATTTTATTTTATCCATTTAATATAAATAATATCAAAATATTATATTTGAAATATGCTTTCATCAAAATAAGATTTCTTTGTAGAATGTTTTGCTATTTTCTTTATGTGATTTAATTTTTAGAAATATTTCTTATCTTTCTTTATACAAGCAATAAGATCCCACAAAAAACAAGAAAATAAGGTTAAATTTTAGTTTTGTTATTTTCTCCCTCATTTGGAATCAAAATTTCAAGCTTTTTGAGTATTTTGGGGTTTCTACATGTTCTAGATTTGATGGTGATATCAAAATGTCATGATTCTGTACTTCAAAATATATGCAATAACTACAACAAGCTACGAAAACCTCCTTGATATACAAAAAGTAGTTTGATTTTGGTGCGCAGATCGGATGTTGTACACTAGCGTAGTGAATGCCGGAAGGTCCCCAAGAACAATAGAACTCTACTTTTTGCAGAAAACTCAAGGTAAAAAACATGAATGACATGAACAAGAGACCAATTGGGTGCAATCTCCCCCCATGCCTTGTGTGAGCACTCCACAAAGCATGTATTTTATGTATTAATCATCTTCAAGCTCAAATAATAGCCCAAATTACAAAATAGAAAGCTTTTAGCTTTTGAGTTTGCTTTAGCACAAAATAGAAATAAAGCTAATGGGCGGTGCCCAAAGAGTCTGGCATGCCCAATACAATGTCTAAGTACAAATAACATAATTGTGCGCCCACGTGCATACAAAATAATAATAAATATCCAACGCCTCAATAAATAGGCACGACAAAATATAGGCGCCATGCCTAAGGTATGCACCCATCAAAATATAAGTAATAAATCGAATACTCGCTATCCTCCAATGCTTTCCTCCGCCACTGCTGCTATCTCTACACATCAACTGAAGCATTCACAATCATTAGTAAAATAATACAATTAAACCGACAAAAGTGAATACCTAGCAGTCTTCAGCTACATAAATAAATCAACTGGTTAGAAATCAATCCTAACCTTAATTTATTACGAGTGCGCACTCTAAACTCATAAACGTTTATTAATTTAATATGCATTTTGCGGAATCACCCGCTATGGAATCACCCATGTACACACTAAATTAATGAAACGCCTGAAAAGGACAAGCGTCCCCATCAACTTCTCGCACAAAGAATCCACTTTGTGTATGAGCCCTGGTCATCAAAGTTTACGGAATCCACCGTAAAAACTCACGAAATCCACCGTGGCACGGAATCCACCGTGAAATATGCCTCCTGGCATCATACCCCGGGGTGGGATAGCAATTGACCTCAATTGCTATTAGCTCAATGTGGAGCTAACAGAGTGGGGAAAGCATTTAAGTCTCTAGCGTGCATCCATTGTGCTTCTTCTACAGGATGGTTCTTAAATTTAACTAGATATCTAGAATATTTTCGGCTAGTTCTAGTGGTCATAAAATCAGTATCTATGATAGATTCAGGTTCAAGTATTTCAGTCTCTTCCTCTAACAAAGGTGGGTTTTCATAAACAGGGTGTACAGGTAATTGGCCTCTAAATGGTCTTAATAAACTAATGTGAAATGTGTTGTGAATTTTCCAGTGAGGTGGTAATTCTAACTTGAATGCATTGTCATTAATTTTATGAATGATCCTAAATGGTCCATAGAATCTAGGGGCTAATTTCACAACTGGGTGTCTATCTACACTTTGTAATCTACGTTTTTCTATTCTCAACCAAACATAGTCATCAACTTTGAAATTCATTGCTTGTCTTTTCTTATTGGCTTGTTTGGTATATAATTGCTGGGCTTTGGCAATCATGTCTTTAACCTCATGAAAAATAGTATTATGCATACTAGCAATATCATCAGCACTCTGAATTCTATTTGATAAAGATGCAATAGGTGTAGACAATCTATAACCATAAATCACTTCAAACGGTGCTTTCTTTGTAGATGTGTGTGGTGTATTGTTATATGCAAACTGTAATAAATGCAAATGTGTATCCCATGTCTGTGGTTTAGAAATAGTATAAGCACGTAAAAGATCTAAAATAGTACTATTAGTGGCTTCTGTTTGTCCATTAGTTTCTGGATGAAATGCAGATGAGAAATCAATTTTTGTGCCTAGGTTAGCAAATAGAGTAATCCAAAAGTTGTTACAAAATCTAGAATCACGATCAGAAATAATAACTTTTGGTAATACATGGTTAGTGAAACAGTTTTCAAAAACAATTGTGCTGCCTGTGATGCTGTTAAAGTTTCTTACATAGAATGAAATATGCTTGTTTACTAAACCTATCTACTACTGTCCAAATCATATCATGGTTAGATTTAGTATTAGGTAAACCAGTAATAAAATCCATAGAAATTTGTTCCCATGGTCTCGATGGAATAGATAAAGGCATAAGTAATCCATACTGTTTACCATGATGTCTCTTAACTCTTTGACAAATCAAACATTCAGAAACAAAGTTAGATACATCAGTGTCCATATGCGGCCAATAAAAATCTTCAGTTAATGTACGTAAAGTAGATATGATACCTCTATGACCTTGATATGGAGGACAATGAATCTCATTCAAAACAAAAGATCTGAATGGAACTGTAACACATAATCTCTTTTCATAAAACATAAATCCATCATTATAAGGTAATGAATCAATAGGAATCCAGTTATTTTGAACTAATTTATTCCAATCAGTATGAAAATTAAGGTCCTGATGATAAGTATCTTTCATAGCAATCAAAGAATCAAATGATATAACAGAAATATTATGAAAGGGAGGTCTTCGACTTAATGCATCAGCCACTACATTTTCTTTACCGAGTTGATATTGAATGATAGAATGAAAACTTTGAATAAAGGATGCCCATTTGATATGTCGATCAGAGATTTGGGGTTGGCTAAGTAAATGTCTAATACTTTGTTGATCAGTTTTTATCATAAATTCAAAGCCCATTAAGTAGTGTTTCCACTGTCTTAAGGCTTGTACAACAGCTAATAATTCTTTGTCATATGTGGAATATTTCAGTTCAGAGGGTTTCAGCTTACAACTAGAATAGGCTATGGGATGATTATCTT
Organism: Lygodium microphyllum; assembly: GCF_053477565.2. Lineage (NCBI taxonomy): Eukaryota > Viridiplantae > Streptophyta > Polypodiopsida > Schizaeales > Lygodiaceae > Lygodium > Lygodium microphyllum. The sequence continues at coordinate 6,319,445 of NW_028229514.1, read as the reverse complement.
GCATAAGTACGGCTCCTATTCCTGATCCACTAGCATCGGTCACTACTAAAAAGAATGGTCTATTGAAATCAGGCAACTGTAGGATAGGAGCATGGGTTAATGCATGTTTCAATAAGTCAAAGGATTTCTGTTGATTATCCGACCAATGATAAACAATACCTTTCTTCAGAAGTTTAGTTAATGGTAAAGCAAGTAATGAAAAATTACGCACAAATTTCCTATAGAAACTAGCAAGACCTAGGAATGATCGTAACTCATGCACATTTTTAGGTACAGGCCAATTCAATATTGCATCTATTCTCTTAGGGTCAACTTTAATTCCATCAGATGATACAATATGACCTAAATACTCAATTTCAGTTTTAAAGAATTCACTCTTTTCCGGATTGGCATATAGTTAATTATCTTTTAATAACTGGAAAACCAATGATAAATGCTCATAATGTTCTTTCTCATTTTGACTGAATACCAAAATATCATCAAAGAAGATAATAACACAATATTGATATTTCAAAAATATATGATTCATCATTCTACTAAATGTAGCAAGTGCATTAGTTAATCCAAAAGGCATCACTAAAAATTCATAATGACCAAATTGTGTCCTAAATGCAGTCTTGAATATGTCTAACTTATCTAGTCTCACCTGATGATAACCAGATTTAAGGTCTATTTTACTAAATATGGTAGAATCTTGCAGTTTATCCATAAGGTCATCGACTCTAGGAATTGGATACCTATTCTTTACAGTGATCTTATTTAAAGCTCGATAGTCAATGCACATACGATAGGTATTATTCTTTTTCTTTACTAACAGAACAGGTGCACCAAATGGAGAACTACTAGGTCTAATCAATCCTCTATTTAGTAATTCCTCAACTTGACTTTGAATTTATTTTTGCTCTATCTGGTTATGCCTATATGGTGCTTTACAAGGTGGTTGTGTATGAGGAATCAAATCTATCTTATGGTCTTTTGGACATGAAGGAGGTAAACTAGGTGGTAGAACTTCGGCAAAACAGTCTTAAAAATGTGCAAGAAATTCTTTATGCCTAGGATGCATATGATTTTCTTTAACTTGCAGTTCATTCACCCAAATGAGATAAGATTTACTACTCTTGCGTAATGCACATTTAGCTTGAGTATGCGAAAGCAGTGGAAAAGCATTAGATGCATGCATACCATAGAATGTAATATGTTTTCCTTGAAAATTAATATTAATTGAATGTGTGGAATAATCTGTATCTGGGTTATGCTGATGACTCCAAGGCGTACCTAAAATAATGTCACTGGACTGTAATGGTACAACTAGAAAATTTCTTCTTTCAATGTATTCACCAATTTGAATTTCTAAGTCATGCACTTCCTGCGTACCATTATACTTAGTGCCTAAAAATGCTGCTTTGATGCGATAATGCATAGGTACAGTCTGTAACTTCAATTCTTTTACTAGCTTTGCAGAAATAAAATCATGAGTACTACCATCATCATGCAAAATAATCTTTTCCTTTCCATGCGTTGAACATTTCATTGTCAATAAAGAATGTGGAGTTGGCATACCTGGTAAAGTATCCGAAGGAGTGGTAATGTCGTCCTCATCTTCCGTGAAATCAAGCATTTCTTCACGTTCGTCATCTTCCATTGTTCCAAGGTAGTTGATATGGACAGGTGGCTTCTTTGAATGGCAATTTGCTGCTAGATGTCCAGGATGGTGGCATTTATAATATACTATAGGTTTGGCTTTGGTTACATTATTTGCAATGGCGGGAAGTCTAGGGACATTAGGATTTGGCTGTGGAATAGGCTTAGGGTTTTGGTTGGTATTGGATGGTAAAGTAGGTGGTTTTGCCCAATTTTTACGGAAAGATGATGAAGGAAAACAACCTTGATTAAAACTTCTAAAATTTGAGTTGAATTGCTTAAATCCATAGTTACCATTGGTTTGGAATTGCTGTGGACGTTTGTCTCTTCCTCGCAGCTTGTCTTCAGTGTCATGAGCTAGTGAAATTGCGTCTTCAAGAGTTGCAGGCTTGAACATATTAACTTCAGCGTAGTAATGCCCAAGTAGTCCAGACATATACTTGCGCTTGTGTGTCGCTTCAGGTATGTCTTCAAGCATGCGTAACTGGAGTAATGCATTCCAAAAGCATTAAGTGTACTAAGGAATAGGCTCACGATCTCGTTGCTGAAGAAGGTCCCATTGCTTTATGGTTTTTTCATGAAATTGTGGAGGAAGGAAATTCTGCATAAACTTCTTCTTGAAATTCTCCCAGGTAGCGGGACAATCTATACTCTTGCGAACCACGGTCCACCAAAGAGATGCTCTATCCACTAAATGATTAGTGACACACTTGATTTTATCTTTTTCTGCATAGGTTTCCTCATGAAAGTACTCATCAAACTGACTAATGAATGCAATAACAGTTTTTCCCTCTCGAGTGCCATTGAAAGTACGGAATTTGAAATTTCTTTTACTTATCTTTGCTTCCTTGCGGATGGATTGAGCTTCGAGAGTCGCGTCGATGGTATGTCGAATAAGATCTTTAGATTGAGGTTCCTCTTTGTCGGTAGTCGTTCTTTGTAAATTAGCCAATTGAACTTGTAATGCTTGCCTAGCTCGTCGTTCTTCATCCAACTGCATCATAATTAAGTCCAACTTTTGCTCCATCGTAGGTTCAGGTAGGTCGCCTTCAGCCATTAAATCATCCATATGTGGTTCCGTCATCGTGTAAAACTCAAAAGACCTCTCACTCTCAAAATCAAGTTAGCGGGATGAGGGTAGCTCAAGTTCGGGTATACAAGGCTTATATATTTTTGGATAGGTTTCACAATCTTCGTCTTCGACTATTGCGGGATTGGTAATTTTTGAGAAATCTGCATTTTATCCTTCTGTGTATGCTGAAAATGCTTCAGCAAACTTGCGTATGCGTAGAGTACCTTCCAATGAACAACTTTGCAGTTTGGAGTTTCTGTGCAGGAACAACCCTTCTATGAGTTTTGAACAGAAGTCAGTTTTGACTTCAGATGACTTGTCTGACTTGCAGAGTTGCAGACTTATGTGACTTATAGAGTTTGAAAACTTTCAAAACTTAGTTGATTTATCTGACTTGCAGGATTTAGACTTAGAATACTTGCAGAATTTGAACTTTGCAGACTTGCAGTACTTGAGAGCTTTTGTGTGACCTATGGCTTAAGTGACTTAGCTTAGTAATAAGCATAGTAAAAGGGCAGCAAGACGTTGTCGATTTTTAGGGGGGGGCATTTTTTTCCATGCGGCGAAAATCATGGACCTCCTCTGATACCTCGCGATGGAATTTTGAAGCTTTAAGCTTCTTTAAGCTTATAAAGCTTTACTACTAAGCTTAATAAGAATAAAAGCTTTTAGGCTTTTAAGCTATGGAGTCTTATCTTTGTGTATGAAGACGACTTGAAGAAGAGGATGTAGGAGTGGTCCTCTGCCTCTGCAAGCTGGTCCTTCGCAGTCTGATGATGGAAACAAAGGTTCTTGATCGCCAGGAATCCACTCGTATTGACCGTTCGCGACGAGATTGACCGTAGAGCCCGATCGTTCTAGGAGCTCCGCCTTCGCACAAGAAATGTAGCGATTGGAAGCTCTTGATCTCAGCTTCGCTCTGATACCACTGGTGCGCAGATCGGATGTTATATGCTAGTGTAGTGAATGCTGGAAGGTCCCCAAGAACAATAGAACTCTACTTTTTACACGAAACTCAAGGTAAAACACATGAACGACATGAACAAGAGACCAATTGGGTGCAATCTCCCCCCATGCCTTGTGTGAGTGCTCCACAAAGCATGTATTTTATGTATTAATCATCTTCAAGCTCAAATAATAGCCCAAATTACAAAATAGCAAGCTTTTAGCTTTTGAGTTTGCTTTAGCACAAAATAAAAATAAAGCTAATGGGTGGTACCCAAAGAGTCTGGCATGCCCAATACAATGTCCAAGTACAAATAACATAATCGTGCGCCCACGCGTATACAAAATAATAATAAATATCCAACGCCTCAATAAATAGGCGCGACAAAATATAGGCGCCATGCCTAAGGTATGCGCCCATCAAAATATAAGTAATAAATCGAATACTCGCTATCCTCCAATGCTTTCCTCCGCCACTGTTGCTATCTCTACACATCAACTGAAGCATTCACAATCGTTAGTAAAATAATACAATTATACCGACAAAAGTGAATACCTAGCAGTCTTCAACTACATAAATAAATCAACTGGTTAGAAATCAATCCTAACCTTAATTTATTACGAGTACGCACTCTAAACTCATAAACGTTTATTAATTTAATATGCATTTTGAGGAATCACTCGCTATGGAATCACCCATGTACACACTAAATTAATGAAATGCCTGAAAAGGACAGGCATCCCCATCAACTTCTCGCACAAAGAATCCACTTTATGTATGAACCCCCGTCATCAAAGTTTACGGAATCCACCGTAAAACCTCACGGAATCCACCGTGGCACGGAATCCACCGTGAAATATGCCTCCTGGCATCAAATTTATGTTTGTATTTTCTTTCCAATTAAATATATGATATCAATGTAAATATATATGTAAATCAATATTTTATAATAGAGAATGACAAAATGTGGCTTTTGTCATGGGAGAGGATGGGCCTTGTATGTGTTTTCTCTTTTTTTTTTGAGATGATTTAACTTTTTCAATTCTTTGATGTGTCATAATATTGTCTATAATTACTATTTAAGATGCTAAATACATTAGGTGGTCTATTTCGCAGTATTTGATGGTGTTCAGTCGGATGGATGGGAAAGTTAAAGGTCATAGTGGGGAAAATAGGGAACAACCTTCCAATCATTGGTTGGCGGAGAAACACTATAGTGACTTTAGCCAACTAGATTTGCACCTCTCTTCATGGCAATGCAATGACCAAGGTAGTTAAATTTGGCCCATTTTTAAAAAGGTAAAATTAAAAAAGCCTTAAGTTTATTACTTTTGATCTTTTAAAAAAAATCTTTTCACACTTTGGAAGAAATAATGAAAGCAACCATCAATATAAGCATTGGTGAATAATTACTCATGAGGGACTATTCTCAACTTGGTAGGTTGCATCAATACGTTAGATATCCTTTTATTCTTAAATACTATTAGTAAACAAGAAAACAATTCACAAAAAAAAGAGTGGCGACTAATGAGGTCTATAGGCATCCAATGGCACGGTAATACACCAATTCCCTTGGTCAAAGGCAGCATAATCTTATGTGTCAAAAGCCCTTGCACTAAGGCTTTATAAATCTTAGGTGTATAATGAAAGCCTTATAAACTTGATAGAATTAAGCTTTTCTCTTCAAACTTAGCTCATAAGACCGATAAGTAAAGACAAGAAAGAAGAAAACCACTATTCGTAAAGAAATCATGAGTATGACTGCATGTAGTTATGAGGAAACAAAAGTTAGGATTGTATCCTGGAAAGAGGATTCAAACCCAATTTCATGAGAGAAAGGAATCTTGGAAAAAAAAATTGTATATAATAGCTTTGACCAATAGATAGACAAATAGATGCTTTCTCATGATGGTAATAATGATGCCTTTCATATATGGGATGAAGAAACCATGGTTGAAAATGGCCACTACAAAGCTCATGTTGAGGTCCTTCTCCATATGATAACACGCATTAATAAGAAATTCATGAAACTAAAAATTTCAAGGAAGAAAAGAAATAGAGAAAAGTATGCACCACACAAGATTGGGTACAAGCTTCTCCCCATGCATGGGTGAGCACCTCTTGCATTCATGTACTTATAAATTATATCAAGTTTTTGTGCTTAAAAATAATATGGAAAAGTATCTCCTTTCTAGGCCTTTACTTTTTTTGCATGAACACCAAGCTTTTTCTCTAATACTTCTAACTCTAACAAATACACCTAAACAAAGATTTATAAAAATAATAATCAAGCTTTTAGGCCTTGCACAATCAATCTATCCAGATAAATAAAATGTGCATGTGCACTTACAATACGTTTGTGCTAAGAAGCACACAAAAACACTATAATTCCATGCTATTAAGTGCTCAATCATAATTAATTCCTACGTGTCAAAATGTGCTTCCTCAAAATATTTATTCCACATAAGTCCATATAATAGTATGTTCTCCACAACACAAAAACACATTAGTATCCTTCCATTGATCTATCAAGTATAACATGACTACTGTCATAGATGTGCACATGTGCAACAAGTCATAGATCATATGGTAAATTGATAAGATCGAGAAAAATAAATCAAGTAAAAATAATCTTATTTTCATAATGAATTTTGATAAATACCATGATTCCATAATAGGAAGCATATGGTGGCTTTATCCAAAGTAGTAGAATTCTCTTGCTAGTTCATCCCCTAAGCATTCTTCAACGTCAGAAATGAATCCATGTGAATAGAAGATAGTTGATTCTTTAATTTAGGCCTCAACATAGCTTGGTGAAGCTTGATGTCCTATCTTTTAACTACTTGAGGAAGGAGGCCTTACACAATAGCTAAAGTTAAGCATAGGATTGTCTAGAGTAGCTAATCTCATTTTGTGAATAACAAGAAGGAAAATACATGTGGAGTGTAGATGGAACCCATAGAAAAGCTTGGTGGTGTTGGAGATTAGTCGTTTGCGTGCTCACTCATACACAAGTTATGCCCTAAAGGAGGGGTATCTGCTTTCAAGTGGCAAAAAAGGATTTGAACAGTTGCTCTTTTATAGGATCAATTTACGATGTTTGAGATAGCGTAATATATACTACATTTTCTCTTACACCAAGGAAATTGATAAAGACATAAATTATAATTGAGCTCTATTAAGTTAGATATTTAAAAGAGCCAAGGAAAAAAAGGCAACCTAGGAGCAGCAAGACATTTGAATCGAGTAACATGGAGGCTATGTTACTCCCTTCGCTTGCTTGATGGGAGGTTAGTCTTAGAAAAGGTTACTTATTCTCGTAATTCAAGGAACAACGGTGCGGGCCATGTGTTTTGCTTTCCTAAGGGCCAGAAACACATTAACATCGATGCTAGATGTTAAATTTGAAGAGTAAATGCAGGCTTCTTATGCACTCAAGGAGACGGCGAGAGAGAATGATGGTTCGAAAGGACAAGACAATGAAAAGATGATAAAGCTAACGAAGAATTCCAGACGTAGGAAAGGAACAAGCAAATGAAAAAGGGAAGGGAATGGCCCGATGGGGGTTGAGTAGTGACCAACCGAGCTCCATCTTCCATGTATACTGATCGGCTCAATCGAGGCACTCAGGTATGCCAAATAAGGCTCCATCTATGTTGAGTAGAGACCCTGCAAAGGCGCAGTTGGGCCCCCCGGGGGGGAGGGGGGAGAGAGAGACCCTGCAAAGGCTCTGCTATTATGAAAGAGCAGGTGGTGGCTCATCTCATGTTTTCCCATTCGTTGGCTTAGTACTCACACTCGCAATCCCCCCCGGCCCCCTCCCTCCCTCCCTCTCTCTCTCTCTCTCTCTCTTTCTCTGGGTATGTGCATCACATCTCATACCTATGCAACGAGTTTCTTTCCAGGGGCTTGAACGTGTATGATATGTGCCATTTCTCGAAAGCAAGTACCGCAAGAGATGACCACTTTACATACTTAGCACTCCATAAGGCAATATCTCGTCTCCATTCCCCTAAAATGATGCTTGATTAGGTTGTAAGACCAAACCCTAAGAAAGTTAATGGACAGCTCTTACCCTAATGAGTACCCTAATTTTCCTTGACTCATGGAGTCCACCCAGACGTCGAATAGTAAGCTTCACCTTGAGAGAATAAATTTTCCATATCATTTTCGTTCAAGCTTACCGATTCAATCCGAATCAATGGACCCTATATCAAGGCTAGGGCTAGATGCCCACATATTTCTTTATCTATGTTGACCATACGATCATTTTAGAATTTACTTTATGGAGGCTATGTTGAGTTGAAAGGCTTCAATTAGTTCATTTGTTCATGTTTCATAGAAGCTATGTTAATCTCATGGTCCACAAAGAAGGTGAGACAATGACCTTAAACCAATGGGTTTATTGCTGTCACTAGGATTATTTGACCAAATCAAATAAATATAACAGGCCAATCTAGTGAAAATAATAACAAGATCAAGGAGTTTCCCAATCTATCCAAGAAATATCTAGCACTAGATATTTGCAAGGAGACTCCTACTTATTCCACCATACCTCTATCTAAGGTCCATAGTTGAGGTTATACAACTACCAAAATATCCTCCAAAAACCCCTAATCTAAAACTTTTTAGCCTTGTTTGGAAAGCCTCATGTAAAATCTGTATAGCCCATGGTGCAACAATAGTATGTAAATATAAATCTCTTTTTTGGATCTGAATCTTGTTACGTTTAGCAATATATTATCACTATTGAATCCAGTGTTGTCTTCTAGACATAAGCTCAAGCAACAAATGCATTAAATTCTAGGATGGTATGAGAACACATTGAAAATAAGATCTTGTTAAAGTGATGAAACTATTTTTTTTCTAAACAATAATTTGATAAGTTGAGTTGAAAATTTTATGTTTTGCAAAGTATGGAAAAAAAAGTATTGGTCGAATTAAGAGATCAAATTATCCTCAAGTTCACTTGACTAGTATACCTTCAACTCATGCTACTATTGACTTGATTGAAAATGAGAGAAAGTTTTCTCTCAAGCAGGTTAGGCTTCCTAAATTTAATGGATAAGAAATGAAGGTTGAAGTTAATGCCAAAACCATGATTGAGTAGATGGAAGACTACTTCTCTGTTGCAGGAACCAATAGAGAAAATCAAGCAATGATTGTATAGTTAAGGTTGATAAAGTGAAGCACAATTGTGGTGGAATTAGTGATAGCCTGATAATTAAGCTATTTTTGAAGCCACAACTTCACGACTTGAGTCATAAATATATATGTATCATGTGGTTTCAAAATAAGGGATTTCTAAAATACAATTTTTACACATTTTTTACATACAGAAGGGGCCCGTATAAAGGGGTTAGTTATAGACTGAATTAAAAAGGGTTATGCTTTATTAAGGGAAAATTCACATAGAAGCATACTTACAAATAGGCCTTGAATGCATGTGATATAGAGGATATACATATATTAAATTCCCTAGGAGCTACAATGACTTGGAGTTAAATCAAGGAGGCAGTTCATAACTAATTCCTATCACCTACCTATCACACCGTACGGATGAATGACTTCTTCTTGAAGTAGCTAGGTTTATTGTGGAGGGATACTATTCTTGTTTTGTGACTTTGAAAAATACTCTCTCCACATATCCATGAGCAAAAAAGTGTGTGCTTCTGTCAAGGTTTAAATCCTCTCTTCAATGGTGGTTGACTGAAGATGATGAGATCTATTGATCTAGAAGATGCCTTAATAAGAGTGCAACCACTAGTAACCATCCTACTCAAGAAAAATAAAAAACTCACCCAACATAACAACATGTTTCCTATGCAAAAAGGGCTCAAGTGAATTGTTAGCAAAGCAATTATAATCAAGGCCGGCCTAATCTCACTAACACTCCTCCAAAACACAACTACAAAAAAAACAATAATAGGAATAAAGACAATAGACCACATTTTGTAAATGCAATCAATTAGCTTAGTATCCCAATAGGGTAATGAACACTGATCTCAACATTCCTCATATACCTTCAAGAGAAAATAGCTTCAATATTAGAGGATGAGGGTATTGGGCATGGCATGGAGCTAGGTGTGGAGTAAGACGTAGAGCTAGTGCATGTGCATGTCTTGTTTCCATAGATGAAGTGGATCTTTCCCTAGAAGTGATATATTGATGATGTTTTTGGAGAGGCCTTCCTTTTATAGCCCTAGAAGTTAGTCTAGTCCTCTTGTCTGACCACATTATGAACCTTCCCTGGTCAACCAAGGAATATTTTTGTTATCATCGAGGCTAGGGACACTATCCCCAGACCCTTACCAGGGTGGTCACTGGCCCCGTAAGACCCCTCTAGCCAAGGGGTGCTTGATAACTCCCACAACCCCCATCTTGATGCATCCTATCTCACCTTGCTATTAACATAATTATCTACATGATCCAAAGGTTAGATCCACAAAAGATCACCTTTTTGCCATCCAGTGACATAGATCTTATCTGACATACAAATTAGGACCCAACCAATGTTCATGCTCACAAATGGCTTCTCCTCATAATGGAGTCCTCACAACTTAAAGCATCTTGGATCATTCGTGGTACCTAACAAGGGTGGGGCATTGAGCATATCTAATAAGCTCTTCACATGCCCTAATGAAATGCTCATATCCTATAAGGATGGTTGAATTTGACCCTCATGACTACACCAAGTAGCATTTAATGCAAGCATTCTCCTTTTCAATTCAGCATTCTTTAGCAAAAGGATTCCTGCCATCTCCATAAAAGAACCAAGATCCTCATTATAAGTACAAACACGAGGTAGTATAAAGGCACTATATTCTTTGGTCTTAGTGGAGCCTATCTCAAAATATTCTAACCAATGAAGTCATGTATTTACTAATTTCCCATATCAATTTCCCATCCAATGAAGCCCATAGTCATCACATGACCGATGAACGTATGTGAGTTACCATGGTTCATTCATTAGGAGCAATGTCCTCAGATCAAAGAACATGTTATTATAGTTGTCATAGTTTGGCACTCTCTTCTTTTTTGGATAGCTATATATGATGTGAAAGGTCTTACCAATGACTTTCAAGACTCGCTGTCCGTCTTGTCTATTGAACTGAAGATGGCTTTGAAAGCAAAGATGCCTTGACCCTTTTCTTCTTCAATGTCTCTTGCATAACTTTTAAGAGTTACTTTGCCTACTAATCCCCACCCTCTCTAGGGTGCTTTGGATGTCCTCTTTGTCTAGGCAAGACCCTTGTAGGAACTTTTCAACGCACTGCTCGTTGGCCTTCTTAAACCTCTTCTCGATCAACATCCTTCTTACAGCTTTAGAAGGAATGATGTTGCTATAAGATTCTGATGCTTTCTCCACGTTCCTTATTGCTTATTCTGGATGGATAATGGCCCAAATGGTTACAACAACAATGTAAGAGTGAGGAATAATACAAGTAGTTCAGGGTGAGTGACCAACTATTATCGTATTGCTGCTATTCTTCTCCTAAAACCTTCGCTTCTAGGCTTGAGAGTCTAGATATTCTTTCGACTTCTCTGCCTCTCACACCTCTAGAGCTTCATTTTCTTTTTCCTTGCTACACATAGCTAGCTTTTCCTTGGCTCTCCTCCAATTTTTTCATCACATTGCAGATCTTTCTTGGAGTAACCATTGTTTTTGCATCTTCAATATGTTTGAATGTCCTACTAGATTCTGTGTATAAGCCAAAATAACTTCCCTCTCGTCCCGAGCAAACCTTAGTAAATGAGGAACATGACGAGAATGGACAGGCGCTTGTTGTTGTGAGATCGACAGAATACAACCTACCATTAGTCCATAGCTCTATATTCTTTCCATCTCTAATCTCATTGCATCTAGCACACTTGGTCTATTGTGATAAACACCTAGTTTCTATAGCGAATGGATTCATGCTCTTCTTCCAGAGCAAAGGGCAGTTTCTATGTGATGGGAAAGCATTGAAGGTGGTTCATGCAACGCCTTCAAAGTGAGTTGTCAATGAACAAGAGACAACCAAAGTACCAAGCTAAAAACATGGTTTGGTGGCACAAAACCACATGCCTTTGATGAATTTTGTGTAGAATAAACCAAATTTTAGTTGCTCGATGATTGTACCTTTAGTGAAACTCAACCCACACAACAACCACTATGCCACAATCCCATTGTCTAGAAGAGTTTTTTTTTGAAGAAATAGGAGGATTAAAACATTTAAACTTAAGGATTAAAATATGATGGCTTGCTACTAATGATCATCTCTATTAATTGTGGAGATGGCACATTTGACTGGGAGGGGTCAAGGTACAACTTTACATCTCTTCTCTCTCTCTCTCACTCTCTCTCTCTCCTCACTACCACAATAGAAATCACCATAGCCTACTCTCTCTCTCTCTTTACCCTTTCCCACAAATAAGCTGCACGCATGGCTTGGTCACTGTTCATAGTGTACTTTCTCTCTCCCTCTCCCCCCACCCGCCAAAAAAAGATACCCGGCTCACAGTTCAGACATGCTATAGTAGGCTGAAGGGAAAAAGTCCAAGTAGAAACATGAACAATTGGAAGCAAGAGAGGTGCGAGCTATGGCAGCAGATGGAGCAAGAGAGCAAGAGAGAAAGACTCAAGATGTGGGAAATCCAAGAGTCACAATGTGTGGTTCTCCTTCCCTTTAGTCAAATGCTATTGAAATAATAAAGAATGAAGTGACAGTGATGGGTACTTGCGCCACACCTGTAGTGTGCAGGTGCGGGTAATATTAGTATAGTAATACATAGTGACTATGCACAGGTCCCTTTACCCCCAGCAACCTCCCACTTAAAGGTGAGTGTGTCTCGAGTGAGGAGGGAAAAAAAACAGAAAAGAGAAAGTACAATGTGTACAAAGAGTACAATAGGATGAGGAATAGAGGTCATCTCATCCAATGCCCATCAACATCCTAAGGAAGGCAAAATGCTTTATGGAGAGACTTTCCATGTGAGCAGATCTACAAGATTTTGGTTAGTTGAGATCTTGACAAGGTTAGTAGACTTTCCCTTAATGACCTATCTGAAAAATTAGTAACCCACCTCAATGTGCTTCATCTTCGTATGGAAGGTCGGATTCTTGGCTAATTAGATAGCACTCATAGAATCCAAATGCAGTGTAGGGACCACGTAAGTCATACCAAGGTATGCCACAAGATATCCTTAGCGAGCGTCCTTGTAAGCCTCAATGGATGTAACATACTCGGCTTCTATGTGGTAGAGAGAGCCATGTATTTTTGCATCGTAGACATCCAAGAAACAACACCTACATCAAATGTAAACACATAGCTAGCGGTGGATTTCATACTATCTATATGCCCTGCATAATCAGAGTCAATGTACCCTATGAATCTTGTATCCTAGCCACCATGAAATATGCACATATCTATTATGCCCTTCACATATCTCATGATACCCTTAATAGCATCCCAATGCCACCTACCAAGTATAGCCATACAATGTTCCATAACTCCCATTACAAAAGTTGTATCAAGATGAGTGTCTACGATGGCATATATCAAAATGCCCACTGCAGATGCATAAGGGATCTTGGCCATCTCGACATTCTTCTCATCAAACTGCGGAAAAATTTCCTGGCTCACCTTCAGATGAGAAGGAAAAGGAGAGCCAATAGGTTTAAGATCCTTCATATGAAAACACTTAAGGACCTTTTTGAATATACTCCTTCTATGACAATAAAGTATCCCCTAAGAACAATCATGCATAATGCATATCCCAAGAATATGTGAGGCCTATCCCATGCATTTCATTTCATAACTCCTCTTGAGCTCACTTTTCAAAGCATTCAACTCATTAGGAGCTCTCCTAGCAATATGTCATCCACATAGAGTGCAAAAATCAAAAGACTACCATCACGAGCCTTTTTCTATATAAACACACATCCATATCACTACGTGTACAGTCCTATGAATGCATAAAGGCATCAAACTTGTGGTACCCTTACCTAGATGCCTCCTTAAGGCCATAAAGGAAATTTTTGAGTTTGCACACTAGGTATTGCTTGCCTTTCTCCTCAAAGCCCTTAGGCTATTGTATATAAATCTCCTCATGCAAGTCCCCATGTAAGAAAGCTATCTTAACATCCATCTAATAAAGGTCCAAATTTAAATGAGAAACCAAAGCTAATACCAGGTGTAGGATAGTCATCTTGACTACAGGACAAAAGACTTCCTTGAAGTAAACACCATGTTCCTATTTAAAACCCTTAGTAACCAATCTCACCTCATAGGCAAGCTTGGGCCATCTAGAGGTACTCTTCAACTTGTATTCTCACTTGCTTGTCAATGCACGCTTTCCACCAGGCAAAGGAACCAACTCCCATGCATGATTTTTCTATAAAAAGTCAAAATCTGACTACATCACCCTCTCCCAAGAGTGACTATCACTATGACACATGACCTTATCATAAGTGAGAGGCTCACCTGCATCTGTCACCATCACATAATCAATGGAGGGCTCAAACCACTCAGGAGGACATTTAGCTCTAGCAAAGTGTCTCATGGCTGAGGAGCTTGCACATTCTGTCTACCATCATAGTCATCATCATTGGAGCACCACCTACTATTGTAGGATGTCTAGCTTGTTGTACAGGAGTAGGATGCTTCTCATGAAATATAACCCTATATATCTTGACTATCCGCTCAGACTACTTATGCATCTTCTTCTCATGGAAAACTACATCATGGCTACAGATGACTTTCTGAGCCGTTGGATCTCATAGGTGATAGTCCATCTCACCTCCATCCCCATAACTAAATAAGATACATTTTATAAACTTAAGATCTAGCTTTGTGCACTTGTCCTTGTGTGCATGCCAAAAAGTCTCATAACTAAAGACACACAAATGAGCATACGAGGGAGGGCTTCTATACCGCACCTTCTCTGTAACTTGAAAGTTAATAGTACTACAAGGAAATCAATTGATCAAGTTTACATTGCATCAACCCAAAATTGCTATGGTAAGCTTGCCTAGCTTAGCATACTATGGACCCTTTCTTGTATTTTCTTGTTTGTGTACTCAACCATACCATTCTAGGGTGACATGTACAGGGCAGTCAACTCATGCTGCTTCATGCCCCTTCCATCACAAACTCCTCAAAGGCTTTAAAGATATACTCACCCCCATTATCTAGCTATAGACATTTTAGTCTATACCTATACTAGTTCTCAACCAATGCAAGTAAACACTAAAAGGTAGCCAAACATTAGATTTCAAATTTATCAAATATGCATAGACCTTATGTGAGTAATCATCAATGAAAATGATAAAGTACTTCCCGCATCCTTATGCATGACAAGGCATAGGTTCACAAACATTATAATGAATAAAAGAAAGAGACTCATCCATGTGCAAAAAGAGTGGCAAACTTCTTATGCATACTACGTGTCTACCTAGTATATAAACAATGATCACATGACTCAAAACACTTAATATAGTCAAGGGATGGAAGATACTACAAATAAGTAAGCATTTTCATTCCCTTTAAGGACATGTGCCCATGGGAGCTTCACTAGTAGTAATAAGGAGATGTCACTTGCGTGCAAGAAATATATGAAAATACCCCTTATCTACCCCCTATTTATAGGCCCTTACCTTATAAAAGTTATCTTCCTTCCCTTAAATAGCCCCCCTCCCTTACACTCACATGGTACCATACGGTAACCCTAATGGACCCCCCGGGCATGTGCCCATGGCAAAATGCCAAAGAGATACATGTGAAACTACAGCGAACTATAGACAAACATGATCTGTTGATCTACTTACAACCACTGGATATAAAGTGCCAGACTTGGCACCACGTGCTAGAACAAGGTTCCCATGGGGGTGATCTTCCAAGAAGAATTCCCAAAGAAAACAAAGTAACCCTGATCATCTAGTGTTCCACTAGAGATAAAACTCTTTGTGAGAGAAGCTACATATCAAACATTATGCAAAGTAAACATATTGCTTAAACCAAACTGCAGTCACATATCACCAATACCAACTATCTACAATACCAAGTCATTTTTCAAACGAATAGATGTTGTCATACTGTGATGGGAGTAGAATCACTCTCTATGAGGGGTTACATGAAAGGGATCCCCTGAATCCATCAACCAAAAAACACTAAATAAAAGCAGGTGAGGCATTAGTCTAGCAGTGACAAAGAAGAAGCTGCAAGTATGTAATTATCATAAGAGTCAAGTTGCTGCTCTATTTAGGCAAGAAGAGCAGAACTTTGTAGGGGATGCTGGCATTGATCTCTTCGATCTTAACATGGGACTTAGTAGGGACAATGTTGCAATCATCAAACTTATCATGTGGCTCCCCTTTTCTCTTTTCCTTATGCTTATCATCATGAATTTTGTGACACTGCGGCCTGATATGTCATGTTTTCCCACAATAATGGCATGTTGAATCATACTTACGTCCATGGGACTTATAGTGAGACTATCCACAGACTTAAAATGAAACTTCACAAGTCTCTGCAACAGCAATCATTCCCGCTCTTGCCATCATGGTGACCCCAAACAATCAAAACATGACAAGTATGAGAAGCATCCATGTTCTTCCTAGTTATCTCCTCTGGTCAGGTATGCATCCTCTACATCAAACAATTTGAGTCCATTCTCGAGCATATTTATACACATAGCACTACAAAATGTGTCCTGAAACTTAGGCTGCTTGATCAACAAGGAAAAAGGTGAAATATTGTCCTTAAAGTCAATATCCTACGATGACACCTAGTCAATGATGGCATAAAACTTGCTGAAATGTTGAGAATCACTAGTATCTTCCTTCATACAAAGGTCCATGAGTTGCTTTAGCCTATACATCTGAGAAGCAGGGCTATGCTCATTATCATAGAGATTACAGATTTTCTCCCAAAGATCACATGCAAACTACCCATCTGTGATAACATTATAATAAAGCTACTTCTTGAGGGAGAGAAATATTTTGTGTCACGATTGTGGGAGAGAAGGAAGGAGTCTCACTTGTAGCTTTCTTGCTTGCACAATGGGGGAATACACACAAGGGTGGAGGCTAAAAATAGTTTTCCTCTTCTTAGTTGTGTAAGCCAAAAGAACTCTCATACAAAGAAATAGAAGAACCCTATATATGGGTCTCAAACCAAAGACAACTAACTAAGGTGGCATACTAACTAAGCCACGAACTAGAGTAGATAAGGATAGCTGTCGTCTAGCTATTATTCATGGGCGGTGTACCAACCGCATCTGCAACTGACACGTCGGTGACATAAATGCACAACGGTCACACCCTGGCATATCACGAGTGGAGCTCGATATCTCAACACTCCCCCTCGAGCTCAATCCCAATTCCTGCACACCAAGTAGGTCTCTGAACTTGCGCAGCTTCTCTGCGCCCAATGCCTTCGTAAATATGTCAACTACCTGATCCTCTGTGCTGACATAAACTAGATCAATAAGACCTAGTAAAACCCTCTCTCGCACATAGTGATAATGCACCTCAATGTGCTTTGTTCTAGCATGATAGACTGGGTTATTTGCCAAGTGTATACTACTCATGTTGTCACAATAAATGACAACTGGCCCATCTGTAGGAGGTTGATGCATATCATAAAGTAGCTTATGCAACCAAGCTACCTCACATGCAGTGATTGCTGCGCCCCTATACTCAGCCTCTATGTTGGATAAGGCAACTATAGGCTGTTTCTTGCTGCTCCAAGTGACTGCAGCACTCCCAAAAGAGAACACATATCCACTGGTAGATCGTCTATCAGAAATGCTACCAGCCCAATCAGCATCAGTGTATCCATGCAGCTGTATCTAGACCCCAGTCTCATAAAATAGTCCATACTGCAATGTGGACTTCACATACCTGAGTATGCGTCTAGCCGCATCCAAATGCGATTTCCTTGGAGCCTGCATAAACTGACTTACCAATCCAACAGCATAGCTCAAATCTGGCCTGGTAATAGTCATATAAATCAAGCTTCCTACTATGCGTCTGTACATAGTAGGGTCTTCCAGAAGCTCACCTGCATCTGCGCTCAGCTTCACATTCTGCTCCAAAGGAACTGAAATAGGCTTACAGCCTGTCATCCCATATTTGGACAGCATGTCCAATCCATACTGCCTCTGCAAGAGCTGTATCCCACTTGGTGATCTAATCACCTCAATGCCCAAGAAATAATGCAGCTCTCCCAAATCCTTCATCTCAAACTTCTGCTTCAATAGCATTTTCACATGAAGGATATCTTCATCACTGTCACCTGGCATAATCAAATCATCAACATAAATGACAAGTAGCATAATACCTTTCTCTGTTTTTCTCACATAAAGTGAGAAATCTGCCTTGGAAATTTGAAAGCCAATAGTGACAAGATACTGTCCTATCTTGTCAGACCATGCTCTAGGTGCTTGCTTCAAGCCATACAAAGCTTTCTTCAACCTGCAAACAAACTCAGGATGAACAACATGCACATAACCTGGTGGCTGCTCCATATAGACCTCTTCTTGCAAATCACCATGCAAGAAGGCATTCTTTACATCCATTTGATGTAAAGACCATCCCTTTGATGCAGCCATAGCAATGACTGCTCTTACAGTTGCCATCCTTGCAACCGGACTGATTGTTTCTTCATAGTTAATGCCATATGTTTGTGCATACCCCTTGACTACTAATCTTGCCTTGTATCTGTTCACAGAACCATCTGCATTGTGCTTCCCCTTATAAACCCACTTACAGCCAATTGCATTCTTACCTTTAGGCAAAGGTACCAATTCCCATGTAGCATTTCCTTCCAAGGCATCCATTTCTTCATCCATGGCTTTCTCCCATTTTTCTTTTCCCATGGCTTGCTGAAAAGAAGTGGGTTCTGGTTCCTCTATCACTTTGACCATATATGCATAGTGAATGGCTGTAAATCCATCATATTTCAGCCTATCCACAGGATACCTAGCTCTCGTAGACCTGCGCAAAGTAGGTTCACTCCCAGGTGCTCTCAAAACATCCCTGGTCTTTCTTACTCCAGGTGTAACAATAGAAGGAATACCCAACTCATCATCAATGCTCTGTTCTGAGCCACTGGATTCACCATCCACATAAGAGTGACCTGCATTCACATCAAACATGGGCTGATCAACCTTCTCTTTTCCTTTTCGTGATACCTGCATACCACTATCTGCATTGCTTTGAGAAGATTCTCCTGATCTCAATCTGCCTGTCCATGGAGAAGAATGTGAACCATTGCTAAAGGACGCTCCAGGTCCACTAATATTTTGTGAGTGCTGCTGTGAATTCTGTGCAGCATTACCATTTTGTGCATCTACATCATCAATCACATTTACTGGTTTATACCAGCTACTCATCTCATCAAAACAACATCTCTGCTCACTGTAAACTTATGAGTAGAAGGGTTATAGCATCTATACCCTTTTTACTGCTGCAGAGAGTAACCAATAAAGATGCACTTCTCAGCTTTTGGATCCAACTTGGATCTCAACTCATCTGGCACATGTACATAGGCAATGCAGCCAAAAATTTTCAAATGAGAAATATGTGGTTTCCTACCAGTATACCTCTCCTCTGGAGTCATTCCATGTATTGCTGTAGTGGGAGTCATGTTCATTATGTAGACTGCTGTAGCAAGTGCTTCAGCCCAATAAAAATCTGGCAGGTCTTTTTCATTGAGCATGGCACGAGATACCTCTCCAATATGCCTGTTTTTTCTTTCTGCAATTCCATTTTGCTGTGGGGTATGACTGCATGAATATTGCTGCTTTATGCCATGCTCCTGCAAGAACCTTGCAAAATCATTTGAGAGGTACTCTCTCCCTCCATCTGACCTTAGGCATTTTATTTGCAGACCTGTTTCTTTTTCAACCATAGCTTTAAGAGTTTTGAAATGCCCAAAAACTTCACTTTTCTTTTTCATAAAATACACCCAAACTTTTCTGCTATAATCATCAATAAAAGTGACAAAATAATGACAGCCTCCAAGAGATGCAGCCTTAGTAGTCCACACATCAGAGTGGATTAATTCCAATGGCTTCTTACTTTCTTGAACATGTCTAGGAAATGGTTTCCTTGCTTGTTTTCCAAACTGACAGGCTTCACATACCTTATGCATTTCTACAACCTTGAATTTGGGCAATCCTGCAACAATATTTTGGGCCTGCATTGATTTAAGTCGCTGTACATTAACATAACCAATGCGTTTATGCCAGATATCAATATCTGCAACTACACCGGTCCCATGTGTAAACATTGCTGCACTCAATTCAGACATGTCTGCATCCAACGTAAACATTCTGCCCTTCTTTCCTTTTGCAATGAAGCGACCTTTATTTTTCATATCCTCAACAAAGCATCCATGAGGATTAAATCTAACCTGCAAGCCATGTTCAACCATTTGACCAACAAAAACTAGATTCTTGGTGATATTCGGGACATGAAATACATCGGACAGGTATTTCTTTTTCCCATCCTGCATAGACAAAGGAATTTTTCCAATCTGCACAATAGGATGTGCAGTATCATCACCAGTCTCCACAAATCCTGGTTTTTCCATTTTCCTTGCATCCTCCATCCATTCTGCATGACCTGTCATGTGGTTTGATGCACCTGAGTCAACATACCAGACATCGTTGCTTTCTTCTGCACTTGTCACAGAATTGTTCATGTGCTGCACCATAAACAAATGCTCATTTCTGTCATCACCCTGTCTACTAGAAGATGCATAATTCCCTTGTTGCAATTTACCATTCATGATGTCATTCTGCTTTTTATAGCAGTCTTTAGCCATATGACCCATTTTGCCACAATAGTAGCATTCAACATTACTGTTTGCATTTTGGCCTCTTGGCCATCCACCACGACCTCTTTGGCTCCCCCTACCTCTAGAGTTACCACGTCCTCCTCCATAGGACTGGTTTTCTTGAGTTTGCTACATATTCTAATTTCTACCATGGCCTCCAAATCGGCCTCCTCTACCTCTACCTAGCTCTTCCAGCATTTGAGTAGAAGACAGTTTCTTTTGAAGTTCCTCCTGAAGAAGATGCACCACCATTTCTCTGCTCCTCAGAAATTAGAAGAGCAATCAACTCCTCAAAATCAGGAAATCTTTCACGAACTGAAATGGATGTCCAAAACTGTGAATAATCCTTTCCTAGACCATTCAAGGTCACAGAAACTAAATCATCATCTTCCACTGGTGACCCAATGGAAGCAAGTGCATCTGCAATCTTCTTCACCTTCATGTGGTAGTCATTGATGCTCATATTTTCTCTTTGCACATTATGCAACTCTTGCTTGAGCTGCATTTTCCTGGCTTGAGTATTTGTGCTGTACATTTTTGACAAAGTATCCCATGCATCCTTTGGCGTACTTGCATCCTGAATATGCACAATCATAGAGTCTGAAATACTGATAGACAGCCAGTACATAACTTTCCTGGCTCTTTCATGCCATGCTTTGAATGCCTGCATTTGCTGTTGATTGGGAACATCAGGAAGAACTGGTTCTTCTTCATTTCCTGCAACAAATTCCCAATATCCTTTTCCCATAAGGAAATTCGTCATTCTAAACTTCCATGCTTGGAAGTTGTTCTTGTCAAGCTTTTCAGTTACAATCTGTGAAAGAGAATCAAACACCATTACAGAATACTGCAAAAAATTCTGTCAGTGCAGAGAACACAGCTTCAGCCTTACAAGGGCAAATCTGCAAAACTAATGAAAGTGGTATTTAACCACACAGTCACTTCCTAGTGACGATTTTGCATCAACAAGCAACAAGGATGATTCTGTAACTCCCAATGTCTCTGCCCATAGGCATACGATGCAATTTCTACGGTAACTTTTCACCGACCTGTAGACTAGTGGCTGCACAGCATAAAACTGACCCTTTTTCTGAGTGCGTGCAGAAAACTTCCGCCTCCAAAGCAGGCCCCGAAATGGCCTCAAATAAAAAAAACAAGGTCGCCTAGGGCTAAAGCCCTTATCCGCAGCATATACTGCCCTTTTGCTTCACCGCGAAGGGCGTCTCAACCTGAGACAGTGCACTCTTGCAATTTCCGGCTGTGCTACCTGCAGAGATCTGCTCCCAAAACAGAAAATGAAAGCAACACTGCCCCTCTTACCAGAACACCGCAAGCTTGGCTTGCTTTCTAGAGCTCTTTACCACGAACAAGGCTCTGATACCATGTCAAGATTGTGGGAGAGAAGGAAGGAGTCTCACTTGTAGCTTTCTTGCTTGCACAATGGGAGAATACACACAAGGGTGGAGGCTGAAAACAGTTTTTCTCTTCTTAGTTGTGTAAGCCAAAAGAACTCTCATACAAAGAAATAGAAGAACCCTATATATGGGTCTCAAAACAAAGACAACTAACTAAGGTGGCATACTAACTGAGCCACGAACTAGAGTAGATAAGGATAGCTGTCGTCTAGCTATTATTCATGGGCGGTGTACCAACCGCATCTGAAACTGACACATCGGTGACATAAATGCACAACGGTCATCTTGGCATATCACGAGTGGAGCTCTATATCTCAACATTTTGGACCTATAAAGCTCATCTGAGTCATCCCATACATCCTGATCTTGACCTTGAGGGTTAATGCTTTTATACTTCATTAGCCTAATCTAAGATTTTTGTATCTAAACCTATCAAATTTGGGTTTTCCAATAGCCTACTTTGCTACCATCCAACTTTTCAATGTTGAAGATGGCACTGTCATTGGAATGACCAGCCATACTACTATAGGAAAAAAAGGCATAATATAGACCAAACAAGCTATTGTAGCACTTGTAAATAGCCCCAAAACCCATATCAAAACAAGGTGAAAATAAGAGGTATAGACCAAATAATGAGATATCCACAAACAATGATTAAAATAGCATTAAATGGAGGGGATTGCTCTCGTAAATAATACAACAATCTATAGCACACGAGTAGAAGTTGAAGTAGCTTAAGCTCAACCACGAATAAAATACAAAGCTCAGTGTAATATCCAAGAACATAATATTAGTGAGTTTGGGAATCTCCCAGTTCCCATTTTTGAATACTAAAAAGGTGGCACCTCAATAACATGCCCATAATCTCAAAACCATATGATGGGACCTATAATTGAAAAGCTCTTGAAAAATGGAATCTATTGAGCTATAGAGCACTCTATTTGGAGTTATAGTGTAACAAAATCCAAAGATTTGACCAAGTGTCCCAAACTTATGAGAAATTTTCATATTCCTCAATATGGTGTTTAAGGATCAAGTAAGGAGCTCCCACTGGAACAAAAGTCAAATGTAAGAGAAGCAAACAAAGCTCAAATCCTCATGTAAGTGACATCCAAGCATCCAAGATACATCAAGTACATAGCCAAGAGCATAAGACCCAATAAAAGCTTCAAGCCCATAAGGTCATAGACCTTTGAAGCATTCAATGAAGTAATTAATAACCAATGTCAAATGTCTTAAGGTCAAATCAATGCTCAAATGTATATGCGAGCATTTTAGCTATAGGTTTTCGAGTGCCTTGTGAGGGTTTGTGGCACTTTTCCTTCTTTTTGGACTTTGTGAGCTTCGAAAATTGTCATCCTTAGATTTCTCCTCCTCATCTCTACTCTCTTTCTCTAGGTCTAATTCCATATTAGAGTCACTCGACTCTATACAACATGGTTTATCAATGGTTTTAGTAGTTGATATTTTGTCATTTTGTTGACTTTTCTTTGGCCAAAAACATCACTACAAGATATAGGCCTTATACCGATGTTAAAAGGAAAAAAATGTAAATAACAAAATTTGCCCTTGTCATCGCAAAAACCAACTGTTCTATACCAACTGAAATCATAACACTGATACATGAAATAAATACATGATTGCATAATAAGCAATTGGTACAATCATGAGAAGATATCACTAATACATAGTAAATGTCTACACAGATCAGGTGACCAAAAAATAAAGGTGTGTGAGCTCCAGGGATCCAAGGGCGAGCTACATATCCTCACCATCCAAAAGCTCGTCCCACCGCAAAGGAGCATTGAGCGAATTCTGCAAAAAAAGAAACAACAACACATCAGTCCACCATACAATAATGCATTCTAATTAAACATGGTAACTACAGACAAGAAAGATGAGTGACTTACGAGGCCGCCACGTCTATATAATCGGTCGATCAATGAAGTGAGACTGTGCCTCTCTGCATATCGAGTCTCAAGGCCGGTCGGATCATGATTTGTAATGGAGTGCTGCAAAGAAAACAAAATGCTAACTGTTAGAAACATGATTGTCAGTACAAAGGATATTGTAAAAAAATAAACAAGCAAAACAAAAGAAAAACTTACAAAGTCCTCCAAATATGTCTTGTGGCCACCACTCCGAAGATGATGGACCACTCTGGCCTCGAGTCGTGCCCTCGTCGCCTCGTGCTGCTGACTCCAACGTCCTGGAGAATCTGTAGCCTTCTCCCTCAGTTCGCGCCAGTCCTCCACGTCTAACCACTCGGGCTTTGCAGCCCCACTCTTGATTGCCTTGCATGTGTCGGATCGTCTGTGTGACATATATGCATGCATGCAATCCATCATCTAGCCCATAGAAAATCTATCTACTGAGTCTGGAACAGGAAACTCCTCATGCAAGGATGCTACTATGTAGTCCTTGCTCCCCTCCGGTATGTTTTTCCAATGATCTAAGACGTTGTGCCGAAAAACTTGTTGGCACAACTTTCTTATGCGAGCCATCACCCTCCTCCCCTCATCATTCATGATGATGGCTCCTGACCTATCATCGATTAGATATGTATATCCCCTTGGGGTATGCCTAAGATGGGTCCTCTCTCATCTGCGTCCACGCTCCTGGGCATATCTAAGAGACCCCTATACATCCAATGTACCGACCGAGGTAATATCTGTCAGAGTGGCATCCATAGGGGTGCCACATGTGCTGACGACTGAGCAAAAGCTGGAGTAACTGGAGTAGATGTATCCACATGTGTGACAAATCTTGGAGGTGACACAACTCTAGCTCAACGACGAGACGGAGACACCATGTCCGTGCCTCCATAGCATCCACCTGAGCTTGAGCCATGCTCCCTGGAACCGCCACAAGAGTGAGGAGTCACACCTGTATCCTGTGTCGACTGTGGGCTTACTGTCTCTGTATCTCTGTAGCATCCCCTTGACCTTGAAGCACTCCCTCCCTCTAGCCCAAGTCTAGAGCGTCGAGCTCGTCTACTCAAAGCTGAAGCATTTGATCACGCTGAAGTAGATCTAGCAGAGCACCCTGACAAAGACTGAGACAGCTCCTAGTATGCCATGTCTCTGAATCTTGCGATTTGGTTTGGAGACATGCATGTGAAGATATCATGTAACCCCTCATCGCTCATCTCTTGACTCATCCTGAAAATGTCACCTGCACAGACAAAAAATGATGTTAGAATAATCAATTTAAATCATACAAAGCATAGTAATATAAATCCTAAAAAAAAGATCTCACTTAAAATGCATATCTTATGTACCCTTATAAGCGATTGGTCAACGAATTGAGTAAGTGGATGCTCCAAGTATGAAGTATCCTATGGTCCGATGTCAATCTCCTGACACAACTCCGCATACACTGGGAGGTTGATAGACATGTCACAACAAAAGGATAAGTCCACCTCGTTCTCAAAGAATTCTTAGACTCCTATATTTCCATCATTGTTAGTCGATGCTAGCTCCAAGCTTTCGGTGGCCTCCACCCCTTGCAATATCGACCCCTCTATTTGCATATTGTCTTCATCTATGCTCAGAACATCGCTTTGATCATATACTCTCATACTTTGTGGAGTTGAAGGTATAACATACCACCATCGAGGTTGTCATGGGTTTGGATAGAAGATTACATGTTCACAAACACGTGCAAGAGAGTTTAAACCATTGTGACATGTACCATGTCATAATACAATTAATAAACAAATGAGTCCATGCACCTGTTCACAATGGGCCTGCAACACAAAGGTGTCAGGAAAATTCGTCTATTTTTTTCCGAATCTATTTCGAGAAATTCGGATAGGCCTCGTCGAGCTGCTGCTCCAGCTTCTCCAAGTACCACTTTGAACCACTGCACATCGAATAGTATCATGGAGAAGCTACAGTAATCCACTGTAACAATACTTTGCAAGTTCCCAAAATACTCCATCTCATCTACAACCGTGTTTGGATCCGTTGCTCGTCGCCGGCCCTTTTGCTCGAACCTTGCCATGATACCACAGTCCATTGTGGAGCGCATTTTGTCAATACGCTCCACGCAAAAATGTCGTCCGAGCGACCACGTTGCACTATATATTTTGTATTGTACATTGAAACACTCAAATTAGATGTTGCATATAAAATATAGATATGACAAATCCTAAACACCTCACTGCCTTTGGACTACATCCCCTCGAGAATTCCCACTCCTCCATTGAGAGCTCTGTCCCTTTGCGAGATGCTGCGGTTAAAGCTCCATGCAACCATCGCGTTGACATGAACCGCGGCATCTCCTCCATGCCCTTGGGATATCGAATCATTCAATGATGCATACTACATCAGAATTCAGATCGTGCTTCCTCTCGATCTTGCCTAGCGATCTGGTACTTATCAAGCCACGTCTCCATAGAGGCATGGTGCAACATACAAAAACGATTCACCTTCTCCTCCATTGAGGCATCCATTCTTTTGTCTACCCCATTTCCAACCACCACATCTCCAGTGAATCTATCATCGTCCTTCAGTGACCATAGCATTTCGTTGTCTGGATCCACTGTTGGTAGCCATTGTGAAATATGCACTAGTGCCTCAGACACCAACCAACCTTCATCTATGCTACCTTCTGGCCGAGCTCGTTGTCACACAAAGCCTTTCACGGTTTTCATGAAGCACTCTAAGAAGAACATCCATCACATATGGACAGGTCGAGCAATCTCCACTTCATCTACAAGAGGCACAAGAAGGTGGATTTGTATTGTGAGCATGCTGGTGGGTAGGTATCTCTCAAAGAGACAAACCGTCTCCAGTGGTCCCCGCCTCACGGATTCAATAGAGGACGTCTTAATCTCCTTCTGTAGAAAATTGAGAGCTGCTACATTCCGTTTGGTCGATGCAACTCCGCGTGGACCATTTTCAGCTCATACGAGCTTGCGGCGTTTATACGTGTTGGAGGTCGTCCAAGAAATCCTTCCCTGAGTTCATGATCCTCTGGCAAGAAAGTGGCATGTCCTTGATATACCAACTTCTTCATGGTTCGTGACCTTCGAGAGTCTAACTATGGCCCGCACAATGGACATGCATGATAACTTGAGGTAACCGGACCTGTTCCAACACCATGACCTAGTGAATACAAGCGGCGTGTCCTTGATATACTATCTTCTTCATGGTTCGTGACCTTTGAGAGTCTTATGGCCCGCACAATGGACATGCATGATAACCTGAGGTAACTGGACCTGTTCCAACACCACGACCCAATGAATACAAGCTTGAACGAGATAAAATATAGATATTACCAACAAGAATGGAGGACTTTTCACTTGAGCACTCTTCGAATCCCAGAAAGTCATGCATCATCCACATGAGAATGGCTCGAATATTGGCAGACTGTCGACCATCGTGCTTGCTCATATCTTGCATGGTGACCCCCTCCTTCCACAAAATCTTAAGCTCATCGACTATTTTTGACTTTGTAGCGGCTGGGGATGAGTAAGCTAAGGATGAGATGTTCTTTCTTCGTAGAAAGCCATAGAGGGATATTGTAGTTGACAAGGACTATAGGCCACACACTGTAAGAAGTTGAGCGCAGACCGAATGGGTTCACGCCATCCATTACAAGACTGAGCCGAAGACTCCTTGGCTCTCTGGCAAAGCCTGGGAAGTAGAGTCAATGTGGCTCCATGCACGTGAATCCACTGATATTCGTTGAACTCCATCCGTGGACCTATTCTGTGTATGCCACATTGTCAATCTCGTCATGCCAGACGTACAAAACATGTGGTTTATGTGGGGGATAAGCAAAAAGGGTATGAGAACTTTTTGAGGGATGGTTTGCCCTTGCAAGTCCTGCCGATACCTGTGAGCACCACACTTTGGACATGTCTCCATAGTCTCGTATTCTCCTCGAAACAGTATGCAATCATTGATATATGCATGGATGTTATTGTAGTCCATGCCAAGCTTTCGTAAAACATGTCGTGCATCATCACGAGACTCAGGCATGGTATTTGCATATGGTAATATATGATATTTCAATAACCTGAAAAAAATCATAAACACCTTGAAAAAGCATAAATGTTTTTAATAATAGTGTCGAAAAAAAAATCAACGAAGCATATGTACAAGGTACCTGAACAACTCAGTCACACTCGCATCGCTCCACCCGTATTTTTCTTGCACACTTAAGAGTGCAAGCAGTGTCTTTAGGCGAGATACTCGGCACCCATCATATAATGGTATGGATGCTTCCTCTCTAAGCAAATCAGAAGTCTCGACATCCATGGGAATCAATGCATTGATCATTGCCTCTATCTCAGGTTCCAAGATTGTAGGTAGATCTAGAAGGTTACCTGTCTCCTCTGGTATTGACGGTATAGATTAGCCTTGCAAGTGGTGGATTGGCTCATGCACTCCATCCATCGCACGCCTACGAACTCTTCTAATTGGCCGCAAAGGATGCACTCCTCCTTGGGACGAGACATCACCTCCTTGGATAGAAAATTTGCCAGCTAGACCCAATCTTATTGTATATGGTATTCAATTAGCTTGTGAGTACAATGCATGATTGATATTAACTTTTCTTATAGTCTGCTAAAAATACGCAATCGCCTGATCAATGATCTCAGATTGAAACTCGCCAAATTGTTGTACATGTTCTATAGACAATTGACGTTTTCATCTAATTGCCAGCTTGCATCAAGAGCAAGGACATAGGACACGATGATTAAGATACGCCTCGTGATCTTGAACAACAGGATCTTCATCATTTTCCATTTTGTCTATGTTACAACAAACAATTTTTTTTTGTTATCATTCTTCTTTTTTCTTAAATTGTTATCCTCTCCTCCCATCTCTCTCTTTTTTTTTCTTTCTTAAATTGTTATCCTCTCCTTCCATCTCTCTCTCTTTTTCTACGTTACGACCATGACCACGACCACGACCACGATCGTGACCATGACCACAACCATGACCACGACCATGACCATGACCACGACCACGATGACGACGACGACGACTAGAACCACGACTACGACTACGACCATGACTACGACCACGATGACTACGACCACGACCATGACCACCACGACCACCACGACGACTACGACTACGACCATGACTATGACTGTGACTACGACTACGATCACAACGACTACGACCACGACCATGACCACGACTATGACTACGACCACCACCACCACCACCACCATGACTATAACTACAACTATGGCCACGGCCACGACCACGACTACGACTATGATGACCACAATCATAACCCACGACCACGACCATGATGACCACAACCATGATCCACGACTATGACCATGACCACGACGACAACCGTGACCATGACCATAACCACGACCACAACCACGACTACCATGACCACGACTACGAATACGACTATGACCATGACTACAACTATGACTACAACTACGATGATCACGACCATGACTTTGACCGCGACCGCGACCAGGATCGCGATCACGACCGCGACCACGATCGCGATCACGACCGCGACCACGACCATGACCACGACCACGACTACGACCATGACCACGACCACGACCATGACCACGACGACCATGACTATGGGTAGGTTGCACTCACTAAGAATAGGATTGGAGATTCACCTCATCTTCTCTCCATCATCAATAGAATTCTCTTTTACCATTTACAACTCGCCCATCTTCTCTCCACACTATTGCACACTATAATCTCTATGAGGGCATGAGATTGGGATATCCACAGATACCAAAGCATGATCTCTAGCTTGATGGTTGCATATATACTACTACTACTCATGGAATAAACCTTAAAATAGTTATTATGCTCAAATATATGTTTGTTAGAGCAGAAATTTGTTCCTAAGACTATTCTAAGGAAGAAAGAGGGTTAATGATAAAAGAGTGTCCTTCCTTGCATGTGATTTTATATTACATTTATTAATTAAAATTGATAGGTTTGTTGAGGATCGGCCTAACCCCTATGAGCCTAGGATGAGCTTATTGTAAGATTCTATTTACTTTTCTCTCTTTCTCTCCCTCTTATTAGCTATATATAGTCTGTCTATATATAGCGCCATAGGTCCCCTCTATATATTCCTATCATGTGTGCTTAGTTGACCCACTTCTGGTGTCTCATATCTCTCTTCTCTCCTCTCTTCCTTTCGTCTCTCGTCTTCCTCACAGTTTCCAACATGGTATCAGAGCGAGGTTCTACAACATCACAAATATAAGTTTTCTTTATTTTTTTATTTCTTTGCTCATTAGCATACCTTTGTTTCATGACATTTTGTCAATTTCGTTGATGGATCGTGCCACTTTCGATCATGGTAATTGTTTTCAAGCTGAGGTAATAGTTTTTCATCTTTTGTTATAAGTTATGAAGCTTGAGTTATGATTTTTTTGTCATGGTATTAGGCTTTAGTTATGCTTCATGCAGCGTGTTGCATATCGCTTGTCAAGCTATTAAAAAGCTTTCTCTACCCACACCATCTGATTGTTCAGATGTTTTATGCCTCATGGTTTGAATCGTGGAAGAGTGAGAGATTGTTCAGATGTTTTATGCCTCATGGTTTGAATCGTGGAAGAGTGAGAGATTGTTAAGATGTTTTATGCCTCATGGTTTTCTTTGTGGAATAGAGAGATATTTTATGCCTCATGGTTTTCTTTGTGGAATAGAGATATATTTTATGCCTCACGGTCGGAGGACAATGATTTCTTTGCAGAGGCGTAAAAGGACTTGTGAAATAGTGGCTCCCCCCTTGAAAAGCTTTGAGGCTTGCAGTAGAAACTGGGAGGGCACCACATCTGTGCTCTAGGCATTGAGAATCCTAGGCTACAGTCAAGCTTCTGCGCACACGGGGAGGGGCTCGGCTAGGCGGTCGGCAAGCATGACGTGCTGCATGCTAGAGGGGAGGGGAACGACAGGCTCAATAGGGGAGGAGGAGGAGGAGATAGGAACGTATTGAAGAGAAAACAAATAAAAGTTGGAGGGGCGAGAGGCAACAGGAGCGAGACCCGCGAGAAAAGGTGTGCAACGGTAGGCACAAGCTGCAGATAAGCTAGGCATTAAGCGAGAGAGAGAGAGAGAGAGTGTGTGTGTGTGTGTGTTGGAGAAACTTGACATGGGAGGTGGAGAGGACACGAGTCTTTGCTCTCCAAGTAGCATTTCATGAAAAAGCATACACGCTATTCCTGGATACAATCTTTACCAATCTATTGATGCTACAGAAGAAGCAACATTTTGGCCTTCATAGGTTTTCAGCTTTCATGACAGCAACAAACTCTTCATCTACTTTAGCTAATCCAAGTTATTGTTAATTATATCTAAGTTATTGTTAATTAGCTTCAGTATCAATAGCATCGACATTACGAAAAGAACCAACAATAGCAATGTCATGTCTTATGTTATGGATTCTTTGTCATGTCATTGTTTCATAAGTTTCATAGCTTATATTTTATATTTTTCAAGCATCATTCGTTATTCCATTGATGCTTCATTCCCAACTTTTGGATGTTGATATTGCCATGCTTCATGATGATCATCCTCGTTCGTTATTCCATTGATGAGCGTCTATATTCTAGCTGATGATACATTGTTTCGTTTATATTCTTTCCAGCTGATGAGGGTCTATACTCCAGCTTATGACAAATTGTTTCGTTTATATCTTTCCTAATAAGCGTCTAGATTCCAGCTAATGACACATTATTTCATTTATATTCTTTCCAGCTGATGAGCATCTATATTCTAGTTGATGACAAATTTTTTTATTTATATTCTGTTTATGGGGCCCCACATGTGTTATGTTTTCTAAAGTGTTGTCTATAGAGCGGCATCGCGAACCGTCTCTACAGACCTTGTGCTGTTCTAATGTCACTGTAACGTTTTTCTTTAAGTTTTGATGTGACAGATATACTGCTTACATCCCAAGTTCAATTGAAGGAATTTCTTGGAGATTTTATCTTTTATAGTGATATCGCTTATCCTTGTTTTACATGTTGTATATTTAGGAGTGATAAAGCAATTTTGATGCCTCTCAGTAGGCTGTTGTAATTCAGGAGTGATGTAGCTCCTTCTCCATTGATGTTGTAATTCACGAGTGATGTAGCTCCTTTGACGCCTATGAATAGGCTCTTGTAAGTTCAATTTTGTAATTTTATATTTTGAATATTAGTATAATGGTAGGCCTATATAGAGCTCTAGGCTTTTCCCTTGAGTCCCCAAGGGTTTTTTCATCCATAGTAAGGGACCTTTATTTGAGCGGGGGTGTTAGCTATATATAGTCTGTCTATATATAGCGCCCCAGGTCCCCTCTATATATTCCTATCATGTGTGCTCAGTTGATACACTTCTGGGGTTCCACTTCTGGTGTCTCATATCTCTCTTCTCTCCTCTCTTCCTTTGGTCTCTCGTCTTCCTTACAATTTCCAAACCTCTCTCATTTCCTCTCCCTCCCTCACCCTGACCCTCTCTTTCTCTCTTTCCCTATTAGGCTTAATGATTTTTCTCTATTTTTCTCTCTCCTCTCCCTCTCTCATTTCTTTTTCTCTCTCCTCTCCATCTCTCATTTCCCTTTCTCTCTTTCTCTCCCTCTCTCATTTCCTCTCCCTCTCTCACCCTCACCCTCTCTTTCTCTATTAGGTTTAATGTTTTTTTCTCTTTTTCTCTCTCCTCTCTCTCTCATTTTTTTCTCTCTCCTCTCCCTCTCTCATTTCCTTTTCTCTCTTTCTTTCCCTCTCTCATTTCCTCTCCCTCCCTCACCCTGACCCTCTCTTTCTCTCTTTCCCCATTAGGTTTAATGATTTTTCTCTCTTTTTCTCTCTCCTCTCTCTCTCTCTCATTTCTTTTTCTCTCTCCTCTCCCTCTCTCATTTCCCTTTCTCTCTTTCTCTCCCTCTCTTATTTCCTCTCCCTCTCTCACCCTCACCCTCTCTTTCTCTATTTCTCTATTAGGTTTAATGATTTTTTTTCTTTTTCTCTCTCCTCTCCCTCTCTCATTTCCTTTTCTCTCTTTCTCTCCCTCTCTCATCTCCTCTCCCTCCCTCACCTGACCCTCTCTTTCTCTCTTTCTCCATCAGATTTAATTAATTTTCTCTCTTTTTCTCTCTCCTCTCTCTCTCTCATTTCCTTTTCTCTCTTCCTCTCTCTCTCTCATTTCCTCTCCCTCCCTCACCCTCACCCTCACCCTCACCCACACCCTCTCTTTCTCTCTTTTCCTATTATGTTTAACAACTTCTCTCTTTTTCTCTCTCCTCTCATTCTCTCATTTTTTCTCTCTCCTCTCTCTCTTTCATTTCCTTTTGCTCTCTTCCTCTCCTCCTCTCATTTCATCTCCCTCCCTCTCCCTCTCTCATTTCCCTATTATCTTTTCGTCTCGCCCCCTCTCCCTCTCTCATTTTCTTATTATGTTTAATGTCTCCCTCTCTCATTTTCCTATTATGTTTAATGTCCCCCTCCCTCTCTCTCTCCCTCTCCCTCTCTCATTTCCCTATTATGTTTAATGTCTCCCTCTCCCTCTCCCTCTCTTATTTCTTCTCCCTCCCTCTCCCTCCCCCTCTCCCTCCCTCTTCCTTTCCCATTTCCTCCCCCTCTCCCTCTCTTTCTCTCTCTCTCCCTCCCTCTCCCTCTCTCTCTCCCTCTCTCATTTCCTCTCCATCCCCCTCTCTTTCCCTCTCCCTCCCTCTTCCTTTCTCATTTCCTCCCCCTCCCTCTCCCACTCTTTCTCTCCCTCTCTTTCTCTTTCTCTTTCTCTTTCTCTCCCTCCCTCTCCCTCTCCCTTTCCTACCCCTCCCCCTCCCTCTCCATCTCCTTCTCTTTCTCTCTCATTTTCTCTCCCTCTCTCAATATACACAAATTAAACCCTAAACAAGTAAAAGAGAGAGAGAATGGACTCAATGTAAAGATTTGCAGGAGGGTTTGGCGGCTCCTCTTCACGATGGCGGCTCCTCCTCTCCTTCGCAAACGATGGCGGTGGCGGCGGTGGCGACGGCGGTGACAAGCCTTCTTCCTCTCCCTCTCTCACCCTCTATGAAAAACAATCACTCTCTCTCTCGCTCTCCCTCTCAAAAACTTTCATGAATGCGCAAAATGGAACGTGCTCGAGTTTCGGCTTGCTGTTTTTTCTCTGTGGGGCGTCACTATTAGCATTGCATTTGCGACGCAAATAGCGATGCCGCTATTCTGCATCGCTAATCGGCGTCACTATTGCTTTGTTTCCTTGTAGTGCATATCAATGAAAATGGTGTGTTAGTAGAAATACTTCATGTTACATTGAAATAGATCTCTCGAAGCTAGAGCTTTATGGATATCCTAGTTAAAGCCTTGCATATATAGAGAGTACAACATTTGACCAACGGGTTGTCTATTTGAAAACATGCATTCTCTTAAGAAATTAAACTAAGCTACATAGATATGGAGTGTAGCATCACCTTGTTTAAGACTACATAGTCTCTCCAACTTTTGGGCATCAATCCTATCGTGTTAGAACTATGAGTAGAATGCTTCCTTGTTTAAGATTTTAGAGTCTGTCCGACTTTTGGGCATGAGAATGGATTCTTTAGAGCCCGTTCTTGAGTGTAAAAGTGACACGAGGAGCTGTAAAAGACCACATTTTTATGCAAAATAAAACCATTGTGGATCAATGAGTTTGAGTTTTCCTAGATGGAGTTTGATGCCAGGAGCCCAATGCAAGAATTATTTTGCGGATTGGAGTCAGTTTGACCCCCCATTTAATCCTCGCAAGGTTTGGGATTATAAAGAAGCTACGTGATTTGGGAGCCACAAAGTGTTGAGAATGGAAAAAGACTGAATTTTTGACTGATTTTTGTTGTTTTTGAGGTCTGAATGATTGATTTTTGGTGGATTTAGAGTGATGTATGATTGTTAATGGAAGTATTTGAGAGTGTTTTGGATGATATTGATTATGTTTTGGAAGTTCATGATGATTTTCAGTAGAGATATGAGGTTCTGTGATGTTCTGATAGGTTCTGATTGGTTCTGTATACCTTATGTATAGCTTCTGTTTTGTTCTGATTGTCTTCTGTATGAAGCATGGATTGATGATTGATGAAGATTGAGATATTTTGTAAGCTTATTGAATAGTTTTTTTAGAGTTTGGAATGGTTTGAGTATGAGTTATGAGGTTTTGATGACCTTCTGTAACCTTCTGTAGATCTTCTGTAGAGCTTCTGTCTC
The DNA here is from genome assembly GCF_053477565.2 of Lygodium microphyllum. Lineage (NCBI taxonomy): Eukaryota > Viridiplantae > Streptophyta > Polypodiopsida > Schizaeales > Lygodiaceae > Lygodium > Lygodium microphyllum. The sequence goes on along the minus strand of NW_028229514.1, from coordinate 6,284,362 downwards.
TGTTCTGTAACTGTACTGTAGCTGTTCTGGTACTGTTCTGTGACTGTTTTGTAGACCTTCTGTAAGTGTTCTGTAGAATGTATGTGTGACTTTGGGAAAGTTTTCTAACCTTTGGAAAGGATGAATCTAAGTTCAAAAGAGCTAAAACAAGTGGAAGAAACAGCTGCTGAAGACTGAAGAGAAGACTAAGTGACAGTGATAGTAGTGAGCTGTGAAAAGACACTGTAGTGGCTCTGGTGACTCTTCATATTAGACATACCTCTTGGGAGGTGCATCCACGACCTAAGAAGGATTATTGAGGTTATTATGAGAGTATTGTAGTGAGGATATGATATACTATTGATGGAGAGAGAGAGAGAGAGTCATAGATAGTCAATTCTATCAAAACACTGTGATTGTATGTGAGAGATTGAGGAAGAGAACTATGAAGACATTGAAGATGAATAATATGTGATTGGTTTCTATTAAAAGATGGTGTATTCCTTTGTGTTCTTTGTTCTATTGATGGATTTTGTAAAGATGTTGAAGAATGTGGTTGATTCTATCAAATCCGTGGGAGATATCTACTATGATGCTGCGTGAAGAATTGCTATTTTCTTTGTTTTGATGATCAAAAGAATGAAATAAAAGCTTGTTGATGTTACAAGATAGATTTTCTTGCAAGAGAATTCCCTTTTCCTTGGTGTTCCTCTTGGGGCTCCACAAAGTGTATGACAAATGCCAAGTTTATAGATTTTGATGTTGTGAAGCTAGCCAGCCAGTTGGATTTCAAATCGGAATTTGTTTGGGTCTCCGTTTAGAGTTAGAAACCAATGCCTAATCAAATTGTTAGGCCAATGGAACGACAATTAGATGATCATGGCTATGAGTCAAGTGCATCAAATGTCCTTGGCAAAGTTAAGGATATGATGAAGCACTACACTGACATGATTTTCGAGCAATATCAACAAATAGCCATTGATGTCAATTTTCTTAAAAAACAACAGAATTTGATAGGAAGTAGACATCCTGAAGAGGTAGCACCTTCAAGAGTTAGTTGTAAATGGTGTGGCGGCCAACACTACTCTAAAAATAGTCCAAATGTTAAATGTAATATTTGTGAAAAGTCTGGCCATTTGGCTACCACTTGTTGGAGTAAGGTTAGCTCTCTCCAACAAACAAGGTAGTAGACAACTAGGTCCTGTTAACCATCGTGCGCAAGGGAATAATATTCATCATGATGATGGACCGAAAAAAATACTTCAAACATGCAAGGCTATTGTGTTAGAATATCAAGCTCTTACATGTGTGTTTGACCAACATGAGCTGGACACAGCTAGTCTCGCTAGATCAGTTAGGTACATTAAATAAGTCGGTTCTACTTCTAGTGTGAATGGTCTTTATGACCTAAGGTTGTATACATCAAACATGCAAGGCTACTGTGTTAGAATATCAAGCTCTTACATGTGTGTTTGACCGACATGAGCTGGGCACAGCTAGTCTCGCTAGATCAGTTAGGTACATTAAATAAGTTGGTTCTACTTCTAGTGTGAATGGTCTTTATGACCTTAGGTTGTATATGCACTAAAGTGTGTGTTGAATGAATAATGAGAAGAATGGAGAGAGGAAGCATGTTGCTTCACTCTGTGTCTTCCTCACTACCTGCATCCCTAAAAGCTAACATGGTATCAGAGCCATGAATGGGCTCACTGGTGGAATGCACTGGAAAAGAAAACTTGAAGCTTGAAGACAGAGTGTATCTATGAAGTAACAAGGCTGCCATTGTTACTCTATCAAGGTATGTGTTAGGGTCTATGCATTCTATCTATGCAAGAGCTTGTTATAGCTTGTTGGGCAGTCTCTCAGGACATCATTAAGCACTAAAGTGTGCTCTATGGTCATCGAATTCTATTGTTGCACACTCCAGACCAGTCTGCGTGTTTGAGCCTGCTGTGGCTGAAGGCATATCTCATTGCAACACAAGGCATTGGGAGCTCATCAAGCAATCTACAGCTTGCTTATACACCTTGGAAGGTGGTTGAAGGTCTTGGCATGCTATTACTTGGATGTGTGCTCAGTTATGAGCTAGAGATCTCATCTACAGATCTGAAATAGTAGCAGTTCAAATGTAAATAGTGATAGGGCAGCTTGTATCTGATCTTGGTTGGAGCTTGAAGCTCTCTGACATGCTTTATGGACCTCATTGGAGCCTAGGAGCACTCTAGAAGACATATGTATCAGTTCTCATGCCTTTGAGCTGAAATTTCTTGAAGGAAGTACTCAAATCTAGAAGTGTAAACATGCTGGAAACCTATCTCAAAACAGTGGGCAGCAAGCATTAGCTTCCATTGAAGCATTACATAAACTTGGCTGGCATTTATCATATGTATGACATGGGATATGTCTGCTGGAGGTTTATGGATTGAGTTGAGCATTAAGTGATCATGGAAGTTGAAGTCTAAGGCTGGTAATTACTGCAGTGACATTGTCTCAGTGGTTGCAAGCAGTAAATGCAATCTATGAATTGGATTCATGAAGACACGATGCCTATAGTTACCCGAATGCTCATGTATTGAACCTAATACTTCAAAGTGAATGTCTGACATGAGTTGAGGCTGTTTTGGCACTAGATAGACTTTGGTTTACTGAGAAGTTGCTGATTGCAATCTGTAAGAAGAAGGTTTGATATTTATACCTGCTATCTATGCACTGACTTGTGCCCCGTTCGTCATGCTTGGATTGCTACATGTACTAGCAGATGTCTAAAAAGGTTTGGGACATGTATGACATGTATATCACTCAGTTTTGGGCTTGAAATCACTGCTGGTCATTCACAGAATTACAGTTTTCAGACTGCATGTATGTATCCTGGCAGTGAGGTTGGAGGAGGTTCAACTGAAGTAAATACATTGCATCTGTACTGACTGTTTTGCCTACAGGTTAGGCCACTTGGTTTGGGCTGTTTTGGATTGTCAGTGGGCTGAAATACCCTATTTTTTACTGTAATTAATTTCAGAAAACTTTCATAAATAGTTTTAGGCTGAAGTTGAACTATTAAGAAGATCTTGGTTTGCAGGTAGTCATGCAAGGTCTACAACATGGCAAATGTTGATAGAACTAATAATGTAACCCAGATTGTGGGAGAAAATATGGAAGTTCTGCATGGAGAACTTTCTGATAAGCAAAGGATACTAGGACTTAGTGACAGGTGTTGAGGCTGAACCTGAAGTTCCAGAAAGGAATCCTACAGCTGATCAAAGATGAGCGCATCGAGCTTGGACGGAAAGAGCTCGCAGGGTTTTACATTGGTTGTCATTATGTATCTCGGATGCTATGGTGATGCAGATCATGAATTGTAAATCCCTAGCAGATGCATGGAATATATTGGTCAAATACTATGGCACAACCACAAGTGCCAGGAAGATACAATTGAAGCAGAAATTCAATAACATGGAGAGGAAGAACAGATCCATACAAGATTATGTCACAGAGGTTAAGACCATAGCAGATCAGTTGGCATCTGTTGGTTCATAGGTTGAAGATGAGGATATGGTTGCAGTGACCTTAAATGGCTTGGGTCCTGAGTACAAGTCTTTTGATACTTCAGTGTCTGTGCGGGCTGAAATGCCTGACTTTAATGAGCTGGTGGCATTATTGATTCATGAAGAGGTGAAGCTTGGCTTAGCTATAGGGTCAAGCAGTTCAAAGAATAAGGATGCAGTCTTTTACTCACATCAGCGTGGCCGTGGTAGCCATGGTAGGGGTTATGGATGTGGCAAAGGAGGCTAGCAGAATGTATCCTATAGTAATAGCAATCAACAGTCATCAAATGCAAGAGGTGGTGGAAATTTTCGAGGCAGGGGGAGATCTAACTCGCGTGGCAGAGGTTCATGGAAGCAACAGCGTCAGTCAGACAATCCAAATAAAGATAAGGATTGTCACTACTGCGGAAAGTATGGGCATATTGCAAAGGACTGCTGGAAGAAGCAAGGAAACCAGAAGGACAAGCAGCATGGACATTATGCTACTTCCAGCCAGGTAGATGACTCTGGTGATAGATTGTTTGCCATGCAATATGTCAAAGATAAGGCTGCTTAAAAATCATCTGATGATGTAGTGTGGTACATTGACTCAAGGGCATCGAACTACATGACCCCTCAGGGTGACTGGTTCACTGATATGGTGGCTGAAAAGCATGGCTATGTATGCACAGGTGATGACACGCAGCATAGCATTAAACATAAAGGCAAAGTGCCTCTTGTGGTTCATGATGGCAGGAAGAAAAATTTTCATGATGTCTTGCATGTTCCTTCAATTACGAAGAACTTATTGTTTGTCGGTGGAGCAGAACTTGCAGGTTAGATTCAATTACGAAGAACTTATTGTTTGTCGGTCAGATGACGGAGCAGAACTTGCAGGTTAGATTCAATAAACATGGCTGCTTTATTAAAGAGTTTGGCAATGGCTGCAAGTTGATAGCTCATGGTCACGGGAATGGCAGAATGTTTACTCTTGATGCTTCTTTGCCAGAGCTGAATTCATCTATGTTTGCCCATGGTTCTGGCACTATTAGGGATTTGGAAATATGGCACAAGAGAGTGGGGCATGTCAATTTGCAAAGGCTGCAAATTATGCAAAAGAAAGAGCTGGTTACAGGTTTACCCAAGTTCCAATACTCAGTTATTGGTCATGTATGCGAGGCTTGCCAGTTCGGTAAGTAGTCACGATTGCCATTTGTGAGGCATGTAAGACTGAGTACACGTCCATTGCAGTTAGTGCACTTTGATGTTTGGGGGCCAACTCATAATGTATCTATGGGAGGTTCCAGATATTATGTATCTTTCATTGATGACTACAGTCGCTATACCTGGCTTTACATATTGAAAACAAAAGATGAGGTTTTTGCTATTTTTCAGCAATTTAAAGCACAGGTTGAGAAGGATTTTGAATCCTACATCTCTTGCTTGAGATCTGATAGTGGTGGGGAGTATGTATCAAATGAATTTGATGATTTCTTGGCTGAAAATGGCATTCGTAGGCAGCTCACCTGCAGCTACACTCTGCAGTAGAACGGAGTAGCTGATAGGAAGAATAGGGTTGTGATGGAAGCTGCTAGGGCTATGATGAATGAAAAGCATATGCCGCTTTACTATTGGGCAGAGGCTGTTATGACAGTCGTATACATTTTGAATAGGACTCCCACTGCAGGTATTCATGAGATGACACCGTTTGAGAAGCTATATGGCTATAAGCCGGATGTAAGTCACATGAAAGTCTTCGGTTGTCTTACTTATGTGCATATTCCAGATGAGAAAAGGAAGAAGGTAGATTCCAAAGTGCATAAGTGTGTTTTCATTGGATATTCGTAGGAGAAGAAGGCATACAAATGCTATGATCCCTCTATTGGGGAGACTTTGGTAAGCAGGGATGTTATCTTTGATGAGATGGACTCTTGGTATGTATCACCAGTTGCAGTGCCAATGGATATGCCTCCCACTCATGTCTCTATAGTTGATTTACAACAGAGCACTGCTATGACAGGACCTCGTAAGTCAGAAAATATCCCCATGGGCATAATGATTGAGGATCTTGCCGTCCACTGACACCCGTATCAGTGAGGGGGAGACATGATTTCTTGGACAGAAAAGGAAAAGAGAAAGTTATTGAGGATGCATCTGATATGTTGACACCTGGCAGAATGACTTCTGGCTATGAGTCTGTTGATACTCTAGAAAGCGAACTTGGTATTCCGACTATCTATATGCCTGGCACAAGGCAGAGCAGGTATATTCCGCCTCATGAGAGAGGGGAATCGAGTAGTGCACCACAGCTTAGACGCTCGCAAAGGGTCAGATACCCTATTGACAGGTTGACATACAATGGCTACTCCGCAAAGCATTATGCTTACATGACAAAAGTGATGGAGGTCAAAGAACCAGGTACATATGCTGAAGTAGTGAAAGATGAGAATTGGTGTGTAGTCATGGATGAAGAAATGAATGCCTTGGCTGAAAATAAGACATGGGATTTAGTGCCACTGCCTGAAGGAAAAAAGACCATTGGCTGCAAATGGGTCTACAAAATCAAATGCAAGTCAGATGGCAGTGTGGAGAGATACAAAGCCAGGATGGTCGCAAAGGGTTATGCCCAAGAATATGGACTTGATTATGAGGAAACATTCAGCCCTGTTGCCAAGATGGCAACCATTCGCACTGTGATTGCCTTGGCTGCTGCTAAAGGCTGGAAATTGTAGCAGATGGATGTTAAGAATGCATTTCTTAATGGTAACCTAGCAGAGGATGTTTATATGGTTCAGCCGAAAGCGTATGTTCACCCTGATTTTCAGCATTATGTATGCAGGCTAAAAAAGGCATTGTACGGGCTGAAGTAGGCTCCGAGAGCTTGGCATGCTAGGATCAATAACTACTCACAGAGATTAGGTTTTGCTATTGGCAGGGTTGATCACAGCCTATTTACAAAGAAGACTGACAGTGGTTTAGTAGTGCTGGTCATATATGTTGATGATTTGATAATCACTGGTGATGATGACTTGGGCATACAACATTTAATGAAGATGTTGAAATCTGAATTTGACATGAAAGACCTGGGAGAACTGAAGTATTTCTTGGGCATTGAGGTAGTTCCTGCTGACAATGGGTTATGGCTACTATGCCATAGAGATGCTAAAGAAGTATGGCATGGTTGAATGCAAACTGCTGGATACACCTCTTGATCAAAATGTCAAGCTAGACATGAACACTGGGGCTGAAGTAGAGGATGTGACTATGTACAGGAAGATGGTTGGCAGCTTGATTTACTTGACCATCACTAGGCCTGACTTGAGCTATGCTGTAGGACTCATAAGCCACTTTATGTGAAAGCCTAGAAAGCCGCACTTGGATGCAATTAGATGCATTATGAGATATGTTAAGTCCACTATAGAGTATGGGCTGTTCTATGTTAGAGATAAGCCCTTGATATTGACTGGATACACGGATGCAGATTGGGCAGGCTGCTCATATGACCGTAGATCTACGAGTGGATATGCATTTGGATTTGGTAGTGGCATGATAAGCTGGAGCAGCAAGAAGCAGCCTACGGTTGCTTTGTCAAGTACTGAGGCAGAGTACAGGGGTGCTGCATTGGCAGCACGCAAGATTTCATGGTTGCTCAAGCTTATGGCTGATTTGGACATACAAGTAGATGCTCTAGTGAAGTTACTATGTGATAATCTGAGTAGTGTACTCCTGGCTATGAATCTAGTCTATCATGTCAGGACGAAACACATGGAGGTACACTACCATTTCATCAGAGAGATGGTTCTTGCAGGACGAGTTGATCTTATTCATGTAAAGACAGATGAACAGGTTGCGGATATCTTTACCAAGTCCTTGGGTAAAGATAAGTTCTGTGGTTTTAGACAGCTGCTTGGAGTACAGATGCTATCTTGAGCTTGAGGGGGAGTGTTAGAATATCAAGCTCTTACATGTGTGTTTGACACACAGCTAGTCTGGCTAGATCAGTTAGGTACATTAAATAAGTCGGTTCTACTTCTGGTGTGAATGGTCTTTATGACCTTAGGTTGTATATGCACTAAAGTGTGTTTTGAATGAATAATGAGAAGAATGGAGAGAGGAAGCATGTTTCTTCACTCTGTGTCTTCCTCACTACCTGCATCCCTGAAAGCTAACATACTGTAGAGAAGCTGCCTAGTGGTAGTGGAGGTAGCCTGATTGAGGCTATATGGGTTAATGGCATCGAAGCTTCTAATCTGCGGGGCATTATGAGACGTCAAAAGGGTAGAGAAGGCAACAAAGATGATGTTAAACTTGTCGGTCGACGGAAACCCTAAGCAAGACAACAAAGGGACGCAAGTCCTTAACCCAGATATGGAAGGGGGACTTTTAAAACCTATAGAGAGTAGAACTGATGCCAATAAGGATAAATAATTACCAAGGAGAAAGGAAAAAGCTAAGAAGGAAGCACTGAAGCCAGTTTAAAGACCAAAAGAGAGAATGGTCTAGCAATAGAAGAGAGCTATCACGAATTCGATTTGGCAAGCTCTCTTTCTGAAGTTAGACTAGATATGAATCTCTTGGAACTCATTAAGTTGTCTCCAGGAGTGCATAAGGAATTTAACAAGATCTTGTGTACTGCGTATATTGTAGAACCTTTGGGGCATAACACGAATAGGAGATGATTGATGGGAGCATACTGAAAAACATTGCCCAAGGGTTGCAACCTATGTTGATGGAATACTAGTAGATTATGCTATCATAGATATATGATCATCTATTAACATCATGAGTTTAGAATTCATGGAGAGACTAGGTCTAAGAATTCAAAAAGACACCTCCACAATTCTGTGAATGGTTGATGACAGTTTAAGACAACCTGAAGGTTGTATTACCAAAGTCCTTGTAACCGTTGCTAGTGTGGAATGCATTGTGGAATTTAGGGTTATTAGGTTTGCAAGACGGCCAAGCTATCAAGTATTGTTAGGAAGGCCATGGATCTTGCAATTTGACTGTCAAGTTAATATACCTACTAGTCATTTGATTTTTGGTAGAGGTGTCAATTGTGTGGTAGTAGATATTTACCTTGAGTCTCCTCAAAGTGAGAGACCTCATCTATCCTCTATGGAATTAGAGACATTAGAGGATGTATTTGCTAGTGAGATGTCATCGAGTGATGAATCCAAAGAAGGTTCCACTACAAAGAATATCTATCAAATAACTCTGAATGAGCCAACAGAAACTCAAGTTTGAATAAGAGATACGAATGCGATTGAGCTGGATCTTGGTACGCCAAATGATCTGCGGCCAATTAAATTAGGGTCCATGCTTAGTCTAGAAGAAAGGGAGGACTATGTGTCCCTTATCCAAGAGCTCCGTGACATTTTTGCATGGAGTTATGATGAGCTGAAAGGTATTCCTCCCATCCTCGGTGTTCATAACCTTCCTCTAAAGGAAGGTAGCCATCCTGTGCATCAAAAAGTAGGGCATATGCCTTTCGAACTGAGGGACGGGGTGTTTGAAAAGTTATAGAAAATGTGAGAAACTAGTTTGATCTTTCCTATTCAACACATTGAATGGTGTTGACCTGTTGTTATTAGGAAGAAGAAAAATAATCAAATCCGGCTTTGCATAGACTTTAGAGAGCTGAATAAGTAGATACTTAAGGACTACTACCCATTGCCCTTTATTGACCATAATTTGGACCAATTAGCAAGTAGAGAGATATATTTTGTTTATGGATTGCTTTGGGAGATACAACCAAATGGCAATTGCAGCACCAGATAAGCTAAAAATAACCTTCATTACTATCTTCGGTATCTTTGCATACCATGTGATGGCCTTTGGTTTATGGAATGCACCTAGTTCATGGCAACAAACAGGAGATAAGACCTTTGGTGACATCTCCCTAGAGGATTTTAAAGTGTTTATTCATGATCTCGGGATAGCCACCATAAGACAAAGATAGTTGATTATTTTAAGGAAGTGTTTTCAGCCCTGTAGATAATTTTGCAATTAACCCACGGAAGTGCATCTTTGGAGTCCCTTATGGGCTATTGCTACGACATGTGGTCAGCTCAATAGGGATCATGACTGACCCTGAAAAGATCAAGCTCATAGTTGCCGTGAGTCCACCACGCACTTCGAAAGAAGTACATGACTTTCTGTCATCTGTAGGATACTACTAGAGGTTCATGAATGCCACGGTAGAAAGAACATTGCCACTAACAAATCTGTTATCCTTTAGCTATTTATTTGAGTGGAGTGACCCTTGCAAGGCAGCTTTCAACGATGTGAAATAGGAGCTGGTAAAAATACTAGCTTTAAAAGCACCTAAAAGAGCCAAAATATTCTATATATTTTCAATAGCCACCACATATAGTACCACTACTATTTGTCCCAAATCTGGGAGGAAAAGTGGTATCATTTGATAGCCTTTGCTAGTTGAAAGTTGGGCATATAAAAAATCAACTATACCTATTTGGAGAAGTTGTGCCTTGCAATGGTATTTGCAACTAAAAAATTCAGGCACCACATCCTCTATGAGAAGGTAGTTTTCTATACGACGGCAGAGGGGCTTAGATTACTGATAAACAAGCTACAGCCACCAAATCGTTTAGCAAAGTGATTGATCACTTTGTAAGAATTTGATTATGAGATTAGGAGTAAGCCACCAAGGTTATAGGGTATTGTGGAATGCCTTGTGGATTTTGGGGAGTTGAAAGAGACTTTAGTTGAAGAAAGTGACATTGAGGAAATGTTTAAAATTGATACAGCTTCAATCCCCTCTTGGTATGCTTTTATCATGCATTAGCTATCCATACAAGAGAGAGGAGTCAGTTTATCAAAATAGAAAAAGAGGAAAATTAGATAGCAAGCATTGAAGTTTTCTTTGATTGCAGGAACATGATATTGGTAGGGGGTTGATGATATCTATCGCCGATGTGTGATGCCTGACGAGGTTCCATTCATTTTGGAAGAGTGCCATGACTCCACTTGTGGAGGGCATTTTTTTGGGATGACTGATTGCCTAAAAAGCTTTAAGACTTGGGTATTGGTGGCCATCCATTTTCCACGATGCATTTGAGTATGCCAAGAGATGCGATACTTGTCAACAGCATGACAGTAGGGAGAATATGAGGTGACCACTTACTCCAATTATGGCTATACTTGCATTTGAGAAGTGGGGCATCAATTTTGTAGGTCCTATTACCCCCTCATCTTCTATGCAAAAGAGATATATCATAGTGACAACTTACTATTTTATAAAATGGTCGGAAGCACCAGCAACTAGGAAGGACGACACAAAAGAAATTGCTAGTTTCCTCTTAGAGGAGATTATATGCCAATTTGGTCCACCAAAAGAATTAGTATTGGACTATGAAACCCATTCCTAAACAAGGTGATTAAAAGCTTGACTGAAGCATGGAAAATGAAGCACAATGAAGACAACTCCTTATAACCCCCAGGTGAATGGGCAAGTTGAAAGCACAAATAAACAGTTTGTTGGTATTCTATCAAAAATAGTGTCTGAAAAGAAGTGAGACTAGGATACAAAATTATATGTGGCCGTGTGGGCATATAGCATGATGTTTAAACGATCCGCTAGCCACACCTCATTCAAGCTAGTCTATGGAGAGGAGTGTGTTTTTCCCTTAGAGATTGAGTTTCCAACTATAAGATTTGCAATCTTTGGGTGACGAGGATTCCCTTTTTTGAGCGCTTTATGACTGTGGCCCACTTGGATGATCTCAAATTGCAGAGTATGTTGCACCACGAAGTGGCTAGCGTTAGATGAAGTAGGTGCATGATTCAAAAGTTAAGAAATATATCTTTAAGAAGGGACAATCAGTTCTATATTACGACACACGTAGAGAACTATTTCAAAGAAAACTTGAGCCCAAATGGGACGATCCCTACAAGATTGTAAGAATAGGGAAGAATAAGTCCACGGCATTACTGGCAGATTTTGAGCGAGTGGAATTTAAAAATATGGTTAATCTTAATAAGTTTAAACCTTATTATCTATAAATGCACTAACAAAATAAATACCTTGTAGGTCAATACGAGGCTAATTAGAAACCTACAAGACAAAATATGGGTTGATGGGGCGACTTATTCCTTAATTGGAACACCCATATTTGGAGTAATGATATCATCAAGGAAAGCTTATTTGGTGGATTAAAGGATATAAAGTGACTGAGCAAGAGAACGTATTATTTGTTTGGGGTCTTTTTTCATCACTACTTGGGAATCTTTACAAGCATCCTTATTTCATTCAATGAAGAAGGTAGGATAGAGCCTTCAGTACATCCTCTGAATATGCTAGATTTTGATTGCCATAATTACGAGTAGAGGTGACTGTGGTGGGCTGTGTTACCCATTGTGCATGTACACAATGTAGTTTGATGGAGCATCCATGGTCCTAACAAGAAAGGGAGTATAGGGGTAGTTATTAAAGACCCCCGATGTAGAGTCGTGATGAAATTAGCTGCTTATCTTGAGGTTGGATTTACCAATAACATGGTGAAATACAAAGATTCAATCATGGGCCTGAATATTGCTACTAAGAAGGGTGGTATTCATCAGTTGTTAGTAAAGAGGGATTTCCAATTGCTATTGAACCAAATAAATGGGATGTACATAGTACAAAATCCCATTCTTTCTATGTATTATCACGCTGTTATGACCTTGCTCGATGGGTTTGAGAGAGTGTCTCTTTAGCTAGTTCCACGTTATTGAAATTAGTTTGCGGACTCGCTAGCAAAATTTACTTATGAAGAAGACCCTTTCTTCAACTGTGGTCCTAGTTTCGATATCTCTATTAATGACGAGATAAGACCGAGTCGATTATGGGGGTTTTTATCAGAACATGCCCTATAGGGCAGGTGATGGTTAGTATGGGTGATGCAGAGAGTGGTCGAGATCCATTTTCCTTTGTTATCTTGGACCCATAGGTTGGTTAGATGGCACATTATGTGTACACCTCTTGCTATTTATGCAGGAGGCATGGGTCACAATCTGATGCATTTAGTTTAGGGCAGGAGTCCTATTTTCTCCTTGGGATGGAGCATCTTGTTGTATATTAGCTCCCCCATTCCTAATTTGACCCCAAGCAGTTAACTTTAAGCTTTTTTTCTTTTTCAATAAGATCCTTGAAAGTTATGAAGTGCTCAAATATTTCATGCTTTCCCTTCATGAAATATACCTAGAGTTTTCTAGAGATATCATCAATGAATGCAACAAAATACTTGTTACCACTAAAATATAAATTTTAGGTTGCCAAACATTTATGTGCACAACATTAACTATATTCGTGCTTACATCTCTCTCATATTAAAACAATTGCTTGCTTTCCAAATTGACATGCTTCATGGATGTTATGTAATTATCCAACCTTGAATATAAGCAAACATGTAAACAACCCTTCAATTAATACATTTGTACCATATTTCAATATCTACAATTACACCTTTACCTTTAGCATACATAACAATATTTATAACAAAGTTTTTAGCATTCAAAATAAATGTGTAGCCAACTTTGCTACCTTTTGCAATCAATTTGTACTTTTTGTTAAAGTATTCAATAAAAGATCTCTTTGCACTAATTTTTAAAGTGCAATCCTTGCTCTACTATTTGACTAATAAATATAAATTTTTTTGGGATAGATGGCACATGTAAACCATATGGCAAATAATTTTTTTTGACCATCATGTAAGAACAATGAAAATTTTTGAGCATGTAAAATCAAATGATATGAATTATCACTTATATCTACATACCCTAGACTTGGTAAACATGCATATCTCCAAACCATTCAACATGGCTAGTCGTATGATTAGATGTACGTGAATCAACATAACATACACCATCATATGTTCCTTTTACTATAAAACCATTCATCATATGCTGCATAACAAATAGATGATCATTTTTTTTTCATCAATCTATCTTGAATCTAATGTATAATTACGTGTGCTACAACTTATAATTACAAATGTCATCCTTCCTATTAAAACAATGGGCTACAATATGAGATGTTGTTGAATAGTATTGCCACACAATACCAAAATTTCTAGAACCAATTTTTTGCTATCTAGCTCTTTATTTAGAGCTCCCTTTGTCTCTAAAATTACCATAACCTCCTAAAATTTGCATGTCATCAAACTATTGATTTAACCTATTTTGCTACTTACCACTAGCATGACCCATACCATGCCTCTTGAAGATGATGTACGACATTCCATTCATGCACTTGAGTAAAATGATTGGATGTGTTTACCACTTTATTTTGATGATTTAATCTACATGTTGATCTCTTTAGTGAACACTCATGAGAGAGACCAAATCCTCAAAATCTAGAAATGGCTCCCATATATACATAGAAATAATGAAGGATTTTCAATTCTTCTTGTTATTAAGGCCACCCAAAGTAGATGAGACCAAATCATCATCATCAAGTATTACATCAATAGCTATAAAGATATCCGCAATACTCTTCACCTTCAAAACATACTCATTTATAGATATATCTTCTTTTTGTCAAAGTATTCAACTCTTTCTTGGATTGAATCTTCTATGTTGAGATGGCAAGCTCAACACGTGCAGACATTGATGATGGACCGCCTAGTTAGATGGGTCCGCACATCTACACTTAGCACCTTGGTGGTCATTATGATACTCACATGGCCAATGACTTATCACTTATTATATTTTGTTACACCTACCTACAGTTGGCAAAGACATAATGCCAGTTAACTAGTGTAGTATGTTATGCATTGTTAGACTTAGTATGTCACTTTCCTTTATGTTGTATCCTATCTATACTTTGTATACATTGTATAGTGTGTGGAAGAAAAATAAAAAATAAGCAAAAAAACGTTCTCGCCTCCATCTCTCTTCTTGTATTCTTGATTGAGCTTCCTCTTGTGCATACCGTGTGTGTTTGATGAGCAAAAGCTCAAGCAAGTCTCCCCACCACACGATTCTTGACATGGTATCAGAGTTGCACTACTGAAAGAGGCTGATTTTGAAGGCTGAAGTAAAGGAAAAGAAGCAAGGTTCAAGTAAGAAAGCAACGGGTAAGAAGCACTCTCATTCTTCCACTCTTTCTTTTGGATAGTGCCTGTGGAGGCACTGAAAGCAGGGTAGAGTGAAAATCTCAGATTATTGTGAGTTCTATGTGTGAGCAGAGCATTATATAATCTGGAGGTAAGACCTATAGGGTTTTCCCATAGTATTTTTGGGCATCTGAGGCCGTTTTAGGCTCCATTTTAGAGCCGCAAGGTTGCGGACATCAGTTTCAGGGTACACTGTGATTTCGGCTGTATTGACCGAAAGTGGGTGCACATGTTACAGATTTTGAATCTATAATTTTTTAGGTGTTTTCTAGGAATAAAACATAAGGTTTATCTGCAAACAGGTTGCAAATTACATGTACTATTGAGAAATCAGTGAAAAAGACTGCTTGGTATATTGCTGTGCACTTGTGAAATGTTTTAGAAGACTAGCTTGTTATGTTGTATCATTTTTTGTGATAGTGACAGAGAACAGTGGAAATCCCATTTTTGAGAAGCTCAACCAGAACAACTACTCTTCATGGAAGTTTTTTGTGACAAACTTCCTCACTAGAAAGGTCCTTTATGAGTTTGTTTCAGGTGAAGAAAAGGAGCTAGAGCTAGGTATCCCTCTGACTGCAGATGAATTAAAGGCATGGAAAGAGTAGAATGCAAAAGACAAAAAGGTGACATACTGGCTATCTATAGTCATTGATAATATGATGTTGGGACATATTAAGAATGTAGAAACTTTACATGCATCTTGGACAATTTTTTAGAACATGTTTTCAGTAAATACAAAGGCACAAAAGATTCAACTCAAGCAAGAGTTGAATACTTTGAAGAAAGGGAAAATATCTATCAATGAGTATTTTTTGAAGGTGAGGTGCATTGTAGATGCTTTAGCAATGATTGATGCAATGCCTGACGATGATGATTTGGTTTCATACACTTTTAGTGGCTTTAATAATGAGAAGGCATGAAAATCTTTTGTTACTTCAATATATGTATGGAAGTCATTTCCAGATTTTGATGAGCTGGTCTCTCTCATGATTACCAAACAGATCAATATACACGGTGACTCGTCTAAAAGAAATAGTGAATAGGCTCAAGCATTTTACTCAAGTTCAGGAAGGGGATGTGGTAGATCCTCTTCTGTTGAGATGACAAGCTCAACACGTGTGGACATGGATGATGGACCGCCTGGTTAGATGGGTCCACACGTCTACACTTAGCACGTCGATGGTCATTATGACTCTCACATGGCCACTGACTCATTACTTATTATATTCAGGTTGTTACACCTATTTACAGCTGGTATAGTTATAGCGCCAGTCGACTAGTGTAGTCGGTTATGCATTGTTTGACTTAGTAGGCCACTTTCCTTTTATGTTGTATCTTATCTATACTTTGAGTACATTGTAAAGAGTATGAAGAAGAAGAAGAAATCAGCAAGAAAACGTTTTTGGCCTCCATCTCTCTTCTTGTCTCTTGAGTGAGCTTCTCCTTGTGCATTCTGTGTGTGTTCGGCGCAGCATCTTGAGCAACCCCCTCCACCACGCGATTCTTGACATGGTATCAGAGCTGTGCCATTGAGAGAGGCTGATTTCGAAGGTTGAAATGGAGGAGAAGAAGCAAGGTTCGAGCAAGCAAGCTACGGGTAAGAATCTCTCCCATTCCTCCACTCCTTCTCTTAGATAGTGCCTGTGGAGGCACCGGAAGCAGAGCAAAGCAAAAATCTCAGATTGCAGTGAGATTTGGTGTGTGCAAAGAGCACTGTGAATTTTGCAGATAAGCCCTTTAGGGCCATCTTGCAGTTATTTTGGGCATTTGAGGCCGTTTCAGGGCCCGTTTTAGAGCCGCAAGTTGCGGACAGCAGTTTCAGGGTTCGCTGTGACTTCAGTTGTATCGACCGACAGTAGGTGTGCAGGTTACAGATTTCAAATCTGTAAGATTAAAGGTGTTTACCAGTGAGTAAACACGAGGTTTATCTGCAAACAGGTTGCAGATTGCATGTATTGTTGAGCAGACAGTGAAAAAGGCTGTCTAGTGTATTGCTGTGCACTACAGGTCGAGGATTGCAGAAGATTTGCTTGCTGTTTGGTATTATTCTTGTGATAATGGCAGAGAATAGTGGAAGCCCCATCATTGAGAAGCTCGACAAGAACAACTACCCTTCATGGAAGTTCCGTGTCACGAACTTTCTTATTGGAAAAGGCCTCTACAAGTTCGTTTCAGGTGAAGAAAAGGAGCCGGAGGTAAGTGATCCTCCAACTGCAGAAGAGATAAAGGCACGGAAGGAATGGAATGCAAAGGATAAAAAGGTTATGTATTGGTTGTCTGCAGTAATTGACAATAATATGCTCGAACACATTAGAAATGCAGAGAATGCATATGCAGCTTGGACCATACTTGAAAGTATGTTTTCTGTAAATACAAAGGCACGGAAGATTCAACTCAAGCAAGAGTTGAATACATTAAAGAAAGGGAAGATGTCTATAAATGAGTATGCACTGAAGGTAAGAAGCATTGCAGATGCATTGGCAGCGATTGATGCAATGCCTGATGATGATGATTTGGTGTCGTCTACCTTGGGTGGACTTAACAATGAAAAGGCTTGGAAGTCTTTTGTAACTTCCGTATATGTCAGAAAGCCATTTCCAGATTTCGATGAGTTGGTCTCCCTTATGATCACTAAAGAGATCAACATGCAGAGTGAGACATCTGAAAGAAGCGGTGAACAGGTCCAAGCTTTCTACTCCAATTGAGGAAGGGGACGTGGCAGGTTCTCTTCAAGAGACCGTGGTACAGGACGTGGTAGTGACAACCAACAAAACAGACTGAATCAGCAATTTGGCGATATGCAGGTTTCAGGAGGTCGTGGTAACTTTAGAGGCAGGGGGAGCTTTAGATGAAGAGGTGGATGGCAGAACAGAGGTTCTAACAACTCTGGTATTGTGTGCCACTACTGTGGCCAAACAGGTCATATTGCAGCTCAATGCTATGCCAAGAAAGACGATATTCGGAATGGTAAGTTGCAGCAAGGAAACTATGCATCGTCTTCACGACAGAATGAAGACAAAAATGAACGTCTGTTTGTTATGCAGCATATGGTGAATGCTGTTACAGGAAAGGGAACACATATGACCAGCCATGCAGAATGGTTTGGAGAGATGCAGGATTTGCAGAATGCAGGTTATGTGCAGACGGGTGATGACTCATGCCACCCAATTTCACACATTGGAAAAGTTCCCTTGTCCTTGCATGATGGTAAGACAAAGAGTCTTTCAGATGTATTACATGTGCCATCTATTACAAAGAATTTGGTGTCAGTCGGTCAAATGGTAGAGCAAGGACTGCAAGTCAGATTTAATGCAAAGGGCTGCTTTGTAGAAGATTTCAATGACAAGTGCAGGTTGGTAGCAAAGGGAAGTAGAGTTGGACGTATGTTCACTCTAGATGCTGGAATTCCTACTATGAATGCTGCTATGTATGCCAAAGGAAAAGGTGTTGTTGCAGACATTGAAATTTGGCACAAACGCATTGGACATGCAAATGTACAAAGGCTGAAACTAATGCAGTCCAAAGGGTTGGTTACAGGTTTGCCTACATTTAGAGTTGCAGAATTTCAAAAGGTATGTGAAGCATGTCAGTTTGGTAAGCAGTCAAGGCAACCCTTTTCACATGATAGAGATGTAAGCAGAAATATTCTTGATGTTGTACATACAGACATTTGGGGGCCTACACAAAATGTATCTCTTGGAGGCAGTTCATACTTTGTCACATTCATTGATGATTGTTCTAGAAAGCTGTGGGTATATTTTATGAAGGAAAAGAGTGAAGCGTTTGAGCACTTTAGAACTTTCAAGGCTGCAGTTGAAAGAGAAACATGCTTGAAAGTAAAGTGCCTGAGGTCAGATGGAGGGGGAGAGTACCTCTCAAATGAGTTCAGTGATTTTCTGAAGTCTCATGGGATAAAGAGACAGTTCACATGCAGGTATACCCCACAGCAAAATGGGGTTGCAGAAAGGAAAAACATGCATATTGCAGAAGTTGCACGCGCCTTGATGGCTGAAAAGAATATGCCTAAGCATTTTTTGTCTGAGGCTGTTCATACTGCTGTTTATATTATGAACAGAACTCCCACAGCTGCAGTTCATGGTATAACCCCCGAAGAATGTTTTACAGGTAAGAAGCCTGATGTTTCACACTTGAAAGTATTTGGCTGCATTGCGTATGTTCATGTGCCAGATGAGTTGCGGAAGAAACTGGATCCAAAGGCTGAAAAGTGTATCTTTATTGGATACTCTTTAGAGCAGAAAGGGTATCGCTGTTACAACCCTGTCACATGTAAGTTCAGAGTGAGCAGGGATGTCATCTTTGATGAAATGAGCAGTTGGTATGCATCTAGTGGTGATGCATTGGATGTTGATGATGATCATGACACTCATGTGCAGGCTGAAAGGCAAGAATCACGGACTCTTAGTGGACCAGATACATCATCTGGTAGTCCTTGGTCTGGGAGACTAAGGAGTACCTCTACATCTTCAGGTGCATCTAGTAGCACTACAGGTAAAGACAAAGGAAAGAATAAAGTGTCAGAAGGCATTGATGCATTTCTTGATGGAGACTCCAGTGGCTCAGAGAGCTTAGATGATGAGCTTGGCATTCCTTCAGTGAGGACTCCAGGTGTGCAGAGAGCATGTGCTGATGCAAAGACTCCATTGAGTGATCCAGTGGTACGCAAGTCTAGCAGGGTGAGATACCCTGTTAAAAGATTTGGTTTTGAAGGTTATGCAGCTCACCATTATGCTTATATGGTGAAACTAGTTGAGGATGTTGAGCCTACATGTTTTGAGGAGGCTGTTAGTCATGCTCATTGGGATGCAGCAATGAATGAGGAGATGGCTGCATTAGAGGCCAATAAGACTTGGGATCTAGTATCATTGCCAAAGGGAAAGAAAGCTATTGGATGTAAATGGGTTTATAAGATTAAGCACAATGCAGATGGTTCTATTAGCAGGTACAAAGCTAGGCTGGTTGCAAAAGGCTATGCTCAAACATATGGCATAGATTATGATGAAACCTTTAGTCCAGTTGCTGGGATGGCAACTGTCAGATGTGTGATTTCTTTGGCAGCAGCCAAAGGATGGAGGTTGCAGCAAATGGATGTAAAGAATGCCTTCTTGCATGGTGATTTGCAGGAAGAAGTGTATATGGATCAGCCAGCAGGTTATGAAGATTTAGAGCATCCCACGTATGTGTGCAAGTTGAAGAAGGCACTCTATGGGCTCAAGCAAGCACCTAGAGCATGGTCTGACAAGATTAGAGAGTATCTTGTCAATATTTGTTTTTATGTTTCTGATGCTGATCACTCACTTTATGTGAGAAAGGGAGATGCAGGTTTGGTCATCATAGTCATCTATGTGGAGGACTTGATTATTACAGGTGATAGTGATACTGGGATTGCTGAAGTTAAGGGCTGGTTGAAGATGAAGTTTGAGATGAAGGATCTAGGTGAGCTAAGGTACTTCCTTGGCATTGAGGTGGTCAGATGTGATGATGGTATATGGCTATCCCAAAGACAGTATGGCTTGGATATGTTGTTCAAGTATGGTATGACAGCATGCAAACCACTTTCAGTCCCATTGGAGCAGAATGTAAAGCTAAGTGCTGATGTTGGAGATGAGATAGAAGACACTACTATGTTCAGGAGGATAGTGGGGAGTTTGATCTACATGACTATTACAAGACCAGACTTGAGCTATGCTGTTGGTCTTGTAAGTGAGTTTATGCAAGTACCTAGAAAGCCACATTTGGATGCAGTCAGACGCATATTGAGATATGTGAAGTCCACATTACATTATGGAATTTTCTATGAGGCAAGTACAGATGTACAGGTGTTTGGATACACAGATGCAGATTGGGCTGGTAGTATGTCTGATAGAAGATCTACCAGCGGATACATGTTCTCTCTTGGTAGTGCAGCAGTTGCATGGAGCAGCAAAAAGCAATCTACAGTTGCTTTGTCGAGTACAGAGGCTGAGTATAGAGGTGCTGCTGTTGCAGCATGTGAGGTAGTATGGCTGCAAAAGCTATTGGCTGATTTGGATATCCAGGTGGAAGGTCCAGTTGTCATTTATTGTGACAACATGAGCAGTATACAGTTGGCTAGGAACCCTGTGTTCCATGCCAGGACAAAACATATTGAGGTACACTACCACTTTGTGAGAGAGAAGGTACTAGCAGGTGAGATTGACTTGGTGTATGTCAGCACACAGGATCAGATAGCTGACATCTTCACGAAGGCATTGGGTACAGAGAAGCTTCAAAAGTTTTGAAGCTTACTTGGAGTTGCAGAGATGCAGTTGAGCTTGAGGGGGAGTGTTGAGATGACAAGCTCAGCACATGTGGACATGGATGATGGACCGCCTGGTTAGATGGGTCCACACGTCTACACTTAGCACGTCGGTGGTCATTATGACTCTCACATGGCCACTGACTCATTACTTATTATATTCAGGTTGTTACACCTATTTACAGCTGGCATAGTTATAGCGCCAGTCAACTAGTGTAGTCGGTTATGCATTGTTTGACTTAGTAGGCCACTTTCCTTTTATGTTGTATCTTATCTATACTTTGAGTACATTATAAAGAGTGTGAAGAAGAAGAAGAAATCAGCAAGAAAACATTTTTGGCCTCCATCTCTCTTCTTGTCTCTTGAGTGAGCTTCTCCTTGTGCATTCTGTGTGTGTTCGGCGCAGCATCTTGAGCAACCCCCTCCACCACGCGATTCTTGACATCTTCAAGAGACCATGGTATGGGATGCAATAACCAACAAAATAGGTTGAATCAACAATTTGGTGAAATGCAAGTTTCAAGAGGCTAGGGAAACTTTAGAGGCAGGGGGAGCTCTAGAGGAAGAGGTGGATGGCAGAACAGAAGTTCTAGAAATTCTGCTATTGTTTACCTTTATTACGGCAAAATAGGTCATATTGTAGCCCATTGTTATGATAATAAGGATGATATTTGCAATGATAAATTGCAGTAAGGAAACAATGCATTGTCTTCATGATAGAATGAAGACAAAAATGAGCATCTGTTTGTTATGCAACACATGATGAATGTAGTTACAGGAAAGGGGACACATGATGATGTATAGTCATGTTGAATGGTTTGGAGAGATGTAGGACTTACAAAATCCAAGTTATGTGCAGACAAGCAGTGATGATTCATGTCACCCAATTTCACATAATGAAAAGGTTCCCTTGTCCTTGCATGATGGCCAGATAAAGAGTCTAACAAATATATTACATGTGCCTTCAATCACAAAGAATCTAGTGCATGTTGGCCAAATGGCAGAGCAAGAGTTGCAGGTTAGATTCAATGCAAAAGGTTGTTTTGTAGAAGAATTTAATGATAAGTGCAGGTTGGTTGCAAAAAGAAGTAAAGTTGGTTGCATGTTCACTTTAGATGTTGGAATTTCTACAATGGATGCTGCTATGTATGTTAAAGGAAAAGGAGTGGTTGGCATTGAAATATGGCATAAACGTATTGGACATGCAAATGTGTAGAGGTTAAAATTAATGCAGTCCAGAGGATTGGTTACAAGGTTTCCTTCCTTTAGAGTTGCAGAATTCATAAAGTCTATGAAGCATGCTAGTTTGGTAAGAAGGCAAGACAACCCTTCTTGCATGATAGAGAAGTGAGTAGAAAAATACTTAATATAGTGCATATAGATGTTTGGGGGCCTACACAAAATGTATCTCTTGGTGGTAGAAAATACTTTGTCACATTTATTAATGACTGTTCAAGGAAGCTATGGGTATACTTCATGATGGAAAAGCTATGGGTATACTTCATGTTGGCCAAATGGTAGAGCAAGAGTTGCAGGTCCGATTCAATGCAAAAGGTTGTTTTGTTGTAGAATTCTTTAATGATAAATGCAAAAGGAAGCTATGGGTATACTTCAAGGACTCATGGGATAAAGAGGCAATTTACTTAGAGGTTTACTCCACAACAAAATGGGTTTGCAAAAAGAAAAAACAGGCATATTGTAGAAGTTGCACTAGTGTTAATGGCTGAAAAATATATGCCAAAACATTTTTGATCTAAAGATGTCTATACTACTATCTATATTATGAATAGAACCCCCACAGCTGCAGTTCATGGGATGACTCTTGAAGAATGCTTTACTAGCAAAAAGCCTAACGTATCACACTTGAAGGTATTTGGATGTGTTACATATGTTCATGTGTCAAATGAGCTACGAAAGAAGCTTGATCCAAAGGCTGAAAAATGTATTTTTATTGGATACTCTTTAGAGCAAAAATGATATCGTTGTTATAACCCTGTCACAGGTGAGTTCAAAGTGAGAAGGGATGTTATTTTTGATGAGATGAACCATTGGTATGCACTTGCTAGTGATGTATTAGATGATGACAATGATCATGATAACTATGTGCAAAAAGAAAAGCAAGAATCACGGATTCTTAATGGACCACAAACATCATTTGGTACTACACCTACAGTGAGCCCTTGATCTTTGGGAGACTAAGGGACAATCCCACATCTTCACGTGGATCTATAAGTATTGCAGGCAAAGACAAAGGAAAGAAGAAAGTGTTGGATGGTAATGATGCATCTACTAGTCATTTGTGATTTGATGAAGATTCTAGTGGTTCAGAGAGTTTGGATGATGAGCTTGGTATTCCTTCAATTAGGACACTAGGTGTACAGAGAGATCATAGTGATGTAAAGGCTCAATTGAGTGATCCAGTGGTATGCAGGTCTAGCAGGGTTAGATACCCTATTAAAAGATTTGATTTTGAAGGTTATGAAGATTACCATTATGCTTATATGGTGAAACTAGTTGAGAGAGTTGAGCCCACTTGTTTTGAGGATGTGATTGGCCATGCTCATTGGGATGCAGTAATGGATGAGGAGATGGCTGCATTATAAGCCAATAAGAATTGGAATTTGGTACCCTTGCCTAAGGGTAAGAAAGCTATTAGCTATAAGTGAGTTTACAAAGTCAAGCATAATGTAGATGGCAATGTTAGTAGGTATAAGGCTAGGCTGGCTGCAAAAGCCTATGCCCAAATATATGGCATAGATTATGAAGAGATATTCAGCCAAGTTGCTAGGATGGTAACTATCAGGTGTGTGATTGCCTTGGTAACAGCCAAAGGTTGGAGTCTGTAGCAAATGGATGTTAAGAATGTCGTCTTGCATGGTGAATTACAAGAAGAAGTGTATATGGAGCAGCCAACATGTTATAAGGATTTAGAGCAACCCACATATATGTACATGTAAAGAAGGCGCTTTATGGACTGAAGCAAGCACCTAGAGCATGGTTTGACAAGATTGGAGAGTATCTTGTCAATATTGGATTTTGTATTTCTGATGCTGATCACTCACTTAATGTTAGAAAGGGAGATGCACGTTTAGTCATCATAGTCATCTATATGGATGACTTGATTATTACGGGTGACAATGGCAATGGAATTGCTGAAGTTAAGGAATTCTTGAAGAAGAAGTTTGAGATGAAGGATTTGTGTGAGCTGAGATACTTTCTTAGTATTGAGGTGATCAGATGTAATGATGGTATTGTTGAGATATCGAGCTCCACTAGTGATACGCCAGGGTGACTGTTGTGCATTTATGTCACCGACTTGTCAGTTGTAGATGCGGTTGGTACTCCGCCCATGAATAATAGCTAGATGACAGCTATCCTTATCTACTCTAGTTCGTGGCTCAGTTTAGTATGCCGCCTTAGTTAGTTTTCTTTGGTTTGAGACCCATATATAGGGTTCTTCTATTTCTTTGTATGAGAGTTCTTTTGGCTTACACAACTAAGAAGAGGAAAATTGTTTTCAGCCTCCACCCTTGTGTGTATTCCCCCATTGTGTAAGCAAGAAAGCTACAAGTGAGACTCCTTCCTTCTCTCCCACAATCTTGACATGGTATCAGAGCCTTGTTCGTGGTAAGGAGCTCAAGAAAGCAAGCCAAGCTCGCGGTGTTCTGGTAAGAGAAGCAGTGTTGCTTTCATTTTCTGTTTTGGGAGCAGATCTCTGCAGGTAGCACAGCCAGAAATTGCAAGAGTGCATTGTCTCAGGTTGAGACGCCCTTCGCGGTGAAGCAACAGGGCAGTATATATTGCGGGAATGGGCTTTAGCCCTTGGCGACCCTGTTTTTTTTATTTGAGGCCATTTCGGGGCCTGTTTTGGAGGCGAAAGTTTTCTGCACGCACTCAGAAAAAGGCCCAGTTTTATGCTGTGCAGCCACTGTTCTACAGGTCAGTGAAAAGTTACTGTAGAAATTGCATCGTATGCTTGTGCACAGAGACATTGGGAGTTACAGAATCATCCCTGTTGCCTGTTGATGCAAAATAGTCACTAGGAAGTGACTGTGTGGTCAAATACCACTTTCGCCAGTTTTGCAGATTTGCCCTCGTGAGGGTGAAGCTGTGTTTTTTGCAGTGACATAATTTTTTGCAGTGTTCTGTAATGGCGTCTGATTCTCTTTCACAGATTGTAACTGAAAAGCTTGACAAGAACAACTTCCAAGCATGGAAGTTTAGAATGATGAATTTCCTTATATGAAAAGGATATTGGGAATTTGTTGCAGGAAATGAAGAACCAGTTCTTCCTGATGTTCCCAGTCAACAGCAAATGCAGGCATTCAAAGCATGGCATGAGAGAGCCAGGAAAGTTATGTACTGGCTGTCTATCAGTATTTCAGACTCTATGATTGTGCATATTCAGGATGCAAGTACGCCAAAGGAGGCATGTGATACTTTGTCAAAAATGTATAGCACAAATACGCAAGCCAGGAAAATGCAGCTCAAGCAAGAGTTGGATAATGTGCAAAGAGAAAGTATGAGCATCAATGACTACCACATGAAGGTGAAGAAGATTGCAGATGCACTTGCTTCCATTGGGTCGCTAGTGAAAGATGATGATTTAGTTTCTGTGATCTTGAATGGTCTAGGAAAGGATTATGCACAGTTTCGGACATCCATTTCAGCTCGTGAAAGATTTCCTGATTTTGAGGAGTTGATTGCTCTTCTAATTTCTGAGGAGCAAAGAAATGGTGGTGCATCTTCTTCACGAGGAACTTCAAAAGAAGCTCTCTTCTACTCAAATGCTGGAAGAGGTAGAGACAGAGGTAGAGGAGGCCGATTTGGAGGCCGTGGTAGAAATCAGAATATGCAGCAGCAAACTCAAGAAAACCAGTCCTATGGAGGAGGACGTGGTAACTCTAGAGGCAAGGGGAGCCAAAGAGGTCGTGGTGGATGGCAAAGAGGCCAAAATGCAAACAACAATGTTGAATGCTACTACTGTGGTAAAATGGGTCATATGGCTAAAGACTGCTATAAAAAGCAGAATGACATCATGAATGGAAAACTTCAATAAGGAAATTATGCATCTTCTAGTAGACAGGGTGATGACAGAAATGAGCATTTGTTTATGGTGCAGCACATGAACAATTCTGTGACAAGTGCAGAAGAAAGCAATGATGTATGATATGTTGACTCAGGTGCATAAAACCACATGACAGATCATGCAGAATGGATGGAGGATGCAAGGAAAATGGAAAAACCAGGATTTGTGGAGACTGGTGATAATACTACACATCCTATTGTGCAGATTGGAAAAATTCCCTTGTCTATGCAGGATGGGAAAAAGAAATACCTGTCTGATGTATTTCATGTCCCGAATATCACCAAGAATTTGGTTTCTGTTGGTCAAATGGTTGAGTAGGGCTTGCAGGTCAGATTTAATCCTCATGGATGCTTTGTTGGGGATATGAAAAATAAAGGTCGCTTGATAGCAAAAGGAAAGAAGAAGGGCAGAATGTTTACATTGGATGCAGACATGTCTGGATTGAGTGCAGCAATGTTTGCACATGGGACCGGTGTAGTTGCAGATATTGATATCTGGCATAAACGCATTGGTCATGTTAATGTACAGCGACTTAAATCAATGCAGGCCCAAAATATTGTTGCACGATTGCCTAAATTCAAGGTTGCAGAAATGCATAAGGTATGTGAAGCCTATCAATTTGGAAAACAGGCAAGGAAACCATTTCCTAGACATGTTCAAGAGAGTGAGAAGCCATTGGAATTAATCCACTCTGATGTGTGGACTACTAAAGCTACATCTCTTGGAGGCTATCATTATTTTGTCACTTTTATTGATGACTATAGCAGAAAAGTTTGGGTGTATTTTATGAAAAAGAAAAGTGAAGTTTTTGGGCATTTCAAAACTCTTAAAGCTATGGTTGAAAAAGAAACAGGCCTGCAAATAAAATGCCTAAGGTTAGATGGCGGGGGAGAGTACCTCTCAAATGAGTTTGCAAGGTTCTTGCAGGAGCATGGCATAAAGCAGCAATATTCATACAGTCATACCCCATAGCAAAATGGAATTGCAGAAAGAAAAAACAGGCATATTGGAGAGGTATCTCGTGCCATGCTCAATGAAAAAGACCAGCCAGATTTTTATTGGGCTGAAGCAGTTGCTACAGCACTCTACATAATGAACAGGACTCCCACTGCAGCAATACATGGGATGACTCCAGAGGAGAGGTATACTGGTAGGAAACCAGATATTTCTCATTTGAAAATCTTTGGTTGCATTGCCTATGTTTATGTGCCAGATGAGTTGAGATCCAAGTTGGATCCAAAAGCTGAGAAGTGCATCTTTATTGGTTACTCTCTGCAGCAGAAAGGGTATAGATGCTATAACCCTTCTACTCATAAGTTTACAGTGAGCAGAGATGTTGTTTTTGATGAGATGAGTAGCTGGTATAAACCAGTAAATGTGATTGATGATGTAGATGCACAAAATGGTAATGCTACATAGAATTCATAGCAGCAGTCACAAAATATTAGTGGACCTGAAGTGTTCTCTAGAAGTGGTTCGCATTCTTCGCCATGGACAGGCAGATTGAGATCAGGACAATCTTCTCAAAGCAATGTAGATAGTGGTGCGCAGATCGGTCGCAGATAGCTCACGTGGTGAATCCCGGAAGGTCCCCAAGAACAAAGTACTCTACTTTTTTGCACAAAAACCCATGTAAAAGCATGCACAACAAGAGGCAAGAGACAAATTGGGTTCAATCTCCCCCATGCCTTGTGTGAGCGCTTCACAAAGCATGTATTTTATGTATATTTCCAATCTTCATGCTCAATAATAGCCCAATTACAAAAATATGACAAGCTTTTAGCTTTTGAGTTTGCTTTCTACAAAAATAGGAAAATAAAGCTAATGAACGGTGCCCATAGAGTCTGGCACGCCCAATCTCAATGTCCAAATAGAAATAACATATCCGGGCGCATAAGCGCATACAAAATAATAATCGATAATCAATGTCTCAATAGACATAACAAAATATAGGCGTGCCGCCTATCAAAATATAGTCCAAATGTCGAATACCTGCTAGAATCCAATGCTTTCCTTCGCCACTGCTGCTATCTCTACACATCAACTGAAGCATTCACAATCGTTAGTAAAATAATACAATTAAACCGACAAAAGTGAATACCTAGCAGTCTTCAGCTACATAAATAAATCAACCAGTTAGAAATAAATCCTAACCTTAATTTATTACGAGTGCGCACTCTAAACTCATAAACGTTTATTAATTTAATATGCATTTTGCGGAATCACCCGCTATGGAATTACCCATGTACACACTAAATTAATGAAACGCCCGAAAAGGACAGGCGTCCCCATCAACTTCTCGCACAAAGAATCCTCTTTGTGTATGAGCCCCGGTCATCTAAGTTTACGGAATCCACCGTAAAACCTCACGGAATCCATCGTGGAATATGCCTCCTGGCATCATACCCCCGGGGTGGGATAGCAATTGACCTCAATTGCTATTAGCTCAATGTGGAGCTAACAGAGTGGGGAAAGCATTTAAGTCTCTAGCGTGCATCCATTGTGCTTCCTCTACAGGATGGTTCTTAAATTTCACTAGATATCTAGAATACCTTCGGCTTGTTCTAGTGGTCATGTAGTCAGTGTCTATGATGGCTTCGGGTTCAAGTATTTCAGTCTCTTCTTCTAGTAAAGGTGGGTTTTCATAGACAGGGTGGATAGGTAATTGGCCTCTAAATGGTCTCAATAAACTAATATGAAATGTATTATGAATTTTCCAATGAGATGGTAGTTCTAACTTGAAAGCATTGTCATTAATCTTATGAATGATTCTAAATGGTCCGTAGAATCTAGGAGCTAATTTGACAACTGGATGTCTATCTACACTTTGCAGTCTACACTTTTCTATTCTAAGCCAAACATAATCATCAACTTTGAAATTCATGGCTTGTCTTTTCTTGTTGGCTTGTTTGGTATATGATTGTTGGGCTTTAGCAATCATATCCTTGACCTCATAAAAAATAGTGTTATGCATAACAGCAATATCATCAGCACTCTGAATTCTATTAGACAAAGATGCAACAGGTGTAGATAATCTATATCCATAAATAACTTCAAAAGGTGCTTTCTTTGTAGATGTGTGCGATGTATTGTTATATGAAAACTGTAATAAATGTAAAAGAGTATCCCATGTCTGAGGTTTAGAGATAGTGTATGCACGTAAAATATCTAAAATAGTGCTATTTGTGGCTTCTGTTTGTCCATTTGTTTCTGGATGAAATGCAGATGAGAAATCAATCTTTGTGCCTAGATTTGCAAACAGTGTAATCCAAAAATTATTACAAAATCTAGAATCTCTATCTGAAATAATGACTTTCGGCAATCCATGGTTAGGAAAAACAGTTTTCAAAAATAACTGTGCTGCTTGTGATGCTGTTAAAGTTTTCTTACATGCAATGAAATATTCTTGCTTACTAAATCTATCTACAATTGTCCAAATCATGTCATGGTTAGATTTAGTATTTGGTAAGCCAGTAATGAAATCCATAGATATATCTTCCCAAGGTTTAGATGGAATAGATAAAGGCATTAATAACCCATACTGTTTACCATGATGTCTCTTTATTCTTTGACAAATCAAACATTCAGAAACGAAATTAGATACATATGCATCCATATGCGACCAATAAAAATCTTCAGTTAACATGTGTAATGTAGAAATGATACCTCTATGACCTTGATATGGGGGACAATGAATTTCATTCAAAACAAAAGATCGGAATGGAATAGTAACACACAGTCTCTTTTCAAAGAACATGAATCCATTATCATATGACAATGAATCAACAGGAATGAAATTATTTTGAACTAATTTTTGCCAATCAGAATGAAAAGTAATATCCTGGTGATATGTGTCTTTCATAGCAATCAAAGAATCAAAAGATATGATAGAAATGTTATGAATTGCAGGTCTTCTACTCAATGCATCGGCAACTACATTTTCTTTTCCAGGTTGGTATTGAATGATAGGATGGAAACTTTGAATGAATAAAGCCCATTTGATATGACGGTCAGAAATTTGGGGTTGGCTTAGTAGATGTCTAATGCTTTGCTGGTCGGTCTTTATCATGAATTCTGAACCCATTAAATAATGCTTCCATTGTTTTAATGCTTGTACAACTGCTAAGAGTTCCTTGTCATAAGTGGAATATTTAAGCTCAGAGGGTTTCAGCTTAGAACTAGAATATGCTATTGGATGGTTGTCTCGCATTAATACGGCTCCTATTCCTGATCCGCTAGCATCGGTCACAACTAAAAAGAATGGTCTATTAAAGTCAGGCAATTGTAGAACAGGGGCATTGGTTAATGCACGTTTGAGTAAGTCAAAGGATTTCTGCTGATTTTCAGTCCATTGATAAACAATGCCTTTCTTAAGAAGTTTGGTCAATGGTAAAGCAAGTAATGAGAAATTACGTACAAACTTCCTATAGAAACTAGCAAGACCAAGGAATGAGCGTAGTTCATGTACATTTTTAGGAACAGGCCAATGCAATATTGCATCAATTTTCTTAGGATCAACTTTAATTCCTTCTTTTGATACAATATGACCTAGATATTCTATTTCTGTCTTAAAGAATTCACTCTTGTCAGGATTTGCAAACAATTGATTTTCTTTCAGTAACTGAAAAACTAATGATAAATGCTCATAATGCTCTTTTTCACTTTGACTGAACACTAAAATATCATCAAAGAAAACAATCACACAATACTGATATTTTAGAAGAATACGGTTCATCATTCTACTCAAAGTAGCAGGTGCATTAGTTAATCCGAATGGCATGACTAAGAATTCGTAATGGCCAAACTGTGTTCTGAATGCAGTCTTAAATATGTCGGATCTATCTAGCCTCACCTGATGATATCCAGACTTAAGGTCAATTTTACTAAATATAGAAGATCCTTGCAGTTTGTCCATAAGGTCATCAACTCTAGGTATAGGATACCTATTCTTAATAGTGATCTTATTTAATGCTCGGTAGTCAATACACATACGATAAGTATTATTCTTTTTCTTGACTAAGAGCATAGGTGCACCGAATGGAGAACTGCTAGGTCGAATTAAGCCTCTATTTAGTAATTCTTCAACTTGACTCTGGATTTCTTTTTGCTCTATTTGATTGTGCCTATATGGGGCTTTGCAAGGTGGTTGTGTGCCAGGTATTAGGTCAATCTTATGGTCTTCTGGACGTGATGGAGGTAAACCTGGTGGTAGGTCTTCTGCAAAACAGTCCTTAAAATATGCGAGAAATTCCTTATGCCTAGGGTGCATATGATTTTCCTTTGCATGCAATTCATTCACCCAAGTGAGATATGATTTAGTATTCTTGCGTAGTGCACATTTTGCTTGAGTATGCAAAAGCAATGGAAAAATATGAGATGCATGCATACCAAATAATGTAATAGATTTTCCTTGAAAATTAATATTCATTGTGTGTGTGGAATAATCTATATTGGGATTATGTTGGTGTCTCCATGGCATTCCTAGAATAATGTCGCTTGACTGTAATGGGACAACTAAGAAATTTCTTCTTTCAATATATGGACCAATTTGAATTTCTAAATCTTGAACTTCTTGTGTGCCATTGTACCTAGTACCTAAAAATGCAGCTTTTATGCGATAGTGCGTAGGTACAGTATGCAATTTTAATTCCTTTACCAATTTTGCTGAAATAAAGTCATGGGTACTACCGTCATCATGCAATATAGTTCTTTCTTTTCCATGCACCATACATTTCATAGTCAACAATGAATGTGAAGTAGGCATACCTGGTAAAGTGTCGGAAGTAGTAGTAATATCATCCTCATCTTCAGTGAAATCCGGCATATCCTCATGCTCGTCTTCATCCATAGCTCCAAGGTAGTTGATATGTGTTGATGGCTTCTTTGAATGACAATTTGCTGCGAGATGCCTTGGCTGGTGACACTTGTAGCATACTATTGGCTTAGCTTTGGTCACATTATTTGCAATGGCTGGGAGTCTGGGTATATTTGGATTTGCTTGTGGAATAGGCTTAGAATTTGAATTGACAGTGGATGGTAATGCAGGTGGTTTAGGCCAATTCTTGCGGAAAGATGGTGATGAAAAACGACCTGGATTAAACCTTCTAAAATTGGAATTGAATTGTTTAGATCCATAATTACCGTTTGCTTGGAATGGCTGTGGTCGTCGATCTCTTCCGCGTAACTTATCTTCAGTGTCATGAGCTAAGGAGATGGCGTCTTCAAGGGTAGCAGGCTTGAACATGTTCACTTCAGCGTAGTAATGCCCAAGAAGTCCAGACATATACTTCCGCTTATGTGTCGTCTTTGGTACGTCTTCAAGCATGCGTAGCTGTAGAAGTGCATTCCAAAAACGCTTTGTATGCTGTGGAATAGGCTCACGATCTCGCTGTTGAAGTAAATCCCATTGCTTGATAGCCTTCTCATGAAATTGCGGTGGAAGGAAATTTTGCATGAACTTCTTCTTAAAATCTTCCCATGTAGCAGGACATTCTATGCTCTTGCGGACTACAGTCCACCAAAGTGATGCTCTGTCTATCAGATGATTAGTAACACACTTGATTTTATCTTTTTTCGGGATAAGTTTCCTCATGGAAATAGTCATCAAACTGGCTAATGAATGATAAAACAGTCTTTCCTTCTCTTATGCCATTGAAAGTGCGAAACTTGAAACTTCGTTTACTTATCTTGGATTCCTTGCGAATGGTTTGTGCTTCAAGAGTGGCGTCGATGGTACGGCGAATCAAATCTTCAGCTTGAGGTTCTTCTTTATCGGTGGATGCTCTTTGTAGCTTTGTCAATTGCGCTTGCAAGGCTTGCCTAGCTCTTCGCTCTTCTTCCAATTGCAGCATGATAAGATCCAGCTTTTGTTCCATGGTAGGCTCGGGTAGATCGTCTTCAGCCATAGGATCATCCATATGTAGGGTAGTCATCCTGTAAAACTCAACAAACCTTTCTCACTCAAAATCAGTTAGCGGGATGAGCGTAGCTCAAATTTGGGATTACAAGGCTATGTATTTTTGGGTATTTTCTTCTTTAATTTT
Source organism: Lygodium microphyllum (assembly GCF_053477565.2). Classification (NCBI taxonomy): domain Eukaryota; kingdom Viridiplantae; phylum Streptophyta; class Polypodiopsida; order Schizaeales; family Lygodiaceae; genus Lygodium; species Lygodium microphyllum. Next base: position 6,251,318 of record NW_028229514.1, on the reverse strand, counting down.
TAGAAATTTTGCAATATTTCTATCTCCGTTTGCTGAAAGTACCTCAACGAACTTGTAGATAGGTAGAACAGCTTGCTGCGAACAACTTTCCAGTTCAGAGTTTTTGCATACGAACAAGTCTTCTATGAGTTTTAAGCACTAGTCAGTTCTGATTTAGTCTAACTTGCAAAGTTGCAGACTTAGCAGACTTGCAGAGTTGTTGACTTGCTGGACTTATGCCAACTTGCAAAACTTGCAGAACTTGATTAGAGTCGACTTACGGAACTTGACTTCAGAAGTGCGAGACCCAGAGTTTGCGAACTTGTCAGATCTGTGTAACTTGCAGAGAGTTGTGTGACTTAGCTTAATTTGACTTGATAATTAAGCTTAGTAGCTTAATGGTGGACTAGCAGGCCGCCGTTTTTTTTCGTGAGGGGGGGGCCGTTTTTTTTCCCCACGCAGATTTTTCGGGCCTCTCTCTGACACGTCGAAAAGATTTTGGAGAAGCTTAAGCTTCTCTTAAGCTTTTTAAGCTTTATAATTAAGCTTTGATAAAGATAGTTTAAGAGTTTGCTCACTGGATAACTAGGACTTATTGATGGAGATGTAGGAGTGGTCCTCCGCCTGCAGAGCCTGGTCCTTCGCGATCTGACAGTGGAAACAGGGGTTCTTGATTGCCAGAAGTCTGCCTGTATCGATGGTTCGCGACGAGATTGACTATAGAGGCCGTTTGTTCCTGGAGCTCCGCCTTCGCCCGAGATTGGTAGCGATTGGAAGCTCTTGATCTCTGCTCCGCTCTGATACCACTGGTGCGCAGATCGGTCGCAGATAGCTCACGTGGTGAATCCCGGAAGGTTCCCAAGAACAAAGTACTCTACTTTTTTGCATAAAAACCCATGTAAAAGCATGCACGACAAGAGGCAAGAGACAAATTGGGTTCAATCTCCCCCATGCCTTGTGTGAGTGCTTCACAAAGCATGTATTTTATGTATATTTCCAATCTTCATGCTCAATAATAGCCCAATTACAAAAATATGACAAGCTTTTAGCTTTTGAGTTTGCTTTCTACAAAAATAGGAAAATAAAGCTAATGCACGGTGCCCATAGAGTTTGGCACGCCCAATCTCAATGTCCAAATAGAAATAACATATCCGGGCGCATAAGCGCATACAAAATAATAATCGATAATCAATGTCTCAATAGACATAACAAAATATAGGCGTGGCGCCTATCAAAATATAGTCCAAATGTCGAATACCCGCTAGACTCCAATGCTTTCCTCCGCCACTGCTGCTATCTCTACACATCAACTGAAGCATTCACAATCGTTAGTAAAATAATACAATTAAACCGACAAAAGTGAATACCTAGCAGTCTTCAGCTACATAAATAAATCAACTGGTTAGAAATAAATCCTAACCTTAATTTATTACGAGTGCGCACTCTAAACTCATAAACGTTTATTAATTTAATATGCATTTTGCGGAATCACCCGCTATGGAATCACCCATGTACACACTAAATTAATGAAACGCCCGAAAAGGACAGGCGTCCCCATCAACTTCTCGCACAAAGAATCCTCTTTGTGTATGAGCCCCGGTCATCTAAGTTTACGGAATCCACCGTAAAACCTCACGGAATCCACCGTGGAATATGCCTCCTGGCATCAGATAGTGGTATGCAGGTATCACGAAAAGGAAAAGAGAAGGTTGATCAGCCCATGTTTGATGTGAATGCAGGTCACTCTTATGTGGATGGTGAATCCAGTGGCTCAGAACAGAGCATTGATAATGAGTTGGGTATTCCTTCTATTGTTACACCTGGAGTAAGGAAGACCAGGGATGTTTTGAGAGCACCTGGGAGTGAACCTATTTTGCGCAGGTCTACGAGAGCTAGGTATCCTATGGATAGGCTGAAATATGATGGATTTACAGCCATTCACTATGCATATATGGTCAAAGTCATACAGGAACCATAACCCACTTCTTTTGAGCAAGCCATGGGAAAAGAAAAATGGGAGAAAGCCATGGATGAAGAAATGGATGCCTTGGAAGCAAATGCTACATGGGAATTGGTACCTTTGCCTAAAGGTAAGAATACAATTGGCTGTAAGTGGGTTTATAAGGTGAAGCACAATGCAGATGGTTCTGTGAACAGATACAAGGCAAGATTAGTAGTCAAGGGGTATGCACAAACATATGGCATTGACTATGAAGAAACATTCAGTCCGGTTGCAAGGATGGCAACCGTAAGAGCAGTCATTGCTATGGTTGCATCAAAGGGATGGTCTTTACATCAGATGGATGTAAAGAATGCCTTCTTGCATGGTGATTTGCAAGAAGAGGTCTATATGGAGCAGCCACCAGGTTATGTGCATGCTGTTCATCCTGAGTTTGTTTGCAGGTTGAAGAAAGCCTTGTATGGCTTGAAGCAAGCACCTAGAGCATGGTCTGACAAGATAGGGTAGTATCTTGTCACTATTGGCTTTCAAATTTCCAAGGTAGATTTCTCACTTTATGTGAGAAAAACAGAGAAAGGTATTATGCTACTTGTCATTTATGTTGATGATTTGATTATGATAGGTGACAGTGATGAAGATATCCTTCACGTGAAAATGCTATTGAAGCAGAAGTTTGAGATGAAGGATTTAGGAGAGCTGCGTTATTTCTTGGGCATTGAGGTGATTAGATCACCAAGTGGGATACAGCTCTTGCAGAGGCAGTATGGATTGGACATGCTGTCCAAATATGGGATGAGAGGCTGTAAGCCTATTTCAGTTCCTTTGGAGCAGAATGTGAAGCTGAGCGCAGATGCATGTGAGCTTCTGGAAGACCCTACTATGTACAGACGCATAGTAGGAGGCTTGATTTATATGACTATTACCAGGCTAGATTTGAGCTATGCTGTTGGATTGGTAAGTCAGTTTATGCAGGCTCCAAGGAAACCGCATTTGGATGCGGCTAGACGCATACTCAGGTATGTGAAGTCCACATTGCAGTATGGACTATTTTATGAGATTGGGGTTCAGATACAGTTGCATGGATACACTGATGCTGATTGGGCTGGTAGCATTTCTGATAGACAATCTACCAGTGGATAAGTGTTCTCTTTTGGGAGTGTTGCAGTCACTTGGAGCAGCAAGAAACAACCTACAGTTGCCTTATCCAGCACAGAGGCTGAGTACAGGGGCGCAGCAATGGCTGCATGTGAGGTAGCTTGGTTGCATAAGCTACTTTATGATATGCATCAACCTCCTACAGATGGGCCAGTTGTCATTTATTGTGACAACATGAGTAGTATACACTTGGCAAATAACCCAGTCTATCATGCTAGAACAAAAGCACATTGAGGTGCATTATCACTATGTGTGGGAGAGGGTTTTACTAGGTCTTATGGATCTAGTTTATGTCAGCACAGAGGATCAGGTAGTTGATATATTTATGAAGGCATTGGGCGCAGCGAAGCTGCGCAAGTTCAGAGACCTGCTTGGTGTGCAGGAATTGGGATTGAGCTCGAGGGGGAGTGTTGAGATATCGAGCTCCACTCGTGATACACCAGGGTGACCGTTGTGCATTTATGTCACCGACTTGTCAGTTGTAGATGCGGTTGTTACACCGCCCATGAATAATAGCTAGATGACAGCTATCCTTATCTACTCTAGTTCATGGCTCAATTAGTATGCCACCTTAGTTAGTTGTCTTTGGTTTGAGACCCATATATAGGGTTCTTCTATTTCTTTGTATGAGTGTTCTTTTGGCTTACACAACTAAGAAGAGGAAAACTGTTTTCAGCCTCCACCCTTGTGTGTATTTCCCCATTGTGCAAGCAAGAAAGCTACAAGTGAGACTCCTTCCTTCTCTCCCACAATCTTGACAGGTATATGGCTATCACATAGGCACTATGGCTTGGATATGTTATCCAAGTATGGTATGATAGTATGTAAGCCTCTTTCAATACCATTGGAGTAAAATGTGAAGTTGAGTGCCAATGTTGGGGATGAGATAGAAGACCCTACTATGTTCAAGAGGATAGTAGGGAGTTTGATTTACATGACTATCACAAGGTGAGACTTGAGCTATGTTGTTGGCCATGTCAGTTAGTTTATGCAAATGCCTAGAAGGCCTCATTTGGATGCAGATAGACGTATATTGAGAAATGTGAAGTCCACTTTACATTATGGACGTTTTTATGAGGTAGGTAAGGATGTACAAGTCTTTGGATACACAGATGTTGATTGGGCTGGTAGCATGTCAGAGAGAAGATCTACTAGTGGATTCATGTTTTCCCTTGGTAGTGTAGTAGTTACATGGAGAAGCAAAAAGCAACTGACAGTTGCTTTATTGAGTATGGAGGCTGAGTATAGAGGTGTTGCTATGGCAACATGTGAGATGGTATGGCTACAAAAGTTATTAGGTGATTTGGATGTGCAGGGAGATGGTCTAGTTATCATTCATTGTGACAACATGAGCAGCATACAATTAGCTAGGAATCCATTGTTCCATGCTAGGACAAAACACATTGAGGTGCACTATCACTTTGTGAGAGAGAAGATACTTGCAAGAGAGATTGACTTAATATATGTCAGCACAACGAATTAGATATCTGACATTTTCACAAAGGCATTGGGTGTAGAGAAGCTTCGAAAGCTCCGAAGCAAACTTCGAGTTGCAGAGATAGAGTTGAGCTTGAGGGGGAGTGTTGAGATAGCAAGCTCAACATGTGTGGACATTGATGATGGACCGCCTAGCTAGATAGGTCCGCACATCTACACTTAGCATATTGGTGGTCATTATGATACTCACATGCACACTGACTTGTCACTTATTATATTTAATTTGCTACACCTACCTACATTGGCAAAGACATAGCGCCAATCAATTAGTGTAGTCTATTATATACTATTTGACTTAGTAGGCCACTTTCCTTTATGTTGTATCTTATCTATACTTTGTGTATATTCTATAATGTGTGGAAAAAAAAAAAGAAATCAGCAAGAAAACGTTTTGGCCTCCATCTCTCTTCTTGTGTTCTTGAGTGAGGTTCCTCTTATGCATATAGTGTGTGTTTGGCACAACAGCTCAAGAAAGTCTCCCCACCACGCGATTCTTGATATTCTATACCTTCATATTTACCGAAAACATATTCTTGAAGGTTATCCAAGCCACATGTAAATTTTTTGTATTTTTTATATACTCCAATATAATATTATAAATGACTACAAATACCCAATATATTGTATTTTTGTGTTTTACATTTCATTATTTTTAGGCCTTTAAATTTTTTGTAAGGATTACTTAGCTCTCATTGCTTTTTTTTGCCTTAAAAATTTAAAGAGGTATCACTACAAGGGAACGGGGCAATAATGACACTCATTTGCGACACAAAAAAGTGGTGTCGCTAAAAGATTCGCTATTAGCATAGCTATTAGAATTTGCGACACATATAGTGATGCTAATAGTGATGTTTTTAGCGACACACATAGCGAAGATTTTAGCGACACACATAGCTACTCTGATATAAACGGTAAGAGCAACACTGTTCTAAGAAAAAAGTTTCAAAAACCTGAGGTGTGACATTTGCCGAGAAAACATTTGTGAGAAAGAATGAAAGAGACAGGAAGAGAGCTGAAAGCTTTGAGAGGGAGAGGAAGAGGGAGAGAGAGAGTGAGGGGGAGCTCATCACCACTGTCACCGCTATTGCCACTATACAAGAAGAAGAAAGAGAAGTATGCAAGGGAGAAGGGAGGGAAGGTACGAAGAGGAGGTATAAAGGGTTTCATCTTCAAGCCTTTGAAGTAGGTACATTGCCTCTTCTTGCTTTATTTTTGAGTTCTCTTCTTTTCTTTTTTTATTTTTCTTTGCAAAGAGATGTATGGAAAGAAAGGGAGGGAGGGAAGGAGAAGAAGGAAGGGAGAGGAAGAGAGAAAGGGAGAGAGAAAGGGGAGAAAGGAAACAAAGAGAAAGAGGAAGAGAGAAATGAGAGATGGAGGGAGAGAGGAGGATGACTAAGAGAAACAACGAGGGCGAGAGGAGGGAATAAACAAATAGAGAGAAAACAACGAAAGGAAAATAGAGAGAGAAAGAGAGGGGGAGAGGGAAGAAAGAGAGAAGAAGGGGGCAGAAAAGAAGGGTGAGGTAAAAAGAGGAAGGAGAATGAAAAGAAGAGAGAAATAGGAAAAAAGAGAGAATGAGAGAGAAGGAAAAGAAAGAAAAGTAAAGGGGGGGGGGGACAGAGATAAAGAAAGGTGGGGTGACATTGCTTTCAGTATCTTTGTTTTTTAAGATTTTTATTTTCTCTCTTTGATTGTGTTTGCAATGAGATACATTGAGTGAGAGTGCGGAGGGAAGGAGGGAGAGAAATAGAGAGAAGAAGCGAGGGGAAGTAAAAGAGAGACGGAGAGAAATAAAAAAGGGAAGAGAGAGGGGCTTTATAACAAAGTATCAAAAATGAGCAAGGCATTTTATAGGTTTGTAAACAAGCAAGAGAGAGAGATAGACAGAGAAACACAGAGAGACAGAGAGACAGAGAGACAGAGAGAGAGAGAGAGAGGCTGCCACCACTGCCGACATCTACCGAGGGAGGAGACAAGTGTAAAAGAGAAGGAAGGAACTCATGAAGGAGAAGAAAATGAAGGAAAGTACGAAGGGATTCTTCTTCAAGCTTTGAAGTAAGTGCATTATCTCTTCTCTCTTTGTTTTTCTATTTCTTTACTTCTCTCTTTCTTTTTGTTAATGAAGAGATGTATAGAGAGAAGAAGTGAGAGAGATCAACACAAGGCAGATTCAAAGAGAGAGAGAGAGAGGCCACTGCCATCACCAATCCACAATGGGAAGAGAGGGGACAACTGCAAAGGAGAAGGAGGGAACCTGTGAAAGAGAAGAAGAAGAAGGAGAGAAGCGCAAAAGAATTCTTCTTCAAGCTTTGAGGTAAGTGTATTCTCTCTTCTCTCTTTGTTTTTCTCTTTTATTTACTTTTCTCTTTCTTTTTGTTGATGAAAAGATGTATAGAGAGAAGAAGGGAGAGAGATCAACTCAAGGGAGGGAGGGAGAGAGAGAGAGAGAGAGAGAGAGAGGCCACTGCCACCACCATTTTCATCGCCATTGATGAAAAGAGAGGGGACAATTGTACCCAAAGAAGAAGGAAGGAACCTGTGAATGAGAAGAAGAAGAAGAAGAAGAAGGAGAGAAGCACAAAAGGATTCTTCTTCAAGCTTTGAGGTAAGTGCATTCTCTCTTCTATCTTTTCTTCGCTTCTCTTTTTCTTATTATTTATGAAGAGCTTCATAGAGAGAGAGAGAGAGAGAGAGAGTGTGTGTGTGTGTGTGAGTGACGAAGAAAGAAATGAAGAGAGGGAGGGAGAGAGGGAAAGAAGTAGTAAAATAAATATAGGGAGGGAGAGGGAGAGAGAGAGATGATTGGTGGGAGCATACTGAAAAACATTGCCCAAGGGTTGCAGCCTACATTGATGGAATACTAGTGGATCATGCTATTGTAGATATAGGATCATCTATTAATATCATGAGTTTAGAATTGATTGAGAGGTTGGGTCTAGCAATCCAAAAAGATGGCTCCACAATTTTGCGAGAATGGCTGATGACAATTTAAGATAACTTGAAGGTTGTATTACCAAAGTTCTTGCGATCATTGCTAGTGTGGAATGCATTGTGGACTTTAGGGTTATTAGGCTCACACAATGGCCAAGCTCTCAAGTATTGTTACGAAGTCCATGGATCTTGCGATCGGACTATCAAGTTGATATACATGCTTGTCGTTTGATTTTCAGTAGACGTGCCAATCATGTGGTAGTACATGCTTACCCTAAGTCTCCTCAAAGCGAGAGAACTCCTCTATCCTCTATGGAATTAGAGACATTAGAAGATATATCTACTAGTGAGATATCATCAAGTGACAAATCCAATGAAGGGTCCACTACGGAGGATATCTATCAAACAACTCTGAATGAGCCAATAGAAGCTCAAGATCAAATAAGATATGCACATGTGATTGAGCTTGATCTTGGTATACCAAATGATCCACGGCCAATTAAATTAGTGTCCATGCTTGGTCCGAAAGAAAGGGAGGACCATATGTCCCTTATTCAAGAGTTTTGCAAAATTTTTGCCTAGAGTTATGATAAGCTGAGAGGCATTCCTCCAACGTGGTTTTTTTTAATCATTCCTCTAAAGGAAGGTAGTAGTCTTACGCATTAGAAAGTAAGGCATATGCCTTTTGAACTGCAAGAGATGGGCTATTCGAGGAGTTATAGAAATTGTGACAAGCTGGTTTGATCTTCCCTGTTCGGCAGCACACTGAATCGTGTCTACCTATTGTTATTAGGAAAAAGAAAAATAATCAAATCCAACTTTGCATAGATTTTAGATAGTTGAATAAGCAGACACTTAAGGACTACTACCCGTTGCCCTTTATTGACTAGATTTTGGACCAGATAACTGGTAAGGAGATATATTCGTTTATGGATTGCTTCACAAGATATAACCAAATGGAAATTGCAGAAGCATATAAGCTGAAAACAACTTTCGTTACTATCTTCGGTACCTTTGTGTACCATGTGATGGCCTTTGGTTTATGCAATGCACCTAGGTCATGACAACGAACAACAAACAAAAACTTTGCTGACATCTCCCCAAAGGAGTTGAAAGTGTTTATTGATGACTTGAGGACAACCACCATAAGAGAAAGGAAGTTGTAATATTTCCGCACGAAATATTAAAGAATTTTGACGACTACACGCCTGTGCAAAAGCAATGCTAAGTCATCTCCCGCAACGGAATAATGTTAGTGGCTAAGTCCTTACCCCGCACGCATGATAATAAACCCCAACCGCATTGTGCAAATAAGGCGGAGGCTAAAACCTGCAAGCCGCATGAGAACACCCTTTTCGGGAGAGGCAAAAGGATAATGGATAAGAATTTTGCAAATTTATTATTATTATTAACCCCTCCCCTCAGCTGATGCATGGTAGGAGGAGAGGGAGTGTGAGAGGAATGGCGTAGTGGTGGAGTGCATGGGGGAGGGGAGAAGGCATGCAAACAATCCACGTGTGTGGACACCCCCCTTCAAAGCCTATAAGACTCCCCCCCCTTGGAGCTTGGGGAGGGGGCAGAAGGAGGAATTAGACGCCATGCTGCAGGCCACCATCGCCGCCCTACTGCGCCAGAAGTCTGCCTGCTGGCGCCTACTTCAGCGCTGCTGTCGTCTGCCGCATCCCCCATCGCCATCATCATCATTATTATCATCGCCTTCATCCTTATCCCCATCGTAATCACGTTTTTTTCAGGTTTTCTATCTGAGACAAAAGTATAGAAGCTTCTTTAGAAGCTTCTAAAGTTAGGCTTCCATAATCCTTGTGCACACGGCCTTCTCCAGATTTTTACAACCACTCCTTATAGAGATAATTTCTGCGCAAGAGAGGGAGTAGGCAGATTTTGAGACTGATTTGCCAAAGGCTGGAGGAAGATCAGAGATTGCGAAAAGGCAAGAACAAGTTTGCGGAGTCAAGAACCTACGTCATCAATGGTCCCCAAACAAAGACGCAAGGTGCACACGCGGGAGCCTCCAACCCAAGTTTACACGTGCACATCACTGCGAGTCCTCACACCCAGGTTCTTAGAAGCTTACTTCCGCATAAAAGAAATGCATTGGGCACATTTAATTTTCATGGCAAAGTTATGAATGAAAATTACTCATTCGTCTTACGAGTTTTAGTTGCATGTTGCTCTTTGTTTGCATTTCCAAAGTGACAATCCTAAATGCATATTGCATAGGTTAAAAGGATGATTTTTTTTTTAAATGCATCCTTGTCTTCCTTGCAAGAAAGAACAAGCAATTAATGCATTTAGGTAATGTTTCCCTAGATGTGATTCATAGGAAATAATCGTCGACGTCCATAAAAATGTTGTTCAAGTAATTTCATTATATGGAAGGGATTTATGTACCATGCATATTGCATGCGATATTAATTGCATCCTAGGTTCGTCAAGTGTCAAAGGACAAATTAAAATCATTAATGGTCTCGTGATATTCATGAACTTCTTTATCAAAGTTGATTTAGAAAAAGATGCATTTCATATCAAATCATGAACTCAATGCATCGGACAAAGGGTTTATAGGTATAGTTCTTGATGCAATTCAACGTAGGCTTTTATATGAGTTAGTCATGAATTGTCTATCATTATAGATTAGGCAAGGGAAAGAAATGGTCATTGCAAACCTTATAAATTCATAGAAGTAAAAGTCTATGATTCGCACACTTGCATGGAATGTTGTATCTTGAATTTATTTATTTGCATCTCTTCTAAGCAAGGATCACTCTTGTCGCAAGACAATTAGATCATTTTAGATAGACCACTTGTAATGGCATAACCCCCAAGGGATTCGTAATAGCATAACTAGTTGGTACGACGAACACCTGAAAGTGCTAGGTAGGATTTAGCTACGTTAAAAATTCTGCCTAGTATCGCACTTGGGATGCCAAGTCAAGACTTTTGATCCAAAGATCCTACCACATTCATGAAAGTCTAGGGTTAATTAGACGCCCATACAATAACGATCTAGGGTTTTTACCCTAGAGTAAAGTGGCCTATTACTAGAGTTCCGATTGAGTTTACAAATCCTAGGGCCAAACATTGTCGGCCTAGTATGGTTAGGGTTGGGTTGGGTCAAGAGGACTCCCAAATCGTATATCTTGACCAATCGAATTTCTTAACCAAGAAGCGTCATTTGATGGGAGAAATAATCCCACAAGTTAGGGCGACACTTGTCTCATACAAAAAGTTGCAACATCACATAGCTTTGTGTTTAAGTCACAAGATAGATTTGCCACTCTTTAGAACAAGGGTTGGTAGGTTCTAAGTACAAGGTAATTTGCAAGAGGATGAGTAGTCATCCTGCTACATCACCTTTCCTTGGGCCAATTTGCCAAGTTAAGGGAAGTTATGTATCGCCTAGCAAGAAATCGATCGATCAAGTTAGGGCGACAAGGTTGCCCAGGATTTACTGTCTTAATTTGAGGAACCTAAGATGTTTGTTAATTTGGGTTAACAAGGTATAAACCGTAACCCAAGGATACAAGGGTAAACAAAAAATAAACCCTTGGGGATCTTGCCAAGTTGCAATTGATCCCGGATCGAATGCTGGATGCATTCGGAGAGAAGGATTCACTCCTTAGCAGTTGGCCAAACAAACGACCACTGAATTGATTGTGTTTGTACAGTTAGGAGCACTGTTTGTACTTTTTTTCTCAAGGAACTAAAGATGGAAAAATAATTAATGCTTCAGGTTGAAGGCCTAGAGGGAGAGGGAGCATTAGTTACCCCCAACTGTCTGCCTGACCCTAACCAAGGGGGTTGTTAACTGCCCCAGGTATGTAGACCGAACCCCTGTGAGAGGTCTCTCCGTTGGTGCTACTTGGAGCAGGAGGACTCTTGGGTGCCAAGGGGGCTCTGTCCGTAAATCCCTTGCCTCCGGGTCCTGCACAAGAGGCCGATGTGACTCAGGATTGGATCTTGAGGCCCACATACTAGTCTATGGGCGGAAACTTGGATTAGTAATCCCTGTGGATTGCTAGATTGCCTTCTGGCGGATTATGGATTGCCTTCGGGCGGATTATGGATTAGCCTACGGAGTGGATTATATGTAGTATTCCAAAGACTAATAAATAAGATCGATTGTTGAAAAGGAACTTGTTTGGCATTGTTTTTCTATGTCAGTGCAGTGGATGTGGCCATGGGTCCGTCTTACGAAGGGGTGGTCCTAGTTGGCCGGAAACTTTTCTCAAAGGAAATTGACAACAAGGAACGATGACTTAGAATCTAGGAAGCTAGAGTCCCGATTTGTGTTGTTTTAGGGGAACGGAATGGGACTATGCCTTATGGGTAGAGAGGTTGAGCTTTGCATCCCTCTCATTTCCCATTCTCCTTCAAGCAAGTGTAGTATGAATCCGCTTTGACCTTGACGTTTGTGTGTAAAGTAGTCTGCCTGGGGTTTGATGCTAGCTACCATTCCAGGAATTTGACCACTAGGAAAACCATGATTCAGGTCGATCCTAAGTGGGAACGGCCGGAATGCTTCCGCTTCATGGCAGACTCGAGAAGACTTAGATCACAAACCCCGTAACATTCCGTGGGAGTGCTGGGTGGCGCTTTCTAGACTCTCTTCCCGATGGGCTGCTAAGACGTGTCCTGCAAGTGAACAAGTGGACACGTTACAGAAGTTGATTATTTTAAAGAAGTTTTTTGAGCAATGTAGGCAATTTCGCATAGCTCTTAACCCACAGAAGTGTGTCTTTGGGGTGCCTTATGGGAAATTGCTAGGACTTGTGGTCAGCTCACTAGGGATCACGACTGACCCTAAAAAGATCAAGGTCATAGTCACTATGACTCCTTCACGCACTCTAAAAGAAGTACACGGCTTTCTGTCATCTGTAGGGTACTACCGTAGGCTCATAAATGCCCTGGTAGAAAGAACATTGCCACTAATGAATCTATTATCCTTTAGCTATTTATTTAAATTGAGCAACGCTTGTAAGGTAGCTTTTGATGATGTGAAATAGGAGCTAAAAAAAGCATCTAAAAGGACCAAAATATTATACATATTTTCAATAGCCACCATGCATAGTATTAGCTAAGTCATACATACATTCTACAGAACACTTATAGAAGATCTACAGAACAGAACACAACAAAAACATAACAGAGACAGAGGCTCTACAGAAGTTCATAAATAGGTAACTCTTTTGAAGGCTTAAGGATCCAAGGAAAATACAATCTTGGTTTTGGACTTTGCTTGTGTGTCATCGCTTTAGAAAGGCTGAACTCATGGTACTCAAAGAGCTTACAAGATACTTTGACTGGCTTCACCAATGGGGAAATACTTTCTAGAAGAAAACAAACAACAATATTTGAAGATGGAAGTCATGTAATAGAGTAATTTAGTTTACTCCTTGGAATGGAAGATTTTCCAAAGATTAAGTAAATAGAGTTCTTGTCAGCTCTTTTGGTGCCACTATGTATTCACTGCTACTCAACCCTTCCATTGTGATTGATTGGCAACTAATTTTGGTGCTTATATAACATAAAGTGAAGAGATCGTGGACCATAAATTGATCAAATTTAACTGTCAAGAAAATTGTGTGCTTGAAAATGTTGATTTTTTTAAAAAGACATCAAAAGAGGTTGTTTTCAAAACATCGGAAGTGGAGAAACATCGTGTTGTCTATCAGATTGGAAAAACATATGCAACAATAGCTTTATTTGCCTCTCAAATTGTGTGTCATAATGTGTCTGCTATTAATGTGAACATGGGATGCCCAAAATCCTTTTCATTAAGTAGAGACATGGGCACAACACTTTCATTCCAATCAGAGACCATACATGAGAAATAATTTCAGTGCATCAAAGATGCAACTAGGAACTTGTAAAGAGGAGGAAAAGCTTAGCAACATAAGTGCTAATGAAAACCAGAGACATTAATAAGAGAGATTTTTTTCCAAAAGATTGGTGCCAATATCGCTTCCTATTCTTCCTACTATCATGCCATTGACAAGTATTGCTTCTCTTGACATACTAAAATGCATCCTGGAAAATGGATGGCCACCAATATTCGGCTCTTAAATTTTTTTGGTCAGCTAGCCATCCAACAAAATTTCCTCCACAAGTGGAGTCATGGCACTCTTTCAAAACGAATGGAACCTCGTCAAGCGAATTCATGGCACTCTTCCAAAACTAATGGAACCTCGTCAAGCATCACACATCGGCAATATATATCATCAACCCCCTGTCGATATAGTGTTCTTGCGATAAAATAAAATTTCAATGCATGCTCTCTATATTTTCTCTTTTTTGATTTTGATAAACCAGCTCGACTCTCTCCTATGGATAAGTAACATGTGATAGCAGCATACCAAGAGGGGATCGCAATTGTATCAATTTTAAACATTTCCTCAATATCACTTCCTTCAACTGAAGTCTCTTTCAACTCCCTGAAATCCACCAAGCATTCCATAATACTCTTCAACCTTGGTGGCTTACTCCTAATCTCATAATCAAATTCTTGCAAAGTGATTAATCACTTTGCTAAACAATCCGGCGGCTGTAGCTTGTTCATAAAAAATCTAAGCCCCTCCGCCTTTGTATAGAAAACTACCTTGTCATAGAGGATGTAGTGCTTGAATTTTTTAGTCGCAAATACAATTGCAAGGCAGAACTTCTACATATAGGTATAGTTGATCTCTGATATGCCCAACTTCCAACTACCAAAGGCTATTGGATGATACCACTTTGCCTCCCACATTTGGAATAAACAACAACTAATAATATGCATGGTAGCTGTTGAAAATATGTAGAATATTTTGGTCCTTTTAGATGCTTTTAAAGTTGGTGCTTTTACTAGCTCCTATTTCATATCATCAAAAGCTTCCGTACAAGGGTTTCTCCATTCAAATAAATAGGTAAAGGATAATAGATTCATTAGTGGCAACATTATTTCTGCCAAGGCATTTATGAACCTCCGGTAATACCCTAGAGATGACAGAAACCCGTCTACTTCTTTCAGAGTGCATGGAGGACTCATGGTGACTATGACCTTGATCTTTTTAGGGTCAGTCATAATCCCTACTAAATTGACCACATGTCCTAGCAATAGCCCATAAGGCACCCCAAATATGCACTTCCATGGGTTAAGAGCTATGCAAAATTGCCTACATCGCTCAAAACACTTCCTTAAAATAATCAATTACCTTTCTCTTATGGTGGCTATCCCCAAGTCATCAATAAACACTTTCAACTCTTTTGGGGAGATGCTAGCAAAGGTCTTATTTGCTATTCATTGTCACGAACCACGTGTATTGCATGAACCAAAGACCATCACATGATACACAAAGGTACCGAAGATAGTAATGAAAGTTTTTTTCAGCTTATCTACTTTTTCTATTTCCATTTGGTTATAGCTTGCAAAGAAATCCATAAATGAATATATCTCCCTACCTGCTATCTGGTCCAAAATCTAGTTAATAAAGAGCAACGGGTAGTAGTCCTTAACTATCTGCTTATTTAGCTATCTAAAGTCTATGCAAAGCCAGATTTGATTATTTTTCTTCTTCCTGATAAAAATACGTAAACACCATTCAGTGTGCTAAACAAGGAAGATCAAACCAGCTTGTCACAATTTATGTAACTCCTCGAACAGCCCGTCCCTCAGTTCAAAAGGCATACACCTTACTTTTTGACGCACAACACGGCTACCTTCCTTTAGAGGAATGGTATGAACAACCAGGCTGGGAGAAATACCTCTCAATTCATCATAACTCCATGCAAAAATTTCATGGAACTCTTGGAAAAGGGACAGATAGTCCTCCCTTTCTTCCGGACTGAGCATGGACCCTAATTTAATTCGCCACGAATCATTTGGTATACCAAGATCTAGCTCAATCACATCTGTGTCTTTTATTTGATCTTGAGTTTCTATTGGCTCATTTAGAGTTATTTGATAGATGTCCTCCATAGTGGACCCTTCTTTGGATTTGTCACTTGATGATGTCTCACTAGCAGATACATCTTCTAATGTCTCTAATTCCTTAAAGGATAGAGGAGCTCTCTCACTTTGAGGAGACTCAAGGTAAGCATCTACTACCACACAATTGGCACCTCTACCAAAAATCAAAGGACTAGCAGGTATATCAACATGACAATAAGATTGCAAGATCCACATCCTTCCTAACAATACTTAAAAGCTTAGTCGTCTTGCAAACCTAATAACCCTAAAGTCCACAATGCATTCCGCACTAGCAATCGTCACAAGGACTTTGGTAATACAACCTTCAATTGTCGTAAACTTTAATCAGCCATTCGCAGAATTGTGGAGGCGTCTTTTTGGATTGCTAGACCCAACCTCTCAATCAATTCTAAACTCATGATGTTAACACATGATCCTATATCTACGATAGCATGATCCACTAGTATCCCATCAACATAGGCTGCAACCCTTGGGCAATGTTTTTTAGCATGCTCCCACCAATAATCTCCTATTCACACTACGCCCAAAGGTTCTATGATATACCTAGTATATAGGATCTTTTTAAATTCCTTGCACACTCCTAGAGACAGCTTAATGAGGTGCAAGAGATTCACATTTGGTTTAACTTCACAAAGAGAGCTGGACAAATCAAATTCGTGATAATTTGCTATAGCTCTCTTCTCTCACCAGACCATTCTCTCTTTTGGTATTTAATTTGGCTTCAGTGCTTCCTTCTTAGCTTTCACCTTTCTCCTTGGTAATTCTTTATCCTTATTGACATCAACGTTACTCTCTATGGGTTTTAAAGGTTCTCCTTCCATGCCAGGATTAAGGACTTGCGTCCCTTTGTTGTCTTGCTTACGGTTTCCATTGACAGGTTTTACATTGTCTTTATCGCCTTCTCTACCCTTTTTACCTCTCATAATGGCCGGAACATTAGAAGCTTCAGTGCCATTAACCCATACAACCTCAATGAGGCTAACTCCACTGCCACTAGGTAGCTCCTCTATAGAGTCTTACCTCTTTGAAGTATTTTTTTCGGCCCACCATCGTGCTGAAGATTATTCCCTTGCGCACATTGTTAACAGGACCTAGCTGTCTACTACCTTGTTGGAGAGAGCTAATCTTACTTCAACAGGTAGCCATCAAATGGCCAAACTTCCCACAAATATCAGATTTCACATTTGGAAAATTTATAGGGTAGTGCTGGCCACCACACCATTTACAACTAAATCTTGAAGGTGCACCCTCTTCAGGGTGCCTACTTCCTATCAGATTTTGTTGTTTTTTAAGGAAACTTACATCAACGGCTATTTGCCGATATTGTTCGAAAATCATGTTTGTGTAGTGCTTCATCATATCCTCAACTTTTCCAATGACATTCAATGGAATTGACTCATAGCCATGATCGTATATTTGTCGTTCCATTGGCCTAACATTTTATTGGGCACTGGTTGTTGCTCACTCATAGGAACAACGTTAGGGTTTGATGCTTGGCCTCCAACATTTGGTGAAGCCATTTGACTAGCCATAGGCATAGTCACCGTTAGAGGAGCTAGCAATAAAGACACATTTTGGACTATGCTTCCTCTGACACTCGAGGTTGTCATAGTAGCTATCCCTTTACTTCCATTGCCATTGGTCAATGCCAAATTATTTCCCAAAACTAGACCCATATTAAGATTGATTCAAGAGGCATACACCGGTTGTGGCCGGGATTCTACTTCATTGTTTGTCTAATGGGAGTATTTACATCTGACAAAGTTACACTACTCAGCTGCACCTGAATATTGAAATCCATACCATGCAAAAAATATTGCAGATGGATAGCTATTGGGATAGAGATAGATGCTTGAAATTTGTAAAAGTGCTCTTTTAACTTCTTGGCATATGCTCAAATATCCTCATGTGGCTCTTCAACGTGTCACATTTAGTACACATAGCCAATATTGACCACCCCTTTTAAGGGAAAAATTCATTTGAAAGGGTTTGAAAAATAGATCAAAAGTGGTTATGGTTCTGTCTTCTAGGCCGTGGTACCATATGGTAGCTCTTCCTTTGAGAGTCATGTTAAAGAACATCATTAAATGTCCTTCATCTTGGATAGGATAGTTGAACATCAACTTCTAGAATTCATTAATGTGCAATTCGGCATCCTCCTCCACTAACCCATTAAAGATGGGTAGGGGGAAATCTAAAGCTGGCAAATCTTCCATTCTAGTAGCTATAGCAATAGGTTGTGCCACCATGGTAACAACCAGATTCGCTACTACAGGGGCTCGAATAACCGGAACTAGAGCTCTTCTCGACATGGAGTGACTAACTAGAAGGGGGGAAGAACTAGAGTTTCCTCCCCCTAATGGACTGTGTGTCAAGCTAGGGTTATTAAAACCCTGCCCTTGCAAAGATATCGGCCACTCCTTTGTGGAGAGTATCTTCTGTTTATCTCAACTAGCCATCTAGCTCGTTTAGCCCTTTCTTGCTTTTGGAGTTCCACTTGACAGTTTGGTAAGTCTAAATCACTAATTTTTTGCATACACTAGAAAATAGGTCCCAATCGACCAAGGCACGTAAACTGCCACTTGTAGACAACACCTAAAAAATTTAGGAGCTATTGAGACCTAAACCGGGCCTGACATATGCTATAGACACACGAGTAAGAGTTTCCAAGGGACACACTACCCTAATTGCTAATGTAGATATTGTGTTTGTAATAGAATATAGTCCAACAATTGTCCTCCTTACTTCTCAGAGGAAGATCCCACACATCTTGGTGTAGTACACCAATGTAATACAAACATAAAGGAGGCACCCCTCCGACTGAATGTCATGGCTCCACTGCAGCAACTCTCCTACACCGAGAGGATTGGCCCCCTGATATGCTACTCTCACATAAAGAAAACATGGAAAATGTCTACTCTTATATATTTTGAATGATCTAGGATATTTGATATTTCCTTACCAAGCTTATACCACAAAACTGTTTGTCTACCCTACAGCTCGGATTTTATTTCACACTCCATGTAGGTCATGTAATTGGCAATCAATTGCTATGTATCCAGGAGTTACCATGTTATATGCATAATGCAATTGTGGATGACCATTGTGCTCAAGCATTTTTATTATTAGAAACTAGCTAGATGAAGTGCAAAAACAATCCATCAATGATTTTTCAACTAATCGTATGTGCCGCATTGATAGAGACCAGCACCGAATTTCTTCATGCTACTAGTCCCCTTTATTCAAATGATAATCCATTCTATATGTTGTGCATAGACAAATAATCAGAATTTGAAACATTTTCAGCAAGTAACCACTTTCACAAACCCTCTTCCCTCCTACTGGTTAGGTTTTGCATTCAGGTAGGTGTAGGGTTTATTTTTATGTACTTTCTCATATAAAAATATATAAAAACACTATAACATAGAAACAAGGCTTGACTGAGGCTTAATCCTCATTCTCTAGCCTTGTTATGTGCTCACAAACATAAAATTTATTTTTTCCTAAATTTTTAGGCGTAAAAACTAAATTTTCTCTTTTTTTCCTATTTTTTTCCATTTATTTCTTCATAAAAATGAGATATTTCAAAATGATGAGTTCTTACTAATCAAGGATACTCAAAATTATTTTCATATCAATTTATGTCCCATATGACCCCAACACACTTAACAAGAACCCTAAATTTCATTATTTTTATAAAAACCGTAACTTGTGAGTTTTGCGAGAAATTATTATATCATTGTATTTTTTAGTTTTCTTTCATATTTCAGAGAAAATGCAATATGAAAAATCAAGAAAAAACAAAATCAAGCACTTTCTGTTTGAAACTACGAGGAAGACGAGAGACGAAAGGAAGAGAGGAGAGAAGAGAGATATGAGACACCGGAAGTGGAACCCTAGAAGTGTGTCAACTGAGCACACATGATAGGAATATATAGAGGGAACCTGGGGCGCTATATATAGACCGACTATATATAGCTAACACTTTCTTCAACCATTTTTCATAAAATAAAAGAATCACTTACTTATGCATAGAAACTGCGATTCCAAGGCTCCTAGTTCATAGACGGGAGCACGCTTCTTCTTTGATGTTGACTCACTCTCTCAGCATGCTGATCTACATTCTCCATCACTCCAACATCATCATTTTCTCTAGATCCTTCATCACAACCCTCCCTCTTCTCTCTTGAATTGATGCATACGAACAATCGCAAAGAGGAGAGAAAAAGACTAAAAATTTAGATTTCTTAATCCTCCATGAAAATGGGCAAGATTACAACCATCTCATTCCTCTCTCTATTTGGACGGAGAATCTTTCTCTCTCTCTCTCTCTAAATGGATGTGAATCACAGAGGCATCGATTTGATTTTAAGAGGGCGCGAAAAAAAATGTGCCCCCTCTTCCTCCATTTTTCTATTAATTTGAGGCTTCTTATTAAGCCTAAGGTTAAAACCTTTAAAATAACCCGTTCATGTCTTTGTGTTCACACTGTCTAGCAAGTGGATATTTTGATTTTGGGCAGGCAAATAGACTCAGATTCGAGATCCATATGGACAGATGGCTTTGTGACTTTGAAATCTATAAACTTGAGACTCGCCACACATTTTTGGCTCTCGTATCCAGTAGCTGCTTCGTAACACCAAACCTTGTAGTAAATGGGAGGGGGGTCAAATGACCTCTAATCAACGAACGGAGACTTGCGTGTGATTCTTGATGTCAAAATGCATCTAGCAAAACTCCAACACCGCCATCTGCCACTATTTTATTTTCCATGAAAATTTGGTCTTTAGCACTTTCCGAGTACTTCTTGCTCCAAAAACGGCCTCAAATGCTTCAAGTAAGGCTCAAAATTGGCTCCTAAAATCCAGCTCTCAATGTGTCAGCCACATCTAAATTCCATTGTATGTTAGTACATTTCCATGGTGTTACATCTTTAACATGATCGTTGGTTGATGCCATGGCTACCACGGGTTCCAACATGCATGTTGCATATCCTCTAGGTTGATGGATGGTTATGCACAATGTTTCTTGAATAGAGACTGCACTAAGACAAATTTTGGTCCTTGCCATCATACTAGAGGATGGACTGCCAACTAGGGACTTACTTTCCACGTTATATATAAGTCATCTCTTGTAGAGGATTCAATCTCTATGTAATTAATTAGGTCTATTAGGAGATTTTGAATAGGGCATGCCAAGTATTTGAGTACCTGGGAAAAATCCATTTTACAAATACTTTAGTGTAGCCCTCATAGATGAGGTTATAAATTTTAAGTCCTTTCTCAACCAAGGTTCAAAAAGTGCCACTTATTAGTGGCTCCGGAAAAATGCACAACCTATTGGGACTTCAAATGGGCTCTGCTCCGAACAAAACTTTGCATTTGTATACTTTCGAAATCCAACAAATATCCTTCTCCACACTCCTCAGAGGGAGTCCCTACACATATTGGTGTAGTACACAACCTAAACACATACAAAGGGAGGATCCTCAGCTAATTATTGTGGGTCTGCTATAACAGTTATTCTACACCTCAAGGATTGGCCACAAGATGAATTGTGAACACATAGAATGCATTTGAAATACAATAGATAATAAATAGTCCTCACTGAATATCCCCCAACGAACCAAACCTCTAACCCTAGCTACGGATAAGGTGGTGCACAGATCGGATGCCATAAGTGTGCGTAGTGAGCATCAGAAGGTCCCCAAGAACAAAAGAACTCTACTTTTTGCACATAAATCAATGTAGAAGACTTGCACAAGCAATCTCCCTCCATGCCTTGTGTGAGCGCTCCACAAAGCATGTATTTTATGTATTCATCATCTTCAAGCTCAAATAATAGCCCAAATTACAAAATAGCACGCTTTTGGCTTTTGAGTTTGCTTTTGTGCCAAATAGAAATAAATCTAATGGGCGGGCACCCAAGAAGTCACGCGTTCCCAAATACAATGTCCAAATACAAATATCTAAATCGTGCGCCCATGCGCATACAAAAATAATAAATAAATATCAAACGCCTTGATAAATAGGCAACAAAATATAGGCGCCATGCCTAAAGTATGCGGCCATCAAAATATTGACGATAACTTTGAATACACGCTATCCTCCAATGCTTTCCACTGCCACCGCTGCCATCTCTAAACATCAACTAAAGCATTCACAATTGTTAGTAAAATAATACAACTAAACCGACAAAAGTGAATACCTAGCAGTCTTCAGCTACATAAATAAATTAATTGGTTAGAAATCAATCCTAACCTTAATTTATCACGAGTGCGTACTCTAAAATCATAAACGTTTGTTAATTTAAATATGTATTTTTCGGAATCACCCGCTATGGAATCACCCATGTACACACTAAATTAACAAATTGCCCGAAAAGGATAGGCGTCCCCATCGACTTCTCGCACAAAGAATCCACTTTGTGTATGAGCCCCGGTAATAAAAGTTTACGGAATCCACCATAAAACTTCACAGAATCCACCATGGCACAGAATCCACCGTGTAATATGCCTCCTAGCATCATAAGGGGACCTCACATTCTCAAAGTAGGTCATTCCTCATAAAAAAACAAGTGTTATGCATCCACGATGATACCATATGGTGTGTGCAATGCAATTGTGTATGTCTACCATACTCAAACAAGTTTATTATTAGTATTGTGAAAGTGCAAAAACAATTCTTTTCATGTCTTTCTTCTAAATCGTGATTGCTATGTTGCTTAGGGCTAGCATCGAGCATCCTCATGCTACTATACCCTTTTAATTTTAGACAACAATGTATCCTATATGTCATGCATCATAATACATCATAATTTAGAGTATTTCAAACACTCAACAACCCCCTTCTCCCTACCATTTAAAGTTATATATTCAGATAGGTTTAAGGCATATTCTTCATGTGTTCAACAATCCCCTTTTCCCTACCATTTAAAGTTATATGTTCAAGTAAGTTTAAGGCATATTCTTCATGTATGTTTCTTTCACGAGAGAAATAAAAACCCACTTTAACATAGAGATAGGGCTGAACTGAGGCTAAACGTCATGCTTTAGCTCTATCATACGTTCAATAACATAATTTTTTTTAAATTTTTTAGATACAAAAAATAAAATTTTTCTTACTTTTTTCTATTTATTTATAGATAATTACTAATTTGCTAGTTTAGATTGATTAATATGATTGAAAATGATTTTCTTATCATATTTCAACCAATAGGAACACTATACACACGATAAAACCACAATATTGCGGGTTTTACGTGTTAAGCATAAAATTATTATACGGCTAATTTTTCTTGATTACTTTAGCATTGCTAATAAGTTAGAGCACTCATAACCAGATACAATCATTTTCAACCATTTTCAACAAAAAATTACCATAAAACAATGAAATATATGACTTACTCATGAAATCACGTCTTATGATGTACGTATTTCGTAATTGGAGGTCCGTTGATGCTTCCCAATAGCTGTTGCACAATCCTTTCAACACCGATCTATGCTTCTTTGCACTCCCACATCATCACACGATCAAAATCTTTCATCTCAGCTCACCCCCTTCTCTCATACATTAACCCATATAAACATACAACAATAGGAAAGAGGAGAGAGAAGAGAGGAGAGAGAAAGAATAAAATTTGATCTCTTAATTTATCGCATTATTTTCTGATTAATTTGTGGTGATGGATGGTGAAGAAGTTGAGTATCTTGCTACCCTCTACATTTATCTTAGTTCCACCAGATGAAAATTCCATTTTTAGTCCTTTTTTGGGACGCAAAAAAAACGGTGCTCCCCCCACACACGTTTCATATTTGTGGCCTTTGGATTCTCATTAAGCCTTAAACAAGGCTTACGCTTTAAACACAATAACTAGTTCAAAGTTTTCCATGTTCACACTTTGCAAAGTGGATTTTCATTGAACGGAGGCCCAAACGAACTCCAATTCAAAATCTGACTGGTTGGTCGGCTTCATAGCACCAAAATCTATATACTTGGCCTTTGTCATACACTTTGTGGCTGTTGAATCACATAGCTGCTTTATAATATCAAACTTTGCGAGGACTAAATGGGGGATCAAATGAACTCCAATGGACGGAACTGAGACTTGCATTGGGATCCTGGCATTGAAATCCATCTAGGAAAACTCCAAGTCATCAATCCACAATGATTTTATTTTGCATTAAAAATTGGTCTTTTACATCTCCCCGTGCCACTTTTCTGCTCAAGAACGCGCTCTAAAGAATTCACTCTCATGCCCAAAAGTTGAAGAGACTCCGTAGTCTTGAAAAAGAAGCATTCTGCTCGTAGTTCTAACTCAATAGGATCGATGCCCAAAGTTGGAGAGACTCTCTAGTCTTAAACAAGATGATGCTACAATCGAGATCTATATAGCTTAGTTTAAGGTCTTGAGTGAATAGATGTTTTCAAACACACAACCCGTTGGTGAAATGGTTCACTCTCTATATGTGCAAGGCTTGAACTAGGATATCCATAAAGCTCTTGCTTCGAAAGATCTATTTGAGTGTAACATGAAGTATTTCTACCAACACACCATTTGCATTGAGATGTTTTTGGCTAAAGAAAAGTCAAGAATTAAAGGAAAAAATATCAGCTACTAAAACCATTGATAAACCATGTCATATAGAGTCGAGTGACTTTAATATGGATTTAGACCTAGAGAAAGAGGGTAGCAATAAGGAGGAGAAATCTAAGGATGACGATTTCCGAAACTCACAAAGTCCAGAAAGAACGACAAGTGCCACAAACCCTCATAAGGCACTCGAAAACCTATAGCTAAAACCATTGAGTATAAATTTGAGCTTTGATTTAAGCTTAAGACATTTGACATTGGTTATCAAATAGTTCATTGAATACTTCAAAGGTCTATGACCTTATGGGCTTGAAGCTTTTATTGGGTCTTATGCTCTTGGCTTTATACTTGATGTATCTTAGATGCTTGGATGTCACTCACATGAGGATTTGAGATTTGTTTGCTTCTCTGGCATCTGACTTTTGTTCCACTGGGAGCTCCTTACTTGATCCTTGGATGCTACATTGAGCTATTTTATTCATAGTTAAGCTTGAGCTACTTCAACTTGTACTCGTGTGCTATAGACTTTTGTATTATTTACGAGAGCAATCCCCTCCATTTAATGCTATTTTGATCATTTTTTGTGGATAGCTCATTATTTGGTCCGTAACTCCTATTTTTAGCTTGTTTTGGCACTAGTTTTGGGGCTACTTGCAAGTATTACAATAGCTTGTTTGGTCTGTATTGTGCCTCTTTTTCCTATAGTAGTATGGTTGGTCATTCAAATGATAGTGCCATCTTCAACATTGAAAAGTTGGATGGTAGCAAGTAGGCTATTGGAAAACCCAAATTTGGTAGGTTTAGATGCAAAAATATAAGATTAGACTGATTAAATACAAAAGCATTAAGTGTGAAGGTCAAGATCAAGATGTATGGGATGACTTAGATGAGCTTTGTAGGTCCACAATTTTCCTCTTCCTCGAGAAGCAGCTTTATTATAACGTTGTCAAACATGGGTAGTTTGCATGGGATCTTTGGGAGAAGATCCGTAATCTCTATGATAATGAGCGTAGCCTTATTTATCAGATGTATAGGCTAAAGCAGCTTATGGATCTTTGTATGAAGAAAGATACTAGTGTTTCTCAACATTTAAGAAAGTTTTATGCCATCATTGGTCATGTGTCATCATAGGATATTGACTTTAAGGACAATCTTCCACCCTTTTTCTTGTTGGTCATGCAGCTTAAGTTTTGGGACACATTTTGTACTACTATCTATTTAAATATGCCTAAGAATGGACTCAAATTCTTTGATGTAGAGGATGCACTCCTGACCAAAGGAGATAAATAGGAAGAACGTGGATGCTTATCATACTTTTCATGCTTTGATTGTTTGGGGTCATCATGATGGCAAGAGCGGGAATGATTGTTGTTGTAGAGACTTGCAAAAGTTTCATTCTAAGTCTGTGGATAGTCTTGTTGTAAGTCCCATGGATGTAAGTTTGATTCCACATGCCATTATTGTGGGAAAGCATGACATATCAAGCCGCACTGTCATAAAATGCACGATGATAAGCACAAAGAAAAGAGCAAAGGGAAGTCACATGATAAGTTTGATGATTACAGCATTTTCCCTACTAAGTACAATGTTAAGATTGAAGAGATCAATGCCAGCATCCCCTACCAAGTCTTGCTCTTCTTGCCCAAGTAGTGCAGCAATTGACTCTTATGGTGTTTACATACTCACAGCTTCTTCTTTGGATGAATCATTGCTTGACTGATGTCTCACTTGGTTTTACTTAGTGTTTGTTGGTTGATGGATTCAAGGGCTCCTTTTCATGTAACCCCTCATAGAGAGTGATTCTACTCCTATCATAGTTTTAAAATACACAGTCGAAGAGTTCCATCTTGCTTTTTCTGGAAAAACACTGGAGCACCCCATGTTGAACTACTAGGATGGATGTAGCCCTGATCTAGCTGTTGCTTGAGTTTCTCCTTCAGCTCAATTGCTTCTGGGATGGACATCCTATAAGGTCTCTTTGCAATTGGCGCAGCTCTTAGCACAAGCTTGATCTCATGATCCACTTCTCTTTGAGGCGGGAGTTCTGTCAGCTCTTCAGGAAATACGTCCACGTACTTCTTTAGCCATGAAGGTTCTTCACTAGACTCTTGCTTCTGATCTAACTTATTGAGCTTAATCAAGTAGACAGGTAGTCCCTTTCTAACTCCCTTTATGATCCGAGATGCTTTGGCCAATTGAATTTTTGGCTTTCCAGCCTCTCCTTGAGTTGTGACCAATTCCCCTTTAGAGTTTTGAAAGGAAACTTGGCCCTTTCCACAATGAATGTGGGTATCCTTAGGTCTAAGCCAATCCATTCCGAGTAAACACTCATGGAGACCTAGGTTCATGACTTTGAATTTAACGGAAGTCATTTTTCGTCCAAGAAAGAGTTCCACCTTAGCAGTTTACTTGGTACAAGTGACCTCACGACCATTTTCTAATTCCACAAGCAAGGTAGGTGCTTCTACTGTGGCTATTCCTAATCTTCTTGCACAAGCTGGTGAGATAAAGAAATGTGTACTGCCACAATCAATCAAGGTTTTGAAACCTTTACCTTGATAGTCCGATGGTTTCTGAATCACCAAAAACTGGCGATTTGGGTCTTTCTTGTGAAGAGTGGCATGTACAGTTCCTTGGAAAGGTGCTTGATGATGTCCTCCGCCCATCTTGGGACATTGCCTTTTGAAATGATTGGGCTTGTTGTAGTGGAAACAACGGAGATTTCGTCCATTGCTTTGGGTAGGGACAAAGTTGTTGATATTATTAGTCCTTGTTCTCTTTCTTTGTCCCTAGTTTTGACCTTGAACTCTCTTCACTTAGGACCTATATGCTCCTCTGTTCTGGTCATTATAAGACCAGGTTTTGTTACTTCTTGGCCTAGCCTGCACTTCTTGAATTATGGGCACAGCTCGAATGAGTGTGTCTTGTAGATCTATTGGGCACATAGATTAGAGGCGGGTATTCAGTGGTGGGTTTAAACTAGCACAAAATTTTGACACCTACTATGTGATGTCCATCTGGGGCGCATACTTAAGAAGTGAGACAAATTTTGAGTAGTATACGTCAAGAGTGAGACCCAGTTATTTCAACTCGTAGAACTCATTCATTTTCTGCGTGCGATACGGAGGTGGTAAGTATCTTTCTTGCACAGCTTTTTTCAAGTAACGGATCCCTCCGAGATCCCTTGATCTTTGCACCATTGCTTTCACCAAAGCCTGGCTTCACCGGTGAGCTTCAGCTCGGTGATCATAGCCTGGTTGGCGAGTGCAGTACCGGCTGCTTCAAAGTAATCTTCCATACACTCTATCCAAATCTCAGCATCTGCTTGGACAGTCCTACCTTTCCCATCAAATTGTGGCGGCTTGATCTGCTTAAGAAGAAACTTCTTCTCTTGGATCACAGCAGTACTTGATGTAGGGGGCGAACTGGGAATCTATACCTAGGGTTGTGCCTGGATAGAGGATTCTTAATGTTATCACTCGCTAATCGTTATGATTTATATTTCATACCCAATTCAGCTATCAACCAAGAAATCTAGCCACTTAACCTTTTTATCAATTCTCATACCCAAGATAGACATTGATAAAAAGAAGTCTTATTTTATTTATATGGGCATAACCCTTTCAGAATACAATATTTCTTGGGATGATAGAGCAACGGTTACATTTAGTTTGGGGAGAATAATGTTGTATTACATTTAGCTATGGGAACTGGATAATAGTATGGTTTCGGGTCATGGATCTTCACGAATCGATAAGTCATCGGAAGATTAGGGTATCCTTTCCTTTGGTACCCATTCTTCTCATAGCATCCCAACACCTTGATCGTGTCAGCACGGATTACGCGGGTCAGTTCCTCGTATACATATGAGTTCAGCTCAACCCTCTGACCTTCGATATGTAAAATTGAGTTTACGTGATCCTCCACAAAAATGAACAGCTTCATGATCTTCAGATCCTCCAACCACTTGATCCTCTTTAGGTTGGTTTAAAGGTACGCAAAGCAGTGGGCAGCTATGTAGTAGATTCCTGAGTCACCTGTCCATCTCCGTTCCACGTACAAAGGCGATGGATTATAAATACGGGCTAGGATGTTCATCATATTGATCCTTTGTCAATAATCCGGGGAATGCATCGCAGTCATAAACATGACTCGGAACACTAAGAACCTGTTCCATGCTTCAAAATTCTGCAAGAGAGCATCGAAAGTAAGGAAATGTTCTTAACAGCAACATTTTCTTTACCTCTTCTTATTAAGATTTCCTAAAAAGAAATCCTTTGTTGGTTCGCTCTGATACCAATTGTAACGTGTCCACCTGTTCCCTTCAGGACATGTCTTAGCAGTCCATCGAAAAGGAGGTCTAGAAAGCTCCGCCCGGCACTCCCATGGAATGTTACAAGGTTTGCGATCTAGGACTTTCCACGTCTGCC
The DNA here is from genome assembly GCF_053477565.2 of Lygodium microphyllum. Classification (NCBI taxonomy): domain Eukaryota; kingdom Viridiplantae; phylum Streptophyta; class Polypodiopsida; order Schizaeales; family Lygodiaceae; genus Lygodium; species Lygodium microphyllum. Next base: position 6,222,787 of record NW_028229514.1, on the reverse strand, counting down.
ACGTAGCAGAAGTATTCTGGCCGTTCCCACTTAGGATCGACCTAAATCAGGGTTTCCCCTATGTCATTTCCTAAACGGCAACTAGCGTCGAACCCCGAGCAAACTAGTTTACGCAGAAATGCCAGGGTTCAAGTGGATTCACACTGCACTTGGTTCAAGGAGAACGAGAAATGAGAGGGATGCAAGGCTCGACCTCTCTGCCATAAGGCATAGTCCCATTCCGTTCCCCTAAAATAGCATAAATCAGGATTATTATAACCTAGACTCTAGGTCAATGCCCTTGCTATTCATTTCCTTTGAGAAGATCTCCTTGTTGTCCATTATGATTGAGAAAAGTTTCCAGCCAACCGGGACTACCCATCCGTAGGACAGACCCATGGCCACATCCACCGCACTTTCCTCAAGGTTGCTTTAGTTGTCTAATTACCTACCACATTTAGTTGGACATGCATCAAGCAGCTTCCTCAATTAGCCTGTTAGACACCAGTTCCTTCGCGTAATCTTAGCACTTGACATAGAAAAATAGTGTCAAACAAATTCCTTTTCAACATGTTATCATATTTATCTTTGGAATACATTCATAAAGTCCAGCCCGCAGGCTTATCCATAATCCGCCCGAAGGCTATCGAGCAATCCATAGAGATTACTAATCCAAGATTCTGTTGGTAGACTAGTATGCAGGTCTCGAGATCCAATCCTAAGTCACGTTGGCCTCTTGTGTAGGGCCCAAAAGGTGAGGGATTTACAGCCATAGCCCCCCTGGCACTCAAGCATCCTCCTGCTCCAAGTAGCGCTCAACAAAGAGACCTCTCGCGGCGGGTTCGGTCCACCTTCCTGGTGCGGCTAACAACCCCCTTGGTTAGGATTAGACAGATACTCGAGGGTAACTGAGGCTACCTCTCCCTTCAAGCCTTCAACTTGAAGCATTAGATATCTTTTCATCCTTTAGTTCCTTGAGCAAACAAATCAAACAGTGCTCTCTAAACTGTTACAAGCACAATCATATCCAGTGGTCATTATTTGGCCACTTGCTAAGGAGTGAATCCTTCTCTCCAAATGCATCCGTGATTCGTTCCAGGATCAATTGCGACATGGAAAGATCCCCAAGGGTTTGTTTTTTAACCATTATGTCCTTGGGTTAGGGCCGTACCCTATTAACCCAACTTAATTAATACCTTAGGTTCTATTAACAGTAAATCATGGCGACCATGTCGCTCCAAATTATTGATTGGTCCTTTGCTTCCAAGCAAATATATCTAATTCCCTTATCTTGGACACTTTTCCCAAGAAAGGTGCTATATCTAATTCTGAGGAATTCGCCATTCTCTTGTGATCAAACCACGAGATCATGAGACATTGCAACTTGTTGCACAAGTGTCGCATCAATTCCATGGGATTATTTCACCCATAGAACCGCGTCTTTTGGTCATGGAATCATGATTAGATAAGAACCAGGGTTTAGGGTGTCTTCATATCCAATCCATTCCCGATTGCACTAGGCTGATATCATTTAGTCCTAGGGTTCCAATTCAATTTGAGTTTCATCTTTTTAACAAGTGATCCTTACGGTAGAAACCCTAGATCATTTCTTGCAAGTACGTCCGATTGTCCTTACATTCCGTGAATGTGGCCAGGACTTTGAGGTATGAGAGTTTCGACTTGGCAATAAGTGCGACTAGGTCGAGTCCTTAATCTGCTAAACCCTAGTTAGCACGTGCAGTATATTGTATCGATTTAACCATCCTAAGAAAATCCTTTGCGGTTTAGGTGTTTTGGGTAATCCAATTTACTTGCCTTACGACAAGGACGACTATTCCTAAAGATATTTTCTTGATCAAAGAGGAGAAAAACTAGTTGCATTACGTCATAATTCACATAAGCAAGTGATTCATTTCCTCTATATTTGCAATTCCTAACTTTTCTTGTTAAAACCAAGCACATGTTAAAATTCACATAACTTCCATTAATCCCACTAGGACATGCATTCACGATTCATACTACTAAGATTTTAAGGTTTTATGTTAAAATGAACCATGCAGCCTTTCCCTAACTACATTTTTGAATGAAATATTCGTACGCTGAATGAGCATTACACAACCTTTCCTAACTACTACATAGTTAAATGAGATTTATGCCAATTGAAGCAAGAGTTAACCTACTTTATGCAGCCTTAGAATCTTTCCATGCTTTGCAGTTTCCTATGGTTAATAACGATTTTTTAATGAATCATTACAAAGAAGATTTGTCTAAAATTGCGACATGCAATTTAATCTTTGTGTGCATAATCAAAGGCGTGCTACAATAATTTCGATATTGTAATGATAGTCATTAAATGTTTTAGATTCGTTACTTTGCAATGTACAAAGGCAACTTGCTAACAATGCATAGACATCTTATGTTCTTTTTCGTTCATTCCATTGAAAAATACAAATGACCAATCTTCAATCGTGAGTTACTTCTTTTAAGATAGCCAATGAATTTCAATCGCATCAAACTAGGTGGATTTGACAAGCATAAGTGCATCCTAATTCCATGAATTAACCATGCATAATTGCAATACTTCGACATAAATCAAAATAGGAAGAAAACTTGGACTTGTGGGTTCGGTGAAAAATCCACATGAATATTAGGAGATGATCCTCTTGCGGTTGCACCTTGTGACTTTTTAGGGGCCATCGTGAATTCGACCTCTGGTTTGCCTTCATGGATCTCGAACTTCTTGCCTTGGCTCGCAGTCTTATGATCTTGGCCCGTCTCCCTCGTACGCCCAATTCCCTTTGAGGTACGACTTCCTTGACCGAAGTACCCACTTGTGGAATTTGGCTTTGGAAGGCCTTAGGGTTCTTGTGAAGGCCCTTGCAGAAACGGAGGCTTGAGAGATCCTTCTCCTTGAAATTCCAGCTAGGAATGGTTTTGTGGGCCTTGCGGAAAAGGAAACTTTAAATCCCAAGCCTAGGGGCTTGTGGGTGATTGGTGGAAAGGGCTTTATACTTAATTTCTTCAAAATTTTAGGAGTTTAAGGAAATCCTCTTCAATGGGCTTATGGGGGAAAAGGACTGGGAAGGGGCTTAGAGAAACCCCTCTTCTTCTTTACGAAGAACCGGCCTAGGGCCTTACTAGCTTCCTTTGCTTCAAAGCCTGGGATGGGCTTATTGAGGAACTAATGGGAAGGGCTTTAAAACCGGGGCTGGGAAATGGCTTGTGGTGGATTCAATGGGAAGGGGGCTTAGAGAAGCCCCCTTAGAAGCTTTTATGAAGCTTTTGGGGGGCTGCTGAACCTACGTGGAAAGGGGGAAAGCCAATAGTGGATGTGGAAGGCGGCGTGAAGATGGCGTCAGATGACCAGTGGTGGCACGCACAGCGGCTGGCGGCTTGAGTAGGTGGCGACCTCCACTCCCTCTCCACGGCAGCTTCCTGCAGCGATGCAACCTCTCCCTTCCTCTTTCACTCCTTGAGACTTCTGTAGCTTCTTCCCTCTTCCAACCGTCCTTCCCAAGTCCCCCCAAAGGGGGTTTTATAGTCTGGGGGAGAGGGGACCTCCCCCCCACGTGGTCCCCTTACATGGCGTCCTCCCCCCACCTCCTCATGTTTCCCTTAATAGCCCATCCCCTTCCCTCAGCCATGCATCGGTAGGGGAAGGAAAATTCAAAAAAAAAATTGCAATAATTTCACCTCAACATTATCCTCTTGCCCTCCTCCTAAGAGGGAGTTCACCTGCAGTTATGCGGGTTTTGAACCTCCGTCCCGATTTGCCAATGGGGAGGTCATGATTCCTCACGTACGGTTTATAGATTGCACTGCCAGTAACTCCGATGTACGAATTAACCCTTGTATGAGTTTCATGCGGGGTGTACAAGGTCGGACTAGCAATATTTTTTCAAACGCGAATATTACACATTTCGGCCAAATGAAATTGGATGTGTTGATCAGACCATCATTGCACCTATGGTGATCTTTGCAGTACATCATGTGCCATGGAATTGAAAGCCTATTCTAGTACCTCGGGCATATTTGCCTAAGTTGCTGAATCCACTACAAGGAATTGGGCAATTAGCGACGCCGATTAGCGACGGCGGATATCGGCGTCGCTATTGGCGTCGCTATTGGTGTCGCAACTGGCGTCGCTATTTGCGTCGCACGACGCCACAGGGAAAAAAAGCGCGGCCGAAACCAGAGCACCGTTTTCATTTTCTTTTCTTCGCCTTTTGAGAGCGAGAGCGAGGGAGAGAGCGAAGGCTTTGTGAGAGAAGAAGAGAAAGAGATGACCTGCTGCCGCCGCTGCCGCCGCCGCCGCCGTTGTTCGCAAAGGAGAGGAGGAGCCCTCGTTGCAAAGAGAAGCCGCCCACGCTCGCCATATCTCATTGGTGAGTCTCCCTCTCTCTTTCTTTTGCTTGTTGAAGGTTTAAATCGTTCTCTTTTGCTTGTTTAGGAGAGGAAATGAAAGAGAAGGAGAGGGAGAGGGAGAGGGAGAGGGAGAGAGAGGGAGAGAAAGAGAGGGAGAGGGAGAGGGAGAGAAAGAGAGGGAGAGTGCATTCTCTCTCTCTCTCTCCCTTTTGCTTGTTTAGGAGAGGAAACGAGAGAGTAAGAGAGAAAGAGAGGGAGAGGGAGAGGGAGAGGGAGAGGGAGAGGGAGAGGGAGAGGGAAAGAAAGAGAAAGAGAAATAGAGGGAGAGGGAGAGGGAGGGGGAGGAAATAAGAGAGGGAGAGAAAGAGAAAGAGAGGGAGAAGGAGGGAGAGTGCATTCTCTCTCTCCCTCTCCCTTTTGCTTGTTTAATGTTTGAATCACTTTATTTTTTGCTTGTTTAGGAGAGGAAATGAGAGAAAAAGAGAGCGAGAGAGGGAGAGGAAGGGGAAGGAAATGAGAGAGGGATAGAAAGAGAAAGAGAGGGAGAGTGCATTGTATCTCTCCCTCTCCCTTTTGCTTGGAGGATGTTTAAATCACTTTATTTTTTGCTTGTTTAGGAAATGAGAGAGAAAGAGAGATAGAGAGGGAGAGGGAGAAAAAGAGAAAGAGAGGGAGAGGGAGAGGGAGAGGGTGAGAGAAAGAGAGAAAGAGAGGGAGAGGGAGAGAAAGAGAGGGAGAGGGAGGGGAAGGAAATTTAAGACAATAGACTTATTGATAATGATATGCAATGTGCTTTGCCATGGGCCACGTACTTCATCAAAATGAATCCAAAATTATTGTTATAGAAGAAGAAACCCTTAAATTGAGTATAGGATAATTTCTCTCAGGTCTTATGACTATGAGTAGAATTGATTGAAATAAATTTTATTACTATAGTTATAAAATTTCATAGATGGCGCGCATTAATTTTAAAATGGATTACTTATACTCAAAGCCGAGATATAACAAATAATTATCTACCGGGACAAACAAATCGTTGAGCATGATACAAGGCCGAGATATAACATCGGAAAATCTCTCGACTACTATATACAATGCAAGGTTTATGGTCAACTTGCAACTTGACGTACATCTCCATAAAGCTATCCATTTAAGCCTCATTTGCTGTAATGTAGATAAGATGGCAAACGAAGAAGGTCTTATTGTTCAAGACCGCGAGACGTATCTTAATCAGCGTGTCCCATGTCCTTGCTCTCAATGCAAGTTGGCGATTAGACGAAAACGCCGATTGTCTATAGAACACGTACGACGATTTGGCGAGTTTCAATCTGAGATCATTGATCAGGCGATTGCGGATTTTCAGCAAATGGTAATTTGAAGTTAGCATTTTTCATGCATTGTACTCTCAAGCTAATTGAAAACCATACACAATAAGATTAGGTCTTGTTGGCAAATTTTGTATCCAGGGGGGTGATGTCTCGACCCAAGGGGGAGTGCACCCTTTGCGGCCAATTAGAAGAGTTCGTGGACGTGTGATGGATGGATTGCAGGAGCCAATCGACCACTCGCAAGGCCCATCTATACCGTCAATGCCAGAGGAGACAGACAACCTTCCCGACTTGCCTACAATCTTGGAGCCTGAGATGGAGGCAATGATCGATGCATTGATTCCCATGGATGTTGAGACATCTGACCCGCTTAGAGAGGAAGCATCCATACCATTATATGATGGGTGCCGAGTATCTCGGTTGAAGACATTGCTTGCACTCTTAAGTGTGCAAGCAAAATACAGTTGGAGCGATACGAGTGTGACTGAGTTATTCAGGTACCTTGCACACAGACTTCATTGTTTTTTTTTTTACAGTATTATTGCAAACCTTTGTGTTTTTTCAAGGTGTTTTATGATTTTTTTCAGGTTATTGAAATATCATATATTGCCACCTGCAAACACCATGCCTGAGTCTCGTGATGATGCACGACATGTTTTACGGAAGCTTGGCATAGACTACAATAACATCCATGCATGTATCAACAACTACATATTGTTTCGAGCTGAATACGAGACTATGGAGACATGTCCAAAGTGTGGTGCTCACAGGTATCGACAGGACTTGCAAGGGCAGACCATCCCTCAAAAAGTTCTCAGACACTTTTCGCTCATCCCCCGCATAAACAACATGTTTCGCACGTCTGCCATGGTAAGCTTGACAACGTGGCATGTGCAGAATAGGTCCACGGATGGAGTTCAACGAATATCAGCAGATTCGTGCGCATGGAGCCACATTGACTCTACCTTCCCAGGCTTTGCGCGAGAGCCAAGGAATCTTCGGCTCGGTCTTGCCATGGATGGTGTGAACCCATTCGATCTGCGCTCGACTTCTTACAGTGTGTGGCCTATAGTGCTTGTCAACTACAACATTCCTCCATGGCTTTCTACGAAGAAAGGACATCTCATCCTTAGCTTGCTCGTCTCGGGCCGCTACAAAGTAAAAAATATGGACGTGTATCTTCGTCCATTAGTCGATGAGCTTAAGATTTTGTGGGAGAAGGGGGTCACGGTGCAAGATATGAGCAGGCACGATGGTCGGCGGTCAGCCAACATTCGAGCCATTCTCATGTGGACGATGCATGACTTTTCGGGATTGGGAGAGTGCTCAGGTGAGCAGACCTTTGTTCTCGCTGGTAATATCTATATTTTATTTCATTCAATCAAGTATTCACTAGGTCGTGGATCGCCTTGCAGGTCTCGTTACCTCAGGTTATCATGCATGTCCATTGTGTGGGCCACAGTTAGACTCCCGAAGGTCATGAACCATGAAGAAGATGGTATATCAAGGACACGCCGCTTTCTTGCCGGAGGATCATGAACTCAGGGAAGGTTTTCTTGGACGACCTCCAGCACGTATGAACGCTGCAAGCTGGTACGAGCTGAAAATGGTAAACCCGGAATCACATCCAAATGGAATGCGAGCCACTTACAGGTCAACCACTTGTTGGATCCCATGCATATTTTCAAAAATGTGGGCAGCTTGCTATGGGACCACATCATAGGAAAGAGAGACACTATAGGGTCACGAATGGATTTAAAGGAGGTAGGTAAGATGGAGGCGCTTTGGCCGCAGTTGAGTGCTGAAGGGGGAGTGCAGCTTCCTCACACTCCCTGGGCTTTGTCTACCAAAGAAGAGCGCATTGTGAAGCAAGTAATCAAGTCTATCCGCACTCCGATGGGTATGATGCGTTCTCTCAGGTCCACATTTTCTAAAGATGACCAAATATCTGGGCTAAAATCCCATGATTGGCATAAGATATGTCAGGTTTGTGAACAGAATGGATTTTAATTAGCGTGGACATTTTGAAATTTGAAAAGTGACCATTATTCTTAATGCTTTCTCATTTGTGGCAGTTTGTCCTACCGATCGCGATCGCGGGATGCCTAACTCCAGAAATTCGCGGGGCCATTTACAAGTTGTCGACTTTGGTGCAATGGATCTCACAGAAAGAGATTAAGACGTCCTCTATTGAATCCGCAAGGCGGGGAGCAGTTGAGATGGTCTGTCTCTTTGAGAAATACCTGCCCACTAGCATGCTCACGATACAAGTTCACCTTCTTGTGCATCTTGTGGACGAAGTGGAGATTGCTGGACCTGTCCATACGCGATGGATGTTCTTCTTAGAGCGCTTCATGAAAACCCTGAAAGGCTTTGTGCGACAACGAGCTCGTTTGGAAGGTAGCATGGCGGAAGGTTGGTTGGTGTCAAAGGCGTTAGTGCATATCTCACAATGGCTACCAACGGTGGAACCAGACAATGAAATGCTATGGACGCTGAAGGACAATGATAGGCTGACTGGAGATGTGGTGGTTGGAAATGGGGTAGAAAAAAGAATGGATGCCTCAATGGAAGAGAAGGTAAATCGCTTTTGTATGTTGCACCATGCCTCCATGGAGACGTGGCTTGCCAAGTACTAGATTGCAAGGCAAGATCGAGAGGAAGCGCGAGCTGAATTCCGACGCAGTACGTGTCACCGACCGATTCGATATCCTGAAGGCATGGAGGAGATGCCACGGTTTATGTCAACACGATGGTTGCATGGAGCCTTGACCGCAGCATCCAGCGAAGGGACAGAGGTCTCAATGGAGGAGTGGGAGTTCTTGAGGGGATGTAGTCCAAAGGTAATGAGGGGTTTAGAATGTGTCATATCTAAATTTTCTTGCTACATCTAATTTGAGTGTTTCAATGTGCAGTACAAAATATATAGTGCAGCGTGGTCACGCGGACGGCATTTTCGGTTGGAGCGTATTGACCAAATGCACTCCACAAAGGACTGTGGTGTCATGGCAAGGTTTGAGGAAGAGAGCCGGCGACGAGCAACTGATCCGAATACGGTTGTGGATGAGATGGAGTATTTTGGGAACTTGCAAAGTATTATTACGGTGGATTATCGTAGCTTCTCCATGATACTATTCGATGTGCAGTGGTTCAAAGTGGTACTTGGAGGAGCTGGAGCAACAGTTCGACGAGGTCCATTTGGATTTCTCGAAATAGATTCCGAAAAAAAATGGATGGATTTGCGCAACACCTTTGTGTTGCCGGCCCATTGTGAACAGGTACAAATAGTCATTTGCTTGCTAATTGTAATACGACATGGTTTATGTCACAATGGTTTGAAGTCGCTTTGTAAGTGTTTGTGAATAGGTAATCTTCTATCCAAACCCCCGACAACCTCGATGGTGGTATGTTATACCTTCAACTCCTCGAGGTGTGAGAGTATATGATCAAAGCGATGTTCCAGGCATAGATGAAGAAAATATGCAAATAGAGGGATCGAAATTACAAGGGCTGGAGGCCACCGCAAGCTTGGAGCCCGCATCGGCTAACAATGATGGAAATACAGAAGTCGTAGAATTTTTTGAGAACGAGGCAGACTCGTTCTTTTGTGGTGACATGTCTATCGACCTTCCAGTGTATGCAGAGTTGTGTCAGGATATTAACATGGGACCATAGAATACTTCATTCTTGGAGAATTGTATTACTCAATTCGTTGTTTAGATCTTCCATAAAGGTAGATAAGATATGCATTTTAAGAGGGATTTTTCAAAAATGATTTATATTAATGTGCTTTGTATAGTTCAAATTTATTATTCTAACATCATTTTTTATCTGTGCAGGTATCGACATTTTCAGGATGAGTCGAGGGATGAGCGATGAGGAGTTTCGGGACATGATGGCACGCATGTCTCCAGATCAACTCGCGAGATTCAGAGAGATGGCAGATGAGGAGCTGTCTCGTTCTTCGTCAGGGTGCTCTGTTAGATCAGCTTCAGCGCGATCACATGCTTCTGCTTCGAGTAGACGATCTCGACGCTCGCGACTTGGGCCAAAGGGAGGGACTGCGACTGCAGGAGGATCAGGGGGTGCTGCTGTGGAGACACGAACGTGGTGTCTCCGTCTCGTCGTTCAACTGGAGCTGCATCACCTCCAGGATTTGTCACACCTCTGGGGACGTCCACTCCAGTTACTCTAGCTTTTGCGCAGCCGTCGGCAGATGGCACACCTTTTGGTGGCACTCCTTTTGGTGGCACCCCTTTGAGTGGCACTTCGGGAGAGGATACCCCCGTCGGTACACCGGATGTACAGGGGTCTCCTGGATATGCCCAGGAGCATGGACGGAGATGGGAGAGGGCCCATCTTAGGCATACTCCTAGGGGTTATGGATACCTACTGGATGGCAGGTCAGGAGCCATCATCATGAATGATGAGGGGAGGAGGGTGATGGCTCGCATGAGGGAGTTGTGCCAACAAGTTTTTCGGCACAACGTCCTGGATCATTGGAGGAACATACCGGAGGGGAGCAAGGACTACATAGTAGCATCCTTGCACGAGGAGTTCCCGATGCCAGCCGCAGTGGATAGATTCTCTACGAGCTGGATGATGGATTGCATGCGTGCATACATGTCACATAGACGATCCGACGCACGCAAGGCAATCAAGAGTGGGGCTCCAAAGCCCGAGTGGTTAGATGCAGACGACTGGCGCCGACTGAGGGAGGAGGTTACAAATTTTCCAGGATGTTGGAGTCAGCAGCGGGAGGCGGCGAGGGCACGAATCGAGGCTGGATCGGTACATCATCTTGGGAATGGCGGCCACAGGACATATTTGGGGGACTTTATAAGTTTCTCTTTTGTTTTTCTTATTTGTTTTTTTTAGATATTCTTTGTACTGACAATCATGTTTCTAATAGTTAGCATTTTGTTTTCTTTGCAGCACTCCGTTACAAATCGCAATCCGCAAGGCCTTGAGACTCGATATGCAGAGAGGCACGGTCTCAGGGCATTGATCGACCGATTGTATAGACGTGGCGGCCCTGTAAGTCACTCATCTTTCTTGTCCGTAGTTACCATGAGATATTTGAATGCATTATTGTATGGTGGATTGATATGTTGTTTCTTTTTCTGCAGAATCCGTTTGATGCTCCTTTGCAGTGGGAAGAGCTTTCGGGAGACAAGGATTTGTAGCTCGCGCTTGGATCCTTAGAGCTCACACACCTTTAGTTTTTAGTCGCCTAATCTATGTAGACATTTTCTATGTATTAGTGATATCGTTTCATGATTGTACCAATTGCATTTTATGTGATATCATGTATTTATTTCATGTATCAGTTTTATGATTTCAGTATACATTCTTTTTGTTTGCAAATGCTTTGTATGCAGCAATGCAGAAACTATTTTGTATGGCTCTCATATAGCACATAGCTGCCCTGCCACAAATTTTTTTTTTCTCTGTTACCGTTGCTATTTGCGTCGCAAATTTACTGCACGCGTCGCTATTGGTGTCGCTATGAGTGTCGCAAATACTCTGCAATCGTCGCTATATGTGTCGCAAATAGCGACGATTCTATGGCGTTGTCAATAACGACGCTTTTTGCGACGATGGGGGCAAATTTTGTTGTTTGTATTTTCGTCGCTTTTAACGTCACTATAAGGTCTATATCTTTTAGTGATCTTTTGAATGAGAAGATCAGGATGCGGATTTTGGAGCTCTCTTTAGCTCCATAATCGAATCTATGGTTTATTGTTCCAAAGAATTATGGTTCTTTAGTATAGGATACCTATTCTTCATTGTGATCATGTTAAGATCCATGCTCAGGGAAGTTACAATAAATATCCTTATCTGTGAATTTTTCATGAATAAAATATAATGATTTCCTATTCAATCTCTACATCACCCATTTATATTACACCCTTTTGTATGTAAAAAATGGTATTTTAAAAATAGCTTTTTTTGAACCCACATGATACACACATATATTCATGAGTAACTTTCCTGATGATCCATGTCATCCATACACGTCCTGAAAGATCCATCTTTTTTTTAAACTAACAAGATTAGAGATACATAGGGTAAAGAACCAGGTTCAATGAATCCCATTTCAAGATGCTCCTTGCTTTTCTTGGCTACTTCTTCATGCTCACACTTGGAAAGTCTGTAGGGTGGCTTATTAATTGGCTTTGAGTGAGGCTCCAAATTAATGGAGTGATCTATTGCTCTCTTGGGAGGCAATGAAGTAGGCACCTCAAATAAATCCTTATACTCCTCAAGAAGAGCTTTCAAGGCTAGATGACTTGTTGAATTTGTGGATTGATCTTCAACCTTTTTATTCAAGTGCAAAACAAAAATCTATGAGGGCATCTTGTACTCCTTTTTGAGTTGTTGAATGGTGATAAGCTAAAAATCTAATTTACTAGGAATTACATGTAAATGGATGTGCTATCCATCAAAGATAAACTCCATATATAGCTGTGAGAAATCCATAGTGATTTTGCCTAATGTCATCAACCAATCACAACCCAGTACAATATCTATGGGCCACATTTCCAAGGTTATCAGGTTTACTTTTTCTTCATAATTTTCAGCAAGCTATAAGAAAACTTGTGGGCATATTTGAGCATTGATTTCTTTACCATTAGCCACCTGAACTCTTATGGGCTGCTATAAGTCGGTGGGAAGACAATTCGGGTTTAATGTACTTATTCACATATATGTGTGTACTATCACTATTTATTAAGATGAAAAAATCCATCCCATGAATATTACCCTTCATACAAAGTGTATTAGGGCTCTTAGAACTTGTGCAAGCATCCATGGAACTGGAACAACTAGTGGTAGAAAGTTGCTCATCATAAATCCCTCCTCGGTCAAAAGGAACACTCCCACCTAGATCAAAAGAAAAAGAATCGGCCCAATCATAAAAATTTTCTTCCGTAACTTCATCCTCAATATCATCATTTTTAGTAGTACATACAATTGCATTGGCCTCATCAATGTCATCTTTAAAATCCTCAAAGACTAACATACTATGAGCCTTGGCTTTTGCATTTTTGTATACACACTTGGTGCCATGATCAGCTATATACTTTTTGCCACATTTGAAGCATAATCCTTTTTCCTTTCTTTTGTAGAGGTCCATAGGAATAGACTTTGGATTCATATTGGCTAAAATAGATTTAGACCCATTGTCCCCTTGTTTGAAATCTACTCTTGGATTGTTTATTGCCCTCAAATTGCTTTGAGGTCTTAAAGCATTGAATGAGGGATAAGTCGGCACTCTTAAGTTGTCCTTGGTGTCCATAACTAGACTAAAATGGGGACTCCACTCTATATTTCCTTCCATAGCGCTCTGCAAGCTCAATAGCTTTGAAAAGAGTGGTAGGGTTTTGCACCATAGCATTAGCTAATAAGGATGACTCTAAACCATACATGTACTTGTGGATTTTAGCTTCATGCCAATGCTCTCTACATACATAGTAAGATTGAGGAATTTGTTGGTATACTCTCGTACACTTTGACCTTTTTTCTCTAATCCATACCATCACCATACCAATTTCTCTTTTTCAAGAGGAGAGACAAAGACCTCAGGCATAAGTGTCTTGAATGCATCCCAATTGTCTACATGTATATTCTCCTTCTTAATGTATCTCAACCAAATATGCACAAATCCCTCCAAATACAAGGAAGCAAAATGACTATTGATATCATCCGTTCTAGGGAATATATCAAAGTAAGATTCCAATTTGGAAATCCATTCCTCTAGATCAAATGGTGAACATGATTGACCATTGTACTTTGGTAAAATGATCTTAACTTTTAGTCTCTTTCATGAAAGGATTGTTGCCCCAAAATAGACTGGTCATAAGTCTTACATATGGAACTCCCAAAATAATATGGGGTTGAGAACCAGTATGAAACCTTCCTGTTGGGTAGAGAGTCTCTAGGAAGTTGGGTATTCAGCTCAAAAGCTTGGGAATTAGCACCATTTAAATGGCTCGAATAGTCACTTCTAGGAAATATATCAAAGTAAGATTCTAATTTGGAAATCCATTCCTCTAGATCGGATGGTGAAGATGAATGACCATTTTACTTTGCCAAAATGATCTTATCTTTCAGCTCTCTTTCATGAAAGGGTTGTTTCCCCAAAATAGACTAGTCATGATTATTACGTATGGAGCCCCCAAAACAAAATGGAACTCTCCCAATAGGTGGTTGAGAACTAATACGAAACCTTCCATTAGTAGAGAACCTCTAGGAAGTTATGTATTCAATCCAAAATCTTGGAAATTGGCACCATTCAAACTACACAAATAGTCATCATGCTTTTTTGAATTCTCACCTACTTCATATTGGCTATTTAGAATACCTCTTCATCCGATGATACCATGACCTTGACCATTTCAATTAGGTGGCTAAAGTGGGACTAAGGGTTCGTTGTTTGAATGAGCATTCTCTTAGCTTCTATGGTTCTCATTTGCATTCGTATCCATTGGGAGAATTGAGCCATTATTTGAGAATTAGATTCTACTAACTTGTCAATGTAATCATGTTTTTGGATAGTGGAATCAACCAATTTCTCAATGGAAAACTTTGTTTTGACTAGTAGACAATACCATCTGCTCCACTCTTGATAATTGCTCCATATGACATTGGGCATGCCTAGTCTCATGTTCACACATGGTATTATTGATTGCACTAATTTCCCCATGCACTTGAGGCTCTTCAGGGCCCTCTTGAGGTGTATCATCCAACATGGAATCTTTGATTTTTTGTCCATACTCATCTTGGGCCTTATTCTTGCATTTATGTTGTGCCATAGTAGTGCAGTCTTGCAGTATCCCTATCACAAAATTGGATATAACTTGATCTAGGAAAATCTTATTCACAAACTTTTTAATTCAAATCAAAGCCAAGGATTCCCTCTTTAAGATGAGCTATAGCATGTCATAATAGGTTTAGGATAAAAATTTCTACAATTCCATCTCTCTGAGTCTGAATTGTCCAAGCATGCACCTTGTTTCAACCTATAGTAAATACCCTATTTCACCTTTAAGAGTAAAATGGTGGTCCCCCAAATGGCTACCAAACCATGTAGGAGGTTGAATAGGATCTGTGGCACCCTATAGTACTCGCACCTATATTTCAGTAATGTAGTTGGTACCTATAAAGAGCTATATATACCTTGTAGTGTCCTATAGATTCCATGTTTTGCTCAAGGTACTTGAGTCTTGAAAAGTGCTTCAATCTTCAACTCTCCAATCACTATACCTGTGTGAGGGATGAAACAGCAAGAGGGGCTCCCTACACACGCTCCCGATCATTGGGAGGTGGGCAAATTTCCCCTTGGGTCGATCTGCTACACCCCTTTGGGATCTTTAATAGTGAGGAATGGTCACCTCTCTTTTGTCTCACTATCTCCCCTGGCATCCACCTTTTTTCCTAGTGGGAATATCAACATGGCAATAGTACACTACTCTAATCAATCATCATGAGGTGGATTATTGAAATATCCATTCAAACCTTATCATGAAATGCAATAGGATGGAAATTTTGACAAAATGGATGGAAATAGGGTCTTACCAATGTAATTCAAGGACTCATTGATTTGTAGTACTTACACTTTACAATATTTTAATCTTTGGTAAAGGAAATCATCCAATCAAGTCAAGGTTATACATCAAAACATTGTAAATGATATCCATGATGGAACAAGATTGAAATGAATGCTGAAATTCAATGTAATATGCTCTAATTGATAGAAAGAGCACTAATTTCTAATTCATTGATCAATTAGGAGAATTAATTGACAAATGATCTCTCATCAACAAGTGGAAAAGCTAAAGCAAGTGGATTATTGAGAAATTTCAGACATTAAGCTAGTGGAATACC
Source organism: Lygodium microphyllum (assembly GCF_053477565.2). NCBI lineage: Eukaryota > Viridiplantae > Streptophyta > Polypodiopsida > Schizaeales > Lygodiaceae > Lygodium > Lygodium microphyllum. The sequence goes on along the minus strand of NW_028229514.1, from coordinate 6,207,227 downwards.
TTAATTAAGCTTGAAGAGGATGATTGATTTTAGCTTTAATCCAAATAATAGAAAAGTCCTCCATAATCCACCATGAATACAACATAAATCTTGAAAGATCCATAATATCAAACCATATACTCTCCAATATGGTTGAATCCATGAAGAATCAATATCCCGGGCTTGCTTGAACATTTGAATATCAAAGATTCAAGCCTATCAAAGAAAAGACCCAAATTAAACCTTCAATATGAGCTTCAAGATCCTTAATAGGCTGAAATCTGTAACGTGTCCACTAGAATCCTCTAGGACACGTCTTGGCAGTCCATCGGAAGGACTGTCTAGAGAACTCCACCCGGCACTCCCATGGAATGTTACGAGTTTTGCAATCTAGGTCTCCCCGCGTCTGCCACGTAGCGGAAGTGTCCTGGCCGTTTCCCACCTAGGATCGACCGGAATTAAGGTTTTTCCTATTTGGTCGTTAACTAGCAGCAACTAGCGTCAGACCCGAGCGAACTACTTTACGCAGAAACGCCAGGTCCGAAGCGGATTCATGCTGCACTTGGTTCAAGGAGAATGGGAAACGAGAGGGATGCAAGGCTCGACCTCTCTGCCATAAGGCATAGTCCCATTCCGTTTCCCTAAAACAGCGTGAATCGGGTAATAGGTAATTCTAAGTCATCGTTCTTGTTATTTGTTTCGGCGATGATGATCATCCCTCTGTTCGTCGAAGATTTTGAGAAAAGTTCCCGGCTAACCGGGACCACCCATCCATAGGACGGACCCATGGTCCATCCTCCGCACTTTCCTCGGTTTGTTTTAGTTATGTAATTACCTACCACATTAATTTGACATATAACAAACAGCTTCCTTGATTAATCCTGTTAAGCACTGGTTCCTTCACGTAATCTTATCACAGGACATAAAGAAAACAATGTCAAACAACTTCTTTATTATCATTTTATCCTTTTATCTTGAAATACAAGGAGTTCCGCCCGTAGGCTTGTTCATAATCCGCCCGAAGGCTATCCAGTAATCCGCTAGGGATCACTAATCCAAGCTTCTGCCCGTAGACTAGTATGCGGGCCTCGAGATCCAATCCCGAGTCACGTTAGCCTCTTGTGCAGGACCTGGAAGGTGAGGGATTTACGGCCAGAGCCCCCCCTGGCACCCAAGCGTCCTCCTACTCCAAGTAGAGCTCAACGGAAAGACCTCACACGGCGGGTTCGGTCCACGTTCCCGGCACGATCAACAACCCCCTTGGTTAGGGTCAGGCAGGCAGTCGGGGGTAACTGAGCTGCCACTCCCTTCACGCCTTCAACCTGAAGCATTTATATATCTTTCATCCTTTAGTTCCTTGAATAAACAATGCAAACAGTGCTTTCTAAATTGTTACAAGCACAATCAATTCCCGTGGACGTTTAGCTGGCAAACTGTTAAGGAGTGACTCCTTCCCTCCGAATGCATCCCGCATTCGATCCGGAATCAATTGCAACATGGCAAGATTCCTATCGTCTTTGGGTTAGGGTCATACCCTGTCAATACTTTTAGGTTTTGTTAATGGTAGATTCCGGCGACCATGTCGCTTTAGTTTATTGACTAATCATTTGCATCCAAGCAAATACCTAGCTTCCCCTTAACATGGCAAATTTTCCCTAATGAGGATAGAGCAAGAGGATGACTACCCTTTTCCCTTGCAAGTTAAACTCGCGCAAGAACCTGCCAACCTTAATCCACGGAATGGCAAAACTTCTTACGATCAACCCGCAAGGCTAAGTGACGTTGCAATTTACTGCACAAGTGTCGCCTCCATCATTTCGCCTAATGAATGGCGTATTCAGGTCACGGAATTAACTTCACACGAGAAGGAGGATTTAGGGTGTCTTTTTACCCACCCTATCCTTAATTTCACTAAATCGACAACGTTTAGTCCTAGGGATCCAACTCAATTCGAGTTTCATCATTTTGAACGCTTGGTCCTTAAGGTAGGAATCCTAGATTATTGTTTACATGAGCATCCAATTAGCTCAACATTTTTGGGAATATGGTTAGGACTATTGGGTTTGAAGGTTTCGACTTAGCGACAATGGGAAAACTTGGCCGAATCCTTAACGTGCTAATCCCTAGTTAATGTTTGGGGTATCTATCGTATTGACTGAACCATACCCGTGTGAATCCTTTGTGACTAGGTGATTTGGGTAATTCACTATGCTTGTCTCGCGACAAGGATGAATCCTTCCTAGAGATAATAAAGTAGATCTAAAGGAGGAAAAATAGTTGCAACTACCGCAATACATGTAAACATGTGATTCATTGCTTCTACGCATCACATGGTTCACAATAACTCTATCTTTCCTTGGTATAGTAAAAATGCATGATAATCTGGGTACTAACTTTCCTAGGACCTACTAGGACTTACATCAAATAACCATGCCTACAACCTTGTTGTCTACACTTTAGAATCTCATGCTTTGATAAACCATGCGACCTTTCCTAAATATGGCTCCTGATGAATGAAATTTCTGCATGATGACTATGCAACACGCAACTTTCCCCTAGCTACAATGTAGTTAATGAAGTTCATACCAAACTAAAGCTAGTGTTAACTTATTCCATGTTACATGCTACTTGCAAGTCCATAAGATCATTTTCGTACTCTTCTATTTCTTTTCGGATAATATCTTATGGGTGTTAACTTTTCCTCATGAATCATTACAAGGAAGATGTTGCCTAAAATGCGGCACACGCTTATTCCCACCATGTCTAGTAACCAAATGCACTTATCAATTTCATTTCTTTGCCCTATATGTTTAGACTCATTACTTTGATAATGTTCCAAAATAGCAACATGCAGCTAGTCTTCTAAGGCGGACAACTCTAGAAATGCAACTGTTTCAATTTCATGACATGCATCAACCTTCTCTAATGTTTAAAGAGATAATTTATCAAACGTATTTTTAACGCTGCCACATGCATTAAAAATAAGCGTAAAATGCATTCTCCCTTATGGAATTAAGCGTGCCTAAACATTTCTTTGTGTGAGAATAAACTCGAAAAAACCTGGACTTGTGGGCTCGGGGAGATATCCACTTGAATGCTTGGAGATGAACCTCCCGCAGGCGCACTTTGTGACTTTTTTGGGGCCATCGCAGGCATGGTTTTGGCTTCTGGTTTGCCTTTGCGGTCTATGAATTGACTTGCCTTGGTATGCAGCCTCCAGACCTTTGCCTTTTTCCCTCGTACCCAGGAGATTCCTTTGCGGGACTTTGGATAAATGGTGCTTGGGGAAGAGGGCTTTATGAGTTCTTTAGGAAAAACCGGGTGGCTAGGAATGGGTTCACGGATGGCTTGTGGCCTTTGAAGTCTAATTACGGGAAGCCTCTTACGAAGGATCTTGCGGAAGGCTTTATAGCTTCTTCCTCTTCTCTTCAAAGTCCCGGGGGGGGTGTGAATGGACTTATGGGGATCTAGTGGGAAGGGGGCTTAAGAAAGCCCCCTTAGAAGCTTCTTAAGAAGCTTCTAAGAAGCTTCTAGGCTTCTGCAGCAACGTCGAGGGGGGGGGTCGTGATCAAGGCGAGGTGGCGGCAGGCTGTGGCGGCCTGGCGGACCGTGGCGGCGGACTATGGCGGCTGGCGGCTTCCTGCACAGCGGCGACGGCACCCTGGTCTCCCTCCTTTCCCCAACGGCGGGGCAGCAGCGTCCCCTCCTCCCTCTCACAGCACCGTCCCTTTTTCCTCCTCTTCTCTCCCTAACGGGAGTTCATATAGGCAAGGGGGGGGGAGGGAAGAGAAAGCCTCCACACACGTGGCCAGTGCATGGGTTCCCCCCATCCCATGCAGGCCACGACTCATCCATGGGCCATCCCCCCACACTCCCTCTTCTCCAGCCATGCATCGGCTGGGGAAAAGGGATTAAAGTAAAAAAAATTGCCTTGAATATTCAAAATTGCCCCTCCCAAGAGGGTGTTTTTGTGAGACTTGTGGTTTTGAACTTTCGGTTTTGATTTACCAATGCGGAGGACCCCATTTCTCGCGTGCGGGTCACACATTACACTGCCAATAATTTCAATGCAAGAGATAACCTTTGCACAAGGTTTACGTCGTGTGCGGGACGTCAATATTCACGGGTGGGAATATTACAAAATCATTGCAATGTCTTCAATCTTGGAGTCCATTCAACTTAAAAATGATGGTAGAGAAGCTTTGGAGGTCCAGAAGGCCCCAAGATTGAAGAAATTTAAGCTCCCAGGTCTATGGCAATGGCTGCCCAATTGTGTTTTAGGGTTTTTAGCAAAGGAATGAAAGACAAGGGTTCAAATCTTGTTGGAACTTGTTGGAGATGTTCCCCAATGAGTGTACCAAGATTTTTCAACCAACCTTGAAGAGATTAGGAGCAAGAGAAGTGTGAAGTAAGAGCAGAAAGATCAACACATTTTTTGGCACAATTTTTGGGCTACTAACTGGTCTATTCTCTACATCAAGTTCTTAACATAGGTGCTCTATTTGATATATAGGAGATAAAGAATCTTTGCCCCATGGTTTTGACTGGAAGAAAATGTCACTGGAGAGAAAGTTTGATGGAATTATTGGCAACCACCATTGAAGCTTCCATCAAAAGCTTGTGTGTGTGTGTGTGTGTGTGTGTGAGAGAGAGAGAGAGAGAGAGAAACTCCACTTGAAAAGCAACCAAAATTTATTTCCATTCTAAGCATGGTTAACTCCCATTTGACCAAGTTATCTCAATATTGCATGAAAATTTGATGATGACTTGTTATTTTAGTCTTCCACCATCATATCTGTCCTTAAAGATCCCCAAATATAATCTTCATCTAGTTGTGGATGTCTTGAAAGCCACTACTACTCACTCTCCATGTCTAATACATGTAGTACTTGTCTAAAATTGGTTTTTATGGTCAAAAATTAGAATGAAATAGAAGAAAAAAATGGATCAAAGACCAATGCTCTGATACCACTTGTCGAGAAGTGAACTAAAGAGAGAGAAATAGAGAGAAGACTGCAGAAGAGAGAGATGGAGTGGAGAAGTGAGAGAAAGAGAGTGACAAGGAGAGAGAAAGATTAGAATAGGAGAGAGAAAGACAAAAGGAAGTAAGAAGCCATTGGATCTAAGAGCAAGGTAATGAGGAGAAGGACAACAATGTATTAATGTTTCCAAAAAGATGAGAAAATTTACATTTCCCCTCCTTTTATACCTATGTTAGTGTGACATGATATTTATTTTCACACTAAACCACTATTCTTCCAAGCTTCTTACATTCATTTTACACAATTTAGATGTTTTATGCTTCATTGTTACACGCTTGCATATTAATATATTAGTATATGCATAATTATTACTTAACAAATGCATTAGTCTATTTAATAATCTATAATAGATAACTTTTGTTGTCGCAAACCCTTGTAGATGGCTAAATATAAACATTTTATGAGCTATCCAAAACCTTACAAGTGCATCTATCAACTTGCTTATGTATGAATCAAATGACTCGCATCTAAGATTGCATTTATCTTGCATAAACCAAGCATGTAAATAGACACATTTTCAAACACTTTTATAAAAGTGCTTATGGTAGTGCTTATAAATATGTTTATACATATGCAAATGTTTTGGTGTTGAAAAATCCTAGGGAGCTATTGGTTTGACCAATGTTACAACCAATAGCTCCTTGAGTCTTGTTTAAATTTGCACATTGTATGGTGTCAAGGAGACAATGAGTATCCCTCTAGTTTCATGTTATAGAAGGAATCACTACTCCATTTGCAATCAAATGGTAAACATAAATATGCTAAACTAAGTGTGCATAAGGCTATTGATATCTTTCATACTGTGTGTACACATCATGTTCTTTGCAATACTAAAAAGACAAAACATGCATTTTTTAATTTGGGTTTCATTTATTAATAGTATTTCTTTTAAAACCCAAGCATTGCTTGACCTACTCTACCCTAGCCTATGCTTAGTGCAACTATGGGTTATGCCTAGACAATGTGTATGCCTAGCCTACATTTATGTATGCACTTGCGTAACCTATATTGTAGTCTACACACTTATGCAAGAAAAGAAAATATAATAGAGAACTAAATCACCAAAACTATTCAAAAAACAAAGGAAGAATAATATACATTCATTGTCTTTAAGGAACTTATGCAAATCTACACCTTATTATGAAAATAAGATCCTAGAGATTTTCATGACACACTACCTCATTTAGTAAATTTGTGCCCATGAAACATTAACAAGTGTGAATGATAACCATTTATGTTTGCGTTGATTTTTCAATGCAGTGAGACTCTTCCATAGATTGATTTTGGTATTTTACTAGGTATCTATGATACTAATTTCCAATTCTAGTTATAATCAAGTCATGGTCAAGAATGACTTCATGTATTAAAATTTATGTATCTTCCTCTAACAATGGAGGATTATCCATAGCGAGAGTAACTACTAGAGTTCACTTAAAAAGTTTTAACAAACTAATATGGAAAGAAGTATGAATCTACCAATGAGGAGGAATGCCCAAGGTAATAGTAAATCTTGAAACTAAATTGATTTTTGGATGCCTTTCAATGTTCTAGTCTTCTCCTTTTTACACACAAGTATACAAAAATGTCTCAAAAGCTTGTAAGATTTCTAGATTCAAAAGTTATGACCTAAGGTTAGAATAGTATAGATGAATGTCCTTGCTTATTGAGGTCATCTAGCACAAGATGTTTTAGTGGGACGAAGGAAGTAGCTTAAGTAGATAGAGATCCTCAATAACATAAAGTAAATAATATATACCGGATCTATCTTAGAGTGATACAAAATACAATCTATATACAAATAAGAGCTATTTAATGTGAGTCTATAAGCTTATTTTCTATTGAGATATATGAAAAAAGATAGTGAACTTTGAGCTTAAAGCTCTATAGATATAAATGGGCAAGTGTCCAAAATTTGTGATTAACAAACTAAGGCATGCATGATGCGAAGTATATATAAAATAACAATGATTAGTATGATACTAGATCAAAATGATAAGTATATTTTTTTAAATATCTTAGATATGTGAGTTTTGATGGTTTATTCTCCTTATAACAAATCCACTTTTTCTTCCAAAACCACCCACAATGGATAAAACCTCTTTTTTTGCCAATATCAAGGCTATTCGAAGGGTTATAACTAAGCCTCAATCTAAAGGCTTATGATTAACTCTTCTTAAGAAATACAATCTTCTCAAAAAAAAAACTTTAAGTGTAAAACTTAGTAGATTTTTAAAGGAAAAATAGGATTTTTGTTCGAAGAGGAAGACATGGTCAAAGAAACACTATCTATCCCTCAATCCTTGATATGGAGATAGTGACAAATTTACAATTTGATGGCAGATTTTGGATTGTAGCAGCAACACTAGCCAATTAATGCTTCTTGATATATGCATTTTCCTCTCCAAAGAAAAATCTATATTGAGGTCAAGACCACTTCGCTTCATGGTTTTTGATTGTTAAGGTATTTAATGTTATGAAAAATGGTATTTTCTTGTCATTTTGTGAGTTTTTTGTTGGTTTATAAGGCTAAGAATGTGATATGAATCAGTTTACACAGTGGGATTATACAATAGATATTTTGATAACTACTAAAAAATAAGATCATCTTATATCCACAGATTTTCATTGTCTACTTGGCTACATAATCATGGCTTGTTACATGTAAGAATTCAGTATGACACCACTTGTATTGTGCTTACTAGATAGATGGAAGGGAACAAACTATTAGGTAAAATTAGACAGTTGTATTGTGAACATATTATGAGGTGAAAATAGATAAAATACTATTTTTAAGAATAATCAATAATAAATCATCTTTAGATGAAAATATATAGTAAGTATAAAATGTAATAAAATGCATTTATGCGATAATTTATATTATTGAAATTATTGCTTTATTTTTTAATTACAAGTTTAAGATCTTTTAGTAGTAATTGACTAAATCATTGGTCTTTATTGTAGTATTATTATTTTATTTGATTTTATCTCTTCAATATAAATAATATTAAAATATTATATTTAAAATATGATTTTATCAAAATAAGATTTATTTATGGAATGTTTTGCTTATTTTCTTATGTGATTTAGTTTTTAGAAAGATTTCCTATATTTCCTTACAAAAGCAATAAGATCACATGTAAAACAAGAAAAAAATGTAAAATTTTAGTTTTATTTTTTCTCTCTCATTTGGAATCAAAATTTCAAGCTTTGAGAGTTATTTTGGGTTTTCTATATACTCTAGATGCGATGGTGATGTCAAAATGTCATTATTCAATACTTAAATATCTGCAATAACTACAACAAGCTACGATAAATCTCCTTTACACACAAAACTTTGTAGTTTGATTTATGTTTGTATTTTCTTTGCAATCCACTATATGATATCAATGTAAATATCTATGTAAATTAATATTTTATAAGAAGGTCTACTAGCATTAATGAAAGTAGCGTTCAAAATAAGCATTGGTCAATAATGACTCATGAGGGACTGTTCTCAACTTAGTAGGTAGCATCGATATGTTGGATATCCTTTTATTTTTAAATACTATTAGTGAACAAGACAAAGATTTACAGAGCTTACCTATTCAATCCAAATCAATGGACCCTATATCAAGGCTGGGGCTAGATGCCCACATATTTCTTCATCTATGTTGACCATATGATCAATCTAGAATTTAGTTTATAGAGGCTATGTTGGGTTGAAAGGCTTCAATTAGTTCCTTTGTTCATGTTTCACAGAAGCTATGTTAATCTTATGGACCACAAAGAAGGTGAGACAATGACCTTAAACCAATGGGTTTATTGCTATGTCACCACGATTATTTGACCAAATCAACTAAATATAATTGGCCAATCTAGTGAAAATAATAACAAGATCAAGGAGTTTCCCAATCTATCCAAAAAATATCTAGCACTAGATATTTGCAAGGAGACTCCTACTTATTCAACCATACCTCTATCTAAGGTCCATAGTTGAGGTTTTATAACTACCAAAATATCCTTCAAAAACTCCCTTATGTAAAACTTTTTAGCCTTGTTTGGAAAGCCTCATGTAAAATCTGTATAGCCTGTGGTGCAAGAATAGCATATAAATATAAATCTCTTTTTTGGATATGAATCTTGTTACGTTTAGCAATATATTATCACTTTTGGATCCAATGTTGTCTTCTAAATATAACTTAAGCAAAAAATGCGTTAAATCTTAGGATGATATGAAAACACTTTGAATATAAGATCGTGTTAGAGTGATGAAAATATTTTTTTTCTAAACAATAATTTTATAAGTCAAGTTGAAATTTTGATGTTTTGCAAAGTATGGAAAAAAAAAGTATTGGTCGAATTAAAAGATCAAATTATCCTCAAGCTCACTTGACTAGTATACCTTCAGCTCATGCAAATATTGACTTGATTGCAAAAGAGAGAAAGTTTTCTCTCAAGCAGATTAAGCTACCTGAATTTAATGGATAAGAAATGAAGGTTGAAGTTAATGCCAAAACCTGGATTGATCAGATCGAAGACTACTTCTCTGTTGTAGGAACTAGTAGAGAAAATCAAGCAATGATTGTATAATTAAGGTTGATAAAGTGAAGCACAATTATGGTGAAATTAGTGATAGCATGATGAAACTATTTTTGAAGCCACAACTCCGGGAGTTGAGTCATAAATTTATGTATGCATCACGTGGGTTCAAAATAATGGATTTTAAAAATACAATTTTTACACATTTTTTACATGCAAGAGGGCCCCATATAAAGGGATTACTTATAGATTGAATGGAAAAGGGTCATGTTTTATTAAGGAAAAATTCACATATAATGATACTTACAAATATGCCTTGAACATATGATATAGAGGATATACATATATTGAATTCCCTAGGAGCTACAATGACTTGGAGTTAAATCGAGGAGGCACTTCACGACTAATACATGTCACCTGCCTATCACATCGTAGGGATGAATGAGTTCTTCTTGAAGTAGCTAGGTATATTGTGGAGCGACACTATTCTTGTTTTGTGACTTTGAAAAATACTCTCCCCACATATCCATGAGCAAACAAGTGTGTGCTTATCTGAAGGTTTAAATCCTCTCCTCAATGGCTAACTGGAGATGATGAGGTCTATCGATCTAGAAGATGTCTTAATGAGAGTGCAACCATTAGTAACCATCCTAGTAAAAAATAATAATAAACTCACCCAATATAACAACGTGTTTTCTTATGCAAAAAGGGCTTAAGTGAATTATTAGCAAAGAAATTATCATCAAGGCCATGCTAATCTTACCAACACTCCTCCAAAACACAACTACAAAAATAACAATAATAAGAATAAAGACAATAGATCACATTGTTTTAAATGCAATCAATTAGCTTAGTATGTCAAAAGGTTAATGAACACTAATCTCAAAATTCCTCATAATCCTCCAATAGAAAAAAGCTTCAATATTAAACACAATATTAGTGAGTTTGGGAGTCTCCCAATTCCCATTTTTTGAATACTAAAAAGGAGACACCTAGATAACATGCCCATAAGTTTCTCAAAACCATATGATGTGACCTATCATTGGAAAGCACTTGAAAAATATAATCTATTGAGCTATAGAGCCCTCAATTTCAAGTTATAATGTTCAAGTTAAGACAAATCCAAAGATTTGACCACGTGTCCCAAACTTATGGAAAATTCCCATATTCCCCAATATGTTGTTATTAGAGGATCAGGGTATTGGGCACAGCATGGAGCTAGGTGTGGGGTAAGGCATTGAGCTACTGTCTCTACATGTGTTGTTTCCATAGATGAAGTAGATATTTCCCTAGAAGTGATAGTTTGATGATGTTTTTGGAGGGGTCTTTCTATTATAGCCCTAAAAGGTAGTCTAGTCATGTTAGGAAGCGGAACACATGGCAAATCTAGCAATCAAACATCTCAACTATTAAATACAAATAACATTATAATACATAAGAGGATTTGATTAACTCAATGGATAGAGAAAGACAAGAGAAAAACACACGGTTGGGCCCAACCTCCTCCATGGCAAAAGCCATGGTTTGTCATCCTTAATTATATATTATAATTTTACATGGATATTTACATTTATATCTTACATATAATTACAAAGAAAGTACAAATATTGATTAAAATACAAAATTTTAAGAGTCAAGAGATATCCAGTAATATGTTGCAGTTGCTGCTAAAAATTTTGTGCTTTGAATGTTGACTTTTTGACATCACTATCGCATTCGGAGCATGTCAAAACTCTGAAAACGACTCTTGAAGCTCTGAATTCCGATTCTGGATAGGGACGAACAAAAAAACTCAACTTTCACCCTGTTCTCCTATTTTGCACACGATCTTGTTGCTTTTATAAAGAAAGCTAGAAAAGCCTTCTATACTTAACCACATTAAGAAAATAGCAAGGTATTCCATAAAGAAAGCTTATTTCAATAAAAGCATATCTTAAATCTCATATTCTAAAATAATGTATATTAAAAAAAAATTAATAGTACTAAGGACAATGATCTAATTATTACTAGAGAAGTTTAAACTTATAACTTACAAATAGAGTAATACTTTTAATGATACAATATCATATAAATACACAATATTATATATTATACTTAAGATAACTAGTCATAATTATGAAATTTATGCTTAGATTATACTTAAGATAACTAATCATAATTATGAAATTTATGCTTGGACTTACACTAACGCCCAGTGCTACCGAAAGCCACCGTTACTTGCTGTACACATCAACTGAAGCATTCACAATAGTTTATAAATAAAATAAATAAAAAATAGCAAATACCTACCAGTCTTCAGCTACAAATAATTAAAATAGGTTGGAACACTGTCCTAACCTTAATATAACTCGAGTGCACACTCTGAACTCATAAACGTTTATTAATTTGATATGTATTTTTGAGGAATCACCCATTATGGAATCACCCACATGCACATCAAATTAATTTGATGCCCAAAAAGGACAGGTGTCCCCGTCAACTTCTCGCACAAGGAATCCACCTTGTGTACGAGCCCTAGTTAATAAATAATTTTTAAAGAATCCACTGTAAAATCTCACAGAATCCACCGTGACTATGCCTCCTGGCATCATACCCCTGGGGTAGGATAGCAATTGTCCACAATTGCTATTAGCTGATCAATGTGGAGCTAGCAGTGTAGGGTAAGCACTAAGGGCGCGAGCAATCATCTGTTGCACATCTTCAACTAAATGATTTTTTTTAAAATTTTACCAAGTACCTAGTATAGGACAATGAATCAATCGAAGTCTAATTATTAGCAAACAATTAATTCTAATAAGATTAAAAACTAGTATTGGTGTTATAGATGTCTTTCATGGGAGTAAGAGAGTCAAAAGATAAGATATAAATATTATGAATGCTAGGTCTCATACTCAAAGCATCGACAATTTTTAAAAAAATTGTTATTCTAGTTTAGTAGTAAGTAAAAATTTAACTAAGAACTCTAGAAAAAAATTAGTAAAAGACTTACTTATCTTACCTTGATTGGAGATCTTTATCTTTACTAGAAAGCGTGAATTCGCAACAGAAGTAGGAAGTTGAAGAATTTTCCAAAGTACTTTTGCGAAAAATTTGTTAGTCTCAATGTTTATCAAATGAAGTGATAATAATACTAAAGGCATACTCTAATTGTCAAAAATTAAAGTGAGAATCATATTGATGAAGACCTACTTTGAATAAAAATAACTTATATCTTATTGTGAATCAAGTTAGTCTATAACTAGAGAGTTGGAACTTATAAGGAATTTTACGAAACATGTACTTATGACTAAGACTAAAATTTAAAAAGAAACATATTAAAGATAAGGCTAAAGTTGGATAAAATACTAGTCTCTTTGTAAAAAATAGTAATATTCAAGCTCTTTGGCATATTTAAATATGACTATATATTAATATATGCATATTTAGACAAAACCATATCTAATATGAGTTTTAGATCTTTGTGTAAGATAAAACTTTTTCTTTTGGAAGTATACTCAAATTCCAAATGGATTGAAAGCTATCCTACTAGGAAATTAGATGTCTGTATAGGTTGAAATTTACAAATTTCACTAAGTCTGGGTGAACTACAAGACCTACGTTCAAGATAAATAACTTTCTTTGTAGATAGAATCAGGTCATGATGGTAACTAGAGAGTTGTAGACAAGAAAAAGGTCCACAATTCATGTCGATATGATAGATTACCAAATCTGAAGGTAAGCTCATAAAAAATAGGGCTTAAAGTTGGCTACTACACAGTTTTCTACATATTGTTGTAAAATTTACATTTAGAGTCACTTTAGGACTCAAATAGCTCGCTAAATATTTAGAATTTGTAAAACATGAGTCTAGTAACAATTCTAGATATTTCTGAGGGCTAAAACTTTTATTTTTACACCATCCTCAAAATATGAACCAGTAAAAGTTACATTACTTGAAAAATAGTTGTTTGAGAGGATTTTTATGGTGAAGTATATACAATAGCTAGACTACTTTCAAGTGCCTATTCTATATAGCTGTGGATATAAGGCTATCCAAAACATGAGAAAATGCAGCAGTAATATTCATATGTAGTGATTTGTCTTGTAGATTGTGATTGCTCCACGGTGTTCATCTTTATACATTGATATCACACGATTGAAAACTCAAAGCGTAGGCAAGCTTTGATACCAATGTTTCGAAGCAAAACATATGGAAAATATAGCAAATCAAATATGTCAACTATTAAGTACAAACAACATTATAATACATAAGAGGATTTGATCACCTCAATAGATTGAGAGATACAAGAGAAAAATGCACGATTGGGCCTAATCTCCCCCATGGCAAAAGCCATGGTTTGCCATCCTTAATTATATATTATAGTTTTACATTTATATTTTCATTTATATCTTACATATAATTACAAATAAAGTACAAATATTAATTCATATACAAAGTTTTAAGAGTCAAGCCGTATCTTGTCACATGTTGCAATTGCTGCAGAAAAATATGTGGTCTAAATCTTGATGTTTTGACATCACCATCGCGTCTAGAGTGTGCCAAAACCCCCAAAATGATTCTTGAAGCTCTGAATTCCAATTTCGGATGAGGGACAAACGAAAAAACTCAGTTTTCACCTTGTTTTCCTATTTTGTGTGCCATCCTATTGCTTTTATAAAGAAAGCTAGAAAAGCCTTCTATACTTAACCACATTAAGAAAATAGTAAGGTATTCCATTAAAAAATATTATTTTAATAAAAGCATATCTTAAATCTCATATTGTAAAATAATGTAGATTAAAAATAAATAAATTAATAGTACTAAGGACAATGATGTAATTATTACTAAAGAAGTTTAAACTTATAACTTACAAATAGAGTAATAATTTTAATAATAAAATATCATTTAAATACATAATATTATATATTATACTTAAGATAACTAATCATAATTATGAAATTTACGCTTGGACTTACACTAACGCCCAGTGCTACCCAAAGCCACCGTTACTTGCTCTACACATCAACTGAAGCATTCACAATTGTTTATAAATAAAATAAACAAACAATAGTGGATACCTAGCAGTCTTCAGCTGCAAATAATTAAAATAGGTTTGAACACTATCTAACCTTAATATAATTTGAGTGCACACTCTAAACTCATAAACGTCTATGAATTTGATATGTATTTTGAGGAATCACCTACTATGGAATCACCCACATGCACATCAAATTAATTTGATACCCAAAAAGGACAGGTGTCCTTGTCAACTTCTTGCACAAGGAATCCACCTTGTGTACAAGCCCCAGTCAACAAATAAATTTTATAGAATCCAGCGTAAAATCTCACGGAATCCACCATGACTATGCCTCTTGGCATCAAGTCATCTTGTCTGGCCACATTATGAACCTTCCCTGGTCAACCAAGGAATATTTTCTTTATCATCAAGGTCCAGGGTACTATCCCAAGGTGGTTGCTAGCTCCCTAAGACCCCTCTAGCCACGTGCCACTTTTGTTGCCTATGTACCCCAAAATAGGGGTGCTTGATAACTCCCACACCCCCTAGCTCAATGCATTGTGTCTTGCCTTGCTATCATCATAACTATCTATCTAATCCAAAGGTTAGATCCACAAAAGATCACATTTTTTCCATCTAGTCACATAGATCTCATGTGACATACAAATTAGGACCCAACCAATGTTCATGCTTAGACATGGGTTCTCTTCATAATGGAGCCCTCACAACATAAAGCACCTTGGCTCATTGATGGCATCTAACAAGGGTGGGGCATTCAGCATATCTAATAACCTCTTCACATGCTCTAATGAAATGCTCATATCCTATAATGATGGTTGAATTTGACCCTCATGATTACATCAAGTAGCATTTCATGCAAGCATTTTCCTTTTCAATTTAGCCTTCTTTAGCAAAAGGATTTCTGCCATCTCCATACAAGCACCAAGATCCTCATTATAGGTACAAAGATGAGGTTGTATAAAGGCACTATATTCTTTGGTCCTAGTGGAGCCTATCTCAAAAGAGTCTCAAAATAGCCTAACCACTGATGGCATGTCTTTAGTAATTTCCCATACCAATTTTCCATCTAATGAAGCCCATAGTCACCAAATGACTGATAAAAGTATGTGAGTTACCTTGGTTCATTCTTTAGGAGTAATGTCCTTAGATCAAAGAATATGTTATTGCAATTGTCATAGTTTAGCACTCTCTTCTTTTCTAGATAGCTATTTATGATGTGAAAGGCCTCACCAATCGCACTGGTTGATGTTGTGTCTTATCTATTGAACTGAAGATGGCTTTGAAAGCAACAATCCCTTGATCCTTTTCTTCTTCAATGTCTCTTGCATAACTTTTAAGAGCTGGGTGTAGCTTTGCCTACTAATCCCAACCCTCTCAGGGTGCTTTGGATGTCCTCTTTGTCTAGGCAAGACCCTTGTAGGAACTTTTTAACGCACTACTTGTTGGCCTTCTTAAACCTCTTCTTGATCAACATTCTCCCTAGAGATTTAGAAGAAATGATGTTTTTGAAAGATTTTGATGATTTCTCCATGTTCCTTGTTGCTTTTTCTAAATAGAGAATGGCCCTAATGGTTACAACAATAATGTCAGAGTGAGGAATAATACAAGTAGTTTAGGGTGAGTAACCAACTATTATCGTATTGCTACTATTCTTCTCTTGCTACTATTCTTCTCTTGAAACCTCTGCTTCTAGGCTTGAGAGTCTCAATATTCTTCAGACTTCTCTACCTCTCACACCTCTAGAGTTTCATTTTCTTTTGCATTGCTACATGCAGCTAGCTCTTCCTTGGCTCTCCTCCGATTGTTTCATCACATTGTAGCTCTTTCCTAGAGTAACCATTGGTTTTGCAGCTTCAATATGTTTGAATGTCCTACTAGAATCTATGTATAAGTTAGAAGCACTTGCCTATTGTCCCCAACAAACCTCAGTATTGAGGAACATGAGGAGAATGGATGGGTGTCTCTTGTTGTGAGATCCACAGGATACAACCTACCATTAGTCCATAGGTTGATATTCTTTCCACCTCTAATCTCATTGACTCTAGCACACTTGGTCTATTTTGACAAACACCTAGTTTCTCTTGCAAATGGATTCATACTCTTCTTCTAGATCAAAGGCCAATTTCTATGTAATGGCAAAACATTGAAGGTGGTTCGTGCAATGCCTTCAAAGTTAGTTGTCAATGAATGAGAGACAATGAAAGTACCAAGCCAAAAGAATATTTTGGTGGCACAAAACCACATGCTTTTGGTGAATTGTGTGTAGAATAAACCAATTTTTAGTCTCTTGACGATTGTACCTTTGGTGAAACTCAACCCACAGACCAACCACTATGCCACGACCCCATTGTCTAGAAGAGGTTTTTTTAAAAAGAAATAGAAGGATTTAAACATTAAGGATTAAAATATGATGGCCTGCTAGTAATGATTGTTGCAACTATTTGTGGATTTAGCGCAATTGATTGGGAGGGGTCAAGATCACAACTCTGCATCTCTTCTCTCTCTCTCTCTCTCTCTCTCTCTCTCTCTCTCTCCCCCTCTACCCTTCCCCATAAATAAGTTGCATGCATGGATTGGTCATCATTGCTCATAGTGTACTTTCTCTCTCTCTCTCTCTCTCCCCACCTGCCAAAAAAAGAAATGAGGCTCACAATTTAGACATGTTGTAGTAGGCTGAAGGGAGAAGCCCAAGTAGAATCATGAACAAGTGGAAGCAAGATATGTGTGAGCTACAGTAGTGGATGGAGCAAGAAAGCAAGAGAGAGAGATTCAAGATGTAGGAACTCCAACATTCACAATGTGTGACTGTCCTTCCCTTTATTCAATTGATGTTGAAAGAATAAAGAATGAAGTGATAGTGATGGCTTGGGTACTGGCCACACCTACAGTGTGCAGGTGCGGGTAATATTAGTATAGTAATACACAGTGACTAAGCATAGGTATCTTTACCCCTAAAAACCTCCCACTTAAAGGTGAGTGTGTCTTGAGTGAGGAGGGAAAAAGAAAAAAAAATACAAAGTGCAATGTGTACAAAGAGTACAATAGGATGAGGAATAGAGGTCATCTCATCCAATGCCCATCAACTTCCTAAGGAAGGCAAAATGCTCTATTGAGAGACTTTTTATGTGAGCAGATCTACAAGATTTTGGTTAGTTGAGATCTTGACAAGGTCAATAGACTTGTCCTCAATGACCTATTTGACAAAGTAGTACCCCACCTCAATGTGCTCCATCTTCGTATGGAAGGCCAAATTCTTGGCTAATCAGATAGCACTCATAGAATCCAAATGCAGTGTAGGGACCACGCCAGTAATACCAAGGTATACCACCAGACAACCTAACTAGCGAGTGTCCTTGGAAGCCTCAATGGCTACAATATACTCAGCTTCTGTGGTAGAGAGGGCCATGTATTTTTTCATCCTAGACATTCATGAAACAACACCCCCCATCAAATTTAAACACATAGCTAGAGGTGGATTTCCTACTATCTATATGCCCTACATAATTAGAGTCAATATACCCCACGAATCCTACATCTTAGCAACCATGACATATACACATATCTGTTGTGCCCTTTAGGTATCTCATGATACCCTTAATAGCATCCTAATTTCACCTACCAAGTATAGCCATACAGCATGCCGCTATAACTCCCACTACAAAAGCTATGTTAGGATGAGTGGCTATCATGGTATATATCAAAATGCCCATTGCAGATGAGTGGCTATCTTGACCTTCTTTTCATCATACTACTAACAATTTGCATGGCACACCTTCACATGAGAAGGCAAAGGATAACCAATAGGTTTAACATCCTTCATATGAAACCACTTAAGGACCTTTTGGATATACTCCTTCTATGACAAGTAAAGGCGCTCCTGAGAACGATCATGCATAATGCAC
Source organism: Lygodium microphyllum (assembly GCF_053477565.2). Lineage (NCBI taxonomy): Eukaryota > Viridiplantae > Streptophyta > Polypodiopsida > Schizaeales > Lygodiaceae > Lygodium > Lygodium microphyllum. Next base: position 6,188,768 of record NW_028229514.1, on the reverse strand, counting down.
ATCCCAAGGATATGTGAGGCTTGTCCCATGCCTTTCATCTGAAAAAACTTCTTGAGCTCACTTTTCAAAACATCCAACTCATTAGGAGCTCTCCCAGCAATATGTCATCCACATAGAGTGCCAAAATCAAAAGACTACCATCACGAGCCTTCTTCCTGTATAAACACAGATCCATATCACTACATGTATAGTTGTGCGAATGCATAAAAACTTCAAACTTGTAGCACCCTTACCTAGGTGTCTACTTAAGGCCATAAAGACTTTTTCACAATTTGCACACTAGGTATTGCTTGCCTTTTTCCTCAAAGCCCTTAGGCTATTGTATATAAATCTCGTCATGCAAGTTCCCATGTAAGAAAGCTATCCTAACATCCATCTAATAAAGGTCCTGATTTAAATGAGCAACCAAGGCTAATACGAGGTGTAGGATAGTCATCTTGACTACAAGACAAAAGAATTCCTTCAAGTCAACACCATGCTCCTATTTAAAACCCTTAGTAACCAATCTCGCCTTATAGGCAAGCTTGGGTTATCTAGAGGTGCTCTTCAACTTGTATGCTCACTTGCATGGAAATACACACTTTCCACTAGGCAAAGGAACCAACTCCCATGTATAAATTTTCTATAAAAACTCAAACTCTAGTAGAGTGCCTCAAGACTGAGGAGCTTGCACATTTTGTCTACCATCATGGTCATGGGCACTAGAGCACCACCTATTATTGTAGGATGTTTGGCTCATTTTATGAGAATACGAGGCTCCTCTTGAAATATAACCCTGCATATCTTGACTATTTGCTGAGATTACTTATGCATCTTCTTCTCATGGAAAAGTACATCATGGCTGTGGATGACATTCCAAGCCTGTGGATCCCATAGGTGATAGTCCATCTCACGTCCATCCCCATAACTAAGAAAGATGCATTTCATAGACTTAAGATCCAGCTTTGTGCGCTTGTCCTTGTGTACATGCCAGAAAGTCTCACAACTAAAGACACGCAAATGAGCATACAAAGGGAGGTTTTCTATACCACACCTCCTCTACAATCTGAAAGTTAATAGTACTATAAGGGGATCGGTTGATCAAGTGTACATTGCCTCAACCCAAAATTGCTATGGTAAGCTTGCCTAGCTTAGCATACTATGGATCCTTTCCTGTATTGTATTGTTTGTGTATTGAACCATACCTTTCTAAGATGTGATGTACAGGGCGGACAACTGACGCTTAATGCTCCTCTCATTTCAAAAACTCCTCAAAAGCTTTAGAGACATACTCAACCCCATTATCTGGCTATAAGCATTTCAGCCTATACCTAGACTAGTTCTCAACCAATGCAAGCCAACACTGAAAGGTAGCCAAACATTAGATTATAGCTTTATCAAATATGCCTAGACGTTATGTGAGTAATCATCAATGAATGTGATAAAGTACTTCCCGCCTCCTAATGTTTGACAAGGCATAGGTTGACAAACATTAGAATGAACAAGAGCAAGAGACTCACCCATGCATAGAAAGAGTGTCAACCTTCTTATGCATACTACATGTTTACCTGGCATACAAACAATGATCACATGACTCAAAACACTTATAGTCAAGGGACAAAAGATACTACAAATGAGTAAGCAATTTCATTCCCTTTAAGGACATGTGCCTAAGATGACAATGCCAAAGAGATACATGTGAAACTATAGCTAATTATAGACACTAACTACATACAAACATGATCTGTGGATCCAATTACAACCAAGGGATATAAAGTGCAAGACACTTGGTACCACGTTGTCAAAGGGTTTTCAAAAGCAAAGTCGCAACCACAGAAGTCCTTGTTAAATTTCAGGATTGACGATCAATCATACAAATAGACAAGATGAATAGATTGGTGAGCAATAATAGATCTGCCAAGCTTCCAACGAGACTGACACAATGGCTGCCACTCAAGACGATATCAAAAAGTGCCAGTTGCAGCTCAAGTAAATATAACTATTCTCTACCAAGAAGTCACAATACCTTAACTTTAAAGATGCACCAGAGACAGAAATAGCTACACTTGAGTCACATCATGTGCCAACCAAGATGCCTGCATGTAAGTAGCTATTTATATTGGGGTTCACTGTAGAGTATCTGTTCCCAGCACAGTAGCTTCAATCACTTTCATTTGGAGAAGACCGTCCAAGCCATCTCTTTGTACATAAGTTCCAATTTGTCTTTTGCATCTGGGAAGTTCGTAGAACACCAATGTTGTAAAGCAAATATATTATCTATCCAGCGATTCACTACAGTATCGACAGGTTTGCAACCATTTCTCATAGCTTCAAAAGCAACAGGATCAGTGTCCGCATAGACTTCCAAATCCGTCTTCAAAGACTTATGCCTCTCCTCTGTACCTTTTAGTTCTAATTAGGCTGCCTCACGTTCAACTGTATCCTCTCTGCCTTTCTTGGAGCACTCTATCTCTCTAGTAAGCTGTGCTTGTTGTTACTTTAAGTTTCCTATATCAGCTTCGAGATTTGCTCAAACTCGTCTCAGCTGATCAGCAGAGCTTGGAAAACTCCAGAAATATTCATACGTGCCAATCTTGTCTTTGAATAGGAGATCGTCATCAACTAAGGTCTGCAGCACATCCTTCACAGTTTGACTGACCACCCCTTTCCTGGGCCTTGCTTCTCCAGTTCACGCAGAAGATAGATGTCCTGGCTTTCATATAAAGGTTGACTTCTCTTTTCGTCCAGAGAGAGACTTCTTTTCTTCGACATGAACACTCCCACATTTGCGACGATACGTTCTGCTTGCAACCGAGAGAGATGCTCAACTTCGAATCTGGATGGGTCTACCACCGTGGACGCCGCCTGTGCACTGCGCTGCGACTGTCAGTCCACAGGCTTTCTCCTCAACTTGGCGGCCATGCCGACATTTCCATGACTAATCAATTGACTCCTTTTTGCCTACAGTTTTGTTTTTGTTTTCTTCTTCATGCAATGTGGCTTGTACTCACAGTGAGGTACACGCATCTTATCGGTGCGGAAGCCTGACATTGGCAATCCTGATCAATCCGATGCTCTGTGATAGGGATTGTGAAGAGGAAAGTGAAGCCCCTGAGGAGGCGAGAGGTAACTTGTAATCCATGAACGGCAATATGTACTATGATAATTCTGAGGGAATGCCGACAATACTCATAGGCAAGAAGGTACGAGGCAAGGGGCACAGATGAAAGAGCCCATCCACAACAAGGAAAAAGAATACCTCAAGTGCTGAAATACAGAGCGCGACTCCTGTGAAATTGACTGTAATAAAAACCTGTGACAGGCAGATGAGTGTCTTCAGAGCTGGGTACCACTCGACTAGATTGATCGCTGGCATCGCATGTCTCCTCCTCCCGATCAACTTTGTCGAACTCCGATCCGCTGAGTCACCAATTAGCACGACCTAGAAGATCACTGGTGATTCGGCCAGAGGCAATGCTGAGAATCTCGCGAGGCCTAAACGGGCCCATGGAAACCCCGGAGGTGTAAGATATGGCTGTCTGCGAGCTTCTGCTTCCTCTCTGCGTGTCGACTCTTTTTCCTCCCAGAATTCTCTCTCTTGCATATGATCCCAGCACTCAGTCCGCGCTCAGCTTTCTCCCCAATTCTTCCATCTCTCAGATTAGCGTCCTCATCTCCATCGCTATTTTTTTCTTCTTCCTTCCCCTATTTCAATCCTCTCCCGTGCCACCCTCCTCTGTTCCAACGTTCAAAAAAAAACTCCCCCCCTTTCCGGATTTCCCTCCAATCATTTTTGGTACCTTTTTCCATAATCAATCCTTAAAAAAAACCGCCTTTGTTTTTAGCATACTCTATATAAAGAGTATTCACCGCAGCATACTCTATACAAAGAGTTTTAACCAAGTACAATTTTTACTACAATACTCTGCATGTGGTGTATGGAATAGGCTTAATGTTGTTCCCACTTGCCAAGCCAAAATCCTAGTAAGTCCACCATAGTGCCATATACCCTCATCATGGACGCAAATAGCTGAATTCCCTTGTCAACATAGCCAAGGATAAGGAAACTCAAAAAAAATACTCATTACATTGTGGTATGCAGTCAAACATGTGCTGAACATCAAGCAAGCTCCCACATTTGGCATATTTATCCTCCAATGTACTTCGATTTGCATCTCTTGGAAATAGTTTAGTACTTCCTCACAAAACCCATAATCGGTATATCTTAAAATATCAAAAATATCCCTGTTCTTCTCTGTCTTCAGCATAGAATGAAAGAGCAAACATAACAACTAAGTATGTACAAAGTATCAAATCACACGCACAACTTTTGGGTGGTTTTCACACCTCGAATGCGCAGCAATACGATAACGTGCTAGAACAAGGTTCCGATGGGTGATCTTCCAAGAAGAATCCTCAAAATAAACAAAGAAACCCTCATCATCCAATGTGTTATTAGAGATAAAACTCTTTGTAAGAGCTCCTACATATCAAACATTATGCAAAATAAGCATATTTCTTAAACCAAACTACAATCACATATCACCAATACCAACTATCAGGGTTGAATCAATCAACTGTTAAGAACAAGTACCCTATTCCTAGAATAGATAAGCTTTTGATCGTCTTCAAGGTGAGAAGATCTTCTCCAAGATTGATCTCATGTCTGGTTACTATCAGATAAGGATCAAGGAAGAAGATATCCCAAAGATGGCCTTCAACACAAGATATGGACACTTTGAGTTCCTAGTTATGTCATTCGGGCTCACAAATGTGCTTGCCACCTTCAACAAGTTAATGCAGGATATCTTTAGGCCATATCTTGATGACTTCGTACTTGTCTTCTTTGATGACACCTTAGTCTATTCTAAACAGGAAGAAGATCATGAACCCCAGCTTCGGATTGTCCTTGAGATAATGAGGGCACACAAGCTCTACGCTAAGATGAAGAAGTGTGCACTCTTCAAGCATCAAATTGAATATCTGGGATTCATCGTATCAGCAGAAGGAATCTCAATGGATTCGGCCAAAGTCAGAGATGTTCTGGAATGGTCAATACCAACAACTATCAAAGTAATACACAGTTTTCTTGGATTTACTGAAGAAGCAAACATCCATTGCATGGCCAGCTGCCGAACAATCTAGCTTTGATAAATTAAAGCAAAGTTTGGTATCAGCACCTATACTGAAACTTCCAGACCTCAGTAAGGAGTTTGAAGTAGTAACTGATGCTAGCACGCTTGTCTTAGGATGTGTGCTCATGCAAGAAGGTCATCCTATATGATACTCTTCAAGAGGAAACTGAAGAGCCATGAGAAGAATTATGCTACCCATGATCTAAAACTATTAGTTGTCATCCATGCTTTAAAGGTTTGGAGACACTACCTGTTGGGTAACAAGTTTACTCTATTGACGGATCATAAAAGTCTCAAGTGGATCTTTACCCAGAATGAGCTCAACATGAGGCAACGTCGGTGGATTGAAGTGCTGGAGGAGTATGATTTTGAGATCAAATACTGACCTGGAAAGGAGAATGTAGTTGCTAATGCACTCAGTCGCAAGGCATTCCTTAATTCTCTAATCTTGCAAAATCCATCAACAACTAGATCTCTAGCCACAAAGGTATCCATGCCAAACAACCCAATACTTGAGCTAGCGAGAGAAGAAGCATGCCATGATCCAGCTTATCAAAAGATACTAAGGGAGATCCCTATCAGGGACCAGGACCAAAAGCTACAGGTTAATTATCATGAGTTCACTATCAATAGTGGACTTGTCTACTATCGAATGAGATTACGCATACCGACAAGCCAGTCACTTAAGTAGAAGATACTGTGGGAAGCTCATGATTCCCCTTTCTCAGGACATCCTGGCTATGCCAAGACTCTCAATGCAGTTAGGAAAAGCTACTATTGGGAGAGGCTTAAAGGTGAGGTTCTCAAATATATCACTGAGTGTTTATCTTGTCAATGTATCAAAGCCGAACATGTCAAAATTCCTGGAAAGTTGCAACCACTTGACATTCCCCAAATGAAATGGGAATTCATCAGTATGGACTTTGTTGTTGGCCTACCCCAAGTTTAGGGAGGATAGAATTCCATCATGGTTGTGGTTGACATGCTTACTAAGGTTGCACACCTTATTCCTATCAAGACAAACTATAAAGCCTCAGACATAGCAAGGTTGTTTATCAAAGAGATATTCAAGCTACATGGGTTACCCAGAAGAATCATTAGTGATCATGATTCTCTCTTCACATCACACTTCTGGAGAGCTATCTTCGAAGCCATTGGGACTCAAATCTGTTTTAGTACAGCCTACCATCCCCAAACTGATGGCCAAACAGAGCGAGTCAATCAAGTCATCGAGGATATACTAAGGGCACATTGTTTCCGTGAACCAAAAAGGTGGATTCAATACTTGCCCTTGGTTGAGTTTGCCTACAATGCTTCTTACCAACAAAGCATTCAGATGACCCCTTTTCAAGCATTGTATGGTCAAGACTGTCGAAGTCCCTTAAACTTCTCAGATCCAACCTTGAGGGTTTAAGCTTCAAGGCAGATGCTAGAAGAGATGGATGAGCAAATAAAGTCAATAAGACAGGACATCCAAGCCACCAAGGATAGACAGAAGGCATACGCGGATTTGAAGCATCAAGATAGAACCTTCAAGGAAGGAAACATGGTCTTCATTTGCGTACGCCCAAAGAAGAGTTCCCTATCCTTAGGGGATTGCAAGAAGCTAAGTCCAAGGTATTGTGGGCTATACAAGATCCTCAAGTGCCTAGGACCGAATGCTTATAGACTGCAACTTCCTGAGAACCTAAAGGTTCATAATGTATTCCATATCAGCGTATTGAAGAAGTATGTACCTAATCCTAGCCGTATACTTGATGACCAACAAGTTGTAATGCCTAGACAAGGAGTCCTTGAGCTACGACCTGATATGATCTTAGATGTTAGGGAGAGACAACTCAGATCCAGAACCTTGAGAGAATGCGTATTCCATATTAGCGTATTGAAGAAGTATGTACCTAATCCTAGCCGTATACTTGATGACCAACAAGTTGTAATGCCTAGACAAGGAGTCCTTGCGCTACGACTTGATAGGATCTTAGATGTTAGGGAGAGATAACTGAGATCCAGAACCTTATGAGAATGCCTAGTCCAGTGGAAATATTATCCCAAGGAGGATGCAACTTGGATGGATGAGAGCACTCTCGACCAACAATATTCCCAGTTCTTCTCGAGATGAGAACATCTCGATTCCTCCAAGGGGGAGAAAATGTAATATTCCCGTTTCAAAAAATATTGCTAGTCCGACTTTCCACACCACGCGTAAAACTCATGCAAAGGTTAATTCTAGCATCAGAGTTACCGGCAGTGCAATCTATAAACCGTACGCGAGGGATCATGACCTCCCCATTGGCAAATTGGGACCGAGGTTCAAAACCCGCATAACCGTAGGTGAACTCCCTCTTGGGAGGAGGGCAAGAAGATAATGTTGAGGTAAAATTATTGCAATTTTTTTTTTAATTTTCCTTCCTTAGCCGATGCGTGGTTGAGGGAAGGGGATGGGCTATTAAGGGCAACATGAGGAGGTGGGGGGAGGATGCCAAGCAAGGGGGCCACGTGGGGGGGAGGTCCCCTCTCCCCTAGACTATAAAACCCCCTTTGGGGGGACTTGGGAAGGATGGTTGGAAGAGGGAAGAAGCTGCAGAAGTCGCAAGGAGTGAAAGAGGAAGGGAGAGGCTGCGTCACTGCAGGAAGCCGCCGTGGAGAGGGAGTGGAAGTCGCTGCCTAATCAAGTCGCCACCCGCCGTCCATGCTGCCATTGGCCATCTGATGCCATCTTCATGCCACCTTCCACGTCTAATATTGGCTTTCCCCCTTTCCACGTAGGTTCAGCAGCCCCAAAAGCTTCTTAGAAGCTTTTAAGGGGGCTTCTCTAAGCCCCCTTCCCGTTGGATCCACCATAAGCGATTTCCCAGCACTGGATTTAAAGCCCTTCCCATTAGTTCCTCAATAAGCCCATCCCGGGATTTGAAGCAAAGGAAGCTACTAAGGCCCTAGGCCGGTTCTTCGTAAAGAAGAAGAGGGGTTTCTCTAAGCCCCTTCCCACTTGGTTTTCCCCATAAGCCCATTGAAGAGGATTTCCTTAAACCCCCCAGATTTTGAACAAATTAAGTATAAAGCCCTTTCCACCAATCACCCACAAGCCCCTAGGTTTGGGATCTAAAGTTCCCTTTTCCGCAAGGCCCACAAAACCATTCCTAGTCAGAATTTCAAGGAGAAGAATCTCTCAAGCCTCCATTTCCGCAAGGGCCTTCACAAGAACCCTAAGGCCTTCCAAAGCCAAACTCCGCAAGTTGGTACTTTGGTCAAGGAAGCCGTACCTCAAAGGGAATTGCACGTACGAGGGAGACGGACCAAGATCATAAGACTGTGAGCCAAGGCAAGAAGTTCGAAATCCATGAAGGCAAACCAGAGGTCGAATTCACGATGGCCCCTAAAAAGTCACAAGGCGCAACCGCAGGAGGATCATCTCCTAATATTCATGTGGATATTTCACCAAACCCACAAGTCCAAGTTTTCTTCCTATTTTTGATTTACCTCAAAGTATTGCAATTAGCATGGTTAATTCATGGAATTAGGATGCACTTATGCTTGTCAAATCCACCTAGTTTGATGCGATTGAAATTCGTTGGCTATTTTAAAAGAAGTAACTCACGATTGAAGATTGGTCATTTGTATTTTTCAATGGAATGAACGAAAAAAAACATAAGATGTCTATGCATTGTTAGCAAGTTGCCTTTGTGCATTACAAAGTAACGAATCAAGAACAACTAATGACTATCATTACAAAGTTGAAATTATTGTAGCACACCTTTGATTATGCACGGAAAGATTAAATTGCATGTCATAATTTTAGACAAATCTTCTTCGTAATGATTCATTAAAAAATCATTACTAACCATAGGAAATTGCAAAGCATGGAAAGATTCTAAGGCTGCATGAAGTAGGCTAACTTTAGCTTCAATTGGCATAAATCTCATTTAATTGCGTAGTAGTTAGGAAAAATTGTGTAATGCTCATTTAGCGTACGAATATTTCATTCAAAAATGTAGTTAGGGAAAGCTGCATGGTTCATTTTAACATAAAACCTTAAAAGCTTAGTAGTATGAATCGTGAATGCATGTCCTAGTGGGATCAATGGAAGTTATGCGAATTTTAACATGTGCTTGGTTTTAAGAAGAAAATTTAGGGATTGCGAATCTAGAGGAAATGAATCATGTGCTTACCTGAATTATGACGTAATGCAACTAGTTTTTCCCCTCTTTGATCAAGACAATATCTTTAGGAATATTCGTTCTTGTCGTAAGACAAGTAAATTGGATCACCCAAAACACCTAAACCGCAAAGGATTCTCTTAGGATGGTTAAATCGATACAATATACTGCACGTGCTAACTAGGGTTTAGCACATTAGGGACTTGACCTAGTCTCACTTATTGCTAAGTCAAAACTCTCATACCCGAAAGTCTTGCCCACATTCACGGAATGTAAGGACAATAGGACGAACTTGCAAGAAATGATCTACGGTTTCTACCCTATGGATCACTCGTTAAAAAGATGAAACTCGGATTGAGTTGGAACCCTAGGACCAAACGATGTCGGCCTAGTGCAATCGGGAATGGATTGGATATGAAGACACCCTAAATCTTGCTTCTTATCTAATCATGGTTCCGTGACCACAAGACGTCGTACGATGGGTGAAATAATCCCATGGAATATATGTGAAACTTGTGCAACAAGTTGCAACATCACATGATCTTGTGGTTTGATCACAAAAGCATGGCCAATTCCTCGGAATAAGATTGACAAATTCTTGCACAAGTTTATCTTGCAAGAAGATGAGTAGTCGTCCTGATATAGCACCTTTCTTGGGAAAAGTGACCAAGATAAGGGAATTAGATATATTTGCTTGAAAGCAAAGGACCAATCAATAATTTGGAGCAACATGGTCACCATGATTTACTGTTAATAGAACCTAAGGTATTGGTTTAGTTGGGTTAATAGGGTATAGCCCTAACCGAAGGACATAAGGGTTAACAAACAAACCCTTGGGGATCTTGCCAAGTCGCAATTGATCCCGGAACGAATGCTGGATGCATTCGGAGAGAAGGATTCACTTCTTAGCGGTTGGCCAAATAACAACCACTGGATATGATTGTGCTTGTAACAGTTTAGAGAGCACTGTTTGATTTGTTTGCTCAAGAAACTAAAGGATGAAAAGATATCTAATGCTTTCGGTTGAAGGCCTGAAGGAAGAGGCAGTCTCAGTTGCCCCCGACTGTTTTCCTGACCCTAACCAAGGGGGTTGTTTGCCGTACCAGGAAGGTGTACCGATCCCACCGCGAGAGGTCTCTCCGTTGATCGCTACTTGGAGTAGGAGGACGCTTGGGTGCCAGGGGCTCTGGTCGTAAATCCCTCGCCTTTCGGGGCCTGCACAAGAGGCCAATGTGACTCGGGATTAGATCTCGAGGCCCGCATACTAGTCCACGGGCAGAATCTTAGATTAGTAATCCCTGTGGATTGCTGGATAGCCTTCGGGAGGATTATGGATAAGCCTGCGGGCTGGACTTTATGAATGTATTCCAAAGATAAATATGATAACCTGTTGAAAAGGAACTTGTTTGACGCTATTTTTCTATATCAATTGCTAAGATTATGTGAAGGAACCAGTGTCTAATGGGCTAATTAAGGAAGCTGCTTGATGCACGTCCAACTAAATGTGGTAGGTAATTAGACAACTAAAGCAACCTTGAGGAAAGTGCGGTGGATGTGGCCATGGGTCCGTCCTATGGATGGGTGGTCCCGGTTGGCCGGGAACTTTTCTCAATCATAATGGACAGCAAGGAGATCTTCTCAAAGGAAATGAATAGCAAGGGCGCTGACCTAGAGTGTAGGTTATAATAACCCAGTTTATGCTATTTAAGGGGAACAGAATGGGACTATGCCTTATGGCAGAGAGATCGAGCCTTGCATCCCTCTCATTTCCCATTCTCCTTGAACCAAGTGCAGCGTGAATCCGCTTTGGCCCTGGCGTTTCTGCATAAAAAAGTTCACTCAGGGTTCGATGCTAGTTTCCATTTAGGAAATGACCATTAGGAAAAACCCTGATTCAGGTCGTCCTAAGTGAGAATGGCCAGAATACTTCCACTATGTGGCAGACGCAGAAAGTCCTAGATCGTAAAGCCCATAACATTCCATGGGAGTGCCTGGCAGAGCTTTCTAAATCTCCTTTCCGATGGACTGCTAAGACATGTCTTGAAGGGAACAGGTGGACACGTTACAAAATGCAAAGGGTTTCCCATGCCTTGCCAACATCTACAAGAAACAAGCTCTTTCTACAGGTAAAAGAAAGCTTGTATCACCAATTTTCAGCTTTTGTAAAGTTTCAGCTGTAAATTTATGTCCCATTCCATGTGGATCCCGTAAACTAGGCTATTGAGTCACTTCTTTAGCCAACCCATCACTTTGAAGTGGTAAAGGCAAAGCTACAGGCTTAAACTTCTTTGCAAATTTTTTGTACTTTGTATCCACCGTTGCTTCAGCCCTATTTTGCAGCCCATATTGTAACCAATAACATTCATGCTTAGCAAACTCTTGAATGACTTCATACATTTATAAAGTGTCAACATAAATAACCTCTTTTTTTGCCATGCTTTCAACATTAATTGCTGCAAAAATTTTAGCCACTGTATCAACATTAATTAGCCTTGAAAACAACCCTAAAATACTTTCATTTGTAGCCATCAAACCATATGTCTTTAGCTCTTTTTCAGCCCATCCTACATATTTCTTTTCAGCCGCCCCGCACATGGCTGAAACATTCTTAAAACTGCCAAGACTACATGCTGTCCATTCTTGCAATCCAGACACAAACACAGTTTTCCCCTTTCTTGGAGGCATAATTATCTTCATAGAGAAACTGCCATAGCCTCCCCTTTCAGTAGTGCTATCTAAAAACCCTTAAACTCTCGTGCATTATGTGGCATGGGATTATCCCGCAACTTATCCCAATTGCGGGGATGATTCACACAAACTGTGATAAACTGTATTGCCTTTCTATTGTCTTTACTTTGAACCCGAGCATATGAAGAACCATCATCCAAGGCTTTTGTTTCCAACCTTGATTCTGAAATATAGGCCTGCCTTAGAATCGCTAGATAACTACATGAATCTTGCACAAAAAAATGATATTCATCCCTAACATCTCCAATAGCCACGGGTACATTTGGACAAGCTGCATAAAGATCTCCTAATGAATTGTTTGCTGCCCACATGCGCCATCTTGGATCTACATCAATTGGCCAACCTCCATTCTCATACAAACTGCGTGCCATAACATTGATTTCAAAACCATGATCTAAGAGAGCTATGCAATGTGTCTCTCTTTCTCTCACTTTAACAATTGTTTCTGTTGTAGCACAAACCCAATGCATTCCTGAATAATGACTGCTTGGAATAAAATGACCATCTACTTCTTCATGTGCTTGTTGATGGACATCTCTATTATACATAGTCTTTTCTCTATGCTTAGTGTTGCCCATAATACCATTTTCAGCCACAAGCTTATTGTTTATACTTGGAAATCTAACCCATTTTCAGCATCAACCTGTTTCAAACAGCATTACATACATCATCATATTCCCTCTGAAGATATTTCTCTATGTCTTTGTCAACCTGCATCAATGCTTGCAAGACTTCACCATCAAACTATCTTTTTCGTTTCAGCATATCAATGATTGCATCATGAAATTCATGCTTTGCGATTCCAAGAACTTCACCAAGTGTGAATTCCACTCTACTGCCAAGCAAGCGATCTTCCAAGACTTTTATAAGATTTGTGGTAGTCTCAAGATCTAATTATAACCTGTAACCGAGCTGCTTGCCCCTTTTCTTCCCTTCTTGTTTCTTCTCTTGAGATGCATCATCCATAACATGCTCAGGTATGGATTTTTTAGTCTTTTTTTGTTGCTCCATTTTACTTCGTGTCATGCATTTAGATGGGACTAAAGAGGAAGGATCAGTAGTGTCCTCATCTCTTCTTCTCTTTTCTTCCACAAGAGCTTCTTGATTATGAACCTCAGCCAAATAAGCATAGGCTGAAAATGAGTCCACTGGTACACTCCATCCTGTTCTCCCTCGTATACTCTGACTTGCATCAGCCAATTCAGACTTTGTTATTTTTCCATTTTCCATGCAGTCTAATGCTTGCATCCAAACACGAGATTTTGCTTCAGCCATGATTCCTTTACAAGCTTCATCAATCCTTTTAATTCTCAGCCCATATGTGGTTGCATCTATGGCAGCAAATGCTATCCTTACAGCCATATCTTCCAACTTCTTTTGCATGCCACCATTTCCAAAATTTGGCTCTATTGGAAGACCAATTTTTGTTGCATGTATTTTTCCATCTTTCCAAAAGATTACCCTTTTTGCTTCGGCTTCATGGTAAGCTGTACAATCTCGCTTTTCGTATTGTAAACTATCACTCCAAATGCATCTCCTCTTGTATCCTTCTTTGTACGGTCTTTGGGCTGTTGTCCGAGCCTTCTCTTCTACCTTAACATCCAGCTTTTCGACCTTTGCATAGATCTCTGTCAAATTCATCCTCAAATCATGCATGACTTTGATCAATTCATCCACAACATCATCTTTAAGAGCTCGACAAACATGTATAGCCGGTTGTTCCACCATACCTACAAGCATCATGGCTGCAAATTTAGTCCCCTTTTGAGCACTGGCAATTGTGGTGCATGTACCCTATCTTAATTTCATCCACTCTCTCTTTACGAACATATGCATTGCTTCAGTTACATTAGCCCAATCTGATTTCAGCCTTGTTCTAGAAGAGGCATCTTCTAAATGATCTGTCAGCTTCTCTTGCAAGACAGGATATACATGTTACAACTATATATATCATCTCTCACTTGATTTGGGTCTCACCTATATATACTAACTCTACATCAATATGAATCATTCTTTGGGAGCATGTCTTGTGTATCTTTCTCGTACTCTCTCTCTCTCTCAACATGGTATCAGAGCTATGGATGCGTAGCAACAACAAGGAAGATAAGTTGTTTCATTGTTTATACTTGATTGAATTCTTTGCACAAGTGATGATTTGATACATGAACTTGTTCAATTTAAAAGTATTAGTTAATTTTTTCTTTTTAAAAAAACCAGGTCTGGGTGTGTAGCTCTTGTCGTGCTCCCGAATCCTGTCAAACCCGCTTGTCAATCAGAGTTTTGGATCAAAAGTTATGACAGTTCAGGATTCAAGACAACAATTCTGCTGGAATCTGCGATTCTTTATTTAAAACTGTAATTCTAATTACAATTCCTTAATCCTCAATTACAATTTGTTAATCGCTTATCTTCGTTAATGACGTTGATTATGACAAGCAAACATCTTGCTATTTTAGTGATGTTTTATTCTCGTTGATGTTCTTTGTTTGACCGAAATAGCACTTTTCTTATACGCGTCATCTTGTCTTGGACATTACGTCTCTCTATTTCGGGCTTTCTTTTTAGTCACTCAATACTTTTCGTCGTTCTTATGTGCATCTCCCTATTTGGATTGTCACGCATCTCAACTACGCTTGTCTTGTTCATGGTTTGTAGATTCTGTAATCTCATCTTATTTGTTTTGTCTCGAGATACATGCATGGCCAATTGCGTAATTGTTAACGGATATCCGTCTGGCCAATGTTTGGTTCCCTTCTTCCAAGGACAAGGATTTCCTGGGTGGAAAGCAAAGATGATGCTAATTCTTGAAGGTGATGAATTATTTGATATTGTCTTGGGCGGCCTGTCTTGCCCAGTTCAACCTATTGATGTGATGAATGACAATTCTCTGATTACTGATGGCCTGTTATTTGAACAATGGAAAATTGATCATACTGATTGGATCCGTCGTGACAAAGCGGCTCCTCGTCATATATTGTCTGCACTTCTTAACTCACTTATGCTGGATGTCTTTCATCTAGAAACCTCTCATGCTATTTGGGAGTATCTTATCTCAATGTTTGAGAAGAAGCCGATCACCAAAATTTTATATCTCCAAACTCCTTTGAAGAATCTTCAATATAAGGTTGGTATTTCTATGCACTCTCATATCGAGGATTTTAAAGACATTATCAATCAGCTTGGTGCTGCCGACACTCCTGTTGCTAAAAATCAGATTGTTACTCAATTTCTTCATACCATCAAAGATCCTTTATATGACAATATCATCACTATTTTGTCTAACAAGGATGATATCCACTTTGACAAAGCATGCATATCTCTTATTGAATATTCTCAACGTCATGAGCATCATTTGGAAAAATCTGATGTTATTTTGGTCACTCGCGAACAAAGGGATTTTGATGCTGCTTTTGTTGCTCGCAAGCGTCCCACTTCACGTTTTCAGTAGGGTGGATGCCCTAATCAAGGTGGTAAATCTTCACATTATTTTTTTCCTAACAAACATTGTTCTTATTGTGATAAGAAAGCCATGTGGCTTCTATGATTGCTGGGCATGTCAATATGATGAGGAGCATGGAGTTACTACAAAGCAACCTCGCTCGTCCAAAAGTTTTCCTCCTTGTGATTATTGTGCACATACAGATCATCCGTCTCATCGTTGTTATAAACACAGATATGATGAAGAACGTTCTCGAGCTTATATTGTTCAACAAACTACAATTCATGATGATCATACTCATCAAGAGCTCAATTCCGTCCATCATGATATCTCTCCAGAAAAGGTACTTCATGTTCATGATGGTTCTCTATTCATCATTGATTCCATTCTCTTCCTGTCAAGAAGTTTGTTTACCTTGCGGATGATACGACTTGTCAAGTCAAAGGAGTGGGTGATTTATATCTAGGGACTGTTTCATCCACTAGAATATTAAGAGGAGTTCTTCATGTTCCAGATTTGCAAAGAAATCTTCTTTTTGTTGCTTGTCTTGTTGATCTTGGTTTGTTTGTTGGCTTTGATCATAATCAATGTCGTATAGAGAAAGACAGACATACTATAGCACTGGCTCCTCGACATGGTAATCTATTTGAGCTATCATTGAACGATACAGTTGCAAATGTTGTTACTGCCCCTGGAGATGCAGATTGCAAATTATGGCATCAACGATTTGCACACTCCAATTTTTCCAAAACTCTTGATCTTCATCGTCATGGTCTTGTGCAAGGTATGGATCTTAAATCTCATCCACATATGGGAATATGTGAGTAGTGTGCACTTGGAAAACACCATCGTTCACCTTTCCACACTTCTACTTCATCACATTCATGTGCTCTCTTGGATTTGGTTCATACCGATATTTGTGGTCCTTTTCCTACCTCAAAGTCTCAATATCGATATTTTATAACTTTCATTGATGATTTCTCATAGTACACACATGTCTATCTTCTTCGACATAAGTCTGAGGCTTTATCTATATTTAAACAATACAAGATAAGTGTGGAGCTTCAAACTGGATTCTCTATAAAGACTCTTCGCAGTGAGAATGGTGATGAATATGTATCCAATCTATTTGATGAATTCTGTAAGGATCAAGGTATTCATCATGAGTTTACAGTTCCTTATTCTCCTCATCAAAATGGTGTTGCTGAGCACAAAAATCGCACTATTCTTAATGTATATGTTGCATGCTTATACACTCTGGTTTGTCTCAAAAGTTTTGGACTGAAGCAGTTCTAACAACCGTTTTTATTCAAAATCATCTTCCAACAACTGCACCTGCTGGTAAAATTCCTATAACAATCTGGATAGGAAAGACACCTTCAGTCTCTCACTTTCGCACATTTGGCTGCATTGCTTATATTCATGTGCCCAAGGACACTCAACATAAGTTTGATCCTCGAGGTTTGAAGGTTATTTTTCTTGGTTATTCAGATCATTCCAAAGGTTACAATTTTTATGATCCTTCTACTCAAAAGGTTATCATTAGTCGTGATGCTATATTTGATGAGAAGACTATGGGTGGCACATGGTCATCAGATGTTTCAAATGATACACAGTCTTTGATTAGTGCATTTTCTTACTTGCTTTGTAAGTCTACTAATTCTGATGATCATAAACCTCCTTCACCTCCAAAGAAGATTGATGAAAATTTGGAGATATATGTCGATCTTCCTATTGAGATAGAGCATGGATTCTATTCTATTGAATATGATGTCTTTGATGATGCTATGTCTGTCCAAGAGGATCCAATATCGTATATGGAAGCTATCAATTCGTCTCAAAGGGATCAATGGCAAGAAGCTATGCAAGCTGAGTACGATTCTTTAATCTCCAAAGGTACATGGATTCTTACTGAACTCCTCCCAAATCGTGTTCCTATCAAATGTAAATGGGTTTATAAAACCAAGACCAAAGTTGATGGCTCCTTTGATAATTTCAAAGCACAACTTGTTGCAAAAGGTTACTCGCAGATTGCAGGACTAGATTATCAAGAAACATTTTCTCCCATTGTGCGCTCCACAATTGTTCGTATGCTTTTGGCTTTTGCAACACTATTTGATCTAGAAATTCACCAAATGAATGTTAAAATGGCTTTTTTCAATGGAGATCTTGAAGAAGAAATCTATATGGAGCAACCTGAAGGTTTTATGATTGCAGGAAAGGAGCATCTTGTATGCTAGCTTCATCGTGCATTATATGGATTGAAGCAAGTCTCTCGTGCTTGGTATATTAAGATTGATCAGTTCCTCACATCTAAAGGTTTTGTTGCATGTTTTGCTGACCCAAATCTTTACATCAAAAGGGAGGACAAATGCTTTATTATTCTTGCTCTATATGTTGATGATACTATTCTTGTGTCAAATAATATTGCTTCATGGATGCTATGAAGAAGCTTTTATTTACTGCATTTGAAATGGTGGATCTTGGTGAGATACATTCTTGTTTGGGTATTCAAGTTCAATGACACCGACAACAAGGCATTCTCTTTCTTCGCTAGACAAAGTTTATTAATGATATTGTTAAGAAGTTTAGGTTGACAATTGCGCACTCTGCCAACACTCCCATTCTTTCGAGATCTACCAAGGGTACATCTACAACACGCAATGAAGAATCAGCCATTCATCAACCTTTTGCTAATCTTTTTGGTTGTCTTCAATTTATTGGTTTAAACACAAGACTATATATTTTATTTGCAGCTAACTTTTTGGGACAGTATCTTTCTTCCCCTTCCACTATTCATTAGAGTGCTGCAAAACGTATTCTTAAGTACCTCAAGGGTACTATGGAGTTTGGTCTTATTTATCGTCGTCAAGAGGATTCTTCTTTATCTTCTTCAACTTCTCTTGACCTTATTGGATATACAGATGCTAATTGGGCAAGTTCACATTTATCCATGCGATCTACAAGTGGGAATTTTTTATTTGTAAATGGATGTTTGGTTTCTTGGTCCAGCAAGAAACAACGATGCGGTTTCTACAACAGAGGCCGAATATGTTGCTACATCATTAGCAGCTCGCGAGCTAGTTTGGCTTCGACAACTACTTGTAGATTTGGGACATCCTTCATCATCTACTACACCTCTTCGATGGGACAACCAAAGTGCTATTAGTCTTACCAAAGACTATATACAACATAGTAAATCAAAGCATATTGCTATTCATTATCATTATGTTCGACATGAAGTCAAGAAAGGTTGCATTATGGTGGAGCATTGTCCCAGTGATCAAATGGTTGTAGACATCTTCACAAAAGCTCTTAGTGAAGCTTGCTTTAGTTCATTAAGACATGCACTTGGTATTGTTCCAAGTTCTTGTCTCACTGATTGAGGCATGTATCATTGTATTTAAGAAAACTTTATAGTAAATCATTTTTGTATCGTAGGTATGTGTAGGGGCTCAGGTTTTTTCCTTGTTCTCCCCAAGGGTTTTTTCACTCGCAGCCAGAGACCTTTGTTTGAGTGGGGATGTTACAACTATATATATCATCTCTCACTTGACTTGGGTCTCACCTATATATACTAACTCTACATCAATATGAATCATTCTTTGGGAGCATGTCTTGTGTATCTCTCTCGTACTCTCTCTCTCTCTCAACAATGCAGCCTTTAGAAACAAATCAATTTTTTGACTCTTCAATGATTGCTGCTCATCAGCATCCAATTGTACATAGCGACTTTCAAATTCATAGAGCAAAGCTGTAGCAGCCAACCCTTCATTCGGCTTTTCAACCCAATCTATAAATGTTTTTTTAGTTACCAATCCTACATCTTCCAAGAAAAACTCTTCTCTCAAAGCTTTCTTAAAAGTAGCCCAATCAGCATCTCTTCTATGTAATTCATCAATTTGATCATGCAGAGCATGCATGGCCAAACAGGAGAAATACAGACTCCATGCATACTTGCGGTACCCCATGAAACATCATATTTTCTTCATAAAACTGAATGAAGGCCAAAACATTTTGACCTTCAAATAGCTTCAATTCATGTCCCATTGCCTACAATGCATTCACGGCTAAGGAATCAATTCTTTCTGCTTCCTGCCGAGTTTGCATCTATTGTTGTAACAACAATTGCTGCTATTGTTAATGCTGCAACAAAGCAATCATTTTTTGTAAAGCATCACCACCACTTGAAGCTGTAGAATCTCCCATCTCTACACACCTTTGCTGCCAACTTTCACATTGGATTCACCACTGTCGGAGCGTTTGTTGTTGAAAGTCTACCGCGGGGGTAAGAGACAGTAGGGTGAAGGGAGATTCAAAGGGTGGAGTAGATGGAAGATAAGGGGTTGAAAGAAAGAGAAGATATAAAAGAATATTCGCAGAAAGAAATAGAAGACGTAGAATAATACTCACAGAATTGAAGCCTGTCAGTTTATTTCTCCATTATGAGAAGACAAATCTCTTGTACACAAAAATGTACACAAAATAATACCTTCCTCTATGCTGCTCAAACCACCAATTTGATGCTTTCATTGGATCCAAAAGGGGTGTAAAATACCAGCATATCTGGCTAGAATTCTGCCAGATCACTCCTTCTTCATCTCCCACTTGGGAGTGTTGTTTACTACCTGAAAATAGCGATCGTGGCACGCGTGATTTCATCCATCTCTCTTTTTACATAGAATCCTCACAGATGGCTGAAAGCTACATGCTTTCTTTTGCATGTCATCCTAATCTAGAAGTTATCTATAATTTTTTGGAATTTAAAAAAAAACAAGAGATAATATCTAAAATATCATAAATTGGCTACACTTATCCAAAAAACTAATATGTTTGAACCATGGACACTAACACTAATGTCTAAAATGGCATTGGCTCTCTAGATCAATAAGAAAGCCGCACTTTAAAGTTTTTCACATGGTGTGCGTGATAAGAAAGCTCCACTTTAGAGTTTTTCACATGGCGTGCGCAATCAATACGAAAGCTACACTTTAGAGTTTTTCACATGGTGTGCGCATAGCGGCACGAAAACATCAACATGAGAATAAGCTTCGATCTTGTTCTATCATTGAATATTTAATAAAATGGAGAGGTTTACCACCCAAAGTAGCTTCTTGGAGGCCTAATTCCATATTACATGATTTTCCTTACCTATTACGGAATACATTGGTGGTTGAAGCTTACTAACTATGGAGCCAATTATGGTGCAAATAGGGACCTAATAGTAGATTATTTTAGAATAGTTTTTATTCTATCTAATTTTCAGCCAAACTACTCTTCAATAGCTACATTTTGACATATGGCACACTTCGTTTGGATGCTTATACTAGAAGTTATGGCAGATTTTGCTCAGCAGAGTCTATTCTTACAACAACCTGTCTAGTTCATTTTGAGCCCATCATTTGAGGACTTAAAGGCTCCAAGTACTTTTGAAGCATTCTTGCTTATGTATATAGTTGAGGCTTTCTTCCATTCTCTCATCTTAGTCCATATGTCTCTCATCTTTCATTCATTCTCCCATTTGCAAAGCTGAAAATGTAGTAGTACTCTGTTCTCTAACCATCATTTTCTAATCTTGTAAGTTTGTTTTTGAGGGCAAAAACCCTTAGGAGGAGATGGATTGTAAGAAGGTAGGAAGAATGGTGGTTTAGTATCAAAATAATAGTAATATGATGTCACACTAATATAGATATAAAAGGAGGGGATATGTGATTTTTCTCATCTTTTTGGAAACATTAATACATTACTATCCTTCTCCTCATTACCTTGCTCTCAACTTGAATGGCTTCTTACTTCTTTCTATCTTTCTCTCTCCTTGTCACTCTCTTTCTCTCACCTCTACACTCCATCTCTCTCTTTTGTAATCTTCTCTGCTGGCTCCGCTGCTCCATTTCTCCGTCCCTAGTTTTCTAGCCCTTTACACATCCCCCACAGTTATTCAAGGCACATCAATGGTAGGACATACTTAGAGAGCTTGTCTTGCTTGACCTGTCACCTTGGCCCATTTGTACAATTTTTTTTCACACTCCATCTCAGTACCATTGCAATCAATAGTGGTGAGCAAGGCATGAAAGACCATGGAGAGTACACTATACTCTTCAAACAATATATATAGCCACTAGCTACCAACAACTCTAGCATCAATGAGCTTAATTATGCTACATCATGTTGTCAAAATCACAAATGATGTCTCAACAAGTCTTAATCTACTTCTCCAACATCGACAATTTTTTCCACCCCATTGAACCCTTGCTTTATCCACACATTGCTATGAGGAACCAGACCAATAGTCTTCTAACTACGTCATATCTAAGTATACACATGCACTCACATAATATCTGCACTACAATCTATACACAGTTTGGGTACTCAAGTGTAGGACAATACTCTCTGCTTGCTTAAAGTTTGACCTGCCTCTCCCAAACTAATCAAACTATGTCTTGTGCATGATAAAAAGACTAGCACTACCCCCAAGGAGAGACCACAAATGAGAGGTTTCTCAATTGCAAGTATTGAAGACTCCAATGAAAGTACTATCAGCTCTTCATCAACACTTAACTTTGAATTCTTATCCTTTATCATCTTGCAAGCCCACCAAAGAATCATCACCTGTAGAATCCCCAAAACATCAACACTTGTGCCAACCCATGAGTGAGACTCCCAACAAAAACTAGCACTATCACCAACTTCAATAATGCTATCACCAACCAATCAATCAAACAAAGTGGCACCCACCACTTTCATTTGCACCATCACAAAAACTCCTCCAATGCAAACCACATAAGTCCCTCCTAGACCCACGTCTCTTCAATGCATACCAAAGCTTGCTATCTACGACGATGAGTGCCATGGGACTGACACTCATCTAGGAGGGGGTAAAGTTAACCCTCAGACAAACAAGATGGAAAATTTTGAAAATCTAAAGCAGAAGATAAGGCCAAGGAAAAATCGAAACAAAAGATGAAGGCGCACCAAGAAAAATATGGAAACACAAGAAGTATTGAAAAGTCCTAAATCAAGGAGAAATGCACACAAGAAAAAGTGCAAGTCAACACTTTTGTAAAAGAGTGCAAGGTGCATCATGATTTATTTTAAGAGCGTTGGGATGGGCAGTAGGAAGGATTCTAGGAAGATAGGAGGACAATGGAAAAAAAGGCCTAAGGCCATGACCACCCATGTAAAAAAGGGATAAGAGAATGACCACCCAAAATGGATTAAGGGTTTTATATATAAAGTTGAAAAGTGAATGAGAAGCTCATTCTTGGTGTGTAGCAAAAAGCTTCTTCTTCTTCTTCTTCTCTTCTTCTTGCCTTCTTGTGTGCGCTTGAGTGTGAGAGTGAGAAAGTGTGAGAGAGTGAGGGAGTGAGTTTGTGAGAGTGAGGGATTGAGGAGAAGAAGCTTCCCATCTCCCCTCTTCTTCTTCTTCTCTTCTCTTCTCTTCTATTGTCTCATGCGGCTATGGAGGATGGAGCTTGATAGAGAGGGATTGAGGTTGCTTGCTGACATCAAGGATCATGGAGCTACCAGTGTGCAAGAAAGGGGAGGGTACTTGATTGAGCAATGTGAGAGGTAGCCATGGCTGCTTGGCTTGAAACGCTTGACCAATAAGCAGTCCATAGGTCTCAAGGGTTGAGCAAGAGAGATCCCTTCAATAATACATAGAAAGAATGGGATTTTGTAGTGTGTACATCTCATTTAGTTGGCTCAATACCAATTGGGAATCCCCCTTTACTAATAAACTAATGGATACCACTCTTTCTAGCAATGTTCAGGCCTATGATTAAAGCATTATATTCCTCCATGTTATTGGTAAATCCAACCCCAAGATAAAGAGGTAATTTCATCACAACTCTACATCGAGAGTCTTTAATAACTATCCCTATACTCCTTTCTTGTCAAGATTCACAAGCAGTGATGATGATAGAAGACTTTGATTTCCTAGACAAATGATCTTTCCTCTTGCTTAGTCAGTTTATATCCTTTACTCCACCAAATAAGCTTTCCCTGATGATATGGTTGCTCCAAGTATGGATGTTTCAAGTAAGGAAGAAGCCACCACATCAACCAATATTTTCTCTTATAGGTATTTTATTAGCCCTGCATTGACCTACAAGGTATTTGTTTTGTTAGTGCATTTAGAGATAAGAAGTTTTAATCTTATTATTATTAACCTTATTTTTAAATTCCACTCCCTCAAGTTATTCCAGTAATGCCATGGACTTATTCTTCCCTATTCTTACAATCTTGTAGGGACTGTCCCATTTGGACTCGGGTTTTCCTGGAAACAATTCTCTAAGTGCATCATAATATAAAACTAATTGTTCCTTCTTAAATGTATATTTCTTCTCTTTTAAATCATGTAACTACTTCATCCAACGCTAAGCCACTTCTTGGTGCAATAGACTTTGCAATTCGAGCTGATCCAAGTGGGCTAGAGTTGTAAAGCGCTCGAAAAGGGCATCCTCGTCACCTAAGGAATGATTGATTACAAATCTTATAGTTGGCAACTCAATCTCTAAGGGCAAAACACACTCCTTCCCATAGACTAGCTTGAAGGAGGTGTGGCTAGTGGATCGTTTAAATGTCGTGTTATATTCCCACACCTCCACATATAATTTAGTATCCCAGCCTCGCTTCTTTTGAGACATTATTTTTGATAGAATACCCACAAGCTGTTCATTTGTGCTTTCAACTTACCCATTTTCCTGGGGGTTATAAGGAGTTGTCTTGTTGTGCTTAAATTTCCACACTTGATTCAACTTTTCCATTACCTTGTTTAGGAAATGGGTTTCATGGTCCGATACTAATTCTTTTGGTGGACCGAATCGGCATATAATTTTCTCTAGTAGAAAACTGGTAGTCTCTTTTTTGTCGTCCTATCTCCTCGCTCGTGCTTCTCACCACTTTGTAAAATAGTCAGCCGCCACTATGATATATCTCTTCTCCATAGAAGACAAGGGGGTAATAGGACCCACAAAGTCAATGTCCCACTTCTCAAATGAAAGTATAGCCATAATCAGAGTAAGTGGTCACTTCCTATTCTTCCTACTATCATGATGTTGACAAGTATTGCATCTCTTGACATACTCAAATGCATCTTAGAATATGGATGACCACCAATATCTGGCTCTTAAAGGATTTTGGGCAGTCAATCGTCCAGCAAAATGCTCTACACAAGCATAGTCATTGCACTCTTTCAAAATGAATGGAACCTCGTCACGCATCACACATCGGTGATAGATATCATCAACCCCCTATTGATATAGTGTTTCTGTGATCAAAGAAAATTTCAATGCCTGCTGTCTAATTTTTCTCTCCTTTGATTTTGATAAACTGGCTCTAGTCTCTCTTATGGATAGGTAATGCATGATAGCAACATACCAAGAGGGGATCAAAGCTGTATCAATTTTAAACATTTCCTCAATATCATTTCCTTCAAGTAAAGTCTCTTTTAGCTCCGTGAAATCCACAAGGCATTCCACAATACCCTGTAACCTTGGTGGCTTACTCCTAATCTCATAATCAAATTCCTGCAAAGTGATTAATGACTTTGCTAAATGATGTGACGGTTGTAGCTTGTTCATAAACAATCTAAGCCCCTCCGCCTTTGTATAGAAAATTACCTTCGCTTAGAGGATGTAGTGCTTGAATTTTTTAGTCTCAAATACCATTGCAAGTCACAACTTCTCCATATAGATATAGTTGATCTCTGATATGCCCAACTTCTGACTAGCAAAGGCTATCGGATGATACCACTTTTTCTCCAACATTTGGGATAAATAACAACGAATACTATGCATGGTGGCTGTTGAAAATATGTAGAATATTTTGGCCCTTTTAGGTACTTTTAAAATTGGTGCTTTTACTAGCTCCTATTTCATATCATCAAAAGCTACCTTACAGGGGTCGCTCCATTCAATAAATAGCTAAAGGATAATAGATTCGTTAGTGGCAACGTTCTTTCTGCCAGGGCATTTATGAACCTCTAATATTACCCTAAAGATGACAGAAAGCCCTGTACTTATTTTGGAGTGCATGGAGGAATCATGGTGACTATGACCTTGATCTTTTTAGGGTCATTCGTGATTCCTATTGAGATGATCACATGTCCTAGAAATTTCCCATAAGACACTCCAAAGATGCACTTTCATTGGTTAAGAGTTATGCAAAATTTCCTACATCGCTCAAAACACTTCCTTAAAATAATCAACTATCTTCTTCTTATGGTGGTTATCCCCAAGTCATCCATAAACACTTTCAACTCCTTTGGGTAGATGTCAATAAAGGTTTTGTCTATTGTTCGTTGTCATGAACTAGATGCATTGCATAAACCAAAGGCCATCACATGGTACACAAAGGTATTGAAGATAGTAATGAAATTTTTTTTCAGCTTATCTGCTTTTGCAATTTCCATTTCATTATATCCTGCACAATCCATAAACGAATATATCTCCCTACTAGCTCTTTGGTCAAAAATCTAGTCAATAAAGGGCAATGGATAGTAGTTCTTAATTGTCTACTTTTTCAGCTCTTTGAAGTCTATGTAAAGTCGGATTTGATTATTTTTCTTCTTCCTAATAACAATAGGTAAACACCATTTAGTGTGTTGAACATGGAACATCAAACCATCTTGTCACAATTTCTGTAACTCCTCGAAGAGCCCATCCTGTAGTTCAAAAGGCATATGCCTTACTTTCTGATGCACAAGACGGCTACCTTCCTTTAGAGGAATGATATGAACAACCAGGCTAGGAGGAATACCTGTCAGCTCATCATAACTCAAGGTGAAAAATGTTGCAGAACTCTTGGATAAGGGACACATAGTCCTTCTTTTCTTTTGGACTGAGCATGGACCCTAATTCAATTGGTCGTGGATCATTTGGTGTAGCAAGATCAAGCTCAATCACATCTGCATCTCTTATTTGATCTTGAGCTTCTATTGGCTCATTCAGAGTTATTTGATAGATGTCCTCCATAATAGACCCTTCTTTGGATTCTTCACTTGATGGCGTCTCACTAGTAAATACATCTTCTAATGTCTCTAATTCCATACAGGATAGAAGAGCTCTCTCGCTTTGAGGAGACTCAAGGTAAGCATCTACTACCACACGATTAAAACCTCTACCAAAAATCAAATGACTAGCAGGTATATCAACTTGACAATCAAACTGCAAGATCCATGGCCTTCGTAACAGTATTTGATAGCTTGGCCGTCCTGCGAACCTAATAACCCTAAAGTCCACAATGCATTCCACACTAGCAACGATCACAAGGAATTTGATAATACAACCTTCAGGTTGTGTTAAATTATCATTAGCCATTCACAAAATTGTGGAGCCGTCCTTTTGGATTGCTAGACTTAGCCTCTCAATCAATTCCGAACTCATGATGTTAACAGATGATCCTGTATTATCTACGATAGCATGATCCACTAGTATTCTATCAACGTAGGCTGCGACCCTTGGGCAATGTTTTTTGGCATGCTCCCACCAATCATGTCCTATTCAAAAAGAGAGCTTAACAAATCAAATTTGTGATAATATGCTAGAGCTCTCTTCTCTCGCCAGACCATTCTCTCTTTCGGTCACTAAGCTGGCTTCAGTGCTTCCTTCTTAGCTTTCACCTTTCTTCTTCATAATTTTTTATCCTTCTTGGTGTCAGCTTACTCACTACGAGTTTTAAAGGTCCCCCTTCCATGTCAAGATTTAGGACTTGCGTCCCTTTGTCTTCTTGCTTAGGGTTTCCATCGACAGGTTTTACATTGTCTTTTTCTCCTTCTCCACCCTTTTGACCTCTTGTAATGGCCTGAAAATTAGAAGCTTCAGTGCCATGAACCTGTACAACCTCAATGACGCTAACTCAACTACCACTAGGCAGCTCCTCTATAGAGGCTTACCTCTTTGAAGTACTTTTTTGGGCCCATCATGGTGCTAAAGATTATTCCCTTGCGCACGATGGTTAACAGGACCTAGGTGTTTATTACCTTGTTGGAGAGAGCTAATCTTACTCCAACATGTGGCAATCGAATGGCTGAACTTCCCACAAATATCACATTTAACATTTGGGCAATTTCTAGGGTAGTGCTAATGCCACATCATTTACAACTAAATCTTGAAGATGCACCCTCTTCAGGGCGTCTACTTCCTATTAGATTTTGTTGTTTTTAAAGGAAATTGACATCAACAGCTATTTGTTGATATTGTTCAAAAATCATGTGAGTGTAGTGCTTCATCATATCCTAAACTTTGCCAAGGATATTCAATGCAGTTGACTCATATCCATGATCATCTATCCATTGTTTCCTTGACCTAACAATTTGATTGGGCATTGGTTGCTGACTCATAGAAAAAAGTTTGGGTTTGATGCTTGGTCTCCAACATTTGGTGGAGCCATCTGACTAGCCATAGGCAAAGTCACTGTGGGAGGAGTTAGCAATAAAGGCACATTTTGGACCATGCTTCCTCTCACATTCGGGTAAGTCATAATAACTATCCCTTGACTTCCATTGCCATTGGTTAATGCCAGATTATTTCCCAAAACAAGACCCATATTAAGATTGGTTCAAGATGCATATGCTACTTGTAATCGGGATTCTACTTCTTGTGCTTGTCTAATGGCAGTGTCTACATCCGACAAAGTGACACTACTCAGCTACACTTGAATATTAAAATCTAGACTATGCCAAAAATATTGCAGGTGCTGGGATAGGGATGGAGGCTTGCAATTTTCAAAAGACCTCTTTTAACTTCTTGGCATATGCTAGAATATCCTCATGTGGCTCTTCAGCATGTAACATTTAGTACATCCAATATTGACCACCTCTTTTAGGGGCAAACTCCCTTTGAAAGGCTTCAAAAAATAAATCAATAGTGGTTATGCTTCTAGTTTCTAGGCTGTGGTACCATATGGCATCCCTTCCTTTGAGAGTCATGCTAAAGAATATTATTAAATGTCCTTCATCTTGGATACGATAGTTGAACATCCACTTCTAGAATTTGTTAATGTGCAGTTCCACATCCTCCTCCACTAACCCATTAAACATGGGCAGGGGGAAATCTAAAGCTGGCGAATATGTTGTTCTAATAGGTATAACAATAGGTTGTGCTGCCATGGTAACAACTGGATTTGCTACTATAGGGGCTCGAATAACTAGAACTAGAGCTCCACTCGAAGTGGAGTGACTAATAAGAAGGGGGGAAGAACTAGAGCTTTCTCCCCCTGATGGACTGTGTGTCAAGCTAGGTTTATTAAAACACCGCCCTTGGGAAGATATCGGGCTACTCCTTTGTGGAGAGTATCTTTTCTTTATCTCAGCCCACCATCTAGCTCGTTAAGCCCTTTCTTGCTTTTGGAGCTCTACAATGATCTTGTGAGTTTGGCTCACTAGTTTCTGGCATACATTAGAAATAGGGACCAACCGACCAAGGCACAAAAACTACCACTTGTAGACAACTCTGAGCAAACACACCACTTGTTGGGACCTAAAACGGGCCTGACACTGGCTATAGACACTATCTGAGCCTCTAAAACACTATATTGGGGAATATGGGAATTTTCCATAAGTTTCGGACATGTGGTCAAATCTTTGGATTTGTCATAACTTGAACACTATAACTCCAAAACGAGTGATCTATAGCTCAATAAATTCCATTTTTCACGTGCTTTCCAATGATAGGTCACATAATATGGTTTTGAGAAACTTATGGGCATGTTATCTGGGTGCTAGCTTTTTAGTATTCAAAAAATGGAAATTGGTAGACTCCCAAACTCACTAATATTGTGTTTCTAACACTCAAAAGACAACCCCACATGGCCTTGCGGCTAGGAGCATCCAAGGGACACGCTACCCTAATTACTATTGTAGATATTGTGTTTCTAATAGAACATAGTCCAATGATTGTCCTCCTTACTTCTTAGAGGGAGATCCCATACATGTTTGTGTAGTACACCAATGTAATACAAACATAAAGGAGGCACCCCTTTGGCTGAATGCCATAGCCCCACTACAGCTCTCCTACACCGAGAGGATTAACCCCCCGATGTGTTGCTCTGACATAAAGAACACATGAACAATCTCCATTCTTATATATTATGAATGATCTAGGAGATTTGATGTTTCCTTACCAAGCTTATCCCAAGAACATGTTTGTCTACCCTACAGCTTGTATTTTCTTTCACACTCCAGGTAGGTCATGTAATTGGCCATCAATTGCTATGCATCGAGGAGTTACCATGTTATATGCATAATGCAATTGTGTATGACCATTGTGCTCAAGTATTTTTACTATTAGAAACCAGCTAGGTGAAGTGTGAAAACAACCCTTCAATGATTTTTCAACTAATCGTATGTGTCACATGAATAGAGACTAGCACCAAATTTCTTCATACTACTAGTCTCCTTAATTCAAACGATAATCCATCCTATATTTGGTGCATAGATAAATAAATAAAAATTTGAAACATTTTCAACAACTAACCACTTTCACAAACACTCTTCCCTCCTACTGGTTAGGTTTTGCATTCGTTGGATAGGTGTAGGATTCATTTTTATGTACTTTTTCATATAAAAATCTATAAAAACACACTATAACATAGAAAAAAGACTTTATTGAGTCTTAATACTCATCCTCCAACCTTGTATCTCACTCAAGAACATAAAATGTTTTTTTTTCTAAATTTTTAGGCATGAAAACTAAAGTTTTCCTTATTTTTCCTATTTTTTTCCATTTGTTTCTTCATAAAAATGAGATATTTCAGGATTATGAGTTCTTACTAATCAAGGAAATTCAACATTATTTTCATATCAATTTCTATCCCATATGATCCCAAAAACCCTCAAGAAAAACCCCAAATTCCATTATTTTTATAGAAATTGTAACTTGGAGTTTTACGAGAAATTATTATATCATTGTATTTTTTAGTTCTCTTTCATATTTCAGAGAAAATGCAATATGGCAAATCAAGAACAAATAAAATCAAGCACTTTGTTCAACCATTTTCTGTAAAACAAAAGAATCGCTCACTTATGCATAGAAATTGTGATTCAAAGGCTCGTAGCTCTAGTTAGAAGGGAGGCTGCTCACTCTTCTTCTTTGCCATTGTCGAACTCTCTCAGTCTTATCTACATCCTCCATTGCTTCAACATCAACATTTTCTCAGGATTCTTCATCACAACCCTCCCCCTTTTCTCTTTAGATTTCTTAATCCTCCATGAAAACGGGCAAGATTACAACCAAGATTACAACCATCTCCTTCCTCTCTCTATTTAGATCGAGAATCTTTCTCTCTCTCTCTCTAAACACATGTGAATCGGAGAGGCACTGCTCTGATTTTAAGAGAGTGCAAAATTTTTTTTGCATCCCCCCCTTCTGGTTCCTTAGTTTTTCTATTAATTTGAGGCTTCTTATTAAGGCTAAGGTTAAAACCTTTAAAATAATCGGTTTATCTCTCTTTCTTCACACTGTCCCGCAAGTGGATATTTCGATTTGGGGTGGGCAAACAAACTCGGATATGAGATTCGTCTGGACAGGTGACTTCGTGACATTCAAATCTATAAACTTGGGACATGCCATACACTTTTTTGGCTCCTGTATCCAGTAGCCACTTATAACGCCAAACCTTGCGGGGATTAAAGATTTTTCATGAAAATTTGGTCTTTGGCACTTCTTCCGTACTTCTTGCTTCAAAAACAACCTCAAATACTTCATGCATGCCTCAAAATCGGCTCTTAAAATTCAACTCTCAATGTTTTAGCCACAACTAAATTCCATTGTACATTAGTACTTTTCCATGGTGTTACAGCTTAAGCATGATTGTTGTTTGATGTCATGGTTGCCACGTGTTCCAACATGCATGTTGCATATCCTCTAGGTTGATGGATGGTTGTGCACAATGTTTCTTGAATAGAGACTGCATAGAGGCGAACCTCGACCCTTGCCATCATATTAGAGGACTGACTGCTAGCTAGGTGCTTACTTTTCATGTTATATATAAGTCATCTCTTGTAGAGGATTCAATCTCTATGTAACTAATTAGGTCTATTAGGAGATTTTGAGTAGGGCATGCCAAGTATTTGAGACCCTAGGCAAAACCCATTTTACAAATACTTTAGCACATCCCTAATGGATAATGTTATAAATTTTAAGTCCCTTTTCAGCCAGGGTTAAAAAACCACCACTTATTAGTGGCTCCCAACAAATGCACAACTTGTTGGGACTTAAAATGGACCCGACATTGGCTCTAAGGCACTAGCCGTGCCTCTACTATACATCTGAAACCATCCTACATAGCCTTGCAGTTAGGAGTGTCTAAGGGATATGCTGCCCTAACCTCAAATACAAAACTTTGCATTTGTATACTTTTGTAATCCAATGGATATCCTTCTCCACACTTCTCAGATGGAGTCCCTACACATATTGGTGTATTACACAACCTAAACACATACAAAAGGAGCGCCCCTCGGCTAATTATTGTGGGTCTACTATAAGGGCTATCGTACACATCAGGGATTGGCCCAAAGATGGGTCGTGAACACATAGAATACATTCGAAACAAGCTCCACTCTTTTGATTGATCAATCTAAGAGATAATAGATAGTCCTCAGTGAATATCCCCCAAGGAACCAAACCTCTAACCCTACATCTTAGGGTACCTCACATTCTTGACGTAGGTCATTCCTCATAAAAACAAGTGCTATGCATCCAGGATGATACCATATGGTGCGTGCAATGCAATTGTGTATGTCTACCATACTCAAACAAGTTTATTATTAGTATTGTGAAAGTGCAAAAACAATTCTTTTCATGTCTTTCTTCTAAATCGTGATTATTGTATTGCTTACGGCTAGTATCGAGCATTCTCATGCTACTTGACCGTTTTAATTTTAGACAACAACCTACCCTACATGACATGCATCATAATACATCATAATTTAGAGTACTTAAAACACCCAACAACCCCCTTCTCCCTACCATTTAGAGTTATATATTCAGGTAGGTTTAAGGCATATTTTTCATGTATGTTTCTTTCACGAAAGCAATAAAAATCTACTTTAACATAGAGATAGGGCTAAGATGAGGCTAAATCTCATGCTTTAGCTCTATCATACATTCACAAACATAAATCTTATTTTTTCTTATTTTGTAGATATAAAATTTCCAATTTCTCTTACTTTTTGCTATTTATTTATAGATAATTATTGATAGTTACTGATTTACTAGATTGCATTGATTAATATTGGTGAGGATGATCTTCTTATCATATTTCAACCCATAAGAACACTATACGCATGGATAAAACCGCAATATTGCGAGTTTTTCGTTAGCATAAAATTATTATACGAATGATTTTTTTTTATTACTTTAGCATTCCTGATAAATCAAAGCACTCACAACCAGATACAATCATCCTCAACCATTTCCAATAAAAAATTATTATAAAACAATGAAATCTATGACTTACTCATGAAATCACGTCTTATGATATACGTATTTCGTAAATAGAGGCCCGTTGATGCTTCCAATAGGTTTCACATGATCCTTCCAACCCCGATATATGCTTCTTTGCACTCCCACATCATCACACGATCAAGAACTTTCATCTCAGCTCACTTCCTTCTCTCATACATTAACCCATATAAAGTTACAACAAGAGGAGAGAGGAGAGAGAAAGACTAAAATAAGATCTCTTAATTTAATGCATCATTTTCTGATCAATTTGTGGTGATGGATGGTGAAGAAATTGAGTATCTTACTGCCCTCTCCATTTCTCGTAGTTCCACAGGATGAAAATGCCATTTTTAATCATTTTTTGAGATGCAAAAAAAAGGCGCCGCCCCCCACACACGTTTCATATTTGTGCCCTTTGGATTCTCATTAAGCCTTAAACAAGGCTTACGCTTTAAACAAATAACTAGTTCAAAGTGTTTCATGTTCACACTTGGCAAAGTGGATTTTCACTGAATGGAGGCCCAAACGAACTCTGATTCAAAATCCGACTGATGCTTCACAGCAACAAAATCTATAAAGTTGGTCTCGATCATACACTTTGTGACTGCTGAATCACATAGCTGCTTTATAATGTCAAACCTTGCAAGGATTAAATGGGGGGTCAAATGGGCTTCCATTGATAAGCCGAGACTTGTATTGGGCTCCTAGCATTCATCTAGGAAAACTCCAACTCATCGATCCACAATGCTTTTATTTTGCATAAAATTTTTGTCTTTAATAGCTCCTTGGGCCATTTTTCTGCTCAAAAACCAACTCTAAAGAATGCACTCTCATGCCCAAATGTTGGAGAGACTCTATAGTTTTAAACAAGGAAGCATTCTGCTCATAGTTCTAACAGGATACGATCGATGCCCAAAAGTTGGAGAGACTCTATAGTCTTAAACAAGGTGATGCTACACTCTATATCTATATAGCTTAGTTTAAGGTCTTGAGCGAATGGTTGTTTTCAAACAAACAACCCATTGGTGAAATGTTGCATTCTCTATATGTGCAAGGCTTTAACTAGGATATCCATAAATCTCTGGCTTCGAAAGATCTATTTGAGTGTAACATAAAGTATTTCTACCAACACACCATTTGCATTGAGATGTTTTTGGCTAAAGAAAAGTCAAGAAAATGAAAAAATATCATCTACTAAAACCATTGATATACCATGTCGTATGGAGTCAACTTTAATATGGATTTAGACCTAGAGAAAGAGAGTAGCAATGAGGAGAACTCTAAGGATTACAATTTCTGAAGCTCACAAAGTTCAAAAAGAAGGACAAGTGCCACAAAGCCTCATAGGGCACTCGAAAACCTATAGCTAAACCCCTTGGGTATACATTTGAGCTTTGATTTAAGCTTAGGACACTTGACATTGGTTGTCAATTAATTCATTGAATGATTTAAAGGTCTATGACCTTATGGGCTTGAAGCTTTTATTGGGTCTTATGCTCTTGGCTTTGTACTTGATGTATGTTGGATGCTTGGATGTCACTCACATGAGGATTTGAGCTTTGTTTTCTTCTCTCGCATGTGAATTTTGTTCCAATGGGAGCTCCTTACTTGATATTTGGAAGTTACATTGACCTTTGGATTTTATTCAAAGTTGAGCTTGAACTACTTCGACTTGTGCTCCTATGCTGTAGACTTTTGCATTATTTACAAGAGCAATCCCCTCCATTTAATGCTATTTTAATCATTGTTTGTAGATAGCTCATCATTTGGTCTGTACCTCTTATTTTTAGCTTGTTTTGGCACTAAGTTTGGGGTTGTTTGCAAGTGTTATAATAGCTTGTTCGGTCTGTATTTTGCCTCTTTCCTACAGTAGTATGGCTAGTCATTTAGATGATAGTACCATCTTCAACATTGAAAAATTGAATGGTAGCAAGTAGGCTATTGGAAAACCCAAAATTGGTAGGCTTAGATGTAGAAATCTTAGATTAGGCTGATCAAATACAAAAGTGTTAAGCTTGAAGGTCAAGATCAAATGGGTAGTTTGCATGGGATCTTTGCGAGAAAATCTGTAATCTCTATGATAATGAGCACAACCGTGCTTCTCAGATGTATAAGCTAAAGTAACTTATGGACCTTTGTATGAAGGAAGATACTAGTGTTTCTCAACATTTAAGCAAGTTTTATGCTACCATTGACTAGGTGTCATCATAGGATATTGAATTTAAGGAAATCCTTTACCTTTTTTCTTGTTGGTCACACAGCCTAAGTTTTGGGACACATTTTGTACTACTGTGTGTGTACATATACTCGAGAATGGACTCAAATTGTCTGATGTAGAGGATGCACTCTTGACTAGAGGACATAAATAGGAAGAACATGGATGCTTCTCATACTTCTCATGCTTTGATTGTTTGGGGTCATCGTGATGGCAAGAGTGGGAATGATTGTTTTGTAGAGACTTGCAGAAGTCTCATTGTAAGTCTATGGATAGTCTTGTTGTAAGTCCCATGGATGTAAGTCTGATTCGACATGCCATTATTGTGGGAAAGCATGACATATTCCGCCACATTGTCATACAATGCACAATGATAAGCACAAGGGAAAGAGCAAAGGGAGCCACATGATAAGTTTGATGATTGTAGCATTTCCCCTACTAAGTCCAATGTTAAGATCGAAGAGATCAATGCTAGCATCCCCTACCAAGTCATGCTCTTCTTGCCCAAGTAGTGCATCATCTTGACTCTTATGATGATTACATACTTGTAGATTCTTCTTTGGATGAGTCATTGCTTGACTGATGCCTTGACCTAGTTTTACTTAGTGTTTGTTGGTTAATGGATTCAAGGGCTCCTTTTCATGTAACCCCTCATAAAGAGTGATTCTACTCCTATCATAATATGAGTGCATCTATCCATTTGGAAAATGACTTGGTATTGTAGATAGTTGGTATTGGTGATATGTGACTACAGTTTGTTGGTTTAAGCAAATATGTTTAGTTTGCATAATGTTTGATATGTAGGGGCTCTTACAAAGAGTTTTATCTCTATTGGCACATTGGATGATGAGGGCTACTTTGCTTCCTTTGGGGATTCTTCTTGGAAGATCACCCATGGGAATCTTGTTCTAGAACGTGGTGCCAAGTCTGGAACTTTATATCCCTTGGTTGTATTTAGATCCACAAATCATGTTTGTTTGTAGTTATCTGCAATTTCACATGTATCTCTTTGGCATTGTCACCTTGGGCACATGCCCTTAAAGGGAATGGAAATGCTTATTCATTTGTAGTATCTTCCGTCCCTTGACTATAAGTTTTTTGAGTCATGTGATCATTGTTTTTCTACCAGGTAGACATGTAGCATGCATAAGAAGTCTGGCACTCTTTCTTCACATGGGTGAGTCTCTTACTCTTGTTCATTCTAATGTTTGTGAACCTATGACTTGCCATGCATTAAGAGGTGGGAAGTACTTTATCACATTCATGCATGATTACTCACATAAGATCTAGGCATACTTGATAAAGTTGAAATCTAATGTTTGGCTACCTTTCATTGTTTACTTGCATTGGTTGAGAACTAGTCTAGGTATAGGCCGAAATACCTATAGCCTGATAATGGGGGTGAGTATGTATCTAAAGCCTTTGAGGAGTTTGTGAGATGAGAGAGGTATTAAGCCTTAGTTGACCCCGTGTACATCACATCTAGAATTGTATGTTTTAGTACAAAAACAAGACAATACATGAAAGGATACATAGTATGCTAAGCCAAGCAAGCTTACCATAGAAATTTTGGGTTGAGGCAATGTACACTCGATCAATCAATCTCCTTGTAGTACTATTAACTTTCACGCTGTAGAGGAGGTGTGGTATAGAAAACCTCCCTTGTATTCTCATTTGCATGTCTTTAGTTGTGAGACTTTCTGGCATGTACACAAGAACAAGCACACAAAGCTGGATCTTAAGTCTGTGAAATGCATCTTTCTTAGTTATGGGGATGGAGGTGAGATGGACTATTGCCTATGGGATCCACATGCTTTGAAAGTCATCTGCAACTATGATGTAGTTTTCCATGAGAAGAAGATGCATAAGTGGTTTGAGTGAATAGTCAAGATATGTAGGGTTATATTTCAAGAGGAGCCTCCTACTCCCATACAATGAGCTAGACATCTTACAATAGTAGGTGCTGCTTCGGTGCCCATGACCATGATAGTAGAAAGAATGTGCAAGCTCCTTAGCCTTGAAATGCTCTACTAGAGCTAAATGTCCTCCTGAGTGGTTTCAGCCCTCAATTGATTATGTGATGGTGATAGATGCAGCTGAGCCTCCCACTTATGATAAGGCCATGTGTCATGGTGATAATCACTCTTGGAAGAGGGCGATGTAGTCAAAGTTTGAGTTTTCATAGAAAAATCATATATGGAAGTTGGTTCCTTTTCTTGGTGGAAAGTGTGCATTTCCATGCAAGTGAGCATATAAGTTGAAGAGCACCTCTAGATGGACCAAGCTTGCCTATAAGGTGAGAGTGGTTACTAAAGGTTTTAAATAGGAGCATGGTGTTTACTTCGAGGAAGTCTTTTGTCCTGTAGTCAAGATGACTATCCTACAACTCGTATTAGCCTTGGTTGCTTATTTAAATCTGGACCTTTATTAGCTAGATGTTAAGATAGCTTTCTTACATAGGGACTTGCATGAGGAGATTTATATAAAATAGCCTAAGGGCTTTGAGAAAAAAGGCAAGCAATACCTAGTGTGCAGATTGAGAAAGAGCCTTTATGGCCTGAATAGGCACATAGGTAAGAGTACCATAAGTTTGATGCTTTTATGCATTCACAGAACTATACATATAGTGATATGGATCTGTGTTTATACACGAAGAAGGCTCGTGATGGTAGTCTTTTGATTTTGGCACTCTATGTGGATGACATATCACTGGGAGAGCTTCTAATGAGTTGGATGCTTTGAAAAGTGAGCACAAGAAGTGTTTTGAGATGAAAAGCATGGGACAAGCCTTACATATTCTTGGGATATGCATTATGCGTGATTGTTCTCAGGGGCGCCTTTACTTGTCATAGAAGGAGTATATCCAAAAGGTCCTTAAGCCATTTCATATGAAGGATGTTAAACCTATTGGCTATCCTTTTCCTTCTCATGTGAAGGTGAGCCAGGAAAATTGTCTGTAGTCTAATTAACAAATGGTCAAAATGACCAAGATCCCTTATGCATAAGCAATGGGCATTTTGATATGTGCCATGATAGCCACTCATCCTAACATAGCTTTTGTAGTGGGAGTAATGGTGGCATGTTGTATGGCTCAGGTAAGTTACTCATGAATATATGTGTGCATCACGTGGGTTCAAAATAAGGTATTTTTAAAATACCATCTTTATACATTTTTTACATACAAAAGGGTGTAATGTAAAGGGGATATTTAAAGATTGAATATAAAAGGGTTATGTTTTATTCAGGAAAAAATCACAAATAAGGATATTTGTAAATAGGCCTTGAATGCACGTGATGTAGAGGATATACATATAGTAACTTCCCCAAGCTGTATGGCTATACTTGGTAGGTTCCATTGGGATGCTATAGAGGGTATCATGAGATACCTAAATGGAACAACAAATATGTGTATATGTCATGGTGGCTAGGATATAGGATTCGTGGGGTATATTGACTCTGATTATGTAGAGCATATAGATAGTAGGAAATCCACATCTAGCTATGTGTTTACATTTCATGGGGGTGTTGTTTTTTGGATGTCTAGGATGCAAAAATACAAGGCCCTCTCTACCCCACAAGCCGAGTATATTGTAGCCATTGAGACTTACAAGGATGCTTGCTAGTTAGCTTGTCTAGTAGCATACCTTAGTATGATTGACATGGTCCCTACATTGCATTTGGATTCTACAAGTGCTATCTGATTAGCCAAGAGTTTGGGCCTTCCATATGAAGATGGAGCACATTGAGGTGGGGTACTACTTTATCAGATAGGTCATTGATGACAAGTCTGTTGACCTTGTCAAGATCTCAAGTAAACAAAATCTTGTAGATCTACTCACACAAAAAGTCTCTCACTAGAGCATTTTACCTTCCTGAGGAAGTTGATGGCCGTTGGATGAGATTTTCTCTATTCCTCATCCTATTGTACTCCTTTTACACATTGCACTTTGTCTATTTTTCTCTTTTTCCTTCCTCACTCAAGACACACTCACATTTAAGTGGGAGGTTGCTGGGGGTAAAGGTAGTTGTGCATAGTAACTATGTATTACGACACTAATATTACCCGCACATGCACACTGTAGCTGTGGTTGGTATACAAGATGTCACTATCACTTCATTCTTTATTCTTTCAATAACATTTGAATAAAGGGAAGGATAGTCACGCATTGTGACTATTGGAGTTACCACATCTTGAATCTCTCTCTCTTGCTCTCTTGTTTCGTCCACTACCATAGCTCATACCTCTCTTGCTTCCGCTTGTTCGTACTTCTACTTGGGCTTCGCCTTCAACCTATTGTAACATTTCTAAATTGTGAGCCTAGTTTCTTTTTTTGGGAGGTGGGGAGAGAGAGAGAGAGAGAGAGAGAGAGAGAGAGAGAGAGAGAGAGTACACTATGAACAGTGATGACCAAGCCATGCATGCAGCTTATTTGTGGGGAAGAGTAGAGGAAAAGAGAGAGAGAGAGAGAGAGAGAGAGAGAGAGAGAGAGAGAGTAGGCTATGATGATTTCTATTGTGGTAGTAAGGAGAGAGAGAGAGAGAGGGAGAGAGAGATACAGAGAGAGAGAAGAGATGCAGAGTTGTGATCTTGACCCCACCCACTCAGTTGTGCCAAATCCACAATTAGTTGTGATGGTCATTAGTAGCGGACCATCATATTTTAATCTTTAAGTTTAAATGTTTTAATCCTTCTATTTCTTTGAAAAAAACCCTCTTCTAGACAATGATGTCATGGCATATTGGTTGGTGTGTGGGTTGAGTTTCACCAAAGGTACAATCGTCAAGATACTAAAAATTGGTTTATTCTACACACAATTCACCAAAAGCATGTGGTTTTGTGCCACCAAACCGTTCTTTTGGCTTGGTACTTCCATTTTCTCTCATTCATTGACAACTAACTTAGGAGGCATTATATGAACCACCTTCAATGCTTTTCCATCACACAGAAACTACCATTTGATCTAGAAGAAGAGTATGAATCCATTCGCAAAGAAACTAGGTGTTTGTCACAATAGACCAAGTGTGCTAGAGCCAATGAGATTAGAGGTGGAAAGAATATCAATCACACAATAAGAAGCACCCATCCATTCTCATCATGTTCCTCATTATTGAGGTTTGTTGAGGACAATAGGTGTCAAGAATCGCGTGGTGGGGAGATTTGCTCAAGATGCTGCGCAGAACACACATAGAATGCACAAGGAGAAGCTCAGTCAAGAGACAATAAGAGAGATGGATGCCAAAACGTTTTCTTGCTGGTTTCTTCTTCTTCTTCCACACACTTTACAATGTATACAAAGTATAGATAAGATAAAGCATAAAGGAAAGTGACCTACTAAGTCAAACAATGCATAACCGACTACACTAGTCGACTCGCGCTATAACTATGCCAGCTGTAAATAGGTGTAACAACCTGAGTATAATAAGTAGTGAGTCACAGCCATGTGAGAGTCATAATGACCACCGACGTGCTAAGTGTAAATGTGTGGATTCATCTAACCAGGCGGTCCATCATCAATGTCCGCATGTGTTGAGCTTGTCATCTCAATACTCCCCCTCAAGCTCAAGTGCATCTCTGCAACTCCAAGTAAGCTTCAAAACTTTTGAAGCTTCTCTGTACCCAATGCCTTCATGAAGATGTTAGCTATCTGATCCTGTGTGCTGACATACACCAAGTCAATGTCACCTGCTAGTACCTTCTCTCTCACAAAGTGGTAGTGTACCTCAATATGTTTTGTCCTAGCATGGAACAAAGGGTTCTTAGCCAGCTGTATACTTCTCATGT
Organism: Lygodium microphyllum; assembly: GCF_053477565.2. NCBI lineage: Eukaryota > Viridiplantae > Streptophyta > Polypodiopsida > Schizaeales > Lygodiaceae > Lygodium > Lygodium microphyllum. The sequence continues at coordinate 6,147,869 of NW_028229514.1, read as the reverse complement.
TGTCACAATAAATGACAACTGGACCTTCCACCTACATGTCTAAATCAGCCAATAACTTTTGCATCCATACTACCTCACATGCTGCAACAGCAGCACCTCTATACTCAGCCTCGGTACTTGACAAAGCAATTGTAGATTACTTTTTGTTGCTCCACGTAACTACTACACTACCAAGAGAGAACATGTATCTGCGGTAGATCTTCTATCAGACATGCTACCAGCCCAATCTGCATCTATGTATCCAAACACCTGTACATCTATACCTGCCTCATAGAAAAGTCCATAATGTAATGTGGACTTCACATATCTCAATATGCATCTGACAGCATCCAAATGTGGCTTTCTAGGTGCTTGCATAAATTGACTCACAAGACCAACAACGTAGCTTAAGTCTAGCCTTGTAATGGTCATGTAGATCAAACTCCCCACTATCCTCCTAAACATAGTAGGGTCTTCTATCTCATCCCCAACATCATCACTCAACTTTACATTCTGCTCCAATGGGATTGAAAGTTGTTTGCATGTTGTCATACCATACTTGGACAATATATCCAAGCCATACTGTCTTTGGGACAGCCATATACCATCATCACATCTGATCACCTCAATGCCAAGGAAGTACCTTAGCTCACCTAAATTCTTCATCTCAAACTTCTTCTTCAAAGGACTTCAGCAATCCCACTATCACTATCACCTGTAATAATCAAGTCATCCACATAGATGACTATGATGACCAAACCTGCATCTCCCTTTCTCACATAAAGTGAGTGATCAGCATCAGAAACATAAAAGCCAATATTGACAATATACTCTCTCATCTTGTCAGACCATGCTCTAGGGGCTTGCTTGAGCCCATAGAGCGTCTTCTTCAACCTGCACACATACGTGGGATGCTCTAAAACTTCATAATCTACTAGCTGATCCATATACACTTCTTCCTGAAAATCAACATGCAAGAAGGCATTCTTCACATCCATTTGCTGCAATCTCCAACCTTTGGCTACTGCCAAAGCAATCACATATCTAACAATTGCCATCCTAGCAACTGGACTGAAGGTTTCTTCATAATCTATGCCATATGTCTGGGCATAGCCTTTTGCAACTAGCCTAGCTTTGTACCTACTAATAGAACCATCTGCATTGTGCTTAATCTTATAAACCCACTTATATCCAATAGCTTTCTTGCCCTTCGGTAATGATACTAGATCCCAAGTCTTTTTGGACTCTAATGCAGCCATCTCCTCATCCATTGCTGCATCCTAATGAGCATGACCAATAGCCTCCTCAAAACATGTGGGCTCAACATCCTCGATAACTTTCACCATATAAGCATAATGGTGAGCTGCATAACCTTCAAAACCAAATCTGTTAACAAGGTGTGGGAGCTTTCACTCAACCACTAAGACCCACGGACCGCTTATTGTTTCAAGCGTTCCAAGCGGAGCACTAATGGCTACCTCTCACATAGCTGACGCACCAACCATATCTACGGGTGTAGTGAGCTTACCTCCATGCCGTTCAAGTTACCTCCTCTCCCACACACTCCGGTAGATCTACGATCCAAGTACAAGCTTCAAGCAAGCTCCATCCTCAAGCTCCACGCTCTAAGCTCCATTGCCGCGAGCATGACAAGAGAAGAGAGAAGAGAAGAAGAGAGGAGAAGATGGAGAGCTTCTCCTCCTCGGCCCCTCACCCTCACACACTCACTCCCTCACCCTCACACACTCACTCCCTCACACTCTCACACTCCCTCTATCAAGCACAAGCTCAAGCAAGCAAGAACAAGGAGAAGAAGAAGAGGAGGAGAGCTACTTTTGGCCACACACAAGAATGAGCTTCATATTCACTTTTCAACATTATATACAAAACCCTAAATCCCTTTTGGGCGGTCATCTCCTTTTCCCCTTTTTTACATGGCCGGCCGTAGCCTAGGCCCCTTTTTCCCCTTGTCCTTCTATCTTCCTAGCTTCCTTTCCACTGCCCGTCTATATTTACAAATTGCACTGGTGAGAGCCCGGCGCTCCTTGAATTAAACCATGATGTGCTTGCGCTCTTTTACAAAAGTTTTGACTTGCGCTTTTCCTTGTGCACCTTTCTCCCTTATTTAGGACTCTTCTCCTTGTGCGTCTTTATATTCTCTTTCTCTTTGCCTTGGCCTTTGTCTTTGTCTTCTGCTTTATCTTTTCTGGATTTTTTGCCTTCGTTCATTTGAGGGTTAACACAAGGTATCTCACCCTGCTAGACCTGCGTACCACTGGATCACTCAATGGAGTCTTTGCTTTGACGCATGCTCTCTACACATCTGGAGTCCTCACTAAAGGAGTGCCAAGCTCATCATCCAAGCTGTCTGAGCCACTAGAGTCTCCATCAAGAACTGCATCAATGCCATCTGACACTTTATTCTTTCCTTTGTCTTTACATGTAGTGCTACTAGATGCACCTGAAGATGTAGAGATACTCCTTAGTCTCCCAGACCAAGGACTGCCAGATGATGTCTCTGGTCCACTAGGAGTCCGTGATTCTTGCTTTTCAGCCTACACATGAGTGTTATGATCATCATCATCATCCAATGCATCACCATTAGATGCATACCAACTGCTCATTTCATCAAAAATGACATCCTTGCTTACTCTAAACTTACATATGAGAGGGTTATAACAATGATACCCTTTTTGCTCTAAAGAGTATCCAAGAAAGACACTTTTTTCAGCCTTTGGATCTAGTTTCTTCAACAACTCATCTGGCACATGAATATATGCAATACAGCCAAACACTTTCAAGTGTGAGACATCGGGCTTCTTACTTGTAAAACATTCTTCGGGGGTCATACCATGAACTGCAGTTGTGGGAGTTCTGTTCATAATATAAAGAGCAGTATGAACAACCTCAGACCAAAAATTCTTAGGCATATTCTTTTCAGCCATCAAGGCGCGTGCAACGTCTGCAATATGCATGTTTTTCCTTTCTATAATCCCATTTTGCACTGAAGACGTGGGTGACAAGGATGGTTGTGGTTTCCATGGAGGAGTGTTGGTGGTGGTGTGGCAGAAGGTCCTAGGGGCCTATTGGTGGCCAAGGTGGCTGGTGGAAGGTTGTTAGAGTTGGTTGTAGGGTTATTCTGTGTTGGGGATTGCATTGATGACCAGCACAAGTGTTGATTTGTTGGGGATTCTACACATGACGATTCTTTGCGGGCTTGTCGGATGGTAAGGGATAAGCATTCAGAGTTGGGTGTTGATGAAGAGCGAACGACACTTTCGTTGGAGTCTTCAACGCCTGCAATTGAAAACCTCTCATGTGGTCTCTCCCTAAGGGTAGTGCTAGTCTTCTCTATTGTGCACAAAACATAGTGCAATTAGTTTGGGAGATAGGTCAAACTCTAAGCAAGCTGAGAGTATTGTCCTGCACTTGAGGACCCAAACTGTGTATATACTTCGGTGCACGTATTATGTGAGTGCTTGTGCATACTTAGATATTACTTAGTTAGAAGAATGTCGGCCTGGTTCCTTGTATAGCAATGGGTTAGTGAAGCAAGGGGCTAAGTTGATGGAAAATTTTGTCGATGAAGACGGGGAGTACACTTGAAGATTGCTTGAGACATCATTATGGTCTTGTCAAGGCCATGTAGCATAATTGAGCTCCTTGATGTCTAGCTCTTGGTGGCTTGTGACTACTTGTAGTGCTTGAAAAGTATGGTGTACTTTTCCATTGTCTTTCATGCCTTGCTTACCACTGTTGATTGTAATGGCATTGAGATGGAGTGCAAAAGAAATGGCAAGTGGTTTAGGGTGACAGGTCCAACCATAGGCGAGGTGAGCTCCCTAGGTATGTCCTGCCCTTGATGTGCCCTGAACAATTGTGGGGGATGTACAAAGGGCTAGGGAATTAGGGATGGAGCCAGCGACCAAGGTCACTGGGCGTACCTCATTTGAGGACCCCTAGGTGTGGTGCCGTGATCGTGTGCGTTTTTCTTTTTCTTTCTTTCTCTCTTTCCTTCTTTTTCTTTTCTTTTCTTTTCTTTTCTTTTTTTCTTTTTTTTTTGTTTTGGTGGGAAAAGTGAATACAATCAATGCCATACATTGAGACTGTTAGCCTTTCATTTGGATTGAGAAATGTTGGGATTCAAAGGCTAGGAAGAATTGATATTACAGAGATGATTGTGTCACCAGCCTTGATGCTAAAGGAACTATTGTTGAGATGAAGAGAAACACTTCAGATTTTGCAAACCTCTTTGTAACATGTGAGACATCGACCAATTGAGGTAGCACTTGGAGTGAGCTGTGCATGGACAAGGGCAAAGCATCTTGCGAATTGAATCCTGGATGATGAAGAGACGTTCGCCCTTGTTGAGAGCGTGGCTCCTACACGAACATAGTTTGGCCAAGAAGGAGGAGGTAATCGATGATTATGCTTTGGCCATGCTCAGTTGCAATATGTGCTTTTTCTGCAAAGGTATCCTTGGGTTCTCATCCAGTGGCGTTTCCGTCATGGCTTTTGTTTCTTGGTATTCCTGTTACTTCCTCCATAATGGTTCTTTGTGGGGTTGGTGGTCTTGTGGTGACTTGGATATTAAACACTTCTGGTGACTTGGATATTAAACGCTTCTAGACATTGACCTGTGTCATTCTGCATCAACTTGTCACTTCGTGAGAGTACTTGCTCACTTGCATTAAGTACATTGGACCAATGCAATCATGTTAAGACATAATTTTTCAGAATGCTATGATGCCTATCCCATTACTTGTTAAGGTCGCATACATTAATGGTAGGTGAAGGAAGTGTGTATAAGTGGGGATCTTGCCCCTTTACTCATCAAAAACAAAAAGTTATGGCATGATGACTTGCCAAGCTACTTGTACAGCATAGGGGCTTAGTCGTTAGGTACTAGGCGGGGTGAGTCCGGTTGGCTAGGCGACCGGGGCGGTGCTAGTGCGGGGCTCCTGTGAGGTTGGGCAGGAAACATGTCGGCTGAGACATGAATGGTGTAGTCTTGGGCCACGACCATTTCCAAAATGTCTTTAAACAGTTCATTAAAGTCTTCCCTATCCCAGGCCGCCTTTTCTCTTCGTGGGCACCTGGTGCCCGAGCGTATGTTGGGGGTTTATGCCACTGGTGTTGCCACATTGTGTGCGCCTCCTTGAGCGTCCGCTCCCCTTGCCCGCGGATTCTTTGGCCTTCGTCTTGGGCGGTGTCGCTTAGGGCTGGGTTTCTTGGCGTACCTTTTAAGAGTGGGCACATAGCGCACCAACGGAGGGGCGCGTGCTGCATGTTCCCATCCGCTGCTGCGGAGAGCGTCCTTGCAAGCTAGCTGCCCTTGGTTCTCCATGTTTTCCTCGCAGGGGGCCTGTAAGATGTGAATCAAGGATTAGGATTTGTCACATGATAAGACCATTCATATGTAAGGGATTATAGTGCAGGTTATCAAGCGCATATGACAAGAAAGGGAGGGGTGGGGCATGCAATGTTGTTGTAGAGGGATGGCCCCCGTGATGTATATTTAGCCTCTTGCCATTAGCAGATCTTGGTTCACGCTGAGTTACGTCAGCTGGCAGTCATGGATTTAGGCAAGGCTCCTCCTCGGAAGGATAGACCAGAAAGGGAAGAAGGTGTATAGAAAGGGACTACACCCTGTCTACACCATCAAAGTTTTTGGTCAAGGCTTCCTATGGCAGTAATGTGGGTTGCATGCCCTTCACTTGGAGGTGGGGATGGTCACACGGCTTTTAAATGCGTGATGAGAGGAGGGCTTGAGGAGCTTAGCCTATGAGACCCAACTCTTCTCCCTGTGCTTGACTATGATTGCTTGTGTGTGTTGATATTGTTTATACACAGTGACACAAAAATCACTGTTTATTTATATACATATTTATGAATCCATGTCACTTCATGAGGATAAGAACCAATTGTAGAACTCGGGGTTGTACTGGAGCGTGGCACACGCATCCAGTACTCGTGGCAGCTTACTTAGTACCGATAGATATTTTGCCACATCAAGCAGCATGGACCCTTGTCCGAGTCTACTGGCAACATGTAACTCCTCCTCAGTGAGAACCTTATCAAACAGAGAGTTTTCTTGGCTAGGTTTAGCCAAGTCTGTACCCCGAATGGCAGTCAGCACTCGTAGGGAAGTTGATTCCACATAGGTTGGGTCTCTTTGAGACTGCCATTTGGCCAATCGCTCCTCAGAGACTGTCATGATCTGAGCCCCTATTTCGGCCATTAAAATGTGGCGTTCGCACCAACGCTGCTCAAATTGACTCTGGCCTGCTGACAGTCGCTTTAGTTGCTCTATGTCTATGAGATTCGGTTGGTAGAGCACTTCATTGAACATGACGGTTAAGCGCAGTTCATCAGCTTTCTTGTCAGAGATGAGTCACATGCTTTCATGTAAGAGCTTGTTGTAGTGCTTATCAAGATGTTCTTGCTCTTCCCAAGATAAGGGGAATGGTAAGTATTCTTCGAGCTGCTCCTTAGGGAATGCGCCCATGTCCGCAAGGACGTAGACACGTGCGAACACTTTGAGCTTAGCATCCAACTCAGTTAAGCATCCTGTGACACTTCTATGTTCAACAAAGGCTTGCTCGGTTTCTATCTCAGGCAAAGTTCTAAGATTTTCCTTAGGCTTTAGCATAGTTGGGGGCTCAGGCCTAGATAGGCAAGATTGGTCAACACTAGGATTGCTTATGCTCTCAGGGATTGTGCGTTTTTCTTGAAGTTTTGTTGCTATTTTGTCATGGTTCTTCTTAGATGTAACTGGGGTTTCACCACTATTACGAGAGACATCAATGGGTTCATTGGTGGATGGACTTGATACTTTATTCCCCAACTCTCCATCGCTCTTGGTCTCAATGCTCTTGGGGTCCACAACCACCTGTGATTGCTGTTGTCTTCGTTGTTTTCTCCTCTTTTTCCTGGTCAGTGAAGGTGCATCTCTCAACGACTCAGGACCCTGGACTAGATCAACCGTTGATGTGCTTGGTTGGGCCTCAGCATTCTCTCCCTCTAGTGTGTCCTTATGGGACATAGCCGTGGCATGTTGATTAGCCTTGCCAGGCTGTGAGGATACAACTGCCTCCCTTTTCGGAGAGTCTAGCTCTTTAGCCAACTCCCTTGTGTGTAACTGCTCCAGCCTAGGCTTTAGGCACTTTGAAAGCGCTGGAGTTGTCGAGGAAGTTGGTTGCGACACCTCCTCCACAGGTAAACTACTAAGGACACATTCTACACGGGGCATTGTCATGGCCAAGGGCTGTGATCCCTGATTGGAAGTAGTAGCAGCTAGTTTAGTGGGCTGGCTACCCTTGGTGGATTGCGGTGTCAGGTCCCTAGGGCGATCGGAAGTGGTCGCATCCTCTGTTTCCCTTTGAGCATTCATCTGTGTAGATAGAGCATGAGTTAATCTGGTCACATTGGGTTGCACAGGCATATCCTTGGGCCGAGAGCTATGGCTAGTGTCATGTCCCCCCTCTTGGATATTTGGAAGCCTAGATGGAGATAGAGATTGGGAGTGAGTAGCCGCCACCATTGAGGACCGCTATTGTGCTTCCTGTGTCCATTTGGAAAAAGAGGATGTAGGAGATCTAGGACTCTTGGGTGGACTTGGCACTGGCTGAATGATTTGCTCGTGGCTCTTAGATGATTTTGCTATTTGCTCTGTTGAGCATTTACCCTTGCCATGAGCAATGTTGTGCTTATGATACCTGTTATCCTCTCGGAAAATCAAAGGCTCTTTGGGCACTAGTGACTTTTGCATATCCTCAACAATTACACCTGATGCCTGCTTGTCAAGCATGCTAGGCTGAGGATCTACCCTCCAATTGGTCCCGTTGGGTTTCTTGATTTCGACCATGAGGGGCTCGGTCACTCCACTGTTTTTGACTTGAGCCTTGGTTTTTTGTTTAGATCTCCTCCTACGCTTCTTTGCTCTTGATACGATCTGGCCTTCAGTCGACAAAGGAGGTTTAACAGGGGTTTTGGTACCCAAATCCATCAGTTATCTGCATAATACCCTTGAGCATGTAGCTTTGGATATCCATCGCGGCATTGCATTGACTCTCCATCGATGCCTGCATCTATAAGGCTTGGGCTTCTTTTGGGGTCTTCTACAATATTTGTAAGTCCAAAGCCCATCCTTGGCATTGTCTCTTGACCTTCTTTTTTCAAGCCTGGCCTCACTCATTGGTTCTCATTGTTCGACCTGTGCTTGTATCAAATTTTCCAACAAGTCCTTGCTCTCGTTAGTACGCTTGACTATTACATCAGCACCTTCCTTGCCTTTCCCTTGAGGTTTGATGAGGTCACCCTTGCTAAAGGTTGTGACTATCCTCACACCCGATAGTGTCAGGTGTATCCTCTGTGCTACATAGTCGGCCTCACACTTGGTCGCCCTTTTGAAGGGTCTTCCTAGGAGGGTTTCCTTCCTATAACTAGCACTATTTGGAGGAACATGAAATAGGATAGACAAGCTTTCTGTTTCAATTTTCGCAAGGATTTTGCACTTCCTTATGAGTGCTTGTGGGTATCCCCCATAAGGGCTAAGAGTTGCACTAGTCGATGTGAGCTCTGGTTGGCCTAGTAGGGTCCATGATTCATAGGTCAAGATATTAAAATCTGCTCCTTCATCAATTAGAGCATCGATAGTATGCTCTCTTTTCGCGGTGAGCTTGACCCTAAGATAAGCAGGTGGTACTATGTCTTCGTCTTCTAGGTCTTGGCTTGTAAATTTAAGCCTTCTGACAAATTCCCTTGAGTTCTCAACTGCACGACCAGATGTGGATTCTCCACTGATGTCTTGGATCGTCAGTGCAGTGCTATTCAAGGTACATCTCTCGACAAGAGCGTCATGTCTAGTCATCTTCGCATTTGTAGCTTGCTGAAGTTGCATTTTGCTCTGACTAGACACGGTTTGAACACAATGTATTTGTGTTCTCATGGCATGGCCTTTTTGCCCTTGATGGATAGTTTGGCCCATTGATGTTCTAGGGTGTCTGTTTTCTCTGTTCGGGTATGGGCTTTTGGTTGCTCTTTTGCAAGTAAGGATCCATGCTTGTGTAGAGCCATTACTACACTAGGGTACAATTTGGAGGACCTGTCACGGCGCGCGTTTTCTCTCCAACCTACTTGGGGGAGGTGCAGAGAGGGCAGAGCCCCCTCTGCGGGGGTCCAGGGGGGCAGTCCCCTGCCATGCACAATTTGGAGGACCGTTTTTAGCCAAATTTTGAACCACGTGCTCTAAATTTTAGCCCAGTGATGGATCTCTGATGTGCCTTTAGCTCTACATAGCCTTTGGGGTCAATCTCGGGGTTTAGATGTGTCAAAATTTGTGTTATAGATACCTGTCCTATTTTGACAGTTTTCTGTCCAATTCTCAGATGTCCGATTTTCAAGAGTCCGATTATCAGAATCGGACGTCCGATTCTGGGTGGTCCGATCGGCCCAGTGGTCCGATTTTGGTCACGTCTGATTTTGGGAATCGGATCAGACAGCGTGGTACGATTACTTCGATCGAATGAGCGTTCGATCGGACAGGATGGTCCGAGTAGTCTGAGTCCGAGTGTCCGAGTGGTCAGATTTCCAAAATCAGATGGGTTGGTCCGTCCGATCGGATGGTCCGATCGAACGGCGTCCGATTATGGACTGGTCTGAGCGTCCGAGCGGTCCGAATTCCAAAACTGGACTCGCTGGTCCGAGTGGGCCGATCGTCCGAGCGGTCGGATTTCCAAAATCGAACGGGTTGGTCTGATCGGACGGTTGTCCGAATGGTCCGATTCTCAAAATCGGACGGGTTGGTCCGATCGGATGGTTGTCCGAACGTCCAATTCTCAAAATCGGACGTCCGATTCTGAGACTCGGACACTGAATCGGCTGTTTGATTCCGCTAACCTGAACGCACTTTCGAGCATGAAATCGTCTAAAATCTTAAGGTATTGCTTATTGTAAGCTACAAGATTCCACAGGAATGATGCTATAGTGATGGGGAAGAGATCTATATACCTGGGATAGCCAATAAACTCCAAAATGCAAACAAGCAAACGAATAAAACCCTCATGCCTTGTTATGACAGTAGAAACCCTAATGCTTGTTTTTCTTCTTTTTCTTTGTTTTTTCCTACCCTAATGCACCCAAATCACAAAGTAAATACCTACACTACTTCATTCCACAACATAAATCTCAAGAAAGCAAAAAATCTACTTGCCAAGGAGATCGAATACAATCTTCAACCCCCTCGCTTCCTACCTATCTCAAGCACCGGTTCGGGGAAAGCCCTTACTTCAATGCTCGATTCAAAACGCGCAAGTGCTCAAGCCTTGAATCCGTTGATCCCGGCAACGGAACCAAAATGTGGGAGCTTTCACTCAACCTCCAAGACCCGCGGACCACTTATTGTTTCAAGCGTTCCAAGCTGAGCACTAATGGCTACTCTCACATAGCCGATGCGCCAACCATATCTACGGGTATTGTGAGCTTACCTACATGCCATTCGAGTTACCTCCTCTCCCGCGTACTCCGGTAGCTCCATGATCCAAGTGCAAGCTTCAAGCAAGCTCCATCCTCAAGCTCCACGCTCCAAGCTCCATTGCCGCGAGCAAGACAAGAGAAGAGAAGACAAGAGAAGAAGAGAGAAGAAGATGGAGAGATTCTCCTCCTCGATCTCTCACCCTCACACACTCACTCCCTCACACTCTCACACTCCCTCTCTGAAGCACAAGCTCAAGCAAGCAAGAACAAGAAGAAGAAGAAGAGGAGAAGAGCTACTTTTGGTCACACACAAGAATGAGCTTCTCATTCACTTTTCAACTTTATATACAAAACCATAAATCCCTTTTGAGCGGTCATCCCCTTTTCCCCTTTTTTACATGGCCGTCCGTAGCCTACGCCCCTTTTTCCCCTTGTCCTTCTATCTTCCTAGCTTCCTTTCCACCCCCCGTCTACATTTACAAATTGCACGGGTGAGAGCTTGATGCTCCTTGAATTAAACCATGATGCGCTTGTGCTCTTTTACAAAAGTTTTGACTTGCGCTTTTCCTTGTGCGCCTTTTTCCCTTATTTAGGACTCTTCTCCTTGTGCGTCTTTGTCTTTCATTTCTCTTTTCCTTGGCCTTTGTCTTTGTCTTCTGATTTAGTTTTTTCGGATTTTCCACCTTCGTTCATTTGAGGGTTAACACAAGGTATCTCACACTGCTAGACCTGCGTACCACTGGATCACTCAATGGAGTCTTTGCATTGATGCATGATCTCTAGACACCTGGAGTCCTCACTAAAGGAATGCCAAGCTCATCATCCAAGCTCTTTGAGCCACTGGAGTCTCCATCAAGAACTGCATCAATGCCATCTGACACTTTATTCTTTCCTTTGTATTTACATGTAGTGCTACTAGATGCAACTGAAGATATAGAGATACTCCTTAGTCTCCCAAACCAAGGACTGCCAGATGATGTCTCTGGTCCACTAGGAGTCCGTGATTCTTGCTTTTTAGCCTGCATAAGAGTGTCATGATCATCATCATCATCCAATGCATCACCACTAGATGTATACCAACTGCTCATTTCATCAAAGATGACATCCCTGCTTACTCTAAACTTACATATGACAGGGTTATAACAACGATACCCTTTTTGCTCTAAAGAGTATCCAAGAAAGACACACTTTTCAGCCTTTGGATCTAGTTTCTTCAGCAACTTGTTTGGCACATGAATATATGTAATATAGCCAAACACTTTCAAGTGTGAGACATCAGGCTTCTTACCTGTAAAACATTCTTCGGGGGTCATACCATGAACTCCACTTGTGGGAGTTCTGTTCATAATATAAAGAGCAGTATGAACAACCTCAGACAAAAAATGGTTAGGCATATTCTTTTCAGCCATCAAGGCGAGTGCAACTTCTGTAATATGCATGTTTTTCCTTTCTACAACCCCATTTTGCTATGGGATATACCTGCATGTGAACTGTCTCTTTATCCCATGAGACCTCAAAAAATCACTGAACTCGTTCGAGAGGTACTCTCCCCTTGCATTTGACCTCAAGCACTTTACTTTCAAGCATGTTTCTCTTTCAACAGCAGCCTTGAAAGTTTTAAAGTGCTCAAATGCTTCACTCTTTTCCTTCATAAAATATACCCACAGCTTTCTAGAACAATCATCAATGAATGTGACAAAGTATGATTTGCCTCCAAGAGATACATTTTTTATAGGCCCCCAAATATCTGTATGCACAACATCGAGGATATTTCTGCTTACATCTCTGTCATGTGAAAAGGGTTATCTTGTCTACTTACCACACTGACATGCTTCTCATACCTTATGAAATTTTGCAATTCTAAATGTAGGTAAACCTGTAACCAACCCTTTGGACTGCATTAATTTCAACCTTTGTACATTTGCATGTCCAATGCGTTTGTGCCAAATTTCAATATCTGCAACAACACCCTTTCCTTTAGCATACATAGCAGCATTCATAGTAGGAATTCCAGCATCCAGAGTAAACATACGTCCAACTCTACTTCCCTTTGCAACCAACCTACACTTCTCATTGGAGTCTTCTACAAAGCAACCCTTTGCATTGAATCTGACTTGTAGCCCTTGCTCTACCATCTGGCTGACTGACACCAAGTTCTTTGTAATAGATGGCACATGTAATACATCTGAAAGACTCTTTGTCTTACCATCATGCAAGGACAAGGGAACTTTTTCAATGTGTGAAATTGGGTGGAATGAATCATCACCTGTCTCCACATAACCTACATTTTGCAAATCCTGCATCTCTCCAAACCATTCTGCATGACTGGTCATATGATTGGATGCACCTGAATCATCATACCAAACATCATCATGTGTTCCCTTTCCTGTAACAGCATTCAGCATATACTGCATAACAAACTTCATTCTACTGTGAAGATGATGCATAATTTCCTTGTTGCAACTTACCAGTGTGAATATCATCTTTCTTAGCATAACATTAGGCTGCAATATGACCTATTTTGCCACAGTAGTGACACACAATACCAGAGTTGTTAGAACCTCTGTTCTGCCATCCACCTCTTCCTGTAGAGCTCCCCTTGCCTCTAAAGTTTCCTCTTCCTCCAGAAACCTGCATCTCACCAAACTGTTGATTGAACCTATTTTGCTGGTTATCGCCAGCATGTCCCATACCACGGCCTCTCGAAGAGGATCTTCCACGTCCCCTTCCAGAACTTGAGTAAAATGCTTGGACCTATTTACCATTTCTTTCAGATGAATCACCCTGCATATTGATCTCTTTAGTAATCATGAGAGAGATCAGCCCATCAGAATCTAGAAATGGCTTCCATACATATACTCAAGTAACAAATGATTTCCATTCCTTCTCATTGTTAAGGCCACTCAGAGTGGATGAAACCAAATCATCATGATCTGGCATTGGATCAATCACTGCTAAGGCATCTACAATGCTCCTCATCTTCAAAACATACTCATTGACAGACATTTTTCCTTTCTTCAGAGCATTCAACTCTTGCTTGAGTTGAATCTTTCGTGCCTTTGTATTTACTGAAAACAGTCTCTCAAAAATTGTCCAAGCTGCATGTGAAGTTTCTGCATTCCTGATATGTCCCAGCATAGTATTATCAATTACTGCAGATAGCCAGTACATCACCTTTTTGTCTTTCGCATTCTACTCTTTCCATGCTTTTAACTCATTTGCAGTCGCTCTGGCTCCTTTTCTTCACCTGAAACAAATTCATAAAGGCCCTTTCCAATAAGGAAGTTCATCACACGGAACTTCGATGAAGGGTAATTGTTCTTGTCGAGCTTCTCAATAATGGGATTTCCACTGTTCTCTGCCATTATCACAAAACTAATACCAAACAGCAAGCAAATCTTTTGCAACCCTCAACATGTAGTGCACAACAATACACCAGAGAGCCTTTTTCATTGTCTGCTCAACAATACATGCAATCTCTAAACTAGTTTGCAGATAAACCTTGTGTTTATTTACTGATAAATACCTTTGAACTTATCGATCTAAAATATGTAACTTGTGCACTTGTATACGGCAGACACAGCTGAAATTGTAGAATACCTCAAACTGATGTCCGCAACCTTGCGAGTCTAAAACGGGACCTAAAATGACCTCGGAGGCCAAAACGTTTTCTTGCTAGTTTTTTCTTATTCTTCCACACACTTTACAATGTACACAAAGTATAGATAAGATACAACATAAAGGAAAGTGGCCTACTAAGTCAAACAATGCATAACCGACTACACTAGTCGACTGGCACTATAACTACGCCAGCTATAAATAGGTGTAACAACCTGAATATAATAAGTAATGAGTCACTGCCATGTGAGAGTCATAATGACCACCGACCTACTAAGTGTAGATGTGTGGACCCATCTAACCAAGAGGTCCATCATCAATGTCCGCATGTATTGAGCTTGTCATCTCAACAATAGGTAAGTGCTTCTAGCTTATACACAGAATCTAGTAGGACATTCAAACATATTGAAGCAACAAAACCAATGGTTACTCCAAAAAAGAGCTACAATGTGCTGAAAGAATTGGGGGAGAGGCAAGGAAAATCTAGCTACATGTAGCAAGGAAAAAGAAAATGAATATCTAGTGGTGTGAGAGGTAGAGAAGTCTAAAGAATATTGAGACTCTCAAGCTTAGAAGCGCAAGTTTCAAGAGAATAATGGCAGCAATACGATCATAGTTGGTCACTCACCCTGAACTACTTGTATTATTCCTCACTCTGACATTGTTTTTGTAACCATTAGGGCCATTCTCCATCCAAAAAAAGCAAGAAGGAACATGGAGAAAGCATCAGAAGCTTACAACAACATCATTTTTTCTAAATCTTCAAGGAGGATGTTGATCGAGAAGAGGTTTAAGAAGGCCAATGAGTAGTGCATTGAAAAGTTCCTACAAGGGTCTTGCCTAGACAAAGAGGACATCCAAAGAACCCTAGAGAGGGTGAGGACTAGTAGGAAAAGCTACATCCAGCTCTTAAAAGTTATGTAAGAGACATTGAAGAAGAAAAGGGTCAAGGGATCTTTCCTTTCAGATCCATCTTTTGTTCAATAGAAAAGAGACAGCATCAACCAACAATTGGTGAGGCGTTTCACATCTTAAATAGCTATCCAAAAAAGAAGAGAGTGCTAGACTATGACAATTGTAATAACATATTCTTTGATCTGAGGACATTACTCCTAATGAATGAACCATGGTAACTCACATACTTTCATCGGTCATTTGGTAACTATGGGCTTCATTGGATGGAAAATTGATACTAGAAATTACTAAAGACATGATTTCATTGGTTAGGGTATTTTGAGACTGCGGTAAGTTACTCATGAATTTATATGTGCATCACATGGGTTCAAAATAAGGTATTTAAGAAATACCATTTTTATACATTTTTTACATATAGAAGGATGTAATATAAAAGGGTTATTGATAGATTGAATAGAAAAGGGTTATGTTTTATTCAAGAAAAATTTACAGACAATGATATTCATAAATAGGCCTTGAACACACATGATGCAGAGGATATATATATACTAACTTCCTGGAGTTTTGAGATAGGCTCCATTAAGACCAAAGAATATAATGCCTTTATACTACCTCATCTTTGTACTTATAATGAGGATCTTGGTGCTTGTATGGAGATGGCAAAAATCTTTTTGCTAAAGAATGTAGAATTGAAATGGAAAATGGTTTCATTAAATGCTACTTGGTGTAATCGTGAGGGTCAAACTCAACCATCCTTATAGAATATGAGCATTTCATTAGAGCATGTGAAGAGGTTATTAGATATGCTCAATGCCGCACCCTTGTTAGATGCCTCCAATGATCCAAAGTGCTTTAAGTTGTGAGGGCTCCATTATGAGGAGAAGCCATGTGTGAGCATGAACATTGGTTGGGTCCTAATTTGTATGTCATATGAGATCTATGTGACTAGATGGAAAAAATGTGATCTTTTGTGGATCTAGCATTTGGATTAGATAGACAATTATGCTGATAGCAAGGCGAGACATGATTCATTGAGCTAGGGGGTGTGGGAGTTATCAATCACCCTTATTTTGGGGTCCATAGGAAACAAAAGTGGCCCATGGCTAGAGGGGTCTTAGGGGGCCAGTGGCCACCCTAGGATAGTGCCCATCACCTTGATGATAAAGAAAATATTCCTTGGTTGACCAGGGAAGGTTCATAATGTGGTCAAACAAGATGACTAGACTACCTTCTCGGGCTATAAAAGGAAGACCCCTCCAAAAACATAACCAATCCATCACTTCTAGGGAAAGATCCACTTCATCTATGGAAACAACACATGCACACGCACTAGCTCCATGCCTTACTCCACACCTAGCTCCATGCTGTGCCCAATACCCTCATCCTCTAATATTGAAGCTTTTTTCTCTTGGAGGATTATGAGGAATGTTGAGATTATTGTTCATTACTCTATTGGGATACTAAGCTAATTGATTTCATTTAAAATAATGTGGTCTATTGTCTTTATTCCTATTTTGTTATTTTTGTACGTGTGTTTTGAAGGGGTGTTGGTAAGATTAGCAAGGCCTTGATTATAATCGCTTTGCTAATAATCCACGTGAGCCCTTTTTGCATAGGAAAACATGTTGTTATATTGGGTGAGTAATTTTTTTTTTGAGTTGGATGGCTACTAGTGGTTGCATTCTCATTAAGGCATCTTCTAGATGAGTAGGCCTCATCATCTCTAGTTAGCCATTGAGGAGAGGATTTAAACCTTCACAGAAGCACACACTTGTTCCCTCATGGACATGTGGGGAGAGTATTTTTCAAAGTCACAAAACAAGAATAGTATCACTCCACAATAAATATAGCTACTTCAAGAATAACTCGTTCATCCTTACAATGTGATAGGCAAATGACAAGTATTAGTTGTGAACTACCTCCTTGATTTAACTCCAAGTCATTGTAGCTCCTAGGGAATTCAATATATGTATATCCTCTATATCACATACATTCAAGGCATATTTGTAAATATCCTTATATGTGAATTTTTCCTTAGTAAAATATAACCCTTTTCAATTCAATCTATAAGTAACCCCTTTATATGGGGCCGTCCTGTATGTTAAAAGTGTGTAAAATTTGTATTTAAAAAATCCCTTTTTTTGAACCCACATGATACGTACATATATTTATGGCTCAACTCATGGATTTTTGGATTCAAAAATAGCTTTATCATGCTATCACTAATTTCACCACAATTGTGCTTGACTTTATAAACCTTAATTATACAATCATTGCTTGATTTTCTCTACTTGTTCCTACAACAGAGAAGTAGTTTTCCATATGCTCCATCCTGATTTTGGCATTAACTTCAACCTTCATTTCTTATCCATTAACTTTAGGTAGCTTAACTTGCTTGAGAAAAAACTTTCTCTCATTTTCAATCAAGTCAATATTAGCATGAGTTGAAAGGTATAGTAGTCAAATGAGCTTGAAGACAATTTGATATTTTAATTCGACCAATCATTTTTTTTCCATACTTTGTAGAACATCAAAATTTCAACTTGACTTATCAAATTATTGTTTAGAAAGGCCACACGGCTGAAGGACGGAGGAGAAGACCAGAAGAGAGAACCGTCAAGCCGTGTGTGAGAGTGAATCAATTCTGCTTCAGTCGGTCTTGTCGTGGGGTGAGGAGGAAGGGAAAGGCTGTGATAAGTCAGAACGTGCCATGTGAGAAGGAAGAGAGCTGCCAGCTAACACAACAACGCCATCGCTTGCAAGCCGTCAACCTCATTCGCCACACAGAAGCACCGCCTGCCCGTCGCCAACACAGCGTTGAAACGCCCTCCTACCACGTATGAAGCATAGAAGCTTTTGAAGAGAAGCTTCTTAAGGGGGCTAGTTAATCCCCCTTTCACCCCCTCGTGTTCCCTTTCATTTCCCCCTTCCCCCCCCCCCCCCCCCCCGCCCCGGGTTTTAAAACCCCTTAAACCTTTTTCTTATGGGCTTGTAAACTTTCCCTTTCAAACCCTCCCCCATTTTACTATTTTAAAGGGCCTTTCATCCCTTCTTTTCCTCACCAAATTCTCCCTACCTTCTCGCCCCCCCCCCCCCCCCCCCCCTTCGTGCTAAACTCAATGACCTTTTTGTCCTGGGCCGTATAAACCCTTTTCATCCCCTATTGTGCCTTTCAAAAAACATTTCATTTTCCCCCGTGTCTTATCATCCCCCTTATTCTATTAAACCTTTAGGCTCTAAAGGTCTTATCATCCCTCTTATCCCTTAAGCCAAAAACACCCCCGTGTGTGTAAAATTCCTCATCCCCCTTCCCTTGTGACATATTGAGGACCCCCTCATGTTTAAAGCTCTTAAGGTTTCTTTTTTCCTTAACCTTCCCATGTTTCCTGTGGGTTTTAAAAAAATCCGCGTGCTTTATAAAATTCCTTAAGCCTTTCTCTTGGACTTAGGAATTACTCCCCATTTCTCCCTTTGTTAAAACCCTTAGTCGTTCCTTACCTTTTCAAAATACCCTTGGGACTTTGATTTTTTCTCCTACTCGAAAAAGAGAAGAAAAGTATTGAGGTGCAAGGGAGCAACGGTGGAATTTCGAAAAGAAAGTGTAAAGCTGTTTCCACATCCAAAGGACTACAATTGCGATGCCTCCTAAGAAAGTCCAAGGCGCAGTCGCGGGAGGGTCATCTCCCGGAATCCATGTGGATATCTCACCCCAAACCCAGGTTTTTCCTACTTAATTTTTATTTTATATCGTTGTAATTTAATCATGCAAGGTTAGTTGTTAGAAATAGGATATATCTTGTCCTAGTCATTCATGACGAAATACATCTAATGGAACATGCAAAATAAATAAAGTATAAACATATTTTTTTTCAAAGAGCTTTATGCATTGAAATGAATTATGAGCAAGATTATTTATCCATTAAAGTAGTATACTTCGGTTAAGCCTAAAGGTATAAAACTGCATCTCGCACTATTAACCCCTATTCTTTTTACAACGAATCATCATGGAAAGTGCAAATCATGAAAGGACTCTTACGATGCATAAACTCTAGGAAATTATCATTGCTAACTGCATAACTTAGCAAGAAAAAGGTTGCTTATTTAGCATGAGTTTTGTTCGCAAAGAAAAGGGAAGATTAGTTGGAATTAACCTAACCTCAAATCGATAAAGTATAGGATTGAAAAGCCAATTGACACATAGATAACAAATCATGCAGAAGTAATCTCGAAATTACCTTCTAGAGTTAACCAAATTGATATAAACTTAAAAATACCTATGTTGCAAAATATTTGTTGGGAATGAGTTAAATTCCAAGAAACGTCTATACCTTAAATACTTGTCTACATTCCCTGAATGTAGGGTCAGTAAATTGTAATAAAAAAAGGAACTAGGGTTTGTCCCTGAGATTCTTACAAGAATGAAGCTAGAAAACCCTAGATCTAACAACGTCAGCTTAAAGAACTTGAAATAGATTGATTCGCGATTCCATTATCGCATAGTACGATGCGGCACTTGCACAGCAAGTATGGAGTCATATGGTCTTGTGATTGGATCACAAGAAGGAAGGCCAAATTCTTGCAACAAGGATGGCAGATCCTTATGCAAGTTATCTTGCAAGAGGATGTGTACTTTGATATCCTTCTTGGGTAAGGAAGATTAATTGGAGATTAAAAAACCAGAAACTGAAGTACCCAATGAACTTTAAGGTTTGACCAAGTTGGGCTAATAGGGTACGCCCTAACCCAGAATATAAGGGATCTTGCCAAGTTGCAAGACACCCCGGATCAAGTGCTGGATGCATTCGAAAGGAAGGATTCATTCCTTAGCAGTTTGCCAACAACTAAAACAATCAATGGAAATGTTTGTGCTTGCTAGAGATTTTAGAGCACTGTTTGACTTGTTTGACCAATGAATTACAAAATAAATGAATATCTATACTTCAGGTTGAAGGCCTGAAGAGAGAGGCAGCTTCAGTTACCCACGACTGCCTTCCTGACCCTAACCAAGGGGGTTGTTGACTGTGCCGAGAACATAGACCGAACCCGCCGCGAGAGGTCTCTCTGTTGAGCGCTACTTGGAGTAGGAGGACGCTTGGGTGCCAGAGGGGGCTCTGGCCGTAAATCCCTCGCCTTCCGGGTCCTACACAAGAGGCTAATGTGACTTGGGATTGGATCTTGAGGCCCGCATACTAGTCTACGGGCGGAAACTTGGAATAGTGATCCCTGTGGATTGCTGGATAGCCTTCGGGCGGATTGTGGATAAGCCTACGGGCAGAACTCTTTGTATTTCAAAGATAAATATGATGACTTGTTAATAAAGAACTTGTCTGATATTATTTTTCTATGTCAAGTGATAAGATAACGTGAAGGAACCAGTGCTTAATAGGTTAATTAGAGAAGCTAGTTGTCACATGTCCAACTAATGTGTTAGATAATTACATAACTAAAACAACCCAAGGAAATTGCGGAGGATGGGCCATGGGTCTACGGATGGGTGGTCTCGGTTGGTCGGGAACTTTTCTCAAATCACGAGGAACAGCGGGATGATCGTCAAAGGACATGAACAACAAAAGCATTGACCTAGAGTGATGTCTTAACCTAATTTATGATGTTTTAGGGGAATGGAATGAGACTATGCCTTATGGCAGAGAGGTTGAGCTTTGCATCCCTCTCGTTTCCCATTCTCCTTGAACCAAGTGCAACGTGAATCCGCTTTGGATTTGGCGTTTCTGCATAAAGTAGTTCTCTTGGGTCCGACGCTAGTTGCTGTTAGGAAATGACCAATCATGAAAACCCTAATTCAGGTCGATCCTAAGTGGGAACGGACGGAATACTTCCACTACGTGGCAGATGCGGAAAGCCCTAGATCACAAATCCCATAACATTCCATGGGAGTGCCAAGCAGAGCTTTCTAGACATCCTTTCCGATGGACTGCTAAGACGTGTCCTGGATGATACTAGTGGACACGTTACATATATCATACATTTAATTGCAAAGAAAATATAAACATAAATCAAGTTACAAAGTTTTGTGTGTTACAAAGATTTTTAAGTATTGAATCAAGACGTTTTCACATCAATATCACATCTAGAGTATGTGGAAAACCCAAAATAACTCTGAAAGCTTGAAATTTTGATTCCAAATGAGTGACAAAAAAGAACTAAATGTTTATCTATGTTAGAGATTAGACCAGGTAGTAGCCCGAAAAGATTGCCCAAAAATGTGCTGGTCTTTCTGCTCTTTCTTCACACTTCTCTTGCTCCTAATCTCTTCAAGGTTGGTTGAAAAATCTTGGTACACTCACTAGGGAATATTTCCAGCAAGTTCCAACAAGATTTGAACCCTTGTCTTCCTTCACTTAGCTAAAAACCCTAAAACACAATAGGGGAGCCATAGCCACACACCTGGGAGCTTGAATTTCTTCAATCTTGGGGCCTCCTGGACTTCCAAAGTATCTCTACCATCATTTGGAAGCTGAATGGACTCCAAGATTGAAGACATTGTAATGATTTCAGCCTATTAAGGATCTTGAGGTTCATATTGAAGGTTTACTTTGGATCTTTCTTTGAGATGCTTGAATCTTTGATATTCAAATGTTCAAGCAAGCCCGCGGTATTGATTCTTTATGGATTCAACCATATTGGAGCGTATATGGTCTGATCTTATGGATCTTTCAAGATTTATGATGGATTCATGGTGGATTATGGAGAACTTTTCTATTATTTGGATTGAAACTAACATCAATCATCCTCTTCAAGCTTAATCAAGGTATTCCACTTGCTTAATCTCTGAAATTTCTCAATAATCCACTTGCTTTAACTTTTCCACTTGTTGATGAGGGATTATTGGTCAATTAATTCTCTGAATTGATCAATAGATCAGAGATTAGCGCTCTTTCTATTAATTAGAGCCTATTACATTGAATCTCAGCACTCATTTCAATCTTGATCCATCACAGATATCATTGACAATGTTTTGATTTATAGCCTTAACTTGATTGGATGATATCCTTAACTCAAGGTTAAAATATTGTAAAGGGTTAGTACCAAAAATTAGTGAGTCCTTGAATTGCATTGGTAAGACCCTCTTTCCATCTATTTTGTCATAATTTCCATGCTATTGCATTTCATGAAAAGGACTGAATGGATATTTTAGTAATGCACCTCATGCTAATTGATTAGAGGAGTATATTATTTCCGTGTTGATATTCCTACTAGGGAAAAAGCTGGATGCTAGGGGATATAGTGACACAAAAGAGAGATGACTGTCCCTCACTATTAAAGATCCCAAAGGGGTATAGCCAACTGACTGGAGGGGAACTTTGCCCACCTCCTGATGATTCAAAGCGCTTGTAGGGAGCCCCTCTTGCTGTTTTATCCCTCACACAGGTACAATGAGTGGAGAATTGAAGATTGAAGAACTTTTCAAGACTCAAGTACCTTCAAGAGAAAAACAGGGTAAAACATGGAATTTATAGGACACTACACGGTATATATAGCTTTGTATAGGTACCAACTTCATTATTGAATTATATGGGCGAGTACTACAGGGTGCCACAGATCCTATTCAACCTCCTTGAAGGTTTGGTAGTCATTTGGGGGACCACCATTTTACTCTTATAGGTGGAAATAGGGTATTTACAAGCTGAAATAGGGTGCAAGCCTAGACAATTCAGACTCAGAGAGATTGAATTGTAGAATTTTTTATCCTAAACCTATTATGACATGCTATAACTCATCTTAAAGAGGAAATCCTTGGCTTTCATTTGAATTAAAAAGTTTGCAAATAAGATTTTCCTAGATCAAGTTATAGCCAATTTTGTGAAAGGGGATACTACAAGTCTGCACTACTATGGCATGGCATAAATGCAAGAATAAGGCCCACTATGAGTATACACAACAAATCATAGATTCCATGTTGGATAATACACCTGAAGAGGGACTTGAAGAGCCTTAAGTGCATGGGGAAATAAATGCCCTCAATAATACCATGTCCGAACATGAGAATAGGCATGCCCAATGTCATATTCTCATTGAGAAATTGGTTGATTCCACAATCCAAAAGAAGGCTTACATTGACAAGTTAGTAGAATCTAATGCTCAAATAATGGATCAATTCTCCCAATGGATACAAATGGAAATGGGAAGCACAAAAGCTAAGGAGAATGCTCATTCAAACAATGAAACCCTAGTCCCACTTTAGCCACCTAACCAAAATGGTCAAGGTCATGGTATCATTGGATCCAGGGCCATTCCAAATAGCCAATATGAAGTAGGTGAGACTTCACAAAGGCATGATGACTATTTGTGTAGTTTAAATGGTGCAGATTCCCAAGATTTTGGGTTGAATACCAAACTTCTTAGAGTTTCTCTAACAATGAAAGGTCTCGTACTAGTTCTCAACCACCTATTGGGAGATTTCCATTTTATTTTTGGGATTCCATACCTAATAATCATGGCCAGTCTATTTTTGGGTAGCAACCCTTTCCTGAAAGAGAGCTGAAAGATAAAATCATTTTGGAAAAGTACAATCGTCATTCATCTTCACCATCAAATCTAGAGGAATGGATTTCCAAATTGGAATCTTACTTTGATATATTCCCTAGAAGTTACTATTCACGCCATTTAAATGGTTCTAATTCCCAAGCTTTTGGAATAAATACCCAACTTCCTAGAGGGTCTCTACCAACGGGAAGGTTTCATACTAGTTCTCAGCAACCTATTGGGAGAGTTCCATATTATTTGGGAGTTCCATACCTAATACTTATGACCAATCTATTTTGGGGCAACAAATCTTCCATGAAAGAGAGCTAAAAGATAATATCATTTTAGCAAAGTACAATGGTCAATCATCTTCACCATTTGATCTAGAGGAATGGATTTCCAAATTGGAAAACTTAGATATATATATTCTCTAGAATTGATGATATGAAGATTCATTTTGCTTCCTTGTATTTGGAGGGATTTGCACATAATTGATGGAGATACCTTAAGAAGAAGAATATACTTGTAGAGAATTGGGATGCATTCAAGACACTTACGACTGTGGTCTTTGTCTCTCCTCTTGAAGAAGAGAAATCGATACAGTGATGGTATGGATTAGAGAGAAAAGACGTAAGTGTACAAGAGTATACCAGCCAATTCCTCAATCTTACTATGCATGTAGAGAGCATTAGTGATGAAGCTAAACTCCACAAACACATGTATGGCTTAGAGCCATCCTTATCAGCTAATGCTATGGTGCAAAACCCTACCACTCTTTTCAATGCTATTGAGCTTGTGGAGTGCTATGGAAGAAAATCTAGAATGGAGTCCCCATTTTAGCCTAGTTATGGACAATCAAGGATAGCTTAAGTGTGTCGACTTATCCATCATTCAATGCTTCAAGACTTGAAAGCAATTTTAGGCCAGCAAGCTATCCAAGAGTAGATTTAGAACAAGGGGACATCCAGCCTAAATCTATTTCAGCCAATATGAATCGAAAGTATATTCCTATGGACCTCTATAAAGAAAGAAAGGAAAAAGGCTTATGCTTCAAATGTGGGAAAAAGTATACAGCTAATCATGCCACTAAATGTGTATACAAAAATGCAAAAGCCAAGGTTCATAGTATGTTAGTCTTTGAGGATTTTAAAGATGACATTGATGAGGCCAATGCAAATGTACCTACTAGAAAATGATGATATTGAGGATGAAGTTGGGGAAGAAAATTTTTATGATCAGGCCAACTCTTTTCCTTTTAATCCAAGTGGGAGTGTTCCTTTCAACCCAGGAGGGATTTATGATGAGCCACTTGCTACCACTAGTTGTTCCATTTCCATGGATGCTTGCACAAGTTCTAAGAGCCCTAATACACTTTTATGAACAGTAATATTCATGGGATGGATTTTTTAATCCTAATAAATAGTGATACTACACACATTTATGTGAATAAGTACATTAAACTTGAATTGTCTTCCCAACCACTGACTTATAGCAGCCCATAAGAGTTCAGGTGGCCAATGGTGAAGAAGAAATCAACACTCAAATATGCCCACAATTTTTCTTATAGCTCGTTGAAAATAATGAAGCAAAAGTAAACTTGATAACCTTGGAAATGTGGCCCATAGATATTGTACTGGGTTGTGACTGGCTGATGACATTAGGCAAAATCACTATGGATTTCTAACAGCTATATATGGAGTTTATCTTTGATGGATAGCTCATCCATTTACATGTAGTTCCTAGTAAATTAGATTTTTAGCTTATCACCATTCAACAACTCAAAAAGGAGTACAAGATGCCCTCATAGATTTTTGTTTTGCACTTGAATAAAGAGGTTGAAGATCAGTCCACAAATTCAACAAGTCATCTAGCCTTGAAAGCTCTTCTTGAGGAGTATAAGGATTTGTTTGAGGTACCTACTTCATTACATCCCAAGAGAGCACCAGATCACTCCATTAATTTTGAGCCTCACTCAAAGCCAATTAGTAAGCCACCCTACAGATTTTTTAGTCTTTCCTCTCTCAATTTTTCTTAGTCTTCTTTGATGACATTTTGATTTACAATAAGACCCTTTAGGACCACTTATCACACATGAGGAACATTTTTGATATATTGAGGCATCACAAACTCTTTGCTAAGGAGAAGAAATGATTTTTTATTAGCAAAGGATTCCTACTATCATTAGCAAAGGTAGTTGGATCACCATGCAACAAGCAAAACGTGGAAAAAGGCAAATAAATGAGAGCTCGTTTATCTCTGCTTGGAAGAGCAAAATTTGAGATTTTAAGCTTGGAGCAAATAAGAATAGCATCAAAGAGGTACTAGTGCAACATGTGTTCATGCATAGAGAGCTATATTTGGAACCTGGAGTCTCAAAGCTTCCAATGCATAGACCAAATTGTAAGAATTTGATTCTTAAAGTTTTTCATTTCTTAAACATGGTTTAGGTTTTTTCATTATAATATTTGTTTATCTTGTAGATGTCGATCCCTCTAATCTTGAGGAATGGCAACGAGTGGAGTCTATTATTGATATTATTGATGTTATACATGGTTCAATTGGAGAAGAAATGTATAGAGGCAGAAATAAGACAGAGCTTGCAGAGAATAGAATATTCTTTTATGACCATTCTTATGTTATTCCTATGTGGCATTGCCAATGGGGATTAATAAACCTCCTTCCTTTGCCAGATTTTTCAAGCTTTAAGTGGCTTTGCCAAGTCCAGCTACTAGTGAGGGCTATAGATGCAAGATATTTTTTGAGATCCAAAAAGCACTAAAATCTAATATCTCAAGTAGGCTAAACAAAGTTACTTTGTTTATGCCTATTAATATATTTATTGATTTGTTCTCTAATATGGAGATAAGAATAACAAAAACCATGCTTTCAGTGAAGAGACTAACATATGATCATATCATACAATTTGTTGATGAAGGATGGGATACAAGGATAGAAGGAAAAATTATATGTAAGATAGATCAAGACTCTATAGCTTGTAAGTATATGATTGCTACTCAAAATTTTATCCTTAGCTTTTACTATGGTCGATGGCATTTTGTTGGTAGTAATCTAGTTGCTTTAGACCAGAATCTTAATGATTTCAACAAAGATCCTATAGTGGATCTTGATATTTGGTTTAACGAGGATATTATTGCAATCTCAAAGATGAGAAAATCATGTATGCTACATCAAGTGAGAATGGATTTACAAAATGAAGAAATTGAACTACCATGCTCCTTTGTATTCCAACTTGACAAGAAACGAGTAAGTTTTCACATCAAATTATATCTATTTAGATGTATATCAAGATCTCACTTCCTAACTAACAAACATTTATAATTTATTTTTGCAGATATCGAAAAGGAGAGAAAATAATATACATTGCAAGGACATTCAAGAAAAGATATCTTTACTATCAATATAAAATATATATACAAATTTTGTAGCAAATATCTATCTGCCATCTCTATGAGATATACAAGGGTTGAAGGGTAAATTTCTATATATGAAGGCTTACAAGGCGATATGGCAAAGCTATTTCTTTTTTGGAGAACTATCCTTTCTAGGAGTCATTTTGCCTTTCTTTGATGTCTTGGGTATAGAAGGTGTGGGTAAAGGTGTTGAAGTTGTGGCTTCACCTTCCGTGGTTATAGGCACTGCATCTCCTTCATGGTGCAAATCCCCACCAATCTCTGTTGTTGGTTGTATACAATTGACCATTATATACTTCAAGAGCTTTGTTCTGACATACCAAACATGCCCACATGCATAGTAATCCTTCGAAAACTGTCACACATTTATAGAAAAAAGAGTTTTAGTTCATTATTGTTCTTACAATAGACTATATTTTTATCATCAATGGACTATTTGCAATGAATATCTATCTTAAAGTTTAGCATCTTTCATATTACCTTTACATGTTTATCATCATTAAGATAAACAAAGTTAACCATTCTTCTAGCATTTACAGTCACCCTCCAGCCACAAGAATGGCTATCATCCTGATGAGGACACTGCAACCACCAACACAAAGTAAAACTATAAAGAGGACAGATGGTAATTCATAGAATAAACTTATGTTTCAATTATTTTAATCAATAGCTTACCGCAACTTTTCTATATTGCATTGTTGCAAGCAAATCAGACGGCATAGGGGGTCTTTTCTCTAGCTCTTCAATTAATCTTTTTGCACCTCTATATAAAATATATTGAAATTTAGAGTACTTACAAAAAAAAAGAATTGAAATATCAAGGAGCCCTTGGATAATATAACTTACAATTTAGCATTTCCATGGCTTTCTTTCATAGAGTTGATTAAAAAACATTGCTTATCCACACAGTCTATTGCAATCAAGCTCCAATGAGAACTGAAAGCAATCATATCTCAACAAATTAGTAGGATAAAATCTCAAAAACTCTAATAGAATATTGAATCACTTACTTTTCATTATATGGAATTATAAGGAGCTTCAAAGTATCGAAGTCGATCAGATTGAACCACTGCTCAACAAAACTTGTATCAAGCTCGTTCCTCATAAAGAATGAGATAGATGGATCAAGAACCTCAAATTTTTGTTGCATATCCAAAGGAAACTCATGCATTACACACCTAGAAAAGGCATAGAAATAGCGAGTATAAACAAGAAAAATCTTATTGTTAAAAAAATATCAAAAAGTAGAAGTAATTATGGGTGGATATACCTTAGGCCAGCAAGAATAATACTGTCATTTATTTCTCCTCTTTTATCCTTAAGAATCTGAATACATGCAGCATTAAAGGAGATAATCTCAGTTCTTTTGCCTAAGTCACCAGGTAAGAAACAAAACACATTGAATCCTTTTGGATTAGCTACTTCAAGAAGGGTGGCCAGCTCATTTTCAAAGGACTCTAGTTGCTCTGCTTCCCTTTCTTCAGCCCTTTGCCTCCTATACTCTCTCCATTTATCAGCTTGTTCCTCTTTAGCTTTCTCCTCTTTTTCATGTTGCCTTGTATCCCTCTCATGGGTGACATCCTCAACCTTGGGACCAGAATCATCTTTCTTTCTCCTAGCTGGGGGCACATTAAGGATATTAAATGTCTTCTCATCAGTGAGGGGAATTGGCTCAAGGACCTTTGAAAATCTATATCTTAGCCTCCTAAGAATTACCATGTCCTTGTCCATGAGTGTGAGCCTATGAGCATGAGCAGCACAAATATCCTCAACAAAAAAAACTTGAAAAAACTCAACTAAAAAATCCTCTGTGGCTTCTTGTATACAATTAAGGGCTGATCTTGTCCATCTGAAACTATCCAAACTATATTTGTCACAAATCTCCCTGACAAGCCTCTAAAAAGTCAACTTTGGAATTTCATTGTCAAGAGCCTTTATTGCCTTCCTAATCTCCCTTAGGCACCTAACATTTTGAGAAAACTTTATCTTTGGCTCTGACTTTCTAGAGAGCTTCTCAGACTTTGAAGATTGATGAAACTTTGATGTTAAACCCCAAGGATCAATCTTCTCCTTCCTTGATGGTGCTTTAGTCCTAGCCATCTGCCAAAAAAAGACATGTTACTTCTTGTCTAGTGTGTCAAGTGAAACGCGAGTTTCAGATAAGGGGCCTCCTTGTAGTGTGTCCAGCGTGTCCAGTGAAACGCGAGTTTCAGACAAGAGGCCTCCTTGCAGCATGTTGTTTTCGTGTTTCACCGGACTTCTTGTCCAGTGTGTCCAGTGAAACGCGAGTTTCAGACAAGAGGCCTCCTTGTAGCATGTTTTTTTCGCGTTTCACCGGACACCACATAAATAGCAAAGGAATCAACAAAACGAAGAAAAACAAAACGTTGATCTAAGGAATGCTATTAAAATTACCTAAAATCTCCACAACATTAAGGAAAAAGTTTGAAGGATTGCCTAAAATCTCCACAACATTAAGGAATGCTCACACTATGGAAAAAAATCGTTTATAGTGCTCATAAGCTCATAAAAATATAAAGAATTAAGGAAAAGTATCAAAAAAATGCATTGAATGGATGCCTCAGCATTGAGAAGGATGGATGCAGAAAACCGTATCTTCTTTGGCGCTTTGCTGAGAAAAATCCGTTTAGAACCAATTTTGTCAATAGCTCTGGTGAAACGTGAATACGTTCTTCACAACCATATCATGACCACGAAAATGTGCTCGAAGACCCTACTGCATGGCCACGAAAATGTGCTCCATGACCATAAAAATATGAAACGAATTTGGTCGTTGCTTTCCTTTATTGGGGGATTTTTTAAAAATCGATGGTACATGCATTACTTGGCGAAGTGTTAAGTAAAACACGTGCGACGTATTCTCGAAAAAAGGGAGTGCACACGTCTTATGAGAAATTTGATACGGTGTGTTAAGTGAGACACGTATGCACGTATTTTGAGGTATTTCGTGCGTGCAAAAATATTGGAAATTTCGTCCAAATTTGTGATCGCGTTTATTTTTCCATCATTATGCAAACGTTTTCATTGGAACTATCAACACACGTTTGACAATCAATATAAAAGCTTTTCGAAGCCATTCTCTCCGATATTGTCTTTCTTTCTCCCAAAATTTTGTTTCGACTTCCCTCCAAGGTCCTTCCTTCCTGTTTGAAGAGCAGTTCAATAATTTCTGATAGGTAACAAAATTTTATTATTACAAGTATTTGAACAAAATCAATTTGATTAGTATAGAAAGAATTTTTAATAACACTTGAAAAATTACAGATGTCATGTGCTTTGTGTCTTTTAAAAGGAGCATGGCACTTTCAGAAAGAATTTTATCATAAATTTGTGTGTTTTAATAGAATTAATTCATAGCTCATGTTTCTCTTCTTGTTCTGCATCTTTTGACCGGTGAAACACGAAAAAATGTCTCTGGTTAGTGGTATTTTTCTAACTATCACATTTCACCAGTGAAATCTTCAAATAACTTTTGTCTTTAAGTAGTGTCCGGTGAAACACGATTTCTTCACCGGCTTTTGCCTTGGACACCTTGTTTTCGCGATTCACTGGTCAATTAAAAACATTCTCATTTTTTAATTTTTTTTCTTGAAAAATGTAATTTTGGGGCCTCTTTCCATGGTTCCATCTTGTTTTATTGGACATTGTTGCCATTCTGCTTTGTTTTCATGGATAAATCTTTTGTTGGTCAAGATGACAAAGAGAAAGCTATCTCTGGAAGGAATGGATGAGGAGGAGCTAATGGAGACTTCTGATGATAGGCTCTTTGATTTCTTACACACAACTGGAAATTCTTCCAAGTTTAGCTATATCAAGGAAATTTTCAATGTTCCTTTTGATTTGAAGGAGTTATTGGAGGATCTTGAAGATAAACTTAAGGATTACATATATTTTTATGATAGACATGTGCAAGGTTTAGAAGTCAATGGATTTGTTCATTATAGTGATGTCGTGGGAGGGACCAGTACATCCAGGTCAACTTTGTTAGGTAGGTTCAACCTCATTGATGAGGAATTTAGAAAGAGAGAAACATGTTTCCCTTTCCATAGGTATCAACACCAATGCCTTCTGATCCACAAGGAAGTTGGATTTATTGTGTATCTTCAGTACATGGAAAATTATTCTCCAGATATAGACCAATAGGGAAAGCTAGAGGATATTGCAAGTAAGGATGACATCGAAGAGAAGGAGGAGATGTTCCAAGAAGATATTGAGAATCAACTTGTCCGAGGTTTTGATGTAGGTTTATTCAAGAGTGACAATATCACAATGGTGGAAGAAAAGGAGATCAAGCCAAGTGCACAGGTTGATGAAGAAGGTCCTCTTGTATGTGTTCCAACATTTCCCACTTATCTTATCAACAAGAAGATATATGTGTTGCTAAATGATATTCAACATCTTTTTGATCTTAGAGAAGATTATTGCTTAGCAATCCTTGCAGGTTGGATAAAAAATAACATGAATTTTATAGGTTATGAACAAGAACCACTAGCAAGTCTTGATGTTGAGGGAGAGAATTTCCAAGACAGCTCTATAGCCTT
Source organism: Lygodium microphyllum (assembly GCF_053477565.2). Classification (NCBI taxonomy): domain Eukaryota; kingdom Viridiplantae; phylum Streptophyta; class Polypodiopsida; order Schizaeales; family Lygodiaceae; genus Lygodium; species Lygodium microphyllum. Next base: position 6,116,404 of record NW_028229514.1, on the reverse strand, counting down.
ACATACATGTATTAATCAGATCATAGAATACGAAAAGGGGGGCTACCTACTACAAAAGAAGAGTTCTTGCAGGTCTAGAAGAAACTTCATATTGATGATGTAGGGTATGAAGAGAGATTGAGGTATCCATTAGATGAGAAACCCAAGAGTTCAATAAATCTTTATGATCATAGTCTTCTCGAAGAAGATGAACACCCTAAGGTATGAAATATAATTCGAAGTTACCCATTGAGTTTATGTTAGACTTTATTATGCATTATAGATAAATATCTTATACCTTATACTATTGTAGTTTGTTGTGTAGATTGAGATTGAAGATTTGGACAACTTTTTTGGAAGGGCCAAGGGCTCTAGGCCAATGAAGCTTGGAAAAAATCAAAGCCTTGACCATTATATTGGAAACTTAAACAATCAAACAATTGTAATATATCATAGTAGATTGTCAAGCTCTCCAAGTCTACCAATGATGGCTTTGAGAGCTATCTCAAAGGTAATTGGATCTCAAGTTTTCAGCAGAGGTTTGAACAAGATCATTTTAGTGGAGAAGGAAGAAGCCATAAGAGTTTTTGGCTTCATGCCTAGATACAGTGGATCTAGAGCTCGATATTTTGGAGTTCTTGGCTTCTATTTGCTCTCTTATGTAGGAGATAGTAAGAATTTGAAGCTTCTTCCATGCTATCGGAAACAGGAGTTTTTGAAATATAGAGGTCTTATTGAGTGGGATGAAACAAAAGATTCCTCTAGAGGCCCTGTCGAGCTACCTGAAACCAAGGACTCCTCTAAAGGCCCTATTGAGGTGCCTGAAACTAAGGACTCCTGTGGAGGCCCTGTCGAAGTGCCTGAAACTAAGGACTCTTCTGCAACACAATCAGACTAGAAGATGCCAAAAATTAAGGATTTCTTGAAACCCATATTTTCCCAACTCTTTGTTTAGTTTGTAACCATTCTGTAAATCTTTGCTTTGCGCAAGAATTTAAATATCTATCTTTTCATCTTTCGGTAACAATTTGTATAGTCATTGCTAAAGATGATGTATTGCTTGATGTGGTTGTATCTTTAAGCTTGAATTTATGCCAGATTTGTCGATAGAACCACTGAAAGACCTCTAATAAACGGTTGGCTTTGTGTCTTCCACCTCCATGTCTTATGTGTCTGAAATATTTTGTTCTTTCTTGATAATGTGACTTCTTCATACCTTGGGTTGACCAGATAGATAGAGATCCATATTTTTTAATAAAGTATGGAGCATGGTTGTATAGAATATGCTGCATAGTTAACAAATAAAGAAAGTTATTAAAAAATATTATACGAGTTCGACAATGAAGAAACAAACATATACAAACTTCTTACCATATAGTGAGTAAAGTGTTGATCATCCCAAGCTTCTGTCATTGCCTTTTTGAAAAGGTTCAATTGGTTTTTAAAGTCTTTGAGATCATCATCATTCCATTCAGTCTTATCACAATAAAAAAACACTTTTTCTAGTGTTTTCCAAACGTTAGCTTTTCTATTCTGAGCTTGTCCGTTATCAGTGTGATCCTTAACTGCATTATGTAAGGATTTCCACTGATTAAATTTAATAGTTGAGCCACCATTTCTCGAGTTTATCTTGCCAAGTCTCCCATGAAAGCCTAGAAACCTTCTAGCCTTCACTCCACCAATAGATGGTTTTTTTGGGACACAATTACCATCCTTAGACTTTTGAATATCTAGTTCAATAACAACATTGCCACCATGCAAACAAATTGCAGAAAGAACTTTTTCAACCTTTGTTATAGCATCTGTTCTAGTTGATAATGGCTTCAGCTTCCATGCAAATCCTATATAGAGATGAACAAGCTTTTCAATTATCCTGCAAAGTGCATGAAGTGTACAAATATGGGCATTCGCTAAAGGAATGTCCAAGAATGGTTTAAACTGTGGATCCTTATTGTGCCTAGAGGGAGCTCTATTCCAATTGCTTGAGTTTAACTCTACAGCTGGTGACATGCAGTATAAGCAAGGAGATCTTGAGTTGGCTCCCTTTGATACATTATACATACATTTGAGTGTCTTTAGGTCAGCAGCTATGTGCCACTCAATCCTGTAGTTCCCAAATCCTTCAACAAATAGCTCTTCTCTTGCTTGTTGCCTTTGAATAACATTAGGTATTGATGTTTGATGAAAAACCCAATATAATATATCAAAATTCTCAGTATCTACCTCAAATGCTCCTAGCCACCAGATGTTATATTCAGATTGAACACTAAATGATGTTGAGTGATTGCAATGACCTGACGAAAGTGCTCTATTCATCAAGGTGATAGAGATTCTCTCCAATTTTTTACATTTTAGAATCTCTCTTTCATCAAGTTTAATCACAAATCTAGCTACTCCCTGTGCCTCTGCTACTCACAAGTCATAAAATTTTATCATTAAGCATTGTAGGGTGGGCAAGTCAAGGAAAATATTGTTAAATTCATTGAATGTAACCTCCTTTTTCTTGCCCTTGAAGGTATCCTTGATATGAAAAGGCTCACCTAGAATCCCCATCACTTTGTTATTAATTCTCTGTCTGATAGTCCTAACCACAAATGGCTTCGGAAGTATGCAATTGCGTACCTATCCTTGCTTCATATTTGATTGTAAAAGCCAGAAAAGCTGCATATAAGCATCTCCACTGATACCAATACTATCCAGTGTCTTCTGTACTAACTCAGAATCCAAAGAATCATCCTGTACAAATGACTCCAAGCATTGTTTCTTTGCCTTTTTAAATTTCTTCTTCTCCAAAATATCCTTTGAAACTACTGAAGGAAGAAGATGATTATAAAACTGAGCTGCTTTTAAAGAATCTCTTTCACTTGCATTTGGTTGTGGCTTCTTACCTGTAAAACATTCTTTAGGGGTCATACCATGAACTGCAGTTGTGAGAGTTCTGTTCATAATATAAACAGCAGTATGAACAGCCTCAGACCAAAAATGGTTAGGCATATTCTTTTTAGCCACCATCAAGGTGCGTGCAACTTTTGCAATATGCATATTTTTCCTTTCTGCAACCCCATTTTGTTGTGGGGTATACCTGCATGTGAACTATCTCTTTATCCCATGAGACCTCAGAAAATCACTGAACTCATTCGAGAGGTACTCTCCCCCTCCATTTGACCTTAAGCACTTTACTTTCAAGCATGTTTCTCTTTCAACTGCAACCTTGAAAGTTCTAAAGTGCTCAAATGCTTTACTCTTTTCCTTCATAAAATATCTAGAACAATCATCAATGAATGTGACAAAGTATGAATTGCCTCCAAGAGATACATTTTGTGTAGGCCTCCAAATACCTGTATGCACAACATCAAGGATATTTCTACTTACATCTCTGCCATGTGAAAAGGATTGTCTTGCCTGCTTACCACACTGACATGCTTCGCATACCTTATGAAATTCTACAATTCTAAATGTAGGCAAACCTGTAACCAACCCTTTGGATTGCATTAATTTCAACATTTGTACATTTGCATGTCCAATGTGTTTGTGCCAAATTTCAATATCTGCAACAACACCTTTTCCTTTAGCATACATAGCACCATTCATAGTAGGAATTCCAACATCCAGAGTAAACATACGTCCAACTCTACTTCCCTTTGCAACCAACCTACACTTGTCATTGGAGTCTTCTACAAAGCAGCCCTTTGCATTGAATCTGACTTGTAGCCCTTGCTCTACTATCTGGCTGACTGACACCAAGTTCTTTGTAATAGATGGCACATGTAATACATCTGAAAGACTCTTTATCTTACCATCATGCAAGGACAAGGGAACTTTTCCAATGTGTGAAATTGGGTGGCATGAATCATCACCCGTCCCCACATAAGTTACATTTTGCAAATCCTGCATCTCTCCAAACCATTCTGCATGGCTGGTCATATGATTGGATGCACCTAAATCAACATACCAAACATCATCATGTGTTTCCTTTCCCGTAACAACATTCAGTATATACTGCATAACAAAACAAACGTTCATTTTTGTCTTCATTCTTTCATGAAGACAATGCATAGTTTCCTTGCTGCAACTTACTAGTGCGAATATCATCTTTCTTAGCATAAAATTGGGCTGCAATATGACCTATTTTGCCACAATAGTGACACACAATACCAGAGTTGTTAGAACCTCTGTTCTACCATCCACCTCTTCCTCTAGAGCTACCCCTGCCTCTAAAGTTTTCTCTGCCTCCATAAATGTGAATTTCACCAAACTATTGATTGAACATGTTTTGTTGGTTATCGCTAGCATGTCCCATACCACGGCCTCTCGAAGAGGATCTTCCACGTCCCCTTCCAGAACTCGAGTAAAATTCTTGGACCTATTCACCATTTCTTTCAGACGAATCACCCTACATATTGATCTCTTCAGTAATCATGAGAGAGATCAGCTCATCAAAATCTAGAAATGGCTTCCATACATATACTCAAGTAACAAATGATTTTCATGCCTTCTTATTGTTAAGGCCACTCAAAGTGGATGAAACCAAATCATCATCATCTAGAATTGGATCAATCGCTGCTAAGGCATCTGCAATGCTTCTCACCTTCAAAACATACTCATTGACATACATTTTTCCTTTCTTCAGGGCATTCAACTCTTGCTTGAGTTGAATCTTTCGTGCCTTTGTATTTACTGAAAACATGCTCTCAAAAATTATTCAAGCTGCAAAGTTTTTGCATTCCTGATATGTCCCAGCATAGTATTATCAATTACTGCAGATAGCCAGTACATCACCTTTTTGTCTTTCACATTCCACTCTTTCTATGCTTTTAACTCATCTGCAGTCAGAGGGATACCTAGCTCTGGCTCCTTTTCTTCACCTGAAACAAATTCATAAAGGCCCTTTCCAATAAGGAAGTTTGTCACACGGAACTTCCATGAAGGGTAATTGTTCTTGTTGAGCTTCTCAATAATGGGATTTCCGCTATTCTCTGCCATTATCACAAAACTAATACCAAACAGCAAGCAAATCTTTTGCAACTCTCAACATGTAGTGCACAACAATACACTAGACAGCCTTTTTCACTGTCTGCTCAACAATACATGCAATCTGCAACCAATTTGCAGATAAACCTTGTGTTTATTCACTGGTAAATACCTTTGGGCTTACAGATCTAAAATGTGTAACCTATGTACCTGTATACGACAGACACACTGAAATTGTAGGATACCTCAAACTACTGTCCGCAACCTTGCGAGTCTAAAACGGGACCTGAAATGACCTCGGAGGCCAAAACGTTTTCTTGCTTGTTTCTTCTTCTTCTTCCACACACTTTACAATGTACACAAAGTATAGATAAGATACAACATAAAGGAAAGTGGCCTGCTAAGTCAAACAATGCATAACCGACTACACTAGTTGACTGCCGCTATAACTATGCCAACTCTAAATAGGTGTAACAACCTGAATATAATAAGTAATGAGTTACGGCCATGTGAGAGTGATAATGACCACCGACGTGCTAAGTGTAGATGTGTGGACCCATCTAACCAAGCGGTCCATCATCAATGTCCGCATGTGTTGAGCTTGTCATCTCAACAATAGGTAAGTGCTTCTAGCTTATACACAGAATCTAGTATGTAACATGCCGTACTACCAATAGCACGCGTGAACCATCTTTATATAAGGATAATTTCTTGTTATAAAGACAATTTTTTTTTAAATTATTCCCCTCCTCTCCAGCCGACTGTCGAGCTGGAGGAAGAGGGGAATAGCATGTGAAAGCAAGCTCCTTGCTGGAGCTTGCTTAGGCTATGGATCATGCGCCTCGACGCGTAGGGGGAGGGAGGATCTTATCCCCTCCCCTATTTAAACCAAGATGGGTGTGCACGTAGGGAGGGACGGCTGACGCGCTGCCATGAAAGCCTAAAGGAGATGCCATCATACTGTAGAGAGGGAGAGAGTGAGTCTTTGTGTTCGATTCGTGAGGGAGGGAGTGATTTATGGTGGCTGAGGCGCTGCCAGAAAGCCCTAGAAGGGAGAGGAAGGGCCGAGAACTCTGGCGTTGTGGCGTCGTCACTGCCGTAAGCTGGAGGAAGGAATCAAGCTGGTCGCCACCAAGGAGATCGCCCTACCGCCTGAAGTCATACGCCATTCCGGACGGCCATCTGTTGACTATACCCCCCTCCACGTGCTTCTAGAAGCTTCCAAAGCTTCTAAGGGGGGGCTCTATAAGCCCCCTTTCCCCCCCTCCCAAAAAGGTTTTACCTTAGGCCCTTTTCCCTCCCCCCCCCTCAAATTTCCCCCTTGGAACCCTATAAGACCGTTTTCCCCCCAAACCTTCAAACCCTATAAGCCCCTTTTCCCCCCAAACCTCGAAACCCTATAAGCCCCTTTTTCCCCCAAACCTTGAGGCCCTATAAGTCCCTATGTCCCCCCAAAAGCTTGGAGCTCCATAAGCCTTTTTTTTTTCTTTCCCCCCCGAAAATTCAACTTGAAGGGGCCTTCACATGGCCTTAAGTTTTTTTTCCATACAAAAAAGTCATTCTTAAAGCCCTTCATACCTTTGTTTCCCCCCTCCCCCCTCGGGATTCTTCAACCCAATTTCGCGTGAAGTCCACTTAAATCCCTTTCCGTGTTCACATACGAAGGAGACGAATAAGATCGTAACTCCGTGCCCAAGGCAAAAAGGCTGCATTCACGATGCCTCCTAAGAAGTCCCAAGGCACAACCGAAGGAGGATCGTCTCCTAGCATCCACGTGGACATCTCACCACAAGACCAGGTTCTTCTTCCTAATTTTTATTTTTCGTTGTTATAATTCAATTGTGCGTAGATAATTTTTGAGTAGGATGCAATTTCCATCTTGAATACTTTCATTAATTTAAAACAATTAGCTTACGATGGACAAGTTCAGTCATTAGTATTTTCAATAAAACGAACAAAAATAAAGTGAGCTGAAAATTTATATGAATTTCTAGCAAGTAGTTTTTGTGCATTTCAATGAACTGAACTAAGATTTAATGTCCATAGTTACAAAACGGAATTAAGATAGTGCATGGAAGTATACATTGCATGTCACGTTATTAGGACATATCTTCTTCGCAAATGAGTCATTGTGGAAAGTGCTAATAACCCATAGGGAATTGCAAGGCATGAAATGATTCTTACGTTGCATAACTCTAGTCAATTATTGTTTTTCAACTGCATAATTATTAGTAAAAGGTTGCTTGTTTTAGCATGAATCTAGTTCGCAACTATGATAGCGATTGCTGACCCAAAGTTGACGGGATAGGATGATTGCTGAATAGCAAGGAATATGGCGGCCAAATTGATGGTTGCTGTTGATGATTAGGATTGAGGGCAAGTTTCGGCAAAAGGATGGCATTGAACGAAGGCAAAATGGCCATAAATGAGATGCAAAATGACAGGTTATAAGCGAAGATGGTGGCATATTTAATGGATCGCTGACAGTCCAGTTACTCAAAATGCAAGAGTGATGGCGTTCGCTAATGATGCAAGTAATTTGAAGGCCAAAGCAAGGTGGCATAAGTGCCAAGGTAGAATCAGTAGCATTGCAGGGTTGACTGCTAATAATGGGATGGAGGATGACGAATACTTCGTTGACTCCCAGTAATGATTTGGCAATGATGGGTGACATAATTGTGGGTAATATTCTGTTGAAAGACATGGCGAAAGGACGGGTACGACACTGTCCTTGACATATTGCACACGACAACAGATGACAATTTTAAACGCAGAGTGTTTTGGAAACTATAGTTTAATAGCTTTGAAGCTATTAAAGCTATTAAGGCTTTTAAGTTTGGGCCTTAACGATTGAGTTCCATTAAAAAGTAAGGCATAAAAGCCTTAGATGTTTTAAGAAAGAAAAAACAAAAAGCTTAAAACTCAACGTGATAGTGTGGATGAGAAAACTATAAAAGTAGAAGAGAGTGGAGAGTTAGAGGCCTTCGCCCTTGATTACAATTGTATTTTGTGAGAGAGGAGAGTGGAGGCTCACATGTTAGAGTGAGCTCTTGTCATGCCAATTTGAATGTCGAGATTTTGGATGTCAAAGTGTCGAGCATCGGCTCAAGGTTGTTAAGATACAAGAATATATTACACTTGGTTTGTTTTTGAATTGTTGGCATTTTCATTGTGTTGTGGTTGTGTGATGCTCTATCCGAATTTGGGTATTAGTTGTTTGAGCTACAAGAGGCATTGTTTATTATTTTGTTTTTCGTGTGTGGTTTGTGTGGTGTCTATCAAAACATTTAAAGTTTTGTGTTGTGTTGTGTATCCGACAAAATCAAATTTCCCCAACCGGCTCCTTAAGGTCTCATGATTGGGTTGTGAGTGAGGCTTGCTCTCAATCGCCTCTTGTGTAACACCGTATGGAATCTCTTCCTTTGAGAGTCATGTTAAAGAATATCGTTAAATGTCCTTCATCTTGGATATAAGAGTTGAACATGAACTTCTAGAATTCGTTAATGTGCAGTTCCACATCCTCCTTGACTAACCCATTAAACATGGGAAGGGAAAAACCTAAACCTGGCAAATGCGCTATTCTAGTAGGTATAACAATAGGTTGTGCCGCCATGGTAACAACCGGATTTGCTACTATAGGGGTTCGAATAACTAAAACTAGAGCTCCACTCGAAGTGGAGTGACTAATGAGAAGGGGGAAAGAACTAGAGCTTTCTCCCCCTAATGGATTGTGTGCCAAGATAGGTTTATTAAAACCCCGCCCTTGCAGAGATATTGGGCTACCCCTTTGTGAAGAGTATCTTCCGTTTATCTCAGCCCGCCATCTAGCTCATGAAGCCCTTTTTTTCTTTTGGAGTTCTGCTTGATGATCTGGTGAGTCTAGCTCACTAGTTTCTGGCATACATTAGAAAATAGGGCCCAACCAACCAAGGCATGGAAAGTGCCACTTGTAGACAACTCTCGGCAAATGCACCACTTATTGGGACCTAAAACGGGTCTGACACTGACTATAGACACTAGCTAGGCCTCTATTAGACTAAAACTCACAAGATAACCCCGCACGGCCCCCGTGCCAGGAGCGTCCAAGGGACACACTACCCTAATTGCTAATGTAGATATTGTGTTTGTAGTAGAACATAGTCCAACGATTGTCCTTCTTGCTCCTCAGAGGGAGATCCCACACATCTTGGTGTGGTACACCAATGTAATACAAACATAAAGGAGGCACCTCTCTGGCTAAATGCCGTAGCCCCATTGTAGCTCTCCTACACTGAAAGGATTGACTCCGCGATGTGTTGCTCTGACATAAAGAACACATCAACAATCTCCACTCTTATATATTATGAACGATCTAGGAGATTTGATATTTCCTTACCAAGCTTATCCCAAGAAAATGTTTGTCTACCCTATAGCTCATATTTCCTTCCACACTTCAAGTAGGTCATGTAATTGGCCATCAATTGCTATGCATTGAGGAGTTACCATGTTATATGCATAATGCAATTGTGGATGACCATTGTGCTTAATCATTTTCATTATTAGAAACTAGCTAGGTGAAGTGTGAAAACAACCCTTCAGTGATTTTTCAACTGATCGTATGTGCCGCATTGATAGAGACTAACATCGAATTTCTTCGTGCTACTAGTCCCCTTAATTCAAATGATAATCCATCCTATATGTTGCGAATACACAAATAAATTATAATTTGAAACATTTTCAGCAACTAACAACTTTCACAAATCCTCTTCCCTTCTATCAGTTAGGTTTTGCATTCGTTCGATAGCTGTAGGATTCACTTTTATGTACTTTTCCATATAAAAATCTATAAAACCACACTATAACATAGAAACAAGACTTGATTGAGACTTAATCCTCATTCTCTAGCCTTCTTATTCGCACACAAACATAAAATGTATTTTTTTCTAATTATTTAGGCATAAAAACTAAAATTTTCCTATTTTTTTCCATTTGTTTCTTCATAAAAATGAAATATTTTAGAATTATGAGTTCTTACTAATCAAGGACACTCAACATTATTTTCATATCAATTTTAGTCCCATATGATTCCAAAACACTCAATGAAAACCCCAAATTCCATTATGTTTATAGAAACCGTAACTTGGATTTTTGTGAGAAATTATTATATAATTGTATTTTTTAGTTTTCTTTCATATTTTAGAGAAAATTCAATATAAAAAATCAAGAACAAACAAAATCAAGCACTTTCTTCAACCATTTTCTATAAAAGAAAAGAACCACTCACTTATGCATAGAAATTGCGATTCCGAGGCTCGTAGCTCTTAGACGGGAGGCCGTTCACTCTTCTTCTTTGCCATTGATGCACATTCTCAGTTTGATCTACATCCTCCATTGCTCCAACATCAAGATTTTCTCCAGATTCTTCATCACAACCCTCCCCCTTCTCCATGAGAACATGCAAGATTACAACCATCTCCTTCCTCTCTTTGTTTAGATCGAGAATCTTTCTCTCTCTCTCTCTAAACGCATGTGAATCGGAGAGGCACCGATTTGATTTTGAGAGAGTGCAAAAAAACTTTGAGCCCCCCTCTCCCCTTCTAGTTCCTCATTTTTTCTATTAATTTAAGGCTTCTTATTAAGCCTAAGGTTAAAACCTTTAAAATAACCGGTTCATCTCGTTCACATTGTCCTGCAAGTGGATATTCTGATTTCCGGTGGGCAAACAGACTTGGATACGAGATTACTCTCGACAAGTGACTTCATGATGTTGAAATCTATAGACTTGGGACCTGCCACACACTTTCTGGCTCCTGCATCTAGTAGCTACTTTTTAACGTCAAACCTTGTGGGGATTAAATGAGGGGTCTAATGACCTCCGATCCACAAACTAAGACTTGCTTGGATTCCTGATGTCAAAATGAATCTAGGAAAACTCCATCTCATGAGCCATCTGCCACTGTTTGATTTTTCATGAAAGTTTAATATTTGGCACTTCTCAAGTACTTCTTGCTCCAAAAACAACCTCAAATGCTTCAAGCATGGCTCAAAATCAGCTCCTAAAATCCAGCTCTCAACGTTTTAGCCACAACTAAATTCCATTGTATACCACTCTTTTCAAAGCTATTGAGCTTGTGGAGCACTATGGAAAGAAATATAGAATGGAGTGATCTCCATTTTACCCTAGTTATGGACAACCACAGATAGCTTAAAGTACCGACTTATCCATGATTCAATGTTTCAACACCTCAAAGCAATTTCAGGGTAGTAAATAGCCCAAGAGTACATTTAAATCAAGGGGACAACCAGCCTAAATCTATTTCAGTCAATATGAATCCAAAGTCTATTCCTATGGACATCTACAAAGAAAGAAAGGAGAAATGCTTATGCTTCAAATGTGGGGAAAAATATACAGTTGATCATGCCACAAAATGTGTATACAAAAATTCAAAAGCCAAGGTTCACAGTATGTTGGATGAAGTTGGAAAAAAAATATTTTTATGATCGGGTCGACTCTTTTCCTTTTGATCCAAGTGGAAGTGTTCCTTTTGACCTAGAAGGATTTATGATGAGCCACTTGCTACCACTAGTTGTTCTATATCCATGGATGTTTGCACAAGTTCTAAGAGCCCTAATACACTTTGTGTGAAGGGTAATACTCATGGGATGGATTTGTTTATCCTAATAAATAGTGGTAGTACACATTACATGAATAAGTACATTAAACCTGAATTGTCTTCCCACTGACTTACAACAGCCCATAAGATTTTAGCTGGCCGATGGTGAAGAAGAAATCGACACTCAAATATGCTCACAAGTTTCTTTACAACTTGCTGAAAATTATTTCCTCGAGGGCTCTATTATTTTCTAGCGATGTCATTTGGGCTTACAAATGCTCTAACTACCTTCCACATTCTAATAACCAAGATTTTTCAGCCTTTCCTCTTTCAATTTTTCTTGGTCTTCTTTGATGACATTTTGATTTACAATAGGACCCTTCAGGACACTTATTATACATGAGGAAGGTTTTTGATATATTGAGGCATCACAAACTCTTTGCTAAGGAGAAGAAATGCTTTTTCATGGAGACTAAAGTTGAATATTTGAGACATATTGTCAGTGATGAGAAAGGGATCCAAGTTGACCCCAAGGAGGCGCAGTGTATTAAAGATTGGCCAAAACCTACTACGACTACTTGACTTAGAGGATTTCTTGGTCTATCTTCATTTTATCACCGATTCATCAAGCATTATGCGGCTATTACAGCTCCTTTGACTGATAGGTTAGAGAAAGAAGCTTTCTTTTGGGGTGCTCTTACTGAAAGTAGCTTTAACCAGTTAAAGGAACTTATTACTTTTGCTCCTATTCTAGTATGCTCAGATTTTTTGAAGGAGTTTACCATACTGTGTGATGCCAGTGGGCCGAGGCATAGGGGCTATTTTGTTACAAGAGCATTGAGTGATTACCTTTGAAAGTCACAAGCTTACATATAAAGAAATGGCTATGAATGTTTATGACCAAGAGATGTTGGCTATCTTGGATGCAATAAAGAAATGTTACCATTATTTGTATGGCAGTTGATTCAGATTTTAAAGTGATAAGAGAGTCCTTAACTATTTCCTCCCTGAGTCCAATCTTACTCCTAAGTTGCATAGGTGGATAGCTACACTATAAAATTATGATTTCGGCATCACTCATACAAGAGGCAAAGACAATGTAGTGGATGATTCTATTTCTCATATGTGGACCTGCAAAATTTCAGCAATGACTGAGCTACATATTGACTAGATTGAAGAATTAAAGGAGGCTTATCCTTTGAATGAAGAGCTCAGTCATATTTTTACAGCAATATCTTATGGAAGATAACTCACATTATCAGGTTCAAAATGACTTAATCTGGTTAAATGGTAAGATTGTCATTCCCTCTATTTCTTTTTTTACACAAAAATTATGGAGGAGTTGCATTCTTTGCCTTTATAGGCTCGACATCTTTGAGTTTTCAAAACCTATGTTATGATAAAAAAAACCTTTTATTGGAAAGGATTGTGAAAATATGTCAAAGATTTTGTCATGAAGTGCATGCCCTGTTAGTAGAATAAGGAAAACAAAAATAAGCCAGGTGGTTTGTTACTAGCTTGTCATAATTTCTATAATTTCTCAAACAACCCATCCCACAATTCAAATGTCATATGCCTTACTTTTTGAAGCATAAGACAGCTACCTTCCTTTAGAGGAATGATATCAACAAGCAGGCTAGGAGGAATACCTCTCAGGTCATCATAACTCTAGGAAAAAATGTTGTAAAACTCTTGGATAAGGGACAATAGTCCTCCCTTTCTTCTCGACTGAGCATGGACCCTAATTTAATTGGCCGTGTATCATTTGGTGTACAAGATCAAGCTCAATCACATCTGCATGTCTTATTCAATCTTGAGCTTCTATTGGCTCATTCAGAGTTATTTGATAGATATCCTTTGTAGTGGACCCTTATTTGGATTCGTCACTTGATGATGTCTCACTAGTATATACATCTTCTAATGTCTCTAATTCTATAGAGGATAGAGGAGCTCTCTCGCTTTGAGGAGACTCAAGATAAGCATCTACTACCACACGATTGGCACCTCTACCAAAAATCAAACGACCAGTAGGTATATCAACTTGACAGTCAAATCGCGAGATCCATGGCCTTCCTAACAATACTTGAAAGCTTGGCCATCCTGTGAACCTAATAATCCTAAAGTCCACAATGCATTCCACACTAGCAACGATCACAAGGACTTTGGTAATACAATATTCAGGTTGTTTTAAATTGTCATTAGCCATTTGCAAAATTGTGAAGCTGTCTTTTTGGATTGCTAGACCTAGCCTCTCAATCAATTCTAAACTCATGATGTTAACAGATGATCCTGTATCTACGATAGTATGATCCACTAGTATTCCATCAACTTAGGATGCAACCTGTGGGCAATGTTTTTCGGCATGCTCCCACCAATCATCTCCTATTCGCACTATGCCCAAAGGTTCTACGATATACCCTATACACAGGATCTTTTTAAATTCCTTGCACACTCCTGGAGATAGCTTAATGAGCTGCAAGAGATTTACGTCTGGTCTAACTTCACAAATAGAGCTTGAGAAATCAAATTCGTGATAATATGCTAGAGCTCTCTTCTCTCCCAGACCATTCTCTCTTTTGGTCATTAAACTGGCTTCAATGCTTCCTTCTTAGCTTTTGCCTTTCTCCTTGGTAATACTTTATCCTTCTTGGCGTCATCTTCACTCTCTACAAGTTTTGAAGGTCCCCCTTCCATGTCGGGATTCACGACTTGCATCCCTTTGTCGTGTTGCTTAGGGTTTCTATCAATAGGTTTTACATTGTCTCTATCGCCTTCTCTACCCTTTTGACCTCTTGTAATGGCTTGAAAATTAGAATCTTTAGTGCCATTAACCCATACAACCTGAATGAGACAAACTCCACTGCCACTAGGTGGCTCCTCTACAGAGCCTTACCTCTTTGAAGTGCTTTTTTGTGCCCATCATCGAGCTGAAGATTATTCCCTTGCACACGATGATTAACATGACCTGGTTGTCTACTACCTTATTGGAGAGTGCTAATCTTACTCCAACACGTGGCAACCAAATGGCTGAACTTTCCACAAATATCACATTTAACATTTGGGCAATTTCTAGGGTAGTGCTAGCTGCCGCACCATTTACAATTAGATCTTGATGGTGCACCCTCTTCAGGGCATCTACTTCTTATCAAATTCTATTGTTTTTAAAGGAAATTGACATCAATGGCTATTTGCCGATACTATTCAAAAATCATGTCAGTGTAGTGCTTCATTATATCCTTAACTTTGCTAAGGATATTCAATGCACTTGACTCATAGACATAATCATCTATCCATCATTTCATTGGCCTAACAATTTGATTGGGCATTGGTTGTTGCTGACTCACAAGAACAAAGCTAGGGTTTGATGCTTGGCCTCCAAAATTTTCTGGAGCCATCTGACTAGCCATAGGCATAGTCACTGTGGGGGGAGCTAGTAATAAAAACACATTTTGGACCATGATTTGTCTCACATTCGGGTTAGTCATACTAGCTATCCCTTGACTTCCATTTCCATTGGTCAATGCCAGATTATTTCCCAAAGCTAGACCCATATTAAGATTGGTTTGAGAGGTATACGCTGCTTGTAGTCAGGATTCTACTTGTTGTGCTTGTCTAATGGCAGTGTCTACATCCGACAAAGTGATACTACTCAGTTGCACTTGAATATTGAAATTCAAACCATGCAAAAAATATTGCAGTTGGGGGCCACTACTAGGATAGGGATAGAGGCTTGCAATTTGGAAAAGACGTCTTTTAACTTCTTGGCATATGCTTGGATATCCTCATGTGGCTCTTCTGTGTGTAACATTTAGTACACATAGCTAATATTGACCACCCCTTTTAGGGGCTAATTCCCTTTGAAAGGTTTCAAAAAATAAATCAATAGTGGTTATGGTTCCAGCTTCTAGGCCGTGGTACCATTGTTAAGCATTTTTTTGAAAACTGAAAAGCCCTAGTCAAATTGTAGTTAGGTTTGATTTTTGCTAACTTAGTTGTTTGCGTGACTTTTTTTAAAAAAATAATTGGATTTCTTATGTTTGTCTAGCTTAGTATTTTTTTCTATCATTTTGTTTGATTTGTTGAATGTGAAACTTGATAGCCTTGGTCGAGCTTAGTAATTTTTTGGACAAGTTGAAGGTGGAGTTTGCTAGTAGCTCTTGAACATTGTGGAACATTGTATGTTTTTCTGCTGAGACTCTTGCACATCACGGGAATTATGGGTTCATGAGCACTTCATGATGCCCTTGTTGATGCACTGCACTCAGGGGTCGTCTCCTAAATTATTCAAATACTTCTATGCCATGGGTTGGGATTATGCACTTTTTACACCATTGTGGAGTACTTGCACGGCATGAGGCCCATTGTAGGTATATGCAGCTATATCCTAATTGCACGCACACTTGAGAGAGCGCCTGTCATTGAGTACTCATTGTTTCTTGCATGCACCATTTGGGATATTTTTCACAAAGTTAAGAACCTCTAGTTGAGTGGGTAAGGTCGTTGGGAGAGTTAGAGGGTTGTGAAGGACACCATCAATTGTGAGATGGGCTGTTCTTATCTTGTCAATATCTTGAGGGCCAATTTTTCTAAAGTGCTGGTGAGATTATGGGTGGGAGGAGTGGAGTATGTTTTATCTTTTTGAAGAGCATTGAGAGGTGCGGATAAGGATTTAAATAATCAAGGAAATTTTGTTTACACTATGCATGACGCACGAGCACATCTAGATAAACTAGGCACAATTTATTCAAGGCATTCATATTTTTTATGCGAGCATTGATTGCTTGGTTGTATACCACGATCCAATATTGCATATTTTTTAAATCATGAATGATTGGGCACCAAGTTCTATTTCAAAGCATTCTTTACTAGGTCACATTGCATAGCAGGAGGAAAAATGGAGATTATTATAAAAAAATCATTGACATGTGCTCTGAAGAAGAAAAGTTGAAGGAAGTATAAAGGACAAGCTGTTGAAGATGTGTTTTGAGGATTTGGAGTGTTCGTATCCTCTTGATCGAGTTTATGAATGGAGAAAAATTGATAAGAAGTGTCTCATTGTGCCCTAATTCAGTTGAGATTATGGAGGCTCAAACTATTAAGAGAGAGAGAGTGTGTACGAGAGAGATACACAAGACATGCTCCCAAAGAATGATTCATATTGATGTAGAGTTAGTATATATAGGTGAGACCCAAGTCAAGTGAGAGATGATATATATAGTTGTAATATCCCCACTCAAACAAAGGTCTCTGGCTATGAGTGAAAAAACCCTTGGGGAGAACAAGGGAAAAACCCGAGCGCCTACACATACCTACGATACAAAAATGATTTACTATAAAGTTTTCTTAAATACAATGATACATGCCTCAATCAGTGAGACAATAACTTGGAACAATACCAAGTGCATGTCTTAATGAACTAAAGCAAGCTTCACTAAGAGCTTTTGTAAAGATTTCTGCAACCATTTGATCACTGGGACAATGCTCCACCATAATGAAACCTTTCTTGACTTCATATCGAACATAATGATAATGAATAGGAATATGCTTTGATTTACTATGTTGTATATAGTATTTGGTAAGACTAATAGCACTTTGGTTGTTGCATCAAAGAGGTGTACTAGATGATGAAGGATGTCCCAAATCTGCAAGTAGTTGTCGAAGCCAAACTAGCTCGCGAGCTGCTAATGATGCAGCAACATATTCGGCCTCAGTTGTAGCAACCCCAACACATCATTGTTTCTTGCTGGACCAAGAAACCAAACATCCATTTACAAAGAAACAATTCCCACTTGTAGATCGCATGGATAAATTTGAACTTGCCCAATCAGCATCTGTATATCCAATAAGGTCAAGAGAAATTGAAGAAGATAAAGAAGAATCCTCTCGACGACGATAAATAAGACCGAAATCCTTAGTACCCTTGAGGTACTTAAGAATACATTTTGCAGCACTCCAATGAATAGTGGAAGGGAAAGAAATATATTGTCCCAAAAACTTAGCTATAAATAAAATATCTGGTCTTGTGTTTAAACCAATATATTGAAGAAAACCAACAAGATTAGCAAAAGGTTGATGAATGGCTGATTCTTCATTGCGTGTTGTAGATGTACCCTTGGTAGAGCTCGAAAGAATGGGAGTGTTGGCAGAGTGCGCATTTGTCAACCCAAACTTCTTAACAATATCATTAATAAACTTTATCTGGTGAAGAAGAAGAATACCTTGTGGTCGGTGTCATTGAACTTGAATACCCAAATAAGAATTATCTCACCAAGATCCACCATTTCAAATGTAGTCGATAAAAGCTTCTTCATAGCATCCAAGAAAGTAATATTATTTGACACAAGAATAGTATCATCAACATATAGAGCAAGAATAATAAAACATTTGTCCTCCCTTTTGATGTAAAGATTTGGGTCAGCAAAACATGCAACAAAACCTTTAGATGTGAGGAACTGATCAATCTTAATATACCAAGCACGAGAGGCTTGCTTCAATCCATATAATGCAGGATGAAGCTGGCATACAAGATGCTCCTTTCCTGCAATCATAAAACCTTCAGGTTGCTCCATATAGATTTCTTCTTCAAGATTTCCATTGAGAAAAGCCGTTTTAACATCCATTTGGTGAATTTCTAGATTAAATAGTGTTGCAAAAGCCAAAAGCATACGAATAGTTGTGGAGCACACAACGGGAGAAAATGTTTCTTAATAATCTACTCCTGAATCTACGAGTAACCTTTTGCAACAAGTCATGCTTTGAACTTATTAAACGAGCCATCAGCTTTGGTCTTGTTCTTATAAACCCATTTACATTTGATAGGAACACGATTTGGGGGGAGTTCAGTAAGAATCCATGTACTTTTGGAGATTAAAGAATCGTACTCAGCTTGCATAGCTTCTTGCCATTGATCCCTTTGAAACAATTTGATAACTTCCATATACGATATTGGATCCTCTTGGACAGGCATAGCATCATCAAAGACATCATATTCCATAGAATAAAATCCATGCTCTATCTCAATAGGAAGATCGACATATATCTCCAAATTTTCATCAATCTTCTTTGGAGGTGAAGGAGGTTAATGATCATCAGAATTAGTAGACTCACAAAGCAAGTAAGGAAATGCACTAAGCAAAGACTGTGTATCATCTGAAACATTTGACGACCATGTGCCACCCATAGTCTTCTCATCAAATATAGCATCACGACTAATGATAACCTTTTGAGTAGAAGGATCATAAAATTTGTAACCTTTGGAATGATCTGAATAACCAAGAAAAATAACCTTCAAACCTGGAGGATCCAACTTATGTCGAGTGTCCTTGGGCACATGAATATAAGCAATGCAGCCAAATGTGCGAAAGTGAGAGACTGAAGGTGTCTTCCCTGTCCAGATTGTTATAAGAATTTTACCAACAGGTACAGTTGTTGGAAGATGATTTTGAATAAAAACGGCTGTTAGAAGTGCTTTAGTCCAAAACTTTCGAGACAAACCAGAGTGTTTAAGCATGCAACGTATAGCATTAAGAATAGTGCGATTTTTGCACTCAGTAACACCATTTTGCTTAGGAGAATAAGGAACTGTAAACTCATGATCAATACCTTGATCCTTATAGAAGTCATCAAATAGATTGGATACATATTCATTGCTATTGTCACTGCGAAGAGTCTTTCTAGAGAATCCAGTTTGAAGCTCCACACTTATCTTGTATTGTTTAAATATAGATAAAGCCTCAGACTTATGTCGAAGAAGATAGACATGTGTGTACCATGAGAAATCATCAATGAAAGTTATAAAATATCGATATTGAGACTTTGAGGCAGGAAAATGACCGCAAATATCGGTATGAACCAAATCCAAGAGAGCACAGGAATGTGATGAAGTAGAAGTGTGGAAAGGCGAATGATGGTGTTTTCCAAGTGCACAGTACTCACATATTCCCTTACGTGGATAAGATTTAAGATCCATACCTTGCATAAGACCATGACAATGAAGATAATAATTTACAATTTGCATCTCCAGGGGTAGTAACAACATTTGCAACCGTATCATTCAATGATAGCTCAAATAGATTACCATGTCGAGGAGCCACTGCTATAGTATGTTCGCCTTTCTCTATACGACATTGATTATGATCAAAGCCAACAAACAAAACAAGATCAACTAGACGAGCTACAGAAAGAAGATTTGTTTGCAAATTTGGAACATGAAGAACTCCTCTTAATATTCTAGTGGATGAAACAGTCCTCAGATATAAATCACCCACTCCTTTGACTTGACAAGTCGTATCATCCGCAAGGTAAATAAACTTCTTAACAGGAAGAGAATGATAATTGTGAAGCCACTGTGATTGGTATATCATGTGTCCAGTGGCACCTGAATCAACGATGAATAGAGAACCATCATGAACATGAAGTACCTTCTCTAGAGAGATATCATGATGGACGAAATTGAGCTCCTCATGAGTATGATCATTATCAGTTGTAGTTTGTTGAATAATATAAGCTCGAGAATGTTCTTCATCATATCTGTATTTATAACAACGATGAGACGGATGAATTGTATGTGCACAGTAATCACAAGGAGGAAAACTTTTGGACGAGTGAGGTTGCTTTGTAGTAACTCCATGCTCCTCATCGTATTGACGTGCCCAGCAATCACAGAAGCCACATGGCCTTTCGTATAACAATAAGAACAATGTTTGTTAGAATAAGCAAGACGAGAAGATTTAGCACCTTGATTAGGGCATCCACCTTGCTGAAAACGTGAAGCAAGACGCTTGCGAGCAACGAAAGTAGCACAAAATCCCTTTGTTCGCGAGTGACCAAAACAACATCAGATTTTTCCAAATGATGCTCATGACGTTGAGAATATTGAATAAGAGATATGCATGCTTTGTCAAAGTGGATATTATCCTTGTTAGACAAAATAGTGATGATATTGTCATATAAAGGATCTTTGATGGTATGAAGAAGTTGAGTAACAATCTGATTTTTAGCAACAGGAGCGTCGACAGCACCAAGTTGATTGATAATGTCTTTAAAAGCCTCGATATGAGAGTGCATAGAAGTACCAACCTTATATTGAAGATTCTTCAAACGAGTTTGAAGATATAAAATTTCGGTAACTGATCTCTTCTCAAACGTTGAGATAAGATACTCCCAAATAGCATGAGAGGTTTCCACATGAAAGATATCCAACACAAGTGAGTTAGGAAGTGCAGGCAATATATAATTACGTGCCGCTTTGTCACGACGAATCCAATCAGTATGATCAATTTCCCATTGTTCAAATAACGGGCCATCAGTAATCAAAGAATTGTCATTCATCACATCAATTATAAGTTGAACTGGGCAAGACAGGTCGCCCAAAACAATATCAAATAATTCGTCACCTTCAAGAATTAGCATCATCTTTGCTTTCCACCCTGGAAAGCCTTGTCCTTGGAAGAAGGGAATCGAACGTTGGCCAAACGGATATCCGTTAACAATTACGCAATTGGCCATGCCTGTATCTCGAGAGAAAATAAATAAGATGAGATCGCAGAATCTGTAAACCATGAACAAGATGAGCGTAGTTGAGACACATGACAATCAAAATAGGGAGATGCACGTAAGAACGACGAAAAGTATTGAGTGACTAAAAAGAAAGCCCGAAATAGAGAGACGTAACGTGCAAGACGAGATGACGCGTATAAGAAAAGTGCTATTTCGGTCGAACAAAGAACGTGAACGAGAATAAAACATCGCTAAAAATAGCAAGATATTTGCTTGTCATAATCAACGTCATTAACGAAGACGAGCAATTAACGAACTATAATTAGAATTACAGTTTTAAATAAAGAATCACATATTCGAGTAGAATTGTTGTCTTGAATCCTGAACTGTCATAACTTTTGATCCAGAACTCCGATTGACAAGCTGTTTTGACAAGATTCAAGAGCACGATGAGAACTACACAACCCAGACCTGGTTTTGTTTTTAAAGACAAAATTAACTAATACTTCTAATTTGAACAAGTTCATGTATCAAATCATCACTTGTGCAAAGAATTCAATCAAGTATAAACAATGAAACAACTTATCTTCCTTGTTGTTGTTACACATCCATAGCTCTAACACCATGTTAAGAGAAAGAGAGAGAGTACGAGAGAGATACACAAGACATGCTCCCAAAGAATGATTCATATTGATGTAGAGTTAGCATATATAGATGAGACCCAAGTCAAGTGAGAGATGATATATATAGTTGTAACACAAACAACATAAAGATACTTGAAGGATTTATCTTTGGAAAGAATGGAGATACTTGGGGATTCCTTCCATAAAGTATGCCATCAGCGGAGAAAGAGAGAGATCAATATTATTCAAAACCTTTGAGGAGGTCTCAACGAAGTGTGTTCAAAGGACTAGAACTACTCATAGATTGGCAAGATTACGACAATTCATTGGATATGTGGAGCTTGGGCTCTGCGTGTTTACAGGTGTGGTATTCCGTGAGGAGCTCTTCCTTTATATGACATACACCTTCTAGCTATGACAATGAATGGGAGCTAGAGTAGGAACTTAAGCTATATTCCACATTCGACGGTCGTCGAAGTTGATGGGCAATAATGGTGAAATAACGACATTTTAGACGATGTTCTAAAGGCATTAACTGACACAGCGGTATTCATGGTAGCAGGACAGGCATTCACATAGTGTGCTTTGTTGGAAACTGGCGGTGAAGTTCGTGAGGATCGCAAAGATCGCAACTATGATAGCGACTGCTGACGCAGAGTTGACGGGACAGGATGATTGCTGAATAGCAGGGAATATGGCGGCCAAATTGATGGCTGCCGTTGATGATTAGGATTGAGGGCAAGTTTCGGCAAAAGGACGGCATTGAACGAAGGCAAAATGGCCATAAATGAGATGCAAAATGACGGCTTATAAGCGAAGATGGTGGCATATTTAATGGATCGCTGACAGTCCAGTTACTCAAAATGCAAGAGTGATGGCGTCCGCTAATGATGCAAGTAATTCGAAGGCCAAAGCAAGGCGGCATAAGTGCCAAGGCAGAATCAGTAGCATTGCAGGGTTGACTGCTAATAATGGGATGGGGGATGACGAATACTTCGTTGACTCCCAGTGATGATTTGGCAATGATGGGTGACATAATTGTGGGTAATATTCTGTTGAAAGACATGGCGAAAGGACAGGTACGACACTGTCCTTGATATATTGCACACGACAACAGATGACAATTTTAAACGCAGAGTGTTTTGGAAACTATAGTTTAATAGCTTTGAAGCTATTAAAGCTATTAAGGCTTTTAAGTTTGGGCCTTAACGATTGAGTTCCATTAAAAAGTAAGGCATAAAAGCCTTAGATGTTTTAAGAAAGCAAAAACAAAAAGCCTAAAACTCAACGTGATAGTGTGGATGAGAAAACTATAAAAGAAGAAGAGAGTGGAGAGTTAGGGGCCTTCGCCCTTGATTATAATTGTATTTTGTGAGAGAGGAGAGTGGAGGCTCACATATTAGAGTGAGCTCTTGTCATGCCAATTTGAATGTCGGAGCTTTTGGATGTCAAAGTGTCGACTATCGGCTCAAGGTTGTTAAGATACGAGAATATATTACACTTGGTTTGTTTTTGAATTGTTGGTATTTTCATTGTATTGTGGTTGTGTGATGCTCTACCCGAATTTGGGTTTTAGTTGTTTGATTTACAAGAGGCATTGTTTATTATTTTATTTTTCGTGTATGGTTTGAGTGGTGTCTATCAAAACATTTAAAGTTTTGTGTTGTGTTGTCTATCCGACAAAGTCAAATTTCCCCAACCGGCACTCCTTAAGGTCTCGTTATTGGGTTGTGAGTGAGGCTTGCTCTCAATCACCACATGTGTAACACCATATGGAATCTCTTCCTTTGAGAGTCATGTTAAAGAATATCGTTAAATGTCCTTCATCTTGGATATAAGAGTTGAACATGAACTTCTAGAATTCATTAATGTCCAGTTCCACATTCTCCTTGACTAATCCATTAAACATGGGTAGGGAAAAACCTAAAGCTGGCAAATCTGCTATTCTAGTAGGTATAACAATAGGTTGTGCCGCCATGGTAACAACCGGATTTGCTACTATAGGGGTTCGAATAACTAAAACTAGAGCTCCACTCGAAGTGGAGTGACTAATGAGAAGGGGGAAAGAACTAGAGCTTTCTTCCCCTAATGGATTGTGTGCCGAGATAGGTTTATTAAAACCCAGCCCTTGCAGAGATATTGGGCTACTCCTTTGTGAAAAGTATCTTCTATTTATCTCAGCCCGCCATCTAGCTCATGAAGCCCTTTTTTTCTTTTGGAGTTTCGCTTGATGATCTGGTGAGTCTAGCTCACTAGTTTCTAGCATACATTAGAAATAGGGCCCATCCAACCAAGGCATGGAAAGTGCCACTTGTAGACAACTCTCGGCAAATGCACCACTTATTGGGACCTAAAACGGGTCTAACACTAACTATAGACACTAGCCAGGCCTCTATTAGACTAGCACTCACAAGATAACCCCACACGGCCCCGCGGCCAGGAGCGTCCAAGGGACACACTACCCTAATTGCTAATGTAGATATTGTGTTTGTAATAGAACATAGTCCAATGATTGTCCTCCTTACTCTTTAGATGGAGATCCCACACATCTTGGTGTAGTACACCAATGTAATACAAACATAAAAGAGGCACCTCTCTAGCTAAATGCCGTAGCCCCATTGTAGCTCTCCTACACCGAAAGGATTGACTCTGTGATGTGTTGCTCTGACATAAAGAACACATCAACAATCTCCACTCTTATATATTATGAACGATCTAGGAGATTTGATATTTCCTTACCAAGCTTATCCCTAGAAAATGTTCGTCTACCCTATAGCTCATATTTCCTTTCACACTCCAAGTAGGTCATGTAATTGGCCATTGATTGCTATGCATTGAGGAGTTACCATGTTATATGCATAATGCAATTGTGGATGACCATTGTGCTCAATCATTTTTATTATTAGAAACTAGCTAGGTGAAGTGTGAAAACAACCCTTCAGTGATTTTTCAACTGATCATATGTGCCGCGTTGATAGAGACTAACACTGAATTTATTCGTGCTACTAGTCCCCTTAATTCAAATGATAATCCATCCTATATGTTGCGAATACACAAATAAATTATAATTTGAAACATTTTCAGCAACTAACCACTTTCACAAATCCTCTTCCCTCCTATCGGTTAGGTTTTGCATTTGTTCGATAACTGTAGGATTCACTTTTATGTACTTTTCTATATAAAAATTCTATAAAAACACACTATAACATAGAAACAAGACTTGATTGAGACTTAATCCTCATTCTCTAGCCTTCTTATTCGCACACAAACATAAAACGTAATTTTTTGTAATTATTTAGGCATGAAAACTAAAAATTTCCTATTTTTTTCCATTTGTTTCTTCATAAAAATGAGATATTTTAGAATTATGAGTTCTTAATAATCAAGGACACTCAACATTATTTTCGTATGAATTTTAGTCCCATATGATCCCAAAACAGTAAATGAAAACCCCAAATTCCATTATTTTTATAGAAACCGTAACTTGGAGTTTTGCGAGAAATTATTATATAATTGTATTTTTTTGTTTTGTTTCATATTTTAGAGAAAATTCAATATGATAAATCAAGAACAAACAAAATCAAGCACTTTCTTCAACCATTTTCTATAAAAGAAAAGAACCACTCACTTATGCATAGAAATTGCGATTTCGAGGCTCGTAGCTCTTAGACGGGAGGCCGCTCACTCTTCTTCTTTGCCATTGATGCACATTCTCAGTTTGATCTACATCCTCCATTTCTCCAACATCAACATTTTCTCCAGATTATTCATCACAACCCTCCCCCTTCTCCATGAGAACATGCAAGATTACAGCCATCTCCTTCCTCTCTTTGTTTGGATTGAGAATCTTTCTCTCTCTCTCTAAACGCATGTGAATCGGAGAGGCACCGATTTGATTTTGAGAGAGTGCAAAAAAACTTTGAGCCCCCTCTCCCCTTCTAGTTCCTCATTTTTTCTATTAATTGAATGCTTCTTATTAAGCCTAAGGTTAAAACCTTTAAAATAACCGGTTTATCTCGTTCGCATTGTCCTGCAAGTGGATATTCTGATTTCGGGTGGGCAAATAGACTCGGATACGAGATTCCTCTCGACAAGTGACTTCATGATGTTGAAATCTATAAACTTGGGACCTACCACACACTTATTGGCTCCTGCATCTAGTAGCTACTTTTTAACGTCAAACCTTGTGGGGATTAAATGAGGGGTCAAATGACCTCCGATCCACAAATTGAGACCTGCTTGGATTCCTGAAGTCAAAATGAATCTAGGAAAACTCCAGCTCATGAGCCATCTGCCACCGTTTGATTTTTCAAGAAAATTTAATATTTGGCACTTGTCAAGTACTCTTGCTCCAAAAACAACCTCAAATGCTTCAAGCATGGCTCAAAATCGGCTCCTAAAATCCATCTCTCAACGTTTTAGCCACAACTAAATTCCATTATATACCACTCTTTTTAAAGCTATTGAGCTCGTGGAGCACTATGGAAAGAAATATAGAATGGAGTGATCTCCATTTTACCCTAGTTATGGACAACCACGGATAGCTTAAAGTGCCGACTTATCCATCATTCAATGTTTCAACACCTCAAAGCAATTTCAGGGTAGTAAATAGCCCAAGAGTACATTTAAAACAAGGAGACAATCAGCATAAATCTATTTCAGTCAATATGAATCCAAAGTCTATTTCTATGGACATCTACAAAGAAAGAAAGGAGAAATGCTTATGCTTCAAATGTGGGGAAAAATATACAGTTGATCATGCCACAAAATGTGTATACAGAAATTCAAAAGCCAAGGTTCATAGTATGTTGGATGAAGTTGGAAAAAAAATATTTTTATGATCAGGTCGACTCTTTTCCTTTTGATCCAGGTGGAAGTGTTCCTTTTGACCTATAAGAATTTATGATGAGCCACTTGCTACCACTAGTTGTTCTATATCCATGGATGTTCGCACAAGTTCTAAGAGCCCTAATAAACTTTGTGTGAAGGGTAATACTCATGGGATGGATTTGCTTATCCTAATAAATAGTTGTAGTACACACATTTGCGTGAATAAGTACATTAAACCTGAATTGTCTTCCCACTGACTTACAATAGCAAATAAATTTTAGGTGGCCGATGGTGAAGAAAAAATCAACACTCAAATATGCTCACAAGTTTTTTTACAACTTGCTGAAAATTATGAAGCAAAAGTAAACCTGATAACCTTGGAAATATGGCCCATAGATATTGTACTAGGTTATGATTGGTTAATGACATTAGGCAAAATCACTATGGATTTCTCACAGCTATATATGGAGTTTATCTTTGATGGATAGCTCATCCATTTAGAGGGAATTCCTAGTAAATCAAAATTTCAGCTTATCACCATTCAACAACTCAAAAAGGAGTACAAGATGCCCTCATAGATTTTTGTTTTGCACTTGAATAAAGAGATTGAAGATTAGTCCACAAATTCAACAAGTCATCTAGCCTTGAAAGCTCTCCTTGAGGAGTATAAGGATTTGTTTGAGGTGCCTACTTCATTGCCTCCCAAGAGAGCAATAGATCACTCCATTAATTTGGAGCCTCACTCAAAGCCAATTAATAAGCCACCCTACAGATTGTCCAAGTGTGAGCATGAAGAAGTAGCCAAGCAAAGCAAGGAGCTTCTTGAAATGGGATTCATTGAGCCTAGTTATTTACCCTATGTATCTCCGATCTTGTTAGTTAAAAAGAAAGATGGATCTTTCAGGATGTGTATTGATTACATGGATCCTCGGGGAAGCTAGTCATGAATATATGTGTGTATCATGTGGGTTCAAAGTAAGGCATTTTTAAAATACCATTTTTATACTTTTTTTACATATAGAAGGACGTATTATAAATGGGTCATTTAGAGATTGAATAGAAAAGGGTTATATTTTATTCATGAACAATTCACAACTAAGGATATTTATAAATAGACCTTAAAAGCACACGATGTAGAGGATATACATATAGTAACTTCCCCGAGCATGGATCTTAACACAATCACAATGAAGAATAGGTATCCTATACCCAGAACTGATGATTTGATTAATAAGGTCAAGGGGGCTAGATTCTTTACAAAGATTGGCTTGAGGTCAAGGTATCAATAGGTTCATATGCAAGAGGGTGATGAAACCAAGAGTGCTTTTAGGACTCATCGAGGGCTCTATTATTTCCTAGCGATGTCATTTGGGCTTACAAATGCCTCTAACTACCTTCCACATTCTAATAACCAAGATTTTTCAGCCTTTCCTCTTTCAATTTTTCGTAGTCTTCTTTGATGACATTTTGATTTATAATAGGACCCTTCAAGACTACTTATTACACATGAGGAAGGTTTTTGATATATTGAGGCATCACAAACTCTTTGCTAAGGAGAAGAAATGCTTTTTCATGCAGACTAAAGTTGAATATTTGAGACATATTGTCAGTGAGAAAGGGATCCAAGTTGACCCCAAGGAGATGCAATGTATTAAAGATTGGCCAAAACCTACTACCACTACTTTACTTAGAGGATTTCTTGGTCTATCTTCATTTTATCACCGATTCATCAAGCATTATGCGGCTATTGCAGCTCCTTTGACTGATAGGTTAGAGAAAGAAGCTTTCTTTTGGGGTGCTCTTGCTAAAAGTAGCTTTAACCAGTTAAAGGAACTCATTACTTTTGCTCCTATTCTAGTATGCTCAGATTTTTTGAAGGAGTTTACCATATTGTGTGATGCCAGTGGCCGAGGCATAGGGGCTATTTTGTTACAAGAGCATTGAGTGATTACCTTTGAAAGTCACAAGCTTACATATAAAGAAATGGCTATGAATGTTTATGACCAAGAGATGTTGGCTATCTTGGATGCAATAAAGAAATGTTACCATTATTTGTATGGCAGTTGATTCAGAGTTTAAAGTGATAAGAGAGTCCTTAACTATTTCCTTGCTGAGTCCAATCTTACTCCTAAGTTGCGTAGGTGGATAGCTACACTATAAAATTATGATTTCAGCATCAGTCATACAAGAGGCAAAGACAATGTAGTGGATGATTCTGTTTCTCATATGTGGACCTACAAAGTTTCAGCAATGACTGAGCTACATATTGACTAGATTGAAGAATTAAAGGAGGCTTATCTTTTGAATGAAGAGCTCAGTCATATTTTTACAGCAAGATCTTATGGAAGATAACTCACATTATCAACTTCAAAATGACTTAATCTAGTTAAATGGTAAGATTGTCATTCCCTCTTTTTCTTCTTTTACACAAAAATTCTGGAGGAGTTGCATTCTTTGCCTTTATAGGCTCGACACCTTTGAGTTTTCAAAACCTATGATATGATTAAAAAAACCTTTTATTGGAAAGGATTGTGAAAAGATGTCAAAGATTTTGTCATGAAGTGCATGCCTTGTTAGTAGAATAAGGAAAACACAAATAAGCCAGGTGGTTTGTTACAGCCATTACTCATTTCTATAGGCAAATGGATGCACATTACCATGAATGTCATTACTCACTTGGCTACTACCGAAGAGGGATGGAATAATATATATATGGTGGTAGATAAACTAACAGATACATCCCATTTCATTCAAAACAAGACCCAATTTACTACTTCTCAAGACTTGGCCAATCAATTTATGAAGTAAATTTTTAGATGATATGGATTATCATAAGTGATTGTGAATGACAAAGATTCAAAGTTCATAAGTAACTTTTGGTAGGTATTATTCGCATCCATGGGCACTAAATTGGCTCCCTCTACGGTCTATCATCCACAAATTGATGGACAGACAGAAAGGGTAAACAAATGGTTGGAGACTTACCTTTGTCATTTCTGTTATGATGTCCAGAATTCATGGGATTCTTGGTTACACTTGGTTGAGTTTACCTACAATAACTCCACTCATACTACTATTGGAGTTTCACCCTTTGAGGCTATATATGGTTATAAGGTGCCCTTACCCATAGTCATCTTTAATGAAAGAATCAATCCTCGTGGGAAAGAAGAATTGGAAAGAATGTAGACTCTTCTTCAACAGTGTAAGATGAATCTTAGGAAATCCCAAGACCAAATAAGGATGTATTCATATTAGAAGAGGTGACCTTTCGAGTTCCAAGAAGGAGAATTGGTCTTGTTGAAGATGCCTAAGTCTCAGTATTCTACTTTGAAAGATGGATCCAGTAACAAGCTTGCTCACAGTTTTTATGGCCCCTTTTGGATCTTGCAGTGTATCGAAGACCTCGCATAAAGATTGGAGCTACCCTCTTCCACTAAGATTCATAATGTATTCCTTAGTCAGCTCAAGCCTTTTTATGGTGATCCTATGGATATATTTGATGTGTTGCCACCTATTAATGAAGAAGGTATTATTCAATACATCCCAAAGGAGGCTATCATACATCAGCATGAGAAGAAGCTTTGATCTCGTTCTATCATGAGGAGGTTTACCACCTAAAGAATCTTGCAGGCTTGATTCTATGTTAGATGAGTTTCCTTATCTATTATGGGATACATTGGTGGGGCTTAAGCTTATTGACTATGGAGCTAGTTATGGTGCAAATATGGACCTGATAGTAGAATGTTTTACAATAGTTTTTATTCTATCCAATTTTAAAAATTACGACACCTACATAGAGTCAAACTACTCTTCAAGATCTACATTTTGACATATGGCATGCTTCATTTGGATGCTTGTACCAGAAGTTATGGCAGATTTAGCTTAGCAGGGTCTATTCTTACAACAAGCTATCTACTTCATTTTGAGCCCATCATTTGAAGACTTAAAGGCTCCAAGTACTTTTGAAACATTCTTGCTTATGTATATAGTTGAGGCTTGCTTTTATTCTTTCATTCCAGTCCATATGTCTCTCATCCTTCATTCATTCTCCCATTTGTAAAGCTAAAAATGGAGTAGTACTTTGTTCTCTATCCATCCTTTTCGAATATTGTAAGTTTGTTTACGAGGAAAAAACCCTTGGGACGAGATGGATTTTAAGAAGTTGGAAGAATAGTGGTTTAATATGAAAATAATAGTAATATGATGTCACACTAACATAGGTATAAAAGGAGGAGACATGTAATTTTTCTCATCTTTTTGGACACATTAATACATTACTCTCCTTCTCCTCATTACCTTTGTCTCAACTTCAATGGCTTCTCACTTCTTTCTATCTTTGTCTCTCCTCGTCACTCTCTTTCTCTCACCTCTGCAGTCCATCTCTCTTTTTTGCAGTCTCCTCTTTCCTCTTTCTCTCTCTTAAATTCACTTCTTGATAATGAAGCATAATTGTGCATATAAAAATAGAAAGAGTAATAGTAATATGCAAGTGTGTAAAAATGAAGCATAAAATAGGTAAATTATGTTAAGGTTATGTTTTGTCTTTTGGATTCTTCCATGATACAAAACATTGAAATTGTATTAAGGATACATTTTGTTTTCTAGATTCTTCCATGATACAAAGCATACGTATCCTAACATTATGATAGGTAATACGTGGTTAAAGTTCTAAGAGATGGCTAAAGTAATAAAGCGTAAAAAAAGATTTAATCACACACTATAACTAAGGAGGGACATAATTGTATAGCATATGATTGGAAAGAATAATAACTTGCACAATGAATATAATATTAAGATCACAAAATCAAAATTAGATACGCCTTAATTGTAGAGACACTTACTTACCTATCTGCTACTATTGATTGATACTTATAGAACCAATAAAAAAGTTTAAGGTCATTTGGTGTTACATGAGCCCAAGGGTTATCATATCACCAAACATGTGGAGCTTTAAGATCTTTTTATGACACCTAAGACACTCAAGGTATCCACAAAATCCTGCCTCATTGATCTTCATGCATGCATTTGTCCCAGGGGATTGCACCTTATAGAAAATGTAAGAGACCACATGAGTTTAAAAGAAAGGGTTTTATATTTAGTAAAATCTACAAGATTATATTTAGTAAAGGGGTCTTTTAATTATAATTTGAAATTTTTCTAAGTTAACTCAAGTAAAAGGGACCATTTTATGGCATTATATCATGTCAAAAAAGAATATTTTTTAATACCCTTTGAACACAAGTTATGTAGATAATTTTTTATAGGTGCATCACTAAGTGCTCTATAAGGGAATTTGGGAATTCTCATATAGTTTAGGTA
Organism: Lygodium microphyllum; assembly: GCF_053477565.2. Classification (NCBI taxonomy): domain Eukaryota; kingdom Viridiplantae; phylum Streptophyta; class Polypodiopsida; order Schizaeales; family Lygodiaceae; genus Lygodium; species Lygodium microphyllum. The sequence goes on along the minus strand of NW_028229514.1, from coordinate 6,084,591 downwards.
TTCCCAATATAGTTAGTATTTGGACACATGATCAAATCTTGTCCCCTTACTAGAAAGTGGAGTCTACCCTAATTATTATATAGGTTGTCTTTCCAAGTCCCACTTTGAAGCATGGGTTAAGATTTAGTCACACAGCCAGATATTTACTGCTTATTTAAAAGTGGGACTTGGGAGATTCCCTAATTCTCTAATATGGTGTTACTTGAGCATTTGGCATTTGTGCACCTTTCTAGGAGAGAGAGAGAGGGGGCTGTAGAGGAAGCAATTGCAAGATGTTAAATTGAAAGGAGGAATTGGATGGAAGATAGTGAGGTAAGGCAACTTACACTATCTTGGAGATGTTTTGCAATGAAAGTCACATCAGATAGACTTCCCTCCACCTTGGAATTTTTTTAAAACTTTCTAGAGGCAATGAGTTCGAGGTCAAAGCCACCTCACACTAGAATCCCATAACTTAGGTCATCTCAACCACAAAGTTACTTTCTAACTTGTGTCATTGTTGATCATCTACTTGGGGGAGTTAAAGTGCAAAATATGCATGGGTCTTTGTTTCTTGTACATGGGACAAAATCACTCAAAATGGTATCTTGTTTGCTGAATGTATGTCTTATATTGTGCATAAAGGGCGAGAACATGATATCTCACTCACTCTTATAATGATGATTCACACCCTTTTATTTGCCAAGGTTGATGCCTTGTTAGCACTTTGACCTTCCTATTACTTACCATTCTCTCTCCCATGATTACTTATTATTGCTAGACCCAATAGGCCTACATGCTTGCATCATTGAGATTGAATGGTGGCTATTCATGCAATCCTTAATGATTATGATCCAACCTAAACATTGTGAGGCGTAAGGAAGACCAAAACATTATGAGTATAGGTTGATAGGGCATTTTCATCCTATAGCACTTGAGCTTGCTTATCCACAAAATCTAAGTATCTATGTGATAGTAAAGACAATATCTTTGTAGTGATGTACTTCACACATGTAATGTTTTTTGTACACTTTGTGTTCAAATTGGAATTGCAAGAGTTTTCTTAAGTGTATTCGTCGATGTAGCAATACAAGACTACTATTTGAACGACACAATAATGTTGCAATTGTTTTTCTCTCTATTTATAGTTGTAAGTGTCGACATTTCAAAACCTTATGCCGCTATACTCTCGACATTTCAAAAACTTGTCGATGGGAGGTAAAGCCCGGTTGGTAAAGGCCATTCTCGAGGCTTATTGCGTACCCCGAAACCCATCGAACAGATAAACAGTAGAATGGAGGCTTCTTATGCACTCAAGGGGACAGCGTGGGAGAATGATGGTTCGAAAGGATAAACAAAAGATAAACAATGTAGGAAAGGAACAATGTCAGCTTAAAGGGAAGGAAATAACCCGATGGGGGTTGAGTAGAGACGCTGCAAAGGGGCACCGAGACACGCAAAGAGAGAGAGAGAGAGAGCGCTACTACTATAAAAGGGTAGGTGCTGGCTCATCCCATTCGTTGGCTTAGTACTCACACACACACACACACTCTCTCTTTCTCTGTGTCTGTGCGCGCGCGCGCGCTATATCATGGCCAGCTTCTCTCGCTTCCCTACCATCGCCAGCGTTGGCGAGCTCAAGGTGGACTGGCTCGAGACTGCGTCAGCACACCACATCAAGCTTGATATACCAGGTGACCAGCAGAGCTCCATCTTGCACGTAGAATCAAAGTGTCATAGCTTCTTCAAGGTGATTCGACATTCTTAGAAGCTGAAGGTGGTTCGAGGTGACTCAGATGATGTACATTTCATCATTGTTTGTTAAACGATTTTACGTTTGAAAATCTCATTGTGAAGTACGTATGTGGCGAAGCTCATTGGCATTTTCCAATGTGATTCGACGATTGAGTAGATGAATGCATTGGCTGGCGGTTGGTATAATGAATGCATTGGTTATGATTGGTAGTATTTCCATTATTTGAATGGACAATGGACATGACAATGTCATAGCTTTTGAAGGGTGAATCGACATGACATTGTCAAGGAGCTAGAAGTAGTTTGAGGTGACTAAATGATGTAAATTTCATTATGATTTCTAAAGTGATTTTGCATGTGGAAATCTTATAATGAAGTAAGTAAATGGCAAACGTCATTTGCATTTTTTCACATGAAAATGATGTTAAATCATTGACTAGAGCTAGAGTAACTTACACTGACCATTGAATTCTATAACCGTTCAACATGAGAAAATTTGTCAACTATGACCACCTTTACATACTAGGCTTCTCAATGTTATGCACATAATGTGTAAACTATACTTTAACTATGTGACCTTCATATTGAAATAGTATGCCCAATTATAATGTCTTTCAGTGGTAATAGGGTTCTTGATGTATCAACAATATCATCAACAATACCCCACATGAAGAAGTGTTTGAAATTATGTTGTTTTTTGTAGGTTTGACCAAGGACGACATAAGCTTACTAGTGCTCCCGGGCAATGTGCTTCAAATTATTGGCGTGCACATCAGCGAGCTAGAAAGGACTACAGATTATATGATTGAGGACATTATTGAGAGGCCTCGAGGTAGCTTTCTTCGCTAATTCCATCTACTAGACAACATTCTTTTGGACAAAATAAGAGCCCAAGATGAAGGTGGTGTTGTTACCATCAGTGCACCAAAAAAGAAATCCATCATTAGGCAGATCCCCATAATGAGCAAATACTGAGAAAGTGTGATCTCTATTTTGCATTAGCTCATAAAAAAGGCTTCACGCAAGATAGGCATGGCCTATCTACACTTTGAAAATCATAAGGCTTCATAAGTATCCTATCTAATAGGTCATTATGAGTGTATCCCCCTCCAAAAAAAAAAGCTTTTGAGAGTTGACATGCTTTACATTATCTACTAAGAGTCTCTCTCTCTCTCTATTTTTTCTTCTTGAAAGAGGTTGATGTAGTTGTCGAATTCCAAATTACTTTATGAGTAAGTTATAATCTTGTAGATATTGAGGCATTTTTCTTGTATGCTAATACACAATTATCAATAAATTGATACTTGGGCTCTCAAAGATGATGATTTTACTTATTCTTTAAATAACTCAATTAGGTATGTGTTATAATAGATAAACATGACAAAACCAATGAACGATGCATGATTTATTTTGTAACTATAATACCCATAGTATACCATTGTCTCAACATGACAATTGTAGTTGCTAGTAGAGGGAATTGAGTAATTGAATGCAAGGTCAGTACTAGAAGGCTGCAATAATCACAAGGGAGTTTAAGGAATGGAGGTGTAATCGATCCAAATCTCCCTCTTCATTCATTTATGCATAATCTTTAGCCTCTAGAGTTGACATGACTACAACATGATATAGCCTGCCTAGCCATCCTGGTAGGCATGGTTCCATACCCTTGTCATGCATTTTTACGACAATGGAATCTACATCAAACAAAGTAGGAAATGTCATCTCCTGAGATACAGCAAGCACACACAAGCTACCAAGTTAGTCACAAGAACTTCAATTTTAAGAAATGGAGCAGGTGGAGAATCCGTATAGTTTTTGAGTGTATGCAAGTTTGAGATTGTTTTAGACAAAGATGGCTTTCGAAGTCACAAAGCTTTTCGAGTATGCAAGATTGTATATTCTTGGTTTAATGTGTGCTAGGGAGTAGGGTTAAAGCCTTTGAGAAATTTTAAGGTCGTTGGATGGAAGGAAAAGCTTAAGGACATCTTTTAAAAGATTTCACTTGCAAAACACAAAAAAAGAAGGAAAAGCAAAGCAATAAAAGCTAAAAGAAGCTTAATTGCGTTGTTTTGAAGGGGGAAGAAATGGATCCAAAGGCGGCCTATCTCGTGGGCGGAGGGAGGGGAAGCTGATTAGATATATTTGGCTTAAGGATTGATTGTGGACGGAAGCAACAAGGAATATTTAGGAGAGAGCCATTGTTAGCGGTATTAGTGAGGCTTGCAAGTATCAAAACCATGGACTACATCATCGACAAATTGGAAACATGGAAGTGGATGCATTCCTTGAATTTAAGGTACCTATTTGTTGATTGTAGAAGGACGCAGCCTGATTTTAATTTCCAACAGTAAAGCTGGAGGAGACAATTCAAAGTCATCGTTAGATCCTCAGATTGTGGGGGTCAGATATTTGTCCATTATAATAAAGAAGGGATCTTCATGATTTTGGTTGCTTCTTTATTGTGGCATTATTTTGGAGGTCTGAGTTGTTCGAGTTGCTGAATAACGTGCTCAAAATTTTCACCAATAGAGAAGGGAGAACGATGGATGGAAGCTTATACTATATATCTTTGTGTTTTATGGGGCTGCAGATGGATAATTGTAATAAAGCATAAAATACCTTAGTCTATGATATGTGAGGGTTTGGTATAAAAGGGTGGAGATGCAACATGTGAGGCATCTTTTTGCCATTTTGAAGAATACAAGATTGAGGGATCCTTCCTCCCACCTATCATAGGTGTGTGTACCTATGTCCACCATAGCAAGAGGTGAGTATCTTGTTGCAATATTCATATTTGATTCTCAACAATTCATGGCAATACATTTTCATGCCTAGCCACCTTGGCTATGATTTCTTTGGCATATTTTGTGTATTCTTGTATTTTTTAGTTATTTTGTTTGCTCTGAGAATTGTCTCTTTTACATTGGTATCAGAGCATGGACTTTGATCCATGGGAAGGGTCATTTTCATAGCGAATCTAGTCACAGACTTGGTACAGAGTAACACAATTGAAACCCTAACTGGCTATGGAGTTTTACAGCAAGTCGGGACTATTTTTGGTAGATCTTGAAGAAGGCTGGAAGGAAAATGGCGGGCTCAAGGCCATTTTAGCAAATTGTGGTCAATAGATGGCCATTTTGAGGGTTCTTGGCCTTAATTGTGGTTAAACAAGGTTTCGGGAGGAGTAAATAGGGTTACTTTTTGTTAACCAAGGGTTTCTTCTTCTCTTTCCTTTTTCTCTCAAGCTTTCCTACAAACTGCCATGGAGATTTCTTCTTAGATCTTCTTCCCATCACCTCCAATGCACAAATGGCTTATGTAGCATTTTTTAATGGATCATAAGCAAGCTATAGAGCACCCATATGCCTTGCTTCATCTCATTTTGATCAAGTGGTAAACGAGTGTGTTTTTTAGCCTATTTTCGCCATTTTTTCAGCAACACACTCTTGCCCTCACGTTTTAAAAAATGAGCCATAGAAGCTCATAGTAAGCAACCTATGGTCTCTACAATGCTTTGGCAATGATCCTCATTCATCACTTTGGCAAGATTTCAAAGCATTTGTAGACTCCTCTTCTCTCTTGAAACCCTAGAGCTCACTGTTTTGGACAGCATGAAGATTCATGCAATTTCTTGAAGTATGGAGAGGGCTTTCATGATCTATGGCTTCTTGGAGATGAAGGCAAGATTCTATGCTTGAAATAGAACCGACATTGAAGCATTTTGAAGAGATTTGAAGTATTCTTGCTCTCCTGAATTGGGGTAAATAGGGGCAGCCACTCAATTCTTCAAAATTTTTGGTCTTACAAGGCTCAAACCATGGGGCTTTTGTACTCTACAACTCCAAGAAGGTTTGATTCAAGCCACTCTATCAAGAATTGGTCTACATTGGGGCATTGCATCAATATTGAGAGCATTTTTCACTCTCTTGAATGCTTGAGTGTATGGTATTCTCATTAATTCTTCATTCTATCAAGAATTTGGATTCTTAAAGAATCAAAGCATCTTCTCCTACAAGCATTATGGATATTTCTTCAAGCATTGGATTCTCTTGAATCATTGGAGCTCTCTATTGGAAGTAATGCTTATGCTACATGGAAGCAACCATTATGGGACATAATTTTGATTAAAGCTAAGCCTATACCTTTCAATTTGGATCAATTTGATGATGAATTTTATGGAGTATTGACCGATTGTGGTTCATCTACCATTCTTCAACAACAATCAAGAGGTAATTCTTGTTCTCTACTCTTAATTTCCCTATTAATCCACTTTTTCAAGCCTTACAATTGCTAAAAGGGAAGAAATTAAGAGTAAATCATTGATGTCATGATCATATAGTACCTTACCTAGGGCTGAATGAAGTTGTTTACTGATTTCCAACTCTTTCCATTCATAAATTAATGCTCAAATGATTGCATAGAGTGATTCATTACTCATATTTTGTGCCTAACTTGTACTTGACTTGATGGTGCTAAGATTGATGCTTAGGACTAAAAAACGCTAATGAAAATGGTAAGTGGGATATTGTAAAGCAGTGAGTCACTGCAAAGGGTAATTCTCTATCCATAGCCCTTCCAATTTTAACAAATTTTCCCATTTCCCACTTGCATTTCATCAAAGAATCAAAGGATTTTTCTGTCTATGCATAGCATCACTGTTCTCTTAGCCTAGAATGTACTTGCCATGTCAATACCCATGAGGAAAAGCAGATGCCAGGAGAGTTGGGAAGACAAAAGAGAGGTGACCCTCCCTTCCCAATTATGACCCTGATGGGGTGCACAACCCGGCACGGGAGGAACTTTGCACACCTCCTGTAGTCTCGGAGCCCACGTACTTTTCAAGTTTAGGTGCAGGTACATCCATTTGACAGTGATTGGCAGAGACATTTGAGTTACATAAGGGAATTATAGGTGTTAAAAGTTCTATTGGCACAACAAGAATAGGGCATTTCATTCTCTTTTGATATCTACAGGGTCAGAGTTTTACACAGGTTTATACAGCAGGTACCCACTATTTACAAGTCATTCTTGAGCCCTACAGGTGCCCCACTACCCTCTTTAAGTACCAACAGGGGTTTGCAAGGTTTATTCTTACACAGGGATCTCCTATAGGTCCAAACAGGGCACTTACAGGTTGACAGTTTGCAAGAAATTCCAGGACAGCAGTAAAGAACTTATTAGATAAAATTTTCTATAGATCCATAATTGGATCTTGATAGCTTGTTGGATAGAGGGCATAATAAGATTTTATTTGAATTAGATAATTCAGCGAATTGACATTTGTAGCTCAAGATATTTCAGTTTTAGTGACAGTGGGTACAGTTGGATAGCACTTGGACAGCATAATAGGGATTCACTGTTTGTTAGTATTTCACCTAAGACCTTCATCCCAAGTTGAAATCTCTTCAAATCTGGTATATCCCTATATCATAAGATTTTTTAGGAGCTATTAAGCATTGGGATTGAAGTAATACTTTGAGAGATACAAGGGATTTTGTGATTGATAGTCCATTATTACTGTAACCATTTCCAATGGCCAAAGGCAAAAGGAAAGACCAAGTGATGGAGACAATTCAAGAAAATGTTAGAGAGTTTGCCAATGAACAAAATAACACTAATAAAGCCCGAAATCAAAACCAACATGATGATTGTATAAGTGTTGGTAATACCCATAGTGTGCAACTTGGAAATGAAGAGAACCGAGCATTCCATGAACCTTTTGGTGATCGTACACTTTCAAATGAGTCACATATGATAAGCATTGGAATGCATAACAGATTTGAACAACTTTCTAAGTCAATGGGGAATATGGAAAAGACAACCAATGCAATGAATGAGAGTATTTAACAATTGGTCAAGTTCATGCAATATGGGTTTGAAAATATAGTAGCAAAGACTATGAAAAATGGGTTTGATGAGGTATTATTAGCCATCAAGGTTCAACATACACCCTCTTCTCCAAATAGACCCACTACTCATGGTGAAAATACTTTCGCCCAGCCATCTAATATAAAATAGAAAGGGATTGATCAACCAATCATGTCCACTTTTGAGAGAGGAGAGCCTTCTACATTGAAGACTACCTATGGTCCACATCAAAGTATTATGTCCGTCCACATTTTAAACCAAGACATGAGTCAACTTATGTAGGGGATGAAAACTTAAGAGAAATGGATAATGAAGAGTTCCATGGAAGACTTGAAGAAAGAAGGTCATTTCAAGGTTTAATTAACAAAGGGGACACAATCTATGGTCAACCCAATAGTGGACAACATCATTCATTTGGATTTAATCAACAAAATCAAGGCGGTAATGCTTCTAGACCAAATTTCTTTGGAAGGGATTCAATGCATGGGGAACCTTGGAGACAACCATCTTTTGGACAGCATTCTAATAACTCTCAATCCACATATAATGAGAGGGAATACAAAGAAAAAATCACCATTTCCAACTTCAAGGGGAATAATGCATCTCCAACGAAGTTAGAAGAATGGGTGAACAAACTAGAGATGTACTTTACTATTTTCCATCTACTTTGCGGCACTCCATCTTGAAGGGTACGCTCATACATGGTAGAGATACATGCAAAGAGTTGGTCATATTTTTGCTTCATGGGAAGATTTTAAAAAGAAAATGTTTGAGGTGTTTGTTTCTCCAATGGAAAAGGAAAATTTGCAACGAATATGGTATTATCTTCAACAAATATGCATGTCCGTGCGTGACTACTCCAATATGTTCCTCAACCTCTCTATGTACATTGATAGAATTGATGATATGGCAAAATTAAACAAGTATATCTTTGATTTAGATCCGTCCCTTTCTTCAGAAGTAGGTGCAATGTAGCCCAAGAGCATTCATGATGCTATTCGATATGCTGAAAGGTATGGATAGAAATATAGGAAGGATTCAATGGGTTTTCAGCCTAAAGGTGCAGAGTATTCTTTCTCAAATCAGTCCTCGAGGTTTGGAACTTATTTCAGCCAGCTAAAGGACACTTTTAGGCAAGAAAATAGGGGGTATTATAGTCCTAACAGTTGTAATAGCAAAGTTCCAATCTTTCCTACTATTTATACCTCAAAGTAGGGTGGAAATTATGCACAAAAACATGGGTGAAATTTCAAAAATATGGCTGAAGCAAAACAAATTTTTTTGAGGGCTGAAAATACACAAAAAGGATCTCCAAACAACACTTACAACAAGGTCCTTTCTAATTATCAAAATCGGGACATGCGGGCCAAAGGATTATGCTTTAAGTGTGGAGAGAACTGGACACAAGACCATAGGTTGGCATGTAAATCTAAAAATAGCAAGCTCAATTTTGTCATCATTGATGAACCGGATGAAGATGAAGGACAAGAGAATCAAGAGGCAAATGTGTTTCAAGTGGATGCAAACCCTATGGTTGAAGACATGCATGATGAGGATGATGGAGCCAATGATGAGTTTTATGACATTGTGGACAACTTTTCTTTCAATGCAGGTGGTTCTTTGTGTGTCATTTCTCATGATGCCAATGCCCTGCTCCCGATGCCCCCCCATAACTCAAGCTCCACACATACTCTCTCTCCCCGCCATGCAACAGCTGAAGGGGAGGGAGTTTAAATTTTTTTTGCAATTAATTCATTATTATTTTTGTCCCTTGAAGGGGAGTTCCTACGATGGCTTACATTTTCGAGCCACGGTCCCCTATGCACAACGTGGGCTGGTGTTTGTTAGTGCACGAAGATAGAGCACTTAGCCCCAAGTTTTTTTTTTGTTGCGGAAGAATTATCCAAACTAATTTTGCGCAGGATCTAGAGTCGTTAATATTTTGTTGTAGAAATATTACATTCTCTCCCCTTAGAGGAATCAAGATGCCCTCATTTTGAGAAAATCTGGGGGTATTGTTGGTTGAGAGTACTTTCATCCATCCAAGTGGCATCCTCTTTGAGGTAATCTTTCCACTGGATGAGGTATTCTGTCAAGGTCCTAAATCTCAAATACCTCTCCCTAACATCTAAGATCTTGTTAGGCCGTAGCTCAAGGACTCCTTGGCTTGGAATTACAACTTGTTGATCATCAAGCACGTGACTAGGGTTAGGCACATACTTTTTCAATAGATTGATATGGAATACATTATGAACTTTTAGGTTTTCAGGGAGTTGAAATCTGTAAGCATTAGGCCCTAGGCACTTGAGATTAATCTTATAGGGTCCACAATACCTTGGACTTAGCTTTTTGCATTCACCCAAGGATAGGGAACTCTTCTTTGGGCGTACGCGAATTAAGACCATATCACCTTCAATGAAGGATCTATCTTGCCGTTTCAGGTCTGCTTAAGCCTTTTGTCTATCCTTGGCAGCTTGGATGTCCTGTCTTATTGATTTAATTTGGTCATCCATGTCTTCTAGCATCTGCTTTAAGCTTTAACCCTCAAGGTTGGATCTGAAAAGCTCAAAGGACTACGACAATCGTGCCCATACAATGCTTGAAAAGGGGTCATCTGAATGCTTTGTCGATAAGAAGCGTTGTAGGCAAACTCACCCAATGGCAAATATTGAATCCACTTTTTGGGTTAGCGATAGCAATGTGTCCTAAGCATATCTTCAATGACTTGGTTAACTCATTCTCTTTGACCATCAGTTTGGGGATGATAAGCTATACTGAAACAGAGTTGAGTCCAATGGCCTCGAAGATAGCCCTCCAGAACTGTGAGGTAAAGAGAGAGTCACAATCACTAATGATTATTCTGGGTAACCCATGCAGTTTGAATATTTCCTTGATGCATAACCTTGTGATGTCTGAGGCTTTATAGTTTGTCTTAACAGGGATAAGATGTGTAACCTTGGTGAGTATATCTACCACGACCATAATGGAGTTGTATCCTCCCTAAACTTGGGACAAACCAACAACAAAGTCCATACTAATGAATTCCCGTTTCATTTAAAAAATATTAAGTGGTTACAATTTTCCTGGCATTTTGACATGTTCAGCCTTAATGCGTTGACAAGACAAACATTCCGTGATATATTTGAGAACATCACCTTTGAGCCTATCCCAATAATAGCTCTTCCTAACTGTGTTAAGGGTCTTGGCATAGCCAGGGTGTCCTGAGAAAGGGGAGTCATGGGGTTCCTAAAGTATCTTCTGCTTGAGTGACTGGCTTGCCCGGATACATAATCTTGTCCTAAAGTAGACAAGTCCACTATGGATAGAGAATTCTTGGTACTTTGTTTGTAGCTTCGGGTCTTGATCTTTGATGGGGATCTCACTTAGCAATTTGTGATAGGTTGGGTCATGACATGCCTCCTCTTTAGCTAGCTCAAGAATTGGGTTGTTTGGCATGGAGACCTTTGTGGCTAGAGATATTACTCTTGATGGATCTTGCAAAATCAGAGAATTATGAAATGCCTTGCGACTGAGTGCATCGGCAACTACATTCTTCTTTCCATGCCGATATTTGATTTCAAAGTCATATTCTTCTAGTACTTCAATCCATCGACGTTGCCTCATATTAAGCTCATTCTGGGTGAAAATCCATTTAAGACTCTTATGGTCCATCACTAAGGCAAATTTGTTACCCAACAAGTAGTGTCTCCAAAGTTTGAGAGCATGGATGATAGCCAATAGCTCCAGATCGTGGGTAGCATAATTCCTTTCATGGCTCTTCCGTTTCCTTGAAGAGCATGCTACGGGATGACCTTCTTGCATGAGCACACATCCTGAGGCAAGTGCGCTAGCATCAATTATCACTTCAAACTTCTTACTAAGATCACGAAGTTTCAGAATGGGTGCTGATACCAAGCTTTTCTTTAGTTTGTCAAAGCTGGACTATTCACAGCAAGTGACCATACAATTGATACTTGCTTCTTTAGTAGATCAGTCAGAGGTGCTACAATCAAAGTATAGTTTTTGATAAAGACCCTGTACCATCCTGTCAATCCAAGAAAACTACGTATTTATTTGACAAAAGTTGGCTTTGGCCACTCCAAAACGTCTCTGACCTTGGCCGACCTTGGCTGGATCTACTGAAATTCCTTCCGCTGATACAATGAGTCCCAGATATTCAATCTGTCGCTTGAAAAATGCACATTTCTTCTTCTTCGCATAAAGCTTGTGTGCCCTCATTGTTTCAAGGAAAATGTGAAGCTGGGGTTCATGATCTTCCTCCTGCTTGGAGTAGACTAGGGTATCATCAAAGAAGACGAGTATGAAGTTATCAAGATAGGGCCTTAAGATATCGTGCATTAGCATGTTGAAGGTAGCAGGATCATTTGTCAACCCGAATGACATGACCAGGAATTCAAAGTGTCCATACCTAGTGCTGAATGCGGTCTTCGAGATATCTTCTTCCCTAATCCTTATCTGATAATATCAAGACCTGAGATCTATTTTAGAGAACATCTTCGCCCCTTAAAGACGGTCAAGAAGTTCCTCTATTCTTGGAATGGGGTATTTGTTTTTAATGGTCGATTGATTCAACCCTCTATAGTCAATGCATAGGCGAAGCATTCCATCTTTCTTCTTCTGGAACAGCATTGGAGCTCCCCATGGTGAACTGCTAGGACGGATGTAGCCTTGGTCTAACAGCTGCTTGAGTTGCTCCTTCAGCTCAATCACTTCCGGGATGGACATCTTATATGGTCTCTTTGCAAGTGGTGCAGCTCCTGGTGCCAGCTTGATTTTGTGATCGACTTCCCTTTAAGGAGGTGCAGTGCACAGGAACAGATCTTGCATTGTGCATTGAGAGGCCCATCCCGTGCGTGCAACACTGTGTTCACACATCTCACCTCTCATTTGATTTGAAGGGAAAAACTGGTCACTCACCCCACCCTCTGTCTCACTCGCTGATAGATACAGAGGGCATCCCACACTCACGTCTCCATCCTATTAGGATAAAAGCTCACATCACTCAGGGGGTTGCTAATGAAAATCATGTGGGTGGTTGTTGTCATCAGGATCTTGAAGACGAGGCGTACCCAAGGAGGCAGCCAACAAGTCTTGTACTTCAATGATTTGTAAGAAAGGTCGTCTGTTAAGAAGGACAGACAAACTGATATTGCAGAGATAACGAACTGCAGGACGTTACTACCTTTTCCATAGTCAGCTTCCCACCGAAGGGTGTTTCCACCTTTTCTTGGAACAAGGCCTGTTATGATAGGGAAGTTCTTCCTTTTCTCCCATAACTGTTTTGTTTTGTTTTTTCTTTTCTTTTCTTTTCTTTTTGTTAAGAAAGAGAATGGTAGAAATACCATGTGTCATGACCACCCTCGCCACCATTGTTGGATAAGACGAGAAGAGAACAAGGTCGGGTTGAGAGGTATTTGTGAGGGGCTAATAGAATGAGACCACCTAATGAGAAGAATCATAAGGGCTATCACAAGCACGAAGAGAAGGACAGTGCAATGCCCAAAAGGGGAAGGGTAGGTTGACTGTGATTTTCAAGATCCCTAGGGAAGGAAGTACTTCTTCACACGATAGCCATTGATCAGGAAAGGATCATCAGAGGCATCAATGGTCTACACATGAACGGAGCCATTAGGATTGACAGCAAGTACCTTGTATGGGCCCATCCACCGTTTTTGAAGCTTGCCAAGAAACTTGCAAAATCTCCAATCATAGGCTAGGACAAGATCACCTTCTTTGAACTCCTTATGCTTGATGAAACTGTCATGATAGGCCTTGCATCGCGCTTGAGTGGTTTCCATACATTGTAGGGCCATTCACCAAATCTCATCCAAGCATTCCAAGTGTAGAAGGTGGCATTGAAGTGACTCATCATCTCCCAAGTAATCTTTAACTGCCACTCGCAAAGAGAGCAATTCTAGTTCAACAGGGAAGACGGTTTCTGTACCATACACTAGCTGGAAAGGTGTCTATCTTGTAGCTGCCTTATGGGAGGTTCTATATGCCCAGAGGGCCTCTATAAGTCGATCATCCCACTCACGACGATATGCAGCAATCGTTCTTGTCAGGATCGAGCACAAGATGCGATTGGTGACTTCAACTTGGTCGTTGGCTCTGGGGTAGTAAGGAGTGGACTTAGATGGCGGATCTTATACAACTCTGTCAACTCCTCCATGATTTTGTTAAGGAAATGAATACCTCTGTCACTTACTAGCTTGAGGGGACTGCCAAAATGGGTGATAATATTCTCATACATGAACATGGCTATGCTGTTACCATCGTCCCGCTTCAGAGCTTTAGCTTCACACCACTTTGTGACATAATATGTACATACTAAGATGTATCTATTCTGCTTCCATTTGGTGGGTGGATCAATGGGACCCACAAAATCAATCCCCCACTTCTCGAACGGCTTTAGGGAAAGAATGGGTTGTAGTGGCATGGCACTTGTTTTGGTGGGTTTCCCCATTCACTGACAAGCATCACATCTCTTACAATAATCATGTGCATCCTTTGGAGGGTTGGCCACGAGTATCCTACTAATAGAGCCATCCTGGTTGTCGCTTCTCCTATGAAGTGTCCACCACATGGTTCGTCATGGCATGCTTTCAATACTGTGCCAATCTCATCCCCTGCAACACATCTTTGCAGCACTTCATCTTTGCCTCTCTTGTATAGTGCATTGCCTAGCAAAGTGTAGGAGGCTGATTCTAACAGAAGCTTCTTCTTTTCATGGCTTGAGATGCCATGAGGATACACTTGAGTTGCTAGGAGGTTGGCTATGTCTGCATACCAAGGAGTAGTTGTTTCAACTAGAAACAAGGAAGCATCATGAAGGTCTGGATCATCCTCTTCCTCTTTTGCAGTTTGAGGGATCCGTGATAGATTATCGGCTAGGACATGGGAATGGCCAAGCTTAGCGACCACTTCAAAATCAAACTCCTAGAATAGGAGTAACCATCTCATCAGTTGTCCTTCAACATCTACTTTGTTCATCACGAAGGACAAGGCTTCATGATCCATGTAGAACTTGAAATGCATTGACAGTAGATAGTGTCTAAACTTCTCTAGTGCAAATACCATTGCCAAGCACTCAAGCTCTTTCTACTGTATAGTTCCATTCCCTATCAGTGACCTTTCGGCTTGCATAATATATCGGTTGATCTAATTTAGAGGGGCCCTTTTGACATAGAATAGCACCTAGCCCTTCAACTGATGCATTTATGTGCACATGAAACTCCTTCGTCCAGTCAGGAGGCTACAAGATGTGCTTGGATAAGGCACTATTTTAGGGTATTAAAGGCTTCTTCACAGTCATCAGTCCAAAGGAAATCCGCATCTTTCCTTAGAAGCTTGTGAAGAGGGACTGCCTTGGTTGCAAAATGTACACTACATCTTCGGTAGTAGCCCACATGGCCAAGAAATCCTCTCAATTGCTTGAGGTTTGTTGGTGCTGCCAAGGTGGTAATCTTCTCAATCTTTGCCAGGTCTATTGCAATCACCTGTGCAGAGACAATATGGCCCAAAAGAACTCCCGATGAGATGCCAAAGATACATTTGTTCGGGTTGAGAGAAATCCCATACTCTAGGCATCTGTCAAAACATTGCTCTAGGTGTCCCCAGTGCTCATGGATCAAACTATAGACACAAAAGTCATCAAGATACACCTCAATGAAATCATGAAGATGATTCTAGAAGGCAGCCATCATTACTCGTTGGAAGGTGGCAGGAGCATTACAGAGCCCAAATGGCATCACTCTATAGGCATAGGTCCCCCATTCTATGGTGAAGGTTGTTTTGGATATTTCCTCTTCTGCGATTTGTTATATCCGCTGAATCCATCCAAGAGAGAATAGAGCTCATGGCCTACCACTGTGTCCAATAGTTGGTCTGTAAAAGGGATAGGGAAATGATCCTTCTTCGTCTTTGAATTGAGCTTTCAAAAGTCTACACATATTCAAAGTTTCCCATTCTTCTTGGGTACTACCACAATGGGCAAAACCCATTCACTTTTAGCCATGAGATAAATGAACTCGGCTTCAAGAAGTTTCAATAATTCAACCTTCACCAGAGCAGAGTAATTAGGATTCATACGCCTTTGTCTTTGCCTTACAGGTTTGGCATCAGGCTCTAGGTCAATGTGATGTTGGCATATTATGGGATCAATCCCCTTTAGATCTTTATATGACCAAGCAAACACTTTTAGGTAACATTCAGTACCGTCAATATCCAGGAACATCACTTGCCTTTCACCTTCCAGTTCACGGATAAATGTCCCACGGATTGCTTCTAGATAGAGGTCCGAATCTTTCAAGGGATTAGTGTCATTGTCTGATGTTCCACTAGAACCAATGTCCTTCTGAATAGTTGGCTCATTTGTCTATTGAGATTGTTCAGAGATTTGTTTGCTTCTGTATGAGTGGTGATTTCTTCTGGACTTAGGGATTCATCTTCAAAGGATGCGTCCAAGAATGTCACATAGCACAAACCTTCTAGAAGCCGAGGCTTTGATAGCTCTAGCTTATGTTGGTAGGGGGCATCATCATCATCTTTTCTCTGGACTAAACAGTCAGGGCGATAGGAGCCACTGGTGAACTTAATTTTTATGCCTTTGATCCATTGCTTATACAGATTCAACATACTTTGTAGTCCATCGGTCAACCCAAATGGAACCATGGTCATTCCATCCAACACTTCCAACACCTCGATATTTTCGGCCTCTGAGGTCTTTGTAGTAGGGACATCAACAAGATCGTCCGCTATCAGAGGAACTTCTTTATCTGCACTTTCATATCTTGCTTCGTTTTCTTCCTCATCATGTCCATCCTCTTCCTCTAGAGGCTCTGTCTCGGCTTCTGTAGAGATTCTGTAGGAGAAGAATAGATCTTCTGCCTCTACGTCTACTTTTGTTTCTACTTCTGTCTCTGTCTCTGCCTCTGTTACTATCTCTACAACTGCCATGTGACAAGGAGAACAGTACATCCATGCTTCTATCTTGCTGTCAGAGGTAATTACAAACATTCTAGTTGAGACAGGAGGTATTCTCCCATGTATAAGGACTTTGCTTCCCTTGGTAGTTCGCTTACAATGCCCACTGTTAGGGACTATGCCTCTGTTTTCTTGGGAAAGATCTATTTAACAGCCTCTTCATCTCCTGATGTATCATCTATTACCTCATTGGAGGAGTCAGTTATGACTTCGATGGATGTGGATCCATTGCCTTTTTGCGATCCATACAGTTTCAACACCACTTTGTTGGGTCCTCTGCCTAGGGTTAGGGTCCTTTGAACCAGTTCGTCCTGGCTCTTACTTCAAAAAGCCAAGGTCTTGCTAGCAACTAAGGGGATGAGGTCCCACAAGAATTTGGTTGAACCACCAGATAGGTCAGTCAGTAATCTCTTCCTTCAAGGATTGTTTTTACATATGGGAGGATGCCCAACGGTTTAATTCTGCTTTGGTCTGTCAATCTGATAAGCCATTGTGTAGGTTGAATTCCTTGCAACCCTAAGTCCTTCATTGTCACATCCATCATTATGTTTACTGATGACCCTCCATCAATCAATACATTTGAAATAAAGCATCCTTCTATCCATACACTAATCTATGGGGTTCCAAGATCTAGGAAGGCGTTAGCCACATCTACTTTCTTTACAGGCTCTGTGGCCTTATTGGTCTTAGTCGTTGTTCAAGGGGCTATCCTTAGTCCACGTTTTCTTGTCAAGATGCTTTTGAATTTCTTTCGGCAGCTTGGAGATAGCATCAGCAACTACCGGAATGTTAAGTTAGGTTTAAAAGTGTCTAGGTCTTTTACCAAGTCATATTCTTTGATAGGATCCACAGGTTTCTCCAACCTGTTGGAGAACGGGGCTATGCCCATTTTCATCTTTCCTTTTTCTTCTAGCAATTGCAGCATTGCCATTTCCTGTGTTTCTAGAAGTGCTTCTATATCATCTATCTCCTGGACCTGTGGTTCTGTTTTTGGGGTTGTCTTTGTGACTCTCTATGGCACTGCAGTGCTCTGTACTACATTGTTCTGTCCTATAGTACTGCTCTGTCCTATACTACTCTGTCCCTCTATTGACAGGTTGAACTTTAGAGTCTTGGCATGAGAATTATTTTCATTCTGAACAACTGGTTCCTTCTTCTTGGCACACATGATAGCGGCAACCACTACAAGATTTAGGCCTTATACTGACATTAAAAGCGATGAAAATGTAAATAAATAAATTTATCCTCGTTGTCGCAAAAAGCATCGTTATTGGCGATGCCATAGAACAATCGGTATTATCTTTGCGATGCTGATAATGATGTCAATAATGATGCGTGCAATAAATTTGCGACGTTAATAGTGATGGTAATAAGGGAAAAAAAAATTTGTGATATAGCACTATGTGCTTTATTTGGGCCATACAAAATAGTTTCTGCACTATGTACAATACTTGTGTAAATAAAGACAAAGTGTACTTAAATCATAACACTGATACATAAAATAAATACATGATCACATAATGAAAGTGACTGGTACAATCATGGCAAAATATCACTACTACATAGAAAATGTCTACACAGATCAGGTGCCCAAAAAAGAAGGGTGTGTGAGCTCCAGGTATCCAAGGGCAAGCTATACATCCTCGCCATCCGAAAGCTCATCCCGCCGCAAAGGAGCATCGACGAATGGACTCTGCAAAAAAATAAACAACTACACATCAGTCCACCATACAATAATGCATTCTAATTAAACATGGTAACTACAGACAAGAACGATGTGTGACTTACAGGGGTGCATCGTCTATACAATCGGTTGATCAATGCAGTGAGACCGTGCCTCTCTGCATATTGAGTCTCAAGGCCAGTCGGGTTGCGATTTGTAATGGAGTACTGCAAAGGAAACAAAACACTAACTCTTAGAAACACGATTGTTAGTACAAAGAATATTGCAAAAAAAAAAAGCAAGCAAAACAAAATAAAAACATACAAAGTCCTCCAGATATGTCCTGTGGCCGCCACTCCCAAGATGATGGACAACTCCAGCCTCTAGTCATGCCCTCACGGCCTCGCTCTTGCTGACTCTAGCGTCTTGGAGAATATATAGCCTCCTCCCTCAGTCAGCGCCAATCGTCTGCGTCTAGCCACTCGGGCTTTGCAGGCCCACTCTTGAGTGCCTTGCGTGCGTCCGATCGTCTGTGTGACATATATGCATGCATACACTCCATCATCCGGCCCATAGAAAACCTATTTGATGTGGTTGGAACCAGAAACTCTTCATGCAAGGATGCTACTATGTAGTCCTTGCGCTCCTGCGGTATGTTTTTCCAATGATCCAAGACATTGTGCGGAAAAACTTATTGGCACAACTCTCTCATGTGAGCCATCACCCTTCTCCCCTCATCATTCATGATGATGGCTTCTGACCTATCATCTACAAGATAGGCATACCCCTCTGGGGTATGCCTAAGATGGATCCTCTCCCACCTGCGACCACACTCGTGGGGATATCCAGAAGACCCCTATACATCTGGTGTACTGACTAGGGTGACAAAATCCAGAGTAACTAGAGTAGACGCCCTGACAGGTGTGACAAATCCTGGAGGTGATGCAACTCCAGCAGAACGACGAGACGAAGACACTACATCCATGCCTCCACAACAACCACCTGAGCCATGCTCTCTAGAACCGCCATTAGAGCGAGGAGTAGTACCTGTATCCTGAGTTTACCGCGGGCTCATTGCATCCGTATCTCTACAGCATCCCCCTAACCCTAAAGCACTCCCTCCCTCTGGCCCAAGTCTGGAGCGTCGATCTCGTCTGCTCGAAGCTGAAGCATCCTGACTAGTCAGTACACCAGATGTTCGAGATAGCCTGACGATGTTCGAGACAGCTCCTGGTCTGCCATGTCTCTAAATCTCTCCATTTGATCTAGAGACATGCACGTGAAGATATCCTGCAACTCCTCATCGCTCATCCCTTGACTCATCCTGATGATCTAAGTATCCACAAAGGTCACCTACATAGATAAAAAATGATGTTAGCATAATCAATTTAAATCATACAAAGTATGGTAATATAAATCTTAAAAAAATGATCTTACTTAAACTGCATATCTTATGTATCCTTATAAGCGATTAGTCAACAAATTGAGTAAGTGGATGCTCTATAATCGTGTTTGGATCCGTTGCTCATCGTCGGCTCTCTTGCTCAAACCTTGCCACGATACCACAGTCTGTTGTGGAGCGCATTTTGTCAATATGCTCCATGTGAAAATGCCATCTGCGTGACCATGCTGCACTATATATTTTGTACTGTACATTGAAACACTCAATTAGTTATCGCATATAAAATATAGATACAACAAATCCTAAACACATCATTACCTTTGGACAACATCCCCTCGAGAATTTCCACTCCTCGGTTGAGATCTCTGCCCCTTTACGAGACGCTGCGATCAAAGCTCCATGCAACCGTCGTGTTGACATACACCGTGGCATCTCCTCCATGCCCTTGGGATATCGAATCGGTTGATGGTGCGTACTACGTCAAAATTCAGATCGTGCTTCCTCTCGATTTTACCTAGCTTGCTGGTACCTGGCGAGCCACGTCTCCATAGAGGCATGGTGCAACATACAAAAGCAATTCACTTTCTCCTCCATTGCAGCATCCATTATTCTTTCTACTCCATTTTCAACCACCACATCTCCGATCGGTCTATCATCATCCTTTAGCAGCCATAGCATACTGTTGGCCAGAAGGTAGCATAGCTGAAGGTTTGTTGGTATCTCTCTTTCCTGTGATGTGGTCCCATAGCAAGCTGCCCAGGTTCTTAAAAATATGCATGGGATCCAACAAGTGGTTGATCTATAAGTGGGTCCAATATGGAAACTCCTAGAAAACTAAGAACCATGGCATTCCATTTGGATGTGACTTCGGGTGGACCATTTTCAGCTCGTACTAGCTTTGGGCATTCATACGTATTGGAGGTCGTCCAAGAAAACCTTTCTTGAGTTCATGATCCTCTAGCAAGAAAGCAGCATGTCCTTAATATACCATCTTCTTCATGGTTCATGACCTTTAGGAGTCTAATTCTGGCCCGCACAATGGACATGCATGATAACCTGAGGTAACCAAACCTATCCCAACACCTCTATCCAATGAATATAAACTTGAACGAGCTATGATAGATATTACCAACAAGAACAAAAGCCTATTTACCTGAGCACTCTTCAAATCGCGGAAAGTCATGCATCGTCCACATGATAATGGCTCGAATATTGGCAGACCGTCGATCATCGCGCTTGCTCATATCTTGCACGGTGACCCCCTCCTCCAACAAAATCTTAAGCTCATCGACTAATGGAGGAAGATACATGTCCATATTTTTTACTTTGTAGCGGTCGGGGATGAGTAAGCTAAGGATGAGATGTCCTTTCTTTTTAGAAAGCCATGGAGGGATATTGTAGTTGACTAGGACTATAGGCCATGCACTGTAAGAAGTTGAGCACAGATCAAATGGGTTCACACCATCCATTGCAAGACCCAGCCGAAGATTTCTTGGCTCTCAGGCAAAGACTGGGAAGGTAAAGTCAATGTGGCTCCATGCCCGTGAATCCACTGATATTCATTGAACTCCATCTGTGGACCTATTCTGCGCATGCCACGTTGTCAAGCTCGCCATGCTGGACATACAAAACATGTGGTTTATGTGGGGAATAAGAGGAAAGTATCTAAGAACTTTTTGAGGGATGGTTTTCCCTTGCAAGTCCTATCGATACCTGTGAGCACCACACTTTGGACATATCTCCATAGTTTCATATTCTCCTTGAAAGAGTATGCAATCGTTGATACATGCATGGATGTTGTTGTAGTCTATGTCAAGCTTTCGTAAAACATGTCGTGCATCATTATGAGACTTAGGTATGGTATTTGCAGGTGGTAATATATGATATTTCAATAACCTGAAAAAAATCATAAAACATCTTGAAAAAACACAAATTTTTTTAATGATAGTGCCAAAAAGAAATCAACGAAGCGTACATAAAAGGTACTTGAACAACTCGGTCACACTCGTTTTGCTCCACCCGTATTTTTCTTACACACTTAGGAGTGCAAGCAGTGTCTTCAGGCGAGATACTTGGCACCCATCATATAATGGTATGGATGCTTCCTCTCTAAGCGGATCAGAAGTCTCAACATCCATGGGAATCAATGCATCAATCATTGCCTCCATCTTAGGCTCCAAGATTGTGGGTAAGTCTGGAAGGCTGCCTATCTCCTCTAGTATTGACAGTATAGATTGGTAGTACCTTCCAAGTGGTGGATTGGCTCACACACTCCATCCATTGCATGCCCAAGAACTCTTGTAATTGGCGGCAAAGGGTGCACTCCTCCTTGGGATGAGACGTCACCTCCCTGGATAGAAAATTTGCGAGCCACACCCAATCTTTTTGTATATGGTATTCAATTAGCTTGCAAGTACAATGCATGATTTATATTAACTTTTCTTACCATTTGCTGAAAATCCAAGATCGCCTGATCAATGATCTCAAATTGAAACTCATCAAAGAATCGTACGTGTTCTATAGACAATCGATGTTTTCATCTAATTGCCAGGTTGCATTGAGAGCAAGGACATGGGACACGCTGATTAAGATACGCCTTGTGATCTTGAATATCAAGACCTTCATCGTTTTTCATTTTGTCTACATTACAATAAACAATTTATTTTTGTTATCATTCTTTTTTTCTTTCTTAAATTGTTTGAGAAGGGATTTCTTCTCTTGTAACTCAGCAAAAATTAACCTATGTAAAGTCTCCACCCACTACCCACAAATTAACGTATGTCGGAGTGTTTCCTATCTCCTGGTGTTGCATTGGACCTCATCGGACCTTGCCACCACTCTCTCTTTGTTTCTTATCCATTCATTATCTCCTCTCCTTCCATCTCTCTCTCTTTTTCTCTTTCTTTATTATGTTGTATGTTTATTTCCTCTCTCTCGTTCCTTCTTCTTTTTTCTCTTCCTCCCCCTCTCTCATTTTCTTTAACAAAACATATCTCTCTCTCTACTACTACAACAAAAACAACAACAATAACAACTACTACTACTACAACAACAATAACAATAAACAAGAAAAGGAAAAAAAACTACTGTTACTACTACTACTACTACAACAACAACAAATAAGAAAACTAGACAACAATAAACAAGAAAACAAAAAAAAACCATTACTACAACAACAACATCAACAACAACAACAACAATAACAACAACAACAAACAAGAAAACCACTACTACTACTACAATCATGACTATGATGACTATGACTATGACCATGACTACGACTACGCCTACAACCACAACCATGACCACGACCATGACCATGACCATGACTACAACTACGACTCGGACTACGACTACGACCACAACCACGACCATGACTACAAATACGACTATGACGACGACGAGGATCACAACTACGACTACGACCACGACTACCACTACCACTACCACTATCACTATAATAAACAAGAAAAAAAGAAAAAGAAAAAGAAAAAAACAACAACAACAACTACTACTACTACTACTACCATGACCACGACCACGATCATGACTACCACTACCACTACCACTATAATAAACAAGAAAATAAGAGAAAAAAAAAAACAACAACTACTACTACTACAATAAATAAGAAAAGAAGAAAAAACTACTACTACTACAAAAAACAAGAAAACTAAACAACAATAAACAAGAAAAGAAAAGAAAAAATTACTACTACTACTACTACAACAACAAACAAGAAAACAACAACCTCTCCCTCCCTCTCCCTGTCCCTCTCTTTCTCTCTTTCCCTATTATGTTTAATGTTTTCTCCCTCTCTCTCTCTCGTTTTTTCTTTCCTTTTCTCTCTTCCTCTCCCTCTCTCATTTCCTCTCCCTCTCTTTCTCTCTTTCCCTATTATGTTTAATGTTTTTTCTCTCTCCTCGCTCTCTCATTTCCTTTTCTCTCTTCCTCTCCCTCCCTCGCCCTCTCTCTCTCTTTCTCTCTTTTCCTATTATGCTTAATGTTTTTTCTCTCTCCTCTCCCTCTCTCATTTCTTTTTCTCTCTTCCTCTCCTTGTCTCATTTCCTTTCCCTCTCTCTCCCTCTCCCTCTCTTTCTCTCTTTCCCTATTATGTTTTATGTTTTTTCCTTCCTCTTCCTCTCTCATTTCCTTTCTCTCCCTCTTTCCTTTCCTCTCCCTCCCTCGCCCTCTCCCTCTCTTTCTCTCTTTCTCTATTATGTTTAATGTTTTTTCTCTCTCCTCCCTCTCTCATTTCCTTTTCTCTCTTCCTCTACCTCTCTCATTTCCTCTCCCTCCCTCACCCTCACCCTCTCTTTCTCTATTTCCCTATTATGTTTACTCCCTCCCTCACCCTCTCCCTCTATTTATCTCTTTCCCTATTATGTTTAATGTTTTTTCTCTTATCTCCTCTCCCTCTCTCATTTCCTTCTCTCTCTTCCACACATGCTACCATAAATTCTGGTACATGAAGATCAAGGTCTTCATTGTACTCTCCCTTAAAAATTAGCAATGGGGCTACATTTTCTGGCTAATATTTCCAGGACGAATCTGACTAGGAAGGGGACCTTGAGTCGCCATGGGGACTTCTATAAAGAGTGCTTTTAGGGCGCCAAAGGTGGCTTCTACTTTTTCCTTCTCTTTTCTTACGTACCTCTGGACTCGTTCTAACGCTCGCCTCTTGATTGCGTCATTCATTAGGGGCTTGGCTCCAACTAGTTGTTTAGTACTCAACAAAATAGATCAGAGAGGTCTTCAGTCTCTGGGGGATTCTCAGGCCAACATCTCTTCTACTTCCTTCTTTCTAACATCTCCAAATTCAGCTTTCAAACCACTACAAAGGGGGAGATATTCCGTTCTGAAAGTATGAAAAGTCATTCTTCTTAGGATCGGCTTTCAAACCACTACAGAGGGGGAGATATTCTATTCTGAAAGTATCACAAATCATTTTTCTTAGGGTCGTTGTTGTGCCATTATAATAATGTAAGCTTCTAAGGGTTTCAATAGTGTATGTTGTGAAAAACACTCTGTCTACCAACTTCCAGTGGGTTGCTAATTGGGCAAACAAAAGATTGTCAGTGCACCAAGCATCCCACGTATCTTGCTGTTGAGCATCCACGAATAAATTCCAACTCTTTTCGTTCTTATTTTCGTGAACCTCCACAAACCACAACTCCTGAAGCTTCTTCATGATCTCTCACTTGATGATGTCTGGGAACTTCTCAATGAATACCAAATCTTCCATGGATATTCATTCTCTTTGCTTCTGCTCTTTAGTTTGTTTCCAAACAATTTTCCACCAAGATGCAAGTTTCTGTTGCTTCAACAGGAAGAGGAAATAGTCCACCACATAGAGCATGCATCATGATGGTAATATGTTTTCGCCATTGTGGGATGCACTTCTTTTGGAAAGTGGCTTTGATAATGAGAATCTCCAACTCTTCAGTGGAAGAAGGAACTTTGCAAACATCCATTGAGTTCTTCTCTTCTTGGCAATGCCATTTCCTTCATTTTCAGCCTCTTCTAATGCTTGTTGATGGAAAGTTTCCCCGCCAGCTGCGCACCAAAAACATGGAGCCCCAAGAGGAACACTAAGGAAAAGGGGATTCTACTGCAAGAAAATCTATCTTGTAACATCAACAAGCTTTTATTTCATTCTTTTGATGACCAAAACAAAGAAAACAACAAATCTTCACGCAACATCATAGTAGATATATCCCACGGATTTGATAGAATCAACCATAATCTTCAACATCTTCATAGAATCTTTCAATAGAACAATGAAAATAAAAGAATACACCATTTTTTAATGGAAATAAATCACATAGTATTAATCTTCAATGTCTTCATAGTTTTCTTTCTCAATCTCTCATATATAAAAACACTGTTTTGATAGAATTGACTATCTCTAGCTCTCTCTCTCTCTCTCTCTCTCAATAATACATCATCTCCTCACTACAATACTCAATAATGAATCTCAATAATCCTTTCTTAGGTCGTGGATACACCTTCCAAGAGGTATGTCTTATGCGAAGACACACCAAAACCACTACAGTGTTTCTTCATAGCTCACTATTGTCACTGTCACTCCAGTCTTCTCTTCAGTCTTCAGCAGCTGCTTTTTCCATTTGTTTTAGCTCTTTTGAATTTAGATTTATCCTTTCCAAAAGTTAGAAACCTTTCCCAAAGTCACACATACATTCTATAGAACACTTACAGAAGATCTATAGAACAAAACAGAATAGGAATAGAGCAGAGATAGAACAGAGACAGAGGCTCTACAGAGGTTTACAAAGGGTTACAGAAGGTCATGAGAGAACAGGAGATCCTCATAACTCATACTAAAACCATTCCAAACTATCAAAAACTATTCAATAAACTTTCAAAATATTTCAACCGTCATCAATTATCAATCCATGCTTTATACAGAAGAAAATCAGAACAAAACAGAAGCTATACAGAAGTATCAGAACCAATCAAAACCTCAACAGAACCTATCAGAACATCACAGAGCTTCATATTTTCACTAAAAATCATCATAAACTTCCAAAACATAATCAATATCATCCATAAAACTCTCAAATACTTCCATTAACAATCATACATCACTCTAAATCCATAAAAAATCAATCATTCAAACCTCAAAAAACAACAAAAATCAATCAAAAATTCAATCTTTTTGTACTGTCAACAATCTTTGTTAGTAAGATCTTCATTAACAATGCAGCAATGTGCTTCAATGTCCAACCTCAATGTTCAAATCTTCATTGTAGGCACCTCGGTGCACCAATCATCTTGTGTGCCAATTTTTATTATTTGCAGTCAGCTTTCTAATCTCATACTTCCATTTCTTCTTGTAAGGTTGCATGCATTATGTATATCATTGTTGTTACTTAACTAGCCAAAAGAATAAAAAAGAGAAAAAAAAGTAAAAAATAAAAAAAATACACACACATGCACTGCACTACACCTAGGGGTCCTCAAGTTGGATGGGTCCAATGAGCCTAGTCAACTGGCTCTGTCTCTAACCGCGTAGTTCTTTTCCCATTTTCCCCCACCCTTACTTAGGGCATATCAATGTCAAGACATACCTTCACAGTTTGGACTCACCTTGGTTGACGTGTCTCTCTTAGTCACTTGCATATTTCAGCCCTTCATTTGATTCACCTAGTTTCATCAATCCTTACTTATCAAATAGGTGGAAAAGATTCTTCAACAAATGTTCGAGACATCTCCTGGTCTACCATGTCTCTGAATCTTGCCATTTGATCTAGAGACATGTGCGTGAAGATATCCTGCAACTCCTCATCGCTCATCTCTTGACTCATCCTGATGGTCTAAGTATCCATAAAGGTCACCTACACAGACAAAAAATGATGCTAGCATAATCAATTTAAATCATACAAATATCGGTAATATAAATATTAAAAAAATGATCTTACTTAAAATGCATATCTTATGTACCCTTATAAGTGATTAGTCAACAAATTGAGTAAGTGCATGCTCCAAGTATGAAGTATCCTATGGTCCCATGTCAATCTCTTGACGCAACTCAACGTAAACTAGAAGGTCGATAGACATGTCACCACAAAAGAATGAGTCCACCTCGTTCTCAATGGACTCCTGTATTTCCATCATTGTTGCGCGATGCTGGCTCCTCTACATGCTCCAAGATTTTGGTGACCTCCACCCCTTGCAATATCGACCCCTCTATTTGTATATTATCCTCATCTATGCTCGGAACATTGCTTTGATCATTTACTCTCGCACTTCGGGGAGCTGAAGGTATAATATACCACCATCGAGGTTGTCCGGGGTTTGGATAGAAGATTACCTATTCACAAATATGTACAAGAGAGATTTAACTATTGTTACATGTACCATGTCGTAATACAATTAATAAACAAATAAGTTCATGAACCTGTTCACAATGGGCCGGCAACACAAAGGTGTTGCGCAAATCTGTCCATTTTTTTTTGAAATGTATTTCGAGAAATCCATATGTACCTCATCGAACTATTGCTCCACCTCCTTCAAGTACCACTTTGAACCATTGCACATCGAATAGTATCATGGAAAAGCTATGGTAATCCACCGTAACAATACTTTGCAAGTTTCCAAAATATTCCATCTCATCTATAACCATGTTTGGATTTGTTGCTCATCATCTGTTCTCTTGCTCGAACCTTGCCATGATACCGCAGTCTGTTGTGGAGTGCATTTTGTCAATACACTCCATGTGAAAATGTCGTCCACGCGACCACCTCGCACTATATATTTTGTATAGTACATTGAAACACTCAATTAGTCGTCACATATAAAATATAGATATGACAAACCCTAAACACGTCATAACCTTTGGACTACATCCCCTTGAGAATTCCCACTCCTCGGTTGAGACCTCCACCCCTTCGCGAGATGCTGCAACAGTCAAAGCTCCATGCAACCATCGCATTGACATAAACCACGGCATCTCCTCCATGCTCTCAGGATATCAAATCAGTCGATGGTGCATACTACGTCAAAATTTAGATCGTGCTTCCTCTCGATCTTGCCTAGCTTGCTGGTACCTAGCGAGCCACGTCTCCGTAGAGGCATGGTGCAACATACAAAAGCGATTCAATTTCTCCTCCATTGCAGCATCCATTCTTTTTTCTACCCCATTTCCAACCACCACATCTCCGGTCAGTCTATCATCGTCCTTTAGCGAGACCATAGCATATTGTTGTCTGGATCCACCATTGGTAGCCATTGTGAAATATACACTAGCGCCTCAGACATCAACCAACCTTCAGCCATGCTACCTTCTGGCCGAGCTCGTTGTCTCACAAAGTCTTTCAAGGTTTTCATGAAGCACTTCAAAAAGAACATCCATCACGTATGGATAGGTCCAACAATCTCCACTTCATCTACAAGATGCAGAAGGAGGTGGATTTGTATCGTGAGCATGCTGGTAGACATGTATTTCTTAAACTGACAAATTGTCTCCATTGCTCCCCACCTCACGGATTCAATAGAGGACGTCTTAATCTCCTTGTATGAGATCCATTGCACTAAAATCAATAACTTGTAAATGGCCCCACGTATTTCTGGAGTAAGGCATCTTGCAATCACGATCGGTAGTACAAACTGCCACAAATGAGAAAGCATTATGAACAATGACTATACTCCAAATAGCAAAATGCACAGGCCACTTACAATCCATTCGTAGTAAAAACCAGATATATCTTATGCCAACCATAGGATTTTAGCCCTCATAATTGGTCGTCTTTCGAAAACGCAAACCTAAGAGAATGCATCATACCCATCGGAATGCGGATAGACTTGACTATTTGCTTCACAATGCACTCTTCTTTAGTGGACAAAACCCAAGGAGCATGAGGTAGCTACACATGACCATCAATACTCGACTGTGGCCAAAGTGCCTCCATCTTGCCTACCTCCTTCAAATCTATTAATGCCCCTATAGTGTCTCTCTTTCGTGTGATGTGTTCCCATAGCAAGCTACCCACGCTCTTGAAAATATGCATGGGATCCAACAAGTGGTTGATTTGTAAGTGGGTCCAATATGGCAACTCGTAGAAAACTGAGAACTGTCGCATTTCGTTTGGATATGACTCCACGTGTACCATTTTCAGCTCGTACTAGATTTGGGCATTCATACGTGTTGGAGGTCGTCCAAGAAAGCCTTCCCTGAGTTCATGACTCTCTGGCAAGAAAGCAGCGGGTCCTTGATATACTATCTTCTTCATGGTTCGTGACCTTTGGGAGTCTAACTGTGGCCCACACAATGAACATTCATGATAACCTGAGGTAACCAGACCTGTCCCAACACCTCTATCCAGTGAATACAAACTTGAACGAGCTATGATAGATATTAACAACGAGAATAGAAGCCTATTTACCTAAGCACTCTCCAAATCCCAGAAGTCATGCATCATCCACATAAGAATGACTCGAATTTTCGCGGACCATCGACTATTGTGCTTGCTCATATCTTGCACAATGACCCCCACCTCCCATAAAATCTTAAGCTCATCGACTAATGGACGACGATACACGTCCATATTTTTGACTTTGTAGTGGTCAAGGACAAGTAAGCTAAGGATGAGATATCTTTTCTTCGTAGAAAGACATGGAGGGATATTGTAGTTGACAAGGACTATAGGCCACACACTGTAAGAAATTGAGCGCAGACCGAATGGGTTCACGCCATCCACTGCAAGACCGAGCCGAATTAGATTTCTTAGCTCTCGAGCAAAGCCTGGGAAGGTAGAGTCAATGTGGCTCCATGCACGTGAATTCATTGATATTCATTTAACTCTATCTGTGGACCTATCCTGTGCATGCCACGTTGTGAAGCTCGCCATGTGGACATATGAAACATGTGGTTTATGCGGGGATAAGCGGAAAGTGTCTAAGAACTTTTTAAGGGATGGTTTGCCCTTGCAAGTCTTGTCGATACCTGTGAGAACCACACTTTGGAAATGTCCCATAGTCTTGTATTCTCCTCAAAACAATATGCAATCGTTGATACATGCAGGAATGCTATTGTAGTCCATGCCAAGCTTTCCTAAAACATGTCATGCATCATCACGAGACTTAGATATGGTATTTGTAAGTGATAATATATGAATACTTCAGTAAACTGAAAAAATCATAAAACACCTTGAAAAAGTATAAATGTTGTTAATGATAGTGCCGAGAAGAAATCAACGAAGCATACGTACAAGGTACGTGATCAACTCGATCACACTCGCATCGCTCCACCTGTATTTTGCTTGCACACTTAGGAGTGCAAGGAGTGTCTTCAGGCGAGATACTCGGCACCCATCATATAATGGTATGGATGCTTCCTGTCTAAGCGGATAAGAAGTCTCGACATCCATGGAAATCAATGCAATGATCATTGGCTCCATCTCAGACTCCAAGATTGTAGGTAAGTCTCTAAGGTTGTCTGTTTTCTCTGGTATTGATGGTATAGATTGGGTAGTACCTTCCAAGTGGTGGATTGGCTCAAGCACTCCATCCATCGCATGCCGAGGAACTCTTCTAATTGGCCACAAAGAGTGCACTCCTCCTTGGGACGAGACGTCACCTCCCTGGATAGAAAATTTTCCAGCCACACCCAATCTTTTTGTAAATGGTATTCAATTAGTTTGCGAGTACAATGCATGATTGATTTTAACTTTTCTTACTGCTTGCTGAAAATCCAAGATCGCCTGATCAATAATTTCAGATTGAAACTCGCCAAAGCTTCATATGTGTTCTATAGACAATCAACGTTTTTGTCTAATTGCCAGCTTACATTGAGAGCAAGGACATGGGACATGCTGATTAAGATACGCCTCGCGATCTTGAACATCATGACCTTCATCATTTTCCATTTTGTCTACGTTACGACAAACAATTTGTTTTTATTATCATTCTCGTATTTTCCACCCACAATTTAACGTATGTCGGAGTGTTTTCCATCTCGTGGTGTTGCACTGGACCTCACCACCACTCTCTCTATTTTTTATCCATTCATTGTCTCCTCTCATTCCATCTCTCTCTCTTTTTCTCTTTCTTTATTATGTTATATGTTTATTCCCTCTTTCTCGTTCCTTCTTCCTTTTTCTCTTCCTCCCCCTCTCTTATTTCTTTAACAAAACATATCTCTCTCTCTACTGCTACTACAACAACAACAACAACAACAACTACTACTACTACTACTACTACTACAACAACAACAAACAAGAAAAGAAAAAAAACTACTATTACTACCACTACAACAACAGTAACAACAAATAAGAAAACTAGATAACAATAAACAAGAAAACAAAAAAAACTATTACTACTACTACAACAACAACAACAAACAAGAAAACCACTACTACTACTACAACCACGACTACTACGACTAGGACTACGACCATGACCATGACCATGACCACGACCACAACCATGACGACGACCACAATCATGATCACGAGCAAGACGACCACGACCACGACTACCACTACCACTACCACTACCACTATAATAAACAAGAAAAGAAGAAAAAACTACTACTACTACTACTACTACTACAACAACAACAAATAAGAAAACTAAAAAAACTATTACTACAACAACAACAACAAACAAGAAAACCACCACTACTACTACAACCACAACTACGACGACTATGACTACGACCACGACTACCACTACCACTATCAATACCACTACCACTATAATAAACAAGAAAAGAAGAAAAAAAAAAACAACAACAATGACAACTACTACTACTACTACTACTACTACTACTACTACTATTACAATAACAATAAACAAGAAAAGAAGAAAAAACTACTACTACTACTACAAAAAACAAGAAAACAACAACCTCTCCCTCCCTCTCCCTCTCCCTCTCTTTCTCTCTTTCCCTATTACGTTTAATGTTTTTTCTATTATCTCCTCTCCCTCTCTCATTTCCTTTTCTCTCTTCCTCTCCCTTACTCTCCCTCTCCCTCTCTTTTTGTCTTTCCCTGTTATTTTTAATGTTTTTTCTCTCTCCTCTCCCTCACCCTATCCCTCTCCCTCTCTCTTTCCCTATTATGTTTAATGTTTTTTCTCTCTTCCTCTACCTCTCTTTCCCTAATGTGTTTAATGTTTCCCTCTCTTTCCTCTCTCTCTCTCTCTCATCTCCCTCTCTTTCCTCTCCCTCCCTCTCCCTCTTCCTCTCCCTCTCTCATTTCCTCTCCCTCCGTCATCCTCTCCCTCTTTCTCTCTTTCCCTAAACCGGTTAAATGTTTTTCTCTCTCCTCCCCCTCTCTTATTTCCTTTTCTCTCTTACTCTCCCTCTCTCATTTCTTCTCCCTCCCTCTCCCTCTCCCTCTCCCTCTCTTTCTCTCTTTTCCTATTATGTTTAATGTTTTTTCTCTCTCCTCTCCCTCTCTCATTTCCTTTTTTCTCTTCCTCTCCCTCTCTCATTTCCTCTCCCTCCCTCTTCCTCTCCCTCTCTTTCTCACTTTCCCTATTATGTTTATTGTTTTTTCCCTCTGTCTCTCATTCCTTCTTTCCTTTTCTCTCTTCCTCTCTCTCTCTCATTTCCTCTCCCTCCCTTACCCTCTTCCTCTCTTTCTCTCTTTCCCTATTATGTTTAATGTTTTTTCTCTCTCCTCTCCCTCTCTCATTTCCTTTTCTCTCTTCCTCTCCCTCTCTCATTTTCTCTTCCTCCCTCACCCTTTCCCTCTCTTTCTCTCTTTCCCTATTATGTTTGATGATTTTTCCTCTTTCTCTCGTTCCTTCTTTCATTTTCTCTCTTTCTCTCCCTCTCTCATTTCCTTTTCTCTCTTCCTCTCCCTCTCTCATTTCCTCTCCCTCTCACTATCTTTCTCTCTTTCCCTGTTATGTTTAATGTTTTTTCCCTCTCTCTCTCATTCCTTCTTTCCTTTTCTCTCTTCCTCTCCCTCCCTCTCCCTCTCCCTTTCCCTATTATGTTTAATTTATTTTCCTTCTCTCTCTCATTCCTTCTTTCCTTTTCTCTCTTCCTCTCCCTCTTTCATTTCCTTTTCTCTCTTCCTCTCCCTCTCTCATTTCCTCTCCCTCCCTCTCCCTCTCCCTCTCTTTCTCTCTCATTTCCTCTCCCTCTCTTAATACACATGAATTTTAACAGAAACAAGTAAAAGAGAAAGAGAAAACACTAAAACAAAGCAAGAAGAAACAATGTAGTTACCGTAAAGGCTGGAAGAAGGATTCGATGGCTCCTCTTCGCAACAGCGGCTCCTCTTTGCCCTCTATACACTTCCTCCTCTTCTTCACGAATGGTGGTGGCGGTGGTGAGAAGCTTTCCTTCTCCCTCTTTCTCTCTTTCTCTCCCTCTCCCTCTCAAATGCAAGATGTTCGCTCTCCCTTTTGCTCTCTCTTTCGTGTATGTGCACAAAATAACGCGCTCGGGCTTCGGCCCCCATTTGTTTTCGTCTGAGTACCATCACTATTTGCATCGCAAATGGCAACGCTAATAGCGACACAAATAGCGACACCACTATTTTGCATTGGAAAGCGCCATCGCTATACCTCCATATCCTTGTAGTGAGTTTGACATGTAAGAGATATATCTTTCGTGCAAGTACCATCTCTTGTATAAAGTGATATGTACCACTATATGTTTTGTTTTGGTATGACCTATGATTCCTCCTATTTCTATGCCTTCTACTATTCCAACATTGGCTCGTGTCTCTATGCCTACACTTGTTATCTGTACACTTGTCTTATCTATGTCTACTTCTATACTTACAACTGCCTATGCCTATGCTAGTGCCAGTACCAATGGTTGCACCACCTACTTCTATGGCTTTGCCATTCTAGAATGAAGAAATGGACGAGGTAGTTAAAGGTATAAGAGGTCTAAAGCTTGATTTTTCCAAATTTGTAGGGCCATATGCTATAGTTGAAAGAGCAGATCCTTCATAGGAACCTCCAAGAAGGGACTATATTAGGATACTAATTTTTGTGATAAGCCTGAGCACCACTACAAGGATTTTGATTTTTTCAAGGATACAAGGAGAAATAATTTGGTATTTTGGAGGCTTGAAAATAAAATATCCTTGATAGAGACTTGTATACCTATGACTCTAAACTTTGGCAAAAGAGGGATGAAATAGACTCTTGAGGATATAGTTGTACATACCTCTTATGTGGCAGATGGAGAGGGGAGCGTAGAGTAAGCAACAACTATTGAAATTTTCTTGGATATATCACATAAGGGTAAATTGCTAAAATGAGAGTTGTCTAGTGGGGGGTAGATCATAAGGAAAGAGACAATATGGGATGCACCAATAAATACTTACTCTATCTATGCTTACTTGGAGAAGAACAAGGAGACTCATGTACTTTTTGAAGAGAAGAGGAGGTAAGATGATGATGCTCCATGTATATCTAAAAAGGCTAGAGGGGTGGCATTTGCTACTCTCCCTCCTAGATCAGTTCTTGAGAGGGTTATGGAAGATGCATAGAGAAAAGAGAAGAAGTAGGATGTGCGACCCAAGAAACAACTTAGCTACAAATTCTTTTTAGATATTGAGAATGCAATTGACATCAAGAGAGTGCTTGAAGGCTAGATTTTAAGTAGTAAAGTGGACTTCAATCAAGACAAAATCTTGAGAATAGTCAAGAGGGAATTCCATGAGGACATCATCAATATCGTAAAGAGGAAGAGGCATGTAGTATGGACTTGAAAATGATAAGGTATCGAGAGTTGTTTGATGAGAATGAGGATGAGGCTCATGAAGAGAAAACTACAACAAAAAGGCTCCATAGGCGCGCTTGTAGACGCAATATTTGAATTGTGTTTAAAAATGACAGGCGCGTTTATTACCGCGTCTACTAGCGCGTCTACAATTTCGCGTCTACAAGCACGCTTATAGTGAAAACTACACGCGCATATAGACGCGCATATGCACCCAAAGATAGATGCACTTATAGATGCGCATATACATGTGCACATAGATGCGATTATAGACGCGGAAAACAGTGTATGAAAAAAAAACCTCAAAGGAGATGTGGTTGTTTAATGCGAGCGCGTCTACAGGCGCGTCTACTCTGTGGATCACTATAACAAAAAGGATTCATAGATGCGCTCGTAGACGCAATATTTGAATTGTGAAAAAAAATGTCGGGCGCTTTTATTAACGCGTCTATTTGCGCGTCTACGAATCGCGTCTAAAAGCGCGCTTATGTTCAGAGTTACACGCACACTTAGACGCGCCTATAGACGCGCGTATAAATGCGCGACGTAAATATATGATCATATTTTTTAAAAAGTGGACATATTCATATTGTGCGTCTATACAAGCGTGTATCTACGCGTCTAAAACCGCGTTTACTCTGAAAGTTTTTGACGAAAATAGACGCGCATTTATCCTGCAATTTAGACACGCTGATAGACGCACAAAACAGAGGTATGAAAAAAAAAACAGAGAGCAAAGCCACATGCTCTCTAGTTTTTTTCCCCCCATCAACATCAAATTGTATGCTTAGGGATAACAGAGAAAGATTATTTCGAAGATTGGATACTGAAAACAAAACAATGTATGTAGCACACGAAATTTCATATATATAGATGAAATGTTTTTACATTATGAGTTCTAGTGCTTGTGACGTCATGGTCGCAAGCACTAGCTAAAAGTAATACATATCAAAAATGAAAATTACAAGCCAAGGGGAGGCATGTATGCATGGGGCTCCTCTATATCTCCTCAGAAGAGGCATCATCATCGCTACCACCACCGCTGCCTGTGCTACTGCCATTGCCACCACCGCTACTGCTAGTCCCCCCTTCGCTATCCTCAACTACATCAGGGTTCGCCTACACAAAGGATTAAGGTATATAAATACTATTACAAACAATAAATTAGAGTTATCTATACTTTTCATGTAAAAAAAAAAACATACCTCTTCTGGTGGTGGAATCCTCATGGCGCGATTATATTGCTCCTCCGTGATAATTCATTCCTCATAGAAATGTTGCCAAGTGGACGCCCGGTTATGACCTTGATGGTAGCCTACCTTACCTCTCTAGGAGTAGGCATCCTACCAACGATATGATACTACAAAACAATTTGAACATACAACGTATTAAAACACACTACATAATGAAGTGAAACAAATTACAAAATTTATTTTTTTTCAAAAACAAATAATACTTACAAACTCAGCCTCCCATGACTCCCTGCCACCCGATCTTTAATGCGACGATCCCATGGTTGCCATCTGGATATGTCGTACCTCTGCATGCTGGCGACTTGTCATTTTCTCCGTTGCTCTCTTCTTGGCCTCTTTCCACTCCTTGCGGTGGCAATTGGGTGGTTGGCCATATCCAGGGTGCCCCTGCTCTTGTCTCCGCAATGACTTCTTGGTGCGCGTCATAAGGTGAGACCTCTTGTTATGAAGCGCGTCTCTCACCTTTGACCGTCCCCAATCATCTCAGAATCGTGAATTCTCAGGATTAGGGTACCTTTTATGTACTGCCCGCAGTACCTCTTACCACAAACCATTTTTTTGGTGCTTGAAGGGCATCATGCAATCTTTGTATGTGACATGCACGACACTCCTCAAGTAGGCTATCACTTCCCTCCCCTCAAAGTCATGCAAGATACTACCAACATTAGTGATAGAGTAGTACATTTGTGGAGGCTCACCTCTCTCATTTTCCAGTGAGGGTGATCGAGAGCCACCACCTAGGCAACCCCCACAAAGCCCTCGACCTCCTCGTCCTCCCGCACCACTCTCCCTCCTCCCTCGACGTGCACTACCCTCTACCTTACTCGATACACGTGCTTCTGCAGATGCACGTACTTCGGCTGATCCATGTACCTTAGCTGATCCCTGTGTAGGCAAAGATGTGATAGGTGTCCTAGACATCACACTGAAAACCTCATCTGTAGTGGGAGGGCGACTAAGATAATTGGTCATCTCCCCCATGAATTGCTCCTTGTTGAATGGGGTGCTGGAGGATCCAGGATTCCACATATTCTACACAAGAAAAATCATATTACCCTGTGCAGATAAAATATATTACATACAGTGTCTATACCTGCATCTCTGTGTGCATCTATACCTGTGGCTCTGTGAGCGTCTGTTAGCGCATCTCTGTGGGCATCTGTCAGTGCATCTATTTTCGTGTCTATAGCCGCGTCTACACTGTCATCTGGACGCACTGACAGACGTGCACAGTCGCACCATTTCTTCTCAAACTTGCTTAAAAAACAAAGCTAAAAAACCTCCATAGATGACAAGATCCAGCATGTGAAGAGAGAGACAAATAAACAAAGAAACCAAACAAGATTGAGAGAGAGAAAAAGAACTCACCTTTGCTTGTTCCAACGGGTGGCGGCGGCTAGGTTGCAAGCTCCTTGTCCTCCTTCTCCCTTCCCTTGGTAAGTTACTTCAATCTTGTTCTCTTCCTTGCTGTTTGGCTCTTGTTCTTTACTCTTTGGCTCTTCTTTCCTCCGGTCCTCTTTTTACTCTTATTTCCTTGCCTCATTGTCTTTATGAAGTGATAGATAGACACAAGTAGTGATGTCGAGCTCGAACTGCAGAAAACGTGCAAAAAACGCAGGAAAGCACAGGTTTGAAAAGAAAGACACAACTTTTTTAAAAATTTTCTATACTTGCATGGCGCGTCTGTCAGCGCGTGTAATTGCACGTGTATATGAGCAGATACTTCCTGTTACACGCGCTTAGAGACGCGCAGGAACAATTTAAGAAATCAATGCATGCATTTAGGGAATCAATTGACCTATGTGGTGACATATATAACAAAGCTTGAGGATAAGAGATAACACTTTGGCAAGTCAATTGGCACATATATATGTAGTGACTTACTAGACCATCCCACTTACAATTGCATATTATCCCACTTACGTATCAATAGGTGGATAAAACACGAATGGTTTTTAGCTAGAGAAAGATAATGCAATGAAGATGTACACAAAAGAGATAGAGAAATGCATATTATCCATCAATCAATCAAAGATATGTACATGAAGTGACTTGATATAGTAATTAAAGTATTGCCATTTTTAGGATGCTCCATTGACTTCTGCAAGTTCCTATAACCTTGAAGTAGAATATAGCCAACCACATTGTCCATGGAAGGAAAACTTGGCCTCATCAAATTAACCAAGTTAATTTACTTATACATTTCATAGATAAGAGATTTGTAGTTGGCTAGTTGGTATTAGTCACCAACAAGTGGACACACTGGCTAAAGATGATGAAAAGAGGACATA
This sequence comes from Lygodium microphyllum, assembly GCF_053477565.2. Classification (NCBI taxonomy): domain Eukaryota; kingdom Viridiplantae; phylum Streptophyta; class Polypodiopsida; order Schizaeales; family Lygodiaceae; genus Lygodium; species Lygodium microphyllum. The sequence goes on along the minus strand of NW_028229514.1, from coordinate 6,046,160 downwards.
TGCACATTGGTTACATGTGGTTGTAACGTGTCCCCTAGAATCATCCCAGACACGTCTTAGCAGTCCATCAGAAAGGATGTCTAGAAAGCTCCGCCCAGCACTCCCATGGAATGTTACGGGACTTGCGATCCAGGTCTTCCCGCGTCTGCCACGTAGCGGAAGTATCCTGGCCGTTCCCACTTAGGATCGACCTGAATTTGGGTTTTCCTGTTTGGTCATTAGTTAGCAGCAACTAGCGTCAGACCCGAGCGAACTACTTTGCGCAGAAGCGCCAGGTCCGAAGCGGATTCACGCTGCACTTGGTTCAAGGAGAATGGGAAACGAGAGGGATGCAAGGCTCAACCTCTCTGCCATAAGGCATAGTCCCATTCCGTTCCCCTAAAACAGCGTAAATTGGGTAAGAGGTACCTCTAGGTCATCGTTCTCGTTATTCGCTTTGATGATGATGATCATCCTGTTGTTTTTCAAGATTTTTGAGAAAAGTTCCCGGCTAACCGGGACCACCCATCCATAGGACGGACCCATGGTCCATCCTCCGCACTTTCCTCGGTTGTTTTAGTTATGTAATTACCTAACACATTAATTTGACATATAACAAACAGCTCCCTTGATTAATCCCGTTAAGCACTGGTTCCTTCACGTAATCTTATCACGTGACATAGAAAAACAATATCAAACAACTTCTTTATTATCATATCATCATTTATCTTTGAAATACAAGGAGTTCCGCCCGTAGGCTTGTCTATAATCCGCCCGAAGGCTTATCTAGTAATCCACTAGGGATCACTATTCCAAGCTTCTGCCCGTAGACTAGTATGTGGGCCTCGAGATCCAATCCCGAGTCACGTTAGTCTCTTGTGCAGGACCCAGAAGGCGAGGGATTTACGGCCAGAGCCCCCCTGGCACCCAAGCGTCCTCCTGCTCCAAGTAGAGCTCAACGGAAAGACCTCTCACGGCGGGTTCGGTCCACGTTCCTGGTGCGGTCAACAACCCCCTTGGTTAGGGTCAGGCAGGCAATTGGGGGTAACTGAAGCTGCCCCTCCCTTCAGGCCTTCAACCTGAAGCATTTATATATATTTTTATCCTCTAGTTCCTTGAACAAACAATGCAAACAGTGCTTTCTAAACTGTTACAAGCACAATCAATTCCAGTGGTCGTTTAGTTGGCAAAACTGTTAAGGAGTGACTCCTTCTCTCCGAATGCATCCCGCATTCGATCCGGAATCAATTGCAACTTGGCAAGATTCCTATCGTCCTTGGGTTAGGGTCATACCCTGTTAACCCAACTTAACCAATACCTTAGGTTTTATTAATAGTAAATCCCGGTGGCCATGTCGCTTTAATTTATTGATTAATCATTTGCGTCCGAGCAATTACCTAACTTCCCTTAACTTGGCAAATTCTCCCTAATGAGGGCGATGTAACAGGATGACTAACCATCCCCTTGCAAGTTAAACTTGCGCAAGAACCTGCCAACCTCATTCCAAGGATTGGCAAAACTTTCTTGTGATCGAACCATAAGGCTATGCGACGTTGCAACTTGTTGCACAAGTGTCGCCTCCATTCCAAGAGATCATTTCACTTTTGAATGGTGTTTTCTGGTCAAGAATTATGATTAGACTCAAAGTAGGGTTTAGGGCGTCTTCTCACTCACCCAATCCTAATTGCACTAGACCGACAACGTTCGGTCCTAGGGATTCCAACTCAAACCAAGTTCTAGCACTAGGTCGAATGATCCTTAGGGTAGAAACCCTAGATCATTATTTGCGTGCGTGTCCCATTGGTTCAATTTCTCCGGGAAGGTGGGTAGGACCTTTGGGTTTGAGGACTTCGACTTGGTGTCCAATTACGTTACTTGGCCACATCTCTAACGTGCCAAGCCCTAGCTAGTACTTGAGGTTTTTATTGAATCGGCTAGCTATGCCTATACGAAACCCTAGCAGTCGTGATACTACAAATGACTTGGGTAAATTGACCTACTTGTCTTTGACAAGGACAATTCTTTCCTAGAGATGATATACTTTATCTAAAGTAGGAAAATAGTTGCAAAATGCTACAATACATGTAAACCTATAATACATTACTTTCACATGCCATAAGATCCGCAGTAGTCCTATCCCTTCCTTTTAGTTAAAGTCAAAAGGCAAGATAATTTGAAGAGTAATCTACATAGGGCTTACTAGGATTTAGGTCAAGGGATAACACCTACAACCTTGTGTCTAAGTATTTGCATTTCATGCTTTTATAAGCCATGCAATCATTCCTAAATGTTACATGATGAAATGAAGTTTGCGAAAGTAAAAGTGCGACCCTTAGATACAACAACATCGTGAGTGAAGTTCATGCAATACTAAGGCGAGAGTCGATTTAATCTATTTGCAAGCATCATCCTCCATGCCATTTATAAGATCGGGGTTCTTTATCATGCCGTGAAACAGAAGTTAATAAATCCCTCACGCGAATCATAACGAAGGGAGTTATTGACTAAATGCTAAAAAAAATACTCATTTCCTACATGACCAACGCACTTTAACAATAATCCTAGGCCATATGTGGCTTCCACTTTGAAGATGCATGACGAGACAGTTGCAACTAAGTTCACAAGGAGAATAAGTGCTATTCATTCATAACTTTGTAGATGCATGATATGCACGGATCCTTTATCTATAATTTATCGAATGTACTATTATCGCTACCCATGAATTAATGATAACGTAGAATGAATTCCCCTATGGAGTTAAGCGTATTCAAAACATCTCTTCATGTGGAAATATATTTACGGAACCTGGATTTGTGGATCCGCGGTGATATCCACGTGTAAGTCCGGGGAAGAACCTCCCGCAGGTGCGCCTTGCGTCTTCTTGGGAGCCATCGTTAGCGTGCTTACGGACTTCCGGTTTGCCTTTACCCTTACTCGTTCGGTGAGTCTTCTCCAACTGTTGCGAGCACTTCAAACTTGTACACCGGAGATCCCTTCCAAAGTGCGGATCCTTGAGAGTACCGGCTTGCGGTTTTCAAGGCTTATTGGAGACCTTGTGGGGTTGGAGCTTTGATTGTGGAGATGGCCCTTTTACGAGAGAGCTATGGGAGTGGAACTTTATGAGGACTTGCGGGAATTGGGGTTTTCACAAGCATGCATGTGGGATTGAAGCTTGTTTGTGGAAAGGGTTTCTTGCGAATGGGGCTTGTGGGAATGGAGGCTTTATGAGCTTCTTCTTCTTCTTTTAAAAAAAATCCCGGGGCTAGGAATGGACTTATGGGTGCCTCACGGGAATGGGGGTTAAGGAAGCCCCCTTAGAAGCTTTTTAAAAGAAGCTTCTAAGCTGCTTCTAGCTAAGGACTAATCCGAAGTCGAAGAGGGAGGGGGTAATAATGAAGTGGATAGTCGACGACGAATGGGAGTTGGCTTGATGGCGGTGATGTGGAGCCCAACGTCAGCACGCAGCGATGGTGGCAACAGGGAGCATACGCTACAGCACAAGAAGGAGCCCCTTGTCCTCTACCGTAAGGTAGATTTTGATGGCGTGGAGCTGGCGGACTGGACTGGTGGCGATAGCCGGCGGACTGAACTGGTGGCGAAATGCATTGGCGGGGTCAGCAATCTCCCCCCCCCTCTCCACGACCGTGGAGCTGCAGCAGCGACGTTCTCCCCTTCCTCAGCGCGGCAGCCTTCACAGCACGGTCCTTCTTCCCTTCGACAGCTTCCTCACGGCTCCTCCTTCATCGGCAGCCTCCTCCACCGTCGCCTCCCATACCACTTAAATAAGTGAGGGGGAGGGTCCTCCCTCACGTCCCACGCGGCATCATGCATGCCTACATTCCCTTACGAGCTCCAGTTCGAAGCTAAGTCATAGCAGCTCCCCTCTCTCTCCTCCAGCACGATCGTTGGCTGGATTTGTTTTTATAACCATAAATCAAAAATTTCATTTTGATTTCTTTCCAAGAGGGGGTTCACACAAGCATAAGCGGGTTTCCTTGACTTTGGTCTTGTTCATGCCAATGGAGAATGTCCAAATATTCAATGCCGTCATTCCCTTGCATGAGTATCATACGGGTTGGAAATATTTACAACGGAAATATTACAGTGGTCCACCTTATCTAAAATTATATGTGAGCTATAAGTGCGCCTTGACATGATTGGAATAGCTTGCATATGCACAAGCCAACTGATTTACATCAATCTACTCATGCTATGAATTGGCATGCATGGCTAGGTTAAGTGCACAACATTAAATGAGACATGTGAGTGTATTGATCATTTCTCTCTCTCTATATATATATATATTGCAAATGCACAAGTCAACCTTTGATTTATATATACATCCAATCATCATGCCCTATCCAATCACATTTGTATAGGGCATGATTGGATGTATATAGGGCATGAAATCACATATATGTAATTAGCTTTGAATGATTGGATGTATATTTGTAATACTCAGAAAGAAGTAAAGTTGGTAATGTATATCATGTCCTATGCATGTATATGCCCTATACATGTATATCATGTCGCATATACATGTATATCATGTCCGTATGATCCTACACATGTATATCATGTCCTAGCGTATGATCCAGGTGTAATTATGTCGTATATACATCCAATCATGCCCTATTCAAAAAAATACTAGCTGTTAAGAGGTTTGGTCATACCCTGCTTACTCTATTGTTTCCTAAGAGATTGTTGCAGGGGCTTCCCCCAATTATGAGGTCAATCTTTCCCACTGCATCCACAATCTCAGCCTACTTATCATCAATAAGATCTCTAACATCATCCTCCATTTGAAATCGGCCTATTTGTAAGGTTTTGTTCCACTAGCTGGCTATTATGTTTTTACATTTATCATTGATCTCCACAATAACAAAAGCCTTCAAAATTATACCCAATTTGTGCAATGCCACTTCTTTCCCACCAAGGCTCGAGAATAAGGATAGAACTGTTAAACCTTGCGGATATAATTCTTTCAGTGGTGAAAGACTGTACGCAATAGTATTGACCTAAAATGAGTTGCCCAATGCAATATACCGATCTGAAAGGGTAGAGCAGCCTCAAGTGTGGTCACTATCATATCCAAGCACCAGCTCAATCTCATGGGGTTCAAGTGGGGCAGCTTGGCCTGGGCTGACCCAAAACAAGTTTCATATTTTGCATGCCAAGACAATCTCATGTTGAAGATAAGAAGGTATCTTGCTTTCTTTGTGGGAAGAAAATATTTTTTTGATCAATCCACATATAGTGCTAGGGGCACCCCGTGTGTTTATGCAATTCATCTTCTCTCTCGGATCCCATGGGGGCCAATACTTCTTTGTTTTCGGAAGCACCTCAAAGATTGTCATGGGAGCAGGGGGAAGGATCAACCTTCTTCCATCTACTGGAAGGTTATAAACATAACCACCTCAGCCTAAAGCATGCTTAAAAATATCTAGAGTCTGTGAACTCTGGATCTATGCCATTAAAATGCCGTTTGATGGTCTCCCACTCTGAATTGGGAACGTTCTCAACATTTTCAAAATAGAAAAAGGGAGGGCCTTCCATCAAACTATTCAATGGTTTTGGCTTGCCTTTAAAAAAGCCAGGAATTCCAAACCCCGTGCCCTTTTTGAACTTGAAGGGTGGGATAGAACCTAGATGTGGACGTGATGTTTTTCCATTCATAGATTGAGTCTCGAGCCGTAAAACACTCGAGTCTTCATTGGAACTTTTATCCAAGTCTAGAGTAGGAGTAATGCTGATCTTTGTTTTAAGGCCCAAGTAAGTGTACCATAGCTTAAGGGCTCTTTCATCTACCCTGTATATTTTGCTACAGACACCTCGTGAGGGTCCAACATGTCTAGTTTGATCTTTTATCTTTTACGACTAGTGCACATTATTCAATGCACTTTTGTGTGAGGGTAAACATCTTCGAACTCAACGTATAGATGAAAAGAGAAATACCCAAGATTGTGGTGTCCTTGCTCACTTCGAGGATGCCAATGGTACTTCGAGTAATTATTAACTCTATTTTTTTAATTCAATGATTCAATATATGTGTATTCTTAATTCTATGGTTTTTATCATGCAAACACGTGCATGCTCAAGAATCAATTCTAGGTGGTTAAATAATTATTAAATTTGGTTTTTTAATTATGTGAATTGCAATTTTAGGTGGTTAAATAATTGTGCATCTGCTGGCACGTCTATATTATCATCTATTTGCATGGATATATAGACGCAAAATTGGCGTCTAGTTACACGCACATTTACATGCACTTATAGACGCTGTGATAGACGCGCCTGACTTTGCGCGTCTATGCCTCGTTTCTGTTGTAGTGGATCAGATGCACTCTTACACGCGCCAAGTCCACAAAACTTAAAAAAACCTAGGAGGTTTTATGGATCTTCAACACTTGTGCATCTACAAGAGCGTCTACTCTGTATATCAGACGCGCTTGTAGACGCGAATTAGCAGTGAAGCACAAAATAAAACTAGGAAAAGCAAGCAACAACTAACATACCCAAAGCTAAGAAGGAACCAAAATATAACTCAAAGTAAACAGAGAGAGAGGGATAGAGAGAGAGAGAGAGAGAGAAGAGAAGAAGGACTCACCTTGAATATTTGTTGTGATGGGCAGCGGCACAACTACAAACTCCTTCTTCTCCTCCATCTCCTTACTCTTTGGTTGTTCTCCTCGTCGCAACAAACATACCAAAAGCTAAGAAGGTAGCAAAATACAACTCAAAGCAAAGATAGAGAGAGAAAGAGGGAGGGAGGGAGGGAGGGAGGGAGGGAGGGAGGGAGGGAGAGGGAGAGAGAGAGAGTGAGTGAGTGAGTGAGAGAGACAAGAAGAAGGACTCACCTTGAATCGGTGTTGTGATGGGTGGCGATAGGGCTACAAACTCCTTCTCCTGCCTCTCCTTTCTCTTTGCCTCTTGCTTCCTCCTCTCTTTACCCTTTCTTCTTTGCCTCTTCCTTTCTCCTCTCTTTGTGTCGTGCGCCTGTCAAAAAAACCCAAAAGAAATGCAAGACGAGACTACTTTGAAAAGAATGACACACTAGCAATATTTTTTACAATTTTAGTGCGCGTCTGTGCGTGCGTCTATAAGCGCGTGTATATAGAGCATGAATTTCTTATAGACGCGCTTATATACGCACAGTTAAACACACTTATAGATGCGCATATAGATGCACATATACACGCGCTTATAGATGCACATATACATGCACTTATAGATGCGATTTCACCTGCAAATTAGACGCAAATATAGACGCGCAATTGCGTCTATATTTTTCAAATTTTTTTAAAATTTTAGTGCACAAATAACTGCTTCTTGTTGTAGTGTAAGCGTCTAAAAATGCGTCTATATTCGCGTCTATTTGCGCGGATAGATAGACGTAAAATTCATGTCTATTTACATGCTCTTTTACACTCACATACAGACGCGATGATAGACGCGCCCTACTTTGCACGTCTAACATGCGCGTCTATGCCTCGTTTCTATTGTAGTGGAATGCTATAGTATGTTTGAATGTTATAAAGAATGCTTAGCTAGTGCGTTATGTAGATAATGACACACCTATCATAGTATGTTGCATTCACTTTTCTAGAAGTAATTAGGCTCATGCGACCATGGAGACAATGGTCAAAATAGGTGAGAAGGCTACTCCATGCATTTATTTGCTTGACCATGGGTAAGAGATTATTGTAATTTTGCTCAGAGTCTATGAGATTGAAAAGTAGTTGGTCGATATGGATGAAGGTTAAATGAGAGTTGCCAATAACACCACAACAAAATTGTATGTTGCATGTCTAAATATCAAGATATTTATAGATGATATATAGGAGGAATTTCATTTCTTTTTGTAAGACACTTACTTATATGATGTTGTAATGGATTAGCCATCTATTGTATCAACACGAATGGATACTAAGGTGATGGATGATGGCTTTTCTTATGTAGGAGTCCACAGCAAAGATGGGATGAGAGTAGTTTAGTTAATGATAGTATGTACTAACCATTCTAGGAACATGGATTATTTAAGGGATGCTACTCTACTTGTGATAGATATGGATTCTCATTAGATATCATTATCCTAGGTGATGACGATGGTACGAGGTGGGATCAACTCTCATATCTTAGGATTGGATTTTTTCTTCTAGTTTTGTTGGACTTTATATGGATAGTTCAATTTCTTATCAAAGGGTTTTAGATATGCCTAGAGTTGCAAGGCAATACATATGTAAGAGAATGGAGATATTCAAGGAGACATGTATTACATGATGATGAGCATATAGATGGTATGTATGAGGGTTTGACTTGTGCACATACTGTGGCAGAACTTGAGAAAATGCTTAAAATTTAGGATATGAGTTATTCTAGTATTGTCTTAGTGCATTCCTTGGATATGTATATGTGAAGGTTGCATTTATATATCCAGAGGCTAAGTATCTCAACAAATAGAGGTATGGCTATATTATTTTTGAAAAGAGGAGAGATGGATGATTATTCTCAACCAATAGAGTTCTTGAGGGCTGAGGCATCTTAGCAAACAAAGTACATGGTTGTTTCTATTCAGCCCAAAGAGTGCAAGGTTGATCATTTTCAATCCACTAAGTTTAGTATTGTGAATATGCATCATGAGTTGAGGTTTTTAAAGGGACCAAAAAGAGGCCAAGTTGAAGTACAAAACTATGGACACAAAGGTTAAACTAGTTGAAGGTCCATTACCTTTGGACAATGATGAGTAGATGAAGAGGGCTACAAAGCAGTCATGTTTGACATGTTCATTACAAGTTTTTCGAAACATTAGAAGAGTTGAAGATTGCGAATGATGAGTTCTTTCTTCTTATATAAAGACAATGTTTCATATGGATATGTTGGAGAAGCATGGTAGAGCATTTGCATTTTAGCCACAAGAGATTGGATGTGTTGATCTTGAGGTTGTGGCACTAATGGTTATCTTTACGATTTTTGACATTTAGAATCTTCAACCTATTGGAGTGCTTAAAGCACATATATAAAAAATGATTGAGTTGGTGAATGAGAGGATTTGCATTGAGATAATCGATCCATCTTTAGTGTCCTATTCAAGTCAATGGTTTATAGTGGTTAGGAGGAATGTATCTCTTAGGTTGATTCAAGATTTGCATCGAGTAAACAGGATGACTATCATGAATGTTGGGCTGTTTGTTATCTTGGTAATGTGTATTTGGGGTATGATCAATTTGAACTTGCATTAGAGAGTAGAGATTTCACCACCATTAAAACTTTGTTGGGCCTTATCCCATGATGTGTAGTTTACCACAAGGGGCTACAAATTCAATAGCACATATGATGAATGCTATGAACAAGGTGCTACTACATGATTTTATCCCTCAACTTACTATGCCATTTTTGGATGATGTGTCTATTAAAGATTGCAGAGAAGAGGAAAAGGATGAGACATTTGATGCTCATGGATGTAGACACTTTGTTGTTGATTATATTATGGATTGTGAGAATTATCAAATGATTGGAAGAGGTGAATTTGATCTTATCACAAAAAAAATCAGTTTTTGGAGTGAACAAAGTGCTTATTGTTGGATATATGTGTGGCTACTATGGCACCAAACCTTCTCTTGCTAAGGTTTATGCTATTAAGAAAATTACAGAGTTTGCACTTCAATCAAAAGTGAGAAAGCTTCTTGCAATATGTGTGTTTTACGTAATATCCATTTTGCATTTTGTCCATGTAGTAGATGTGTTGTATCAATTGATTCACAAGTGGAAAAAGTGTTGAGAATAGCAAATGATGCTTAACATGAATGCCCAAAAGAGGCTTGCCCATAAGTGGCTTTGTAAGAGAGAGAGACAATGATGTCTACTCTAGGAAGAGATGTCTAAAATCCCATAAGCACAGAGAGGAAAAATGGTACTATCAATTGAGTCACTCAAGATTGTGTTTATGAGTCCAAGCTAATCTATCTTGGAACCTAATTCACTTGAGTTACAATTCCTTATTCTGATAATGTATCATGTGTTTGACTTGCATCCACCATAGCCGATCTAGTTCTAGGTTGGTGTTTTTCAACATGGTATCAGAGCCATGGCTGAGCTAGATAGCTAGTGGATGCATCTTCTTCCCTGCATACTTTAAATCCTTCCTATTTTGATTTTTCTCCTTATACATGCCATCAGAATCCTATTTCCATCTCAATTTCTTTTCCACACATCCATTGTCTTGTACAAGGTGAAGGAGCTCAAGGAAGGAGGTGCTACTCAAGAAACTTGGTTCAAGGTTCACATTGGAGGTGCTAAGTAAGGGGGCAACTTACGTACAAGCTAAGGGCGTGCTTGTGAAAGAATTTGGGGGATAGCTTAGTCTAGTAAGTAGAAGGAAAAAGACAAGCAGGAGAGATGAAGGCCCTCTCAAAGGTGACAGGAAAAGAATGATCAGATCGATCACTTCTAAAAGAGGATAGGCTAGAAAATGAGAACCATGGAGACATAGTTGTTGCTTTGAGGTCTTCTGATCATAACGATCACTCAAATCTTATAGACTCCACGGTGCTTAGAAGGCTTGCTCAGAATTGAGAAGATGCTCATAAAAGCCATTTGAGTCAAGCCTATGTCCAACAACTAGAATCAAGCTGAGTGAAGCTAAATCAGATTGAACAAGAGGTTGATTGAGCTAGACAACATGGAGTTTATGTTGGTGGATATGCATCTGGAGATGTGGGTAGATTTGTGATTTTAGGGCTGCTACATTCAATATGGATTATGCGAGGTGGGTAAAAGAGAAAAACAAGCAACTCTGGGCTAAAATTTGTCTTGAAACTTGGATCCGCTCCATTTGGAACTATGGAGCATGTTGAAGGTTAAATTGGTACCTAAAAATGCTTGGATCTTTGCCACATGATTTGGGAATTTTTTTTGGATGCATTGACCATTGAATGATGAGTTATAGATTGTGTCATGGCTGGTTATGACTGAGTGTTGCCTAGTTATGTAGGAAACTTGTCTAGCATTGCTACTAGTTGTATGAGCAACTATTCATGCTCATATGCCCCTGCATTGAGCCCCAATGGTTATGGTACATGTCAGAAATGTTCTAAGGCAAGTTTGAGCTAAAAATTCTCTTGTTTTAGCAAAGAATATATTGCTAGCCATTCAAAGACTATTAGTTTCAAATTTCTTGTTTGTCTACAATTAGATGTATTATTTACATAAGGGGTATGCAGGAGATGAAGTCCACATGAATATATGATATTATCGCTAGATGTTTTGCTACATGTTTGGAGAAGTTTTTTGACAAGCCATGATATTATTGCTAGATGTTTTGCCACATGTTTGGAGAATTTTTTTGACAAGCCTTGAGATGGAATTTACTAGTTATTGAAAAGTTTACTACCATAAAGTTAGTGGACTAAGAGTATCCTACTTTAATGGTGAGGTATCTATGCATCCATAATGAAAGTTTTGGAACACCCATGTTTGAAATATGCTCAGATGATCTAAATTAAATAGATTGTATAGTGTAAATAGATGTACTTGTGTTTTCTGGATACTATACAAATATATCTTGATCAATAAAAGATTGACTTGGTTTTTGCAGGGAGAGAGGCATTGATTGTTAAGACTCCAATGGATACATAGAACTATCATCATGGAAAATGTTGAAAGGTCAGAACATATCACTCAAATAGTGGGTGAGAAGCTAGATAATAACAACTATGCTATTTGAAAATTTTGTATGAGAAACTTTCTCATTGAGAGAGGCTATTGGGATTTGGTGTAACAGGTGCTAAAGCTGAGCCCAAGCTTCCTCAAAAGACTCAACCAACTGCTAAACAACTAAGGGCACATCATGCTTGGATGGAAAGAGCCTGCAAAGTTTAACATTGGCTATCACTTTATATTTTAGATGTGACGCTAATGTAGATTATGAATTGTGAGGTCGAAGGATGTATTTGAGTGGGGATAGTGAGGGGGATGCCCATCATAGCTGTCCCAGTGGGAAATAATGTCCTTAGTGCGGAAAGGTAGAGGGAAATATGTTAAAGGTTGGCATGCCTTGTAATGAAGCTTCATGATGCAAAGTGGCTTGAGGGTAAGTGGATGGTACAATGTTAAAGGGAGGTATTCTTGGTAATAATGCACTGAGATGTGAAGTGGTAGGAAGGTGAGAGTATGGGAAAGTGCTTGGAATATCCAGTTTAGATATTATGGTACTACTACAAGTGCATATTCAATACCATAGAGAGGAAAGCACGCTCTATTCAAGATTGTGTAACAAAGATAAAAACCATTTTAGATCAATTGGAAACTATTGGAACTGAAGTAGAGGATGAGGATTTGGTTGCAATGACCTTGAAGGGTCTAGGACCTAAATACAAGTCATTTTACATGTCTATTTCAATGAGATTTAAAATGCCATATTTTAATGAGTTAGTCTCATTGCTTATTCATGAGGAGGTGAAATTGGATTTGGCTACTAGCTCAAGTAGCTTTAAAAGCAGAGATGTAGTGTTCTACTATAATTAAAGAGGCTACGACAGTTGTGGGAGGGGTTTCTTGCATGGTAGAGGGACTCAAAAAAATGTATCTCAACATATGAAAAATAAACAAGGCAATAATGCTCAAGGTGGTGGATACTCCTGAGTAAGGGGGAGAGTGGACTCTAGAGGTAGAGAATCCTGGTAATTAGAGACTTTTTATGAAAATGCAAATAAGGATAAGGATTGTTGCTATTGTGACAAGTATGGCCACATTGCTAAAGATTTTTGGAAAAAGCAAGAAAATCAAAGAGACAAACAGTAAGGTCACTATGCCTTATCTTGTCATTTAGAGCATGAGAGTTGTGAAAGGTTACTTGCCATGACTTATATATGGAAAAACGCTACTCAATAGGAGAAATTAGATGATAGATGGTATATCGATACAAGAGCATCAAACCACATGATATCACATGGAGAGCAGTTTGATGAAATGAACATAGATATAAATGGCCACATATGCACTGGAGATTACACTTGGCATGACATAGTTCATACATGAGTTGTTCTAGTGGTCATGCATGATGGTGAAAAGGAGAAATTACATGATGTTTTGCATGTTCCATCAATCACAAAGAATTTATTATCAATTGTCTAGATGGGTGAGGGAAACTTGTAAGTAAACTTTAACAAAGTTGTATGAATTGTAGAGGAATATGGAAGAGATTACAAGCTGATTGCAAAGGGAAAACGATATGCTAGAATGTTCACATTGATTGCAAACATTCCTAAAAACTAAAAGTTGCAATGTTTTCTCATGATGATATAAGTGTCAAATACAAAGATATCTTACATAAATGCATTGGACACATTGATATACAAATGCTAAAAAATATGCACCATAAGGAGATTGTTTTGGGTCTGCAAAAATTCAAATAGGCCAATTCGGGATAGGCATTTTAGCATGTTAGTTTGAAAAACAAGCCTTGTTTTCCTCTATTAAACATACATGGAACAATAGTAGACCCTACAACTTACTCGGATGTATGGGGATTCCAAATGTCATGCACAGAAAGAGCTCAACTGTTATGTATGATGCTTAGGATCTAATGGTGGTGGTGAATATGTGTTAAAGGATTTGACAAGTACTTAATTGAGCATGGGATCAGGATACAATTGACATGCAGTTATACTCCATAGTAAAACGGTGTGGTTGAATGGAAAAATAGGGTCATTATGGAAGCAACCAACAAGGCAATGCTAAATGAGAAAGATATGCCTCTCTCATGGGTAGAAGTAGTTCGAACCGATGTTTATATTATGAATTGGACACTTATAGTAGCTGGCATACATGAGAAGAAACCATATGAGCAACTTTATGGATTTAAGCCTGATATTAAACAGTACTTGAAAGTGTTTGGTAGCATTCCATATGTGCTTTATCTAATGAGAAACAAAAGAAGCTTGATCCAAAAGTAGTGAAGGTTGTATTTATTGGTTACTCACAAGAACGAAAGACTTAAAAATGCTATGTTCCATCTATTCATGAGACTTTGATAAGTCATGATGTGTTATTTGACAAGCTAGTATCTTGGTATGGTGCTAAGAATTAATAGTTCACGATGACTCTTCACAAGTACATATGCTAAAAATGGAATGCAAGATATAGACTACTACTAGTGGACCTACGTATGATGTATCTACTAGTACGAGTCCTTGGATAGGTACACTATGTAGGTATGGATCTTAATCCACTAATAGGGATATGTAAGTGTGAGAAGAAGATTGGACATGGATAAAGGAAAGGACAAGGCATTGGATGATGTAACATGTCCATTGACATTCGGATATGATTCCACTTGTTATATTGGATAGTGATCTTGTAACGTGTCCCCCTGTCCACCTGTAGGACACGTCTTAGCAGCCCATCGAGAAGAAAGTCTAGAAAGCATTTCCCGGCACTCACAAGGAGTGTCACGGGGTTTTCGATCAAGGTCTTCTTGAGTCTGCCATGAAACAGAAGCATCCAGCCATTCCCACTTAGGACCGACCTGAATCAGGGTTTTCCTAATGGTCAAGTTTCTAGGAGGTAGCTAGCATCGAACCCCAGACGAACCACTATGTGTAGAAACATCAGGGTCGAAGCGGATTAATACTGCACTTGGTTCAAGGAGAATGGAAAATGAGAGGGATGCAAAGCTCGACCTCTCTACTCGTAAGGCATAGTCCCGTTCCATTCCCCTAAAACAGCATAAATCGGGACTCTAGCTCTATAAATTCTAGGTCATTGTTACCTCGCTGTCAATTTCCTTTGACAAAAGTTCCCGACCAGCTGGGACCACCCTTCCGTAGGACAGACCCAGGGTCACGTCCATCGCACTTTCCTCGGGTTGCTTTAGTTATCTAATTACCTACCACATTTAGTTTGACAAGCAAAAACATCTTCCTTAATTAATCATTTATCCACTGGTTCCTTTACGTAACTTAGACACTACCACAGAAAAACAATGTCAAGCAAGTTTCTTTTTTAGCATTTGATGTTTATTTATCAGTGTTTGGAATACATCAAATAAACGTGCCTGAAGACTATCCCAACAATCCTCAGGGATCGCTATTCCAAGTTCCACCCGTTGACTAGTATGCGGGCCTCGAGATCCTATCTTGAGTCACGTCGGCCTCTTGTGTAGGATCTGGAGGCAAGGAATTTAAGGCTAGAGCCTCCCCTAGCACCCAAGCATCCTCCTGCTCCAAATAGTACCCACTGAGAGACCTCTCGTAGCGAGTCGGTCCACGTACCCGGCGCGGCTAAATACCCCCTTGGATAGGGTCTGGCAGATAGTCGGAGGTAAATGGTACTGCCTCTCTCTCGAGGCTTTTAACCTGAAGCATTAATTGTTTTTTTCTGAATTAGTTCCTTGAGCAAAGAAGTACAAACAGTGCACCTAAGTGTACAATCACGAACATTCCAGTGGTCGTTTGTACGGCCAACTCCTAAGGTGTCATTCCTTCTCCCCGAATGCTTCCAGCATTCGATCCTGGATCAATTGCGACTTGGCAAGATCCCAAGGGTTTCGTAAGCTAAGTTGCTTTATTACCCTTTTTCCTTGGGTTAGGGTTTATACCCAGTTAACCCAAATTGTCGCTACCTTAGGTTTCCTTATATTATGGTCAATAAATCTTGGGCAACCTTGTCATCCTAACTTGGTTGATCAATTGGTTTCTTGGAAATTCATTACTACCCTAGCTTCACAAATCAGTCTTCAAGGAAGAGTGTTGAAGCAGGACGACTACTCAATTTCTAGAAAATTAGACTTGTAATTAGAACTCGTCAAACTTGGTCTAAGGTGTAGCAATGCTATTTTGTGATTTAGACACAAGAGCATATGACATTGTAGCTTGTTGCACAGGATAGGTGCCAATACCTAACTTGTGGGGATTATATCTTTCTTCATACGGTATTTCTTGATCAAGAATACCTTTGATCAAGATATGGGGTTTAGGAGTCCTATTGACCCAATCCAAATCCCTAACCCTACTAGGCTTGATAAATATTTTGGCCCTAGGGTCCCTAAATTCCTTGTTAGAGTCTAGCATTTGGACAACTGATCCTTAGGGTGAGAACCCTAGATCGTTCTTGCACAGGTAACTAGATAATCCTAATATTTCGAGAATGTGGTTAGGACCTTTGAGATCGGAAATATTAGATCAGCATCCTAAGTGCGATACTAGGCAGAATTTTAACATAACTTAACCTAACCCAGCACATTGAGGTGTTTGTCGTATGCTAACTATTCATGCCTTTATGAATCTCATGTGAGTTACACGATTACATGTGATCTACCTTATTGATCTAATTGTCTTATGATTAAAGGTGATCTTTTCCTTAAAGACACAAATACTTTCCCTAGAAGATGTAAATAACTGCAAGATGTATGAGATGTATCATTCCATGCGAATATGCAATTTCAAGACCATAGACCTTTTTCCTTTATGCAACTATAGGATCTATAGTGATATTTATTTTTCTTGCCCTATGTGATATTGATTGACATTCAGAACTATTCTTATAAACCCGATGTTTTATGCATCCATTCGAGCTTTACTATTTTAATGAAGATCCATCCTTTCCCGAATTCAAACTTTGATAAAAGAACTCCATGCATGGGTGTATCATTCTTTCATGATCAGATGCCATGAATCCTGCATTGATTTAATCCTTCCTTTAGCACTTAACCCAACCTAGAATATAACCATCATTGCATGCGATTTGCAAAGTACATAAATCATTTCCATGCATTGCAACTATTCGGACATCATTTAATGGCCGTCTACGATTATCTTATACACGTGTCACAACTAGGAAATTATTACATAAGTGTATTATGTATTATATGCCCTGTCCTTTGTGTGATGCCACAAGGGCGCCTTTGCACAAATCCATCTTTTAACTTCTACATCATATGTTCAAAAAATGCAACTACCCTTGACCATGGAAATGCAAGTACTCGTCATGCAACTAAACTTTGTAAATCGAACGAGTACATAAATTTTACAATGCATTTAAGTTTCCCTACATGAATTAAAACATGCTTTATGCATCTTTTCCATGCAGGACTATTTTCAAAACCTGGGCATTCATTATCGGGGCGTTGTCCACTCTCATACTTTGGGTGGATGTAACATTTTGAACTTCACGCGTGAACCGCCTCCATAAAGG
Organism: Lygodium microphyllum; assembly: GCF_053477565.2. Classification (NCBI taxonomy): domain Eukaryota; kingdom Viridiplantae; phylum Streptophyta; class Polypodiopsida; order Schizaeales; family Lygodiaceae; genus Lygodium; species Lygodium microphyllum. The sequence continues at coordinate 6,028,991 of NW_028229514.1, read as the reverse complement.
ATAATTGAATTGCATAATGGAATTTTTAAAAAAAATTATTCCCCTTACCCCCCAGCCGACAGTCATGCTGGAGGGGAGGGGAATAGCATGTATGTGCAAGCTCCTTGCTGGAGTTTGCAGAGGGAAGGCGGCCATGCCCGATGCCGCATAGGGGAGGGAGGAACCTCTCCCTCTCCCTATAAAACTCGTAGCTATGGGGAGCCTTAAGGGGGAAGAATGAATAGTCGAGACGTTGTGGAAGGGTGAGAGAGGTGGGCGCCACCGTGAGAGAGAGAGGATGCTGTGATGCCGTCGAGAGCTGGAGGAGAAATTCTTCTACCGTGGAGCGACAGTGCCAGTCCGCCATGGGGAAGTTGAGCTGTTGCCATGAAGGAGGAAGTAGAGGATCGTAAGAGGCCGCCTTGCTACCTACCATCTGCCAGCTGGCCCACGAAACCACCGTCGGATTATGCCTCCCTTGCCCTCCACGCGCAGAAGCTCTTTGAAGCTTCTAAGGGGGCTTCTTAAGCCCCCTTTCCCCCCCCAAATTTTCCTTGAAGGGCCTCTAAGTAGTCTTTAAGCCCCTTCCCCCCCCCCCCCCCCCCCCCCCACATCAAAGTCCCCCTAAGGGCTCTATAAGCCCCTTTTTCTCCCCATACCTTAAATCCTCCCAAGGGCTTATAGCCCCTTTTTTTCTCCATACCATAAATCCTCCTGAGGGCTCTTTAGGCCTTTTTTCCCATAAAAGGATTTCCTATATCCTAAAGGGTCTTCTATACCCTTTTTCCCTCTTTTCGTGCGGGCCTTCAAAATGCCTTCCAAAGATTTTTGATAAATTCCCTCCTCCTCGGGTTTTAAAACCCTTCTTGTGGGTTTTTCCCACCCCCGCAATCCAAAACCCTTAAAAATCTTTTCTTGTGGCCCTTTCCCAAAGCCCTATCACCGTTCTTATATCCCCTACCCTCCAAGATTCTTTCACCCAATTTCGCCTTAATTCCCCTAAATCCCTTCCCCCAATTCACTAAAGGTGTTCGCATAAGAAGGAGACGGACAAGATCGTAGCTTTACGCCCAAGGCGAAAAGGCTGAATTCCAAATGGCTCCTAAGAAAGCCCAAGGCGCAACCGCAGGAGGATCGTCTCCTAGCATCCACATGGACATCTCACCACAAGTCCAGGTTTCCCTTCCTTATTTTTATTTTTAGGTTGTTATAATTTTATGTGCGTGGATGATTTTTGGAGATAGGATGCATTTTCCCTCTTAGATATTTTGGTTAGTTTAAAAGAATTAGCTTACGACGAACAAGTTCGGTCATTAGTATTTTCAATAAAATGAACAAAATAAAGTGAGCAAAAAATTGACATGCATTTCTAGCAAGTAGCTTTTGTGCATTTCAATGAATTGAACTTAGATTAATATCCATATTTACAAAAAGGAATTAAGATAGCGCACTCCACTTAGACATGGGAGTATAAACTACATGTCACAGTATTATGACATATCTTCTTTGAAATAACTTATTATGGAAAGTGCTAATAACCCATAGGAAATTGCAAGGCATCAAATGATTATTACGTTGCATAACACTAGTCAATTATCGTTTTTCAATTGCATAATTATTAGTAAAAGGCTGCATGTTTTAGCATGAATCTTGTTCATAAGTTATAGGGTGATTAATTGGAATTGGGCTATAATCTAACCTATGCTTGATCTTAAACCAAAAAGTTAGGGTTAAAAATTAACTTATGCGTAGACAATGAGTCATGTGTTTATGGAAATGATAGTGTAATCATCTTCAAGAATTAAACAAGTTGGCTCAAACCTAAAGACCTAAAAACCACGAAGGGACTCGCTTAGGAAGAATTAATTCAATTCCAAAGAACTAACTAGGAGTTAACACATGACCTAGTCACTCGTATTGCCAAGGCTGGAACTCCTATGCCCTAAAGAATTGCCCACATTTACGGAATGTAGGGACATTGGAACATACTTGAGAAGTGATGTAGGGTTTTTCCCTAAGAATTTTTCGCTAAAAAGATGGAACTTGGAGCCCTAGGACTGGCAATGTCCACCTAAAGTAATCAAGAACAGATTGTTTCGTGACTCCATTCGAAGGGTAAATAGTCCCATAGCTTGATGCGACACTTGTGCAACAAGTAGTAGAGTCACACGATCTTGTGAATTGATCACAAGGAAATGGCCAAATTCCTCGGAATGAGGTTGGCATATTCTTACGCGAGTTATCTTGCAAGAGGATGAATAATCATCCTAACATAGTATCTTTATTGGGTAAAGATAATTGCTTGAAAGCAAAAGACCGATCAATAAATTGGGATAACATATGAACTTAAGGTATTGACCAAGTTGGGTTAATAGGGTACGGCCCTAATCCCAGGATATAGGGGATCTTGCCAAGTCGGAAGTTCCGGGATCGAGTGCTGCATGCATTCAGAAAGAAGGATTCACTCCTTAGTAGTTGGCCAACAATAACGACCAATGGAATTGATTGTGCTTATTACAGATTTAAGAGCACTGTTTTGCTTTGTTTTATCAAAGAATTAAAGGATAAATGGATATCTATTACTTCAGGTTAAAGGCTTGAAGGGAGAGGCAGCTTCAGTTACCCCCGACTGCTTGCCTGACCCTAACCAAGGGGGTTGTTAACCGTGCCGGGAAGGTGGACCAAACCTGCCGCAAGAGGTCTCTCTGTTAAGCGCTACTTGGAGCAAGAGGACGCTTGAGTGCCATGGGGGGATCTGGCCATAAATCCCTTGCCTTTCAGACCCTGCACAAGAGGCTAACGTGACTCGGGATTGGATCTCGAGGCCCGCATACTAGTCTACGGGCGGAAGCTTGAATTAGTGATCCCTGTGGATTGCTGGATAGCCTTTGGGCGGATTGTGGATAAGCCTATGGGCTGGACTTTATGTATTTCAAAGATACATATGATAACCTGTTAAAAAGGAACTTGCTTGACATTGCTTTTCTATGTCAAGTGATATGATTACGTGGAGGAACCAGTGCCTAATCGGCTAATTAAGGAAGCTGATTGATACATGTCCAACTAAATGTGTTAGGTAATTAAATAACTAAAACAACCTGAGGAAAGTATGGTGGATGTGGCCATAGGTTCGTCCTACGGATGGGTGGTCCCGATTGGCCAGGAACTTTTCTTAAATCACAATGGACAGCCAGAACACAAACAGAACGAGCATTGACCTAGAGTCTAAGATACAGATGATCCTGATTTACACTGTATTAGGGGAATGGAATGGGACTATGCCTTATGGCAGAGAGGTTGAGCTTGGCATTCCTCTCGTTTCCCATTCTCCTTGAACCAAGTGCAGCGTAAATCTGCTTCGAACCTGGCATTTCTGTGTAAAGCACTTCGCTTGGGTTTGATGCTAGTTGCCGTTAGGAAATGACCAATAGGAAAAACCCTAACTGTCCTAAGTGGGAACGGCTGGAATACTTCCGCTACGTGGCAGAAACGGAAAGTCCTAGATCGCAAACCCCGTAACATTCCATGGGAATGCCGGGCGAAGCTTTCTAGACATCCTTTCCAATGGACCGCTAAGACGTGTCCTGAAGATAATAGGTGGACACGTTATAGTTGATATCAGAGTGAACCAACGAAGGATTTGTTTTTATAAAATCTTAATAAAGATGAAGTAAAGCAAATGTGGTTGTTCCGAACATTTCCTTACTTTCAACGATGTCTTGCAAAATTATGAAGCGTGGAACAAGTTCTTAATGTTCCGAGTCATGTTTATGACTGCGATGCATTCCCCGGATTATCGACAAAGGGTTGAGATGATGAACATTCTAGAGAGAATCTATAATCCATTGCCTTTATACATGGAACGAAGATGGACGGATGCCTAAGGAATCTACTATATAGTTGCCCACCGGTTTGCATACCTACATACCAACCTAAAGAGGATCAAGTGGTTGGAAGACCTAAAAGTCAAGAAGCTGTTCATTTTTGTGGAAGATCACGTAAATTCAACTTTACATATTCGAGGTCGGAGGGTTGAACTAAACTTATATGTATATGAGGAAGTAACTTGTGTAATCCCCACCGACAAGAATAAAGTATTGGGGCGCCATGAGAAGAATGGGTTCTAAAGGAAAGGATACCTTGATCTTCCAATGAGTTACCGATTCCTGAAGATCCATGACCCGAAACCATACTATTATACAAATCCTGTAGATAAATGTAATACAACATTATTCTTCCCAAACTAAATGTAAAGAGTTGGCTTATCATCGCAAGAAATTTGTATTCCAAAAGGACTATGCCCATATAAATACAATAAGACTTCTTTTTATCAATGTCTGTTCCGTCATTGAGGATTGATAAAAAGTTAAGTGGTTAAATTTCTTGATTGATAGCTGAAATCAAAATGAAATATAAATCGTAACGATTATCGAGTAATAACGCTAAGAATCCTTTATCTAGGCACAACCCTAGGTACAGGTTCCCAGTTCGCCTCCTACATCAAGTACTGTTGTAATCCAAGAGAAGAAGTTTCTTCTCAAACAGATTAAGCCACCTAAATTTGATGGGAGAGGCAGATTCGTCCAAGCAGATGCTGAAATTTGGATTGAATCCATGCAGAATTACTTCGAAGCAGCCGGTACTGCACCCGCCAATCAGGTTATGCTCGCCAAGCTAAAGCTCACCGACGAAGCCAGGCTTTGGTGGAAGCAATGGTGCAGGGGTTAAGGGATCACAGAAGGATCTGTTGCCTGGGAGAAGCTGAAGAAAGCTGTGCAGGGAAGATACTTACCACCTGCATATTGCACACAGAAAATGAATGAGTTCTACGACCTAAAACAGCTCGAACTCACTCTTGACGCATATTACTCTAAATTTTTCTGACTTCTTAAGTATGCGCCATAGATGGACATGACACAGCAGGTGTTAAAATTTTGTGCTGGTTTAAATCCACCAGTAAACACCCGTCTCGAATCTATATGTCCAGCAGATCTTCAAGACACTCTCATTCGAGCTGCGCCTATAATTCAAGAGGTGCAGGCTAGACCAAGGGGTAACAAAACTTGGTCTTATAATGACCCGAATAGAGGAGCATTCAGGCCTCAAATGAGGAGAGTTCAAGGTCAGAATCAAGGACAAAGAAAGAAAGAAAGAACTAACAATGTCAACAACTTTGTTCCTACTCAAAGCAATAGCCGAAACCTCCGTTGTTTCCACTGCAACGAGCCTGGTCATTTCAAGAGACAATGTCCCAAGCTTGGAGGAGGACATTGCCAAGCACCTTTTCAAGGAACAGGCCATGGTCAGGCAGCCACTACCCGAGGCTGAGGAAGAACCGCCTGCATTGCCAATAGGCAATTGTGCGAAGAAGAAGAATATCCGACCATGGAAGCAGAGTTTGAAAGGGCGATAGTCCATGCCGCTCTACATAAGAAAGGGCCGAATCGCGAGTTCTCGGTGATTCAGACACCATTGGACTATCAAGGTAAAAGTTTCAAGACCTTGATTGATTGTGGCAGTAGACATTCCTTTATCTTACCAGCTTGTGCAAAAAGACTAGGAATAGCCACAGTAGAAGCACCTATTTTACTTGTGGAATTGGCAAATGGTCATGAGGTTACTTGTACCAAGCAAACTGTTAAGGTGGAATTCTTTCTGGGAGGAAAAACGACTTCGGTCAAATTCAAAGTCATGAAGTTAGGTATCCATGAGTGTCTACTCGGAATGGATTGGCTTAAGCCTAATGACGCCCACATTCATTGTGGGAAGGGCCAAGTTTCCTTTCGAAACTCTGAAAGGGAATTAGTCACAACTCAAGGTGAGGCTGAAAATCCAAAAATCCAATTGACCAAAGCATCTCCGATGATAAAAGGAGTCAGAAAAGGATTACCTATCTACTTGATTAAGCTCAACAAGTTAGATAAGAAGCAAGAGTCTAGTGAAGGACCTTCTTGGCTAAATGAATACGTGGATGTATTTCCTGAAGAGTTGATAGAACTTCCGCCTCAAAGAGAAGTGGATCATGAGATTAAGTTAGTACCAAGAGCTGCACCAATTGCAAAGAGACCTTATAGGATGCCTATACCAGAAGCAACTGAGCTGAAGGAACAACTCAAGCAACTGCTAGATCAGGGCTACATCCGTCCTAGCAGTTCACCATGGGGAGCTCCAGTATTGTTCCAGAAAAAGAAAGATGGAACACTTCGACTATGTATTGATTACAGAGGGTTAAATCAATCGACTGTCAAAAACAAGTACCCTATTCCTAGAAAATAGATGAGCTTCTTAATTGTCTTCAGGGTGCAAAGATCTTCTCCAAGATCGATCTCAGGTCGGGTTACTATCAGATAAGGATCAAGGAAGAAGATATCCCAAAGACGGCCTTCAATACAAGATATGGGCACTTTGAGTTCCTAGTTATGTCATTCGGGCTTACGAATGCACCTGCCACTTTCAACAGGTTAATGCAGGATATCTTTAGGCCATATCTTGATGACTTCGTGCTCGTCTTCTTCGACAACACTTTAGTCTATTCCAAATAGGAGGAAGATCATGAGACCCAACTTCGGATTGTCCTTGGGACAATGAGGTCACATAAGTTGTATGCTAAGATGAAGAAGTGTGCATTCTTCAAACGTCAGATTGAATATTTGGGATTCATCGTATCAACAGAAGGAATCTCAGTAGACCCAGCCAAGGTCAAAGATGTGCTCGAATGGCCAATACCAACAACTATCAAAGAAATATGCAGCTTTCTTAGATTGATAGGATGGTATAGGGTTTTCATCAAAAACTATGCTTTGATTGCAATACCTCTGACGGACTTACTAAAGAAGCAAACATCCATTGCATGATCAACTCTCGAACAAACTAGCTTCGACAGATTGAAGAAAAGTTTGGTATCAGCACCTATCCTAGAGCTTCCAGACCTCAGTAAGGAGTTTGAGGTAGTAACTGATGCTAGCGCACTTGCCTTAGGATGTGTGCTCATGCAGGAAAGCCATCCTGTAGCCTACTCTTCAAGGAAACTAAAGAGTCATGAGAAGAACTATGCTACCCATGATCTGGAACTATTAGCTATCATCCATGCTCTAAAACTCTAGAGACACTACCTGTTGGGTAACAAGTTAATCCTAGTAATTGATCATAAGAGTCTCAAGTGGATCTTTACCCAGAATGAGCTCAACATGAGGCAACGTTAGTGGATTGAAGTGCTAGAGGAGTATGACTTTGAGATCAAGTACCGACTTGGAAAAGAGAATGTAGTTGGTGATGCACTCAGTCGCAAGGCATTCCTTAATTTTCTAATCCTGCAAAATCCATCAACAGCTAGATCTCTAGCTACAAAAGTATCTATGCCACACAATTCAATACTTGAGTTAGCTAGAGAGGATGCATGCCATGATCCAGCCTACCAAACGATGCTAAGGGAGATCTCTCTATCAAGGATCAGAACCAAAAGCTGCATGCTAAGTATCATGAATTCTCTATCAATAGTGAACTTGTCTACTATAGAACGAGGCTGTATATACCGGCAAGTCAGTCACTTAAGCAGAAGATATTGTGGGAAGCTCATGATTCCCCTTTCTCAGGACATCCTGGCTATGCCAATACTCTCAATGCAGTTAGAAAGAGCTACCATTGGGAGAGGCTTAAAGGTGACGTTCTCAAATATGTCACTGAGTGTTTATCTTGTCAACCTATCAAAGCCGAACATGTCAAGATGCCAGGAAAGCTACAACCACTTGTTGACATTCCCCAAATGAAATGGGAATTCATCAGTATGGACTTTGTTGTTGGCCTACCCCAAGTTCAGGGAGGATACAACTCCATCGTGGTTGTGGTTGACATGCTAACTAAGATTGCACACCTTATTCCAGTAAAGACAAACTATAAAGCCTCGGACATTGCAAGATTGTTTATTAAGGAGATATTCAAGATACATGGGCTACCTAGAATAATCATTAGTGATCATGATTCTCTCTTCACATCACACCTCTGGAGAGCTATCTTTGAAGCCATTGGGACTCAACTCTATTTTAGCACAACTTACCATCCCCAAACAGATGGCCAAACAAAGTGAGTCAATCAAATCATCGAGGATATGCTTAGGGCTGTAAAATATTACACGGCGCAGCGAACAGAATCTGAGAAAGAGATAGAGAGTACACAACAGATAAGAGGAGAATCAGTAAAATTCTTTAACTCCAAACAACTGATACAAAGATGGCTCTGTCCACCCGTGCGCTTCCACTGTGTGAAGCTTAGATGGCGATCTAGACAGAAGATAGGTGAAGAGCTTAAGGCTAGCTGGAACAACAACTCTGACTGGGTGAAAGATGAGTGTGAGATGGCTGCGAAGGGGTTTAGCTTTTATAGCCCGCGAAGGTCGTTAGGTCGGCCTGCTGACCGACCTACCATATGAGCCTCCACTAGTCGGCCAGGGAATATTCCAGGGAATATTCCCTTTACCATCGGGCCGGGGGCGCTGCCCCCGGACCCCCGCCAGGGGGCCGCTGGCCCCCCTGGGACCCCCCAGCCAGGGGCCGCTTCCGCGGCCCCCGGACCCCACAATAGGGGCCCCTTTTAACTCCCTTACCACGCAACTCAATGCAATGTGCCTCGAGTTGCTACCAGCTTAACCACTCCGTCTAACCCAAAGATTAGACCCACAACAGTCACCTTTTTGCCATCCGGTCACATAGACCTCATCTGATATACAAGTCAGGACTCAACCAATGTCCGGGCTCACATTTGGCTTCTCCTCATAATGGGGGCCTTACAACTTTGAGCACCATGGATCATTGGTAGCACCTAATGAGGGTGGGGCATTGATCATATCTAACACCCCCCCTCAATGTCCACCCATAGGTGAACTATCTCCTCGGCCCAATGCCGAGTCTCTGAAGATGAACTTGAAGCAGATCCTTCGTAAGTGCTTTGGTGAAGATATCTGCTCCATTCTCCTCTGTTGGATAGTAGACCAATTCCACTATCCCATCCTCCATCAAATCACGCACATAGTGATACTGGATCTCTATATGTTTGGTGCGTGCATGAAACACTGGATTTTTGGCAATGGCGATGCAACTCTGATTGTCACATCTCAGCATAGTTGGTTCTTCATCCTGCACTCCCATATGCCATAGAATCCTTCTCAACCATACGGCCTCACATGCAGCAAAACAAGCTGCCTTGTACTCTGCTTCGGTAGAAGACAATGCCACTGTTGGTTGCTTCTTACTAATCCAAGAGAAAATTCCTGAACCCAAAGAGAAACAATAACCAGAAACTGACTTCCTGGAATCAATGTCTCCTGCCCAATCTGAGTCACAGTTCCCCACAAGAGAAGTTCCGAAACTGTATGTGATACCATAGTCAAGAGTTTTCTTCAAGTATCTGAGCACCCGCATCCCAGCCTTCCAATGACTCTCATGAGGTTTGTTTGAGAACCTGCTCAAAACACCAACAGCAAAACTGATATCTGGTCTGGTGTTACACAAGTAGATTAGACTGCCGACCAACCTCCTATACCTCCCAATGTCTGCTAGTGCTGATGTATCCTCAACGGATAACTTTACATTCACCTCCATAGGTGTAGCTATCTCCTTGCACTCGGTCATGCCAAATGCCTTCAAGATCTCCCATGCATACTTCTTCTGAGAGATGAAGATCTTTCCTGGCTCTTGCCAGACTTCAATCCCCAAACAATAGTGCAGCAAGCCCAAGTCTGTCATTTCAAACTCAAAACTCAAAGCCTTTCGAGTTTGGTTGATCATATCTTCATAGTCACCTGTAATAAGAAGGTCGTCCACATATAGGACAATCACTGCAGACTTTTTACCATCCCTGTAAACATACAAGTTAGCATCTGAGGCACATCTTTTGAAGTTTAGGTTTAAAAAGAACCTATCTATCCGTTGGTACCATGCTCTGGGGGCTTGTTTCAGCCCATACAATGCCTTCTTCAGTTTACACACTTTGTTCTCAGAATGGGGGGCCTCAAACCCTGGTGGCTGAGCCACGTACACCTCCTCCTTGAGGTCACCATTTAAGAACGCTGACTTAACATCCATTTGGTACACTGGCCACTTCTTGTGGGCAGCCACTGCAAGTACCGTGCGAATAGTGGTCATTCTGGCAGTTGGGGCAAATGACTCTTGAAAATCAAACCCTTCAACTTGTGAAAATCCTTGGGCAACCAGTCTAGCTTTGTACTTTTCTAAGGTACCATCAGCCTTGTACTTTACCTTCCAGATCCACTTGGTGCCAATAATCTTCCGCTTTGCTGGCCGATCCACTAGCTCCCAAGTGTCATTCTTCATTATGCTGTCATACTCCGCCTGCATAGCAGCCTTCCATGATGGATCTGCAAGTGCTTCTTCTAAGTCAGTTGGCTCCTTTACTTCTCTCATAATCTCAACCATCAAGGCCATGTTGACTATGTGAGCAGAAGCCCTCCTTTGCTCCTCTATTCTCTGAGACCTCCTTGGTCCGTCTGCCTTCTCCTCAACAGATGCAGGCATAGGATTATTGTGGTCATAGAGCTGCTTCACCCAGCGCGGCAATGGCTTTTCCGGTGGGGTGATGTCAGGTTGGTGAACTTTTTCCTCATCATCTGAAGATGATGCTTCCTCCTCCTTAAGGATAGGGATAGCTCTCGGGACAGGTTCATAGTGGACTACTTCTTCGCTTGATGATAAAGTGGAAGACCTTGCCTTCTCCTCCTCCACTGTATGCGGCTCCTCCTTGAACACCACATCACGGCTCGCGATGATCTTCTTTGCCTCTTGGTCATATAACTTGTAAGCCTTCTGCTCATCACTATAACCCAAGAAGATACATTTTCTGCTTTTTGGTTGTAACTTGTTTCTCTTCTCATCTGGAACATGTGCATAACATTCACATCCAAAAATTCTGAAATGTGAAACATATGGTTTCTTACCAGTGTAAGCCTCATGAGGTGTTTTTCCCTTGAGAGCCTTTGTGTAGCTCCGATTTAGAATGTAGACTGCAGTATTAACAGCTTCAGCCCAAAAATGGTTAGGCAATCCCTTGCCCTTTAGCATGCATCTTGCCATCTCCACAATGGTACGATTCCTGCGTTCCACAACACCATTCTGCTGAGGTGTGTGAGGCGTCGTCAATTGACGCTTGATCCCTTTGCTCTTGCAAAAGCCTTCAAACTCCTTTGAGTTGAACTCACCACCACCATCTGTTCTAAATTTCTTCACACTTTTCCCTGTTTCATTCTCAACAAGTATTAGCCATTCTTTAAACTTACCAAAAGCTTGAGCCTTATCACGAAGGAAGTACACCCACATCTTCCTACTGTAGTCGTCGACAATCAACATAAAATAAGAAGATCCCCCCAAGGCCTGTGTAGGCATCTTACCACACAAGTCAGCATGCACCAACTCTAGAGGAGCATGTGCTCTATTCTTGCTTTCTTGTGGAAATGCCTTTCTCTGTTGCTTGCCCATCATACAAGCTTCACATGGTTCCTTCAATTCAGTTATTGTAGGTAGGTGAGCAACCATACCTTGCTTTTGCATCTCCTTCAATACTGCAAATCCGATGTGTCCAAACCTTTCATGCCAAAGCTTACTTGTGCCCACTCCAGCGGTGGCTGTAAGAGCACTTAGCTCATACAGGTTGTTCCTTCTTTCTCCTTTGCCAACAATTGTGCCAGCACTATCAATAATTTCTGCACCTGTCTTCTTGAACCTCACTTCATGACCAAGATCAGTTATGGCAGCAACTGATAAGAGATTTCTCCTGATTTCGGGAACATACAACACATTTGAAAGCTTTTTGACTTCACCATTTGCAGCAACAAAAGAAATAGTACCTGTGCCCGCAGCAGGGCATTTAGCATCATTTCCAACCGTCACAGTGATGGATTCTTGTAGAGGCTGCATAGAACTGTATAGACCTTTCTTGTTGGTCATGTGACGGGAGGCCCCACTATCCAACACCCAAGAGTCAGTGGTAGATTCTTCTTGCGCCGAGGAGCACACTTCCTCAATGGTCGCCATGAATAATTCCAACTCTGCTTCAGCCGTATTGGCTGTCTCTTTCCCTTTAGTTTTAAGGGTACCATTCTTTTCATCTGCCTTCTTGACACGACAATCTGCAATTGCATGTCCTTTCTTCTTACAGTAGAAGCACTCTCCTTGAAACTTCTTCTTGCCGCCCTTTTTCTTTTTGTCACCATCATTTTTGGTGGAGGAAACACCTTTGCCTTTTGCATTGGCAGAGAATGCAGCATCTCCATTGTTGCTTCCTTCTCGGGCTTTCAGCCTCAACTCCTCCTCCATTAATAATGCACAAAACTCCTCAAAAGTCAAAGCTTGAGGTCTCACCTGAGTATTAAGGGCAGTTACTAGTCCATCAAACTTTTGTGGACAAATCCGAAGACACCTCCGAGCTAGCTCTTCGCTAGTCTTTTGTATCCCAGCGCCAGCCATCTGGTCGCGCAGATTCTTAATCCGAGTGATGAATGCTTCAACCGTCTCTCCTTCAGCAAACTTCTCCGCTGCTAGTTGATTCTCCAAGTTTTGAATCCTTGTTTGGTTTCGTGTTTCATACTGACTCCTTAGTACATTCCAAGCCTCTGACGCTTTGGTTGTATGCTGAATCAGAGTCAAAACACTGTCAGAACAGCTTGTAACTAAGGCACACAATGCATCTGCATTCCTTCGTTTCCAAGCTCGTAGAAGATCTGCATTCGGAGGAATCATCACACTAGGATTTGATGGGTCGGGGGTAGGCTGTGGTTCTGCGTCAGTCCCCAGCACAGTCTCCAGAAGCTCATAAGAATCAAGGATAGTAGTAATTTTGAACTTCCACAAGGTGTAGTTTGTACCATCTAACTTGCCTTCGCTGAAGGTTGGTGGACGAATCCTCAGTGTTTGAATAGCCGGTACAGCAGCACCACCTCCTGCACCGCTTCCTGATGCGCCAGAACTGCTTCCCGGAGTCGACATCGTTTCTCTTTGCTGTTGAAGCCTTTGCCTCTTGCACGCTCTCCGATCTCTAGAGCCCCCTGGGCTCTGATACCATGTAAAATATTACACGGCGCAGCGAACAGAATCTGAGAAAGAGATAGAGAGTACACAACAGATAAGAGGAGAATCAGTAAAATTCTTTAACTCCAAACAACTGATACAAAGATGGCTCTGTCCACCCGTGCGCTTCCACTGTGTGAAGCTTAGATGGCGATCTAGACAGAAGATAGGTGAAGAGCTTAAGGCTAGCTGGAACAACAACTCTGACTGGGTGAAAGATGAGTGTGAGATGGCTGCGAAGGGGTTTAGCTTTTATAGCCCGCGAAGGTCGTTAGGTCGGCCTGCTGACCGACCTACCATATGAGCCTCCACTAGTCGGCCAGGGAATATTCCAGGGAATATTCCCTTTACCATCGGGCCGGGGGCGCTGCCCCCGGACCCCCGCCAGGGGGGCCGCTGGCCCCCCTGGGACCCCCCAGCCAGGGGCCGCTTCCGCGGCCCCCGGACCCCACAATAGGGGCCCCTTTTAACTCCCTTACCACGCAACTCAATGCAATGTGCCTCGAGTTGCTACCAGCTTAACCACTCCGTCTAACCCAAAGATTAGACCCACAACAGTCACCTTTTTGCCATCCGGTCACATAGACCTCATCTGATATACAAGTCAGGACTCAACCAATGTCCGGGCTCACATTTGGCTTCTCCTCATAATGGGGGCCTTACAACTTTGAGCACCATGGATCATTGGTAGCACCTAATGAGGGTGGGGCATTGATCATATCTAACAAGGGCATACTGCTATCGTGAGCTGAAAAGGTGGATTCAATACTTGCCTTTGGTTGAATTTGCCTACAATGCTTCTTACCAATAAAGCATTCAGATGACCCCTTTCCAAGTATTGTACGGTCATGACTGTCGAAGCCCCCTAAACTTCTCAGATCCAAGCTTGAGGGTTGAAGCTTCAAGGCAGATGTTGGAAGAGATGGATGACCAAATAAAGTCAATAAGACATGACATCCAAGCTGCCAAGGATAGAAAGAAGGCATACGCGGATTTGAAGCGTCAAGATAGAGTCTTTGAAGAAGGAGACATGGTCTTCATTCGTGTATGCCCAAGGAAGAGTTCCATATCCTTAGGAGATTGCAAGAAGCTAAGTCCAAGGTATTGTGGACCGTACAAGATCCTCAAGTGCCTAGGGCATAATGCTTATAGATTGCAACTCCCTGAGAACCTAAAAGTTCATAATGTATTCCATATCAATCTATTGAAGAAGTATGTATCTAATTCTAACCATGTACTTGATGACCAACAAGTTATAATGCCTAGTCAAGGAGTCCTTGAACTAAGGCCTGACAAGATCTTAGATGTTTGGGAGAGACAATTGAGATCCAAAACCTTGAGAGAATGCCTCGTCTAGTGGAAAGATTATCCCGAAGAGGATGCCACTTGGATAGATGAAAGCACTCTCAACCACCAATATCCCTAGTTTATCTCAAGATGAGGACATCTCGATTCCTCCAAGGGGGAGAGAATGTAACATTCCGAACTTCACGCGTGAATCGCCTCCATAAAGGATAATGGAATTTTTTTTAAAAAAAATTCCCCTTACCCCCCAGTTGATAGTCAAGCTGGAGGGGAGAGGAATAGCATGTATGTGCAAGCTCCTTGCTGGAGCTTGCAAAGGGAAGGAGGCCATGCCCGATGCCGCATAGGGGAGGGAGGAACCTCTCCCTCTCCCTATAAAACTCCTAGCTATGGGGGGCCTTGAGGGGGGAGAATGAATAGTCGAGACACTGTGCAAGGGTAAGAGAGGTGGGCGCCGCCGTGAGAGAGAGAGGACGTTGTGCTGCCGTCCAGAGCTGGAGGAGAAATTCAGCTGCCATGGAGCGACGCCACCAGTCTGCCATGGGGAAGCTGAGCTGCTGCCGCGAAGGAGGAATTAGAGGATCGTGAGAGGCTGCCCTGCTACCTACCATCTGCCAGCTGGCCCACAAAACCGCCGTCAGATTATACCTCCCTTGCCCTCCACATGTGTAGAAGCTCTTTGAAGCTTCTGGAAGCTTCTATGGGGGCTTCTTAAGCCCCCTTTCCCCCCCTAAATTTTCCTTCAAGGGCCTGTAAGTGGTCTTTAAGCCCCTTTTCCCCCCCCCTCACATCAAAGTCCCCCTAAGGGCTCTATAAGCTCCTTTCTCTCCCCCATACCTTAAATCCTCCCAAGGGCTTATAGCCCCTTTTTTTCCCCATACCATAAATCCTCCTAAGGACTCTTTAGGCCTTTTTCCCCATAAAAGGATTTCCTATATCCTAAAGGGTCTTCTATACCCTTTTCCCCTCTTTTCCTATGGGCTTTCAAAACGGCTTCCAAAGAGTTTTGATAAATTCCCTCCTCCTCGGGTTTTAAAACCCTTCTCGTGGGTTTTCCCCAGCCCCACAATCCAAAAACCTTAAAAAAAATTTCTTGTGGCCCTTTCCCAAAGCCCTATCACCGTTCTTATATCCCCTACCCTCCGGGATTCTTCCACCAAATTTTGCATGAATTCCCCCTAATCCCTTCCCCCAATTCACTAAGGGTGTTCACGTAAGAAGGAGACGGACAAGATCGTAGCTTTGCGCCCAAGGCGAAAAGGCTGAATTCGAAATGGCTCTCAAGAAAGCCCAAGGCGCAACCACAGGAGGATCATCTCCTAGCATCCACGTGGACATCTCACCACAAGTCCAGGTTTCCCTTCCTAATTTTTTATTTTACGTTGTTATAATTTTATGTGCATGGATGATTTTTGGAGATAGGATGCATTTTTTGTCTTAGATATTTTGGTTAATTTAAAAGAATTAGCTTACAACGGACAAGTTCGGTCATTAGTATTTTCAATAAAACGAACAAATAAAGTGAGCAGAAAATTGATATGCATTTCTAGCAAGTAGCTTTTGTGCATTTCAATGAATTGAACTTAGATTAATATCCATATTTACAAAACGGAATTAAGATAGCGCACTCCATTTAGGCATGGGAGTATACATATTTACAAAACGGAATTAAGATAGCGCACTCAATCTCTTCACCATCCATCGTGACAAATTGATCAAAAAATGCTGCATTAAATCAAGAGATTTGCTTTTAATGTTTCTCTCCTCTCTCCTCTCTGCTCTTGTTGTATGTTTTTATGGGTGAATGTATGAGAGAAGGGGGTGGGTTGAGATAAAAGATTTTGATCGTCTGATGATGTGGGAGTGCAAAGAAGCATAAATCGGGGTCAAAAGAATCATTAGTGGGGACAATTGTTAGAAAGCATCAACAGGCCTCCAATTATGAAATACGCACATCATAAGGCCTGATTTCATGAGTAAGTTGTAGATCTCATTGTTTTATGATAATTTTTTGTTGAAAATGGTTGAAAATGATTTTATTTGGTTACCAGTGCTCTGATTTATCATCAATGCTAAAGTAATTAAGAAAAATCAATTGTATAATAATTTTATGCTAAGCATGTAAAACCCACAATATTGCAATTTTTGGGGTTTTATCGTGCCTATAGTGTTCCTACGGGTTAAAAAATGATAAGAAAATCATCCTCAATAATATTAATCAAAAGATAAAGCATGAGATTTAGCCTCAATTGAGCCCTATCTCTATGTTAAAGTGTGTTTTTATTACTTTTGTGAAAGAAATATACATGAAAAATATTCCTTAAACCTACCACCGAATACATAACTTTAAATGGTAGGGAGAAGGGGATTGTTGAGTGTTTGAAATACTCTAAATTCTAATGTTTTATGATGCATGGCATGTAGGGTACATTGTTATCTAAAATTAAAAGGGTCTAGTAGCATGAGGATGCTTGGTACTAGCCCTAAGCAGCATAGCAATCATGATTTAGAAGAAATATATGTGGAGCCCCAAGAGGAACACCAAGGAAAAGGGAATTCTCTTGCAAGAAAATCTATCTTGTAACATCAACAAGCTTGTTTATCATGTTTCATATGATCACAATGAAGAAAAGAACACCAGGCACAACAAATCTTCATACAACATCATGTAGATCTTCCACGGTTTTTAATAGAATCAACCATATTCTTCAATATCTTCATAAAATCCATCAATAGAACAAAGAAAGCAAAGGAATACACCATCTTTGAATGGAAATACATCACATAGTATTCGTCTTCAATATCTTCATAATCTTCTCTCTCAATCTCTCATATACAATCACTTTGTTTCAGTAGAATTGGCTATCTCTGACTCTCTCTCTCTCTCTCCATCAATAATACATCATGTCCTCACTACAATCTCTCATAAACACTCTCAATAATCCTTCTTAGGTCGTGGATACCCCTCCCAAGAGGTATGTCTGATATGAAGAGTCACCAGAGCCACTACAGTGTCCTTTCATAGCTCACTACAGTCACTTCACTCTAGTCTTCACTTGAGTCTTCAGTAGCTACTTCTTCCACTTCTTTCAGCTCTTTTTCACTTGTATTCACCTCTTTCCAAGGCTAGAAAACTTTCCCAAGCTACACTCTCATCCATCAAAACATATACAGAAGCATACAGAACAGTCACAGAACAGTACCAGAACAACTACAGTACAGAACAGAACAGAAGAGAACAGAGACAGAAGCTCTACAGAAGACCTACAGAAGGTCATCAAAACCACATAACTCATTCTCAAACCATTCCAAACTCTCACAAACCATTCAATAAACTTTCACAAGATCTCAATCTTCATCAATCAATACTCCATCTCTCCTTACAGAAGACAATCAGAACAAAACAGACCAAAACAGAGCAAAACAGAAGGTATACAGAACCAATCAGAACCTATCAGAACATCACAAAACCACTAACAAACATCATGATCTTCCAAAACCCAATCAATATCATCCAAAACACTCTCAAACCACTTCCAAATCAATCAATCATCTCATAAAATCAACCATTCAGCTCTCAAAAACAACAAAAATCAGCCAAAAAAACAAGTCATTTCAACACTCAACATATCCCCACACTTAATAAGGAAGCGTCCTCGCGACCCAGGAAAAAGGGAATACAAGTGCATTTAAAATCGCAACTTTGATCTTCAATATCTTTTCACAAAGAATCCATCCACCACGACCCCAACTTATAACCTGTTTCTAATATTAAAATACAAAGAAAGGAAAACCCTTTATACATGAACACTTCTTATCAAACTAAAAATCACAACAAATTTGTAAAGGATATAAGAGTTTGCTTCTTCTTCATCAGCATCAGTTTCAACTCTGCATCCACGACCCCATCACCACAATTCTCCAAAATGTAGCTCGTACACGAAATCCAATCCAATAGGAAACCACCACGTTCGTTTTACATAAATGAACTCACAACACAAACACTAATACACAACACAACCATCTGAATGACTCCTCCAAAAAGAAAGGTTTTCATTAAAAAGCATCCACCATACATTGGAAAGGTATCAATGAAGATGATCCCTCTTAAAAGATTGATGTTGTCGGAAATGATCCATAGACAAGGATTCATCTACAAAGTTTTTAGGAGGATTTTGAAAAAATTGAAGACAGCACATCCTTTCCAATAGGACCAGGTATCTGCTAGGCAATCAGAGGGCATGAAAATACAATATATCCAGCTGCTGGGAATCAATGCTTACATTGACATTCATGCACAACTTTGGAATAGGCTTGGAATCATTATGAGAGTGCCTATGCATATACGCCAAGTACCAAGCAAAATGAGCAGTTAATCTCACTGAGGGATCTGCTGACTGTGAATACTACTGAGCAAAATAAACATAGTTCTGATAAGCTTGACTTGAAGCTGTCCATTCTCCTGGAATTACTGGCCAATTGATCTGAGGTCCTGTAAGGCAATCATCCGAACTCCATCCCCTTCTTGTGGAAATCTGATTATCAAACCCGTCACGGTCACTAACCAACTGAGGTGGTTGAGATATAGAAGTGTTAGGAGAGGGTAATGGAATAAGGAAGAGTGGATAAAGGGAGGGATAGGAAAAATCATAAAAAGAAGAAAAGGTTAAAGAAGGAGTGGTAGAAATTTGGAGGGAATCACTAAGGAAGGGTGTTAATTGATAAATAGGAAATGTGGAGGGTACATTAATGGATGGAGAAGGACAGGGCGAAGAAGGGGAAAATACCCTATCCTCAATAAAGGAACAATATGTAAAAATGGGAATTTGAGGGAAAGATGAAGGTTGGAAAAGAAGGGGTAAAATAATGGTGGAATTACATTGACAAAGGTAAAGATATATAGCATAGAGGTGAGCCATTTGTTGGTAATAGAGGAGGGTAGGAACAGAAGGTCCTAAGAGAGATCGTCGATGATAGGCATCAAAGAAGGTAGCATCAAATGGATTATGTTTTGAAAGATAGGCTAAGAGATCCATCGTCAGTTGATTAGTACTTTGGGCAGAGGTAGGAGCTGTGTTTTGTCTTTGATTGAGGACCACAGAATCAATCATGGGATGCCATGAATTATCATGACAATCAGCCACTTTGGAGGAATAACTCTGGAACATGTCAACTATGCACAACTCCAAATGATTAACATACAAAACGGCCTGTAAGACCACATCCCCCACATACCATGCCATATCCACCTCATCTGGAATTAACAAGTCTCCCCGTAGATACATGTATGACATCAACATGGTATCTGGCGTGACAGAATCTTCAAACACCATTCGTACTACCTCTGTCAACAACTCAGCAGACCAAGCCCCACTCCAGCCATCCTCTGGAAGAGGTAAATCCATCGTGGAAAGCTTCATATAGAAAACCAACTTCTGTAAGTGGTAGTGGACAAAGAAAGAATGGTCTGGTGAAACATATTCTTGAAACTGCTCAAATGTAGACCATAACAAGTCCATTCTGGACTACAATCTTTCAACTTTATCTTGGAATAGAGGGCACAAAGTAGCCTATCTCTGAAGAGCAGCCAAATCCTGCTGTGAAAGAGAAGGGATCAAGGGAACATTAGGGATTGGAGGAACAGAGCGGGACTTTGCAAGTTGATCTTGCAACTGCTGGATTTGGGAGGCTTGGTTGGCCACTGTGTCATTAGCAGTCTGTAAAGCTAAAAGTTTGTCATCTAAGATAGCTCGGAATTCCTCCGCTTCTCTGGACATCCTCTCCTTTTCCTCTGAAAGGCTAGTAACCTGTGATTGAGCCTCTAGTAACTGGATCTTCAAAGAAGAAATCTCATCGCTTTGGGTGGCAACCAGTTGGGTTTGCTGTTCCATTTTCTTAAATAAATCTGCCAGGGTATCCTTAGCAGAAGCTAACTCAGAAGTTGCCTTATGCAACTGGTCCTTAGACTGCATGAGCTCTTCATAAAAGGACGCGTACAGCTGTTGAACACAGGCTGTCACTGACAACTCAATGGAACTTTGAATATCTTTACAGAGGAAAGGAATCGCATCTCCTGAGATTAGATTGTTCAGGGAGGAAACTGATATGTCCAATGATCCTTCTCAATGTGCGCGGAACAGGTTAGTACAAGTGAGATACCCAGGGAGATCACTGCCAGAGGTAGCAGGGATGGGCACTGAAGGAAGTATGGAAGGAGTTTTATCCGCTACCCTCTTCAAGCATTTGCGTTGTATGACCAGGGGAGGCAGAGAATCATCATCCTCTATGTCAATGGGTTCTGACTCTTCTGAAGGTGGAGGAGGAGGTAATGGATCTGATGGAGGAGGTGGAGGCACAGTCTTCTGTAAACCTGAATAGGTCAAGAAGGCAGACAAATATGATCCATATGTGACATTGGTAACATTATCCCTGGTGACTTTAACGAAATGCTGATCCATTTTAGTAAGGAGGTAAGTGGTCCAATCAATGGCAACTCCTTTCAACACCATCCTAGAAGCTGTAAAAAGCTCTTTGGACAAATACTGGGATGGCATTTTGGTAGGCATAAACCTATCCTGGAGAAACTGACAAATCGTCTTCCATACGGGATCAGTGATCATAGAAAAGGAAACTCCTGAAGAGTTTATCACCTTCTTAACATCGAGGATTTCCCTTGTCTGCTTTTGCAACAGCTTCAGAATCTCTTCATTAGAAAAAAGCTGACGATTGGTCACAAAAGGTTTACCTTTGGAGGGTAGAGACAGAGCCTTCCCTAAGCCTCGAGGTGTCAAAGTCATAGAAATTCCTTGGACTAATCCTATCTTCTTACTGTAAGAGTCCAAGAACTCATCATATAACGACGGATCCTCTGGAAGCAATGGAAAAGAAGTAGCCACAAAAGCAGCAAGGCCCGCCTTCGTGAGAGGCTCAAAAGTAAGTAGGGAAGAGTAATCCCTACTAACTAATGGGACGTACTGGATAGGGGGAGGAGCATGAGAAGGCGCCATTCAGATGGTTACACATACACCACAAACACAGACAATCAAGGAGAATGCCTGCAAAGCAACAGACAAAAAACCAAGGATAAGAGAATAACCAAACAAAAAAAACGTGACTCGACCAACTCACCCCAAGCAAACCACATCCTAGAAAAAATTCGACATGACCTTGAGACAAATGCGACCAAAAGCTTCATGCGATGCATCAGACAAACACCCGGAACCCCGTAACAGGCAATAAAAGAAAAAAACTGCATACCGTACCCGTAACCCTAACAAAGACAGTAACCAAAATAATACCATATCCGACACATATCAATACTTCATCGGTGATAAACCAGGACTGGACCAGGAAAATAACTCTAAGGACTGCGTATACCCATCCCACGAAACGGTTCATTAAAAAGGGGAATTAAGTGCAGTGAGGGGGAATTAATTTAATGAAGGGTTCATTTTAATAAATTATTAAGAAAGGGTGAATTTTTATTAGGTGATAAACCTTAGCAAGAAAACGACGGTTCCTTATTAGAAATTAAATTACCAATTATTAGGTGAAGCGGTGCATTAATGAGATTCCCGGACTTCGATACCCGACTAGGTCTCTAAATGCAAATTCATTGATTACAAATTAAGGTGATGTGGAGCGCTTTTTTGCTAGCGCGTGCTCATGTGACGACTGGTTCATTTTAATGAAAAATTAAAGTGCCTCTGTAGCGCACGTAGCGCATGCTAAGTGAACGACGGGTTTATTTTAATTAAAAAGTATGTGTGTGTATAACGCGAATGTGCATGGAACGGTGGGTGAATAAAGAGTTCATTTTAACAATTAATATGTGATTAAGGGGAAAATGAAAAGAAATAAAACACATAAAATAAATACCTGGAAGGGGTGTGTATGTAATGCAGAAATGCGCACGGAAGAGTCTCCCAAAAGAAGTGAATCCAGTAAAGGAAAAATAAAGATCACTGACGAACAACAAAAACAACACCTTAGCGGATGTGTTGATTTGGTTGTTGTTGGTTTGTTAATTTTTGTAATTTGTGATTATTTATGGTTGGTTATATTGTTTGTGTGGTTATTAGGGGCTGTGAATGTGTTTTGTTGGTTTTGTTTGTTTGTTTGTTGGTTTTTTTAAAAAATAAGAATAAAAATAATAATAGGAAAATTAATATAAACAACACATGAATATGGAGGAAATATCCACAATGGGGTCTATGCAAATAAAATAGAGAGTGTTAAGGGAAATTTCCGTTTATTGGTTTGTTGGTTTGTTTTTTTTTTTTTGGTACCATGTATGATAATTTTTTAAAGTGAAAAATAAATGAAAAAATGGTCAAGGGAGGTGAGGGGATTTTTTGAGAATTTTTCAGAAATTGTTTTAGAAGTTTTTGACTATTTTTAAATGAATTTTCTACATTTGTTGGTAATTTGGGGGATAAATTGGGAAATGTGTAATTTTCAGAAATTTTAGGGTGGGTGATTTCCAGCGGACAAACTCCCAAAAATCGGCAAAAGCAAAGGGAAATTTTAGAAATTTTTCTGAATTATTTTGATGGGAAAATTAATTTAGAAATAAATTAAATCATATAAATCATGTTAATCAGATAAGTAAGTTAGAAGTAAGTCAGTTAAGTCTGGTTAGTCTGGGTAAGTAATGTAAGTCAAATCTGGTCTAGTCAGGTTAGTCAGGGTTGATTAGGTTAGTGTGAGTTAGTCTAGGTAAGCTAGGTCAATTAAGGTAGTCTAGGGTCAGTTAGTCAATTTAGTTAGTTAGGTAAGTCCTAACTAACCAGGGGGAGACTAACTAACCTAGGGTTAGTTAGTGGGGGTGGAACTAACCTGAGTTAGGTTAGTCAGACTAACTACAGGTAGGTTAGTGAAAATCTAACCCTAGTTAGGTTAGTTAGAACTTAACCCTAGCTAGGTTAGTGGGATCCTAACCCTAGTTAGGTTAGTTAGAACTTAACCCTAGCTAGGTTAGTGGGATCCTAACCCTAGTTAGGTTAGTTAGAACTTAACCCTAGCTAGGTTAGTGGGATCCTTACCCTAGTTAGGTTAGTTGCTAACTACAATTAGGTAGGTTAATTGGAATGGGGTTAAGTTAACTAAATGGGGGTTAATCCAACTAAAGTTGGGTTAGTTGAACTTAAGCGAGGTTAGTTTAACTGAAGCTAGGTTAGTTTTAACTAAACATAGATTAGTGTTAACTATGTGAGGTTAGTGGCTAACCTAGTAGGGAGGTGGTGGGGGAAGGAGGAGGAGGAGAAGGAGGAGGGGGAGGAGGGGGAGGGAGGAAGAAGAGGGGAAGGTGGGTGGAGGAGGAGGTGGGGGTGGCAGGTGGAGGAGGCCGCGCTAGAGGTGGCGGGTGGAGGCGCGGTCCAGGCGGCGTTCCAGGCGGCGGGGCGCGTGCCAGGCAGCGTTCTAGGCGGCGGGGCACTGCAGAGGGACGACGGCCCACAGGGTGGTGACGGCGGGAGAAGGGGGGAAGAAGAGGGAGGAGGAGGGAAGAAAGAGAGACGCAGGGAAGGGGGAGGGAGAAGGTGGTTAGGGTGGGGAGGGAAGGTCGGGGAGAAAGAAGGGTGGGGAGGGGTGGGTAGGGGTAGGAGGGGATGGGCAGGGGTAGGGGTGGGGGAAAATGGGCGGGGTGGGGATGGGCAGGGGTAGGGGTGGGATAGGGTAGGGTAGGGTAGGGGGTGCCCAAGGAAAGGGACGCGTACCCCAAAATTTACCGTGACGGGATTGAAATGGCACCGGGATGACGGTACGGGTCATGCGGACACGACTGGGGCGCGTGGAGATGCGTAAAATCGAAAAAGGGCGCGTTCACGTGCAAAACGGGCGCGCGAATACACGTAAAAAGAAAGAAAAATTAATAACTCCCAATCCGGATGTCAAAACGAAATAGCGTAAAGACAAAAAGTGGGCAGGACGACAGGGGAAAAACAAGAAAAATATGCGACGGAGGTTCCGGGGGGGGAAAGGGCGGTCACATGCAAAAAACCCAAAAAACGAACTAAAAAACACAATTAAAAATTAATATTGAAAGATCCGTGCATCGGAACGAGGTGCAAAAAAAAGGAAAACTGTGCAGAAAGACGTGCTCGACAATCCTATCACATCAAAACAGAATTCCGACTGAGATAAGACGCGTTCACGTGGGAAAAACCCAAAAATGGGATCGAAAATTAATATCGGACGAACCGTTCGCCGGAATGACATGCAGTAAGAAGGAAAAATGTCCGTAGGAAGAAGTGGCACATGGTTGGCACATGGAACCACAGTTCCGGTGGAAGTAGAAGGGGTTCACATGCGAAAAACTCCAAAAATACGCCCGAAAACTCACTAAAAAATTAATAAGTAAAAATCCGGAAGTCGAAAGAGGATGGAGGAAAAAGGAAAAATGTGAGGGAAGGAACACGGGACACAGCTGTTAAATCAAATGGGAATTCCGATGCAAACAGGGCAGGTTCACATGGAAAAATATCAAAAATACGCACGAAAAAGATGTAAAAAACCGGAAAATTAATATTGGACAAACCGTGGAGCAGAATGACACGGAGTAAAAAGGAAAAATGTCAAGGGAAAAGTGGTTGTCAGGGCTATGATGTCAGAGCATGGTTCCGAAACAAGAAAAGCGCGTTCACATGGAAAACCGGCTAAATTGCGCAAAATGCTTCAAAAATTAATAACTCAAAAACTGTGCACCGGAATAGGGGTAGGTAAAAAAGGAAAAATAGTCAGTTCAATGGGAGAAACAGGGCTATAAGGTTGGATTTGGACTTTGGTGAACGTAGGGTGCATTCACATAGTAGGACCTCAAAATCAAGGAATGAAGGAAAACTGTAAGGGAACAGCCCCAAGGGTGGGTGGAACATAACCGGGTAGATGGAAAGGGATCCCTGCAGGGTAAAAGCAAGTCATGGCATACATGCATGAGCAGGGTAAGGCATATGCAGTAGGGTATGCAATGTAGACGCGTAGGGATGCGTCCCCACACTTAAGACCGTAACGAATAGGGTTAACCGAGCAACAGGGACCTAGGACCACGCCACAGACATCCACTAACATCCCCACACTTAAAACATGACCATCACGAAGAAACCAAAGTGGAAGGGTTAGAAAAACTTGGCCCATTTCGTCAAGAAGCAAGGTTGAGTGTCGATGGCACGTCCAGTGTTGTTGTCGACTGCAGGAGGTACCAAGGCATCTTTACAGCACACGTCCTTCATGGGAGGGACCACGCAGCAGTATCCAGGGAGGTAGCTGGTTGAAGGAATCGCAGGAAATACATTGTCGATGATGAGGGATACTATACTCAACTCGCAGTCACTCAAATGGAATGAAAGAACAGTCACACGCCCCATGACTAATATCACTGGAGGAATAAGGATTGAAATCCATATCGCATACCCAGTTTAGAAATCAACAAGGGGGAATGGTGCAGAAGGAGTATGCTAGGGTGCACATTTGATGGTGCATTAGTGCGTCCAACCCGTATGGCATAGGTGCAAGGAGGAAGGCAAGGGAGCCTTACAGTGCAGTGGACAGAACATGGTGACGTGTCTTGTGATGACGGCAAAGACCCATCCCGTGGGTGCACAGGGAAAGTGGAACATACCTGACTCCAAGTGTCGTAACGTCCCTCAGTCTCACCTCTCGGTAATTGATTGAAGAAACTCCAGTCACACTCATCCCATCCTCTGTCTCACTCTTTGTTGATAGTTACAGAAGGGCAGCCTTTTCGTGAAACCCATTGATATAATCCTCACAGTCGCTTGTGCAAAGATTGTATGCCTTGTGCACATTTGATGGTGCAACGGTGCATCCCGCCCTGTGCCGGCATACGGTGCGAGAAGGAAGGCCAGGGAGCCTTACGATGCAGTGCACAGAAACAAATTGTGCTTTGTGCATTGAGAGGCCCATCCTGTGGGTGCAACACTTCATTCACACTACTCACCTCTCATTTGATGTGAAGGGAAAAGACTGGTCTCTCGCCCCACCCTCTGTCTCACACTCTGTCGATAGTTACAGAGGGCAACCCATACTCACTTCCCCATCCGGTTAGGATGAAAACTCACGTCACTTGATTGTTTGTCGATGAAGATCGCGTCGTTAGTTGCTAAAGAGGCGTACCCAGGGAGGTAGCCATCAAATCGAATGTTGTATTGGACAGGAATATGTCGTCTGCTAGAGGACAGGTAGACGCTCCGTAGAAAGACCCAGGACATAGCGTACCAAGGGAGGCAGCTTCGGAATTGGATCCTGGAAATATCAATCAATGAATCCACTTTCTGGACTGCTAGGTGTTACCACCTTTTCCACAGCCAACTTCTCGCCCAAGGGTGTTTACCACCTTTTCTTGGAACGAGGCCTGCTATGACAGGGAATTGCTTCCTTTTCTCTCATAACAGATTTGTTTTGTTTTTTTTTTCTTCTTTTTTTTTCCTTTTTTTTTTCTTTTGTTTTCCCCTATTCCTAAGGGTGTTTCCACCTTTTCTCGAAGAATAGGTCGGCATGACAGGGACCTAAGTCCTTTTCTCCCATGACCGATATGTATATTTTTCTTTTCTTTTTTTTCGAATTGAGCAAGGGAATAGTAAAAAGACCATTTATCAAAACCAACCTCGCCATTGTCGCTGGTGGAAAATAGAGGATAAGAGATCAAGGCTGGAAGGGGGGTTTGAGGGGACAAAGGGTTGCGTCCATTTCATCAAGACTGACTGAAGAACGACTATCAGAAGTAGCAGCATAAGAAGTACAGTGCCGCGCCAATGAGGGAAAAGATCAGGTGACCGTAATTGTCAAGATCCCCAAGGAGGAAAGTACTTCTTCAGGCGATATCCATTGATCAGAAAGGGATCATTAGAGGCATCAACAGTCTGTACTTGGACAGAGCCATTAGGGTTGACTGCAAGTACCTTATAGGGGCCCATCCACCGCTGTTGGAGCTTGCCAGGAAACTTGCCAAAGCGTGAATCATAGGCTAGGACCAAATCACCCTCTTTGAACTCCTTGTGCTTGATAAAGCTATCATGGTAAGCCTTACGTCGAGCTTGCGTGGCTTCCATGCACTGTAGAGCCATCCTACGAATTTCGTCCAAACATTCCAAGTGCAGGAGATGGCGTTGCAGTGAATCATCGTTCCCCAAACGCTCTTTTATAGCCACTCTCAAAGAGGGTAGTTCCAATTCAACAGGAAAAACAGCTTCTGTACCATACACCAGCTGGAAGGGTGTCTGTCCTATTGCTGCTTTATGGGAGGTTCTATACGCCCAGAGGGCCTCTGTAAGTCAATCCTCCCAATCACGACGATGTGCGGCAATCATTCTTGTCAGAATCGAACAGAGGATGCGATTGGTGACTTCGACTTGGCCGTTGGCTCTGGGGTAATAAGGAGTGGACTTGCGATGGCGGATCTTATACAACTCTGTCAACTCTTCCATGAATTTGTTAAGGAAATGAGTGCCTCTGTCACTTACCAGCTCTAAGGGACTGCCAAAACGGGTGATGATATTCTCGTACATGAACAGGGCCACGCTGTTACCATCGTCCCGCTTTAGGGCTTTAGCTTCACACCACTTTGTAATATAATCCGTACATACGAGGATGTATCGGTTCTGTTTCCGTCTGGTGGGAGGATCGATTGGACCTACGAAGTCGATGCCCCACTTCTCAAACGGCTTTAAGGGAAGGATAGGTTGCAATGGCATGGCACTTGTCTTCGTGGGTTTCCCCATTCTTTGACAAGCATCACATCTTTTACAGTAATCATAGGCTTCCTTGTGGATGGTAGGCCACCAATATCCTGCTAGCAGAGCCTTCCTGGCTGTAGCTTCTCCTGCAAAGTGACCTCCACATGGCTTGTCATGGCAAGCCTTCAGAACAATCCCAATCTCTTCTCCTACGACACATCTTCTAAGCACTTCATCTTTTCCTTTCTTGTACAGTGCACCACCTAGCAGGGTGTAGGGGGCTGATTCTAACATGAGCTTCTTCCTTTCCCAACTAGAAATACCAGGGGGATACTGTTGGGTTGCCAGCAGATTGGCAATGTCTGCATAGCAGAGAGTGATAGTTTCTACCAAGAATAGGGAAGCATCAGGGAGGTCAAGATCATCCTACTCCTCGTCTGCAGTTTGTGGGATACGCGACAGATGATCAGCCAGAACATGGGAATGACCAGGCTTAGTAATCACCTCAAAGTCGAACTCTTGGAATAGAAGGAGCCATCTCATCATTTGTCCTTTCATATCTGCTTTGTTCATCAAGAAGGATAGGGCCTCATGATCCACATAAAATTTAAAGTGGGTGGATAGGAGGTAATGGCAGAACTTCTCTAGGGCAAACACCATTGCCAAGCACTCCAGCTCTGTCACTGTATAGTTCCGTTCCCTATCAGTGACTTTTCGGCTTGCATAATAGATCGGTTGATCCAACTTTGAGGAGCCCTTCTGGTAGAGGACAGCACCTAAACCTTCAATTGATGCATCAGTGTGTACATGGAACTCTTTCATCCAATCAAGAGGTTGCAGAATGGGTGCCTCTATCAGACACTGCTTCAGAGTGTGGAAGGCTTTGTCACATTCTTTTGTCCAAGTAAACTCTGCATCTTTCCTCAAGAACTTGTGCAAGGAGGTTGCCTTTGTTGCAAAGTGGGCTATGAATCTTCTGTAGTAACCCACATGGCCTAGGAATCCCCTCAACTGTTTGAGGTTGGTGGGTGCTGTCAGAGCTGCGATCTTTTCAATCTTTGCAGGGTCTGTTGATATCCCTTGTGCAGAGAAAATGTGGCCCAACAGAACTCCAGAAGAGACCCCAAAGATGCATTTGTCGGGGTTGAGGGAAATCCCATACTCCCGGCATCGGTCAAAGCATTGCTCCAGGTGCTCCCAATGTTCACGGATCAAACTATAGACACAGAAGTCATCCAAATATACCTCAATAAAGTCGTGTAGATGATTTTGAAATGCAGCCATCATGACTCGTTGGAAAGTAGCAGGGGCATTGCAGAGCCCAAATGGCATCACTCGGTAAGCGTAGGTCCCCCACTCTGTGGTGAAGGTTGTTTTGGATTGGTCTTCTTCTGCGATTTGGACTTGGTTGTATCCACTGAATCCATCCAGAAGGGAATAAAGTTCATGTCCTGCCACTGTGTCCAACAGTTGGTCTGTGAAAGGGATAAGAAAGTGATCCTTCTTCGTCTTGGAATTAAGCTTTCGGAAATCCACACATATTCGCAATTTGCCATTCTTCTTGGGTACAACCACGATGGGTGAAACCCATTCACTATTTGCCACTGGATAGATGAACTCGGCTTCCAAAAGTTTCAGCAGCTCCGCTTTCACCAATGTGGAATAATTCGGGTTCATTCGCCTCTGTCGTTGCCGTACTGGCTTGGCATCAGGCTCCAAGTCAATATGATGTTGACATATTGTGGGATCAATCCCCTTTAGGTCTTTGTAGGACCATGCAAACACGTCCAAATTTTCTTTCAACAAGTTGTACAAGGTTAACAACTCCTCTTCTGGAAGGCTGCTACCCACCTTCAAGTGGCGTTCAGTGCCTTCTGCATCCACAAAGGTTAACTTCCTTTCACCTTCTACTTCACGGATGAAAGTTCCGCGGACTGCTTCTGGATACAGATCCGACTCC
Organism: Lygodium microphyllum; assembly: GCF_053477565.2. Taxonomy (NCBI): domain Eukaryota; kingdom Viridiplantae; phylum Streptophyta; class Polypodiopsida; order Schizaeales; family Lygodiaceae; genus Lygodium; species Lygodium microphyllum. The sequence continues at coordinate 5,998,986 of NW_028229514.1, read as the reverse complement.
TTCAAGGGAGTGGTGTCCTCTTCTAATGTCCCACTAGAACCAATTTCTTCTTTTGGTGGAGACTTAGGTTGCTCCTTAAGATGTTGGAATGGGATTAGAGCCGTTTCGGGTTTGGTTTCAAAATTAATTACCTCTTGGCTTGAAGACTCCTCTTCTGAAGATGACACATCCAGGAACGTCACATAACAGGGACCCTCTGATGCCTGTTGGGTTGGTGGGACTGGTGCTTGTTGGCATGGTGCATCATCATTATCTTTCTTCGGCAAGGATGGGTTAGGACAGCATGAGCCACTGCTGAAAGACGGCTTATTCTTCTTAACCCATGTCTTATAAAGATCCTGCATATAAGAAGATCCATTTACCAGACCAAATGGTACCATCACCATTCTGTCCCATAGCATGAGCTCGTCTGTTTTTTATGCTTCTGGAACTTCTTCCTCAAATGTATCCTCTTCAGGTGGAATAGATTCTTCTGGCTCATTTTCATAACCTTCTTCGTCCATATCATATCCAACCTTTTCTGTCTCTGTCTCTGCTTCTGTTTCTGTCTCTGCTTCTGCTTCTGCTTCTGCTTCTGCTTTTGAAGGAGCTCTGTAACAGAAGAACAGATTCTCTGTTTCCTCTCCTGTCTCTGTCTCTGTCTCTGCTATGGCCATATAACAGGGAGAGCGGTACATCCATGCTTCTATCTCACTGTCAGAAGTGATTTCCGAAGTCATTCCTGGTTCAGGCACGAAGTATTCACCCATTGATAATGGCTTTGCATCTTTTAGAAGTCGGCTTACAGTATCCACTGTTAAGGAATGTGCCACTGTTTTCTTGGGAAGGATCTGTTTGACGGCATCTTCGTCTGCTGATGTTCCATCCGTAGCCTCATTAGGGGAGTCAGAAGATAATTCCAAGGAGGTGGATCCATGTCCTTTTTGAGAACCATACAATTTCAGCACCACTTTGTTGGGTCCTCTACCCAAGGTCAAAGTTCCTTTGAACCAATCCGTCCTTGCTCGGGCTTCAAAAAGCCATGGTCTGCCCAGTAATAGAGGATAGGATGTACCATAAGAGTTTGGCTTCACCACCAGATAGGTTAGCCAATAATCTTTTCTAGCCACTGTAGTCTTCACATATGGGAGAATGCCCAAAGGCTTGATTCTACTCTGATCCGCCAGTCTTATGAGCCATTGGGTGGGTTGAACACCTTGTAGGCCTAAATCCTTCATTGTAACATCCGTCATAATGTTTACTAATGAACCACCATCAATCAGTGCATTTGAAATAAAGCAACCTTCTATTCATACGCCAATCTCTGGAGTACCTGGGTCTAGGAAAGCGTTAGCCACATCCACTTCTTTTACAGGATCTGAAGCCTTGTTGGGCTTTGTTGCTATTGAGGGAGCAATCCTTAAACCACGTCTTCTTGTTAGTATACTTTTGAACCTTTTTCGACAACTGGGTAACAACATCAATAATTGTCGGAATGTGAGGTTTGGTCTAAAGGTATCTAGATCTCTAACTAGATCGTATTCCTTAAAAGGATCCACTGGCTTCTCTAACCGAGTAGGGAATGGGACAACACCCATTTTCATTTTTCCTCTTTTTTCCAACGGGGGAATCATGGGAACTTCTTCTGCTACTTGCGGCACGTCCTCCTCTTCTATATCCTGGACCTCTGGTCCTGTCTTTGTAACTCTCTGTGGCATTGTAGTGCTCTGTACGGCACTGTCAGGCTCTGTTCTGTTCTGTTCTTCTGATGGAAGATTGAACTTCACTATTCTGGCAAGAGGGTTATTTTCTTTCTGGACAGGTGGTTCCTTCTGCTTTGCACGCATGATGGCAGCAACTTCCAATTCCACTAAATTGGAGGTAGGCTCTTGGGCCTTGGCCGGACTATCAGTAGCACTGTTTTTCACTAGGGCTGGGCTTGGATAGTCTTTTGCAGTGTGGCCTTCTCCTTTGCATCAACTGCATAAGGGCTTGTAATCCATTGACCTTCGAGGATTTGGACAATTTGGTGAGATGTGTCCCTTTTCTCCGCATCTGTAACATTCCACTTCTAATCTCTGACCACCACTAGACTGTCTTCCTTTGTAACTTTGGGAAGGAAATCTTCTGGGTCCAAAATTAGGACCAAACTCTCTAGGCTTCGGTCCAATATCTTGTGTTGTCATTTTGGATTCCAGCAAGTTAAATCTTGTGTCTTCTTCCTTCCTTCTCCTATCATGCATCTCCTTCAGAGAGCAAATGTCCTCGATATGGTTCTTCCGCAAACAGTAGGAACAGAAGGCTCCAGGGATGGTTGGTTTTCGTGTACATTCAGTGGCTAAATGGCCTGCTTGATGACACTTACCACACCAAGTGTTTGACCGCATCACATCTCTTCCTGCTCCTGCAACATTGGATATGCTAGCGGTATTCACTTTCAACATCTGTAGTTGCTCTGTAATCACATCCATCAACTCCTTTTTTATATTTGCAACTGAGTTGGATAAGTAATCCTTCAAGCTTTGTCCTCCTGAGGCACTCGCAGGAGGGTTTTGAGGAGTCTCTGTAATCACTGCATAAACGGGTTGGGCTGGTACAGAGGGATCTCTGTTCTGGTTCTGATTCAGAGCTCCTGTTTGAACTGTTGGTTGTTGGCTCCAGTTGGTAGGATTCCACTGTTGCTGCCTGCTGATTTGGCATTGAGGAAATTGGTTGGGACCATTGTTGTTGTGGTTGAACCATCATTTGAGGCATGGATTGTGGCCACTGTGGATTTGGTGCACTGTACTGTGATACCGAGGGCATCTGTTGGTAGGGATAGGGAACAGTCCCTGGAACTGCATTGGGTGGATACATCATTCCTGGCATTAGAGGAGGTAGGACTCCTCTTCCTGAATTCATCGCTAATCTAGCTTCCACTTCATCATACAATCTTGCACCTTCTGTTGCAGCTTGTAGTGTGGCTGGTCTTTGCAGCTCCACAAACTTACGGACTTCTGGTTGTAATCCTTTGAGAAACACCCCCTTTTGAATGCCATCATCTAGATTATGGTTAGTCCATCTCTTCAGGATGGATTCCATTCGTGAGACATAAGCTTCCACTGTTTCTCCAGAGGATTGACTTAGGTTCATAAATTCCTCTCGCATCCGCTCTTCAAAAGCTTCATGCCTGAATTTAGTGAGGAAGGCCAACTTCAGGTCGTCCCATGTGCCAAAAGTTCCTGCTGCTTGTCTCTCATACCACTGAAACGCCACGCCCTTGAAAGTGGCGGGGAATATTGCTAACCAATGCTCAGGGGTTCTGGCATTGTTAGCCACACATGCTACCATAAACTCTGCTACATGAAGATCGGGGTCTTCATTGTACTCTCCCTTAAAAACTGGCAATGGGACTACATTCGCTGGCCTGTCATCAATATTTCCAGGACGGATCTGGCTTGGAAGTGGACCTCCAGCAGGAGGAAGGGCTTGATGTGCCATTGGGACTTCTATAAAGAGTTCCGCAAGGGCGTCAAAGGCGGCTTCTGCTGCGAGCTCGCTCTCAGTTCTGATTTTTGCTTTCTCTCTTCTCACGTACCTCTCGACTCGTTCTAACGCTTGCCTCTTTATTGCGTCATTCATCAGGGGGTTGGCTCCACTAGGTTGTTAGTGCTCCACAGAGGGTTAACAAAAGGTTTCAGTCTCTGGAGGATTCTCTTTCCAACATTTCTTCTACTTCTTTCTTTTCAATGTCCCTGAATTCTGCTTTCATGCCACTGCACAGAGGAAAGTATTTGGTTCTGAAGGTGTCAAAATGCATACGTCTGAGCATTGTGGTGGTGCCATCATCATAGTAATGCCAGCTTCTGATGGTTTCAAGAGTGTATGTTGTGAAAAACACTCTGTCTACCAACTTCCAGTGGGTTGCTAATTGAACAAACAGAAGATTATCAATACATCAAGCATCCCATGTATCTTGCTGTTGAGCGTCCATGAACAAATTCCAACTTTTTTCCTTCTTGTCCCTGTGTACCACTACAGACCAAGACTCCTGAAGCTTCTTCACAATCTCCCACTTGATGTTGTCTGGAAACTTCTCAATGAATTCCAAATCTTCCATGGATGGTCATTCTCTCTGTTTCTGCTCTTCAGTTTATTCCCAAACAGTTTGCCACCAAGATGCAAGTTTCTGCTGCTTCAACAGGAAGAGGAAACTGTCCACCACATAGAGCATGCATCATGATGGTGATGTGTTTCCGCCATTGTGGGATGAAATTTTTGTGGAAAGTGGATTTGACTATTAGAAATTCCAACTCTTCAGTGGAAGAAGGAACTTTACAAACATCCATTGAATTCATCTCTTCTTGGCAATGCCATTTCCTTCATTTTCAGCCTCTTATAGTGCTTGTTGATGGCAAGTTTCCCTGGCTGCGCACCAAAAACATGAAGCCCCAAGAGGAACACCAAGGAAAAGGGAATTCTCTTGCAAGAAAATCTATCTTGTAACATCAACAAGCTTGTTTATCATGTTTCATATGATCACAATGAAGAAAAGAACACCAGGCACAACAAATCTTCATACAGCATCATGTAGATCTCCCACGGTTTTTAATAGAATCAACCATATTCTTCAATATCTTCATAAAATCCATCAATAGAACAAAGAAAGCAAAGGAATACACCATCTTTGAATGGAAATACATCACATAGTATTCATCTTCAATATCTTCATAATCTTCTCTCTCAATCTCTCATATACAATCACTTTGTTTCAGTAGAATTGGCTATCCCTGACTCTCTCTCTCTCTCTCCATCAATAATACATCATGTCCTCACTACAATCTCTCATCATCACTCTCAATAATCCTTCTTAGGTCATGGATACCTCTCCCAAGAGGTATGTCTGATATGAAGAGTCACCAGAGCCACTACAGTGTCCTTTCATAGCTCACTACAGTCACTTCACTCTAGTCTTCACTTGAGTCTTCAGCAGCTACTTCTTCCACTTCTTTCAGCTCTTTTGCACTTGTATTCACCTCTTTCCAAGGCTAGAAAACTTTCCCAAGCTATACTCTCATCCATCAGAACACATATAGAAGCATACAGAACAGTCACAGAACAGTACCAGAACAGCTATAGTACAAAACATAACAGAACAGAACAGAGACAGAAGCTCTACAGAAGACCTACAGAAGGTTACAGAAGGTCATCAAAACCACATTACTCATTCTCAAACCATTCCAAAATCTCACAAACCATTCAATAAACTTTCACAAGATCTCAATCTTCATCAATCAATACTCCATCCCTCCTTACAGAAGACAATCAGAACAAAACAGAGCAAAACAGAGCAAAACAGAAGGTATACAGAACCAATCAGAACCTATCAGAACATCACAGAACCACTAACAAATATCATGATCTTCCAAAACCCAATCAATATCATCCAAAACACTCTCAAACCACTTCCAAATCAATCAATCATCTCATAAAATCAACCATTCAGCTCTCAAAAACAACAAAAAGCAGCCAAAAAAACAAGTCATTTCAACACTCAACAATATGAAAAGAATTGTTTTTGCACTTTCACAATTGCATTGTTGATGAATAAACTTTTTTGAGTATGGTATTCATACACAATTGCATTGCACACACCATATGGTATCATCCTAGGTGCATAGTACTTGTTTTTTATGGGCAATGACCTACGTTGAGAGTGTGAGGTACCCTAAGCTAAAGGGTTAGAGATTTGGTTCCTTAGGGGATATTCAATGAGGACTATCTATTATCTCTTGGATTGATCAATCAAAAGAGTGGAGCTTGTTTTGAATGTGTTCTATGTGTTCACAACGCATCTTGGGGTCAATCCCTAAGGTATATGTGATAGCCGTTTTAGCATAGCCACAATAATTAGCCGAGTAGTGCTCCCTTTGTATGTGTTTAGGTTGTATATTACACTAATATCTGTAGGGACTCCCTCTGAGGAGTGTGGAGAAGGATAATTTTTGGATTACAAAACCATACAAATGCAAAGTTTTGTATTTGAGGTTAGGGTAGCATATCCCTTAGACACTTCTAGCTGCAAGGCCGTGTGGGATGGTTTCATGTGTGTAGTAGAGGCAAGGTTAGTGCCTTAGAGCCAATGTCAGGACCATTCTAAGTCTCAAAAGATGTGCATTTTCTGAGAGCCACTAATAAGTCCCAAGGAGCCTATAATAGGTTCTCGAAAAATGTATAATAGGTTCTTGCCTCAATGTGGTCTCTATTCAAGAAAAATTATGCATGACCATCCATCAACCTAGAGGATATGCAATAGGATGTTGGAATCTATGGCAACCATGGCATCAACCACCGATCATGCTAAATCCATAACGCCATGGAAAAGTACTAACATACAATGGAATTTAGTTGTGACTGAAATGTCCCATGTGGTTGGTCACCATGCTGAAATATTAAACCTCACAAGGACGTTGGAAGCCTTAGTTGTTAAGGGAAAGCCATTGCTCAAAAGACCCAACCCTCAAGCTCTAGGTAATGTTGATATATTTGATTTAGATAAAGGGAAAAAGATCCTGCATAGATCCTTTAAGGAATGGCCTTTGAATGGGAAAGCTATTGAAGATCCTGTAATATTTCCGTTGAAAATATTTCTAAACCACGTGATACTCATGCAAGGGAATGCCGGCATTGTATAAACGGACGGTGTGATCTCTATTGGCATAAACAAAGGAAGTGAATATCCTCATATGAACCTCCTCTTGGGAGGAGGTCAAGAGGATAAGGATTAAAATATGGCAAAAAAATTTAAATTATTCCCTCTTTCCCCCAGCCGATGGTTGTGCTGGAGGAGAGGGAGAAAGGAGCTTATGATTCATCGCAGGAGCTAGAAGCCATGGAGGGGGGAAGGACCATGCGGGCCACCACGTGGGGTGGGAAGGGAGCCTTACCCCTCCTATAAATACCCCCCCCCCCCCTTGGAGTAAAAAGGAAGAGGCTGGGAGAGTCGTAAAACTGCTGGTCGTGAGAGAGGAGGAGCATAACGCTACTGGGCATGAGGGAGGAGGAGTGTGACACTGCTGGCCATGAGGGAGGAGAGCTACGAGGAAAGGAAGAGGGTGTGGAGAGTTAGGACGCCGCCGGGACGAGAGAAGGAGAGAAGAGAGCCGCGCCGCTCTGATCACGCCGAGAGGGAGGAGGATTGCCTGAAGATCTGCTGCTGCCATATTTCGCCTCCTGCCCACCAATAGCCGTCGAAAATAGTCATCCCCTCTCCCCCCACGTGATTTCTAATGGCCACCACAGAAGCTTCCAAGAAGCTTCTTGGAAGCTTTTAAGGGGGCTCCCTAAGCCGCCTTTCCTATTGGAAGTCCCACAAAAGTTCCTTTCTTGTGGGTTTTTTTTAAAAGCCTTCTCTAAGTGGGTTTTATACCCCCTTGGGATTTAAGCACCCATTCCCTTGAAATTCCCACCCAAGTCCCCTTTCTCATTGCAAATTCCACCCAAGCCCCTTTCCTATTGAAATTCCCCTTTAAAGTTTGTTTTAACCCCGAGTTTTAAGCATCTTTTTCCCCCTTAGACACAATAGCCGGGTTTTTCAGAACCCTTCCTTTAGCATTTCCACAAACCCATTCCCGTGGTCCATTTAAGTTCCTTTCCCGTGGTCCGTTTAAACCCCCCCTTCCATGGTTTTTCATAATAAATCACATGTCGCATTATTAGGCATCTTTCCTTTGAAATGATTCATTAAAAGAAGATTGCTAATAATCCGTAGGAATTTGCAAGGCATGGAAATGGTTCTTAAGCTACGTGAAGTAGATTAAACTCTAGTCAATTGGCTTAAATCTCAATCAACTACGTAAATAGTTACAAAAGGTTGTGTAATGCTCATTCAGCGTACGAATATCTCATTTAGAAAAGAAGTTAGAAAAATGTTGCACGGTTCACATAAAACCCTAACGCTTAGTAGCATGAATCTTGAATGCATGTTCTAGAAGAATCAATAGAAGTTATGTCGTAACTTAGCATATGCTTTGATTTTAACCAGAAAAGTAGGGTTTGTAAATCTACTCAAATGTAGGCAATGAATCATGTGGTTACAAAAATGGTATTGTAAATATCTGTAATAAAGCAATTTTCATGCTACTTTAATTAGGCCATCAATTTAGTCTATTTTAGGCTAGAGTATAAAAGGCAAGAGAGTGCCAATGTAACACATCTTTTCAATTCATTTCTTGAAACTCCACTTCTTGGAGCTAGAAGGTTTCTTCCTTCCCCACCATTGCAAAGGGTGTGTACCTTGTAGCAGCCATCATCATAGTATTCTCAACAAGCAGCCATGGCTTCAACATTTGTATTTCTTCTTCTCGTTGAATATGAATGGCAAGCTATGGTTTGTTTCTAGCATTTCTTGTTAGTTTTCTTGTATTTTCTTGGATATGGCAAAGTATCATTTCATTGGTATCAGAGCATGGATTTTGATCCATGGGAAGGGTCATTTTCATGGTGAATTTTAGTCACAGACTTGTTACAGGGTAACTGGGAGGACAAGATTTGGTCTCAGGTTTAGTTACAGCAAATTGTGACTAGCCATGGCTATTTGCATCAAGTCATCACTATTTGAGGTTCTTGGAGGTTCTATGGTGAAAATAACAGCTCGTGGTCAATTCATAGGTCATTTTGGAGGAAGATTGGACTAAATGGAGTTAAACAGGGATTAGGGAGGAGTAAACAGGTTTACTTTTTGCTAATCAAGGGTTTCTTCTTCCCTTCCCTCTTTCTCTCAAGCTTCCATAGCCAAATTCCTGCTCTCATCTCTCAACCAAAACTTTATCTACATCCATGGTTTCTTCAGGCTAATTCTCCATCTCCTAAGCATCACATAGAGTATGCTTAATCCTTGCTTTGCTCACGTGATCCTAAGGTACAGGAGGCTATGTTTTTTGTGCCTATCTACGTTGAATCCATCTTCCCATACTCATGATTAAAAAATGGAGTTATTAAGCTCCATGAGGCTTGGCCATAATGCTTGCAAGTCTTCCACTTAGTCTCCTTCAACTTTGGCATGAATCATTGGCCATTCTTGAGATCTTCTTCCTCATACAAACCCTAGAAGTGGACTGCTATTACAACAGAGAGAAAATTTCAGAATCCTTGATCAATTTCATGGGGCTTTTGCTTAAGTCTATTCCCTGAAGCCACTACACAACTCTCTTGACCAACATTGAACCTTCTTCAAGCTTGGAGCTTCATTTTGACATGGCTATGGAGTCAAAATAGGGCAGCAAGCTACAGGCTTCAAAATTTTGGTCTATTCTCTTTTATTTCATGGGGCTTTGGTCTTAAATGACATCATGGACCTTCCTACTACTCCAAACACTCAAGATTTTGAAGGCTTTAAGCAATGGATTCAAGATTGACGGCCAATCTTCTCTTGGACTTCAAGCATGACAAGGATTGAAGAATTTCTTGGAAATCTCAGTCATTCAAAGAGGCTCCAATTACAAAGGATCTTCCATTCATTTGGCTTCTTGGAGTTGCAGACTCACTCAAGGCATCATCCTTGGATTATACTTGGAGTTATTGTTCGGAATTATGGAGTATTACTCTCTCTTGATCCATTGGAGGACTTATGAATATGGGCTATCTCTCTTTATGGCTGAGGTTTGAGACAAGCAACATATTCTTCTTCAAGCATTGAAAGTGGTATTTCTAATAATCCCTTTAATCTCTCCAATCATTAATCCACTTGATGACTACATCTCCTATTGTTGAAGGAGAGATTAAGAGAGTAATCAAGCAATGACTTGCTTCATAGACTTTACCTTCAGCATTGATTGATAATGAATCATCAAATTTCATACAATGAGCCTTCAATTTGGATAGTCAAGCATTGATTGAGTTTTGATCATCCCATTGATCTACTACATTTGATTGATTGAAGACTTCAAAATTCATCATATAGTCCTTCATATTTTGTGAGATTTACCTAACCCTAACCCATGAGTTTGTGTTGACCCAATCTTTGAGAATTTCCCAAAATAAAATTTTAAAGGTGAGCATAGTATGCAGTGAGTCACTGATACTATTGGTAAGCCTATCTCAGCCCATTTTCATTCATGATACTTTTCCAATTCATGCATATCATGAAAGGATCAATGTCTTGATTCGGTCTTGCATATCATACCTTTTTTGCTAGAATACTAGATCTACCATGTTCAATACCGACCGAGGAAAAAGGTCGAAGTTGGACGAGATAGCAAGACAATAGTGAGGTGACCCTCCCTTGCTATTGATGACTCTGCAAGGGTGCACAACCTGGTCCGGAAGGAACTTTGCACACCTTCCGGAGTTTCAAAGCCCATTTAGGTGCCTGTTCTGCCATTTTATCCCTCACCACAGGTGGTGGACCATGGAAGACCACTTAGGATGAGAGTGGAAAAGATTTGAAGACACTGGGTACAAACAGGGAAAAACAGGGCAGTTTGGTCACAATTTTGAATAGTTTGATAGGTCTACAGGTGTTACAGATTTGATTCTAGGTGGTGATTACAGCCTACAGGTTTCCCTTCAGTGCCCACACAATTTTTACCATGGTCCATATACATATGGAATAAAACAGTGCTTAAACAGTGCTTCTACAGGGTTTTACAGGGTGTAGTCCCAATCTGGACAATCATAAAGAACCTATAACAAGAAATGCATTTTAAATTCTGCAATAGCGGTTCTTGTGCTCAGTACGTAGAGATCTAAGTCCTCTTCAATCCTAGCTATAGCATGCCTCATTTGGAGTAGCGGAGCTCAAGTTATAGCCCATTTTGTGACAGGTGGTCACTATAGATTGCACTTTGACAGGCACATAGAGACACATTGTTTTGGTCTGGAACCATTATATACCTTTTCCAAAGTGCTTATTTCAGTAAATTTGGTATATATAAATATTGTAAGCTGTGTTTGCAGCTATAAATCACTTGGATCGGGGAAGCATAGCTCAAGATATAGACCAATCTTTGACTGACAGTGCTGAAATTACAACATGGCAAGGAACAAGAAGAAAGAGCAAATGTTAGACCACATTGAGGAAGGCTTGGAGTAGTATCATGCTAAGAAAAATGACAATAATAGAGCCACAAATCAGAGGCTAGAATTCATGGGAGTTATTACCACCAATGACGAGGTGCAATGGCCAAAGAACCCTCATGTCATAGATCAGGGGAATGAAGTAAACATCTCACGTGATTCTAACGACTTCCAACAAATGTCTAAGCAACTTGGCAATATGAATGATGGTTTACTTCAGCTTACCCACTCCATGGATGATAAATTTAATAAGATGATTTCTCATATGGAGCAACAAAGTAATAGATTGGATACCAAGTTTGTTCAGTTGATCACTATATTTAACAATTTGGGAGATAGATTCCAAAGTAAACCGTCATCCCATGTTGAAGAAGTGCCACTTATTCATGGGAATGTGAGATCTACTATAGCTCATCAAAATATACCATCGACTTATGAACATGGTGGTCCTTCTAGAGTCAATGAAACTGCTCAGCCGCATGCTAACTCATGGAATAGAGGCAAGCCTAAATTTCCTATCTCAAGAGAACATGGACAGCAAGGTCATTCACTGCATGAAGATGAAGAAGAGTTTATTCATGGATGTCACCCCTTTTATAAAGAGTTTGATAATCATCATGCTCAAACTCCTAATGTAAGAGAACCTAATGTGAGAGAAGATCATGGACAGCATGTACACGGGGACAGTTTTCAGCATGTTCATGCTCATGACAGTTTTCAGCATGTTAATGTTCATGAGGATAGAATGCCACATGATGTTTCTAATCATACCCAATCACATGGAAATTCATTGCTTGGCCATCAATCTCATGGAAACCATTGCAATGTGTAGCAATCATATACTAACAATCATGCGCATCAACCAAGGAGTGACTCTTTTCATAGACAACAATCTTTTGGCTTCAACAATCATGGTGGGCAACAATATCACTATGATAAATAATACAAGGATAAGATCAATATAACAAATTTCAAAGGAGATAACCCTTCACCTACCAAGCTTGAGGAGTGGATCAATAAATTGGAAATGTACTTCACTCTTTACCCTCGCAACGAATAAGCAAAGATTTGTTATGCAGCCCTACACCTAGAAGGGTATGCACATACTTGGTGGAGATACATGTGCAAGATATATTGAGAATCTGCCAATCACACCCTATGTATGCCCCTTTGTATGGAACAACTAGGCTAGGAAGATGCAGTTCATTCTAGGAAGAGAGACCGATCCCATAGGCATAGTGATGAAATGTGCTACCAAGCAATCCTATATAATGATGTACTTTACTATCACTTTTATATGATGATAATGCAATAGTACTTGTCTCTTTGTGTCAAGTCTCTGTGTCATTGTTAGTCCTACACAAGATTGTGTTTATGAGTTCAAGTCTCAATCTTGAAACCTAATTCACTTGTGTAACAATTGTCTTCTTTGTCAATGTCAACATGAGTAGTATCTTCATCTTCCATCCTCCATAGCTTCCGCCTTTGCCATGCTCTAGATCCCGCATTTCTCACATGGTATCACAGCGTAGCTGAGCATGGCTTAGCATGTTTCAGGTCCTCTCTCTGCTCTCTCAGTCTCTCATAATCTCTATCCAGCTCAGCTCAAGTGTTTGACTTCATCTCCAACTCCATTTTCACTCTCTACCCCTTGGCAGCCATAGCCAACCTGCAACCTACCTCTGTTGAAGGAGCTGGATCTCCACTTACACGGCATATCTTCACTTGCTTCCTTCTAGGAAAGTGTTCCCCTGCTTCCAGAGCTTCTTCTTGACACATCAATCACTGACTTTGGGCAAGCATAGCTTCACCATTGACAATTTTCTCAATCTCTGGCCTGTGTCTGACATAGCCAAACTGGACCTGCAGTACTTGGAGCCTCCATATCTTCCTTTACAGACCTTATCTCCTCATGCTTTCTTCTGAGAATATCCTCTACATTTCTAGGCGCAACTTCCCAGCATGAAAAACGTCAACATTGTGTGCCATACGGCTTGCCATTGTTGATCTCCCCAATCTGGCGCAGTTTTTCACAGCTGCCTAAACGACTGTTGTAGCTCAGCATAGGGGCAGCCATTGAAGGGGCTTTAGTAGGCCATATAGTGGGCCAACTCCAACTAAGAGGGCTCTTAAAAATTTTACTCCTACGTGCTGCTACAGTGAAAAGAACAGTCGGATCTAGGAACCCTAAACTCAGGCAGCCATAGCTTTGAGCTTCAAGCTCAGAAATTCATCAGTTTCTCTCTCCTCAGGACTCAAACAAAGCTCTTGCCACTCAGATCTGACTAAACTCTGAAGATTCTAACAAGGATTACTCATCAAATCACATCAAGGAGGGGAGATTTGTGCTTGGAAGATTTGAAAGAGTTGAAGAAATCAAGCAGCTCAAGCAACAACCACATCAAGCTCCTCTTCCAACTCATACTTCTCACTCTTCTCACTCAACTGAAGGTTTTGCTACTCTGATCTACTCCAAAACTCCATCTTCAGCAAGAAATCAAAACATCAAAATCAACAAGAAGAAGGTTCAAGAAGATCCAGCATCAACATCAGGCTCATCAAGAACAGTATCTATTGATACTTATCAAGTGTTATTTGACACTATTCTTCTTGTATCCTTTGATACACTTGAGTACAACACTCTTACTAATTTATCTCAGATTTGAAGCTGATTCTTGGTCATATCAATGAAAATCAGGAAAATTTCTATGTGGATACACTTCATGAAGAGTAACATGACTTGTGTTGCTTATTTACATGACATAGAAGATGTTCTTACTCTACCTGCAGAAGGAAATGGAGCTACCTACACCAAAGAGAAATCAATGAATCCATTTGAAGATTCTGAAGACATGTCTATTACTTTGCTTGAGGGGGACAACTAGAAGAGCAAACTCAAAAATGCTACAAGCAAAGTCAATAAAGGAGCAGACCAAGAAGATCATGAAGAAGAGAAGAAAGATAAGAAGGTTTTCCATGATGCTGACAAAGAAATAGCATATGCTGAAAAAGACCACAAGGGCCTATCGGTCCTTGTCTCTCATTTTCTGTTTTAAAAGCATTGTACCTGCCTTAATGTTCCTTTCATAAGCTAGGAAAAAAAAAAAACTCCTCATGTAGCCTTGTACTACAGCCTCTGTACACTTTGTGAGGCCCCTGTTACAGCCTCTGAATGTTCACCATGTTTATGGTACCCACACTTAGCCTTTTCTGCGACAGCCTCTGGTGTTTTTCCATGTTTGTGGTATGCCCACACTTTGCAGGTGCAGCTCTCACTAAAGCCTCTACACACTTTGTACTTTCAGGTTGTGATTGAGGAGGGGTGTTGAGAATCTGCCAATCACACCCTATGTATGCCCCTTTGTATGGAACAACTAGGCTAGGAAGATGTAGTTCATTTTAGGAAGAGAGACAGATCCCATAGGCACAGTGATGAAATGTGCTACCAAGCAATCCTATATAATGATGTACTTGACTATCACTTTTATATGATGATAATGCAATAGTACTTGTCTCTTTGTGTCAAGTCTCTGTGTCATTGTCAGTCCTACACAAGATTGTGTTTATGAGTTCAAGTCTCAATCTTGAAACCTAATTCACTTGTGTAACAGTTGTCTTCTTTGTCAATGTCAACATGAGTAGTATCTTCATCTTCCATCCTCCATAGCTTCCGCCTTTGCCATGCTCTAGATCCCGCATTTCTCACAAGATAGGGGAAAATTTTCAATCTTGGGATGAGTTTAAATCAGCCATGACTCAAGTATTTGTGTCACCCATAGAAAAGGAAAGACTTGAACGAAGATGGTATGATATTAGGCAAAGGGGATCTTCCGTAAGGGATTATTCCAGTCAATTCTTAAATCTTTCCATGTATGTCGAAGGTATCTCCAATGCAGCCAAGTTAAATAAGTACATCTTTGGTCTTGAGCCTAACCTTTCAGCTGAAGTTGGAGCAGCCAAGCCAACTAGTGTACATGTAGCCATACAATATGCTGAAAGGTATAGCCAAAAGTATAGAAGAGAGTTGACTGCATTTCAGCCCAAAACAGGGACACATTATCAAGCAAATCAACCCATGAGATTTGGACAGCAATTCAGCCCCAACAAAGAGAAGGAAATAGAGCTGAAAATAGGTTCTCAAATAATTCCAGTAGGGTGCCTATATATCCTATACCTTATGCTTCAAGGCAGGGCACCAATTTTAGGAGTAATGCTGATTCAAAAGGGGATTTCAAGAGGACTGAAGCTACAGCCAAACCATATCCCATTGCCAACAACAATAAAGCACTTCCCAATGACAAAACCAAGGGCCTATGTTACAAGTGTGGAGAGAAGTGGTCTTCAGAACATAAACAGAAGTGCAAGGGATACATAGCAAAGTCAAACATGCTGAATATAGAAGAATTTGAGGATGAAGAAGAAAATGAAGATGCTCTTTTGCAAGTGGATGCAGCCCCCACATATGAAGACATGCATGATCAAGAGGACCAAGATGTGTAGGAGGATTTAGAGCCGGTCAATAGCTTTCCCTATGATCTAGGTGGTTCTATGGTTTCTTGTCAACCCATGTTATGTTCCATAACTCAAGATGCATGGATGGGTTGTAAGGGTGAAAATACACTTCGGCTCAAAGGTACTATAAATTCAAAAGTTGCTCATATTCTCATTGATATGGGCAGCACACATAGTTTTGTCAATGCTAAGTCATTGTATGAGCTGAAGTTATTACGACAAGAAATGGATTCCCTATTGAAGGTACAAGTGGAAAATGGAGCTCAAGAGTTGAGTAAAGAGATATGCCGGCAAACTCCTATTGAACTATCACAGTCTTGCACTATTATGATAGACTTGATTGTCCTAGATATGGGTCCTATTGACATCATCATTGGCTACGATTGGCTTAAACAACTTGGAAAATTTTCCTTGGATCTTAACCAAATGTTTATGGAGTTTACTTGGAATGGGCAGCAAGTAAAACTTAATGGCATTGAGAGGAAACAAGTGGAAATAATCAGTATAAGAAGAAGATGAAGAGGGAAATCAATGCTATGTCTTGCATTTTCACACTTCTTCTATCAAAGGCAAATGAAAATCAGCAATCTACTTCACCTAAGGAGCAAGATCCATGTCTATGTAAACTTTTGGAAGAGTTTAAGGACATATTTCAGCCACCTACATCGTTGCCTCCTCAGCAAGAAGTGGATCATCCTATTGATTTAATGCTTGATACTAAACCCATCAACAAACCTCCTTACAGATTATCCAAGTGTGAGAGAGAAGAAGTAGAGAAACACGTTAAAGACTTGCTGGAAATGGGATTTATTTAGCCTAGTCAGTCACCTTTTGCTTCTCCCGTACTATTTGTCAAGAAGAAAGATGGGTCATTTAGGATGTGTATTGACTATAGAGATCTAAATAAGAGCACTGCGAAGAACAAGTACCCAATTCCTCGCATAGATGATTAGTTGGATGAACTCAAGGATGAAAAGGTTTTCACCAAGATCGACTTAAGATCAGGGTATCATCAAATCAGAATGAAAGCAGGGGATGAGTACAAGACAGCTTTTAGGACAGAAAGAGGTTTGTACCACTTCCTAGTCATGCCATTCGGACTTTCCAATGCACCTGCAACCTTCCAAGCACTTATGAACAAGATTTTGCAGCCATTCTTATATAAATCAGTCTTGGTATTCTTTGATGATATTCTCATCTATAGCAAGAATAGAGAAGAACATTTGGAACATGTTAGAGAAGTTCTCCTTACTTTGAGAAGACATAGGCTTTTTGCAAAAGAAAGCAAGTGTACTTTTATGGCTGATGAAGTGGAATATTTGGGTCATATAGTTGGTGAGAAAGGAATCATGGTTGATCCAAAGAAAGTACAGTGCATCAAAGATTGGCCCATACCACAAAATTCTACTTCATTGCGAGGATTTCTTGGATTATCTTCCTTCTATAGGAGTTTCATCAAGAATTATGCCCATGTAGCAGCTCCTCTTACTAATAGATTGAAGAAAGAAGCTTTCTTCTGGGATGCTACAGCCACTATGAGCTTTAATGAGTTGAAAAGTCTTCTTATTTCAGAACCTATTTTAGTGTGCCCAGACTTTTCAAAGGAATTTACCATCTATGCAGATGCTAGTGGCAGAGGTATTGAGGCAGTTTTATGCCAAGATCATGGTGTTATTGCTTATGAAAGCAGGAAATTAGATGATAAAGAAAGGGAACTCCATGTCTATGAGCAGGAAATGTTAGCCATTCTTCATGCTATTAAGAAGTGGCATCACTACATCTATGGCAGCCATTTTAAGGTGAAGAGTGACCATCGAGTGCTGAAGTATTTTCTTTCTTAGCCAAATCTTTCTCTCAAACAAAGATGGTGGTTATCTACTCTTCAAGAATATGATTTTGAGATATCCTATATGGTAGGCAAGGATAATGAAGTGGCTGATGCCTTATCCAGGATGTGGGCATGTTTCGTTTCTACTATCTCTACCATACATAAAGATTGGATTCAGGACATTCAAGAAGAATATCTTTTGGATGAACACACTACCAACATTATGAAGAAATTACAGCAAGACAATGGATCTGAATTTCCCAATTTCAAGTGGAAAAATGGACTTCTTTGGTTCAAAGGAAGAGTCTATTTGACCCCTCAGTCATCATTTAGGTCGCGTATTTTGCAGGGGATTCATTCTTCTCCTTTGACAGGACATATTGGTTTGTTTAAAACTTTTGATAAGATCCATAAATGTTTCTATTGGAAGGGACTTTGGAAATATGTCAAGGAGTATGTGATGCAGTGCTTACCATGCCAACAGAATAAAGATTCCAATTTATTGCCTAGTGGTTTACTTCAGCCTTTGCCTATTCCTCATGGTAAATGGACTGATATAAGTATGGATTTCATTACAGGACTTACTACCACTAAGCATGGCTGGAATAGCATTTTTGTTGTGGTTGATCGTCTTACCAAATCAGCCCACTTCTTACCTATCAAAGTCCAATATTCAGCCAAACAGGTGGCAAATCAGTTCATGGAAGGAATATTCAGACTTCATGGATTACCTATGAAGATTGTTTTTGACTTTACTTCCATGGGTACCAAATTAACTCCAAGTACTGCCTATCATCCACAAACAGATGGCCAAACTGAAAGGGTCAATAAATGGTTAGAGGTCTATTTGAGACATTTTTGCCATGATATGCAGAATGCATGGGATCATTGGATTTATCTTGCGGAGTTCTATTATAATAATAATCATCATATGAGTATTGGTATGTCACCATTCGAGGCATTGTATGGATACAAAGTCCAAGTATCTTCAGCATTGTTTCATGATGAAGTGAATCCTCTTGCTCGAGAAGAGTTGGAAAATATGGAAGCCTTAATGAAGCAATGCAAAGAAAACATCAGGAAGGCCCAAGAGACAATGAAATCATATGCGGATGATAAGAGAAGGCATGTGGATTTTGAAGAAGGAGAATGGGTATTTTTGAAAGTACCTAAGTATCGTTATGCTTCTCTTAAGGGCAGACATAATAAGCTTTCTCATCGCTATTATGGTCCATATCAAATCACAAGAAAAGTTGGAGATCTTGCTTACCAACTTGATTTTCCTTCATCCACATGCATTCATAATGTTTTTCATGTGTCTCAACTTAAGAATTATATTGGTCCTGACATACAAGTTCTTGAAGAATTACCTCCTCTTGATGAAGATGGCTTAATCATCTATGAGCCCAAAAGGATTATTGGCAAGAGGGAGAAGGTTCTAAGGAACCGTATTGTTATGGAATATCTTGTCTAACAGAAAGGATTGCTATGGAAGAATCATCTTGGCAGCATACTTCATATTTGGATCAATATCCATGGCTTCTTCAAGAAGATACTTAGCTCATTATATAGTGGACAGCTTGTTGTTATAAATTTTTGTTATGAAAATAAGAATAGACAAGTACATTGGTTTAACCTAAACACCTAAACCACGAGGGACTCATTCAAGAATGGTTAAAGCGATGCAATATATCCCAAGTGCTGGGATTTAGCACGTTGAGGACATGACCTAATTGCTCTTATTTCCAAAGATGAAACTCTTAAACCTAAAGACTTGCCCACATTCACGGAATGTAGGGACAATAGGATGTACTTGCGAGAGACGATCTAGGGTTTCTACCCTAAGGATCACTCGCTTAAAATATAAAACTCGGTTTGAATTTGGAACCTTAGGAATGACAATGTAGGCATAGTGCAATCAAGAACGGATTGTTATGAAGACACCCTAACCCTATTTCCTATCTAATCATGATTTCGTGATTAGAAGACGCCATTCGATGGGTAAAATAGTCCCATGGTTTTTGATGCAACACTCATGCAACAAGTTGCAGAGTCGCATGATCTTGTGAATTGATCATAAGGGAATGGCCAAATTCCTTGGAATGAGATTGGCAGATTCTTACGCAAGTTTATCTTGCAAGAGGATGAATAATCGTATTGATATAGTATCTTTCTTGGGTAAAGTGACCAAGATACGGGGATTAGATATTTTCTTGGAAGCAAAAGACAAACCACTAAATTGGAATAACATATTTATTGCTAATAGAACTTAAGGTATTGGTTGAGTTGGGTTAATAGGATACGGCCCTAACCCAAGGATATAAGGGTTAACAAACAAACCCTTGGGAATCTTGCCAAGTCGCAGTTGATCCCGGATTGAATGTTGAATGCATTCGGAAAGAAGGATTCACTCCTTAGCAGTTGGCAAAAAAATAACGACCACTGGAATGATTGTGCTTGTAACAGTTGTATAGAGTACTGTTTGCTTTGTTTGCTGAAAGAATTAAAGGATGAAAAGATATCTAATGCTTCAGGTTGAAGGCCTCAAGGGAGAGGCAGCTTCAGTTACCCCCGACTGCCTGCCTGACCCTAACGAAGGGGGTTGTTAACTATACCGGAAAGGTGGACCAAACCCACCGTGAGAGGTCTTTCCGTTGAGCGCTACTTGGAGTAGGAGGATGCTTGGGTGCTAGGGGGGGATCTTGTCGTAAATCCCTCGCCTTCCACTCCCCACATAAGAGGCCAATGTGACTCGGTATTGGATCTTGAGGCCCCATACTAGTCTACGGGCAGAATCTTGGATTAGTAATCCCTGTAGATTACTGGATAGCCTTCAGGTGGATTATGGATAAGCCTACGGGGTGGACTTTATAAATGTATTTCAAAGATAAATATGATAAGCTCTTGAAAAGGAACTTGTTTGACATTGCTTTTTCTATGTCAAGTGCTATGATTACATGAAGGAAACAGTGCCTAACCGGCTAATTAAGGAAGCTGATTGATGCATGTCCAACTAAATGTGGTAGGTAATTAAATAACTAAAACAACATGAGGAAAGCACGGTGGATGTGGCCATGGGTTCATCATATGGATGGGTGGTCTCGGTTGGCCAGGAACTTTTCTCAATCATGATGGACAACGAGAAGATTGTTTCAAAGGACACGAACAGCAAGGGCGCTGACCTAGAGTCTAAGTTATAATAATCCCGATTTATGCTGTTTTAGGGGAACATAATGGGGCTATGCTTTATGGCAAAGAGGTTGAGCTTTGCATCCCTCTCGTTTACCATTCTCCTTGAACCAAGTGCAGCGAGAATTCACTTCAGCCCTGGCATTTCTGCATAAAGTAGTTCGCTTGGGGTTCGACGCTAGTTGCCATTAGGAAATGACCATTAGGGAAAACCCTGATTCAGGTTGGTCCTAAGTGGGAATGGCCAGAATACTTCCTCTATGTGGCAGATGGGAAAAGTCCTAGAGCACAAACCCTGTAACATTCCATGGAAGTGTCGGGTGGAGCTTTCTAGACAACCTTTCCGATGGACTGCTAAGACGTGTCCTGAAGATAACAGGTGGACCTGTTATAGTTGGTATTAGAGAAAACTAATGAAGGATTTTTTTAAAGAAATCTTAATAAAAAGAAGTAAAGCAAATGTTGTTGTTCCAAACATTTCCTTAGTTTCGATGCTGTCTTGTAGAATTATGAAGCATGGAACAGGTTCTTAGTATTCCGTGTCATATTTATGACCGCGATGCATTCCTCGGATTATCAACAAAGAGTGGAAATGATGAACATCCTAGATCATATCTATAATCCATTGCCTTTGTACGTGGAACGAAGATGGACGGGTGCCTTAGGAATCTACTATATAGCTGCCCACCGGTTTGCATACCTTCAAACCAACCTAAAGAGGATCAAGTGGTTGGAAGACGTGAAGATCGTGAAGCTGTTCATTTTTGTGGAGACTCACATAAACTTAACTTTACATATCCGAGGTTGGAGGGTTGAGCTGAACTCATATGTATATGAGGAAGTGACCTGTGTAATCCTCGCCGACAGGATCAAGGTGTTGGGGCGCTATGAGAAGAATGGGTTCCAAAGGAAAGGATACCCTAATCTTCCAATGACTTACCGATTCCTGAAGATCCATGACTCGAAACCATACTATTATCTAGTTCCCGTAGATAAATGTAATACAACATTATTCTCCCCAAACTAAATGTAAATAGTTGCCCTATCATCCCAAGAAATGCTGTATTCCAAAAGGGCTATGCCCATATAAATGCAATAAGACTTCTTTTTATTAGTGTATGTTTTGTTCATGAGAATTGATAAGAAGTTAAGTGGTTAGATTGCTTGGTTGATAGCTGAAATGGAGATGAAATATAAATCATAATGATTAACGAGTAATAACATTAAGAAACCTTTATCCAGGCACAAACCCGGGTACAGATTCCTAGTTCGCCTCCTACATCAAGTATTGTTGTAATCTAGGAGAAGAAGTTTCTTCTCAAGCAAATTAAGCCGCCTAAATTTGACGGAAAAGGAAGAATTGTCCAAGGATGCTGAAATTTGGATTGAATCCATGGAGGATTACTTTGAAGCAGCCAATACTGCACCCACCCACCAGGCTATGCTCGCCAAGCTGAAGCTCACCGGCGAAGCCAGGTTTTGGTGGAAACAATGGTGCAGAGATCAAGGGATTGCGGAAGGATCTGTTACCTGAGAGAAGCTGAAGAAAGCCGTATAGGGAAGATACTTACCACTTGCAAATCACACGCAGAAAATAAATGAGTTCTACTAGCTGAAACTCCTGGGACTCACTCTTGACGAATACCACTCTAAATTCGTCTCACTTCTTAATTATGCGCCACTGATGGACATGACAGAGCACGTGTAAAAATTTTGTGCTGGTTTAAACCCACCAATGAATACCTGTCTCGAATCTATGCACCCATCAGATCTTCAGGACGCACTCATTTGAGCTGCGCCTATAATTCAGGAGGTGCAGGCTAGACGAAGAGCTAACAAAACTTGGTCTTATAATGACCTGAACAGAGGAGCATTTAGGCCTCAAATGAAGAGAGTTCAAGGTCAGAATCAGGGACAAAGAAAGAAAGCAAGGACTGATAATGTCAACAACTTTGTCCCTACTCAAAGCAATGGCTGAAAGTTTCGATGTTTCCACTGTAACGAGCCCAATCATTTCAAGAGGCAATGTCCCAAGCTTGGAGGAGGACATCGCTAGGCACCTTTCCAAGGAACGGGCCATGGCCAGGGAGCGGCTACTCGAGGGAGAGGAAGAACCACCTGCGTTGCCAACAGGGAAATGTGTGAAGAAGAAGATCTGACCATGAAAGAAGAGTTTGAAAGGGCGACAGTCCATGCTGCTTTACACAAGAAAGGCCCGAATCGCCAGTTCTTGGTGATTCAGACACCGTTGGACTATCAAGGTAAAGGTTTCAAAACCTTGATTGATTGTGGCAGTACACATTCCTTTATCTCACTAGCTTGTGCAAAAAGATTAGGAATAGCCACAGTAGAAGCATCTACCTTGCTTGTGGAATTAGCAAATGGTCGTGAAGTCACTTGTACCACACAAACTACTAAAGTGGAATTCTTTCTAGGAGGAAAGATGAATTTGGTCAAATTTAGAGTCATGAACCTAGGTATCCATGAGTGTCTACTCGGTATGGATTGGCTTAAACCAAATGACGCCCACATTCACTGTGGAAAGGGCTAGATTTCCTTTCAAAACTCTGAAGGGGAATTGGTCACAACTGAAGGAGAGACTGGAAAGCCAAAAATTCAATTGGCCAAAGCATCTCGGATTATCAAGGGAGTCACAAAGGGACTACCTATCTACTTGATTAAGCTCAATAAGTTAGATCAGAAGCAGGAGTCTAGTGAAGGATCTTCATGGCTAAAGGAATACAGGGATGTATTTCTTGAAGAGTTAACAGAACTCCCGCCTCAAAGAGAAGTGGATCATGAGATCAAGCCAGTACCAGGAGCTAGGCCAATTGCAAAGAGACCCTATAGAATGTCCATCCCAAAAGCAATTGAGCTAAAGTAACAACTCAAGTAAGTGTTAGATCACGGCTACATCCGTCCTAGCAGTTCACCATGGGGAGCTCCAGTACTATTCCAGAAAAAGAAAGATGGAACATTTCGACTATGT
This sequence comes from Lygodium microphyllum, assembly GCF_053477565.2. Lineage (NCBI taxonomy): Eukaryota > Viridiplantae > Streptophyta > Polypodiopsida > Schizaeales > Lygodiaceae > Lygodium > Lygodium microphyllum. The sequence continues at coordinate 5,975,434 of NW_028229514.1, read as the reverse complement.
ATTGATTACAGAGGGTTAAATCAATCAACTGTCAAGAAAAAGTACCCTATTCCTAGAATAGATGAGCTTCTTGATTGTCTTCAAGGTGCGAAGATCTTTTCCAAGACTAATCTCAGATCTCGTTACTATTAGATAAGGATCAAGGAAGAAGATATCCCAAAGACGGCCTTCAACACAAGATATGGACACTTTGAGTTTTTAATTATGTCATTCGGGCTTACGAAAGCGCCTGCCACCTTCAACAGGTCAATGCAGGATATCTTTAGGCCATATCTTGATGACTTCATACTCGTCTTCTTCGACGACACTTTAGTCTATTCTAAACAGGAAGAAGATCATGAACCCCAACTTTGGATTGTCCTTAAGACAATGAGGGCACATAAGCTGTATGCTAAGATGAAGAAGTGTGCATTCTTCAAACGTGAGATTGAATATCTGGGATTCATCGTATCAGCGGAAGGAATCTCAATGGATCCGGCCAAAGTCAGAGATGTTTTAGAATATCCAATACCAACAACTGTCAAAGAAATACACAGTTTTCTTGGATTGACAGGATGGTATAGGGTCTTCATAAAAAATTATGCCTTAAGTTGTAGCATCTCTAATGGATCTACTGAAGAAGCAAACATCCATTGCATGCTCAACTACCGAACAATCTAGTTTTGATAGATTGAAGCAAAGTTTTGTATCAACACCTATCCTAAAACTTCCAGACCTCAGTATAGGAGTTTGAGGTAGTAACCTTAGGATGTGTGCTCATGTAGGAAGGTCATCCAGTAGCATACTCTTCAAGGAAACTGAAGATCCATGAGAAGAATTATGCTACCCATGATCTAGAATTGTTAGCTGTCATCCATGTTCTAAAGCTTTGGAGACACTACCTATTGGGTAACAAGTTTACTGTAGTGACTGATCATAAAAGTCTCAAGTGGATCTTTACCTAGAACGAGCTCAACATGAGGCAACGTTAGTGGATTGAAGTGATGGAGGAGTATAATTTTGAAATCAAATATCGACCTGGAAAGGAGAATGTAGTTGCCAATGCACTCAGTTGCCAGGCATTCCTTAATTCTCTAATCTTGCAAAACCCATCAACAGCTTGATCCCTAGCCACAAAGGTGTCCATGCTAAACAATCCAATACTTGAGCTAGCTAGAGAGGAAGCATTCGATGATCCATCCTATCAAAAGATGCTAAGGGAAATCCCTATCAAGGACCAGGACCAAAAGCTACATTCTAAGTATCACGAATTCTCTATCAATAGTGGACTTGTCTACTATAGAACGAGGCTATGTATACCGGCAAGCTAGTCATTTAAGCAGAAGATATTGTGGGAAGCTCATGATTCCCCTTTCTCAGGACATCCTAGCTATGCCAAGACTCTCAATGCAATTAGAAAGAGCTACTATTGGGAGAGGCTTAAAGGTGACGTTCTCAAATATGTCACTGAGTGTTTGTCTTGTCAACGTATCAAAGCCGAACATGTCAAAATGCCAGGAAAGTTACAACCACTCCACATTCCCCAAATGAAATGGAAATTCATCAGTATGGACTTTGTTGTTGGCCTACCCCAAGTTCAACGAGGATACAACTCCATTATGATTGTGGTTGACATGCTGACTAAGGTTGCACACCTTATTCCTGTAAAGACAAACTATAAAGCCTCAGACATTGCAAGGTTGTTTATCAAGGAGATATTCAAGCTACATGGGCTACCCAGAAGAATCATTAGTGATCGTGATTCTCTCTTCACATCACACTTCTGGAGAGCTATCTTTGAAGCCATTGGAACTCAACTTTGTTTTAGCACACCTTACCATCCCCAAACCGATGGTCAAACGGAGCGAGTCAATCAAGTTATCGAGGATATGCTTAGGGCACCTTGCTGTCATGAGCCAAAAAGGTGGATTCAATACTTATCTTTGGTGGAATTTGCCTACAATACTTCTTACCAACAAAGCATTCAGATGACCCCTTTCTAAGCATTGTATGGTCATGACTGTTGAAGTCCCCTAAACTTCTCAGATCCAACCTTGAGGGTTGAAGCTTCAAGGTAGATGTTGGAAGAGATGGATGACCAAATAAATTCAATAAGACAAGACATCCAAGCCGCCAAGGATAGATAGAAGGTCTACGCAGATTTGAAGCGTCAAGATAGAACCTTTGAGGAAGGAGACATTGTCTTCATTTGCGTACGCCCAAAGAAGAGTTCCCTATCCTTAGGAAATTGCAAGAAGCTAAGTCCAAGGTATTGTGGACCATACAAGATCTTCAAGTGCCTGGGACCTAATGCTTATAGACTGCAACTCCCTGAGAACCTAAAGGTTCATAATGTATTCCATATCAGCCTATTGAAGAAGTATGTACCTAATCCTAGTCATGTACTTGATGACCAACAAGTTGTAATGCCTAGTCAAGGAGTCCTTGAACTAAGGCCTAACAAGATCTTAGATGTTAGGGAGAGACAACTGAGATCCAGAACCTTGAGAGAATACCTCGTCCAATGGAAAGATTAACGTGAGGAGGATGCTACTTGGATAGATGAAAGCACTCTCAACCATCAATATCCCCATTTTATCTCGAGATGAGGACATCTGGATTCCTCCAAGGGGGAGAGAATGTATTATTTCCATTGAAAATTTTTCTAAACCCCGTGATACTCATGCAAGGGAATGCCGACATTGTATAAATGGACGGTGCGATCTCTATTGGCATAAACAAAGGAACCGAATATCCTCATATGAACCTCCTCTTGGGAGGAGGTCAAGAGGATAAGGATTAAAAAATGCCAAATTTTTTTAAATTATTTCCTCTTTCCCCCAGCCGACGGTTGTGCTGGAGGAGAGGGAGAAAGGAGCTTATGATTCATCGCAGAAGCTGGAAGCCATGGGGGGGAGAAGGACCATGCGGGCCACCACATGGGGGGGAAGGGAGCCTTACCCCTCCTATAACTACCCCCTCTCCCTGGGGTAAAAAGGAAGAGGATGGGAGAGTCATAACACTGCTGGCTGTGAGAGAGGAAGAGCATAACACTATTGGGCGTGAGGGAGGAGGAGTGTAACGCTGCTGGCCGTGAGGGAGGAGAGCTACGAGGAAAGAAAGAGGGTGTGGAGAGTCGGGACGCCATCGAGACGAGAGAAGGAGAGAAGAGATCCGAGCCACTCTAATCGCGCTGAGAGGGAGGAGGATTTCCTGAAGATCCGCTGCCATATTTCGCCTCCTGCCCACCAACAACCATCGAAAATAGTCATCCCCTCTCCCCCACCTGATTTCTAATAGCCACAGAAGCTTCCATGAAGCTTCTTCGAAGCTTCTAAGGGGGCTCCCTAAGGCCCCTTTCCTATTGCAAGTCCCACAAAAGTTCCTTTCCTGTGGGTTTTTTTAAAAGCCTTCTCTAAGTGGGTTTTATACCCCCCTAGGATTTAAGTACCCATTCCCTTGAAATTCCCACCCAAGTCCCCTTTCTCATTGCAAATTCCACCCAAGCCCCTTTCCTATTGAAATTCCCCTTTAAAGTTCGTTTTAACCCCGGGTTCTAAGCATATTTTTCCCCCTTAGACACAATAGCCGGGTGTTTCAAAACCCTTCCTTTAGCATTTCTACAAACCCATTCCCGTGGTCCATTTAAGTTCCTTTCTCATGGTCCATTTAAACCCCCTCTTCCGTGGTTTTCCATAAGCCCTTCTCAAGCGGACTTCTTATTCCCCCCCAGGAATTAAACCCTTTTGGCCTTGGTTTCCCCAAAAGTCACCTAGCTCAGGTTTTTAAGCCCTTTCATAGCATTTCCACAAGGCTATTTAACCCCCGTTTCCTTTTAAATCTTTCCCACAAAAATAGCCATTTTAGCCATTCCTGTGGATTTCCCCCTCACAAGTTCTTCTAAAGCCCGATTCTGAAAGACGGTGCAATCGGTCAAGGAAGCCCAATCACAAAGGGAGTTTTGTGTGCGAAGGAGACGGGCCAAGATCATAAGTCTGGGTCCAAGGCAAAAAGGTCAAACTCGCGATGGTTCCTAAAAAGGCACAAGGCACAACCACAGGAGGATCATCTTCTAACATCCATCTGGATACTTCACCACAAGTCCAGGTTTTTCTTCCTCATTTTGATTTAGGTCATAATATTTCAAATTGTGCATGGATCATTTATAAAATTAGGATGCACGTTTTTGATTGAAATACTTTGGCTAGATAGCTTACGATCAAAGAATCGATCATTTGTATTTTTCAAATAAACGAATGAAAAAAGAGCATAAGATCTCTATGCATTCCTAGCAAGTGGTTTTTATGCATTATAAAGTAACGAATTTAAATCAACTAAAGATCATCTTTATAAAGTCAAAATTATTCGATTAGGTATGGAAAGAATAAATCACATGTCGCATTGTTAGGCATCTTTCCTTCGAAATGATTCATTAAAAGAAGGTTCCTAATAATGAGTAGGAATTTGCAAGGCATGGAAATGGTTCTTGTAGCATTCTAAATTTTTTCTTGTGAACTGCCTCTAATATGAAACGAGGATAATGATATAGCATTTTTGTAAGAATAATGGAATTTTTTTAATTATGATTCCCCTTGTTCCCCCCCTAGCCCGATAGTTGTGCTGGAGGGGGAGGGGAATATAAGGCATATGAAAGCTCCTCTGTGGAGCTCGCAGGAGTAATATGGCCATGCTATTGCCGCGTAGGGGAGGGAGGAACCTCTCCCTCCCCCTAAAAAAAATAGTCGGGATGATGTGCAAGGGGGACAGAAGGAAGCGCTGCCATATGATGCTAGCTGAATACGTGAGGGAGAGAAGAGAGGGGAGATACTCTAAGTGCCAAGAAAGAGGAGAAGGATGAGGAGGCTGAGACCTTGGAGGTTGTGAGGGAGAGAGAGGGACATTGATGCACTGCTGCCGCCCTGGGGGAGTCATGAGCCACCACCATTCAGCTGTCATCCGCCTACCTGTCCTCCCAGCACCGCCGCCAGCTGCCGCAGGCCTCGCCGCCTGACCAACATGCCATTGGGGAAATCATTTCCTAATCCTAACCATGTACTTGATGACCAACAAGTTGTAATGCCTAGTCAAGGAGTCCTTGAACTAAGGCCTAACAGGATCTTAGATGTTAGGGAGAGACAATTAAAATCCATAACCCTGAGAGAATGCCTCGTCCAATGGAAAGATTATCTCGAAGAGGATGCCACTTGGGTAGATGAAGGCACTCTCAACCATCAATATCCCCAGTTTATCTCGAGATGAGGACATCTCAATTCCTCTAAGGGGGAGAGAATGTAACGTTCTAATTTTTTCGCAAGTTATAGGAAGATTAATATGAATTAACCTTATCTATGTCTGACCTTAAATAGACAAGTTAGGGTTGAAAGAGCAATTTACGCATAGACAACGAGTCATGTGTTTATGAAATGATAACATAGCTATCTTCTAGAGTTAAATAAATTGGCATAAACCTAAAAACCGCGGATTAATCATTTAGAATGGGTTAAATTCCAATAAGTTCCCTAGGAATTAATACGTAACTTAGTCGCTACGTATTGCTAAATTTGAAACTCCTATACCCTAAATACTTGCCCACTTTCACCGAAATGTAGGGACAGTGAAACATATTTTGAAAGTGAGCTAGGGTTTGTCCCTAAAATTCTTACAAGATGGAACTTGGAAACCCTAGGTCTAACGACGTCAGCCTAATGTAATCAGGAACAGATTGTTTAGTTACTCCATTCAATGCATAGAATAAGTCTCATAGTTTGATGCGACACTTGCATGACAAGTGTTGAGTCATATGATCTTGTGATTGGATCACAAGGGAATGGCCAAATTCTCACAACAAGGATGGCAGGTCCTTACGCAAGTTATCTTGCAAGAGGATGAATAATCATCCTAATTTAGTATCTTTTTGGAGTAAAGAAGATTGCTTGGAAGCAATAGACCAGCCGATAAACTGAAATAACAGATGAACTTAAGGTTTGACCAAGTCCGGTTATTAGGGTATGCCCTAACCCAGGATATAGGGGATCTTGCCAAGTTGCAAGTCATCCCAGATTGAGTGCTGGACGCATTCGAAAGGAAGGATTCATTCCTTAACAGTTTGCCAACAAAAACGATCAATGAAAATATTTGTGCTTGCTACAGATTTTAGAGCATTGTTTGGCTTTGTTTGATCAATGAATTAAGAGATAAATGGATATCTATACTTCAGGTTGAAGGTCTGAAGGGAGAGGCAGCTTTAGTTACCCCCGACTACTTGCGTGACCCTAACCAAGGGGGTTGTTGATCGTGCCGGAAAAGTGGACCGAATCTGCCGCGAGAGGTCTCTCCGTTAAGTGCTACTTGGAGCAAGAGGATGCTTGGGTGCCATGGGGGGCTCTGGCCGTAAATCCCTCACCTTCTGGGCCCTCTACAAGAGGCTAACATGACTCGAGATTGGATCTCGAGGCCCGCATACTAGTCTACAGGCGGAAACTTGGATTAGTGATCCATGTGGATTGTTGGATAGCGTTCGGGTGGATTGTGGATAATCCTATGGGCTGGACTCTTTGTATTTCAAAGATAAATATGATAACCTGTTAATAAGGAGCTTGCTTGATATTATTTTTCCATGTCAAGTGATAAGATTATATGAAGGAACCAGTGCCTAATGGGTTAATTAAAGAAGCTAGTTGTTACATGTCCAACTAATGTGTTAGGTAATTAAATAACTAAAACAACCCGAGGAAAGTGTGGAGAATGGGCCATAGGTCCGTCCTATGGATGGGTGGTCCCGGTTGGCCAGGAACTTTTCTCAAATCACGATGGATAGTAGGAAGATCGTCAAAGAACAGAACAACAAAAGCGTTGACCTAGAGTTATGATTGAACTCGATTTACACTGTTTTAGGGGAACAGAATGGGACTATGCCTTATGTCAGAGAGGTTGAGCTTTGCATCCCTCTCATTTTCCATTCTCCTTAAACCAAGTGTAGCATTAATTCGCTTTGGACCTGGCATTTCTACGTAAAGTAGTTTGCTTGGGTCCGACACTAGTTTCCGTTAGGAAATGACCAATAAGGAAAACCCTAATTCAGGTCGATCCTAAGTGGGAACGGTCGGAATACTTCCGCTACGTGGCAGACCCGAAAAGCCCTAGATCGCAAACCCCATAACATTCCATGAGAGTGACGGGCGGAGCTTTCTAGACACCCTTTCCGATGGACTGCTAAGACGTGTCCTGAAGATACAAGTGGACACGTTACAGTTCTTAAGCTACGTGAAGTAGATTACACTCTAGTCAATTGGCTTAAATCTCAATCAACTACGTAAATAGTTACGAAAGGTTGTGTAATGCTCATTCAGTGTACGAATATCTTATTTAGAAAAGAAGTTAGAAAAAGGTTGCATGGTTCACATAAAACCCTAACGCTTAGTAGCATGAATCTTGAATGCATGTTCTAGAAGAATCAATAGAAGTTATGTCGTAACTTAGCATATGCTAATATTTTAACTAGAAAAGTAGGGTTTGTAAATCTACTCAAATGTAGGCACTGAATCATGTGGTTACGAAAATAGTATCGTAAATACCTTCAAGAATAGACAAGTAAATTGTTTTAACCTAAACACCTAAACCACGAGGGACTCGTTCAAGAATGGTTAAAGCGATGGAACATATCCCAAGTACTAATTGGGATTTAGCAAGTTGAGGACATGACCTAATCGCTCTTATTTCCAAAGCTGAAACTCTTAAACCTAAAGACTTGCCCACATTCACGGAATGTAGGGACAATAGGACGTACTTGTGAGAGACGATCTAGGGTTTCTACCCTAAGGATCGCTCGCTAAAAAGATGAAACTCGGTTTGAATTTGGAACCTTAGGACCAACAATGTCGGCATAGTGCAATCTAGAATGGATTGTTATGAAGACACCCTAACCCCTATCTAATCATGATTTCATGATTAGAAGACGCCATTCGATGGGTAAAATAGTCCCATGGTTTTTGATGCGACACTCGTGCAACAAGTTGTAGAGTCGCATGATCTTGTGAATTGATCACAAGGGAATGGCCAAATTCCTTGGAATGAGATTGGCAGATTCTTACGCAAGTTTATCTTGTAGGAGGATGAATAATTTTCCTGATATAGTATCTTTCATGGGTAAAGTGACCAAGATACAGGGATTAGATATTTGCTTGGAAGCAAAAGACCAACCAGTAAATTGGAATAACATATAGTAGAACTTAACGTATTGGTTAAGTTGGGTTCGTAGGGTACGGCCCTAATCCAAGAATATAAGGGTTAACAAACAAACCCTTGGGAATCTTACCAAGTCGCAATGGATCTTGGATTGAATGCTGAATGCATTCGGAAAGAAGGATTCACTCCTTAGCAGTTGGCAAAAAAATAAGGACCATTGGAAATGATTGTGCTTGTAACAATTGTATAGAGCACTGTTTGCTTTGTTTGCTGAAAGAATTAAAGGATGAAAAGATATCTAATGCTTCAGGTTGAAGGCCTGAAAGGAGAGGCAGCTTTAGTTACCCCCGACTGCCTGCCTAACCCTAACCAAGGGGGTTTTTAATCGTGCCGGGAAGGTGGACCGAACCTGCCACAAGAGGTCTTTCGGTTGAGCGCTACTTGGAGCAGGAGGACGCTTGGGTGCCAGGGGGGCTCTTGTAAACCCCTCGCCTTCCGGGCCCTACACAAGAGGCCAACGTGACTCCGGATTGGATCTCGAGGCCTGCATACTAGTCTACGGGCGATATCTTGGATTAGTAATGCCTGTGGATTGCTAGATAGCCTTCGGGTGGATTATGGATAAGCCTACGGGCTAGACTTTATAAATGTATTTCAAAGATAAATATGATAAGATGTTGAAAAGGAACTTGTTTGACATTGCTTTTTCTATGTCAAGTGCTATGATTACATGAAGGAACCAGTGCCTAACGGGCTAATTAAGGAAGCTAATTGATGCATGTCCAACTAATGTGGTAGGTAATTAAATAACTAAAACAACCTAAGGAAAGTGCGGTGGATGTGGCCATGGGTCCATCCTACGGATGGGTGGTCCCAGTTGGTCGGGAACTTTTCTCAATCATGATGGACAACAAGAAGACCATTCCAAAGGACACGAACAGCAAGGGCGCCGAACTACAGTCTAAGTTATAATAATCCTGATTTACGCTGTTTTAGGGGAACAGAATGGGGCTATACTTTATGGCAGAGAGGTTGAGCTTTTCATCCCTCTCGTTTCCCATTCTCCTTGAACCAAGTGCACCAAGAATCCACTTCGGCCCTGGCATTTCTACGTAAAGTAGTTGGCTTGGGGTTCGACGCTAGTTGCTGTTTAGGAAATGACCATTAGAGAAAACCCTGATCCAGGTTGGTCCTAAGTGGGAAAGGCCAGAATACTTCTGCTACATGGTAGATGCAGAAAGTCCTAGATCACAAATCCCGTAACATTCCATGGGAGTGCCGGGCAGAGCTTTCTAGACATCCTTTCTGATGGACTGCTAAGACATGTCTTGAAGATAATAGGTGGACACGTTACAGATCCTTTGAGGAAGGATTGGAATGATATGATAAAAGTCATAGGACTCCCTAGACCACTCTATGAGTTGGGAGAAAGGAAATTCTATGGAGCAAGTAACCTTTCCACATTGATAAAGGTGGAAACGGAAGAGATTAGGGGCCCTAAGATGTTAGAACTAGGTAAATATGAATATGAATACCTTGATGACCCAGTGTTGATCCTAGAGAGGTATTGCAAAGAACATGATGTGTACACACAGTATGAAATATATTAGAAGCCTTATGCACACTTAGTTTAGCATATCTATGTTTACCATTTGATTGCAAATGGAGTAGTAATTCCTTTTAAAAGGTTGTGGTGAGAGCAATACTTCTATACATGACCATTTTTATATCTTATGAGGCTTATGCAAATGAAACTAGAGGGGTACTAATTGTCTCCTTGACACCATACAATGTGAAAATTTAAACAAAACTCAGGGAGCTATTGATTGTAACATTGGTGAAACCAATAGCTCCCTATGATTTTTCAACACCAAAACATTTGCATATGTATAAACATATTTATAAGCACTACCATAGGTACTTTTATAAAAGTGTTTGAAGATGTATCTATTTACGTGCTTGCTTTATGCAAGATAAATGCAATCTTAGATGCAAGTCATTTGACGCATACATAAGCAAGTTGATAGATGCACTTCTAAGGTTTTGGATAGCTCATAAAATGTTTATATTTAGCCATATACAAGGCTTTGCAATGACAAAAGTCATCTATTATAGACTATTAAATAGACTAATGCATTTATTAAGTAATAAGTGTGCATATACTAATATAGTAATATGGAAGTGTGTAAAAATGAAGCATAAAACATCTAAATTGTGTAAAATGAATGTAAGAAGCTAGGAAGAATACTGGTTTAGTGTGAAAATAATAGTAATACCATGTCACATTGACATAGGTATAAAGGGAGGGGACATGCAAATTTTCTCATCTTTGTGGACACATTAATACATTACTGTCCTTCTCCTCATTACCTTGCTCTCAGCTTCAATGGCTTCTTGCTTTTTTTTCTTTCTCTCTCCTATTCTAGTATTTTTTCTCTCCTCATCACTCTCTTTCTCTCACTTTTACACTCCATCTCTCTCTTCTATAGTCTTCTCTCTACTCTGTAAAGTTCTAAATCTCCTTCCTCGTGTGAACTACCCCTTATAGGAAAGGGGGATAATGTTAAGAAAATTTTATTAATTTCTTGACGATAAATGCAAAATTTTTTCCTTATTTTCCCCCAGCCGATAGTCGTGCTAGAGGGGAAGGAATAGAAATCATGTGAAAGCTCCTCGGTGTTGAGATATCGAGCTCCACTCGTGATACGCCACGGTGACCGTTGTGTATTTATGTCACCGACTTGTCAGTTTGCAGATGCGGTTGGTACACCGCCCCTGAATAATAGCTACATGATAGCTATCCTTATCTACTCTAGTTCGTGGCTCAGTTAGTATGCCACCTTAGTTAGTTGAGTTTGGTTTGAGACCCATATCTAGGGTTCTTCTATTTCTTTGTACTTGAGTTCTTTTGGCTTACACAACTAAGAAGAGGAAAACTGTTTTTAGCCTCCACCCTTGTGTGTATTCCCCCATTGTGCAAGCAAGAAAGCTACAAGTGAGACTCCTTCCTTCTCTTCCACAATCTTGACATGGTATTAGATCCTTGTTCGTGGTAAGGAGCTCTAGAAAGCAAGCCAAGCTCGCGGTGTTCTGGTAAGAGGAGCAGTGTTGCTTTCATTTTCTGTTTTGGGAGCAGATCTCTGCAGGTAGCACAGCCGGAAAGTGCAGGAATGCATTGTTTCAGGTTGAGACGCCCTTCGCGGTGAAGCAAGAGGGCAGTATATGTTGCGGGACAGGGCTTTAGCTCTTGGCGACCTTGTTTTTTTTATTTGAGGCCATTTCGGGGCCTGTTTTGGAGGCGGAAGTTTTCTGCACGCACTCAGGAAAAGGCCCAGTTTTATGCTGTGCAGCCACTGTTCTACAGGTCGGTGAAAAGTTACTGTAGAAATTGCATCGTATGCTTGTGCGCAGAGACATTGGGAGTTACAGAATCATCCCTGTTGCCTGCCCGAGGGGTCCACCTTATAGGCCTGTAGGTGTAGCACGTGCACTCAACAGGAGGGGGTTTAATATCAGTTTCACCTACAGATTTAAAATGAAAGAAGGGGGTTAAATATTGTATACTGAGAAATTAAAATAAGGGGTATTTTTATCCATAAATCTTCAGAACTAGGTTGTTAGTATACACACACACACACACACACACACACACACACACACACACACACACACTACAAGGTATTATGGATATACCGACACGGCCTATCGACGCAAAAATCGGTATAAGTCTTTCTATACGTCTCGGTATGTGCGTCGGTATACAAAAATACTGAGGCATATACCGAGACTTATACAGAGGCGTATACCAAGGCCAAAAAAAAGTCCTAACCTTAATCTTTTCCTTTTCTCTCCAGTGATGGGTTTCTACCAGTGTTCGAAATAAACTTATGTGCAAGAGCTTACAAAACCTATAAAAGCAAGAACTAGGATGTTTTTTTACTAAATTTCAAAGGCATTTTTTAAAAAATACACCAAACTCTCCCAACATCATATAACAAAAAGTACTATAAAATCAAGTCAAAAACAAACACGGCATCTTCATCATTATTGTAGTTAGAAAATTCATTTTATAAACCATACACAAATCCCTTTTTATAGAAAACCCCAGCCTGTGGTGTTACTCCAGGTCTTTGATTGCCTTTTTTTCTGTTTCATAAGAGGATTGATTTGGAATTTTGGACTGGAAACCATTTTGAGAGCTACCTGGATTTGGTGATTTTTGGTCACAAGGTGTTGATAATGGGCCTTTAGAAAGAGAGTCTGTACTTAATGTCTTGTGACTTCAGCAACCACACCATCCACACCTTCGACAACCCCCTCACCAACACTCCCTCACTCAACTCCACGCATGTGGGGAGGGTGCAGCCTTTAGGGCTGGTATGCAAGGCCTAAAATTGACGGCTGTTTTTCCTATCAAGGGCCATTTTGCCTGTCAAAAAAAGCAATGGAAAAATTTCTCTGTCAAATAACAACTCATGTTTAAAAGTTTTCCTGTCAGTTTGACAAGTGTTGAAAAACCTTGCATGTCAATTGACATGCTCAAATGTATCAATCTCCTGTCATTTTTTTGTGTTATTAGTAGTAGTAAAGATAACTAGTCTAAGGAGTGGAGAGCGGGGGGAATGTTATGAGTCACGACTCATTATCAAAGGATTGTCCGGTGCCCAATGTCCATTGCCCATTGTCCACTGGCCCCAGCTTTAGCCCAAAATGAAGATTTTTTTTCCTCCCGTGAGAAACCATCAACAACTAATAAATGTAGTGCCAGTAGGTACCTCCCTCCCTCTCTCTCTCTCTCTCTATATATATATATATATGATAAGTGAGTGGATTCACTTGGCTAATGATTTTGAATGGCCCAAGTCTTTAATAATCCATCTTCTAGGAAGGGCAAGAAGAACATAACTTTTGTTGTAAAAGCCAAACTCAATCAGTGTTGTCTTTGTATCCTTCATGGGCTTGTTAAGTTTATTAAACTCCATTTATAGGTGCCCTCCCCATGAAATAGAAGAACAACCCTATAGTCATGGAGTCATAATTCATAGAGTAGAAGGATTTAATTGATAGGGAGACACTAGCCTTGTGAATTCTCTTTGCAGTAGTGGCCAACGAGTGTTTCTTTGCAAGATTGAGCTTCTACATGTCTATAGTGATGCACCACACAAAGGGGAAGTCACATAACCTATAGTTTGTGAATCCTCTTTCTAGTAGTGCCAAAGAGTGTTTCTCACAAGATTGAGCTTCTACATGTCTACAACCAAGACTTTGGTCACAAAGTGCCCTTGATTTTCTTTTTGTGCAGCACCACCCTCTTCCCTTGCATGCATGTGGGGTTGGAATATTGGACGCCTTGTCAGTTTCTTGCCTTACTTGCTTTGTGAACCTTTATTTCTTAAAGAGAACTTGAAAAACATATCGAAAAAGAAAAAATAAAGGGGGTAGCATAGTTGTTTTCCAAGAAGCATAACTGCATGCATATAGCATAAATAGTTTGATAGCTTGCCATAACTTTTTACGTAATTACAACTAGCAATGAATAATGGGCTAGTTTTTATGAAGGGTAGCTTGGATTCTTCTGTGGATACTATCTATGTAGATTTCACTTCCAAACATCTTTGTCTCTTCTATGTCGCTTTTCCTTTTTCTTTATCTTGCTTTAGGTGTCTCAACCAGGTTCTTTAGATCGAAGTGTCATTGTAGTAATAAATCGGACTTAAAACCGCTTACAGGATCCATTGGGACATTATTAAAAATAGTTTTATTTTTGAAAATCCAAATATTCCAGAGATAATGACTCCAAGGGAACCAACTTTTTGATCCGGTAAATAAATATAAATGAAATAACTATAAATATAAATATAAATATAAATAAATCTAAATATCAATGAAGTTTTGGGCAGGGCTGTGGGCAGCGGGCCGCCGACTAGGGCCCTTTTTCAAAGGGACTGGGACTGAGACAGCAGACAATTCTGCTTATTCTTCTTTTGCGGCTTCTCCTGTTGGTGCAGGTGCAATGGAGCCGGGCTATGGAGGCGGACACCCTTACTCTGCGCCCGTGGGGCAGTTCCCCATGCCATCGCTGCAGCAATTTCTTGGGCAGGTAGCCGCTCCTCTCATCTACCCCCCTGTGTCCCCCGCCTCCCCCCCTGCAGTACCCTGGATCCTACCCCTCCATACCCTACCCTCACTTCGCACCCCCAGCCGTGCCCCTCCAGCCTGTTCCCCAGGCCTTCTTCAACCCCTGGGAGCCCCCGCCCCCCATCATGCCCCCTCCCACCGACCCTGAGCTCCACAAGCGCATAGACAAGCTCGTCGAGTATGCGGCCAAGAATGGCCCCGAGTTTGAGAAAATGCTCAAGGAGAAGCAGAAGGAGAACCCTGCCTACGCTTTCCTATTTGGCGCCGAGGGCTATGGCTACTACAGGTACAAGCTTTGGATCACGGTCAATCCTCCTTTAGGTGGTTTCATGGGCCCCGTGGCGGCACCCCTGCCGCATTTGAACCCGGCATTATCACCTTTGAATCCTGCACTGGCACCTCTGAGCCATTCTGTGAGTCCGTCTCTCAATCCGGCTTTTAATGCATCCCTCACTCCACCTCTTCACAGTGGCCCAAGTCCTCCAGTTTTGTCTCACTACTACGATCAGCAGCAACAGCCACATCATCAACTGCCACAGTCGCAGCCATACTTTGAACCTACTTACCAGGAATCTGGGTTCAAGGGGCTTTCGGGCCCTCTTCCTACAGATGTTGCAGTTGAATTACAGGGAGTCTTAGAGAACCTAACTGGCACCAAGGAGTCTATCAAGGGGGCTAAGAATTGGTTCATGCAAAGGTCCCCATTTGCACCTGCGTTGGCTGAGGCCCTGCGTGAGCGAGTGCTTGCTTTAGATGATGATGTACGACAATTGCATATTATCTACTTGGCAAATGACATTCTATTCGACAGGTAAAAACTACCATATTTTCTTGCTTAATGATGTAGGAGTCATTTAAATTATCTGTTAATGATAGATGGTGATGAATTGTACTGCTATTTCTATTTTCTCACCATTGGGATAACCAGCGTAAGCATCCTTTAGTGTACACAAATTAATTTAGTAATTCATTCAGCTCTAGGATACGTGATTACCCCTTGAGATTTTGAAGATCATTGTCAAATGGTCCACGTTAGATATCCATGGACTTTGGTGATGCTCAACCAATTGATTTTGTTCATAGATGAGGTTTTGAGCATTTAGCAAATGGCATGTCCACATACCTCAACACAGAATGTCTTTGATTGGCTAAGGTTTCGGAACATTTAATGGCCTTGGGATTTGTATTTCTGTAGGAAACTGTAAACGCCCCGAACAACGTAGTATGCTTAACAATTATGATATTCGCTTGTTTTCGAGATTTAATATAAAAGAGAATGAACACTTAAAGCTGAAAATGAAAATTGCTCACAAAATTACAGCCATGAAAATGTAAAAGTAATGGAGACAAAATTGAGGGTTGAAGATGGGCAACCCCCCCCGAAGGAATGTATTTCTGCTCAACCCAAGTCCCTTAGAGAAGAGCTCAGTTACAATCAACCTGAGAGTGAGAAGAAGTAATTCTCACTCTCACAAGATCATGCAAAGATGTACAAACACACATGCATTATCTATTATGCAATGATAAGAACTGATTTCTTTACAATATGAGAGAAGAAAAAGGGAAATTCAGCCTTTCTCCATCGTTGATCAGCAGTGAAGAGTTCTGACGAAGATGTCCCAGGAACTCCTACAAGAATTTCTGATGAAGAGGCTCATGCATCTGCAAGGAGCGTCATGGACACCAGCGATGGGGAATGCATTCCTGTGGAAGCCCCAGTTGCAGATGCTTCCTTATCTTCTTACAAGGAGGAGGAGAAAGGGAAAGCACAGACTCTAGAGCTGTCAGATGTTGATGTAACTCATAACTCAGATGGTGGCTTCTTTGCTGTATGCGAAGATGCCAAGGCTACTGAACTTTTGAAGGATGATAAATTGCCACACGTTGAGAGGGGTTGTCACATTGTTTCATTTCCCATGGAATTGGGCACTAATGAACGTCACGATAGTAAGTTTGCATCTGAGCTAGACTCTGTACCTCACACACCTTGGGATGAAGCAACTGGAAAGGGAGTGCCAAGTGCTACTTTGTCTCAACTTCTCTCTGAGAGTACTGGCCAGGTGGTGCATATTGCATCCTCAGCAAGTGGTTCTGCGTCATTTCGTGCTAATCTAGCAAGTGGAGAGCAATATGCGCCCAGAGTCTCTCCTATGAAAGCTGCGTACATGGCTAGCTCAAGTTTGAAGCGTCTAGGCGCTATCATTCCTGACTACTTCAGTCCCTCTGCTGCTACCCTTGTGGAGTCCCCAGTTGGAAGTCTTGCTTCTCGGGATTCTTCTGGAGTTCAGTATTCTTCTGATACGGATCTCACTCACTCACAAAAGAAGTTGGGCTCCTCTCAAAAGTCTATAGTAGTGATCGTTCCACCCAAAGAACCTGCAAGAGGTTTCAAGCGCTTGCTGAAGTTCGGTCGAAAAAGTCGCGAAACACCAGATATCATTGTGAGGGATGGTGTATCTGCATCTGCCCCTTCAGAAGGTGACGACGAACTCGAAGAGGTCAACAAGGAAGCAAATAAGCACTCCTCTAATATAATACTCCAAAAACTGAAGCTTCAAGAGAGGCTTATAAAAGATTATGGTAGTGGTAGTCATGCCAGTAACACAGACACAGGACCAGGTAAGCTCTATTGTTCACTTTACTGTTTGTATTATGTATTTCTTTGGTATAAAAGTTTCACAAGAATAAGTGGAGCCTAAGTGAAGGAGGTCAGTGGCAGTTATATTTTAGATTCCATCTTATCTTTTTCATTTTTTTAAAATGCAGACCTATCTGTACAAAGCTCCATTGTTCCATCTAATTTTAAGCTTCAATATGATCATGCTCATGGGAGTACAAAGCTCAAAGGTAGCTTCTTCTGTTGATTTGCATTGATAGCTTTCCACTAGACGAAAGTTGTGTAGCTGAACATATTTCTTTTTATACCTGTTACAGCACCATGATCATTCTTTTCTTCGTCGACTTCTCGTTGCTGTAAACTTGGGCTGATTCATGATGAACATAGACTTGATATTTTTTACACTGTTGAGCAGGAGCAATCTTCTCAATGTATTAGACTTTCTGAAGCGGCCAAATTCTGCTCAACTGGTATCAGGCACAAGAGACCGTGTAAATTTGCATGACAAGTTCAAGAGCTTGTATGTGCAGATGTTTCCTGGTTCTATTGAAGAACTGGAGAGTAAAGCTGCAGCAAAAGCTAAGCAAAGAAATGCTGGCTCATTTTGGGACACAGTGATGGATGCCAAAGTTGGCAGCTTCAAATTTGGTTTCTGAAATGCAGTTTTTTAGTGACCGCTATGTTTAGGCAGGTAATACTCTCTACAATCTTCCTGGTGCATGGTGAGAAAACTAACATATTTGCCCTGAGTTGTATCATGTGATACCTTATTAGGTTCGTTGGCATGCAAAGTCAACTTTGTACCGATTATCCCATTTGCCTGCTGGTGGCATAAAGAAGTTCTCTTTGGTGCTCAAATCATATGCAAGGAAATATAATGAAGTCAAAAATTTATATTTAGCAGCCTCATTGTCTTCATGTCTTTGCCATGTAGTAGCGTATTATTTTTGTAGCTTCATACCCTAAATGTTGAGGGTGGTTGAGATGTGACCAAAATGTCAGTGTTGATACACTCGTCATTTTCTTAATGTTGGCCTCTACTTTGTGTCTCATAAGAACATGAAGAACTTTTTGCAATCTGAGTAGGGACTCCTGCTTTTTCGAGCTCTTGGCATCAAGGGTTGAACTATGGAGTGATCTCACAAGGACACACTTGCCTCTCTTCTCTATATGGAATGCTGCGCTTTCTTTATTATTATTTTTTTACTCCATGGCATGCCCAATATTGGCAAAGGGCTGATGTGTTTCACCGCACTACGTTTTACAAGATGGACAGTTGCTTCTTATTGCTGTATTGGCCCTAATAGCATGGATTTGAACCTGCATAGGTGTTTTTCTTTGTCCTAATGAAGGTTCTTAGTCAAGGTTGGAAAGCCACTCTCTAGTTGCAGTATCAAATACATTTGACAAAGATCTGCAATCAGACAAGCCAGTTTTTTAGATTACTTTTGAACCGAGTGCTTTCAAGTGCCACATACGATGTTAAGGAAACTTTTCACATAAAATGTCTTCTCCATCCAGTGCCTCAAGTGAATGGGCCTGGACGATTCAGCAAAAGGCTCGACACATGTCCCATGGACAAGAATGGTCTTTCTCTGAATACCTAGCTAAGTGTCGTTGGAGGGTCCTTCGCTAGAAAATGTCTCTATGGGTTGCATTTAAAGGCTGTGTTAGCTTGGAACTAAGTGCTAGAAGTGGGCCTGAATGATTATTGCAGCTCTGACAATGTCTATCTTAGTACCCAAATGTGCTAGATTGTCACACCTAGCATAGTTCTGTTTTAAGAATTTATCAAAGCAAGGTCTTAGTGCCCAAGTGTGCCAGATTGTCACCTAGAATACGTCTATTTTAAGACTTTATTAAAGCAAAGTCTAGACTCATGCAAGCCCTATGCAGTCTGGCATTATGAAGTTGTGTAGCAGAAATGTTGAGAGTAGACCTGTTTTTCTGTTACTAAGCTATCAAAAATTTTTTTGGCGTCTTCCATCTTTCTACTAATGGACAGTTTTGTGGATAGAAACATTTGTGTAGCTGAATAGCATAATATTTAATTGTGGAAGGAGTGGTTGCACACATGGTCATAAGCCATAGTTGCCATGGTTTGAAAGCCTATGAGCCATGCGAATATGTGCGAAATAGAGTCATAAAATGATACTCTTACAAGGTTATCACACCAAATCAATATGGTGAAGCATGCAATACTGTCATTATTTATTTATCTCTTCAAGTAAGCCTATTTGTGACTTCTGAGGGGTGTACCTATGGTTGAAGCTTGGCTCACCCAATGGTTCATGAAAGATTGGGTGGTTCAAGCAGTTAGGGTGTTCTTTTGTAATCCTCTCAAAGTCATGCCAATTTTGTCTTTTATGGATTGGAGAATATACTAGAAATAAAAAGATTGGATGGGTCTAGCAGACCTATTCTCAAGGAAATATTCTCTCCTTAAGTGCAGCTACTATTGTCCATCTATTCTTTGTCCCATTCTATTAGATGGGATGGCTATAATATACCTCTGCATGTGGTTCCAATTTTGACAACTACGCTCTTTTCTTTTTGTTTTCAGTTGTTTCCCACTTCAAAAGGGCATATGGTAGTGGTGGATCCTCATAGACATCTCTCAATTTTGTAGGTCTTACAAAGGCTGGTGCAATTGAGGCTATTAATACTTTTTTAACCCTTTATTCTTCCCAACTCCACCATCTAGTTGTATTTTGATACTCGTCGTTGATTCTTCAAGCAAGAGTTCAATTGCATATCTAACACGTGTATTTTTTTGCATATTCATTGGGCATTTTGCTTTCTCAATCTAGAAACTCATTGAACACTTCTCTTCATAGTTAGGGACTTCTCTTCATCGGGTCTGGCAATCCACTCTTGCGTAGTACCAAAGATCTTGTAATGTAAATTATACAGGGAGGGGGGGAGAAATGCATAAGCTTAAAATTTTAAAATTACAGGAGGGTTATTATAATATACCACAAAGATAACAGGAGGTATATATTAAATAGGGCAAAAAAGGTTACAGAGGGGTTTTAAAATATGCCTTTGCACGCACGTGATATCCATGATTTTGTAAGGTGGACCCCCCGGGGTTGCCTGTTGATGCAAAATCGTCACTAGGAAGTGATTGTGTGGTCAAATACCACTTTCCTCAGTTTTGCAGATTTGCTTTTGTGAGGCTGAAGCTGTGTTCTTTGCAGTGACAGAATTTTTTACAGTGTTCTGTAATGGCATCTGATTCTCTCTCACAGATTGTCACTGAAAAGCTTGACAAGAACAACTTCCAAGCATGGAAGTTTAGAATGACGAATTTCCTTATGGGAAAAGGATATTGGAAATTTGTTGCAGGAAATGAAGAAGAACCAATTCTTCCTGATGTTCCCAATCAACAAAAAATGCAGACATTTAAAGCATGGCATGAGAGAGCCAAGAAAGTTATGTACTGGCTGTCTATCAGCATTTCAGACTCTATGATTGTGCATATTCAAGATGCAAGTACGCCAAAGGAGGCATGGGATACTCTGTCAAAGATGTATAGCACAAATACGCAAGCCAGGAAAATGCAGCTCAAGCAAGAGTTGCACAATGTGCAAAGAGAAAATATGAGCATCAATGACTACCACATGAAGGTGAAGAAGATTGCAGATGCACTTGCTTCCATTGGGTCGCCAGTGGAAGATGATGATTTAGTTTCTGTGACCTTGAATGGTCTAGGAAAGGATTATGCACAGTTTCCGACATCCATTTCAGTTCGTGAAAGATTTCCTAATTTTGAGGAGTTGATTGCTCTTCTAATTTCTGAGGAGCAGAGAAATGGTGGTGTATCTTCTTCAGGAGGAACTTCAAAAGAAACTGTCTTCTACTCAAATGCTGGAAGAGGTAGAGGCAGAGGTAGAGGAGGTCGATTTGGAGGCCGTGGTAGAAATCAGAATATGCAGCAAACTCAAGAAAACCAGTCCTATGGAGGAGGACGTGGTAACTCTAGAGGCAGGGGGAGCCAAAGAGGTCGTGGTGGATGGCAAAGAGGCCAAAATGCAAACAGTAATGTTGAATGCTACTATTATGGTAAAATGGGTCATATGGCTAAAGACTGCTATAAAAAGCAGAATGACATCATGAATGGAAAACTGCAACAAGAAAATTATGCATATTCTAGTAGACAGGGTGATGACAGAAATGAGCATTTGTTTATGGTGCAGCACATGAATAATTCTATGACAAGTGCAGAAGAAAGCAACGATGTATGGTATGTTGACTCAGGTGCATCAAACCACATGACAGGTCATGCAGAATGGATGGAGGGTGCAAGGAAAATGGAAAAACCAGGATTTGTGGAGACTGGTGATGATACTGCACATCCTATTGTGCAGATTGGAAAAATTCATTTGTCTATGCAAGATGGGAAAAAGAAATACCTGTCCGATGTATTTCATGTCCCAAATATCACCAAGAATCTGGTCTCTGTTGGTCAAATGGTTAAGCAGGGCTTGCAGGTCAGATTTAATCCTCATGGATGCTTTGTTGAGGATATGAAAAATAAAGGTCGCTTGATAGCAAAAGGAAAGAAGAAGGGCAGAATGTTTACATTGGATGCAGACACGCCCGAATTGAGTGCAGCAATGTTTGCAAATGGGATCGGTGTAGTTGCAGATATTGATATCTGGCATAAACACATTGGTCATGTTAATGTACAACGACTTAAATCAATGCAGGCCCAAAACATTGTTGCAGGATTGCCCAAATTCAAGGTTCCAGAAATGCATAAGGTATGTGAATCCTGTCAGTTTGGAAAACAGGCAAGGAAACCATTTCCTAGACATGTTCAAGAGAGTGAGAAGCAATTGGAATTAATCCACTCTGATGTGTGGACTACTAAAGCTGCATCTCTTGGAGGCTGTCATTATTTTGTCACTTTTATTGATGACTATAGCAGAAAAGTTTGGGTGTATTTTATGAAAAAGAAAAGTGAAGTTTTTGGGCATTTCAAAACCCTTAAAGCTATGGTTGAAAAAGAAACAGGCCTGCAAATAAAATGCCTAAGGTCAGATGGAGGGGGAGAGTACCTCTCAAATGAGTTTGCAAGGTTCTTGCAGGAGCATGGCATAAAGCAGCAATATTCATGCAGTCATACCCCACAGGAAAATGGAATTGCAGAAAGAAAAAACAGACATATTGGAGAGGTGTCTCTTGCCATGCTCAATGAAAAAGACTTGCCAGATTTTTATTGGGCTTAAGCAGTTGCTATAGCAATCTACATAATGAACAGGACTCCCATTGCAGCAATACATGGAATGACTCTAGAGGAGAAGTATACTAGTAGGAAACCAGATATTTCTCATTTGAAAATTTTTGGTTGCATTGCCTATGTACATGTGCCAGATGAGTTGAGATTCAAGTTGGATCCAAAAGTTGAGAAGTGCATCTTTATTGGTTACTCTCTGCAGCAAAAAGGGTATAGATACTATAACCCTTCTACTTGTAAGTTTACAGTGAGCAGAGATGTTGTTTTTGATGAGATGAGTAGCTGGTATAAACCAGTAAATGTGATTGATGATGTAGATGCACAAAATGGTAATGCTGCACAGAATTCACAACAGCAGTCACAAAATATTAGTGGACCTGGAGCATCCTCTAGCAGTGGTTCACATTCTTCACCATGGACAGGAAGATTGAGATCAGGAGAATCTTCTCAAAGCAATGCAGATAGTGGTATGCAGGTTTCACGAAAAGGAAAAGAGAAGGTAGATCAGCCCATGTTTGATGTGAATGCAAGTCACTCTTATGTGGATGGTGAATCCAGTGGCTCAGAACAGAGCATTGATGATGAGTTGGGTATCCCCTCTATATGTTACACGTGGAGTAAGGAAGACCAGGGATGTTTTGAGAGCACCTGGAAGTGAGCCTACTTTGCGTAGGTCTACCAGAGCTAGGTATCCTATGGATAGGTTGAAATATGATGGATTTACAGCCATTCACTATGCATATATGGTCAAAGTGATACAGGAACCAGAACCCACTTCTTTTGAGCAAGCCATGGGAAAAGAAAAATGGGAGAAAGCCATGGATGAAGAAATGGATGCCTTGGAAGCAAATGCTACATGGGAGTTAGTACATTTTCCTAAAGGTAAGAATGCAATTGGCTGTAAGTGGGTTTATAAGGTGAAGCACAATGCAGATGGTTCTGTGAACAGATACAAGGCAAGATTAGTAGTCAAGGGATATGCACAAAAATATGGCATTGACTATGAAGAAACATTCAGTCCGGTTGCAAGGATGGCAACCGTAAGAGCAGTCATTGCTATGGTTGCATCAAAGGGATGGTCTTTACATCAGATGGATGTAAAGAATGCCTTCTTGCATGGTGATTTGCAAGAAGAGGTCTATATGGAGCAGCCACCAGGTTATGTGCATGTTGTTCATCCTGAGTTTGTTTGCAGGTTGAAGAAAGCCTTGTATGGCTTGAAGCAAGCACCTAGAGCATGGTCTGACAAGATAGGACAGTATCTTGTCACTATTGGCTTTCAGATTTCCAAGGCAGATTTCTCACTTTATGTGAGAAAAACAAAGAAAGGTATTATGCTACTTGTCATTTATGTTGATGATTTGATTATGACAGGTGACAGTGATGAAGATATCCTTCATGTGAAAATGCTATTGAAGCAGAAGTTTGAGATGAAGGATTTGGGAGAGATGCGTTATTTCTTGGGCATTGAGGTGATTAGATCACCAAGTGGGATACAGCTCTTGCAGAGGTAGTATGGATTGGACATGCTGTCCAAATATGGGATGACAGGCTGTAAGCCTATTTCAGTTCCTTTGGAGTAGAATGTGAAGCTGAGCACAGATGCATGTGAGCTTCTAGAAGACCCTACTATGTACAGACGCATAGTAGAAAGTTTGATTTATATGACTATTACCAGGCCAGATTTCAACTATGCTGTTGGATTGGTAAGTCAGTTTATGCAAGCTCCAAGGAAACCACATTTCGATGCGGCTAGACGCATACTCAGGTATGTGAAGTCCACATTGCAGTATGGACTATTTTATGAGACTGGGGTTTAGATACAGTTGCATGGATACATTGATGCTGATTGGGCTGGTAGTATTTCTGATAGACGATCTACCAGTGGATATGTGTTCTCTTTTGGGAGTGCTACAGTCACTTGGAGCAGCAAGAAACAGCCTACAATTGCCTTGTCGAGCACAGAGGCTGAGTACAAGGGTGCAGCAATGGCTGCATGTGAGGTAGCTTGGTTACATAAGCTACTTTATGATATGCATCAGTCTACAGATGGGCCAGTTGTCATTTATTGTGACAACATGAGTAGTATACACTTGGCAAATAACCCAGTCTATCATGCTAGAACAAAGCACATTGAGGTGCATTATCACTATGTGCAAGAGAGGGTTTTACTAGGTCTTATTGATCTAGTTTATGTCAGCACAGAGGATCAGGTAGCTGACATATTCACGAAGGCATTGGGTGCAGAGAAGCTGCGCAAGTTCAGAGACCTGCTTGGTGTTCAGGAATTGGGATTGAGCTCGAGGGGGAGTGTTGAGATATCGAGCTCCACTCGTGATACGCCAGGGTGACCATTGTGTATTTATGTCACCGACTTGTGAGTTGCAGATGCGGTTGGTACACCGCCCCTGAATAATAGCTACATGATAGCTATCCTTATCTACTCTAGTTCGTGGCTCAGTTAGTATGCCACCTTAGTTAGTTGAGTTTGGTTTGAGACCCATATCTAGGGTTCTTCTATTTCTTTGTACTTGAGTTCTTTTGGCTTACACAACTAAGAAGAGGAAAACTGTTTTCAGCCTCCACCCTTGTGTGTATTCCCCCATTGTGCAAGCAAGAAAGCTACAAGTGAGACTCCTTCCTTCTCTTCCACAATCTTGACAGCTCGCAGGGTGTTGTGGCCATGCCTCGCCACACGTTGGAGAGGAAGCATCTCCCTCCCCTCCCCTATTTAAATAGGAGGAGGCGCTGCCATAGGGGGGGCTGGATATATGTGAGGAGTGAGGAGATCTTGCCCCCGAGGGGTCCACCTTATAGGCCTGTAGGTGTAGCACGTGCACTCAACAGGAGGGGGTTTAATATCAGTTTCACCTACAGATTTAAAATGAAAGAAGGGGGTTAAATATTGTATACTGAGAAATTAAAATAAGGGGTATTTTTATCCATAAATCTTCAGAACTAGGTTGTTAGTATACACACACACACACACACACACACACACACACACACACACACACTACAAGGTATTATGGATATACCGACACGGCCTATCGACGCAAAAATCGGTATATGCATCGGTATAAGTCTTTCTATACGTCTCGGTATGTGCGTCGGTATACAAAAATACTGAGGCATATACCGAGACTTATACAGAGGCGTATACCAAGGCCAAAAAAAAAGTCCTAACCTTAATCTTTTCCTTTTCTCTCCAGTGATGGGTTTCTACCAGTGTTCGAAATAAACTTATGTGCAAGAGCTTACAAAACCTATAAAAGCAAGAACTAGGATGTTTTTTTACTAAATTTCAAAGGCATTTTTTAAAAAATACACCAAACTCTCCCAACATCATATAACAAAAAGTACTATAAAATCAAGTCAAAAACAAACACGGCATCTTCATCATTATTGTAGTTAGAAAATTCATTTTATAAACCATACACAAATCCCTTTTTATAGAAAACCCCAGCCTGTGGTGTTACTCCAGGTCTTTGATTGCCTTTTTTTCTGTTTCATAAGAGGATTGATTTGGAATTTTGGACTGGAAACCATTTTGAGAGCTACCTGGATTTGGTGATTTTTGGTCACAAGGTGTTGATAATGGGCCTTTAGAAAGAGAGTCTGTACTTAATGTCTTGTGACTTCAGCAACCACACCATCCACACCTTCGACAACCCCCTCACCAACACTCCCTCACTCAACTCCACGCATGTGGGGAGGGTGCAGCCTTTAGGGCTGGTATGCAAGGCCTAAAATTGACGGCTGTTTTTCCTATCAAGGGCCATTTTGCCTGTCAAAAAAAGCAATGGAAAAATTTCTCTGTCAAATAACAACTCATGTTTAAAAGTTTTCCTGTCAGTTTGACAAGTGTTGAAAAACCTTGCATGTCAATTGACATGCTCAAATGTATCAATCTCCTGTCATTTTTTTGTGTTATTAGTAGTAGTAAAGATAACTAGTCTAAGGAGTGGAGAGCGGGGGGAATGTTATGAGTCACGACTCATTATCAAAGGATTGTCCGGTGCCCAATGTCCATTGCCCATTGTCCACTGGCCCCAGCTTTAGCCCAAAATGAAGATTTTTTTTCCTCCCGTGAGAAACCATCAACAACTAATAAATGTAGTGCCAGTAGGTACCTCCCTCCCTCTCTCTCTCTCTCTATATATATATATATATATGATAAGTGAGTGGATTCACTTGGCTAATGATTTTGAATGGCCCAAGTCTTTAATAATCCATCTTCTAGGAAGGGCAAGAAGAACATAACTTTTGTTGTAAAAGCCAAACTCAATCAGTGTTGTCTTTGTATCCTTCATGGGCTTGTTAAGTTTATTAAACTCCATTTATAGGTGCCCTCCCCATGAAATAGAAGAACAACCCTATAGTCATGGAGTCATAATTCATAGAGTAGAAGGATTTAATTGATAGGGAGACACTAGCCTTGTGAATTCTCTTTGCAGTAGTGGCCAACGAGTGTTTCTTTGCAAGATTGAGCCTCTACATGTCTATAGTGATGCACCACACAAAGGGGAAGTCACATAACCTATAGTTTGTGAATCCTCTTTCTAGTAGTGCCAAAGAGTGTTTCTCACAAGATTGAGCTTCTACATGTCTACAACCAAGACTTTGGTCACAAAGTGCCCTTGATTTTCTTTTTGTGCAGCACCACCCTCTTCCCTTGCATGCATGTGGGGTTGGAATATTGGACGCCTTGTCAGTTTCTTGCCTTACTTGCTTTGTGAACCTTTATTTCTTAAAGAGAACTTGAAAAACATATCGAAAAAGAAAAAATAAAGGGGGTAGCATAGTTGTTTTCCAAGAAGCATAACTGCATGCATATAGCATAAATAGTTTGATAGCTTGCCATAACTTTTTACGTAATTACAACTAGCAATGAATAATGGGCTAGTTTTTATGAAGGGTAGCTTGGATTCTTCTGTGGATACTATCTATGTAGATTTCACTTCCAAACATCTTTGTCTCTTCTATGTCGCTTTTCCTTTTTCTTTATCTTGCTTTAGGTGTCTCAACCAGGTTCTTTAGATCGAAGTGTCATTGTAGTAATAAATCGGACTTAAAACCGCTTACAGGATCCATTGGGACATTATTAAAAATAGTTTTATTTTTGAAAATCCAAATATTCCAGAGATAATGACTCCAAGGGAACCAACTTTTTGATCCGGTAAATAAATATAAATGAAATAACTATAAATATAAATATAAATATAAATAAATCTAAATATCAATGAAGTTTTGGGCAGGGCTGTGGGCAGCGGGCCGCCGACTAGGGCCCTTTTTCAAAGGGACTGGGACTGAGACAGCAGACAATTCTGCTTATTCTTCTTTTGCGGCTTCTCCTGTTGGTGCAGGTGCAATGGAGCCGGGCTATGGAGGCGGACACCCTTACTCTGCGCCCGTGGGGCAGTTCCCCATGCCATCGCTGCAGCAATTTCTTGGGCAGGTAGCCGCTCCTCTCATCTACCCCCCTGTGTCCCCCGCCTCCCCCCCTGCAGTACCCTGGATCCTACCCCTCCATACCCTACCCTCACTTCGCACCCCCAGCCGTGCCCCTCCAGCCTGTTCCCCAGGCCTTCTTCAACCCCTGGGAGCCCCCGCCCCCCATCATGCCCCCTCCCACCGACCCTGAGCTCCACAAGCGCATAGACAAGCTCGTCGAGTATGCGGCCAAGAATGGCCCCGAGTTTGAGAAAATGCTCAAGGAGAAGCAGAAGGAGAACCCTGCCTACGCTTTCCTATTTGGCGCCGAGGGCTATGGCTACTACAGGTACAAGCTTTGGATCACGGTCAATCCTCCTTTAGGTGGTTTCATGGGCCCCGTGGCGGCACCCCTGCCGCATTTGAACCCGGCATTATCACCTTTGAATCCTGCACTGGCACCTCTGAGCCATTCTGTGAGTCCGTCTCTCAATCCGGCTTTTAATGCATCCCTCACTCCACCTCTTCACAGTGGCCCAAGTCCTCCAGTTTTGTCTCACTACTACGATCAGCAGCAACAGCCACATCATCAACTGCCACAGTCGCAGCCATACTTTGAACCTACTTACCAGGAATCTGGGTTCAAGGGGCTTTCGGGCCCTCTTCCTACAGATGTTGCAGTTGAATTACAGGGAGTCTTAGAGAACCTAACTGGCACCAAGGAGTCTATCAAGGGGGCTAAGAATTGGTTCATGCAAAGGTCCCCATTTGCACCTGCGTTGGCTGAGGCCCTGCGTGAGCGAGTGCTTGCTTTAGATGATGATGTACGACAATTGCATATTATCTACTTGGCAAATGACATTCTATTCGACAGGTAAAAACTACCATATTTTCTTGCTTAATGATGTAGGAGTCATTTAAATTATCTGTTAATGATAGATGGTGATGAATTGTACTGCTATTTCTATTTTCTCACCATTGGGATAACCAGCGTAAGCATCCTTTAGTGTACACAAATTAATTTAGTAATTCATTCAGCTCTAGGATACGTGATTACCCCTTGAGATTTTGAAGATCATTGTCAAATGGTCCACGTTAGATATCCATGGACTTTGGTGATGCTCAACCAATTGATTTTGTTCATAGATGAGGTTTTGAGCATTTAGCAAATGGCATGTCCACATACCTCAACACAGAATGTCTTTGATTGGCTAAGGTTTCGGAACATTTAATGGCCTTGGGATTTGTATTTCTGTAGGAAACTGTAAACGCCCCGAACAACGTAGTATGCTTAACAATTATGATATTCGCTTGTTTTCGAGATTTAATATAAAAGAGAATGAACACTTAAAGCTGAAAATGAAAATTGCTCACAAAATTACAGCCATGAAAATGTAAAAGTAATGGAGACAAAATTGAGGGTTGAAGATGGGCAACCCCCCCCGAAGGAATGTATTTCTGCTCAACCCAAGTCCCTTAGAGAAGAGCTCAGTTACAATCAACCTGAGAGTGAGAAGAAGTAATTCTCACTCTCACAAGATCATGCAAAGATGTACAAACACACATGCATTATCTATTATGCAATGATAAGAACTGATTTCTTTACAATATGAGAGAAGAAAAAGGGAAATTCAGCCTTTCTCCATCGTTGATCAGCAGTGAAGAGTTCTGACGAAGATGTCCCAGGAACTCCTACAAGAATTTCTGATGAAGAGGCTCATGCATCTGCAAGGAGCGTCATGGACACCAGCGATGGGGAATGCATTCCTGTGGAAGCCCCAGTTGCAGATGCTTCCTTATCTTCTTACAAGGAGGAGGAGAAAGGGAAAGCACAGACTCTAGAGCTGTCAGATGTTGATGTAACTCATAACTCAGATGGTGGCTTCTTTGCTGTATGCGAAGATGCCAAGGCTACTGAACTTTTGAAGGATGATAAATTGCCACACGTTGAGAGGGGTTGTCACATTGTTTCATTTCCCATGGAATTGGGCACTAATGAACGTCACGATAGTAAGTTTGCATCTGAGCTAGACTCTGTACCTCACACACCTTGGGATGAAGCAACTGGAAAGGGAGTGCCAAGTGCTACTTTGTCTCAACTTCTCTCTGAGAGTACTGGCCAGGTGGTGCATATTGCATCCTCAGCAAGTGGTTCTGCGTCATTTCGTGCTAATCTAGCAAGTGGAGAGCAATATGCGCCCAGAGTCTCTCCTATGAAAGCTGCGTACATGGCTAGCTCAAGTTTGAAGCGTCTAGGCGCTATCATTCCTGACTACTTCAGTCCCTCTGCTGCTACCCTTGTGGAGTCCCCAGTTGGAAGTCTTGCTTCTCGGGATTCTTCTGGAGTTCAGTATTCTTCTGATACGGATCTCACTCACTCACAAAAGAAGTTGGGCTCCTCTCAAAAGTCTATAGTAGTGATCGTTCCACCCAAAGAACCTGCAAGAGGTTTCAAGCGCTTGCTGAAGTTCGGTCGAAAAAGTCGCGAAACACCAGATATCATTGTGAGGGATGGTGTATCTGCATCTGCCCCTTCAGAAGGTGACGACGAACTCGAAGAGGTCAACAAGGAAGCAAATAAGCACTCCTCTAATATAATACTCCAAAAACTGAAGCTTCAAGAGAGGCTTATAAAAGATTATGGTAGTGGTAGTCATGCCAGTAACACAGACACAGGACCAGGTAAGCTCTATTGTTCACTTTACTGTTTGTATTATGTATTTCTTTGGTATAAAAGTTTCACAAGAATAAGTGGAGCCTAAGTGAAGGAGGTCAGTGGCAGTTATATTTTAGATTCCATCTTATCTTTTTCATTTTTTTAAAATGCAGACCTATCTGTACAAAGCTCCATTGTTCCATCTAATTTTAAGCTTCAATATGATCATGCTCATGGGAGTACAAAGCTCAAAGGTAGCTTCTTCTGTTGATTTGCATTGATAGCTTTCCACTAGACGAAAGTTGTGTAGCTGAACATATTTCTTTTTATACCTGTTACAGCACCATGATCATTCTTTTCTTCGTCGACTTCTCGTTGCTGTAAACTTGGGCTGATTCATGATGAACATAGACTTGATATTTTTTACACTGTTGAGCAGGAGCAATCTTCTCAATGTATTAGACTTTCTGAAGCGGCCAAATTCTGCTCAACTGGTATCAGGCACAAGAGACCGTGTAAATTTGCATGACAAGTTCAAGAGCTTGTATGTGCAGATGTTTCCTGGTTCTATTGAAGAACTGGAGAGTAAAGCTGCAGCAAAAGCTAAGCAAAGAAATGCTGGCTCATTTTGGGACACAGTGATGGATGCCAAAGTTGGCAGCTTCAAATTTGGTTTCTGAAATGCAGTTTTTTAGTGACCGCTATGTTTAGGCAGGTAATACTCTCTACAATCTTCCTGGTGCATGGTGAGAAAACTAACATATTTGCCCTGAGTTGTATCATGTGATACCTTATTAGGTTCGTTGGCATGCAAAGTCAACTTTGTACCGATTATCCCATTTGCCTGCTGGTGGCATAAAGAAGTTCTCTTTGGTGCTCAAATCATATGCAAGGAAATATAATGAAGTCAAAAATTTATATTTAGCAGCCTCATTGTCTTCATGTCTTTGCCATGTAGTAGCGTATTATTTTTGTAGCTTCATACCCTAAATGTTGAGGGTGGTTGAGATGTGACCAAAATGTCAGTGTTGATACACTCGTCATTTTCTTAATGTTGGCCTCTACTTTGTGTCTCATAAGAACATGAAGAACTTTTTGCAATCTGAGTAGGGACTCCTGCTTTTTCGAGCTCTTGGCATCAAGGGTTGAACTATGGAGTGATCTCACAAGGACACACTTGCCTCTCTTCTCTATATGGAATGCTGCGCTTTCTTTATTATTATTTTTTTACTCCATGGCATGCCCAATATTGGCAAAGGGCTGATGTGTTTCACCGCACTACGTTTTACAAGATGGACAGTTGCTTCTTATTGCTGTATTGGCCCTAATAGCATGGATTTGAACCTGCATAGGTGTTTTTCTTTGTCCTAATGAAGGTTCTTAGTCAAGGTTGGAAAGCCACTCTCTAGTTGCAGTATCAAATACATTTGACAAAGATCTGCAATCAGACAAGCCAGTTTTTTAGATTACTTTTGAACCGAGTGCTTTCAAGTGCCACATACGATGTTAAGGAAACTTTTCACATAAAATGTCTTCTCCATCCAGTGCCTCAAGTGAATGGGCCTGGATGATTCAGCAAAAGGCTCGACACATGTCCCATGGACAAGAATGGTCTTTCTCTGAATACCTAGCTAAGTGTCGTTGGAGGGTCCTTCGCTAGAAAATGTCTCTATGGGTTGCATTTAAAGGCTGTGTTAGCTTGGAACTAAGTGCTAGAAGTGGGCCTGAATGATTATTGCAGCTCTGACAATGTCTATCTTAGTACCCAAATGTGCTAGATTGTCACACCTAGCATAGTTCTGTTTTAAGAATTTATCAAAGCAAGGTCTTAGTGCCCAAGTGTGCCAGATTGTCACCTAGAATACGTCTATTTTAAGACTTTATTAAAGCAAAGTCTAGACTCATGCAAGCCCTATGCAGTCTGGCATTATGAAGTTGTGTAGCAGAAATGTTGAGAGTAGACCTGTTTTTCTGTTACTAAGCTATCAAAAATTTTTTTGGCGTCTTCCATCTTTCTACTAATGGACAGTTTTGTGGATAGAAACATTTGTGTAGCTGAATAGCATAATATTTAATTGTGGAAGGAGTGGTTGCACACATGGTCATAAGCCATAGTTGCCATGGTTTGAAAGCCTATGAGCCATGCGAATATGTGCGAAATAGAGTCATAAAATGATACTCTTACAAGGTTATCACACCAAATCAATATGGTGAAGCATGCAATACTGTCATTATTTATTTATCTCTTCAAGTAAGCCTATTTGTGACTTCTGAGGGGTGTACCTATGGTTGAAGCTTGGCTCACCCAATGGTTCATGAAAGATTGGGTGGTTCAAGCAGTTAGGGTGTTCTTTTGTAATCCTCTCAAAGTCATGCCAATTTTGTCTTTTATGGATTGGAGAATATACTAGAAATAAAAAGATTGGATGGGTCTAGCAGACCTATTCTCAAGGAAATATTCTCTCCTTAAGTGCAGCTACTATTGTCCATCTATTCTTTGTCCCATTCTATTAGATGGGATGGCTATAATATACCTCTGCATGTGGTTCCAATTTTGACAACTACGCTCTTTTCTTTTTGTTTTCAGTTGTTTCCCACTTCAAAAGGGCATATGGTAGTGGTGGATCCTCATAGACATCTCTCAATTTTGTAGGTCTTACAAAGGCTGGTGCAATTGAGGCTATTAATACTTTTTTAACCCTTTATTCTTCCCAACTCCACCATCTAGTTGTATTTTGATACTCGTCGTTGATTCTTCAAGCAAGAGTTCAATTGCATATCTAACACGTGTATTTTTTTGCATATTCATTGGGCATTTTGCTTTCTCAATCTAGAAACTCATTGAACACTTCTCTTCATAGTTAGGGACTTCTCTTCATCGGGTCTGGCAATCCACTCTTGCGTAGTACCAAAGATCTTGTAATGTAAATTATACAGGGAGGGGGGGGAGAAATGCATAAGCTTAAAATTTTAAAATTACAGGAGGGTTATTATAATATACCACAAAGATAACAGGAGGTATATATTAAATAGGGCAAAAAAGGTTACAGAGGGGTTTTAAAATATGCCTTTGCACGCACGTGATATCCATGATTTTGTAAGGTGGACCCCCCGGGATCTTGCCATGGGAGAGAGCAGCTGTGCTTGTGCCACCTGAAGGAATAGAGGAGGATGCCACGGTGCTACTGAAGGAGGAGACGCCAGCGAAGCCATCGCCCTACTGTTAGTTTGCGCCCGCCGCTGCTGTCTGGTTGAGCCGTCAACTGACGGCCTTATTACCCCCCCCCCACGTGGTAGTCTGGAAGCTCACAAGCTTCCAAGGGGGGGCTCTCTTAAGCCCCTTTCACCCCCCCCTCCCGGGTTTTTAAAAAAACCCTTAAGGCCCTTTCACCCTTGTGCAAAAAAAACCCCTTCCCTTCACTTTGGTGTCACTCCCCCCAAGAACACAAAGGTATTAAGAGTCTTATTACTTTTCCCCCTGTGTATAATCTCTAAAATCCCCTTTTCCCTAGCTTTGAGCCCACTCCCCCCCTGTGATTTAACCTTTAAGCCCTTTCTTACGAGCTTCAAAAACCCTTTTTATTACCCCCCGTGTTTAAAGCATTATATAACCCTTCCCATAGTTGGAACCCAACCCCCGTGTTTTTTTTTAATTTTCCTTTAGCCTTCCTCATTGGCCTCGGAATCATTTCCCCCCCTACGTGTGTAAACTCTCATAAGCCCCTTTTCTCCTAAATTGCCTAAGGGTCCTTAGACCCTTACTTATAACCTTTACGGCTATTATTTTCCCTTAAAGCTCTCTTACACCTTGTGTCTTTTCCACACCTTGTTATTCCCGTTCGTGCGAGCTTACAAAGGCCATTAAGCCTTCCCCATGGCTTCAATGGGTCGTAATTGTAAAAGTTTCTAAAACACCCTTTCGAATTCCTGAATTCAAGGAGGGAGCCTTCCAAAAACTACTTTTGACGAACGGTGCAAGGGAGCGACGGTGAAATTCTAAGGAGGAGTTGTAAAGCTGCTTCCACGTTCGACGGACCACATTTGCGATGCCTCCTAAGAAAGTCCAAGGCGTAGCCGCGGGAGGATCATCTCCCGGTATCCATGTGGATATCTCACCCCAAAACCACATTTTTTTTCTTCTTGGCTTTAATTCGGTTTTAAGTCGATCATGCAAAGAGAAATTGTTAGGGATAGGATATATTTGTCCGAGTTATTTGTAATGAAGGAGTTTGGCTTATTTGAATGAATGATAATGTATAGAACTTAGTTTCCTTTGAATTGTATCAAGCATTATAAATTACGAGCAAGATTATCCATTTACTATAGTAGTATATTTTAGTTAAATCCTAAAGGTATAGAAATTATATCTTGCACCATTAGTATTATTCCTTTCGCAACGAATCATTGTAAATGGTTAAATTCATGAAAGGTTTCTTTCGTTGCTCAAATTACTAGGAAGATATCATTGCTAATTGCACATCTTAGCAAGGGAAATGTTTGTTATTTGGCATGAGTTCATCTGCAAGGAAAAAGGAAGTTTAAATTGAACTGTATTCATTGAAAAGTAAATTGCCACAAGGATAGCAAAACCGTGACAAGACAATTAATATTACCTTCCAAAAGATAACTAAACCAATCTAAACATAGAAAGATTCATACCCTAAGCACTTGACTACTTTCCTTATTGTAGGGTCAATAAATTAGTAAAGATAAAGAACTAGGGTTTGTCCCTAAGGTTCTTAAAAAAAGAAAACCTAGGCCCGACATACGTCAGCTTAAAGGATCTAAAACAGATTATTCCATCGCAGGACTTGTGCAGCAAGTACGAAATCATTTTGTCTTGTGATTGATTCACAAGGAGAAAGGGTAATAACCCTCAATAAGGACGGCAGATCCCTACGCAAGTTATCTTGCAAAAAGATGTATTTTTGGATATCCTTCTAAATAAGGAAAGTTGTAAAACTGGAAACTAGCATATCTAAGGAACTTTAGGGTTAACCAAGTTGGGTTAATAAGGTATGCCCTACACCGGAATGTAAAAGATCTTGCCAATTTACAAGACACCTTGGGAACGAGTGCTGATACACTCAAAAAGGAAAGAACACTTCCTTAACAGTTTGCCAAACAACACGGTTGATTAATGGAAATGTTTTTGCTTGCTAGAGATTTTAGGGCTCTGTTTAAATTATGAATTACAAACTAAATGAGTACCTATACTTCAGGTTAAAGGCCTGAAGGAAGAGGCAGTTTCAGTTACCCCCGACTACTTGCCTAACCCTAACCAAGCGCGCCGAGAACGTGGACCGAACCCGCCACGAGAGGTCTCTCCGTTGAGCTCTACTTGGAGTAGGATGACACTTGGGTGCCAGGGGGGGCTCTCGCCGTAAATCCCTTGCCTTCCGAGTCCTGCACAAGAGGCTAACATGACTCGGGATTGGATCTCGAGGCCCGCATACTAGTTTACGGGCAGAAGCTTGGAATAGTGATCACTATGGATTACTGGATAGCCTTCGGGCGGATTATGGACAAGCCTACGGGCGGAACTCCTTGTATTTCAAAGATAAAATGATGAAATGTTGAAAAGAACTTGCTTGATATTGTTTTTCTATGTCACGTGATAAGATTACGTGAAGAAACCAATGCTTAACAAGATTAATTAAAGAAGCTGATTGTTATATGTCAAATTAATGTGTTAGATAATTACATAACTAAAACAAACCAAGGAAAGTGCGGAGGATGGGCCATGGGTCCGTCCTACGGTTGGGTGGTCTCGGTTAGCTGGGAACTTTTCTCAAAAATCTCGAAGAACAGCGGGATGATGATCATCATCAAAATGAATAACGAGAATGATGACCTAGAGTTACGTCTTACCCGATTTACGCTGTTTTAGGGGAACGGAATAGGACTATGCCTTATGGCAGAGAGGTTGAGCTTTGCATCCCTCTCGTTTCCCATTCTCCTTGAACCAAGTGCAGCGTGAATCCGCTTCGAACCTGGCATTTCTGCGTAAAGTAGTTCGCTTGGATCTGACGCTAGTTGCTGTTAGCTAATGACCAATCAGGAAAACCCTAATTCCAGTCGATCCTAAGTGGGAACGGCCAGGATACTTTTGCTACGTGGCAGACGCGAGAAGACTTAGCCCGTAACATTCCATGGGAGTGCCAGGCAGAGTTTTCTAGACATCCTTTCTAATGGACTGCTAAGACGTGTCCTGGATGATACTAGTGGACACGTTACAGTTGGTATTAGAGCCGACCAAACAACATAATTGTTTTTATGAGATCTCAATAAAATGAAGTAAAGAAATTGTTGCTGTCCAAACATTTTCTCATCTTCAATGCTGTCTTGCAGAATTATGAAGCGTGGAACGAGTTTTTGGTATTTCGGGTCATGTTTATGACTGCAATGCATTCTCCCCTTTATAGATAAAGAATTGGGATGATGAACATCCTGGAGCAGATTTATAATCCATCATCTTTATACATAAAACAAAGATGGACGGGGTCTTTAGGAATCTACTATATAGCCGCCCACCGGTTTGCTTATCTACAGACCAACCTAAAGAGGATTAAGTGGTTGGAAGACTTGAAAGTCATGAAGCTGTTCATTTTTGTGAAAGCTCACGTAAATTCGACTTTACATATTCAAGGTCGGAGGGTTGAAATGAACTCATATGTATATGAGGAAGTAACCCGTGTAATCCCAGCCGACAGGATTAAAGTGTTGGGCCGCCATGAGAAGTATGGATTCCAACGGAAAGGGTATCCTGAACTTCCAATGAATTATCGATTCCTAAAGATCCATGACCCAAAACCCTACTATTACACAGTTCCTGTAGACAAATGCAATACAACGTTGTTGTAATATTCCCACCTGTGAATATTGACGTCCCGCACACGACGTAAACCTTGTGCAAAGGTTATCTCTTGCATTGAAATTAATGGCAGTGTAATGTGTGACCCGCACGCGAGAAATGGGGTCCTCCGCATTGGTAAATCAAAACCGAAAGTTCAAAACCGCAAGTCTCACAAAAACACCCTCTTGGGAGGGGCAATTTGAATAATTCAAGGCAATTTTTTTTATTTTTACCCCTTTTTCTCCAGCCGATGCATGGCTGGAGAAGAGGGAGTGTGGGGAGGATGGGGATATGAAAGTCGTGGCCTGCATGGGAGGGGGGAAACCCATGCAAGGGGGGTCACGTGGTGGAGGCCTTCTCCCCCCCCCATGCCTATATAAACACCCCCTAGCTAGAGGGGGGGATGCTAGAGGGAGGGCCGTGCTGGAGAGAGGTCGCGGTGCTGGAGAGAGGTCGCCGTGCTGGAGGGAAAGCCGCCGCGCTGCCGCCACAGTCCGCCAGCCGCCATAGTTCGCCGCCACGGCCGCCAGACCGCCACAATCCGCCGCCCCGCCTGGATCACGACCCCCCCCCCCCTCGACGTTGCTGCTGACGACTAGAAGCTTCTTAGAAGCTTCTTAAAAAGCTTCTAAGGGGGCTTCTTAAGCCCCCTTCCCACTAGATCCCCATAAAGTCCATTCATACCCCCCCCCCCCCCGGGACTTTGAAGAGAAGAGGAATAAGCTATAAAGCCCTCCCGCAAGATCCTTCGTAAGAGGCTTCCCGCAATTAGAATTCAAAGGCCACAAGCCATCCGTGAACCCATTCCTAGCCACTCGGGTTTTTCCTAAAGAATTCATCCGCAAGCACCATTTATCCAAAGTCCCGCGAAGGAATCTCCTACGTACGAGGGAAAAAGGCAAAGGTCTGGAGGCTGCATACCAAGGCAAGTCAATTCATAGACCGCAAAGGCAACCCAGAAGCCGGAACCAAGCCTACAATGGCCCCTAAAAAGTCACAAGGTGCGCCTGCGGGAGGTTCATCTCCAAGCATTCAAGTGGATATCTCCCCGAGCCCTCAAGTCCAGGTTTTTTTCGAGTTTATTCTCGCATAAAGAAATGTTTAGGCGCGCTTAATTCCATAAGGGAGAATGCATTTTATGCTTATTTTTAATGTGGCAGCGTTAAAAATACATTTGATAAATTATCTCTTTAAACATTAGATAAGGTTGATGCATGTCATGAAATTGAAACGGTTGCAAGTCCGGAGTTGTCCGCCTTAAAAGACTAGCTGCATGTTGCTATTTTGGAACATTATCAAAGTAATGAGTCTAAACATGTAGGGCAAAGAAATGAAATTGATAAGTGCATTAGGTTACTAGACATGGTGGGAATAAGCGTGTGCCGCATTTTAGGCAACATCTTCCTTGTAATGATTCATGAGGAAAAGTTAACACCCATAAGATATTATCCGAAAAGAAATAGAAGAGTACGAAAATGATCTTATGGACTTGCAAGTAGCACGTAACATGGAATAAGTTAACACTAGCTTTAGTTTGGTATGAACTTCATTAACTACATTGTAGCTAGGGGAAAGTTGCGTGTTGCATAGTCATCATGCAGAAATTTCATTCATCAGGAGCCGTGTTTAGGAAAGGTCGCATGGTTTATCAAAGCATGGGATTCTAAAGTGTAGACAACAAGGTTGTAGGCATGGTTATTTGATGTAAGTCCTAGTAGATCCTAGGAAAGCTAGTACTCAGATTATCATGCATTTTTACTATACCAAGGAAAGATAGAGTTATTGTGAACCATGTGATGCGTAGAAACAATGAATCACATGTTTACATGTATTGCGGTAGTTGCAACTATTTTTTTTCCTCCTTTAGATCTAGTTTATTGTCTCTAGGAAGGATTCATCCTTGTCGCGAGACAAGCATAGTGAATTACCCAAATCATCTAGCCACAAAGGATTTCGTATTCACATGAATCAGTCAAAACGATAGATAACCCAAACACTAACTAGGGATTAGCACGTTAAGGATTCGGCCAAGTTTTCCCATTATCGCTAAATCAGAACCTTCAAACCCAATAGTCCTAACCACATTCCCAAAATGTTGAGCTAATTGGATGCTCATGTAAACAATAATCTAGGATTCCTACCTTAAGGACCAAGCATTTAAAATGATGAAACTCGAATTGAGTTGGAACCCTAGGACTAAACATTGTCGATTTTAGTGAAATTAAGGATGGGGTGGGTAAAAGACAACCTAAACCCTCCCTCTCGTCTGAAGTTAATTCCGTGACCTGAATACGCCATTCATTAGGTGAAATGATCTTTTGGAATGGAGACGACACTTGTGCAGTAAATTGCAACGTCACTTAGCCTTGCGGGTTGATCGTAAGAAGTTTTGCCATTCCGTGGATTAAGGTTGGCAGGTTCTTGCGCGAGTTTAACTTGCAAGGGAAAAGGGTAGTCATCCTCTTGCTCTATCCTCATTAGGGAAAATTTGCCAAGTTAAGGGGAAGCTAGGTATTTGCCTGGACGCAAATGATTAGTCAATAAACTAAAGCGACATGGTCGCCGGAATCTACCATTAATAAAACCTAAAAGTATTGATAGGGTATGACCCTAACCCAAAGACGATAGGAATCTTGCCATGTTGCAATTGATTCCGGATCGAATGCGGGATGCATTCGGAGAGAAGGAGTCACTCCTTAACAGTTTGCCAGCTAACGTCCACGGGAATTGATTGTGCTTGTAACAATCTAGAAAGCACTGTTTGCATTGTCTGTTCAAGGAACTAAAGGATGAAAGATATCTAAATACTTCAGGTTGAAGGCCTGAAGGGAGAGGCAGCTTCAGTTACCCCCGACTGCCTGCCTGACCCTAACCAAGGGGGTTGTTGACCGCGCCGGGAACGTGGACCGAACCCGCCGTGAGAGGTCTCTCCGTTGAGTTCTACTTGGAGCAGGAGGACGCTTGGGTGCCAGGGGGGGCTCTGGCCGTAAATCCCTCACCTTCCGGGTCCTGCACAAGAGGCTAACGTGACTCGGGATTGGATCTCGAGGCCCGCATACTAGTCTACGGGCAGAAGCTTGGAATAGTGATCCCTAGCGGATTACTGGATAGCCTTCGGGCGGAATATAGACAAGCCTACGGGCGGAACTCCTTGTATTTCAAAGATAAAAGGATAAAATGATAATAAAGAAGTTGTTTGGCATTGTTTTCTTTATGTCCTGTGATAAGATTACGTGAAGGAACCAGTGCTTAACAGGGCTAATCAAGGAAGTTGTTTGTTATATGTCAAATTAATGTGGTAGGTAATTACATAACTAAAACAAACCGAGGAAAGTGCGGAGGATGGACCATGGGTCCGTCCTATGGATGGGTGGTCCCGGTTAGCCGGGAACTTTTCTCAAAATCTTCGACGAACAGAAGGATGATCATCGAAACGAATAACAAGAACGACGACTTAGAATTACCTATTACCCGATTCACGCTGTTTTAGGGGAACGGAATGGGACTATGCCTTATGGCAGAGAGGTCGAGCCTTGCATCCCTCTCGTTTCCCATTCTCCTTGAACCAAGTGCAGCGTGAATCCGCTTCGGACCTGGCGTTTCTGCGTAAAGTAGTTCGCTCGGGTCTGACGCTAGTGGCTGCTAGCTAATGACCAAACAAGAAAACCTTAATTCCGGTCGATCCTAAGTGGGAAACGGCCAGGACACTTCCGCTACGTGGCAGACGCGGAAAGACCTAGATTGTAAAACCCGTAACATTCCATAGGAGTGCGGGGCGGAGTTCTTTAGACAGCCTTTCCGATGGACTGCCAAGACGTGTCCTAGAGGATTCTAGTGGACACGTTACAGTTGTTCTCCCCAAACTGAATGTAATGATTAGCTTATTATCACACGAAACGTTGTATTCAAAAAGGCTATGCCCATGTAGATACAAATAAAGACTTCTTTTTATCAATATCTAGCTGTGGATAAGAGTTGTTAAAAAGTGAAGTAGCTACATTGTTTACGAGATAGCTAAACTAAAAATGAAAGATAAGCTAACGTCGATTATCATATAATAACGTTTAGAAAACTTTTATCCAGGCACAACCCCAGGTACAGGTTCCAAATTCGCCTCCTACATCAAGTATTGCTGTGACCCAGGAGAAGAAGTTCCTCCTCAAGCAGATAAAGCCACCCGAGTTTGACGGGAGAGGCAGATTCGTCCAAGCTGATGCTGAAATTTGGATTGAATCCATGGAGGATTACTTTGAAGCAGCTGGTAGTGCACCTACCAATCAAGCCATGCTCGCCAAGTTAAAGCTCATCGGCGAAGCCAGACTTTGGTGGAAGCAATGGTGCAGGGATCAAGGGATTTCAGAGGGGTCCGTTACCTGGGAGAAGTTTAAGAAAGACGTGCAGGGAAGATATTTACCACCTGCATATCGTACACAGAAAATGAATGAGTTCTACGAGCTAAAATAGCTACGACTCACTCTTGATGCATACTACTCTAAATTCATCTAACTTTTAAAGTATGCGCCATAGATGGACATGACGCAGCAGGTGTCCAAATTTTGTGCGGGCTTAAATCCACCCATAAATACCCATCTCGAATCTATGCGTCCATCAGACCTTCAGGATGCACTCATTCGAGTGGCGCCTATAATTCAAGAGGTGCAAGCTAGACCAAGGGGTAACAAAACTTGGTCCTATAGTGACCCGAACAGAGGAGCATTCAGACCTCAAATGAAGAGAGTTCAAGGTCATAATCAGGGACAAAGGAAGAAAGCAAGGACAAATAGCGTCAACAACTTTGTTCCTACTCAAAGTAATGGCCGAAACCTCCGTTGTTTCCACTGCAATGAACCCAGTCACTTCAAGAGGCAATGTCCCAAGCTCAGGGAGGACATCGCCAAACGCCTTTCCAAGGAGCAGGCCACGGTCAAGGAGCCATTACCCGTGGGAGAGGAAGAACCACTTGCATTGCCAATAGGCAAAGATGCGAAGAAGAAGAAGAGGAAGATTCAACCATGGAAGCTGAATTCGAAAAAGCGACAGTCCATGCCGCTTTACACAAGAAAGGGCCGAATCGCCAGTTCTCGGTAATTCAGACACCGTCGGACTATCAAGGTAAAGGTTTCAAAACCTTGATTGATTGTGGCAGTACACATTCCTTTATCTCATCAGCATGTGCAAAAAGTTTAGGAATAACCATAGTAGAAGCACCAACCCTACTTGTGGAGTTGGCAAACGGTCATGAGGTAACTTGTACCAGGCAAACTGCTAAGGTGGAATTCTTTTTGGGAGGAAAGAAAACTTCAGTCAAATTCAAAGTCATGAATTTAGGTATCCATGAGTGTCTACTCGGGATGGATTGGCTTAAGCCCAACGATGCCCACATCCACTGTAGAAAGGGTAAGTTTCCTTTCAAAACTCTGAAAGGGAATTTCTCACAACTCAAGGTGAGGTAGGAGTGCCAAGAATCCAATTAGCCAAAGTATCTCGGATCATAAAAGGAGTCAGAAAATGATTACCTGTTTACCTGATCAAACTTAACAAGTTAGATCAAAAGCAAGAATCTCATGAAGGATCTTCTTGGCTAAAGGAATACACTGACGTATTCCTTGTGGAATTGATTGAACTTCCGCCTCAAAGAGAAGTAGATCATGAGATTAGGCTAGTACCTGGAGCTGCACCAATTGCAAAGAGACCTTATAGAATTAATGTCCATATCGGAGGCAATTGAGTTGAAGGAACAACTCAAGCAACTGTTAGATCAGGGTTACATCCGGCCTAGCAACTCACCGTGGGGAGCTCCAGTATATTCTAGAAAAAGAAAGATGGGACACTTCGACTATGTATTGATTACCGAGGGTTGAATCAATCAACAGTCAAGAACAAGTATCCTATTCCTAGAATAGATGAGCTTCTCGATCGTCTTCAAGGTGCAAAGATATTCTCCAAGATTGATCTCAGGTCAAATTACTATCAGATAAGGATCAAGGAAGAAGATATTTCAAAGACGGTCTTCAATACAAGATATGGGAACTTTGAGTTCCTGGTTATGTCATTCGAACTTACAAATGCACCTGCCACCTTCAATAGATTAATGCAAGATATCTTTAGGCCATATCTTGATGATTTCGTGCTTGTCTTCTTCGATGACACTTTATTCTATTCTAAATAGGAAGAAGATCATGAACCTCAACTTCAGATTGTCCTTGAGACAATGAGGTCTCATAAGCTGTATGCAAAAATGAAGAAGTGTGCATTCTTCAAGCGTCAGATTGAATATCTGGGATTCATAGTATCATAAGAAGGAATATCAGTAGACCCAGCCAAGGTCAGAGATGTGCTTGAATGGCTAATACCAGTATCCGTCAAAGAGATACGTAGCTTTCTTGGATTGACAGGATGGTATAGGGTGTTCATCAAAAACTATGCTTTGATTGCAGCACCTCTTACAGACTTACTAAAGAAGCAGACTTCCATTACATGGTCAACTTCCGAACAAAATAGCTTCGACAAATTGAAGCAAAGTTTGGTATCAGCGCCTATTCTAAAACTTCCTGACCTTAATAAGGAGTTCAAGGTAGTAACTGATGCTAGCATTCTTGCCTTGGGGTGTGTACTTATGCAGGAAGGTCATCCAATAGCATACTCTTCAAGGAAATTGAAGAGTCATGAAAAGAATTATGCCACGCATGATCTGGAATTACTAGCTGTCATCCATGCTACTAAAGCTTTGGAGACACTACCTGTTGGGTAACAAGTTTACTCTAGTAACCGATCATAAGAGTCTCAAATGGATTTTTACCCAGAATGAGCTCAACATGAGACAACGTCGATGGATTGAAGTATTGGAGGAATATGATTTTGAAATCAAGTACCGACCAGGGAAGGAGAATGTAGTTGCCGATGCACTCAGTTGCAAGGCATTCCTAAATTCCCTACGGAATCCATCAACGGCCAGATCTCTGGCTACAAAAGTATCTATGCCAAACAACCCTATACTTGAACTAGTTAGAGAGGAAGCATGACATGATTTGGCCTATCAAACAATGATAAAGGAAATATCTACCAAGGAGCAGAATCAGAAGTTGCAAGCTAAGTATCAGGAATTTTCCATTGATAATGGACTTGTCTACTACAGAACAAGGCTGTGTATACCAGCAAGCCAGTCACTTAAGCAGAAGATATTATGGGAAGCTCATGATTCTCCTTTCGCAGGACATCCTGGCTATGCTAAGACTCTTAATGCAGTTAGGAAGAGCTATCATTGGGAGAGGCTTAAAGGTGATGTTCTCAAGTATGTCACTAAGTGTTTGTCTTGCCAACGTATCAAAGCCGAACATGTCATGATGCCAGGGAAACTGCAACCGCTTGACATTCCCCAAATGAAATGGGAATTCATCAGTATGGATTTTGTTGTGGGCTTAACCCAAGTCCAAGGAGGATACAATTCCATTATGGTTGTGGTTGACATGCTTACCAAGGTTGCACACCTAATTCTAGTAAAGACAAACTATAAAGCCTCTGACATTACAAGATTGTTTATCAAGGAGATATTCAAGCTACATGGGTTACCTAGAAGAATCATTAGTGATCGAGATTCTCTCTTCACATCATACTTTTGGAGAGCTATCTTTGAAGCTATTGGGACTCAACTCTGTTTTAGCACCGCTTACCATCCCCAAACGGATGGCCAAATAGAGCGAGTAAATCAAATCATCGAAGATATGCTTTGGGCATACTGCTGTCGAGAGCCGAAGAGGTGGATTCAATACTTGCCGTTAGTTGAATTTGCCTACAATGCTTCTTACGAGCAGAGCATTCTGATGACCCCTTTCCAGGCATTGT
Organism: Lygodium microphyllum; assembly: GCF_053477565.2. NCBI lineage: Eukaryota > Viridiplantae > Streptophyta > Polypodiopsida > Schizaeales > Lygodiaceae > Lygodium > Lygodium microphyllum. The sequence goes on along the minus strand of NW_028229514.1, from coordinate 5,930,487 downwards.
ATGGTCATGATTGTCGAAGTCCCCTAAACTTTTTTGATCCAACCCTAAGAGTTGAAGCCTCAAGACAGATGTTGGAAGACATGGATGATCAAATAAAGTCAATAAGACAAGACATACAAGCGGCCAAGGATAGACAAAAGGCATACGCAGATTTGAAACGTCAAGATAGAGTCTTCGAAGAAGGAGACATGGTCTTCATTCGTGTACGCCCTAAAAGGAGTTCTCTATCTCTAGGAGAATGCAAGAAGCTAGGTCCAAGGTATTGTGGGCCGTACAAAATCCTCAAATGCCTAGGACCTAGTGCTTATAGATTGCAACTCCCTGAGAACCTAAAGGTTCACAATGTATTCCATATCAGCCTATTGAAAAAATATGTACCCAACCCTAATCATGTATTGACTAGAGTTTAATCTACTTCATGCAGTTCAAGAATCATTTCCATGCCTTGCAAATTCCTACGGATTATTGGCAACCTTCTTTAAAGAATCATTTCGAAACACCATATTGGGGAATACGGGAATTTCCCATATGTTTGGGAAATGTGGTCAAATCTTTGGATTTGTCATAACTTGAACACTATAACTCCAAATCGAGCATTCTATAGCTCAATAGATCTCATTCTCCAAGCGCTTTCCAATGATAGGTCACATCATATGGTTTTGAGAAACTTATGGGAATGTTATCCGGGTTCCACCTTTTTAGTATTTAAAAAATGGAAATTGGGAGATTCCCAAACTCACTAATATTGCATTTCGAAGAAAAGATGTTCAATAATATGACATGCAATTTATTCCTTCAATGCATAATCAAAGTATACTACCATTATTTTGACTTGTAAAGATGGGCATTAGTTAGTCTAAGCTCGTTACTTTGCAATGCTTAAAAAGCACTTGTTCGGAATGCATAGAGATCTTATGCTCTTCTTTTTCATTCGTTGAATACAAATAACTGATTCCTTGATCGAAGTTTAGTTACATTGATTTAGCCAAAGTACTTTAATCGAAAAAATTGCATCCTAATTTCTTAAATGATCCATGCACAATCGAAATATTACGATGTTAATCAAATTTAGGAAGAAAAACCTGGACTTGTGGTGAAGTATTCACATGGATGTTAGGAGATGATCCTCCTGTGTTTGCGCCTTGTGCCTTCTTAGAAGCCATCTCGAATTCGGGCTTTTCGCCTTGCATGTAGATTTATGATCTTGGCCATCTCCTTCACACGCGAAACTCGCTTTGTGACCATTTGCACCATCATTTGGAATGGGCTTTAGAAGGATTTATAGGTTTCCTCTCAATTCCCGAGAATGCAAGGTGAAAGAATGCTTCAGGCCCTAGTTTGTAAAACCCGCTTGTAGGGGTAAAGGAAAAAGAAAGGTCCACGAAAAGGGGGTTTAAAACCCGGCTAATGGAATGAAAAGGGGGAAAAAGGGGCTTACTTCTCGGGGGGTTATATATAAAGAAAAACACAAGGAAAGGGCCTTATGAAAGCCTCATAGAAAGGGGGCTTTAAAGTATTTTAAGGAATTTTGTTGGGGGGGGGGAAGAAAAAAGGGGTATAAAATAAGCTTGGAAAGGCTTTAATCCCGGGGGGTTTTGGGGTTATAAAAACCTACCTAAGAGGCAATAGGAAAGGGGTTTAAAGGTGGCAAGGACTTATATATCAAAGGGGAAAAGGAAGGTGTAAAGGACCGCCTATGAGGGGTTAAATCCCAGGGTGTGGAAAAGCGGTTAAAAAACCTTCAAGAGGAAGGCTTAAAAGAAACCCATAGAAAGGGGCGCTTAGCTCCTCCCCTTAGAAGCTTTCAAGAAGCTTCTAAGAAGCTTCTGTGGTTAACAGAAACCACGTGGAGGGAAGGGAATGACTTAACGGCGGCGTGTTGGTGGCAAATGGCAATCTTCAGCGGCTTCTTCCCTCCGTGACGGTGCACTTAAGCCTTCGGGCGGCGGTCTTGCTCCTTCTTGACTCCCCTTAGACTCGCGACGTCCCGTCCTATCTCATAGCCTTCCTTCTCCTCTATGACAGCGTCAACAGTGTGACGGCTTCCCTCCTTTCCTACTCCCCTCCCACAAGCTTTTATAGCTGAGGGGAGGGGTCCTCCCTCCCCCATGCGGTCTTACACATGGAAATTTCCCTTCTGCGAGCTCCAGCAAGGAGCTTAATCACCTTTGCTATTCCCCTCTCCTCCAGCACACCTGTCGGCTGGGGGAAAGAGGGGATAATAAAAAAAATTGTCATATTTCTAAAAATTATCCCTTTTGGCCTCCTAAGAGGAGGTTCGTATGAAGAGCACGGGTTTTCATTAACTCATAGTCCTAAGTCTCAATTGGCCCGTGGAGACTGTAATGTCCGCGACCACAATGCCGATAATCCTTTGCGTGAGTATCATGGGTTTTAGAAATATTATCACGGAAATATTACAATCTCTCCCCCTTGGAGGAATCGAGATGTCCTTATCTCGAGATAAACTGGGGATATTGATGGTTGAGAGTGCTTTCATCTATCCAAGTGGCATTCTCCTCAGGATAATCTTTCCATTGGACGAGGCATTCTCTCAAGGTTCTGGATCTCAATTATCTCTCCCTAGCATCTAAGATCTTGTTAGGCCTTAGTTCAAGGACTCCTTAACTAGGCATTACAACTTGTTGGTCATCAAGTACATGGTTAGGATTAGGTACATACTTCTTGAATAGGTTGATATGGAATACATTATGAACCTTTAGGCTCTCCGGGGGTTCAAGTCTATAAGCATTTGGTCCTAGGCACTTGAGGATCTTGTATGGTCCACAATACCTTGGACTTAGCTTTTTGCAATATCCTAAGGATAGGGAACTCTTCTTTGGGCGTACGCGAATGAAGACCATATCTCCTTGTTTGAAGGTTCTATCTTGTGTTGAAGGTCGTCTTTGGGATATCTTCATCCTTGATCCTTATCTGATAATAACCAGACCTGAGATTAATCTTGGAGAAGATCTTCGCACCCTGAAGATGATCAAGAAGCTCATGTATTCTAGGAATAGGGTACTTGTTCTTAACAACTGATTGATTCAACCCTCTGTAAAAAATCAATACATAGTCGAAGTGTTCCATCTTTCTTTTTCTGGAATAGTACTGGAGCTCCCCATGGTGAATTGCTAGGACGAATGTAGCCCTGATCTAGCAATTGCTTGAGTTGTTCCTTCAGCTCAATTGCTTTCGTTATGGACATTCTATAGGGTCTCTTCATAATTGGCATAGCTCCTAGTACTAGCTTGATCTCATGATCCACTTCTCTTTGAGGCGGGAGTTCTGTTAACTCTTTAGGAAATACATCCGTGTATTCCTTTAGCCATGAAGGTCCTTCACTAGACTCCCCCTTCTGATCTAACTTGTTGAGCTTAATCAAGTAGATAAGGTAGTCCTTTTCTAACTCCCTTTATAATTCGAGATGCCTTGGCCAATTGAATTTTTGGCACTCCACTCTCACCTTGAGTTGTGACTAAATCCCCTTCAGAGTTCCAAAAGGAAATTTGGCCCTTTCCACAATGAATGTGGGCGTCATTACGTTTAAGCCAATCCATTCTGAGTAGAAACTCATGGATACCTAGGCTCATGACCCTGAATTTGACCGAAGTCATCTTTCCTCCCAGAAAGAATTCCACCTTAGAATTTTTCTTGGTACAATTAACCTCACGACCATCTGTCAATTCCAAAAGCAAGATAGGTACTTCTACTGTGGCTATTCCTAATCTTTTTGCACAAGCTGGTGAGAGAAAGAAATGTGTACTGCCACAATCAATCAAGGTCTTGAAACCTTTACCTTGATAGTCCGACGGTGTCTGAATCACCGAGAACTGGTGATTCGGCCCTTTCTTATGAAAAGCGGCATGGACTGTCGCCCTTTCAAACTCTGCTTCCATGGTCGGATCTTCTTCTTCTTCTTACATTTGCTTATTGGCAATGGAGGCGGTTCTTCCTCTACCTCAGGTAGCGGCTCCCTGGCCACGGCCACTTCCTTGGAAAGGTGCTTGGCGATGTCGTCCTCCAAGATTGGGACATTTCCTCTTGAAATGACCGGGCTCGTTGCAGTGGAAACAACAGAGGTTTCGGCCATCGCTTTGAGTAGGAACAAAGTTGTTGACATTATTAGTCCTTGCTTTCTATCTTTGTCTCCGATTCTGACCTTGAACTCTCTTCTTTTGAGGCCTTAATGTTCCTCTGTTCGGATCATTAAAAGGCCAAGTTTTATTACCTCTTCGCCTAACTTGCACCTTCTGAATTATAGCCGCAGCTCGAATGAGAGCGTCCTGAAGATCTGTTGCGCACATAGATTCGAGATGGGTATTCACTGGTGGATTTAAACCAGCACAAAATTTTGACACCTGTTGTGTCATGTCCATCTGTGGTGGTGCATACTTAAGAAGTGAGACAAATTTAGTGTAGTATGCATCAAGAGTGAGTCCCCGCTGTTTTAGCTCGTAGAACTGATTCATTTTCTACGTGCGATATGTTGGTGGTAAGTATCTTCCCTGTACGGTTTTCTTCAGCTTCTCCTAGGTAACGGATCCTTCCGCGATCCCTTGATCTCTGCACCATTGCTTCCACCAAAGCTTGGCTTCGCCAATGAGCTTTAGCTTGGCGAGCATAGTCTAGTTGGCTCGTGCAGTACCGGCTGCTTCAATGTAATCCTCCATGGATTCAATCCAAATTTCAGCATCTGCTTGGAGGGACCTGCCTCTCCCATCAAATTCAGGCAGCTTAATCTACTTGAGAAGAAACTTCTTCTCCTGGATTACAACAGTACTTGATGTAGGAGGCGAATTGGAAATCCGTACCTGGGGTTGTGCTTGGATAAAGGTTTCTTAATGTTATTACTCGTTAATTGTTATGATTTATATTTCATCTTCATTTCAGCTATCAACCAAGCAATCTAACCACTTAACTTCTTATCAATTCTCATGAACAAAACATACATTGATAAAAAGATGTCTTATTGCATTTACATGGGCATAGCCCTTTCGGAATACAACATTTGTTGCGATGATAAGCCAACTGTTTACATTTAGTTTGAGGAGAATAATGTTGTATTACATTTATCTACGGGAACTGGATAATAGTATGGTTTTCGGGTCATGGATCTTCAGGAATGGGTAAGTCATTGGAAAATTAGGGTATCCTTTCCTTTGGAACCCATTCTTCTCATAGTGCCCCAACACCTTGATCCTGTCAGTGGGGATTACACGCATCACTTCCTCATATACATATGAGTTCAGCTCAACCCTCTGACCTTGAATATGTGAAGTTGAGTTTACGTGAGCCTCCACAAAAATGAACAGCTTCACGATCTTCAGGTCTTCCAACCACTTGATCCTCTTGACGTTGGTTTGGAGGTATGCAAACATGTGGGTGGCTATATAGTAGATTTCTGAGGCACTCTCCATCTTCGTTCCACATACAAAGGCGATGGATTATAAATATGCTCTAGGATGTTCATCATCTCTACCCTTTGTTGATAATCTGAGGAATGCATCGCAGTTATAAACATGAGTCGGAACACTAAGAACTTGTTCCATACTTCGTAATTCTGCAAGACAGCATCAAAAGTAAGGAAATGTTTGTAACAGCAATATTTGCTTTACTTTTTCTTATTAAGATTTCTTTAAAAAAATCCTTTATTGGTTTGCTCTGATACCAAATGTAACGTGTCCACCTGTTATCTTCTCGACACGTCTTAGCAGTCCATCCAAAAGGATGTCTAGAAAGCTCCACCCAGCACTCCCATGGAATGTTATGGGGTTTGCAATCTAGGACTTTCTGCGTCTGCCATGTAGCGGAAGTGTTCTGGCCGTTTCCACTTAGGACCGACTTGAATCAGGGTTTTCCCTATTGGTAATTTCTTGAACGGCAACTAGCGTCGAATCCAAGTGAACTACTTAACACAGAAATGCAAATTCATGCTGCACTCAGTTCAAGGAGAATGGGAAACAAGAGGGATGCAATGCTCGACCTCTTTTCCATAAGGCATAGTCCCATTTCATTCCCCTGAAACAGCGTAAACCAGGATTATTGTAACTTAGACTCTAGATCAACGCCCTTGCTGTTCGTGTCATTTGAACAATCTTTTTGCTATCCACCAAGATTGAGAAAAGTTTCTAGCCAATCAGGACCACCCATCTGTAGGACAAACCCATGGCCACATCCACTGCACTTTCCTCAGGTTGTTTTAGTTATCTAATTACCTACCACATTTAGTTGGACATGCATCAATCAGCTTCCTTAATTAGCCCATTAGGAACTGGTTCCTTTATGTAATCATAGAAATTTAAATAGATAAGCAATGTCAAACAAGTTCCTTTTCAACAGCTTATCATATTTATCTTTGGAATACATTTATAACATCTAGCCCGTAGGCTTATCCATAATCCTACCGAAGGCTATCCAGCAATCCACAAGGATTACTAATCCAATATTCCGCTCGTAGACTAGTATGTGGGCCTCGAGATCCAATCTCGAGTCACGTTGGCCTCTTGTGCTAGGCCCGGAAGGTGAGGGATTTATGGTCAGAGCCCCCTCTGGCACCCAAGCATCCTCCTTCTCCAACTAGCACTCAATGGAGAGACCTCTCGCGGCGGGTTTAGTCCACCTTCCTGGCGCACTTAGCAACCCCCTTGGTTAGGGTCAGGCAGGCAGTCGGGGGAAATTGAAGTTGTCTCTCCCTTCAGGCCTTCAAGCTGGAGCACTAGATATCTTTTCATCCTTTAATTCTTTGAGAAAACAAAGCAAAACAATGCTCTTAAAACTATTACAAGCACAATCATTTCCATTGGTCGTTATTTGGCCAATTGCTGAGTTAATCCTTCTCTCCTAATGCATCCAGCACTCGATCCGGGATCAATTGCGACTTGGCAAGATCCCCATGGATTTGTTTACTAACCCTTATATGCTTGGGTTAGGATCGTACCCTATTAATCCAACTTAACCAATATCTTAAGTCCTATTTAGCAGTAAATATGTTATTTCAATTTACTGATTGGTCCTTTGCTTCCAAGAAAATATCTAATCCCCGTATCTTGGCCACTTTACCCAAGAAAGGTACTATATCAAGACGATTATTCATTCTCTTGCAAGATAACTTGCGTAAGAATCTACCAATCTCATTTCGAGGAATTGGCCATTCCCTTGTCATCAAATCACAAGATCATGCAACTCTACAACTTGTTGCTAAGTGTCGCATCAAAACTATGGGACTATTTACCCATCGAATGGAGTCTTATAATCACGAAATCATGATTAGACATAACAATCCATTCGTGATTGCATTAGGCTGACATTGTTGGTCCTAGGGTTCCAAGTTCAAACCGAGTTTCATCTTTTTAGCGAGAGATCCTTAGGGTAAAAACCCTAGATCATTTCTCACAAGTATGTCCTACTGTCCCTACATTCAGTGAATGTGGACAAGTCTTTAGGGAATAGGAGTTTCAGCTTTGGCAATAAGAGCGACTAGGTCACGTCCTCAATGTGTTAAATCCTATTTTAGCTCTTTGGGATATGTTGCATTGAATTAACCCTTCCTAAACGAGTCCCTCGCGGTTTCTAGGTGTTTAGGTCTTAACCAATTTACTTGTCTATCCTTGAAGATATTTACGATACCATTTTCGTAACCACATGATGTATTGTCTATGTATGAGTAGTTTCACAATCCCTAACTTTTCTAACTAAGATCAAAGCGTAAGTTAAGTTATGGCATAATTCCAATTGATCCTTTTATAACATGCATTTAAGATTCATGCTACTAAGCTTTAGGGTTTTATGTGAACCATGCAGCTTTTCTATCTTCATTTCTAAATGAGATATTCGTATGCTAAATGAGCATTGCACAACCTTTCGTAACTATTTACGTAGTTGATTGAGGTTTAAGCTAATTGACTAGAGTTTAATCTACTTCATGCAATTCAAGAATCATTTCCATGCCTTGCAAATTCCTACGGATTATTGGCAGTCTTCTTTAAAGAATCATTTCGAAACACCATATTGGGGAATATGGGAATTTCCCATAAGTTTGGGACATGTGGTCAAATCTTTGGATTCGTCATAACTTGAACACTATAATAACTAATCGAGCACTCTATAGCTCAATAGATCTCATTTTTCAAGCGCTTTCCAATGATAGGTCACATCATATGGTTTTGAGAAACTTATGGGCATGTTATGCGGGTGCCACCTTTTTAGTATTCAAAAAATAGGAATTGGGAGATTCCCAAACTCACTAATATTGCGTTTCGAAGAAAAGATGTTCAATAATGCGACATGCGATTTATTCATTCAATGCATAATCGAAGTATACTATCATTATTTTGACTTGTAAAGATGGGCATTAGTTAGTCTAAGTTTGTTACTTTGCAATGCGTAAAAAGCACTTGCTCGGAATGCATAGAGATATTATGCTCTTCTTTTTCATTTGTTGAATACAAATAACTGATTCCTTGATCGAAGTTTAGTTACTTTAATTTAGCCCAAGTATTTTAATAAAAAAAAGTGCATCCTAATTTCATGAATGATCCATGCACAATCGAAATATTACGACGTTAATCAAATTTAGGAAGAAAAACCTGGACTTATGGTGAAATGTTCACATGGATGTTAGGAAGATGATCCTCCTGCGTTTGCGCCTTGTGCCTTCTTAGGAGCCATCTCAAATTCGACCTTTTTGCCTTGCATGTATATTTATGATCTTGGTCGTCTCCTTCGCACGCGAAACTCCCTTTGTGACCGTTTTGCACCGTCTTTTGGAATCGGCTTTAGAAGGCTTTATAGGTTTCCTCTCAATTCTCGAGAATGCAAGGTGAAAGGATGCTTCAGACCCTGGTTTTTAAAACTCGCTTGTAGGGGTAAAGGAAAAAAAAGGGTCCACGGAAAGGGGGTTTAAAACCCATCTAATGGAATGAAAAGGGGGAAAAACGGGCTTACTTCTCGAGGGGGTTAAATATAAAGAAAAACACAAGGAAAGGGCCTTATGAAAGCCTCATAGAAAGGGGGCTTTAAAGTATTTTAAGGAATTTTGTGGGGGGGGGAAAAAAGGGGTATAAAATAAGCTTAGAAAGGCTTTAATCCTGGGGGATTTTGGGGTTATAAAAACCTACCTAAGAGGCAATAGGAAAGGGGTTTAAAGGTGGCAAGGAGTTATATATCAAAGGGGAAAAAGAAGGTGTAAAGGACCGCCTATGAGGGTTAAATCCCGGGGGGTGGAAAAGCGGTTTAAAAACCTTCAAGAGGTAGGCTTAAAAGAAATCCACAGGAAGGGGGGCTTAGCTCCTCCCCTTAGAAGCTTCCAAGAGGCTTCTGTGGTTAACAGAAACCATGTGGAGGGAAGGGAATGACTTAACGGCAGCGTGTTGGCGGCAAATGGCAATCTTTAACGGCTTCTTCCCTCCATGACAGTGCACTTAACCCTTCGGGCGGCGCTCTTTCTCCTTCTCGACTCCCCTCAAACTGGCGATGTCCCGTCCTATCTCACAGCCTTCCTTCTCCTCTACGGCAGTGTCAACAGTGTAACAGCTTCCCTCCTTTCCTACTCCCCTCCCACAAGCTTTTATAGCTGAGGGGAGGGGATCCTCCCTCCCCCACGCGGCCTTACGCATGGAATTTGTCCTTCTGCGAGCTCCAGCAAGGAGGTTAATCACCTTTGCTATTCCCCTCTCCTCCAGCATGACTGTCGGCTAGGGGAAAGAGGGGATAATAAAAAAATTTGTCATATTTCTAAAAATTATCCCTTTTGGCCTCCTAAGAGGAGGTTCGTATGAAGAACACAGATTTTCATTAACTCATAGTCGTAAGTCTCAATTGGCCTATGGAGACCGTACTGTGCGTGTGACCATAATGCCAGTATTCCCTTGCATGAGTATCATGGGATTTAGAAATATTAAATATTACAATCTCTCCCCCTTGGAGGAATCGAGATGTCCTCATCTCGAGATAAACTGGGGATATTGATGGTTGAGAGTGCTTTCATCTATCCAAGTGGTATCCTCCTCATGATAATCTTTCAACTGGACGAGGCATTCTCTCAAGGTTCTGGATCTCAGTTGTCTCTCCCTAACATCTAACATCTTGTCAGGACTTAGTTCAAGGACTCCTTGACTAGGCATTACAACTTGTTGGTCATCAAGTACATGGTTAGGATTAGGTACATACTTCTTCAATAGGTTGATATGGAATACATTATTAACCTTTAGGTTCTCCGGGAGTTGCAGTCTATAAGCATTAGGTCCTAGGCACTTGAGAATCTTGTATGGTCCACAATACCTTGGACTTCGCTTTTTGCAATCTCCTAAGGATAGGGAACTCTTCTTTGGGCGTACGCGAATGAAGACCATGTCTCCTTCCTCAAAGGTCCTATCTTGTGTTGAAGGCCATATTTGGAATATCTTCATCCTTGATCCTTATCTGATAATAACCAGACCTGAGATCAATCTTGGAGAAGATCTTCACACCTTGAAGATGATTAAGAAGCTCATCTATTCTAGGAATAGGGTACTTGTGCTTGACAATTGATTGATTCAACCCTCTATAATCAATACATAGTTGAAGTGTTCCATCTTTCTTTTTCTGGAACAGTACTGGAGCTCCCCATGGTGAATTGCTAGGACGGATGTAGCCCTGATCTAGCAATTGTTTGAGTTGTTCCTTCAGCTCAAGTGCTTCTGGTATGGACATTCTATAGGGTCTCTTCGCAATTGGCATAGCTCGTGGTACTAGCTTGATCTCATGATCCACTTCTCTTTGAGGTGGGAGTTTTGTTAACTCTTCAGGAAATACATCCACGTATTCCTTTAGCCATGAAGGTCCTTCACTAGACTCCTCCTTCTGATCTAACTTGTTGAGCTTAATCAAGTAGACAGGTAGTCCTTTTCTGACTCCCTTTATAATCCGAGATGCCTTGGCCAATTGAATTCTTGGCACTCCACCCTCACCTTGAGTTGTGACTAAATCCCCTTCAGAGTTCCAAAAGGAAATTTGTCCCTTTCCACAATGAATGTGGGCGTCATTAGGTTTAAGCCAATCCATTCCGAGTAGACACTCATGTATACCTAGGCTCATGACCCTGAATTTGACCGAAGTTGTCTTTCCTCCCAGAAAGAATTCCACCTTAGCGTACTTCTCCTCAACATCAAAATTTTTTTCTGCCGCATTGAACCCTTGTTTCATCAACACATTGCTACGAGGAACTAGACCAACAATCTTCTAACTATGTAATATCTAAGTATGCACATGTACTCACATAATATCTGCACCAGAGTCTATACACAATTTGGGTCCTCAAGTGTAGGACAATACTCTCGGCTTGCTTAGAGTTCTCGCTTAGAGTTTGACCTATCTCCCAAAGTAATCAGACTATGTATTGTGCACATAAGAAGACTAGCAATATCCCTAATGAGAGACCACATATTAGAGGTTTCTCAGCTGCATGTATTGAAGACTCCAAGGAAAGTACTTTCAGCTCTTCATCAACACTCAACTTTGAATTCTTATCCTTTATCATCCTGTAAGCCACCAAAGAATCGCGCCACCCACAAAATCCCCAAAACATCAACACATGTGCCATCCCATAAGTGCAACTCCCAAAAAAAACCAGCACTATCACCAACTTCAATAACGCTATCACAAACCAATGAGTCCAACAAAGTGGCACCCACCACTTTCATCTGCACCACCACCAAAACTCCTCCAATGCAAACCACATTAGTCCCTCCCACCCACATCTCTTTGGTGCATGCCAAAGCCTGCTACCTACAACGATGAGTGCCATGGGACTGGCACTCATCTAGGAGGGGGGTAATGTTGACCTTCAGACAAACAAGATGGAAAATTTGGAAAATCTAAAGTAGAAGACAAGGCCAAGGAAAAAGTGAAACGGAAGACGATGGTGCACTAAGAAAAATATGGAAACACAATAAGTGCAAAAAATCCTAAATCAAGGAGAAATGCACACAAGAAAAAGTGCAATTTTTGTAAAAGAGTACAAGGCACATCATGATTGGATTTAAGAGCGTCGGGCTCTCACCCGTGCAAATTATAAAGGTATATGGGCGATAGGAAGGAAACTAGGAAGATAGGAGGACAATGGGAAAAAGGACCTAGGCCACGACTGCCCATGTAAAAAAGGGGATAAGGGGATGACCACCCAAAATGGATTTAGGGTTTTGTATATAAAGTTGAAAAGTGAATGAGAAGCTCATTCTTGATGTGTAGCAAAAAGCTTCTTCTTCTTCTTCTATTCTTCTTGTCTTCTTGTGTACGCTTACGTGTGAGAGTGAGGAAGTGTCAGAGAATGAGGGAGTGAGTTTGTGAGAGTGAGGGATCGAGGAGAAGAACCTCCCCATCTCCTCTCTTCATCTTCTTATCTTCTCTTCTCTTCTCTTGTCTCATGTGGCTATGGAGGATGGAACTTGATACAGAGGGATTGAAGTTTCTCAAGCTTGCGTCGAGGATCGTGGAGCTACCGGTGTGCAAGAAAGAGGAGGGTGCTCGATCGAGCTATGTGAGAGGTAGCCATGGCCGCTCGACTTGAAACGCTTAACCAATAAGCAGTTTGTAGGTCTCAAGGGTTGAGCGAGAGAGCTCCCTTCAATAATACATAGAAAGAATGGGATTTTGGACTATGTACGTCGCATGTAGTTGGTTCAACACCAATTGGGAATCCCCCTTTACTAATAAATTGATGGATACGACCCTTATTAGCAATGTTCAGGCCTATGATTAAAGCTTTGTATTCCGCCATGTTATTGGTAAATTCAACCCCAAGATAAAGAGCTAATTTCATCACAACTCTACATCGAGGGTCTTTAATAACTACTCGTATACTCCCTTTCTTGTTGGGACCTTTGGATGATCCATCAAAGTACATTTTGTAGGTCCACAATGGGTTAACGCAGCCTCCATCATCACCTCTACTGGTAATTATGATAATTAAAATTTAGCATATTCAGAGGATGTACTAAAGGCTCCATCCCACCTTCTTCATTGAATACAATAGGGATGCTTGTCAAGATTCACAACCAGTGATGATGACAGAAGATGTTGATTTCCTAGACAAATGATCCATCCTCTTGCTCAGTCAGTTTATATCCTTTACTCCACCAAATAAGATTTCCCTGATGATATCCTTGCTCCAAGTATGGATGTTCCAAGTAAGAAATAAGCCACCCCATCAACCAATATTTTCTCTTACAAGTTTTTTATTAGCCCCACATTGTCCTACAAGCTATTTATTTCATTAGTGCATTTGGAGATAGTAAGTTTTAATCTTATTAAGATTAACCTTATTTTTAAATTTCACTCCATCAAGATCTGCCACTAATATAATGGACTTATTCTTACGATCTTGTAGGGACTGTCCCATTTAGACTCGGGTTTTCCTGGAAACAGTTCTCTAAGAGCATCGTAATATAGAACTAATTGTCTCTTCTTAAAGATATATTTCTTTGTTTTTAAATCATGCAATTACTTCATCCGATGATTAGCCACTTCCTGGTGCAATTAACTTTGCAATTTGAGCTAATCCAAGTGGGCCAGAGTAGTAAAGCACTCAAAAAGAGCATCCTCGTCACCCAACGAATGATTGATTGCAATTCTTATAGTTGGCAACTCAATCTCTAAGGGAAAAACACACTCCTTTCCATAGACTAGCTTGAACGAGGTGTGACCAGTGGATTGTTTAAATGTTGTGTTATATGTCCACACTACCACATAAAATATTGTATCCTAATCTTGCTTCTTTTCAGACACTATTTTGATAGAATACCAACAAGATTTTTATTTGTGCTTTCAACTTGCACATTCACCTGGGGGTTATAAGGAGTTGTCTTATTGTGCTTAATTTGCCATGCTTGAGTCAAGTTTTCAATCACCTTGTTTAGGAAATGGGTTTCATGGTCTGATATTAATTATTTTGGTGGACCAAATCAGCATATAATTTGCTCTAGTAGGAAGCTGGTAGTCTCTTTTGTGTCATCCTTCTTTGTCGCTTGTGCCTTTGACCACTTTGTAAAATAGTCAGTCACCACTATGATATATCTCTTCTACGTAGAAGACAAGGGGATAATAGGACCCACAAAGTCGATGTCCCACTTCTCAAATGAAAGTATAACCATAATCAGAGTTCCTATTCTTCCTACTATCATGCCATTGACAAGTATCATACCTCTTGATATACTCAAATGTATCCTGCAAAATGGACGGTCACCAATATCCGGCTCTTAAAGCTTTTTGGGAAGTCAGTCGTCCAGCAAAATGCCCTCCATAAGTGGATTCATGGAACTCTTCCAAAAGAATGGAACCTCATCAGGCATTTCACATCGGCGATAGATATCATCAACCCACTGTCGATATAGTGTTCTTGTGATCAAAGAAAATTTCAATGCCTACTGTCTAATTTTTGTCCTTTTCGATTTTGATAAACTGGCTCTAGCCTCTCCTATGGATAGGTAATGCATGATAGCAACACACCAAGAGGGGATCAAAGCTGTATCAATTTTAAACATTTCCTTAATATCACTTCCTTCAACTAAAGTCTCTTTTAGCTCCCCAAAATCCACAAGGTATTCCACAATATTGTGAAACCTTGGTGGCTTACTCATAATCTCATAATCAAATTCCTGCAAAGTGATTAATCACTTTGCTAAATGATCTCACGATTGTAGCTAGTTTGTAAACAATCTAAGCCCCTACGCCTTCGTATAGAAAACTACCTTCTCTTAGAGGATGTAATGCCTCAATTTTTTAGTCGCAAATACCATTGCAAGGCACAACTTCTCCATATAGGTATAGTTGATCTCTAATATGCCCAACTTCTGAATAGTAAAGGCAATATGATACCACTTTTTCTCCCACATTTGGAATAAACAATAGCTAATACTATGGATGGTGGCTCTAGAAAATATAAAGAATATTTTGGCCCTTTTAGGTGCTTTTAAAATTTGTGTTTTTACTAGATCCTATTTCACATAATCAAAAGCTACCCTACAAGGGTCGCTCCTTTCAAATAAATAGCTAAAGGATAATAGATTCATTAGCGGCAACATTCTTTCTACTAGGGCATTTATGAACCTCCGATAGTACCCTATAGATGATAGAAAGCCATGTAATTATTTCAGAGTGCATGGAGGACTCATGGTGACTATGACCTTGATCTTTTTAGGGTCAATCATGATCCACTGAGCTGACCACATGTCCTAGCAATTTCCCATAAGGCACTCCAAAGACACACTTTCGTGGAGTAAGAGCTATGCAAAATTACCTACATCGCTCAAAACACTTCCTTAAAATAATCAACTGCCTTTCTCTTATGGTGGTTGTCTGCAAGCCATCGATAAACACTTTCAACTCCTTTTGGGAGATGTCAGCAAAGATTTTGTTTGTTGTTCATTGTCATGAACTAGGTTCATTGCATAAATCAGAGGCAATCACATGGTACATAAAGGTATCGAAGATAGTAATGAAAGTTGTTTTTAGTTTATCTTCTTCTACAATTGCCATTTGGTAATATCCTATGAAGCAATTCATAAACGAATTTATCTCCTTACCAACTATCTAGTCTAAAACCTGGTCAATAAAGGGAAACGGGTAGTAGTCCTTAACTGTCTACTTTTTCAGCTCTCTAAAGTCTATGCGAAGCCCGATTTGATTATTTTTATTCTTCCTAATAAAAATTGGTAAACACATTCAGTGTGCTAAATAGGAAAGATCAAACTAGCTTGTCATAATTTCTGTAACTCCTCGAATAGCCCATCCCCCCGCGGTTCAAAAGGCATATGCTTTACTTTCTGATGCACAAGATGGCTACCTTCATTTAGAGGAATGGTATGAACAACCAGGCTGGGAGGAATACCTCTCAACTCATCATAAATTTTGGAAAAAATGTTGCAAAACTCTTAGATAAGGGACACATAGTCCTCCCTTTCTTTTGGACTGAACATGGACCCTAATTTGATTGGCTGAGATCATTTGGTGTACCAAGATTAGGCTCAATCACATCTCCATCTCTTATTTGATCTTGAGCTTCTATTGGCTCATTCAAAGTTATTTAATAGATGTTCTTTGTAGTGGACCCTTCATTGGATTCGTCACTTGATGACGTCTCACTAGTAGATACATCTTCTAATGTCTCTAATTGCATAGATAATAGAGGAGCTCTCTCGCTTTGAGGAGACTCGGGGTGTAAGCATCTACTACCACATGATTGGCACCTCTACCAAAAATCAAAAGACCACTATGAATGTCAACTTGACAGTCGGATTGCAAGATCCATGCCTTCCTAACAATACTTGATAGCTTGGCCATCCTATGAACCTAATGACCCTAAAGTCCGCAATGCATTCCATACTAGCAATGATCACAAGGACTTTGGTAATGCAACCTTTAGGTTGTGCACAAGGACTTTGATAATGCAACCTTCAGGTTTCCTCTCAATCAATTTTGAACTCATGATGTTAAAAGATGATCCTATATCTACAATGGTAGGATCCACTAGTATTCCATCAATGTAGGCTGCAACCCTAGGGCAATGTTTTTTGGCAAGCTCCCACCAATCATCTCCTATTTAGACTATGCCCAAAGGTTCTATGATATACCCAATACGCAAGATCTTTTTAAACTCCTTGTTCACTCTTGGAGAAATCTTAATGAGTTGCAAGAGGTTCAAGTCTAGTCTAACTTCACAAAGAGAGCTTGACAAATGGAATTCATGATAATATGCTAGAGCTCTCTTCTCTCGCTAGACCATTCTCTCTTTTGGTCATTAAATTGGCTTCTGTGCTTTCTTCTTAGCTTTCGCCTTTCTCCTTGGTAATTCTCTATCCTTCTTGGAGTCAGCTTTACTTCCTAGGAGTTTTAAAGGTCCCCCTTCCATGTCGGGATTCAAGACTTGCATCCCTTTGTCGTCTTGCTTAGGGTTTTCATCGACAGGTTTTACATTGTCTTTGTCACCTTCTTTACCCTTTTGACCTCTTGTAATGGCCTGAAAATTAGAAGTTGCAATGTCATTAACCCATACAACCTCAATGAGGCTAACTCCACTGCCACTAGGTAGCTCCTCTGCAAAGCATTACCTCTTTGAAGTATTTTTTTGGGCACATCATCAAGCTGAAGATTATTCCCTTACGCACGATGGTTAGTAGGACCTGGCTATCTACTATTTTGTTGGAGAGAGCTAATCTTACTCCAACATGTGGCAACCAAATGGCCAAACTTCCCACAAATATCACATTTAACATTTGGGTAGTGCTAGCCGCCACACCATTTACAACTAAATCTTGAAGGTGCACCCTCTTCAAGGCATCTACTTCCTATTAGATTCTGTTGTTTTTTAAGGAAATTGGCGTCAATGGCTATTTTTCAATATTGTTGAGAAATCATGTCAAGGTAATAGTGCTTCATCATATCCTTAACTTTTCTAAGGACATTCAATGCACTTGACTAAATGCACTTGACTCATAGGAACAAAGTTAGGATTTGATGCTTAGCCTCCAACATTTGGTGGAGCCATCATCTAACTAGCCATAGGCATAGTCACTGTGGGAGGAGCTAGCAATAAGGGCACATTTTGGACCATGCTTCATCTCACATTCGGGTTAGTCATAGTAGCTATCCCTTGACTTCCATTGCCATTGGTCAATGCAAGATTATTTCCCAAAACTAGACCCATATTAAGATTGGTTCGAGAGGCATACGCCACTTGTAGTCGGGATTCTACTTCTTGTGCTTGTCTAATGGCAGTGTCTACATTCGGCAAAATGACACTACTTAGCTGCACCTGAATATTCAAATCCAAACCATGCAAAAAATATTGTAGTTGGGCCATTGCTAGGATACGGATAGAGGCTTGCAATTTGTGAAAGACGTCTTTTAACTTATTTGCATATGCTGGGATATCCTCATGTGGCTCTTCAGTGTGTAACATTTGTACATGTAGCCAATATTGACTACCCCTTTTAGGGGAAAACTTCCTTCAAAAGGCTTCAAGAAATAAATCAATAGTGGTTATGGTTCCTGCTTCTAGGCTATGGTACCATATGGCATCTCTTGCTTTGAGAGTTATATTAAAGAATATCATTAAATGTCCTACATCTTGGATATGACAGTTGAACATCAACTTCTAGAATTTGTTAATGTGCAGTTTCACAGCCTCCTCCACTAATCCATTAAACGTGGATAGGAGGAAACCAAAAATTGGCAAATCCATTATCCTAGTAGGTATAGCAATAGGTTGTGCTGCCATGGTAACAACTGGATTCGCTACTATAGGGGCTCAAATAACTGGAACTAGAGCTCCACTCGAAGTGGAGTGACTAACGAGAAGGGTGCAAGAACTAGAGCTTTCTCCCCCTAATGGATTGTGTGCCAAGCTAGGGTTATTAAAACCCCATCCTTGCAAAGATATCGGGCTACTCATTTTTGGAGAGTATCTTCTATTTATCTCAACCCGCCATCTAGCTCGTTAAGCCCTTTCTTGCTTTTGGAGCTCCCCTTGACAGTTTGGTGAGTCTAGCTCACTAGTTTCTGGCATACATTACAAAATAGGGCCCAATCGACCAAGTGACGATGTCGTACTGCTGCGCATCCGAGGTGTGGAATCCACCAAAAAGTTGTGTGTGACATTTGTTATTTTGTACATACTTAGTCGTTGTGTTTGCATTTTTGTTTTGCGTGGGCAGCATAGTAGAGAGATGGGTCTTTTGCTGCCTTTCCTTTCAGCTGGGGTTGCACCTCATAGATCCTCCTTCAACAATGGTGGGCATGATGGGATGCTTTCAGCCTATGTTGAGCAGGGTCAAGTGGAAAGTAGTTTATGGTGCTACAAACAAATACAAGAAGAAGATTGTATTCCTTGCAAGGCAACATTTGTCATTAGCCTTTAGGCATGCAACACACTTTTGAAGAAAGGTGAGCCATATCCTGACCTGAAAGACATGAACGTATTGGAGATTGGAAGGGCATTGCATGCTGATACATCTAGGATTGGTTCTAGTGTAGACACTTCTGTCTGTAGTGGTCTTCTGACTATATATGGTATGTATGGAGATATGGAGGAAGCAGAGAATGTGTTCAATGGGTTGTCAGAGCACAATTTAATGACATGGCACAACTTTCTTTCAGCATATGTTGAGTATAGTGAGGGTGACAAGCAATTTTTGATTGATATAAGTATGTCAAGCTAAGAGTCTAGAAGAGGCACCTGCACCTAAACCACAATGATGCTTGGTGCTATGTGGGTTGTAGCAAGCTTTGCTCCCTGAATTTTGAGGATGAATTAAACATCAATAAAAAAAAGTGTCTCTAAAGAACACCATGCACAACAATCGTCTCATTGAAGAGGATGTAAATCCTTGGTAGAATTTTTTGGAAACAGCTGTTGGTGTTTGCTCTACTACGACTACACCAATTTACAGACTTGTGTCAAGAGCCTCTCTGAGTGAAGCGATCTCATGATTGCATCAAGGATTTGCTTTCAAGGGAGTTCTCAATTGGGAGTGGCTGGGCCGCTTTTCTGGTCAAAAAGGGGGACTGCTTTTCTAGGGCATGTGGTAGGCCTGGGGAAGAAAAAGCAATGATTGACAAAACAGGGGAAGGAGATTACTGTGGAAGGAATAGGTGATTGTGAAGAAAAGAATCAAGGAGTAGGCTAGAAAGGTTTATTGAGGACAATTACTTGAAGATCTGGAATGTGGAACGTGAATTGTCATCTCTTGCATTAGAGATAAAACTTACTGCTCAACAAAAGAAGGCAGCTCTTGAGCACCTTCGCAAGTAAATTGAGCTATCTGGGGAGAAAATTAAGATTGCAAAGCCAAAGGGGGAGGAGGGGTGTCATGCTTTTGGGAAAGATGGATCAAGAAGCATTGAGATTGTCAGTTGATAGTATGGATGTAATGGGGCAAAGTTTGTCTGAGGTGAAACAGAACATGATGATATTGGCAGCACAACTCTGACTAAGGGCAGCTCTTCTATTCCTGAAAGCCAAAGATCTACAGTTTCATTGCTCATTGAACACTCTAATGAAATTTTTGAGAATGGTGTTGCAAGCAGTGCAAAGTCTTTGAAGAAGAAGCCATTGAATGAAGCTGGGTCAAAAATCGGGGACTCTGTTTCAGGGCACCATGACAATGAAGCAGTTGTTGCAAAGGAAGCCGATCAGCAAGTAGAAGACCATGACAATTCTGTAGCACATGATATCAAAGCCGGCACAAAACCTGAGAACAGTGCTCATGATAATGCAGAAAGTGCTTGAGTTTTAGAAGAGGGAGATGCTTTTGGGGAGCTGGAGCTGATGCTTGATGCTTGTATCTTATCAACTCCTAGTTGTTCGAGCAAAAACTTTGCGGTTCAAGAAAGAGGAGTTTTTGCACTGGTGAAAGATGTGTTCCTGCCTTGGTACAATGCCTATATATTTTTTGTTTGAAATGCGATCCAAATCAAGATTGAATGTGGAACTCCTTTTATTCCTTTAAACTATAAAGGTCTGCTGGACTCCACCAATGTTCTTGACCAGTGGATAAATTCAGCATCTCAGAGCCTTGTGCGGTTTGTTCATGCAAAGATGAAAGTGTGCACAAAGTTTATTCTATCACTGTACTATCCAAGGTTATAAGCGCACGTTTTAGACAATCTTCATCATACAGTATTGATCAGCAAACAACCTACAGAGTGTTCCTCTCTGAAATAACAAGAGTCTAGTCTTCAGCATACAGATTATCTTGGTGCTTCTTATACAGTAATGATCAACGGACAACTTGTAGAGTATTTCTTTCTGAAATAGCAATAAGGGATGTGAAGGACTTCAGTTTTTGAGCAGCTAGTTTATAAATCAGATTTTTTTCTTTTATGAAGCTGAAGTTGTTGATGTTGAATAGGGTTGTAATCAAACGGGTGAAGTGTTGTTAGTATTGCATATGTCCAGGTCTATTGCCACATTCAAGAGACCAAAAGGCTTGAACAAGTTGATTATAGGGCCATTATCCGAAATCGAGGTGACCTTATTTCAAATTGAATCGTGATCTTGCTTGATTGATCTTCTATCCTGAAATTAGTCAAGGTCCTTTGTGGTCGCGACTTTGCTTTCGAAAACCCTTCGACATCTTTGGTGAAACCCGACGTGAAAGCGTTGTATTTAAATTTCAGGATGTGAGATACTTCAGCATCCATTTCAACCTCTTCTACGATTCCTGCTTTGTCCTCTATTTTAGCTTCATCATCGACTTCTGCTTCAAGTACTTCAACGGATGATTTAAAGGACATTTTGCAAAATATGTCTATGTATATGTAGCTTCAAAATCAGCAGACACAATTGTATATGCAGCAGCAGCAGTTGCATCAACAACATTTGTCTCAGCAAAGGCAACTATATTCAGAGCAAGAAAATGCAATTAGCGCGACTAAGGTGATTGAAGCACTTGAAAATGAGAAGAAGCTATTTGATGGCTGTAATGTATCAATTTATTTGAAGACATATGAGATCAAGATGGGATTTTTTGGAGTACCAACAGGACTTATGAGTAAATATTTTCTTTGCCTTGTCACACTCGCCTTGAGGGTAAAAGTGACTGATCTTTTCCTTCAAAATTCGCATTGGCAAGTTTTTAAGAAGGCATGAAAGAGGAGTATTTTCTTGAGGACTTTGGGATGGCTACACAGCGGTCATTCCGAGAGTGGGTCTACATGCCAAACAAAGGTCTAGCTGCTTCAGATATGATACGAGAATTTGAAGTGAGTTATAGTCAGCTTGATGCCATTGAACAAAGAGCATTGGATATTGATAAAGTTGAGCTTTTCTTACAAGCTGCAGATCTTGCTCTTCAAGAAGAATTAGGAGAGCTTCTTGAGGATCGCACGAAGCCTATGGGTCTTAAAACGGATTGGCAAGATGCCCAGGATGCAGTCACGATTTTGACCAAGAGGAGGATATGGAAGACCCGCCTACAGATTGAATCTATGACACTGACGCCGTCTTCTGCTCCCATGTCTACTTCTACCCCTGTCATTTCTTCTCTACCTCAGCCAGTTACTTGGCCTATGCTAGTGCCTACTGTTTCTAATCCTCCTATTCCTCGTGTTCCAAGACTGATGTCGGCTCCTTCTTCTCCAAAACCATATGCTCGGTCGGTTCCTTCCTCTCTTGATGACATAATCAAAGGCATAACGGATTTGACACTGGAGTTAGTTAAAGCAGAATTGGTGGGAAAATTGAAAGAGCAATTTGCTTCGACTGCACCTACTATTTCTTCTAGTGCTCCTACTGCACCTAGGAGAGATTAAAGATGTATTTGGTGTGATAGTACGGACCATCAACATTGCAGGGATTGTGAATCTTTTCAAGATGCAAGGAGGAAGAATTTGGTATTTTGGGGACAAGATGGCAAGATTTGGTTGACTGAAACAGGAGCTCTGCTTGCTATCAATTTTGGGAAAGGTGGAATGAAGAAATGTAGATGATATGGCTGCACATACTTCTTATGTGGCAATTAGAGGAGATGCTTCTGCATTTGGAGTCCAGATTGAGAAAGGATTATAGAATCAGTTAGCATTATGGACATATGCTTTGGAGACGGAAAACAAGGGGAAAATTCAGCAGACTGTTTTGACTAGTGCAGGTTCTTGCATCAGATCTGAGGCAGGTTGGGCTTCGCCTGTTGACAGGTACACTATTTATGCCTACTTGGCTAAGTCTCAGGGAGCATATGTACTTGTTGAGGAGAAGCATAAGAGGGATGAAGAGAAACCAAATGTAGCTAAAAAGACTAGAGGGGGTGAGTTTGTTACTCCACCTACTGTAGGGCCGTCTTTGAGACCAGGGCTAGAACAACAAATGGATGATGCTCAAAAGAAAGAGAAGAGGTAAGAGCCTAGAGAGAGAAAGCAGCCAGGATTTAGATTAATATCTGACATTGAGACATCTATGAATATGAAGAAAATCTTTAATGACAAGATACTTGGTAGTGAGGTGACTTTTACTATTTCTGAGGTTTTAGGAATCTCGAAAATAGAGATTCAAGATCAATTCCAAGAAGTCCTGAAGAGAAAAAGACATGCATTGCCTCCTGGCAGCAGTGTTTTCTCCTCCAATTTTGTTGGAATTTCAGCAAACAGTTCAATGAGTAAGTTAAAAGATTTCTAAGTTGCCTAGAGCTGCCAGGTAGTACATATGTAGGAAGGAGAAAAATTTGAAAAAAGCAGATATTTTAGAGGATGATGAGCTTATAGATGGGATGTATGATAGTATGGTTTGTGTAGATACGATGACAGAGATGGAAAATATGTTGAAAACTGATATGCAGAGTTGTCACAGTAATGTATCAGTGCAGTCCCTGGACATGTTTCATGAAATTTCAGATTTTGTGTCATAGATAGAGTCAGAGGCTGAGGTAAGTCAGCAAAAAGTGTTGAGTGTTGAAGAAATTCAGCAAACAGAGTTTTCGACTGATTATGATCAGCCTACAAAGACATAGACGGCTGAAAACTTTCAACCAACAGAGTGTACTGCTGAAATATTTTAGCATCCAGAGTTTAGGGTTGTTCCCATGTAGTCCATAGAGTAGAGGGTTGAGGATATTCAACCACTAGAGTGTAAAATTGCTGATTTACAACAAGATTTGAATAATGTAGAGGATCATAATAAAGCCATGCTTGACACAAAATACAAGACTATGGATAAGAAGGTGAAGCTCATAGCTGGACCGCTTCCACTTGACAGTGATCAGCAAATGGAGAGGGCTACCAAGCAGCCAATTTTGAGGAATCAAGAGCATATAGGCCATAAATTTTCAGTAGAGACTCTTGCTGAATTAAAAATTGAAAATGGTGATTTTTTGCTACCTTCAAAGAAGTAATGCTTTCATGATATGCTTGAGTGACATGGAAGGGGATTTTCTTTCTTCTCGCATGAGATTGGATGTGTGAATCTGGATATTGTTGCTCCTATGGTGATCTTTACTATTCCTCATATTCCATGGAACCTCCGACCTATTCCAGTGCCTAGGGCACACTTGCCAAAGCTAGTTGACTTGTTGAATGAGAAAATCAAGATGGGAATCCTAGAGCCATCATGCATCATACTCAAATAGGTGGTTCACGGTTCCAAAGAAGAATGGCACTCTCCAATTTATACAGGACATGCAACTAGTAAACAGAGTTACTATCCGGAATGTTGGTATAGATCCAGTTGTGGGTGAGTTTGCAGAAGCATTTGCTGGACGTGCCATCTATTCTTTAGGTGACTTGTATTCGGGATATGATCAGTTTCACCTGGCTTTGGAAAGTAGGGACATAACCACTATGAGAACTCCTATTGGGCTTGTCAGGATGTGTACCTTGCCTCTAGGTGCCACTAATTCTGTTGCGCATATGATGAATGCCATGCATAAGGTCCTTCATTAGTACATTCCTCAGCTTAACATGCCTTTCTTGGATGTTGTGCCCATTAAGGGGTGTTTAGAAGAAGAGAAGAATGAGAGTCTAAATGAGCAGGGATGTAGATACTTTGTGGCTGATCATATTTCAGCTTGTGAAAATATTTTGGCCAGGTTAGAAGAAGTGAACTTGACACTATAAGGGAAAAAATCTGTTTTTGGAGTAAATGAGGTTGTCATTGTTGGACATATGTGTGGATATTATGGCAGGAAACCTTCACTTGAGAAGGTGGATGCTATATGCAAGATTACGGAGTATTGTTCAACCACTTCAGGGGTACAGAGATTCATTGGAGCTTGTGTGTTTTACATGATTTGAACACCCCATTTTGCACACATAGCATATTGTTTATATCAGCTACAATGAAAAGGGAAAAAAATTTTATGGGATGAGAGCCACACTAGATCCATGTGGAAATTGAAGAAGTTATTGCAGATTCTTCGCAAGATGGTGAAAAGATGGTTTGGGCTATACATAGTCAGACATGTCTTTGATAATGCAACATATGAGCTGACAAAATTGGATGGTACAGTGCTTAGAGTGCCTATAGCAAGAAAAAGAATCAAGATTTTCAAGAAAAGAGATTATGAGGATTATGCATTGGAAGAATTTGCAATAGAAGAGCAACGAGAAGAAACTCCAGTAGAAGAGACAGATGATATGACAGATAATCTTGCTAATATACCGAAAATATACAATGAAGAGATTGATCTCTTTATGGATCTTGACGACAATGATCATGGGTATTTGGCCCATTCGGAGGAGGATGGGTAGGATCAGAGGGGATGGATATCATATTGCTACGCATCCGAGGTGTGGAATCCACCAAAAAATTATGTGTGTGACATTTGTTATTTTGTACATACTTAGTCGTTGTGTTTGCATTTTTGTTCTGCGTGGGCAGTATAATAGAGAGAGGGGTCTTTTGCTGCCTTTCCCTTCAGCTGGGGTTGCACCTCATAGATCCTCCTTCAACAATGGTGGGCATGATGGGATGCTTTCAGTCTATGTTGAGCAGGGTCAAGTAAAAAGCACTTTATGGTGCTACAAACAAATACAAGAAGAAGGTTGTATTCCTTGCAAGGCAACATTTTTCATTAGCCTTCAGGCATGCAGGACCCTTTTGAAGAAAGGTGAGCAATATCCTGACCGGAAAGCCATGGACGTATTGGAGATTGGAAGGGCATTGCATGCTGATACCTCTAGGATGGGTTATAGTGTAGACATTTTGTGTCTGTAGTGGTCTTCTGACTATATATGGTATGTATGGAGATATGGAGGAAGCAGAGAATGTGTTCAATGGGTTGTCAGAGCACAATTCAATGACATGGCACAACTTGCTTTCAGCATATATTGAGTATAGTGAGGGTGACAAGCACTTTTTGGTTGATATAAGTATGTCAAGCCGAGAGTCTAGAAGAGGCACCTGCACCTAAACCACAATGATGCCTGGTGCTGTGTGGGTTGTAGCAAGATTTGCTCCCTGAATTTTGAGGATGAATTAAACATCAACCAAAAAATTGTGTCTCTAAAGAACACCCTGCACAACGATCGTCTCATTGAAGAGGATGTAAATCTTTGGTAGAAGTTTTTGGAAACAGCTGTTGGTGTTTGCTCTACACCGACTACACCGATTTACAGACTTGTGTCAAGAGCCTCTCTAACTGAAGCGATCTTGTGATTGCATCAGGGATTTGCTTTCAAGGGAGTGCTCAATTGGGAGTGGCTGGGCCGCTTTTCTGGTAAAAAATAGGGCTGCTTTTCTGGGGCGTGTGGTAGGTCTAGGGAAGAAAAAGCAATGAATGGCAAAACAGGGGAAGGAGATTACTATGGAAGGAACATGGGATTGTGAAGAAAAGGATCGAGGAGAAGGCTAGAAAGGTTTATTGAGGACAATTACTTGAAGATCCGAAATGTGGAATGTGAATTGTCATCTCTTGCATTAGAGATAAAACTTACTACTGGACCAAAGAAGGCAGCTCTTGAGCACCTTCGCAAGAAAATTGAGCTATCTGGGGAGAAAATCAAGATTGCAAAGCTAAAGGGGGAGGAGGGGTGTCATGCTTTTGGGGGCACATGGATCAAGAAGCATTGAGACTGTCAGTCGACAGTATGGATGTAATGGGGCAAAGTTTGTATGAGGTGAAACAAAACATGATGATATTGGCAGCACAACTCTGACTAAGGGCAGCTCTTCTATTCCTTAAAGCCAAAGATCTACAGTTTCATTGCTCACTGAACACTCTAATGAGATTGTCGAGGATGGTGTTGCAAGCAGTGCAAAGCCTTTGAAGAAGAAGCCATTGAATGAAGTTGGGTCAAAAACCATGGACTCTGTTTCAGGGCACCATGACAATGAAGCAGTTGCAAAGGAAGCCAATTAGCAAGTAGATGGACCGAACCCGCCGCAAGAGGTCTCTCCGTGGATGCTACTTGGAGCAGGAGGATGCTTGGGTGCTAGGGGGCCTTTGGCCGTAAATCCCTTGCCTCCCGGTCCTACACAAGAGGCTGACGTGACTTGGGATTGGATTTTGAGGCCCGTATACTAGTCTACGGGTGGAAACTTGGATTAGTAATCCCTGAGGATTGCTAGATTGCCTTCAAGAGGATTATGGATTGCCTTCGGGCGGATTATGGATTAGCCTTCAGGCTGGATTATATGATGTATTCCAAAGATAAGTAAAATTAATTGTTGAAAATGAACTTGCTTGGCATTGTTTTTCTATGTCAGTGCTAAGATTACGTGAAGGAATCAGTGACAAAACGGCTAATTAAGGAAGCTGTTTTTGCGTGTCAAATTAAATGTGATAGGTAACTAGATAACTAAAGAAACCCTGAGGAAAGTGTGGTGGATGTGGACCAAACCCACCGCAAGAGGTCTCTCCGTGGATGCTACTTGGGGCAGGAGGACGCTTGGGTGCCAGGGGGGCTCTGGCCATAAATCCCTTGCCTCCGGGTCCTACACAAGAGGCCGACGTGACTCGGGATTGGATTTTGAGACCCGTATACTAGTCTACGGGTGGAAACTTGGATTAGTAATCCCTGAGGATTGCTAGATTGCCTTCGGGTGGATTATGGATTGCCTTCGGGCGGATTATGGATTAGCCTTCGGGTTGGATTATATGATGTATTCCAAAGATAAGTAAGATTCATTGTTGAAAAGGAACTTGCTTCACATTGTTTTTCTATGTCAGTGCTAAGATTATGTGAAGGAACCAGTGACTAAAAGGCTAATTAAGGAAGCTGTTTTTGTGTGTCAAATTAAATGTGATAGGTAACTAGATAACTAAAGAAACCCTGCAGAAAGTGAGGTGGATGTGGCCATGGGTCCGCCATCCTACGGATGGGTGGTCTCAAAGTTTCCTTGTTGTCAATTTCTTTGAGATTACTAATCATTGTTTCCCATTCTCCTTGAACCAAGTGCAGCATGAATCCGCTTCGACCGTGACGTTTCTGTGTAAAGTGATTCACCTAGGGTTCGATGCTAGCTACTGTTCTAGGAAATTGACCACTAGAAAAACCCCGATTCAGGTCGGTCCTAAGTGGGAATGTCCGAAAGGCTTCCGCTTCGTAGCAGACTTGGGAGGACCTAGATCACAAACCCCGTGACATTCCGTGGGAGTGCCGGGCGGTGCTTTCTAGATTCTCTTCCAGATGGGCTGCTAAGACGTGTCCTGCAAATGAGCAAGTGGACACATTACAAATTGATCAGAAAATGATGCATTAAATTAAGAGATCTAATTTTAGTATTTCTCTCTCCTCTCTCCTCTTGTTGTAAGTTTATATGGGTTAATGTAGGAGAGAAGGGGGTGAGTTGAGATGAAAATTTTTGATCATGTGCTGATGTGGGAGTGGCAAGAAGCGTAGATTGGGGTTGGAAGGATTGTGCGATAGCTGTTGGGAAGCATCAACGGGCCTCCAATTACTAAATACGTACATCATAAGATGTGATTTCATGAGTAAGTCATAGATTTCATTGTTTTATGATAAATTTTTGTTGAAAATGGTTGAAGATGATTATATATGGTTACAAGTGCTCTAATTTATCAACAATGCTAAAGTAATCAAGAAAAATCAGTCGTATAATAATTTCATGCTAAACACATAAAACCCGCAATATTGCAATTTTATCGTGCGTATAGTGTTTCTATGGGTTGAAATATTATAAGAAAATCATGCTCAATATAAATAATCAATATAAACTAGTAAATCAATAACTAACAACAATTTTTATAAATAAGTAGCAAAAAGTAAGAGAAATTGAATTTTTTGTATCTTAAAAATAAGAAAAAATAAGATTTATGTTTATGAATGTAGGATAGAGCTAAAGCATGAGGTTTAGCCTTAGCTCAGCCCTATCTCTATGTTAAAGTGGATTTTTTTTGCTTTCTTAACGTGCTAAACCCTACCTAGCACTTTGAAGTGTTCATCGTACCAACTAGTTATGCTTTTACGAATCCCTTGAGGGCTATGCCATTACAAGCGATTTACCTAAAAGGATCTAATTGTCTCGTGATGAGAATGATCTTCGCTTAGAAGAGATGCAAATACTTTTCCTAAGAGATGCAAATAACTAAATTCAAGATACAACATTCCATGCAAGTATGTGAATCATAGACTTTTACTTCTATGCAATTATAAGGTTTGCAAAGACCATTTTTTTTCCTTGCCTAATCTATAATGATAGAAAATTTACGGCTAAGTCATATAAAAACCTACTTTGAGTTTCAACAAGAATTATATCTATAACTCTTTTGTCCAATGCATTGAATTCGTGATTCAATATGAAATGCATCTTTTTCCAAAAAAACTTCGATAAAGGAGTTCATGCATGATGAATGTCATAAGACTATTATTGACCTAATCCTTTCGGCACTTAACCTGACTTAAAAATTCAAGCATCGTCGCATGCAACAGGTAAGTTCATGGTTTCCTTATCATGCAATAAAATTCTTTGGACAATATTCTAATGGATTTTAATGATTATTTCTTGCAAATCATATCTAGGACATCATTGCCTAGATGCATTATGCGCTTGTTCTTTCATGCGAGGTAGACAAGGATGCATTTAAACAAATTTCCATCCTTTTAGCCTATGCAATATGTAATTGGGATTATCATTTTGGAAATGCAAGCAAAGAGCAACATGCAACTAAAGCTCGTAAGACGAATGAGTAATTTGTATTCATAACTTCCTCATGAAATTTAAATGTGCCCAATGCATTCCGTTTATGCGGAATTAAACTTCTAAGAACCTGGGTATGAGGACTCGCAGCGATGTCCATGTGTAAACTTGGGTTCGAGGCTCCCGCATGTGTGCCTTGCATCTTTGGCTTTGGAGCCAACGTTGATGTAGTGGACTTGGACTCCGTGATTTTTCCTCACCTTTATGCGATCTCCAAACTCCCTCCAAGCTTGCAACTCAGTCTCAGAAATCTGCCCACTTCCCCCTCGCGCAGGAATTCCTTTTACAGGATGTGGGCTTTAAGAAACCGAGGATAAGCCGTGTGGACAAGGCTTATGGAAGCTTTGTCTTTAGAAGCTTCTTGTCCTCTATTATAGTAATGTGGCGTGGAGAGAGAAGGTAAGATGATGATGAGTATAAGGATGAAGATGATGATAATTGTGATGATGATGACGATGGGGTGGGTAGGCGGCTGCAGTGCGGCAACCGGCGGTAGTAGGTGGACTTCATGGTAGTGATCTTCACGGCAGCCTCCACTCTCTCTCTTCTCTCCCCTCCTTCAAGCCTGGGGAGGGGGTGGTTATATAGGCTAAGGGGGGGGGGATAGCCACCTCCGTGGCATGATTGCATGCCTTCTCCTCCACATGCTTCTCCACTTAACTCACTCCCTCTCACACTCCTCTCCCCTGCCATGCATCGGTTGAGGGGGAGGGGTTATTAAAAAAAAATTCCTTAAATTTAATCATTTATCCATTTTCCCCTTTTTCTGAGAAGGGTGTTCTTGTGTGGCTTGCGGGTTTTAGCCTCGGCCTTATTTGTGTTGAGAGAGAGAGAGAGTACGAGAGAGATACACAAGACATGCTCCCAAAGAATGATTCATATTGATGTAGAGCTAGGATATATAGGCGAGACCCAATTCAAGTGAGAGATGATGTATATAGTTGTAACATCCCCACTCAAACAAAGGTCTCTGGCTGGGAGTGAAAAAACCCTTGGGGAGAACAAGGGAAAAACCCGATCCCCTACACATAGCTACGATACAAAAATGATTTACTATAAAGTTTTCTTGAATACAATGATACAGGCCTCAATCAGTGAGACAAGAACTTGGAACAATACCAAGTGCATGTCTTAATGAACTAAAGCGAGCTTCACTAAGAGATTTTGTGAAGATGTCTGCAACCATTTGATCACTGGGACAATGCTCCACCATAATGGAACCTTTCTTGACTTCATGTCAAACATATGATAATGAATAGCAATATGCTTTGATTTACTATGTTGTATATAGTCTTTGGTAAGACTAATAACACTTTGGTTGTCGCATCGAAGAGGTGTACTAGATGATGAAGGATGCCCCAAATCTGAAAGTAGTTGTCGAAGCCAAACTAGTTCGCGAGCTGCTAATGATGCAACAACATATTCGGCCTCAATTGTAGAAACCACAACACATCGTTGTTTCTTGCTGTACCAAGAAACCAAACATCCATTTACAAAGAAACAATTCTCACTTGTAGATCGCATGGATAAATGAGAACTTGCCCAATCGACATCTGTATATCCAATAAGGTCAAGAGAAGTTGAAGAAGATAAAGAAGAATCCTCTCGACGACGATAAATAAGACCAAACTCCTTAGTACCCTTGAGGTACTTAAGAATACGTTTTGCAGCACTCCAATGAATAGTGGAAGGGGAAGAAAGATACTGTCTCAAAAAGT
Organism: Lygodium microphyllum; assembly: GCF_053477565.2. Lineage (NCBI taxonomy): Eukaryota > Viridiplantae > Streptophyta > Polypodiopsida > Schizaeales > Lygodiaceae > Lygodium > Lygodium microphyllum. Next base: position 5,899,146 of record NW_028229514.1, on the reverse strand, counting down.
TAGCCTTGGTAGAGCTTGAAAGAATGGGAGTGTTGGCAGAGTGCGCATTTGTCAACCCAAACTTCTTAACAATATCATTAATAAACTTTGTCTGGAGAAGAAGAAGAATGCCTGGTTGTTGGTGTCATTGAGCTTGAATACCCAAACAAGAATGTATCTCACCAAGATCCACCATTTCAAATGCAGTCGATAAAAGCTTCTTCATAGCATCCAAGAAAGCAATATTATTTGACACAAGAATAGTATCATCAACATATAGAGCAAGAATAATAAAACATTTGTCCTCCCTTTTTATGTAAAGATTTGGGTCAGCAAAACATGCAACAAAACCTTTAGATGTGAGGAACTGATCAATCTTAATATACCAAGTATGAGAGGCTTACTTCAATCCATATAATGCACGATGAAGCTAGCATACAAGATGCTCCTTTCCTGCAATCATAAAAAGTTCAGGTTGCTCCATATAGATTTCTTCTTCAAGATCTCGATTGAGAAAAGCCGTTTTAACATCCATTTGGTGAATTTCTAGATCAAATAGTGTTGCAAAAGCTAAAAGCGTTTGATCAAATAGATTTCTTCTTCAAGATCTCCATTGAGAAAAGCCGTTTTAACATCCATTTGGTGAATTTCTAGATCAAAAAGTTGTGGAGCGCACAAAGGGAGAAAATGTTTTCTTGATAATCTACTCATGCAATCTGCGAGTAACCTTTTGCAACAAGTCGTGCTTTGAACTTATCAAACGAGCCATCAGCTTTGGTCTTGGTTTTATAAACCCATTTACATTTGATAGGAACACGATTTGGGGGGAGTTCAGTAAGAATCCATGTACCTTTGGAGATTAAAGAATCGTACTCAGCTTGCATAGCTTCTTGCCATTGATCCCTTTGAGACGAATTGATAGCTTCCATATACGATATTGGATTCTCTTGGATAGACATAGCATCATCAAAGACACCATATTCAATAGAATAGAATCCATGCTCTATCTCAATAGGAAGATTGACATATATCTCCAAATTTTCTTCAATCTTCTTTGGAGGTGAAGGAGGTTTATGATCATCAGAATTAGTAGACTCACAAAGCAAGTAAGGAAATGCACTAAGCAAAGACTGTGTATCATCTGGAGGTCTATGATCATTAGAATTAGTAGACTCACAAAGCAAGTAAGGAAATGCTTTAAGCAAAGACTGTGTATCATCTAAAACATCTGATGACCATGTGTCACCCATAGTCTTCTCATAAAATATAGCATCACGACTAATGATAACCTTTTGAGTAGAAGGATCATAAAATTTGTAAACTTTGGAATGATCTGAATAACCAATGTAGTACTTGTCTGAAATTGATTTTTATGGTGAAAAATTAGAATGAAATAGAAGAAAAAAATGGATCAAATACCAATGCTCTAACACCACTTGTCAATAAGTGAACCAAAGAGAGAGAAAGAGTATGTAACGTGTCCACTAGTATCATCTAGGACACGTCTTAGCAGTCCATCGGAAAGGATGTCTAGAAAACTCCGCCCGGCACTCCCATGGAATGTTACGGGTTTTGCGATCTAGGTCTTCCCGCGTCTGCCACGTAGCGAAAGTATCCTGGCTGTTCCCACTTGGGATCGATCGGAATTAGGGTTTTCCTGATTGGTCATTAGCTAATAGCAACTAGCGTCAGATCCGAGCGAACTACTTTACGCAGAAACGCCAGGTCCGAAGCAGATTCACGCTGCACTTGGTTCAAGGAGAATGGGAAACGAGAGGGATGCAAAGCTCAACCTCTCTGCCACCATAAGGCATAGTCCCATTCCGTTCCCCTAAAACAACGTAAATCGGGTAAGACGTAACTCTAGGTCATCATTCTCGTTATTCGTTTTGATGATGATGATCATCCCGCTGTTCTTCGAGATTTTTGAGAAAAGTTCCCGGCTAACCGGGACCACCCAACCGTAGGACGGACCCATGGCCCATCCTCCACACTTTCCTTGGTTTGTTTTAGTTATGTAATTATCTAATACATTAATTTGACATATAACTATCAGCTTCTTTAATTAATCCTGTTAATCACTGGTTCCTTTACGTAATCTTATCACGTGACATAGAAAAAAAATATCTAGCAAGTTCTTTTCAACATTTCATCATTTTATCTTTGAAATACAAGGAGTTCCGCCCGTAGGCTTGTCCATAATCCGCCCGAAGGCTATCCAGTAATCCATAGTGATCACTATTCCAAGCTTCTGCCCGTAAACTAGTATGCGGGCCTCGAGATCCAATCCCAAGTCACGTTAGCCTCTTGTGCAGGACCCGGAAGGCGAGGGACTTATGGCCAGAGCCCCCCCTGGCACCCAAGCGTCCTCCTACTCCAAGTAGAGCTCAACGAAGAGACCTCTCGCAGCGGGTTCAGTCTACGTTCCCGGCGCGGTGAACAACCCCCTTGGTTAGGGTTAGGCAGGTAGTCGGGGGTAATTGAAACTGCCTCTTCCTTCAGGCCTTTAACCTGAAGTATAGGTACTCATTTAGTTTGTAATTCATAATTCAAACAGAGCCCTAAAATCTCTAGCAAGCAAAAACATTTCCATTAATCAACCATGTTGTTTGGCAAACTGCTAAGGAAGTCTTCTTTCCTTTTTGACTGTATCAGCACTCGTTCCCAAGGTGTCTTGTAAATTGGCAAGATCTTTTACATTCCGGTGTAGGGCATACCTTATTAACCCAACTTGGTTAACCCTAAAGTTCCTTAGATATGCTAGTTTTCGGTTTTACAACTTTCCTTATTTAGAAGGATATCCAAAAATACGTCTTTTTGCAAGATAACTTGCGTAGGGATCTGCCATCCTTATTCAGGGTTATTACCCTTTCTTCTTGTGAATCAATCACAAAACTAAATGATTTCATACTTGCTGCGCAAGTCCTGCGATGGAATAATCTCTTTTAGATCCTTTAAGCTGACGTATGCCGGGCCTAGGGTTTCTTTTTTTAAGAACCTTGGGGACAAACCCTAGTTCTTTATCTTTACGAATTTATTGACCCTACAATAAGGAAAGTAGTCAAGTTCTTAGGGTATGAATATTTCTATGTTTAGATTGGTTTAGTTATCTTTTGGAAGGTAATATTAATCATTTTGTCACGGTTTTGCTATCCTTGTGACAATTTTCTTTTCAGTGAATACAATTCAATTTAAACTTCCTTTTTCCTTGCAGATGAACTCGTGCCAAATAACAAACATTTCCCTTGCTAAGATGTGCAATTAGCAATGATATCTTCCTAGTAATTTGAGCAACGAAAGAAACCTTTCATGAATTTAACCATTTACAATGATTCGTTGCGAAAGGAATAAGACTAATGGTGCAAGATATAATTTCTATACCTTTAGGATTTAACTAAAATATACTACTATAGTAAATGGATAATCTTGCTCGTAATTGTAACACTTTTACGAGCACTGTTTTGCTTTGCTTGCTCAAAGAATTAAAGGATGAAAAGATATCTAATGCTCCAAGTTGAAGGCCTGAAGGAAGAGGCAGCTTCAGTTTCCCCCAACTGCCTGCCTGACCCTAACCAAGGGAGTTGTTAAGCGCGGTGGGAAGGTGGACCGAACCCGCCGCGAGAGGTCTCTCTGTTGAGCGCTACTTGGAGCAGGAGGATGCTTGGGTGCCAGAGGCGGCTTTGGCCGAGAATCCCTCACCTTCTGAGCCTTGCACAAGAGGCCAACGTGACTTAGTATTGGATCTCGAGGCACGCATACTAGTCTACGGGCAAAAACTTGGATTAGCAATCCCTGTAGATTGCTGGATAGTTTTCGGTAGGATTATGGATAAGCATATGGGCTGGATGCTATAAATGTATTCCAAAGATAAATATGATAAGCTATCAAAAAGGAACTTGTTTGACATTGCTTTTCTATGTCAAGTGCTATGATTACGTAAAGGAACCAGTGCCTAACAGGCTAATTCACGAAGCTGATTGATGCATGTCCAACTAAATATGGTAGGTAATTAGATAACGAAAACAACCTGAGGAAAGTGCAGTGGATGTGGCCATGGGTCCGTCCTACGTATCGGTGGTCCTAGTTGGCTTGAAACTTTTCTCAATCTTGGTGGACAGCAAAAAGATTGTTCAAATGACACGAACAGCAAGGGCGTTGATCTAGAGTCTAAGTTACAATAATCCTGGTTTACGCTATTTCAGGGGAACGGAATGGGACTATGCCTTATGACAAAGAGGTCGAGCATTGCATCCCTCTCATTTGAAATTCTCCTTGAACTAAGTGCAGCATGAATCTGCTTCGGACCCAGCATTTTTGCATAAAGTAGTTCACTCAGATTCTATGCTAGTTGCAGTTCAGGAAATGACCAATAGGGAAAACTCTGATTCAAGTTGGTCCTAAGTGAGAACGACCATAATACTTCCGCTACGTGGCAGACGCGGAAAGTCCTAGATTGCAAAACCCGTAACATTCCATGGGAGTGCTGGGCGGAGCTTTCTAGACATCCTTTCCGATGGATTGCTAAGACGTGTCATGAAGATAACAGGTGGACACATTACAGTTGGTATCAGAGAAAACCAACAAAGGATTTGTTTTAAGAAATCTTAATAAGAAGAAGTAAAGCAAATGTTGTTGTTAAAAACATTTCCTTACTTTCGATGCTCTCTTTGCAGAATTATGAAGCATGGAACAAGTTCTTAGTGTTCCGAGTCATGTTTATGACTGCGATGCATTCCTTGGATTATCAACAAAGAGTAGAGATGATGAATATCCTAGAGCATATTTATAATCCATCGCCTTTGTACGTGGAACAAAGATGAACAGGTGCCTTAGGAATCTACTATATAGCCACCCACAGGTTTGCGTACCTCCAAACCAACCTCAAGAGGATCAAGTGGTTGGAAGACCTGAAGATCGTGAAGCTATTCATTTTTGTGGAGGCTCACATAAACTCAACTTCACATATTCGAGGTTGGAGGGTTGAGCTGAACTCATATGTATATGAGGAAGTGACACGTGTAATCCCCACTGACAGGATCAAGGTGTTGGGGCACTATGAGAAGAATGGGTTCCAAAGGAAAGGATACCCCGATCTTCCAATGACTTACCCATTCCTGAAGATCCATGACTCGAAACCATACTATTATCCAGTTCTTGTAGATAAATGTAATACAATATTATTCTCCCCAAACTAAATGTAAAAAGTTGGCTTATCATCGTAAGAAATGTTGTATTCTGAAAGGGCTATGCCCATATAAATGCAATAAGACTTCTTTTTATCAATGTCTGTTTTGTTCATGAGAATTGATAATAAGTTAAGTGGTTAGATTGCTTGGTTGATAGCTGAAAGGAAGATGAAATATAAATCATAACGATTAACAAGTAATAACGTTAAGAAACCTTTATCCAGGCACAACCCTAGGTACAAATTCCTAGTTCGCCTCCTACATCAAGTACTATTGTAATCCAGGAGAAGAAGTTTCTTCTTAAGCAAATTAAGCCGCCTGAATTCTACAAGAGAGGCAGGTCCGTCCAAGTAGATGCTGAAATTTGGATTGAATCCATGGAGGATTACTTTGAAGCAGCCGGTACTGCACCCGCCAACTAGGCTATGCTCGCCAAGCTAAAGCTCACCGCGGCAAAGCCAGGCTTTGGTGGCAGCAATGGTAAAGAGATCAAGGGATCGCGGAAGGATCCGTTATCTCGGAGAAGCTGAAGAGAGCCGTGCAGGGAAGATACTTACCACCTGCATATCGCATGCAGAAAAAGAACCAGTTCTACGAGCTAAAATAGCTGGGACTCACTATTGATGCATACTACTCTAAATTCATCTCACTTCTTAAGTATGTGCTGCCAAACAGATGGACATGACACAGCAGGTGTCAAAATTTTGTACTGGTTTAAACCCACCAGTGAATACCCGTCTCGAATCTATGCGCCCATCAGATCTTCAGGACGCTCTCATTCGAGCTGCGCCAATAATTCTGGAGATGCAGGTTAGGCCAAGAGGTAATAAAACTTGGCCTTTTAATGACCCGAACAGAGGAGCATTTAGGCCTCAAATGAAGAGAGTTCAAGGTCAAAATCAAGGACAAAGAAATAAATGATTCTTTAAAGAATGTTGCCAATAATCCGTAGGAATTTGCAAGGCATGGAAATGATTCTTGAACTGCATGAAGTAGATTAAACTCTAGTCAATTAGCTTAAGCCTCAATCAACTACGCAAATAGTTATGAAAGGTTGTGCAATGCTCATTTAGCATACAAATATCTCATTTAGAAATGAAGATAGAAAAGCTACATGGTTCACATAAAACCCTAAAGCTTAGTAGCATGAATCTTAAATGCATGTTATAAAAGGATCAATTGGAATTATGCCATAACTTAACTTACGCTTTGATCTTAGTTGAAAAAGTTAGGGATTGTAAAACTACTCATACATAGACAATACATCATGTGGTTACGAAAATGGTATCGTAAATATCTTCAAGAATAGACAAGTAAATTGGTTTAAACCTAAATACCTAAAAACCGCGAGGGACTCATTTAGGAAGGGTTAATTCAATGCAACATATCCCAAAGAGCTTAAATAGGATCTAACACATTGCGGACATGACCTAGTCGCTCTTATTACCAAAGTTGAAATTCCTATACCCTAAAGACTTGCGCGCATTCACGGAATGTAGGGACAGTAGGACATACTTGCGAGAAATGATCTAGGGTTTTTACCCTAAGGATCTCTCGCTAAAAAGATGAAACTCGGTTTGAACTTGAAACCCTAAGACCGACAATGTCGCCCTAATGCAATTAGGAACGGATTGTTATATCTAATCATGATTTTGTGATTCTAAGACTCCATTCGATGGGTAAATAGTCCCATAGTTTTGATGCGACACTTAGCAACAAGTTGTAGAGTCGCATGATCTTGTGATTTGATTACAAGGGAATGGCCAATTCCTTGAAATGAGATTGGCAGATTCTTACGCAAGTTATCTTGCAAGAGAATGAATAATTGTCCTGATATAGTACATTTCTTGGGTAAAGTGACCAAGATAGGGGGATTAGATATTTGCTTGGAAGCAAAGGACCAATCATTAAATTGGAATAACATATTTACTGCTAAATAGGACTTAAGATATTGGTTAAGTTGGGTTAATAGGGTACGATCCTAACCCAAGGATATAAGGGTTAATAAACAAACCCTTGGGGATCTTGCACAGTCGCAATTGATCTCGGATCGAGTGATGGATGCATTTGGAGAGAAGGATTAACTCCTTAGCAGTTGGCCAAATAACAACCAATGGAAATGATTGTGCTTGTAATAGTTTTAAGAGCATTGTTTTGCTTTGTTTGCTCAAAGAATTAAATGATGAAAATATATCTAATGCTTCAGGTTGAAGGTTTGAAGGGAGAGGCAACTTCAGTTTCCCACCATTGCCTGCCTGACCCTAACCAAGGGGGTTGTTAACCACACCGGGAAGGTGGATAAAACCCACTGCAAGAGGTCTCTCCGTTGAGTGCTACTTGGAGCAGGAGGATGCTTGGGTGCCAGAGGAGACTCTGGCTATAAATCCCTCACCTTTTGGGCCCTGCACAAGAGGCCAACGTGACTTGGGATTGGATCTTGAGGCCCGCATACTAGTCTACGTGTGGAATCTTGGATTAGTAATCCCTGTGGATTGTTGGATAGCCTTTGGGCGGATTATTGATAAGCCTACGGGCTGGATGTTATAAAGGTATTCCAAAGATAAATATGATAAGCTGTTGAAAAGGAACTTGCTTGACATTGCTTTTCTATGTCAAGTGCTATGATTATGTAAAGGAACCAGTGCCTAACGGGATAATTAAGGAAGCTGATTGATGCATGTCCAACTAAATGTGGTAGGTAATTAGATAACTAAAACAACGTGAGGAAAGTGCGGTGGATGTGGCCATGGGTCCATCCTACGGATGGGTGGTCCTGGTTGACTGGGAACTTTTCTCAATCTTGGTGGACAGCAAAAAGATCGTTCAAATGACACGAACAGTAAGGGCGTTGACCTAGAGTCTAAGTTACAATAATCCCGATGTACGCTGTTTTAGGGGAACGGAATGGGACTATGCCTTATGGCAGAGAGGTCGAGCATTGCATCCCTCTCATTTTCCATTCTCCTTGAACCAAGTGCAACATGAATCCGCTTCGGACCTGGCGTTTCTGCGTAAAGTAGTTTGCTCGGGTTTTATGCTAGTTACCTTTTAGGAAATGACCAATAGGAAAAATCTTGATTCAGGTCGGTCCTAAGTGGGAATGGCCAGAATACTTCTGCTATATGGCAGACACAGAAAGTCCTAGATCGCAAACCCTGTAACATTCCATGGGAGTGTCAGGTGGAGCTTTCTAGACATCCTTTTCGATGGACTGCTAAGACGTCTCCTGAAGATAACAAGTGGACACATTACAGTTCGTATCAAAGAAAACCAATAAAGGATTTGTTTTAAGAAATCTTAATAAGAAAAAGTAAAGCAAATGTTGATGTTACAAACATTTCCTTACTTTCGATGTTGTCTTGCAGAATTACAAAGCATGGAACAAGTTCTTAGTGTTCCGAGTCATGTTTATGACTGCAATGCATTCCCCGGATTATCAAGGAGTTGAGATGATGAACATCCTAGATCGTATTTATAATCCATCACCTTTTTACATGGAATGAAGATGGACGGGTGCCTTAGGAATCTACTATATAGCCACCCACCGGTTTGCATACCTCCAAACCAACCTCAAGAGGATCAAGTGGTTGGAAAACCTGAAGATCCTAAAGCTGTTCATTTTTGTGGAGTCTCAAGTAAACTCAACTCTACATATTCGAGGTTCGGAGGGTTGAGCTAAACTCATATGTATATGAGAAAGTGACGCGTGTAATCCCCACCGACAGGATCAAGGTGTTGGGGCGCTATGAGAAGAATGGGTTCCAAAGGAAAGGATACCCTGATCTTCCAATGACTTACCGATTCTTGAAGATCCATGACCCGAAACCATACTATTATCCAGTTCTCGTAGATAAATGTAATATAGCATTATTCTCCCCAAACTAAATGTAAACAGTTGGCTTATCATCGCAAGAAATGTTGTATTCTGAAAGGGCTATGTCCATATAAATGCAATAAGACATCTTTTTATCAATGTATGTTTTGTTCATGAGAATTGATAAGAAGTTAAGTGGTTAGATTGCTTGGTTGATAGCTGAAATGAAGATGAAATACAAATCATAACGATTAACGAGTAATAACGTTAAGAAACATTTATCCAGGCACAACCCCAGGCACAGATTCCCACTTTGCCTCCTACATCAAGTACTGCTATAATTGAGGAGAAGAAGTTTCTTCTCAAGCAGATTAAGCCGCCCAAATTTGACGGGAGAGGTAGGTCTGTCCAAGCAAATGTTGAAATTTTGATTGAATCCATGGAGGATTACTTTGAAGCAGCCGGTACTGCACCCGCCAACCAGGCTATGCTCACCAAGCTAAAGCTCACCGGCGAAGCTAGGCTTTGGTGGAAGCACTAGTGCAAAGATCAAGGGATCGCAGAAGGATCCATTACCTGGGAGAAGCAGAAGAAAGCCGTGTAGGGAGGATACTTACCACCTGCTTATCGCACGCAAAAAATGAATGAGTTCTACGAGCTAAAACTGTTGGGACCCACTCTTGATGCATACTACTCTAAATTTGTCTCACTTCTTAAGTATGTGCCACAGATGGACATGACACAACAGGTGTCAAAATTTTGTGCTGGTTTAATCCCACTAGCGAATACCCATCTCGAATCTATGCGCCCATCAGATCTTTAGGACGCTCTCATTAGAGCTGCGCCTATAATTCAGGAGGTGTAGGTTAGGCCAAGAGGTAATAAAACTTGGCCTTTCAATGACCCAAACAGAGGAGCATTTAGGCCTCAAATGAAGAGAGTTCAAGGTCAGAATCGGGGACAAAGAAAGAAAGCAAGGACTAATAATGTCAACAACTTTGTTCCTACTCAAAGCAATGGCCGAAACCTCCGTTCTTTCCACTGCAACGAACTCGGTCATTTCAAGAGGCAATGTCGCAAGCTTGGAGCAGGACATAGTCAAGCACCTTTCCAAGGAGCTGGCCGTGGCCAGGGAGCTGCTACTTGAGGCAGAGGAAGAACCGCCTGCGTTGCCAATAGGAAAATGTGCGAAGAAGAAGAAGATCTAACGATGGAAGCAGAGTTTGAAAGGGCGACAGTCCATGCTGCTCTTCACAAAAAAGGGCCGAATCGCCAGTTCTCGGTGATTCAGACACTGTCAAACTATCAAGGTAAAGGTTTCAAGACCTTGATTGATTGTGGCAGTATACATTCCTTTATCTCACCAGCTTGTATAAAAAGATTAGGAATAGCCATAGTAGAAGCACCTATCTTGCTTGTGGAATTGACAAATGGTCGTCAAGTTACCTGTACCAGGCAAATTGCTAAGGTGGAATTCTTTCTAGGAGGAAAGATGACTTTGGTCAAATTCAGAGTCATGAGCCTAGGTATCCAAGAGTGTCTACTCGGAATGGATTGGCTTAAACCTAATGACACCCACATTCATTGTGGAAAGGGCCAAATTTCCTTTCGGAACTCTGAAGGGGATTTAGTCACAACTCAAGGTGAGGCTGGAGTGCCAAAAATTCAATTAGCCAAGGCATCTCGGATTATAAAGGGAGTCAGAAAAGGACTACCTGTCTACTTGATTAAGCTCAACAAGTTAGATTAGAAGCAGGAGTCTAGTGAAGGACCTTCATGGCTAAAGGAATACGCGGATGTATTTCTTGAAGAGTTAACAGAACTCCCGCCTCAAAGAGAAGTGGATCATGAGATCAAGCTAGTACTAGGAGCTATGCCAATTGCAATGAGACCCTATATAATGTCCATACCGGAAGCAATTGAGCTGAAGGAACAACTCAAGAAATTGCTAGATCAGGGCTACATCCATCCTAGCAATTCACCATGGGGAGCTCCAGTACTATTCGAGAAAAAGAAATATGGAACACTTCGACTATGTATTGATTACAGAGGGTTGAATCAATCAACTATCAATAACAAGTACCCTATTCCTAGAATATATGAGCTTCTTGATCGTCTTCAGGGTGTGAAGATCTTCTCCAAGTTTAATCTCAGGTCTGGTTATTATCAGATAAGGATCAAGGATGAAGATATCCCAAGAACAGCCTTCAACACAAGATAGAACCTTCGAGCAAGGAGACATGGTCTTCATTCGCGTATGCCCAAAGAAGAGTTCCCTATCCTTAGGAGATTGCAAAAAGCTAAGTCCAAGGTATTGTGGACCATACAAGATCCTCAAGTGCCTAGGACCGAATGCTTATAGACTTGAACCTCCGGAGAACCTAAAGGTTCATAATGTATTCCATATCAACCTATTGAAGAAGTATGTACCTAATCCTAACCATGTACTTGATGACCAACAAGTTGTAATGCCTAGTCAAGGAGTCCTTAAACTAAGGCCTGACAAGATCTTAGATGTTAGGGAGAGACAACTGAGATCCAGAACCTTGAGAGAATGCCTCGTCTACTAGTGGAAAGATTATCCTGAGGAGGATGCCACTTGGATAGATGAAAGCACTCTCAACCATCAATATCCCCAGTTTATCTCGAGATGAGGACATCTCAATTCCTCCAAGGGAGAGAGATTGTAATATTTCTGTGATAATATTTCTAAAACCCATGATACTCACGCAAGGGAATACCGGCATTGTGGTCACGAACAGTACGGTCTCCACGGGCCAATTGAGACTTAGGACTATGAATTAATGAAAACCCGTGCTCTTCATATGAACCTCCTCTTAGGAGGCCAAAAGGGATAATTTTTAGAAATATGACAAATTTTTTTATTATCCCCTCTTTCCCCAGCTGATAGGTGTGCTAGAGGAGAGAGGAATAGCAAAGGTGATTAAGCTCCTTTGCTGGAGCTCGTAGAAGGGCAAATTCCATGCGTAAGGCCACGTGGGGGAGGGAGGATCCCCTCCCCTCAGCTATAAAAACTTGTGGGAGGGGAGTAGAAAAGGAGGAAAGCCATCACACTGCTGCCACTACGATAGAGGAGAAGGAAGGCTGTGAGATAGGACGGGATGTCATCAGTCTGAGGGGAGTCAAGAAGGAGCAAGACCGCCGCTTGAAGGCTTAAGTGCACCATCATGGAGGGAAGAAGCTGCTGAAGATCGCCATTTGCCGCCTACATGCTGTCGTTAAGTCATTCCCTTCCCTCGATGTGGTTTCTGTGGGTTTCTTTTAAGCCTTCCTCTTGAAGGTTTTTTAACCCCTTTTCCACCCCCTGGGATTTAACCCCTCACAGGTGGTCATTTACACCTTCTTTTTCCCCATTGATATATAAGTCCTTGCCACCTTTAAACCCCTTTCCTATTGCCTCTTAGGTAGATTTTTATAACCCCAAAACCCACCAGGATTAAAGCCTTTCCAAGCTTATTTTATACCCCTTTTATTTTCCCCTCCACAAAATTCCTTAAAAGACTTTAAAGCCCCCTTTCTATGAGGCTTTCATAAGGCCCTTTCCTTGTGTTTTTATTTATATATAGCCCCCCCACGAAGTAAGCCCCTTTTTCCCCCTTTTCATTTCATTAGCCGGGTTTTAAACCCCCTTTCCGTGGACCTTTTTTTTCGTTTACCCCTACAAGCGGGTTTTACAAACCAGGGCCTGAAGCATCCTTTCAGCTTGCATTCTCGGGAATCAAGAAAAAACCTATAAAGCCTTCTAAAGCCGATTCCAAAATATGGTGCACACAGTCACAAAGGGAGTTTTGCGTGCGAAGGAGACGGCCAAGATCATAAATCTACATCCAAGGCGAAAAGGTCGAATTCGAGATGGCTCCTAAGAAGGCACAAGGCGCAAACGCAGAAGGATCATCTCCTAACATCCATGTGGACATTTCACCACAAGTCCAAGTTTTTCTTCCTAAATTTGATTAACGTCGTAATATTTCGATTGTGCATGGATCATTTATGAAATTAGGATGCACTTTTTTTCATTGAAATACTTTGGCTAAATTAAAGTAAATCAACTTCGATCAAGGAATCAGTTATTTGTATTCAACGAATGAAAAATAAGAGCATAAGATCTCTATGCATTCCGAGCAAGTGCTTTTTAAGCATTGCAAAGTAACGAACTTAGACTAACTAATGCCCATCTTTACAACTCAAAATAATGATAGTATACTTTGATTATGCATGGAAGGAATAAATCACATGTCGCATTATTGAACATCTTTTCTTCGAAATGATTCCTTAAAGAAGGTTGCCAATAATCCATAGGAATTTTCAAGGCATGGAAATGATTCTTGAACTGCATGAAGTATATTAAACTCTAGTCAATTATCTTAAACCTCAATCAACTACGTAAATAGTTACGAAAGGTTGTGCAATGCTCATTTAGCATACGAATATCTCATTTAGAAATGAAGATAGAAAAGCTACATGGTTCACATAAAACCCTAAAGCTTAGTAGCATGAATCTTAAATGCATGTTATAAAAGGATCAATTGGAATTATACCATAACTTAACTTATGCTTTGATCTTAATTGGAAAAGTTAAGGATTATAAAACTACTCATACATAGACAATACATCATGTGGTTACAAAAATGGTATCATAAATATCTCCAAGAATAGACAAGTAAATTGGTTTAAACCTAAACACCTAAAAACCGTGATGGACTCATTTAGGAAGGGTTAATTCAATGCAACATATCCCAAAGAGCTAAAATAGGATTTAGCACGTTGAGGACGTGACCTAATCGCTCTTATTGCCAAAGCTGAAACTCCTATACCCTAAAGACTTGCCCACATTCACGGAATGTAGGGACAGTAGGACATACTTGCGAGAAATGATCTAGGGTTTTTACCCTAAGAATCTCTCGCTAAAAAGATGAAACTCGATTTGAACTTGGAACCCTAGGACCGACAATGTTGGCCTAATGCAATCAGAAACGGATTGTTATATCTAATCATGATTTTGTGATTATAAGACTCCATTCGATGGGTAAATAGTCCCACAGTTTTGATGTGACACTTGGCAACAAGTTGCAGAGTCACATGATCTTGTGATTTAATCACAAGGGAATGGCCAATTCCTCGGAATGAGATTGGCAAATTCTTACGCAAGTTATCTTGGAAGAGGATGAATAATCGTCCTGATATAGTACCTTTCTTGGGTAAAGTGACCAAGATATGGGGATTAGATATTTTCTTGGAAGCAAAGGACCAATCAGTAAATTGGAATAACATATTTACTGTTAAATAAGACATAAGATATTGGTTAAGTTGGGTTAATAGGGTACGACCCTAACCCAAGGATATAAGGGTTAATAAAAAAACCCCTTGAGGATCTTGCCAAGTCGCAAATTATCCTGGATCGAGTGCTGGATGCATTCGGAGAGAAGGATTCACTCCTTAGCAATTGGCCAAATAACGACCACTGGAAATGATTGTGCTTGTAACAATTTTAAGAGTACTATTTTGCTTTGTTTGCTCAAAGAATTAAAGGATGAAAAGATATCTAATGCTCTAGGTTGAAGGCCTAAAGGGAGAGGCATCTTCAATTACCCCCAAGTGCTTGCTTGACCCTAACCAAGTCTCTTTGTTGGGACCGAACCCGCCGCGAGAAGTCTCTTTGTTGAGCGCTACTTGGAGCAGGAAGACGCTTGGGTGCCAGAGGGGGCTCTGGCAATAAATCCCTCACCTTCCAGGTCTTGCACAAGAGGCCACGTGACTCGGGATTGGATCTTGAGGCCCGCATACTAGTCTACAGGTGGAATCTTGGATTAGTAATCCTTGTGGATTGCTTGATAGCCTTCGAGCGTGGATTATGGATAAGCCTATGGGCTAGATGTTATAAATGTATTCCCAAGATAAATATTATAAGCTGTTGAAAAGGAACTTGTTTGACATTGCTTATCTATGTCAAGTGCTATGATTACGTAAAGGAATCCATGCCTAACGGGCTAATTAAGGAAGCTGATTGATGCATGCCCAACTAAATGTGGTTGGTAATTGGATAACTAAAACAACCTGAGGAAAGTGTGGTGGATATGGCCATGGATCGGTGCTACGGATGGGTGGTTCCGGTTGGCCGTGAACTTTTCTCAATCTTGGTGGACACCAAAAAGATTGTTCAAATGACACGAACAGCAAGGGCATTGACCTAGAGTCTAAGTTACAATAATCCTGGTTTACGCTACTTTAGGGGAACGGAATGGGACTATGCCTTATGGCAGAGAGGTCGAGCATTGCATCCCTCTCGTTTCCCATTCTCCTTGAACCAAGTGCAGCATGAATCTCTAATATTTCCGCACATTGCGTACCGTAAATATTGACTTCCCGCACGTCGTGTAAATCCTGTGCAAGGTTATCCCCTACATCGTATTATTGGTAGCTTAATCCATACCATGCACGCTCAAAAAATGAGGCCTCCGCATTGTAAATAAGAGGCTGAGGTTGAAGACCGTAAAAGCCGCGAGGGAACACCCTTTTTGAAGGGGAAATTTGGAGATTTTTAGGCAAATTTTTTTAAAATTATTATCCCTTCCTCCCAGCCGATGCATGGCTGGAGGAGAGGGAGTGTGGGGAGGAATGGCCAAGGAGGAGTGAGTCGGATTGCATGAGGAGGAGTACTCCACGTGTGTGGAGGCCCTCTTTCCCCCCCCCAAGGCCTATAAAAACCCCCCCCCAGGGAGTCAGGGGGGAGGGAAAGCGTGGGAGGAGGCCGCCGTGTAGGAAGTCGCCAGCCGCCTTAGGCCGCCATCACATTCCGCCAGACCACCACAGTCCGCCGCCGTGCAGGAAGCCGTCAGGCCACCTCAGTCCGCCGCCATCCCTGCCCTCTTCACGACGAACCCCCCCCCCTCGACGTTGCTGCACGACAGAAGCTTCTTAGAAGCTTCTTAAGAAACTTCTAAGGATTAAGGCCATAGGCCTTGATCCTACGCGACTTTGCGATTTTGAATCTGGTTAGGGAAATACCTATTCCCACACAAGGAGAAGATAGCGATCCTCTAGCCGTCTCGAAAAGCGAGAGTAAAGGAGTCCGTAACCACGACTACAATGGCTCCCAAGAAGTTGCAAGGCGCAACCGCGGGAGGTTCATCTCCGAGCGTACAAGTGGATATCTCCCCGAGCCCACAAGTCCAGGTTTTTTCGAGTTTAATCTCGCATAAAGAAATGTTTAGGCACGCTTAATTCCATAAGGGAGAATGCATTTTACGCTTATTTTTAATGCATGTGGCAGTGTTAAAAATACATTTGATAAATTATCTCTTTAAACATTAGATAAGGTTGGTGCATGTCATGGAATTGAAACGGTTGCATTTCCGGAGTTGTCCGCCTTAAAGGACTAGCTGCATGTTGCTATTTTGGAACATTATCAAAGTAATGAGTCTAAACATATAGGACAAAGAAATGAAATTGATAAGTGCATTTGGTTACTAGACATGGTAGGAATAAGCGTGTGCCGCATTTTGGGTAACATCTTCCTTGTAATGATTTGTGGGGAAAGTTAACACCCATAAGATATTATCCGGAAAGAAATAGAAGAGTACGAAAATGATCTTATGAACTTGCAAGTAGCATGTAACATGGAATAAGTTAACACTAGTTTTAGTTGGTATGAACTTCATTAACTACATTGTAGCTAGGGGAAAGTTGCGTGTTGCATAGTCATCATGCAGAAATTCCATTCATTAGGAGCCGTATCTAGAAAAGGTCGCATGGGTTATCAAAGCATGAGATTCTAAAGTGTAGACAACAAGGTTGTAAGCATGATTATTTGATGTAAGTCCTAGTATGTCCTAGGAAGGTTAGTATCTAGATTATCATGCATTTTTACTATACCAAGGACAGATAGAGTTATTGTGAACCATGTGATGTGTGGGAGCAATGAAGCACATGTTTACATGTAATATGTTAGTTGCAACTATTTTTCCTCTTTTAGATCTAGTTTATTGTCTCTAGGAAGGATTCATCCTTGTCGCGAGACAAGCATAATGAATTATCCAAATCACCTAGCCACAAAGGAATCATATGGTATGATAGACACCCCGAACACTAACTAGGTTAAGGATTCGGCCAAGTTTTTCAAATGTCGCTAAGTCGAAACCTTCAAGCCAATAGTCCTAACCACATTCCCAAAATGTTGAGCTAATTGGATGCTCATGTAAACAATAATCTAGGATTCCTACCTTAAGGACCAAGCGTTCAAGATGATGAAACTCGATTTGAGTTGGACTAAACGTTGTCGATTTAGTGAAATTAAGGATGGGTGGGTAAAAGACACCCTAAACCCTCCTTCTCGACTGAATTTAATTCCGTGACCTGAATACGCCATTCATTAAGGGAAATGATCTCTTAGAATGGAGGCGACACTTGTGCAATAAATTGCAACGTCACTTAGCTTTGCGGTTTGATCGTAAGAAGTTTTGCCATTCCGTGGATTAAGGTTGGCAGGTTCTTGCGCCAGTTTAAACTCGCAAGGGGAAAAGGGTAGTCGTCCTTTTACTCTATCCTAATTAGGGAAACTTCAAGTTAAGGGAAGCTAGGCATTTGCTTGGACGAAAATGATTAATCAATAAACTAAAGCGACATGGTCGCCGGAATTTACCATAAACCAAACCTAAAGTATTGACAGGGTATGACCCTAGCCCAAGGACGATAGGAATCTTGCCAAGTTGCAACTGATTCCGGATCGAATGCGGGTTGCATTCGGAGAAAAGGAGTCACTCCTTAACAGTTTGCCAGCTTAAACGACCATTGGAATTGATTGTGCTTGTAACAGTTTAGAAAGCACTGTTTGCATTGTTTGCTCAATGAACTAAAGGATGAAACGATATCTAAATACTTCAAGTTGAAGGCCTGAAGGGAGAGGCAGCTTCAGTTACCCCCGACTGCCTGCCTGACCCTAATCAAGGGGGTTGTTAACCGCGCCGGGAACGTGGACCGAACCCACCGTGAGAGGTCTCTCCGTTGAGTTCTACTTGGAGCAGGAGGACGCTTGGGTGCCAGAGGGGGCTCTGGCCGTAAATCCCTCGCCTTCCGGGCCCTGCACAAGAGGCTAACATGACTCGGGATTGGATCTCGAGGCCCGCATACTAGTCTACGGGCAGAAGCTTGGATTAGTGATCCCTGGTGGATTACTGGATAGCCTTCGGGCGGATTATGAACAAGCCTACGGGCGGAACTCCTTGTATTTCAAAGATAAAAGGATAAAATGATAATAAAGAAGTTGTTTGACATTGTTTTCTTTATGTCCTGTGGTAAGATTACGTGAAGGAACCAGTGCTTAACAGGGTTAATCAAGGAAGCTGTTTGTTATATGTCAAATTAATGTGGTAGGTAATTACATAACTAAAACAAACCGAGGAAAGTGCGGAGGATGGACCATGGGTCCGTCCTATGGATGGGTGGTCCCGGTCAGCCGGGAACTTTTCTTAAAAATCTTCAATGAACAGAGGGATGATCCTCATCGCCGAGCAAATAACTAGAAGGATGACTTAGATTTACCTGTTACCCAATTCACGCTGTTTTAGGGGAACGGAATGGGACTATGCCTTATGGCAGAGAGGTTGAGCATGGCATCCCTCTCGTTTCCCATTCTCCTTGAACCAAGTGCAACGTGAATCAGCTTCGGACCTGGCGTTTCTGCGTAAAGTAGTTCGCTCGGGTCTGACGCTAGTTGCTGCTAGCTAATGACCAAACTAGAAAACCTTAATTCCGGTCGATCCTAAGTGGGAAACGGCCAGGACACTTCCGCTACGTGGCAGACGCGGAAGGACCTAGATTACAAAACCCGTAACATTCCATGGGAGTGCCGGGCGGAGTTCTCTAGGCAGCCTTCCGATGGACTGCCAAGACGTGTCCTAGAGGATTCTAGTGGACACGTTACAGTTGGTATCAGAGCCGACCAACAATGGAATTGTTTTCATAAGATTTCATTAAAAATGAAGTAAAGAAATTGTTCCTGTCCAAACATTTCCTCATCTTCAATACTGTCTTGCAGAATTACGAGGCGTGGAACAAGTTTTTGGTGTTCCGGATCATGTTTATGACTGCAATGCATTCTCCGCATTATAGGCAAAGAATTGAAATGATGAACATCCTGGAGCAGATTTATAATCCATCACCTCTATATATAGAGCGAAGATGGACTGGGTCTTCAGGAATCTATTACATAGCTGCCCACCGGTTCGCTTATCTACAGACCAACCTGAAGAGGATCAAGTGGTTGGAAGATTTGAAAGTCGTGAAGCTGTTCATTTTTGTGGAAGCTCACGTAAATTCGACTTTGCATATTG
The DNA here is from genome assembly GCF_053477565.2 of Lygodium microphyllum. Lineage (NCBI taxonomy): Eukaryota > Viridiplantae > Streptophyta > Polypodiopsida > Schizaeales > Lygodiaceae > Lygodium > Lygodium microphyllum. The sequence continues at coordinate 5,879,818 of NW_028229514.1, read as the reverse complement.
GAGGTCGGAGAGTTGAATTGAACTCATATGTATATGAGGAAGTAACCCCGTGTAATTCCAGCTGATAGAATTAAGGTATTGGGCCGCCATGGGAAGTATGGATTCCAGCGGAAAGGATATCCTGAACTTCCGATGAATTATCGATTTCTAAAGATTCATGACCCAAAACCCTACTATTACACAGTTCCTGTAGACAAATCCAATACAATGTTGTTCTCACCAAACTAAATGTAATGATTGGATTATCATCACACGAGATGTTGTATAAGGCTACGCCATATAAATATAAATAAGGACTTCTTTTTATCACTATCCGATTGTGCATCAGGGTTGTTGCAAAAAGTTAAGTAGCTTCATGATTTATGAGATAGCTGAACTAAAGATAAGCTAATGTCAATGATCATACAATAATGTTAAGAAAACTTTTATCCAGGCACAACCCCAGGTACAGGTTCCAAATTCACCCCCTACATCAAGTACTACTGTGATCCAGGAGAAGAAGTTCCTCCTCAAACAGATAAAGCCACCCGAGTTTGACGGGAGAGGCAGATTCGTCCAGTCGGATGCTGAGATTTGGATTGAATCTATGGAGGATTACTTCGAAGCAGCTGATACAGCACCTACCAATCAGGCCATGCTCGCCAAATTAAAACTCACTGGTGAAGCCAGACTATGGTGGAAACAATGGTGCAGGGATCAAGGGATTTCAGAGGGGTCCGTTACCTGGGAGAAGTTAAAGCAAGCCGTGCAAGGGAGATATTTGCCGCCTGCATATCGTACATAGAAAATGAATGAGTTCTATGAGCTAAAAAAGTTAGGACTCACTCTTGACGCATACTACTCTAAATTTGTCTCACTCTTAAAGTATGCGCCAAAAATGGACACGGCACAGCAGGTGTCCAAATTTTGCGCGGGCTTAAATCCACCTGTAAAGAAGGATATTTTTAGACCATATCTTGATGATTTCGTGCTTGTCTTCTTCGACGACATTTTAGTCTATTCTAAACAGGAAGAAGATCATGAACCTCAACTACGGATTGTTTTGGAGACAATGAGGTCTCATAAGCTGTATGCAAAAATGAAGAAGTGTGCATTCTTCAAACGTCAGATTGAATATCTAGGATTCATAGTATCATCAGAAGGAATATCAGTAGACCCAGCCAAAGTCAGAGATGTGCTTGAATGGCCAGTACCAGTATCCGTCAAAGAAATACGCAGTTTTCTTGGCTTGACAGGATGGTATAGGGTCTTTATCAAAAACTATGCTTTGATTGCAGCACCTCTTACCGACTTACTAAAGAAGCAGACTTCCATTACATGGTCAACTCCCGAGCAAAATAGCTTCGACCAATTGAAGCAATGTTTGGTATCGGCACCTATTCTGAAACTTCCCGACCTCAATAAGGAGTTCGAGGTAGTAACTGATGCCAGCATTCTTGCCTTGGGGTGTGTTCTTATGCAGGAAGGTCATCCAGTAGCATACTCTTCAAGGAAATTGAAGAGTCATGAAAAGAATTATGCCACGCATGATCTGGAGTTATTAGCTGTCATCCATGCTCTAAAGCTTTGGAGACGCTACCTGTTGGGTAACAATTTTACTCTAGTAACAGATCATAAGAGTCTCAAATGGATTTTTACCCAGAACGAGCTCAACATGAGGCAACGTCGATGGATCGAAGTATTGGAAGAGTATGATTTTGAAATCAAGTATCAACCGGGGAAAGAGAATGTAGTTGCCGATGCACTCAGTCGCAAGGCATTCCTAAATTCCCTAATCTTGCAGAATCCATCAACGGCCAGATCTCTGGCTACAAAGGTATCTATGCCAAGCAACCCTATACTCGAACTAGCTAGAGAGGAGGCATGCCATGATTTAGCCTACCAAACCATGATAAAAGAAATAGCTACCAAAGAGCAGAATCTGAAGTCACAAGCTAAGTATCGGGAATTTTCCACTGATAATGGACTTGTTTATTACAGAACAAGGTTATGTATACCAACAAGCCAGTCACTTAAGCAAAAGATATTATGGGAAGCTCATGATTCCCCTTTCGCAGGACATCCTGGCTATGCAAAAACTCTTAATGTAGTTAGGAAGAGCTATCATTGGGAGAGGCTCAAGGGTGACGTTCTCAAATATGTCACTGAATGTTTGTCTTTCCAACGTATCAAGGCTGAACATGTCTTGATACCAAGAAAATTGCAACCACTTGACATTCCCCAAATGAAATGGGAATTCATCAGTATGGATTTTGTGGTGGGCTTACCCCAAGTCCAAGGAGGATACAACTCCATTATGGTTGTAGTTGACATGCTTACTAAGGTTGCACACCTGATTCCAGTAAAGACAAACTATAAAGCCTCCGACATTGCAAGGGTGTTTATCAAAGAGATATTCAAGCTACATGGGCTACCTAGAAGGATCGTTAGCGATCGAGACTCTCTCTTCACTTCACACTTCTGGAGAGCTATCTTTGAAGCTATTGGAACTCAGCTATGTTTTAGCACTGCCTACCATCCCCAAACGGATGAACAAATAGAACGAGTAAATCAAATCATTGAGGATATGCTTAGGGCTTACTGCTGTCGAGAGCCGAAGAGGTGGATTCAATACTTGCCGTTAGTAGAATTTGCTTACAATGCTTCTTACCAGCAGAGCATTCAAATGACGCCTTTTCAGGCATTGTATGGTCATGATTGTCGAAGTCCCCTAAATTTTCCTGATCCTACCCTAAGGGTGGAAGCTTCAAGACAAATGTTGGAGGACATGGATGACCAAATAAGGTCAATAAGACAAGATATACAAGCAGCCAAAGATAGACAAAAGGCATATGCGGATTTGAAATGCTAAGAGAGGGTCTTCGGAGAAGGAGACATGGTCTTCATTCGTGTACGGCCGAAAAAGAGTTCTTTATCTCTAGGTGAATGCAAGAAGCTAAGTCCAAGGTATTGTGGACCGTATAAAATCCTCAAATGCCTGGGACCCAATGCTTATAAATTGCAACTTCCTGATAACCTAAAGGTTCACAATGTGTTCCATATTAGTCTCTTAAAAAAATATGTACCCAACCCAAATCATGTACTTGATGACCAACAAATTGTAATGCCTAGTCAAGGAGTCCTTGAACTAAGACCAGAAAAGATTTTAGATGTCAGAGAGAGACAGTTAAGATCTAGAATCTTGAAAGAATGCCTCATCCAGTGGAAAGATTATCCTGAAGAGGATGCTACCTGGATGGATGAAAGCTCTCTCAATCTTCAATATCCCCAGTTTATCTCGAGATGAGGACATCTCGATTCTTCCAAGGGGGAGAGAATGTAATATTTCCGCACACTGCGTACCGTAAATATTGACTTCCCGCACGTCGTGTAAATCCTGTGCAAGGTTATCCCCTACATCGTATTATTGGTAGCTTAATCCATACCATGCACGCTCAAAAAATGAGGCCTCCGCATTGTAAATAAGAGGCTGAGGTTGAAGACCGTAAAAGCCGCGAGGGAACACCCTTTTTGAAGGGGCAATTTGGAGATTTTTAGGCAATTTTTTTTTTAATTATTATCCCTTCCCCCCAGCCGATGCATGGCTGGAGGAGAGGGAGTGTGGGGAGGAATGGCCAAGGAGGAGTGAGTCGGATTGCATGAGGAGGAGTCCTCCACGTGTGTGGAGGCCCTCTTTCCCCCCCCCAAGGCCTATAAAAACCCCCCCCCAGGGAGTCAGGGGGGAGGGAAAGCGTGGGAGGAGGCCGCCGTGTAGGAAGTCGCCAGCTGCCTTAGGCCGCCACCACATTCCGCCAGACCGCCACAGTCCGCCGCCGTGCAGGAAGCCGCCAGGCCACCTCAGTCCGCCGCCATCCCCGCCCTCTTCACGACGAACCCCCCCCCCCCCCCTCAACGTTGCTGCAGGATAGAAGCTTCTTAGAAGCTTCTTAAGAAGCTTCTAAGGATTAAGGCCATAGGCCTTGATCCTACGCGACTTCGCGATTTTGAATCCGGTTAGGGAAATACCTATTCCCACGCAAGGAGAAGATAGCGATCCTCTAGCCGTCTCGAAAAGCGAGAGTAAAGGAGTCCGTAACCACGACTACAATGGCTCCCAAGAAGTTGCAAGGCGCGACCGCGGGAGGTTCATCTCCGAGCGTACAAGTGGATATCTCCCCGAGCCCACAAGTCCAGGTTTTTTCGAGTTTAATCTCGCATAAAGAAATGTTTAGGCACGCTTAATTCCATAAGGGAGAATGCATTTTACGCTTATTTTTAATGCATGTGGCAGTGTTAAAAATACATTTGATAAATTATCTATTTAAACATTAGATAAGGTTGGTGCATGTCATGGAATTGAAACGGTTGCATTTCCGGAGTTGTCCGCCTTAAAGGACTAGCTGCATGTTGCTATTTTGGAACATTATCAAAGTAATGAGTCTAAACATATAGGACAAAGAAATGAAATTGATAAGTGCATTTGGTTACTAGACATGGTAGGAATAAGCGTGTGCCGCATTTTGGGTAACATCTTCCTTGTAATGATTTGTGGGGAAAGTTAACACCCATAAGATATTATCCGGAAAGAAATAGAAGAGTACGAAAATGATCTTATGAACTTGCAAGTAGCATGTAACATGGAATAAGTTAACACTAGTTTTAGTTGGTATGAACTTCATTAACTACATTGTAGCTAGGGGAAAGTTGCGTGTTGCATAGTCATCATGCAGAAATTCCATTCATTAGGAGCCGTATCTAGAAAAGGTCGCATGGGTTATCAAAGCATGAGATTCTAAAGTGTAGACAACAAGGTTGTAAGCATGATTATTTGATGTAAGTCCTAGTATGTCCTAGGAAGGTTAGTATCCAGATTATCATGCATTTTTACTATACCAAGGAGAGATAGAGTTATTGTGAACCATGTGATGCGTGGGAGCAATGAAGCACATGTTTACATGTAATATGTTAGTTGCAACTATTTTTTCTCTTTTAGATCTAGTTTATTGTCTCTAGGAAGGATTCATCCTTGTCGTGAGACAAGCATAATGAATTATCCAAATAACCTAGCCACAAAGGAATCATATGGTACGATAGACACCCTGAACACTAACTAGATTAAGGATTCGGCCAAGTTTTCCAAATGTCGCTAAGTCGAAACCTTCAAGCCAATAGTCCTAACCACATTCCCAAAATGTTGAGCTAATTGGATGCTCATGTAAACAATAATCTAGGATTCCTACCTTAAGGACCAAGCGTTCAAGATGATGAAACTCGATTTGAGTTGGACTAAACGCTGTCGATTTAGTGAAATTAAGGATGGGTGGGTAAAAGACACCCTAAACCCTCCTTCTCGACTGAAGTTAATTCCGTGACCTGAATACGCCATTCATTAAGGGAAATGATCTCTTAGAATGGAGGCGACACTTGTGCAATAAATTGCAACGTCACTTAGCTTTGCGGTTTGATCGTAAGAAGTTTTGCCATTCCGTGGATTAAGGTTGGCAGGTTCTTGCGCCAGTTTAAACTCGCAAGGGGAAAAGGGTAGTCGTCCTTTTACTCTATCCTAATTAGGGAAACTTTGTCAAGTTAAGGGAAGCTAGGCATTTGCTTGGACGAAAATGATTAATCAATAAACTAAAGCGACATGGTCGCCGGAATTTACCATAAACCAAACCTAAAGTATTGACAGGGTATGACCCTAGCCCAAGGACGATAGGAATCTTGCCAAGTTGCAACTGATTCCGGATCGAATGCGGGTTGCATTCGGAGAAAAGGAGTCACTCCTTAACAGTTTGCCAGCTTAAACGACCATTGGAATTGATTGTGCTTGTAACAGTTTAGAAAGCACTGTTTGCATTGTTTGCTCAATGAACTAAAGGATGAAACGATATCTAAATACTTCAGGTTGAAGGCCTGAAGGGAGAGGCAGCTTCAGTTACCCCCGACTGCCTGCCTGACCCTAACCAAGGGGGTTGTTAACCGCGCCGGGAACGTGGACCGAACCCGCCGTGAGAGGTCTCTCCGTTGAGTTCTACTTGGAGCAGGAGGACGCTTGGGTGCCAGAGGGGGCTCTGGCCGTAAATCCCTCGCCTTCCAGGCCCTGCACAAGAGGCTAACGTGACTCGGGATTGGATCTCGAGGCCCGCATACTAGTCTACGGGCAGAAGCTTGGATTAGTGATCCCTGGTGGATTACTGGATAGCCTTCGGGCGGATTATGAACAAGCCTACGGGCGGAACTCCTTGTATTTCAAAGATAAAAGGATAAAATGATAATAAAGAAGTTGTTTGACATTGTTTTCTTTATGTCCTGTGATAAGATTACGTGAAGGAACCAGTGCTTAACAGGGTTAATCAAGGAAGCTGTTTGTTATATGTCAAATTAATGTGGTAGGTAATTACATAACTAAAACAAACCGAGGAAAGTGCGGAGGATGGACCATGGGTCCGTCCTATGGATGGGTGGTCCCGGTCAGTCGGGAACTTTTCTTAAAAATCTTCAATGAACAGAGGGATGATCCTCATCGCCGAGCAAATAACTAGAAGGATGACTTAGATTTACCTGTTACTCGATTCACGCTGTTTTAGGGGAATGGAATGGGACTATGCCTTATGGCAGAGAGGTTGAGCATGGCATCCCTCTCGTTTCCCATTCTCCTTGAACCAAGTGCAGCGTGAATCAGCTTCAAACGTGGCGTTTCTGCGTAAAGTAGTTCGCTCGGGTCTGACGCTAGTTGCTGCTAGCTAATGACCAAACTAGAAAACCTTAATTCCGGTGGACGCTAAGTGGGAAACGGCCAGGACACTTCCGCTACGTGGCAGACGCGGAAGGACCTAGATTACAAAACCCTTAACATTCCATGGGAGTGCCGGGCGGAGTTCTCTAGGCAGCCTTCCGATGGACTGCCAAGACGTGTCCTAGAGGATTCTAGTGGACACGTTACAGAATCTACTTCGGACCTGGTGTTTCTACATAAAGTAGTTCACTCGGGTTCGACGCTAGTTGTCGTTTAGGAAATGACCAATAGGGAAAACACTGATTCATGTCGGTCCTAAGTGGGAATGGCCAGAATACTTCTGCTACGTAGCAGATGCAGAAAGTCCTAAATCGCAAACCCCGTAACATTCCATGGGAGTGCCGAGCGGAGCTTTCTAGACATCATTTCTGATGGACTACTAAGACGTGTCTTGAAGATAACAAGTGGATGCATTACAGCAATGGATGCTACTATGTATGCTAAAGGAAAAGGAGTAGTTGCAGATATTCAAATATGGCATAAACATATTGGACATGCAAATGTGCAAAGGTTGAAATTAATGCAGTCTAGAGGAATGGTTACAGGGTTGCCTTCTTTTAGAGTTGCAGAATTGCATACATTCTGTGAAGTATACTAGTTTGGTAAGCAGGCGAGGCAACCCTTTTCGCATGATAGAGAAGTGAGCAGAAACGTACCTGATGTAGTATATACAGATGTCCAGGGGCCTACACAGAATGTATCTCTTGGTAGTAGCAAATACTTTGTCACATTTATTGATGATTGTTCAAGGAAGCTATGGGTATACTTCATGAAGGAAAAGAGTCATGTGTTTGAGGACTTCAAATCTTTTAAGGCAGTTGTTGAAACAGAAATAGGCTTAAAAGTGAATTTTTTGAGATTAGATGGAGAGGGAGAGTACCTCTCTAATGAGTTCGGTGGCTTCTTGAGGACTCATGGGATAAAGAGGCAATTTACTTGCAGATATACGCCATAGCAAAATGGTGTTGCAGAAAGAAAAAATGGGCATATTGCAGAAGTTGCACGGGCATTAATGGCTGAAAAGAATATGCCTAAACATTTTTTGTCTGAGGCTGTCCATACTACTATTTACATTATGAACAGAACTCCCACAGTTGTAGTTCATGGGATGACTCCTGAAGAATGCTTTACTGGCAAGAAGCCCAATTTATCGCACTTGAAGGTATTTGGCTGTGTTGCATACATTCATGTGCCAGATGAGCTACGGAAGAAGCTTGATCCAAAGGCAAAAAAATGTGTTTTTATTGTATGGTCTTTAGAGCAGAAAGGGTATCGTTGTTATAACCCTGTCACAGGTGAGTTTAGAGTGAGCAAGGATGTTATCTTTGATGAGATGGGAAGTTGGTATATACCTACTAGTGATGTTTTGGATGATGATAATGATCAGGAAAGCTATGTGTAGAAAGATAAACAAGAATCACAGAGTCTTAATGGACCAAAAGCATCATTTGGTACTACACCTACAGTGAGCCCTTGGTCTAGGAGACTAAGGAGTAGGCCCACATCTTCAAAAGGATTTATAAGTGTTGCAGGAAAGACAAAGAAAAGAAGAAAGTGATGGATGGTAATGATGCATCTACCAGTCATTTGGGATTGGATGGAGATTCTAGTGGTTCGGAGAGTTTGGATGATGAGCTTGGCATTCCTTCAGTCAAGACGCCAGGTGTATAGAGAGCTCATAGTAATGTAAAGGCTCAATTGAGTGATCCGGTGGTACGTAGATCTAGCAGGGTCAGATACCCTACTAAAAGATTTGGTTTTGAAGGTTATGTAGCTCACCATTATGCTTATATGGTAAAACTAGTTGAGGATGTTGAGACCACTTGTTTTGAGGATGCTGTTGATCATGCTCATTGGGATGCAGTAATGGATGAGGAGATGGCTGCATTAGAAACCAACAAGACTTGGGATTTGGTACCCTTGCCTAGGGGTAAGAAAGCTATTGGTTGTAAGTGGGTTTACAAAGTAAAGCATAATGCAGACAACTCCATTAGCAGGTTTAAGGTTAGACTGGTTGCAAAAGGCTATGCTCAAACATATGGCATAGATTATGAAGAGACATTCAGTCCAATTGCAAGGATGACAACTGTTAGGTGTGTGATTGCCTTGGCAGTAGCCAAAGGTTGGAGTTTGCAGCAAATGGATGTTAAGAATGCCTTTTTGCATGGTGAATTGCAAGAAGAAGTGTATATGGAGTAGCCAACAGGTTATGAGGATTTAGAGCATCCTACATATGTGTGTAGGTTAAAGAAGGTGCTCTACGGGCTCGAGCAAGCACCTAGAGCATGGTCTGACAAGATTGGAGAGTATTTTTCAATATTGGATTTTGTATTTCTGATGCTGATTACCTACTTTATGTGAGAAAGGGAGATGCAGGTTTGGTCATCATAGTCATCTATGTGGATGACTTGATTATTACAAGTGACAGTGACAATGGGATTGCTGAAGTTAAGGACTTCTTAAAAAAGAAGTTTAAGGTGAAAGATTTGGGTAAGCTGAGATACTATCTTGGTATTGAGGTAATCAGATGTGATGATGGTATATGGCTGTCCAAAGGCAGTATGGCTTGGATGTGTTATCCAAGTATGGTATGACATCATGTAAGCCTCTTTCAGTACCATTAGAGCAGAATGTGAAGTTGAGTGCTGATGTTGGGGATGAGATAGAAGACCCTACTATGTTTAGGAGGATAGTAGGGAGTTTGATTTACATGACTATCACATGGCCAGACTTGAGCTATGTTGTTGGCCTTGTTAGTCACTTTATGCAGATGCCAAGAAAGCCTCATTTGGATGCATCTAGATGTATATTGAGGTATGTGAAGTCCACTTTACATTATGGACTTTTTTCATGTTTTCCCTTGGTAGTGCACCAGTTACATAGAGCAGCAAAAAGCAACCTATAGTTGCTTTATCGAGTACTGAGGCTGAGTATAGAGGTGCTACTATGGCAGCATGTGAGGTGGCATGGCTGCAAAAGTTATTAGGTGATTTGGATGTGTAGGGAAATGGTCCATTTGTCATTCATTGTGACAACATGAGTAGCATACAGCTAGCTAGGAATCCAGTGTTCCATGCTAGGACAAAACACATTGAGGTGCACTACCACTTTGTGAGAGAGAGAAGGTACTTGTAGGAGAAATTGACTTGGTATATGTCAGCACACAAGATCAGATAGCTGACATTTTCACAAAGGCATTGGGTGTAGAGAAGCTTCGAAAGTTCTGAAGCTTACTTGGAGTTGCAGAGATAGAGTTGAGCTTGAGGGGGAGTGTTGAGATGGCAAGCTCAACATGTGCGGCCATTGATGATGGACCACTTGGGTAGATGGGTACGCACCTCTACACTTAGCACGTTGGTGGTCATTATGATACTCGCATAGCCATTGACTTATCATTTATTATATTTAGTTTGTTACACCTACCTACAGCTGGCAAAGACATAGCACCAGTCGATTAGTGTAGTCGGTTATGCACTATTTGACTTAGTATGCCACTTTTCTTTATGTTGTATCTTATCTATACTTTGTGTACATTGTATAGTGTGTTGAAGAAGAAGAAAAAATCAGCAAGAAAATGTTTTAGCCTCCATCTCTCTTCTTGTGTTATTGAGTGAGCTTCCTCTTGTGTATACAGTGTGTGTTTGGCGTAGCAGCTCAAGCAAGTCCCCCCACCACAAGATTCTTGGCAGATTACTATTGTATAAAGTACACTTCAAAGAAACTTCAAAATTTGAAAGAGAATCCAATAATTCCCTTCCTTCAATTGACATTGGCTACCCCTTCCATGAATCCTTCAAGAATCCACTCCATTCTTCCACAATGGTAAAAAATCCATGCAATATTGGTATTATCCTTTGTGTAAAGGCTTCAGGAAGTGAAATTGACCAAAAGCCCCATGATCTTGATAAGAAATTCGAGAGAATAAGCTTGTTGTCCAAAATTGTTCCTGTTAGGGTTTCGTGAGAGAGGGAAAGACTCAAGATGGAAGAAATCTCATCAAATCTTGGAAGAGACCAACTGCCAAAGGATGTAGGAGCTTAGAATGGCCCAGCTAGAGCTTATTAGCTCCAAATTTCACATTGTGATGTAAAAGTATGATCAGGTGCAGATCACGCAGCCTGCATACTCTTATACCACGTTGAAAAAAATGAGCAATACTCTCAAAATTGGTACTGCATAGAAAGCTCAAGTGGCAAGAAAGATGCTTGTGAGGTCAAATGGCAAGATAGAGTTCATGGCTTGAAGGTAAGATCAGAGATTTCCATGGTTTCTATGAGAGAAGCTTGTAGGAAAAGTGAAGAACCCCTATTCTTGAAAAGTAATCATGGTTTAAGCCCACTAAGTCATGTAAGCCTGATTCTCTTTAAACTTACCCAAATTTTGGTCCAAATCTTGGTCATGACCTGCCAAAATGGTTGGAGCCCGCCATTGTCCCCACTGGTTCATGCCAAGAGCCTCCATCTTAGTCACGGTTTATAAGAGTTCTCCATGTCCGACCATGGTTATGGAAGAACTAACTCTTGTGACAAAATTTTAATTGCAGTTTTCACTCCCTAGTCACTGTAACTAAATTTATTGCATGAAAATGACTTCTGACAAGATCTACACTAATGCTCTAATACCCATGTAATGAAGCATTCAACAGGAAAAGAAATTTAACAAGAAATCTAACTAAACTCAAATAGACATAAAATAACAAAGAACTATTGCACTAAGATATCTTGCCATGATGAGAATTCCAAAGAATACATGACAGCCATGGCTGATGCTTCATCTAGCAAGAAGGAAACTAACTTCAGGAAAGTGAACAATAATTTTTTTTGAATGAGCCAAAAGATGTCTCCTCTTATCCCCTTTCCTTCTTTATCCTAACTCCTCATCTCCAAAGTTAAGGGCACATTTATATAGGCAAGGGCTGAATTTACAAGGGCTGGAAATTACAAGGTATGGAATTAGCATGATTCCAAATTACAAAAGTATCAAGGTATTTTCTTTTATGACACTAAAGTGGGATTGAGGGCTTATTGTTTGAATGAGCTTTCTCCTTAGCTTCTGTGGTTCCCATTGGCATTCACATCCATTGGGAGAATTGAGCCATTATTTGAGCATTAGATTCTACTAACTCGTCAATGTAAGCCTTTGTTTGGGTAGTGGAATCAACCAATTTCTCAATGAAAATTTTCCTTTTGACTAGTAGACAATACCATCTACTCCACTCCTTAGAATAGCTCCATATAATGTTGGGCATGCCTATTCTCATGTTCACACATGGTATTATTTAGTGCATGAATTTCTCCATGCACTTGAGGCTCTTCAAGGCCCTCTTGAGGTGTATTATCCAACTTGGAATATCTGATTTTCTATGCATACTCATCCTAGGCCTTATTCTTGCATTTATGCCCTACCATAGTAGTGCAGTGTTGCAATATTCCCTGTCACAAAATTGGCTATAACTTGATCTAGAGAAATAATATTTTCAATATTTTTATTTCAAATCAAAGCCAAGATGCCCTGTTTAAGATGAGATATAGCATGTCATAATAGGTTTAGTATAGAAAATTCTACAATTCAATCTCTGTGAGTCTGAATTGTCTAGGCTTGCACCGTTTTTTAACTTGTACCTATAAGAGTAAAATGGCGGTCCCAAATGGCTATCAAACCTTGTAGGAGGTTGAAAAGGATCTGTGGCACCTTGTAGTACTCACACCTATACTTCATTAATGAATTTGATACCTATAAAGACCTATATATACCCTATAGCGTCCTATAAATTTCGTGTTTTACCCTATTTTTCTCTTGAAGGTACTTGAGTCTTGGAAAGTTCTTCAAACTTCAATTCTCCACTCATTGTACCCATGTGAGGGATAAAAAGAGTAAGACAAGCTCCCTACATGGGTTCCAAATCATCAAGAGGTGGGCAGAGTTCCCCTCAAGTCAGTTGGCTACACCCCTTGAGGATCTTTAATAGTGAGGGATGGTCACCTCTCTTTTGTGTCACTATCTCCCCCAACATCCACATTTTTCCTTGTTGGGAATCTAAACATGCCAATAGCATACTACTCTAATCAATCAACCCTTGGGGGTCCACTAGGGTTTACCGTATGGTACCACGTGAGTGTAAGGGAGCAGGGTTATTTAAGGGAGGGAATATACATTTTATAAGGTAAGGTTCCATAAATAGGGGCAGATAAGGGGTATTTTCATATATTTCTTGCACGAGGTGACGTCTCCTTATTACTAATAGTGAATCCCCCATGCAATCAACATGAGGTGCATTACTGAAATATCTATTTAGCCCTTTTCATGGAATGCAATAGGATGGAAAATTTGACAAAATGGATGGAAAGAGGGTCTTACCAATGCAATTCAAGGACTCACTGATTTCTAGTACTTATCCTCTACAATATTTCAATATTGGGTAAAGGAAATCAGCCAATCAAGTCAAGTTTATACTTCAAAACATTATAAATGATATCCATGATGGAGCAAGATTGAAATAAATGCTGAGATTCAATGTAATCGTCTCTAATTAATAGAAAGAGCACTAATCTCTGATCTATTGATCAATTTAGAGAACTAATTGACCAATAAACTCTCATCAACAAGTGGAAAAGCTAAAGCAAGTGGATTATTGAGAAATTTTAGAGACTAAGCAAGTGGAATACCTTGATTAAGCTTGAAGAGGATGATTGATGCTAGCTTCAATCCAAATAATGGAAAAGTCCCCCATAATCCACCATGAGTCTATCATAAAGCTTGAAAGATCCATAAGATCACCCCATATACACTCCAGTATGATCGAAAGCATGAAGAATCAATGCCCTTGGCTTGCTTGAACACTTGAATATCAAAGATTCAAGCCTCTTGAAGAAAAGACTTGACATCTGAAAAGTAACCACTACTTATTTCCCTTCTAAGCCCGATTAACTCCCATTTGACCACCAAGTTAACTCAATATTGCATGAAATTTTGATGATGACTTGCTATTTTTTCCTTCCACCACCATATTTTTCCTCGAAGATCTCCATATTTAATTTTCATCTAACTGTGGATGTCCTACAAGCCACTGCTACTCATTGTCCAACACACATAGTATATACAAGAGGAAGGTCACTAAAGAACACAAGAAGAGAGATAGAGGCCTTTTTTTAAAAAATAGTTTTTTCTTCTTTCTTCCTTTTAGAATACAATGTACACAAAGTGTAGAGAAGATACAATATAAAGAAAAGTGGCCAACTAAGTCAAAGAGTGCATAATTGATTATATTAATCAACTAGCACTATAACTATTCCAATTGTAGGTGTGTAACAAACCAAATCTAATAAGTGATATAGACCACTAACATACTAAGTATAGATGTGCAAACCCATCTAACTAGATAGCTTTGCCATCAATATTTTCATGTATTGATCTTGTGATCCCAACATGTTGTGTTTATAGATATCCACCCACCTAGCTGTACTAGGTGTTAGCCATGGCTTAATACATCAAAAAGAAAGTGGAAAATATTCTTCATCAATTTCAATTAAGGTATTTTAAAAATTTTCTTCTTCTCTTTTTCTTGCTCCTCTAGTTCTTATTTCTTAAGTTCCCTGAACATTATGAATGTTTAATGTTCTTTCTCTGTCTTTTAATAATTTTGGTCATTGTATTCTCTATTCTATTTCCCTTTCTTGCATAAGAGTTTAGATTAGAATATGGGCTACACAAGTTCATAAGCCAATGTAGGCTAGCTATACACATTATCTAGGCATAACCAATAGCTACACTAAGCATAGACTTGGGTAGATTAGGCTAGGCTATGCTTAGGTTTCATGAGAAATACTATTAATAGAAGAAACCCAAACTCAAAATTGCATGTTCATCTTGTTGGTGTTGTAGAGAACATGATATGTGCAAAGAGTATGAAATATATTCTTATGGGAGCTTAGTTTTGCATATTCATGTTTTTCATTTGTTTATAATTGGAGCAATAGTTATTCATATAATGTTGTGGTGAGAGCAACACTTTTGTGCATGACCATTTTTTGTATCTTTGAATTTTTTGCAAATGACACTCTACAATTTGCAAAATTAAGGAAATGTTAGGAATCTAATAGTTGCAACATTGCTCAAACTAGTAGCTCCCTAGCTTTGTTCAATATTAGTGGATAGCATGTCTATAAACATATTATAAGCACTATGATAAGCACTTTTATAAGCACATTTATAAAAGTGTTTAGATAGTGTTTACTTACTTGCTTGATATATGTAAATAAATGCAACTTTAAATACGATTCACTTAACACATGCATAAGAAAGCTAATAGATAGTTCATAAACTTTGTCTACTTAGCCATCTATAAGGCTTTGCCACAAACAAAGCTATATGTTATAAAAGTTGTTTGCCACAAATGGGTTTATAAGGTCAAAAAATGAATCTATTAAGCACTTTAAGGCATGAATGGTTTCCAAGTATATGCACAAACTCATTATATTGATTATGAGGAGACTTTTGCTCCATTAGCTAAAATGGCCACTATAAGGGCTGTCATAGCAATGCATCAAAACATTAAATCATGCATCAAATGGATGTTAAGAATGCCTAAGGGGAGTTGTAAGAGAAAGTTTATATGGACCAACCACACGGTTATGTGGATGAGAATCATCTAGATTATGTATAGGCTGAAGCAAGTACCCAAGGCATGGCATGATATGATTAAAGAATGCCTTGTTTTCATTGGACTTTGTAGAGACAAGCTGATCTCTCACTTTCTGTCTATGAGAGTGATGAAAGTATTGTGGTTATTACTATATGTGTGGATGATTTGATCATTGTGGGTGATTGTCAGACAAAGATTGACCACGTGAAGGGTCTCCTCAAGACTAAATTTGATATGAAGGATTTGGGAGAGCTATGCTATTTTCTTGCTGTGGAGATGATTAGAACTCTAGAGGATATATGGTTTTCATAAAGATAGTATGCATTGGATATGTTGAAGAAGTATAGTATGGCTAAGTATAAGTGTATTTCTATACCTTTGGATATTAATGCTAAACTTTCTGCACATAAGGGTGACTTGATTGAGGATGTCACCATGTATCGGAAGATTATGGGGATAGCCTTATCTGTTTGATGATTACTAGGCTAGATATAAACTACATGGTTGGTTTTGAGAGTCAATTTATACAGCTTTCATAGAAGCCACATTTGGATGTAATGCATTGCACATACGTAGTCCACATTAGACTATGCCTTATTCTATGATGGTATAGGTATGCCATTGGACTTGCATGGATACACAGATGAAGATTGGGCTGGTAGTGTTTGAAGCAAGAGATCTATCTATGGTTTTATGTTTTCCTTTAGTAGTTCTATTGTTACTTGGAATAGTAAGAAACAACCAACAGTTGCCTTATTGTCTAGTACAAAGGCAAGTATAGAGGTACTACAATTGTAGCATGTGAGGTAGCTAGATTACACAAGCTAATTGGTAATTTAAGGATGCAAATGGACAATAAGGTTATTACTTACTCTGATAACCTTAGTAGCATTCCACTAGCTAGGAACCTAATGTATCATGCATGGACCAAACATAGAGATTCATTATCATTTTATTCGAGAGCGTGTTCTAGTAGGTGATATTGACTTGATTTATGTCAACATAGAGGATCAACCTTCTAACATTTTCACTAAGGTCTTGGGAGCTAAGAAGCTTCAATGCTTCATACCTATACTTGGAGTTCACGAGCTCATGTTGAGCTTGAGGGGGAGTATCGAGATATCAAGCTCTACATGAGCTCGCATCCACTATGTATCTTGGTAATATGGCAAGATATTATTCACTAGCATCTTAGGTGATCGACATGTGGATGCGCTAATGATTCTACAGCTAGACTACACCCACGTAGTCTATTGCACTATCTCTTGTTTTCTTAGTAGATTCACACTTTAGTGACTGCATGTACATATGATGTGGTAATTTCATATTAGTATTTTATCATGTTGTAGACTTAGTTCTTTTTAGTGTGGAAGAAGAAGAAGGAAGAAGAAGAAGAAGATTTTTGCTTTATCTCTCTATGTGCTCAAGTCCCCATTACCTTTGTATGTGTGCTCTTAGCTTCTTCACCTCTCTTTTCTCTTGTCTATTTATATATAGGATATTTAATCTATAATCTAGCCACTTCCTAAAAGGAATTAAGGGAGATATTAATCTAACATTACTAGGATAGATATTAAAACTTACCTTGCTAGACTAAGGGTTAAAAAAGATATTGACTCAAACTAAGGTATTACTATTGCTTAGATGCAACTAACTCAAAAAAAGTAGCTTAAGATTAAAAATGTATGGTTATTTTAGTGATTTCCTTGAGGTAGTAATCTTGATTATTTATTGATGGACTATTGAAATGTAAGCTATTGATACTCGTTTAGATAAGCACATTACACTTGGTATCAGAGCAAAGATTTATAAGTAGTATTTGTAAATTAATTAAGGTTAGATAAGAATCAAATAAAAAAGAAGTTCTCATGATTTATTTTACCACTAATATTTGATTTAAAGTGTGGTGTGCTTGCTTGAGACATATTTAGCAGTATGATTTAGTGAATGACACTTGGTATTCTTTTGAATGACGTGAGGTTTGCTGCCTAAACTCTCTTAAGCCCACTTCAAAAAAAAAGGTATTGGCCATTCCTACGAGAGCCAACTTTGAATTTTGGTTTTTAAGTAAACTAAGGTCTCCTATTTAGGGTAACTAGTGTTGGTCTTTGAGCAATTGCTCGTGCTAGATTACCTGAACCGAAGTCGACTCATATCACACTTAGTTCAAGGAGAGTGAAAAATGAGTGTAAGTATAAGTATGTTGGCCCCTCTTCCCGTGAGGCAAAATCTCACTTCATTTCCCTAAAAAGATATAGAGTCAAGGTTTAAATTGATCTTATAGGTCAATCTTTCTTATCCTCTAGCACATCAAACACATAAAGAAGCTCTTGGCTTACTAAGACCATCCTACCTTAAGGTAGATTTATCAAAAAATCATGCCCTCCCACTTCCCTTGACTCCCTACTTTTAGTTGTCTACTTATCTAACACATTTAAGTTGTACAATAAAATCAACTTCCTTAATCAATCATTTTAATCGCAGTATTTATTCATGTATTTTAAATCACAACACACAAACAATAAAAATAATCCTTTTAAAAATATTTTTTTATTTGATAGAGATTCTTACATAAGTGTTTACCTTCCATCCATATGGAAGAATGGCATGAAGGCCTTTATTTTTCCAAGATTTTTTCCACTATCTAGTACTGGAACCTCAAGAAGTCCATCCGGCCATCCTGAGCCACGTAGGGTTTGGACAATTCCTAGGAGTCTAAGAGTGTATGGCGAGAGCCCCCATGCACTCTTAACTCTTTTTTCCCAAGGATCTCCCTATGGAGCAACCTCTCACTGTAATATTTCCTGCTGAAAAATATTACGTACTCGTGAGTCTCACGTAATGACGATCCCGGCATTGAATATACGAATAGTGCAACCTTTTACTTGATGTATCCTAATCTTCATTGGCAGAAATGAGACCAAGGGTTTAAAGAAACCCGCACATCCTCGTATGAACCTCCTCTTGGGAGGAGGTCATGACGATAATATTGGGATTAATGGCAAAATTTTTTTCCCCTCTTTCTCCCAGCCGACGGTCGTGCTGGAGGAGAGGGAGGGAAGGTGCTATGACTAAGCATCAGGAGATGGAAGCCATGGGGAGTAAATACCCATGCATTAGGCCGCCTGGGGGGAGGGGAGGTCCCTCTCCCTAGCCTATATAAACCTTGTGAGGGGGTAGTTGTAAGGAGAGAAGGAGGCAGTGATAATTGTGAAGTTGCCCTATGAGAGGAGTGGAGCCGCCAGCTGTTGTGTCAGCACCGCCGCCTCAAGCCGTGCACGCCTTCAAATGCCATCCCAAATCGCCACTTTATTCTGCCTCCTGCCCGCCATGAATTCTTCAAAAACATCTCCTCTTTTCCACGTGGTAAACTGTGACTATAGAAGCTTCCAAGAAGCTTCTTGGAAGCTTCTAAGGGGAGGGATCTAAGCCCCCTTTCCTATTGCCTTTACAAAGAGAGTTTTTATAACCCCACCCCCAAGATTTAACCCCTTCACAGGCCGTCTTTACACACCCTTCCCCCCCCCCCTTTTTCAATCCACTAAGTCCATGTAAAACCCCCTTCCCGTGGGGTTCCATCCAAGCCTCTTTAAAAGCCCCTTTACCCCGAAAATTAAGCCTTTTTCCCCCTTGGGTTCCCCACAAGCTCCCATTAGCCTGGGTTCTAAACCCCTTCCCATGGCCCTTTCCTATTGCCCTCTCAAGTGGGTTTATATAACCATACCCCTCCCCCCCGCAAGAATTAAGCCCTTTTCCCCCTTTTTCATCCCACTAAAATCCTATAAGCTCACCTTGCCTTGGGTTAAAGTAAATCTTCCCAAGGAAATCCTAACTTCCGGGTTTCAAAACCTTTTTCCCATCGGCCCTACAAAGCGGGTTTTCCAAACCCGGAGTTTAAGCCCTTGCTTTCCACAAAGTCATTTTTGACGATTGTAAAGTCCTAATCATGAAATCATTCCCTACTTCGAGGAGGCAACTTTAAGGCCTTCTAAAGCTCGATTCTGAAAGACGGTGGAATCGATCAAGGAAGCCGAATCACAAAGGGAGTTTCGCGTGCGAAGGAGATGGCCAAGATCATAAATCAGTGTCCAAGGCGAAAATGCCAAATTCGCGATGGCCCCTAAGAAGGCACAAGGCGCAACTGCAGGAGGATCATCTCCTAACATCCATGTGGACATTTCACCACGTCCAAAATTTTTCTTCCTAATTTTGATTAATGTCGTAATATTTTGATTGTGCGTAGATC
Organism: Lygodium microphyllum; assembly: GCF_053477565.2. Classification (NCBI taxonomy): domain Eukaryota; kingdom Viridiplantae; phylum Streptophyta; class Polypodiopsida; order Schizaeales; family Lygodiaceae; genus Lygodium; species Lygodium microphyllum. The sequence continues at coordinate 5,860,156 of NW_028229514.1, read as the reverse complement.
ATTTATGGGATCAGGATGCACTTTTTCGATTGAAATACCTTGGCTTAATTGAAGGAAATAACTTCGATCAAAGAATCGGTCAATTGTATTAAATGAATGAAAAAGAAGAGCATAAGATCTCTATGCATTCCTACCAAGTGGTTTTTATGCATTGCAAAGTAACACACTTAGATTAAGTAATGCCCATCTTTACAAGTCAAAATAACGATAGTACACTTCGATTATGCATGGATGGAATAAATCGCATGTCGCATTATTGAACATCTTTTCTTCGAAATGATTCTTTAAAGAAGGTTGCTAACAACCATAGGAAATTGCTAGGCATGGAAATGACTCTAGGGCTACATGAAGTAGATTAAACTCTATTCGATTGGCTTAAATCTCAATCAACTATGTAAATAGTTACGAAAGGTTGTGTAATGCTCATTCAGCATATGAATATCTCATTTAGAAAACAAGTTAGAAAAAGCTGCATGGTCACATAAAACCCTAACGCTTAGTAGCATGAATCTTGAATGCATGTTGTAGAAGAATTAATAGAAGTTATGCCATAACTTAGCATATGCTTTGATTTTAACCAAAAAAGTAGGGTTTGTAAATCTACTCAAGTGTAGGCATGAATCATGTGGTTTTGAAAATGGTATCGTAAATATCTTCAAGAATAGACAAGTAAATTGGTTTAACCTAAACACCTAAACCGCGAGGGACTCGTTCAAGAATGGTTAAAGCAATGGAACATATCCCAAGTGCTAACTGGGATTTAGCACGTTGAGGACGTGACCTAGTCGCTCTTATTGCAAAGTTGAAACTCTTATACCCTAAAGACTTGCCCACATTCACGGAATGTAGGGACAATAGGACAATACTTGTGAGAAACTATCTAGGGTTTTTACCCTAAGGTTCGCTCCCTAAAAGGATGAAACTCGATTTGAAATTGGAACCCTAGGACCGACAATATCGGCCTAGTGCAATTAGGAATGGATTGTTATGAAGATAACCTAACCCTGCTCCCTATCTAATCATGACTCGTGATTAGAAGATGTCGTTTGATGGGTAAAATAGTCCCATGGATTAGATGCGACACTCGTGCAATAAGTTGCAAAGTCGCATGATCTTGTGATTTGATCACAAGGGAATGGCCAAATTCCTCATAATGAGATTGGAAGATTGTTACGCAAGTTTTTCTTGCAAGAGGATGAATAATCATCCTGATATAGTACCTTTCTTGGGTAAAGTTACCAAGATATAGGGATTAGAAGCAAAAGACCAACCAGTAAATTGGAATAACATATTTACTATTAATAGAACTTAAGGTATTTGCTAAGTTGGGTTATCAGGGTACGGCCCTAACCCAAGGACATACGGGTTAACAAACAAAACCTTAAGTATCTTGCCAAGTCACAATTGATCCCCAATCAAATGTTGGATGCATTCGGAGAGAAGGATTCACTCCTTAACAGTTGGCCAAAAATAACGACCACTGGAAATGATTGTGCTTGTAACAGTTTAGAGAGCACTATTTGCTTTATTTGCTCAAAGAATTAAAGGATAAAAATATATCTAATGCTTCAGGTTGAAGGCCTAAAGGGAGAGGCAGCTTCAGTTACCCCCGATTTCCTGCCTGACCCTAATCAAGGGGGTTGTTAACTGCGCCGGGAAGGTGGACTGAACCCACTGCGAGAGGTCTCTCCATTGAGTGCTACTTGGAGCAGGAGGATACTTGGGTGCCAGGGGGGGCTCTGGCCGTAAATCCCTCGCCTTCCGGGCCATGCAGAAGAGGCCAACGTGACTTGGGATTGGATCTCGAGGCCCGCATACTAGTCTACGGGTGGAATCTTGGATTATAATCCCTGTGGATTGCTGGATAGCCTTCGGTCCGATTATGGATAAGCCTATGGGCTGGACTTTATAAATGTATTTCAAAGATAAATATGATAAGTTGTTGAGAAGGAACTTGTTTGACATTGCTTTTCTATGTCAAGTGCTATGATTATGTGAAGGAACCAGTGCCTAGCGGATTAATTAAGGAAGCTAATTGATACATGTCCAACTAAATGTGGTAGGTAATTAAATAACTAAAACAACCTGAGGAAAGTGCGGTGGATGTGGCCATGGGTCCGTCCTACAAATGGGTGGTCCCGGTTAGCTGGGAACTTTTCTCAATCATGATGGACAGCAAGAAGATCATTTCAAAGGAGACAAACAGCAAGGGCACTAACCTAGAGTCTAAGTTACAATAATCCCGATTTACGTTGTTTTAGGTGAATGGAATGGGGCTATGCCTTATGGCAGAGAGGTTGAGCTTTGCATCCCTCTCGTTTCCCATTCTCCTTTAACCAAGTGCAGCGCGAATCTGCTTCAACCCTGGCGTTTCTGCATAAAGTAGTTCACTGGGGTTCGATGCTAGTTGCTGTTTAGGAAATGACCATTAGGAAAAACCCTGATTGAGGTCATCCTAAGTGGGAATGGCCAGAATACTTCTGCTACATGGCAGACTCAGAAAGTCCTAGATCGCAAATCCCGTGACATTCTAAGGGAGTGCCGCGGGTGGAGCTTTCTAGACATCCTTTCCGATGGATTGCTAAGATGTGTCCTGAAGATTACAAGCGGACACGTTAGAGTTTGTATCAGAGTGAACCAACAAAGGATTTGTTTTTAAGAAATCTTAATAAGATGAAGTAAAGATAATGTTGCTATTCTCAACATTTCCTTACTTTTGATGTTGTCTTGCAGAATTATACAGCATGGAATAGGTTCTTAGTATTCCAAGTCATGTTTATGACTACGATGCATTCCCCGGATTATCGACAAAGGGTTGAGATAATGAACATCCTAGAGCGTATCTATAATCCATCGCCTTTGTATGTGGAACAAAGATGGACAGGTGCCTCAGGAATCTAGTATATAGTTGCCCACCGGTTTGCATATCTTCAAACCAACCTCAAGAGGATCAAGTGGTTGGAAGACTTGAAGATCATGAAGCTATTTATTTTTTTGGAGGCTCACCTAGACTCAACTTTACATATTCAAGGTCGGAGGGTTGAGCTGAACTCATATGTATATGAGGAAGTGACCCCTGTAATCCCCGCCGCGACAGGATCAAGGTGTTGGGGCGCTATGAGAAAAATGGGTTCCAAAGGAAAGGATACCCTGATCTTCCAATGACTTATCAATTCCTAAAGATCCATGACCCAAACCATACTATTATCTAGTTTCGGTAGATAAATGTAATACAACACTATTCTCCCCGAACTAAATGTAACAACTACTTTGCCATACCAAGAGATGTTGTACTCCGAAAGGGCTAGACCCATATAAATGGAATGAGACTTCTTTTTATCAATGTCTGTTTGTCTATGAGAATTGATAAAAAGTTAACTGGCTAGGATTCTTGGTTGATAGCTAAAATGGAGATGAAATATAAATCATAACAATTAACGAGTAATAACATTAAGAAACCTTTATCCAGGCACAACCCCAGGTACAAATTCCGAGTTCGCCTCCTACATCAAGTACTGCTGTAATCCAGGAGAAGAAGTTTCTTCTCAAGCAGATTAAGCCGCTTGAATTTGACGGCAAACGCAGGTCCATCCAAGCAGATGCTGAAATTTGGATTGAAACCATGGAGGATTACTTTGAAGCAAGCGTACTGCACCCGCTGAATCTCACCAGCGAAGCCAGGCTTTGGTGTAAGCAATGGTGCAAAGATCAAGGGATAGCGAAAGGATCTTGTTACCTGGGAAAAAACTGAAGAAAGCCATGCAAGGAATATACTTACCACCTGCGTATCGCACGCAAAAAATGAACGAGTTCTACAAGCTAAATAGTTGGGACTCACTCTAGACGCATACTACTCTAAATTTGTTTGACTTCTTAAGTATGCGTCATAGATGGACAAGACACAGTAGGTGTCAAAAGCAATGGCCGAAACTTCTGATGTTTCCAATGCAACGAGCCCAATCATTTTAAGAGGCAATGTCCCAAGCATGGAGGAGGACATCGCCAGGCACCTTTCCAAGAAACAGGCCGTGGCCAAGGAGCCGCTACCCGAGGTAGAGGAAGAACCGCCTGTGTTGCCAATAGAGAAATGTGCAAAGAAGAAGATCCGACCATGGAAGCAGAGTTTGAAAGGGCAACAATCCATGCCGCTCTACACAATAAAGGTCTAAATCGCCAGTTCTCGGTGATTCTCGGTCTATCAAGGTAAAGGTTTCAAGACCTTGATTGATTGTGGCACTACACACTCCTTTATCTCACCAGCTTGTGCAAGAAGATTAGGAATAGCCACAATAGAAGCATCTACCTTGCTTGTGAAATTAGAAAATAGTCGTGAGGTCACTTGTACCAAGCAAACTACTAAGGTGGAATTATTTATGGGAGGAAAGACGACTTCAGTAAAATTCAAAGTCATGAACTTAGGTATCCATGAGTGTCTACTCGGAATGGACTGGCTTAATCCTAATGACGCCCACATTCATTATGGAAAGGGCCAAATTTCCTTTCGGAACTCTGAAGGAGAATTGGTCACAACTCAAGGAGAGGCAGGAAAGCCAAAAATTCAATTGGCCAAAGCATCTCAGATTATAAAGGGAGTCAGAAAGGGACTACCTATCTACTTAATTAAGCTCAATAAGCTAGATTAGAAGCAGGAGTCTAGTGAAAGACCTTCATGGCTAAAGGAATACGCGGACATATTTCCTGAAGAGTTAACAGAACGCCCGTCTCAAAGAGAAGTGGATCATGAGATCAAGCTAGTGCCAAGAGCTGCGCCAATTGCAAAGAGACCTTATAGAATGTCCATCCTAGAAGTAATTTAGCTGAAGGAACAACTCAAGAAAGTGCTAGATCAGGGCTACATCCGTCCTAGCAGTTCACCATGGGGAGCTCTAGTACTGTTCCAGAAAAAGAAAGATGGAACACTTCAACTGTGTATTGATTACAGAGGGTTAAATCAATCAACTGTCAAGAATAAGTACCCTATTCCTAGAATAGATGAGCTTCTTGATCGTCTTCAGGGTGCGAAGATCTTCTCCAAGATTGATCTCAAGTCTGGTTACTATCAGATAAGGATCAAGGAAAAAGATATTCCAAACATGCCCTTCAACACAAGATATGGACACTTTGAGTTTCTAGTTATGTTATTCGGGCTTACGAATGCACTTGCCACCTTCAACAGGTTAATGCAAGATATCTTTAGGCCATATCTTGATGATTTCATGCTCGTCTTCTTCGACGACACTTTAGTCTATTCTAAACATGAACAAGATCATGAACCCCAACTTTGGATTGTCCTTGAGACAATGAGGGCACATAAGCTCTATGCTAAGATGAAGAAGTGTGCATTCTTCAAACGTCAGATTGAATATGTGGGATTCATTGTATCAGTAGAAGAAATCATAGTGAATCAAGTTAGAGATGTTCAAGAATGGCCAATACCAACAACTCTCAAAGAAATACGCAGTTTTCTTGGATTGACATGATGGTATAGGGTCTTCATAAAAAATATGCCTTGATTGCAGCACCTCTGATGGATCTACTGAAGAAACAAACATCCATTGCATGGTCAACTGTGGAACAATCTAGTTTTGATAGATTGAAGCAAAGTTTGGTATCAACACCTATCCTAAAACTTCCAAACCTCAGTAAGGAGTTGGAGGTGGTAATTGATGCTAGCGCACTTGCCTTAGGATGTGTGCTCATTCAGGAAGGTCATCCTGTAGCATACTCTTCAAGGAAACTGAAGAGCCATGAGAAGAATTATGCTACCCATGATCTAGAACCATTAGCTGTCATCCATGTCCTGAAGCTTTGGAGACACTACCTGTTGGGTAACAAGTTTACTTTAGTGATTGATCATAAGAGTTTCAAGTGGATCTTTACCCAGAAGGAGCTCAACATGAGGCAACGTCAGTGGATTGAAGTGCTGGAGGAGTATGATTTTGAAATCAAATATCGACCTGGAAAGGAGAATGTAGTTGCCCATGCACTCAGTCTCGCAAAGCATTCCTTAGTTCTCTAATCTTGCAAAATCCAACAACAGCTAGATCCCTAGCCACAAAGGTGTCCATGCCAAACAATCCAATACTTGAGCTGGCTAGAGAAGAAGCATGCCATGATCCAGCCTATCTAAAGATGTTAGGGGAGATCCCTATCAAGGAACCAGGATCAACAGCTACAGGCTAAGTATCATGAATTCTCTATCAATAGTGGACTTGTCTACTATAGAACGAGAGTATGTATACCCGCAAGCAGAAGATATTATGGGAAGCTCATGATTCCCCTTTCTTAGGACATCTTGGCTATGCCAAGTCTCTCAATGCAGTTAGGAAGAGCTACTATTGGGAGAGGCTTAAAGGTGATATTCTCAAACATGTCACTAAGTGTTTGTCTTGTCAACGTATCAAAGCCGAACATGTCAAAATTCTTGGGAAGTTTCAACCACTTGACATTCCCCAAATGAAATAGGAATTCATCAGTATGGACTTTTTTGTTAGCCTACCCCAAGTTCAGGGAGGATACAACTCCATCATGGTTGTAGTTGACATGCTTACTAAGGTTGCACACCTTATTCCAGTAAAGACAAACTATAAAGCCTCAGACATTGCAAAGGTTGTTTATCAAGGAGATATTCAAGCTATATGGACTACCCAGAAGAATCATTAGTGATCGTGATTCTCTCTTCACATCACACTTCTGGAGAGCTATCTTTGAAGCCATTGGGACTCAGCTCTGTTTTAGTATAGCTTACCATCCCCAAACCGATGGCCAAACAGAGTGAGTCAATCAAGTTATCAAGGATATGCTTAGGGCACACTACTATTGTGAGCCAAAAAAGTGGATTTAATACTTGCCATTGGTTGAATTTGCCTACAATGCTTCGTACCAACAAAGCATTCAGATGACCCCTTTTCATGCATTGTATGGTAATGACTATCGAAGTTCCCTAAACTTCTCAGATCCAACCTTGAGGGTTGAAGCTTCAAGGCAGATGTTGGAAGAGATGGATGACCAAGTAAAGTCAATAAGACAGGACATCCAAGCTGCCAAGGATAGACAAAAGGCATACGCGGATTTGAAGCCTCGAGATAGAATCTTCGAGGAAGGAGACATGGTCTTCATTCCCGTACGCCCAAAGAAGAGTTCTCTATCCTTAGGAGATTGCAAAAAGCTAAGTCGGAGGTATTGTGGACCATACAAGATCCTTAAGTGTCTAGGACCTAATGCTTATAGACTCCAACTCCTTGGGAACCTAAAGGTTCATAATGTATTCCATATCAGCCTATTGAAGAAGTATGTACCTAATCCTAACCATGTACTTGATGACCAACAAGTTGTAATGCCCAGTCAAGGAGTCCTTGAAGTACGGCATGATAGGATCTTAGATGTTAGGGAGAGACAACTGAGATCGAGAACCTTGAGAGAATGCCTCCTCCAGTGGAAAGATTATCCTGAGGAGGATGCCACTTGGATAGATGAAAGCACTCTTAACCATCAATATCCACAGTTTATCTCGAGATGAGGACATCTCAATTCCTCCAGGAGGGAGAGAATGTAATATTTCCCGCTGAAAAATATTTCGTACCCGTGAGTCTCACGCAATGAAAATGCCGGCATTGAATATACGGATAGTGCGACCTTTTACTTGATGTATCCTAATCTTCATTGGCAGAAACGAGACCAAGGGTTTAATGAAACCCGCACATCCTCGTATGAACATCCTCTTGGGAGGAGATCATGAGGATAATATTGGGATTAATGGCAAATTTTTTTTATCCCCTCTTTCCCCCAACCGCGACGGTCATGTTGGAGGAGAGGGAGGGGAGGTGCTATGACTAAGCATCAGGAGCTGGAAGCTATGGGGAGTAAATACCCATGCATTAGGCTGCGTGGGGGGAGGGGAGGTTCCTCTCCCTAGCCTATATAAACCTTGTGAGGGGGGAGCTGTAAGGAGAGAAGGAGGCAAAGATAATCGTGAAGCTACCGTGTGAGAGAAGGAGTGGAGCCGCCATCTGCTGCATCATCGCCGCTGCCTCGAGTCATGCACGCCTTCAAACGCCATCCCAAATTGCCGTTTTATTCCGCCTCTTGCCCGCCATCAATTCTTAAAAAACATCTCTTTTTCACGTGGTTAACTGTGACCACAGAAGCTTCCAAGAAGCTTCTTGGAAGCTTCTAAGGGGAGGGATCTAAGCCCCCTTTCCTATTGCCTTTACAAAGAGGGTTTTTATAACCCCACCTCTGGGATTTAATCCCTTCACAGGCGGTCTTTATACCCCCTTTCCCCCCCTTTTTCAATCCACTAAGTCCATGTTAAAACCCTTCTCGTGGGGTTCCATCCAAGCCCCTTTAAAAGCCCATTTACCCCGAAAATTAAGCCTTTTTCCCCCTTGGGTTCCCCACAAGCTCCCATTAGCCTAGGTTCTAAACCCCTTCCTGTGGCCCTTTCCTATTCCCCTCTCAAGTGGGTTTATATAACCCCACCCCCCGCGAATTAAGCCCTTTTCCTTCTTTTTCATCCCACTAAAATCCTATAAGCTCACCTTGCCTTGGGTTTAAAGTAAACATTCCCGTGGAAATCCTCACTTTCGGGTTTCAAAACCTTTTTCCCATCGGCCCTACAAAGTGGGTTTTTCAAACCCGGAGTTTAAGCCCTTGCTTTACACAAAGTCATTTTTGACGATTGTAAAGTCCTAATCGTGAAATCATTCCCTACTTCGAGGAGGCAACTTTAAGGCCTTCTAAAGCTCGATTCTGAAAGATGGTGGAATCTATCAAGGAAGCCGAATCACAAAGGGAGTTTCACGTGCGAAGGAGATGGCCAAGATTATAAATCTGTGTCCAAGGCAAAAACGCCGAATTTGTGATGGCCCCTAAGAAGACACAAGGCGCAACCGCAGGAGGATCATCTCCTAACATCCATGTGGACATTTCACCACAAGTCCAGGTTTTTCTTCCTAATTTTGATTAACGTCGTAATATTTCGATTGTGCATAGATCATTTATGGAATTAGGATGCACTTTTTCGATTGAAATACCTTGGCTAAATTAAAGGAAATAACTTCGATCAAAGAATCAGTCAATTGTATTCAACGAATGTAAAAGAAGAGCATAAGATCTCTATGCATTCCTAGCAAGTGGTTTTTATGCATTGCAAAGTAACACACTTAGATTAACTAATGCCCATCTTTACAAGTCAAAATAATGATAGTACACTTCGATTATGCATGGAAGGAATAAATTGCATGTCGCATTATTGAACATCTTTTCTTCGAAATGATTCTTTAAAGAAGGTTGCTAACAACCATAGGAAATTGCTAGGCATGGAAATGACTCTAGGGTTGCATGAAGTAGATTAAACTCTAGTCGATTGTCTTGAATCTCAATCAACTACGTAAATAGTTACGAAAGGTTGTGTAATGCTCATTCAGCATATGAATATCTCATTTAGAAAAGAAGTTAGAAAAAGTTGCATGGTTCTCATAAAACCCTAATGCTTAGTAGCATGAATCTTGAATGCATGTTCTAGAAGAATCAATAGAAGTTATGCCGTAACTTAGCATATGCTTTGATTTTAACCAGAAAAGTAGGGTTTGTAAATCTAGTCAAACGTAGGCAATGAATCATGTGGTTACAAAAATGCTATCGTAAATATCTTCAGGAATAGACAAGTAAATTGGTTTAACCTAAACACCTAAAACGCGAGGGACTCATTCAAGAATGGTTAAAGCGATGGAACATATCCTAAGTGCTAACTGGGATTTAGCACGTTGAGGACATGACCTAATCGCTCGTATTGCCAAAGCTGAAACTCTTATATCCTAAAGACTTGCCCACATTCTAGAATGTAGGGACAATAGGACAATACTTGCGAGAAACAATCTAGGGTTTTTACCCTAAGGTTCGCTCCCTAAAATGATGAAACTTGATTTGAAATTGAAACCCTAGGACCGGCAATATCGACCTAGTGCAATCAGGAATGGATTGTTATGAAGATACCCTAACTTTGCTCCCTATCTAATCATGACCCGTGATTAGAAGATGCCATTTGATGGGTAAAATAGTCCCATCAATTAGATGAGACACTCGTGCAACAAGTTGCAGAGTCGCATGATCTTGTGATTTGATTACAAGGGAATGGCCGAATTCCTCGGAATGAGATTGGCAAATTCTTACGCAAGTTTTTCTTGCAAGAGGATGAATAATCATCCTGATATAGTACCTTTCTTGGGTAAAGTGACCAAGATATGAGGATTAGAAGCAAAAGACCAACCAATAAATTGGAATAACATATTTACTGTTAATAGAACTTAAGGTATTGGCTAAGTTGGGTTATCAGGGTACGGCCCTAACCCAAGGACAAATGGGTTAACAAACAAACCCTTAAGGATCTTGCCAAGTCACAATTGATATCGGATCGAATGCTGGATGCATTCGGAGAGAAGGATTCACTCCTTAGCAGTTGGCCAAAAATAACGACCACTGAAAATGATTGTGCTTGTAACAGTTTAGAGAGAACTGTTTGCTTTGTTTGCTTAAAGAATTAAAGGATGAAAAGATATCTAATACTTCAGGTTGAAGGCCTGAAGGGAGAGGCAACTTCAGTTACCCCGGATTGCCTGCGTGACCCTAACAAAGGGGGTTGTTAACCACGCTGGGAAGGTGGATTAAACCCGCCGCGAGAGGTCTCTCTGTTGAGCGCTACTTGGAGCAGGAGGACGCTTGGGTGCCAGGGGGGCTCTGGCCGTAAATCCCTCGCCTTCCGGGTCCTGCACAAGAGGCCAATGTGACTCGGGATTGGATCTCGAGGCCCGCATACCAGTCTATGTGCGGAATCTTGGATTAGTAATCCCTGTGGATTGCTGGATAGCCTTCGGGCAAATTATGGATAAGCCTATGGGTTGGACTTTATAAATGTATTCCAAAGATAAATATGATAAGCTGTTGAAAAGGAACTTGTTTGACATTGCTTTTCTATGTCAAGTGCTATGATTACGTGAAGGAACCAATGCCTAACGGATTAATTAAGGAAGCTGATTGATACATGTCCAACTAAATGTGGTAGGTAATTAAATAACTAAAACAACGTGAGGAAAGTGCAGCGGATGTGGCCATGGGTCCGTCCTATGGATGGGTGGTCCCGGTTGGCCAGTAACTTCTCTCAATCATGATGGACATCAAGAAGATCCTTTCAAAGGATATGAATAGCAAGGGCGCTGACCTAGAGTCTAAGTTACAATAATCCCGATTTACGCTATTTTAGGGGAATGGAATGGGGCTATGCCTTATGGCAGAGAGGTTGAGCTTTGCATCCCTCTCATTTCCCATGCTCTTTGAACCAAGTGCAGCGTGAATCCGCTTCGGTCCTAGTGTTTCTGCGTAAAGTAGTTCGCTCGAGGTTCGACGCTAGTTGCCGTTTAGGAAATGACCATTAGGGAAAACCCTGATTCAGGTCGGTCCTAAGTGGGAACGGCCAGAATACTTCTGCTACATGGTAGACGCGGAAAGTCCTAGATCGTAAATCCCATGACATTATGAGGGAGTGCCGGACGGAGCTTTCTAGACATCCTTTCCGATGGACTGCTAAGACGTGTCTTGAAGGTTACAGGTGGACACGTTACACTCACCATCAAGGTCAGTCTGAACTCTCTAAGGCAGTAAGCTAATCCCCCTTGGAAAGGGGACTTGCAACTAGTCTTGGGGGAGATCTCACATGCTTTCCTTGTTCCTGATCAACACCCAAACTAGTGCATCTAGACTCCCTTTTGGAAATGGGCCCAAAGAAATGATATTTTGGAGTGGGGAGTACAAAAGATACGAAGATGATCATGAACATGGTCAATACAGTGTCACACATAACACAAAATCAAGTTCCTTCCTAGATTCACATTCATTTAAGACATGATTAGGAACATAAATAAAAGAGTTTTATATTTTATGAAGAATTTATATTTAATGAACATTAATCTATGAAGGAACATGTGACATCTGACATGTTCATGACCATATTCGTAGCCCCCACAGTTCGCGCTTTGGAGTACTATCTCTTTGGGGCCATCGCATGAAGGAAGTCCGCATGTACTAGCTTTGAGATAGTCTTGATAAGGAACTCAAAATGGTTAGGTGAACTCCTTGCAAGACAAAGACTTTGTATAGAGGAGAAGCGCTTGTTCCACAAGCATTAGAGGCATGAAGGGTAGATGATTCTTTTGCAAAATCTGAAGTAGTGCTCTTTTTCACAATTAGTAATGACCCCCTCTTTCTCTTCTTCATCTCACACACTCTCTCTCTTCTTCTTCTTCTTCACTCTCTTCCTTTCTATTCTCTTCTTCTCTTCTTTTCCTCCTCTCCCCTATTTCTTTACCTCTTCTCTTCTCCTCCATCACTTGTCTTCTTCTCCACCTACCTTCTTCTTATGTTCTTCTCTTCTCCTCCTTTGCTTCTCTTCTTCTCCACCTCTCTCTCTCTCTCTCTCTCTCTCTCTCTCTCTCTCTCTCTCTCTCTCTCTCTCTCTCTCTCTCTCTCTCTCTCTCTCTCCCCCAACAACTAGCGGTCAAGCAAGAAGCATTAACCTAAGCTAAGGCTTTATAGCCTAAGGCTATTGGCCTTACTGAGCGGCATCTCCTCAAACTCCCCCTCTTCTCAGAATGATGCCATAGAGGTTGCTTGATTGGTGGCCATTTATGTGGTTTGAGGTGTTTTTTTTTAATGATTTTGAGGAGTGGCTAGTGGTGATCAATTTGATGTAGTTGGAAATGGTGATGAGATGAGGTTGGCAATGTTCAATAGTTTTTTTCTTTTCTTGCTTTTCTCTTATGAGAAAATAATAAGGTTTTTTCAAACCTTAAAACTCACTCCCCTCCTAACACTAATTCTTGTAGGGGGGGGAGGAGCATTACAAAGTTTTTGCCAAAATGGTGAAGTCGAGAACCATTTTCTTGTGTTTCAATCTATGTCCACATCACCTGTGTAGTCCTTTAACTTTGCATGAGAGATCAGTTCATGCATATTCTAGACCAACTTTATAATCCTTCCCCACTATATGTGAAAGGCAATAGACATGAAATGAGCATGAAATAGAGTACATTGATTCATTGATGCCATGATCTTCCCAAAGTATTTTATTCTTTAAATCATGGCTAGAAGGAACACATAATCTTTTCTTGAAGTGCACAAGCTCTTTCTCAACAGAGAAGACTTGATACTTCAATTATGATTTAGAATCTTGATCCTTTAGTTAAACTTTCTTCCTTAGCTATGAGCACTTAGGGTCCTTTGCAATTCTTCCTTTGCCATTTGAATGATGGGATTACTCGACATTGATACTATAGTAGCTAATGGTTCTACTCTTGAGGGTTCTTTTGTAATGAGAATATTAAGGAATGCCTTGTAGCTTAAAGTATTTGCAACTACATTATCTTTTCATAGTCTATATTTTATTTCAAAGTCATACTCTTGTAAGACTTCAATCCACCTTTGTTGCCTCGAGTTTAGATCTTGTTGGGTAAAGATCCACTTTATACTTTTGTGATCTGTTACTAGGGTGAATTTCTTGCTGTAGATAATTTCTCCATAGCTTGAGAGTGTGGATGAAGGCTAACAACTCTAAGCCATGAGTAGCATAGTTTCTTCCATGACGCTTTAGCTTTCCTTGAGAAGTAGGTAATGGGATGCCTCTCTTGTTGCATGAGTACACAACTTAGTGCAAGAGAGCTTGCATCAATAACATGACCTCAAATTCTTGATGTAAGTCTAGAAGCTTTAAGAGTAGATGGTAAGAGGTGCAGCTATTAAGACACAATTCTTGATAAACACCCTATATCATCCAATCAAGTCTAGGAAGCTTCGTACTTTGTAGACTCATTTTGGAGGCGAGTGCTCCTACTATATGTTCTTGAATTTGAATGGATACACTACAATCCCTTTCTTGGATATTATAAATCCAAGATATTCTAATTTTCCTTTAAATAATGCACACTTGCTCCTTTTGATATAGAGTTCATGTGTTCGCAAGGTCTCTAACATAAGGTAGGGTCTGAAAATATCTCACACCACACTTGCTCCTTTTGATATAGAGATCATGTGTTCATAAGGTCTCTAACATAAGGTAAGGTCTAAAAATATCTTACACCAACCTATTGAAAGTGGCGGGGGTATTAGTCAACCTAAAGATAGTACATCAAATTTATAATGTTTATACCTTGTGTTGAAAGTATTCTTTAGGATGTCTTCCTCCTTGATCCTAATTTGGTAGTAGCCCCAATTTTCAAGAAGATATTTGCTTCTTGAAGCTTGTCAAGAAGGTCATCAATCTTGGGGATTAGATATTTGTGTTTTATTGTCACTTGGTTTAGGCCACGGTAGTCTGTGCAAAGATGAAGGGTACCATCCTTCTTCTTTTGAAATTAAAAGGGGGCTCACATTGTGAATTACTTGGCCTAATATATTCCTAGTCTAACAACAACTTGAGTTGTTACTTTAATTTGATGAAGGGTACCCTCCTTCATCAAATTAAAGGAACAACTAGGGCTTCCCATGGTGAATTACTTGGACTAATGTACTCCTAGTCTAACAATTACTTGAGTGGTTCCCTTAATTTGATGAAGGGTACCATCCTAGCCTAATGCAAATATGAAGGGTACCATCCTTCTTCTTTTGAAATAAAACTAGAGCTTCCCATGGTAAATTACTTGGCCTACTATATTCCTAGTCTAACAACTGAGTTATTCCTTTTATTTGATGGCTTTGAGAATTGACACTTGATAAGGTTGCTTTACCATAGGTCCATCTTCTCGAACAAGGTTAATATCATGGCCAACTTCCCTTTTAGGAGGAAGCTCTATAGATTCAACTAGGAAGGCATCTGAATATTCCTTCATCCAAGAAGGCTCTTGCTCCACTTCTTTATTATAATTAATCTTGTTAAGCTTGATCAAGTATACTAGTAAATATTTTCTTAATCCTTGGAAAATGTGCAAGGCTATTGCTAATTGGATTTTAGGTATTCCAACTTTGCCTTATGCACACTTTGAAGAAATGAAAGAATGAGTACTTCCACAATCTATCTAGACTTAGCAAGGTTTACCTTGGTAGCTCACCAATATCTGAGTCACCACGAAGTGATGATTGTGTGCCTTCTTGTCAATAGTGGCATGAATCATCCCTCTTTCCATTTTGGTTTCCATTGATGGCTCTTCCTCTTCCTCTCATATGATAGTTACCATGGTATTTATTTCTCTTCCTCTTTCCCCTTTTTTTTTGCCATGAAATTGCCCTTTTTGAGGTGGCTAGTTTAGTTTAGGGCACTCTCTTTTGTAGTGGACCACTTTGTTTCAATGGAAATACATTTGGATACCATTGTTTTCATTTATGGGAACAAAACTTTGAGTTGTATTGACTTCTTATTTACATCAAAAAAATTGTTGCCCTTGTTCTCTCTGAATGCATGAGGTCCTCTCTATTGGGTGATCCTCGACCCCAATATATGGTGTTCCTTGATTGCACTTGAAGACTAAGCGACTTTTCTCTCTTATCACGGCATCTTGTAGATATATGGATTCATGGTTTTGATTTAAGTATCAAAAGAGGTTCTGTGGTCGGGCAGTTTGAGTTGAGTATCCAAAGGAGGATTGAGGCCTAGTAAAAATACACTTTTGAAGGGTTAAAAATCAAGCTCCAACCATAGCTAGCAAAGCGTGAAGAACCCATTCATATTTGAGGTGTGATGATAGGAAGGCCAAAGATACCTTCCGTTCACATTTTTTGTTATGATTTCCCATGTGATAGTAGCTTTCGAGACTCTAGTGTTCTTGCACCACTACTTTTTCTAAATATATACTTTCCTTGCTTCTCTAACTGCCTCACAACTAACAAGAACTCCTAGAACGGCTGCCTAGCATGCTAGCAGAACAGGGTCACTAGAACTGCCTTCTAAAACAGGTCTTTCAATGCCTGGCAATGTTTTTACAGGAGGCAACAACTACTCAGACCTCCCTCAGACATACCTAACCTAAACCTAGGACTTCATGCCTTGGACTCCAGTCCCCAACAAGAAAAGAAAATCCCCTACAAGTACACAGACACATATAGCATAAAAACACGGTACTCATAAAGGAGAAATATCACCTGGATAGGGCCACGAGAAGCTTCCATGCAACAAAATCTCCTTCCAAGCTCTTCTTCGAACCTGTCTAGCACAAGACTAAAACAAGAAACCATTAGCCACACTTGTACTAAATAGACAACTGGCCCTCTTGGCCTAATGAAATCTGGACGTAATATCCAAAGCAGCTAGCCTTCCTAGCTTAAAACTAGATAGGTAATTTTAGTCCACGTAATGCTGATGTCCTTGGCATATACATCACACCCTATCAGACTACCCAGGGTGCCAAGGATAGCATATCATAGGTGGACTAGCCCTATGCTACTCATGCAAGTTAACTAAAAGCTTGATCTTGTATTTTTTTTAAAAAAACTTAGGTTTTTGTTTTTGTAGAGCTATAAGTCCAAGCCTTTCCACAAATAACTCATCAATAAGGCCGATCCCTTCTTGGGCACTATGAGCTGAATGAACGGCCTCAGTGGGCTTGCATGTCCCACATTTATTGTCATCCAAATAAACTGGTCGTTCAAGCGGCTGAGTGGCTCCTTTAGCAAAAATAATCATAGCTTTGTACTCATTCTAACCTCCCCTATTTGGGTTTTCACATGAATCAGTGCTGTGACCCAAACTAGGTAGAGCTTCAAGCCTAGGCACATCACATGGGTGTATCCCTAGGCAGTGTATATTGTCGGATGTATATCCAGTCTTATCCTCTTGGGGGTTTGACAAAATATATCCGGATAGGATCCTTGGCCTTGCATCCGACACTCCTACCATACTTATGGAGATTTTGGGTCTCCAAACCCATCTCGGATTTCCCTTAATATTCTTGCATTCCCTCAATTGCTGCACTGGTCTAACGAACTCAATGCAAACTTATCCCTATGGCCAAATGGCCTCACATCCTTATGACCTTTGTGAAGCACAGGTGGACTTTTAGCATTTTGCATCCTCTTTACAAAAGATGTCTTTACTTGTTTACATCTCCACTGCAAATGTTTTTCCATAAAAACCATGCTGTCACTGAAGGGAACAACATCTACCCGGAAGCATGATTTCGACACCAAAGGTCTCTCAATAGCCTTACTAGCCACAAAATTAGAACCACACACAGAATGCTTATCAACACTCATAGGCCCATTGGTTCTATCCATGTTGACATCACAACTACCTCTCGTGGAAGTGTTGCAAGCCCTAATGGGACTTACATGGCTTGGAACCTTTTTACTGAGAGGCATGTCATTACTGCTCGTAGGATGGCCATTTTCTTCTTTGAGATTTTGGCCACCAAGGTTCCCCTTATAGGCTGCCTTGGTATCAACAAGTGAGCTGTCTTCTTGCAGAAATGGTTGGAAGCTAGGATGCACTTGTACTGAGCGGGGAAAACTCCAAAAGTTTTCCCAACATCTCTGAATATGACCCTCATAATCAATGGCCTGCACTTTTGCTTCCCTTAATGACTTAGGATTCCGTAGTCCCACTTGGATTTGTGTATTAATCTCTAAGCCATTCAGAAAGAGTTCGCATAGCACATCATCTGGTAATGCACTGGCTCTTCTTGGCCAAAGCTTAAGAGTACTATCAGAGGCTCTAGCATACTCTTTAACAGAAAGATAAGATTCCTGTCTAAACTGCATAAAGTGCCCTAAGACCTGAATCATAGGGAGCTACTTTTCATACTAATCTAGAAATCTATCACAAGACTCCTCAAATGATTTGATCGACCCTCTTGGGAGGCTCCAGTACCATTTCCTTGCCTCTCCCTTTAGGGTACTTGGGAATACGAGCATCCGATGTATATCGTCGAACCCACTTGCAATGCAAGTTAGACCATATTCTCTTAAATGAATCATCGGATCCTCATTTGGCAACACATAAAACACTAGGAGATCCCTTTAAAGAGGAGGACATTTAGTCCTTCCCTTTGGGATCAATAGCGGGTCATTAAAATCTTCATATTCATCATAAACTGGGTCCAACCTCTTAGGAACTTTAACCTCTTCCATCCCCACCCTTTCCGGTATAGAGAGGTTAATACCCTCATTGACATCCCTTTCTGCTAACTCACTGAGTGGTCTAGGGAGTCCTATAGATTTCAACATGTCATTTTGATCCCCTCTTAGAGGGTCTCCCATACCTTTCCCTTTAAAAGGAAAGTCCATAAGAGGTTTATATAAGAGCTTTTGGTCCTTATCTAAAGCAGATTTATCATTACCACTTCTTAAAACTTGGGAACCGTGCCTTTTAAGCAACGGTTTTCCCTTGACAACTAGGGCTTCTAACATCCTTGTGATGCCTACTATGTCGTCATGGTGGCCCATTACACGGGATGTTTCAACCATAAGCGTATTCCATCATATATCAGCACTTTTCCATGGCATTATGGCTTTAGCATGATGACCTGCTAATGCCATAACTACCCTAGTTTCCAACATGCTTGTTTCATGCCCTCTAGGTCGATGGATGGTTAAACATGATTTCTCTTGGGTAAAGACCACACCAAGGCGAACCTCGGCCCATGCATCGTACTAGAGGATGGGTAACCACTGATTGGCTACTCTTTTCATCACATAAATTATCTTCTACAGAGGACTCATGCTCTACATAAGTAACTAAGTCTATTAGTAAGTTTTGTATGGGGAAAGCCAAGTTTTTCCATCCTTGAACAAACCCCATTTTATGGATAATTTAGGGTCCCTTGAAACCCTAGATTTGAAAACCGCCACTTCTAAGCGCCTCCCGGTAGGGGCACCACTGATGGGACCTGAAATGGGCCAGCACTCGCTATGGCACTAGCCGGACCTCATACTCATGATAGACAAACATACCCTCACGGCCTTGCGGACCAGGAGCGTCTATCTACTGCTAAAGGACAAACTGCCGTAAAGCCTAATCTTTGCGTTTATAGTTTCATTGTTTTGTAGTCCAACATTTCTCTTTCTATAAACTCCACAGAGGGAGAACCCATACATTTTGGCCATGCCACGATAATCACATACATGGGAGGCAACCTCTCGGTAGAAACACTGTGGCCCCACTAGAACTCTCCTACATCGCAGGGATTGGCCCCTTGATGCGCTACTCAATGTATAAAACAAACGAACACATTCCACTCTTCATTTTGAAAGTTTCTAGGAGATATACCGTGTGTCCTTACCAAACAGTCCCTTAGGAAACCGCCCCTCTATCCTACGGCAAGGGATAACCTGATGCTCTCAATCGTGGGTCAAATTCCTAAGAAAACAATTGCTATGCAGTCCAGGAGCTTTTTCATTGATACCATGAACCATGCATAGTGCATAATGTGAACGGTTTAGTGCACAAATAGGAGAAAATCAACATTGTGCATCATGCGAAACCAATCTTTTCATGACTTCCATGCTAGTGTTTATGTAATGAAAAGAGAAAAGACACCGAGCCTTATGCTCATGCTGCCTTTCCCTTTATTTTAAAACAACATCCTATAGGCATGATGCAACACATAAACCAGATTTTAGTTTATATTTTGACACTCAAACTCCCCTCTCACCGTGCTGTTTAATGTTTTGCATTCGTTGATAGGTGAAAGAGTCATTTTATGTATTTCCTTACAAAGAAAGCGATAAACATGAACGGAAACATAGAAACGAGGGTAAATCGAGGCCAACCTCGCGATTTACCTTCATTATACATTGCTCAAATACACATGTAATTTTCTGTACTTTTTCTTTTACCATTTCCTAATTTTCTCCCATTTAAAACCCATTTTTTACCATTTTTGGTATTTTTCTCTATTTTCTTTAATAAAAAATGACTTAAAATTAAGATTGATTGTGGGTTGTGGCCCTTAGGTTCCTTGACAGCAAAATTTCAGGTTTTGTAGGCATTATGCCTCATATTTTCCATTTATTTTGCAAAAACCCCAATTTTACCCCTTAAACGCGTGTTTTTCGAGTTCTATTACATTAATTTCAGTCATATCACTTATAATTTTCTGATTTTCAGATTATAAATTGTTGAAACTCATAGAAAACAACATCATAATGCATATTCAGCCCATGGGAACAATGTTTCATCAATCAAATGGCATAAAAACTCATTTTTTCTTCATAAAAATTGAATTACCGCTTAGGTTTCATGTTTCGGGATTTTGGTTTTGTTGCGGGACTGTGGGTCAGGCCACATTCAATGTCTAGCATCTTCACAATCAGCAATCTTCATGTCTACATCGACTCGGAAGCAATCCGGTTCCAACCGGACAAGCTTTCCTTCACCATCCTTCATTTTCCTCTTGCACACAAGAACAGTCCCTTAGGGGAGAGAGAGAGAGAGAGGAGAGAGAAATACTAGATCTTTTTCTCTTCATTCAGGCCATCATTCCACGAGCAAAGACAGGCAATAAGACCAGCCAATTAGAGAGGGAAGATCAGCCCCATGATCGATTGTATGGGTTGCTTTCAGCCTGCATACTCCATCTCCATCATGAGAGGGCGCAAAAAATGGCCACCATGTTGATCCACGTTTTTTTTCATCTTCCTCACGTTTATTTCATCAAGATTGCGTAAATTTTGGAGGGGGGGTCCAAGGCTCCGAAAAGGCATACCCAATTTTGCCCTTAAACTTGTCCACCTCTTCAAATCTTGACCATTTTGCGGTCATTTCCCTGTCCTGGCTCTGATTTGAACTTTGAAAAATCCTGGGCGTCTGGCTTGACATCTCGCATTGACTGGCAACTCTTGACATCCCGCATGGTAGTCTGAAAAATTATCAAAAATCCACAAGTATCGCTCGGGCGCCTTTTAAAAGTCATCTTTCACTTGGTGCTCAAAATCGTCCTAGCTAGAACCGCCGCCTTCGATGTTAAATATTTTTTCCCTAAATTTCAGATTTTTTGGTAAATTTTAGGCACATCCCGGGCTCAAAACTCCGCTCTCAGTTGTCCTTCTTTTATCAAAATTTTAGGCAACAAATAGTAGAGGGGAAAGATCATTGAGGAGCAAGAAGGATAAAAAAATTTGCCTTAGAATATCAAAGCATAATCTCCCTCCAATTCTCCACACCAGGCCATCCTCACAGAATTTCCTCTATATCATCTCATATAGCAAAAGATAGCAAAAACTGAAGGTTGCATCCACTTAAAGTATGCTTTTTCTCCTTGCACTCATTGAAGTTTCATATTTTTGGGTTTGGAATATCATCCAAATTCACAAATGGATGTGAATCTCTAAGTACCCTTAGATTATGTATAATCCTCTCCACAACTATACCCCAACTCTTTCTTCATCTCTTCATAAAAAAGAAACATTTATAGAAGAATTCAGAGATCCCATCACTTGATCTTATTCATGTAATAGAAAAAGGAGCAAGCAATGTAGAGTCTGTACAAAATCACACATGAGTCAAGCTAAAACATATGAAAAGAATGTTGTCTTTCTTGCAACTAACCAACCAGAAAACATCCTTCTTCCATTGTTTTTTAGGAGTAAATGTGGAGAATCATGATATCCACCCCCTCTAAACATGCTCATCCCACAAATGGGCCACATCTACCCATCCTTATCTCCTCCAAGCTCTACAAACAACTCGACCTTCTCATCCTTGGCATCCAAAGTGGCATCATCCTCTCTATATCATCCACTATCTCTTCTTCAATCTCTTTATCCATATGATCATCCTCTCCTAGACTTTCCATTGCATATGTGTCATTATCTCTCCTTTTCAAGATTTTGATCCTCTTACCCATAGTAGGTATCCTCAATATTGTCCCATCAAGCTCAATCAATTTAGAAGTAGCATTGTCATATGCATGTTTCACCATGTAAGACCCAATGCACCTTCTAACCATTTTTCAAACAATGCTATGCTAATTTTGTAGGATAATATTGTAAAACAATATCCAATCTCCCTATTCCATTTCTCTAGGCCATTGTCTCTATGACCGCTCTCAAACCGTGCCCTTGTTTTGCAACCTAGCTTTGTTAAGTTTTTGCACTACATATTATAAAGGAAGCAATGGGTAAGAAGCTCTCCCATTCTTCAACTCTTTCTCTTAAATAGTGCATGTGGAGGCATCCAAAGTAGGGCAGAGCAAAAATCTCATATTGCTACAAGATTTGGAAAAGGCCTTTGCAAGCTTGTTTCAAGTCAAGAAATGGAGCCAAACTTATGTACCCCTGTGATTGTTGCAGATGAATTAAAGGCATAGAAAGAATGGAATACAAAGGAGAAAAAGGTGATGTGTTGGCTATCTATGGTCATTGAATAATACCATGTTGGGGCATATAAAAAATTCAAAAACTTCATATGTAGCTTGGATGATTTTTGAGCGCATGTTGTTAGTAAATACAAAGGCATAGAAGATTCAACGCAAGCAAGAATTGAATACTTTGAAGAAAGGGAAGTTGTCTATAAATGAGTATATTTTGAAAGTGAGAAGCATTGTAGATGCCTAATAGCTATTTATACAATGCCCAATGATAATGATTTTGTCTCATCTACTTTACGTGACCTTAATAATGAGAAAACCCAAAAATCATTTTTCACTTCCATGTATGTACAAAAGTCATTTCCAATTTTTTATGAGTTGGTCTCTCTCATGATCATCGAAAAGATCAATACGCAAGGTGAATCATTTATAAGAACTGGTGAACAAGATCCAAGAAATTTACCCAAGTTCAAGAAGAGGACATGGCAAATCCTCTTGGAGAGGATGTGGTATAGGTCGTGCTAGTGATAACTAACAAAAGAGGTTAAATCACTAGTTCGATGAAATGCATGTTTCAAGAGGCTCTGGAAACTTTAGAGGCAAAGGGAGCTCTACAAAAAGAGGTGGATGGAGGAATAGAGGTTCTAGAAATTATGGTGTTTCTTGTTATTATTATGGAAAAACAGCTTATATTGTAGCCCATTGTTATGCTAAGAAGGATGATATCCATAGTGGTGAATTGCAACAAGGAAACTATGCATCGTCTTCATGATAAAATAAAGACAAATATGATCATTTATTTATTATGCAGTATATGATGAATGTTGTTACAAGAAATGGGACACATGACAATGTATGGTGTATTTATTCAAGTGTATCTAATCATATGACCAGTCACACTGAATGATTTGGAGAGATGTAGGATTTACAAAATCTAAGTTATGCACAGATGGCTAATGATTCATACTATTCAAGTTTCCACATTGGAAAGATTACCTTGTTCTTGCATGATGGCCAGATAAAGAGTTTGTCAGATGTATTACATGTGCCATCAATTACAAAGAGTTTAGTGCCTCTTGACCAAATTATAGAACAAGGATTGCAAGTTTGATTTAATGTAAAAGTTTATTTTGTAGGAGACTTTAATGATAAGTGGAGGTTGGTCAAAAAAGGAAGTAGAGTTGGATACATGCTCACTTTAGATGCTAGAATTCTTGTTATGAATATTGTTATGTATGCTAAAGGAAAAGAAGTAGTTGTAGACATTGAAATATGGCACAAATATATTCGACATGAAAATGTGAAAAAGCTTAAAGTGATGTAGTCCAAAGGATTCGTTATTACAGGGTTGGCTACTTTTAGAGTTACAAAATTTCATAAAGATATGAAGCATGTAAATTTTGATAAGCATGCAAGAGAATCCTTTTCACATGATAAAGATATGAGAAGAAATATACTTGATGTTGTGCATATAGATGTTTGCAAAAAATATCTCTTAGTGGCAGTAAATATTTTATCATATTTATTGATAATTGTTCAAGAAAGCTATGGGGGTATATTTCATGAAGGAAAAGACATGTATTTGAGCACTTTAACTTCAAAGTTACTATTGAAATAGAAACAAGCTTGTCAGTTTATGGGGGTTTTTTATGAGGCAAGTGAGGATGTACAAGTGTTTGGATACATAGATTCAAATTGGGATGGTATCATGTCTTAGAGAAGATCTACTAGTGGATTCATATTTTCCCTTGGTAGTACATCAATTATGTAGAGTAGAAAAAAGCAATCTACAAATGTCTTATTGAGTATAAAAGATAAGTATAGAGGTACTATTATGGAAGCATGTGAGGTGGCATAGCTATAGAAGTTATTGAGTGATTTGGATGTGTAGAGAGATGGTCCAGTTGTCATTCACCCTGACAACATGAGTAATATACAATTATCTAGAAACCTAGTGTTCCATTTCTAAGACAAAACACATTAAGATGCATTACCACTTTCTAGAAGAGAACGTACTTGTAGAAGAGATTGACTTGGTATATGTCAGGACACACACAATATTAAATAGTTGACATTTTCACAAAGGTATTGGATGTAGAGAAGCTTCAAAATTTTTGAGGCTTACTTGGAGTTGTAGAGATACAATTGAACTTGAGGGGAAGTGTGCAGATGGCAATCTCAACATGTAGGGATATTGGTGGTAGAATGCCCGGTTAGATCAGTCTGCATGTCTATACTTAGCATCTCAGTTGTCATCATGGTCCTCACATGGTTCCATTGACTTATCACTTATTACATTTAGTTTGTTGCATCTATCTATAGCTAGCATAATCAAAGTGCAAGCCAATAAGTATAGTCAATTATGCACTATTTGACATAGTAGGCCACTTTTCTTCAGGTTGTATATTATCTTTGCTTTGTGCACATTTTATTGTGTAAAAAAGTAGAAGAAGAGAAAACCAACAAGAAAACATTTTGATATCCATCTCTCTTCTTGTATTCTTGAGTGAGCTTCCTCTTATGTGCATGGTGTGTGTTTGCCACAACAACTCAGATATGGCCCCCACCATGCAATTCATGACACTTTATTGAGCTCCTCTAAAAATGCCTCAAAAGAAGAAACATGACACATGTGATAAACCATAGCTGAAAGTCTAATTCTCTCCATTGTCTACAAGAAGTGAATCCTCATCCTCAAACCTAGCTCTAGAAAGTTTTCCCTCCCATCAACAACATGCTTGAATTCTAGACTCATAGGCTTAATATATGCAAACCATTAAGACATCATAATATCAAGGGTAGAACAACTAGTGATCATCCTCAATAGAGACAAAAAATCTGTTTCCACCACAAGTAAAGAACTAATACCGTATTCCTTATCACATGTAAGAGCAGTCACAATATCCCAAAGCTCTCTTTTCATTTGTGGATACCTATGTTACCTCTCAATTAAAACCTTTTCTCCAAAGCGAATAGCATATCTATGCCCCTCCTCATCATCCTAACCAATAGCCCAATAGGTTGGTCTCAACTATGTTCAGAATAGGCCTCCCTCAAGCATAATATGTTCTAGATTCTGAGAGGGAGAAAGAGACACAGACATACAAATTGCTCAGAGAGTAGAGTACTGTCTTACTTCTTCTAGAGATTTCTATCAAAGTAGAGCACATTTACTCATGAAATGGGATATTATTCTCTCTTTTTGTATAGTAGAAGTGGGAAATACTTATGCAAAACACCAAAAAATTCTTATAATTATCAATGAATCAGTAACCTGGACCCCGTCCTAAGAATACGGACTTGGATCAAGTCAATTTAGAGAAGTCTATTGAAGAGACATCAAGCTTGGTGAATGATTGCATTGGAAATTGGCTTAATCAAAGTGATTCATTTATCAAATATTTCTAGGAATTTGAAGAGTTGGAAATTACTCGTTAAAAAAAATTCTTATTGTTTTGCATTTGGTGCAATAAGATCTTTCAGAAATTGATTGGAAGGCGGTTTTTGCACAAAGAGAAGCTAATAGATCTAGATATCTAGGAAGAACCTATTGTGTGTCTCATTCCATTGATCTCAAGGAATTCTTAAATGATTTCAACGAGTATATGATCTCTTGGAATTTTTGGAGGGATGATATATCAAAGAAATGGAGCTTGTTTTGAGAATTTATACCCTTGTTTAGTGACATAACAAAGGATAGGTCACATTAGGTCTAACTCTTAACCACACTCCCTATCCATAGTTAGGTCGAGACTCACTTATTGAAGCACATATGAATGATAGCTAACCTATAGCTATCAAGAGTTGGTGAGATTGATTCTTCACACACCCCCTTAAGCTCAAGTCACCACCTGTATCCCAAGGAACAATATGAAATGAGTAAACTTATCTCTATTATAAGCGATTTGGCAAGGATTCTACTACCTAGTCTTATATCTTCACATGGATGAGATCAATCCTACCTCTAAGCACCATTTCCCTCATGAATTGGTAATGCACTTCTATGTGCTTCAATATAGCATGATAAATAGAATTACTTGCCTAAAGCACATTGCTCATGTTATCACAATATAGCTTGACTAGTTTATCCACCTGTACCCCTAAGTAATCTAACATCTTAATTAAACAAATAGTCTCACATGCAGCTAAGATTGCACCTTTGTATTTTGCTTCAGTACTCGAGAGACCAATAGTGGATTGGTTTTTACTACTCTAGCTAATCATGCCACTGCCCAAGACCAAATGCATACCCCCTTGTCAAGCTTCTGTCGTATGCGCGCCTAGCCCAATCTTCATCACTATATCATATAAGCTCAACATGCTTACTATACTCATAAACAACCCATAGTGTAGTATATCCTTTACATACCTCATAATCCTTCTCATAGGATCTAAGTGAGGTTTCCTTGGATTTTGCATGAATTGATTAATAAACCCAATTGAGTAATTGAGATTAGGTACAGTGATAGTAAGATAAATCGAACTACCAACCATTTGTCTATACATAATCACATTCTAAATCTCATGTCTTGTATTAATTGTCAACTTGACATTCTACTCTAAATGGAGTATACATGGGCTTGCACTTTAGCATACCGTATCTTTCCATCATATTATGTGCATACTACTTTTGCAACATCTAGATTCCTTGAGGTGTGCATATGACCTCAATACCAAGGAAGAACTTCAACACTCTCAAATCTTCTATTTGAAACTCTCTATGCAACCCATAGATTTGATCTCATCAATCCCTTGTGTATCATCACCTATAATGGCCAAGTCATCTATATAAACCACCAAAATCACATAGCCTTTCTCTATCTTCTTAGTAAATAAGCTATGATTAGCATTGTCCATTTGAAAACCAAGTCTTTATAAGTATGAACTAATCTGTTTCAAACCATACAATGCTTTCTTCAATTTTGAAACATATTATGGATATTAAGGATGTACATATCCTTTTGGCTCATCCATATAGACTTCTTCCATCAAGTCACCATTCAAAAAAGCATCCTTTGCATCCATCTAATATAGATTCCAACCTTTGGATGTAGCTAATGCAATAATAGTCTAATAGATGTCATCTTTCCAACAAGACTAAAAGTCACTTCATAATCCAACCAATATTGTTGAGTGTAACATTTCACAATCAACCTGTCTTTGCATCTTTCAAGTGAGCCATCTAATTTACATTTGAATTTATAAATCCATTTACATTCAGTAGACATCTTGCCTTCAAGTAGCTTTACTAAATTGCAAGTTTTATTATTCAGTAAAGCATCACACTCTTCATCCATTTCTTTGCACCGATTCTCATCCTTAACTGCTTCTACAAATGATGTGGGCTCAATTTGGTATTCATTAATTCCATCATGTATGCATAATGTTTGGGTGAGTATCCATTGTAAGTAACTCTGTCAATAGGTTTTCTTTCTCTTTGCGAGCTTCATAGTTATGTTGCACTATGTAGTTCCTCTCTTTCATGAGGGAGTACACATCTCTGCTTAACACCAACTGCAACAACTGCAAGTATGCCAAGCAGCACTATATTAGGGAATTTGGAAATTCTCATATAGTTTGGGAATTTCCAATATAGTTAATATTTGGCCACATGATCAAATCTTGTTCGCTTACTTGAAAGTGGGATTTACCTTAATTACTATATAGGTTGTCTTTCCAAATCCTACTTTAAAGCATGGGTTAAGATTTAGCCACATGACCAATTCTTTATGCTTCATTTGAAAGCGGGACTAAAGAGATTCCCAAATTCTCTAATATGGTGTTAAGATTTGTAATATTTCTACAACTAAATATTAACGACTCTAGATCCCGCGCAAAAGCAGTTCGGAGAATTCTCCCGCAACAAAAAGAAAAACTTGGGGCCAAGTACTCCATCTTCGTGCACTAACAAACACCAGCCCGCATTGTGCATAGGGGACCGTGGCTAAAAAACGTAAGCCACCATAGGAACTCCCCTTCAAGGGACAAAAAAAAATGAATCAATTGCAAAAAAAATTTAAACTTCCTCCCCTTCAGCCATTGCATGGCAGGGAGAGGGAGTATGTGTGGAGCTTGAGTTGTGGGGGGGGGGGGGGGGCATGGGGAGAACGGCATGCACCCTGCCACTTGTGTGGCCACCCCCCCCACCTTCCTCTCATATAAACCCCCCTCCCAAGCTTGGTGGGGGGGGGGGGACTGATCATGAGGAGCTGCCCACTGCCAGTCTGTTGCTGTCGCCGTTCTGGCCACGCCGCCAGGCTACCTCCACCCCCATCGTCTTCATCATCATCATTATCATCATCATCATCATCATCATTATTAACATCATCATCATTATCTTCACCATCGTCATCCTCACCATCATCACTCCCTCACACGTCATCTCCCTGTTTCCAGAAGCTTGAGAAGCTTCTATTGAAGCTTCTCTAGGCCAAGTTCACCCGTGCCTCCTAGTTTTTTTTAAACCGTGTTTTGCATGGCCCGATTCTTGCAAAGGGAAGGAAACCTCGGGCATTAGTGACTTCGTAACGCGTAAGAGAGCCAAGGGAGTATTCCATGGTCAAGGGTAGTTGCATTTTTTGAGTGTATGATGCATAAGTTAAAAGATGGATTTGTGCAAAGGCGTCCTTGTGGCATCACACAAAGGAAAGGGCATATAATACATAATGCACTTATGTAATAATTTCCTAGTTGTGACTCGTGTATAAGATAATCATAGACGGCCATTAAATGGTGTCCAAATAGTTGCAATGCATGGAAAGGATTTATGTACTTTGCAAATCGCATGCGATGATAGTTACATTCTAGGTGTAAAATATTACACGGCGCAGCGAACAGAATCTGAGAAAGAGATAGAGAGTACACAACAAATAAGAGGAGAATCAGTAAATTCTTTAACTCCAAACAACTGATACAAAGATGGCTCTGTCCACCTGTGCGCTTCCACTGTGTGAAGCTTAGATGGCGATCTAGACAGAAGATAGGTGAAGAGCTTAAGGCTAGCTGGAACAACAACTCTGACTGGGTGAAAGATCAGTGTCCGATGGCTGCGAAGAGGTTTAGCTTTTATAGCCCGCGAAGGTCGTTAGGTCGGCGTGCTGACCGACCTACCATATGAGCCTCCACTAGTCGACCAGAGAATATTCCAAGGAATATTCCCTTTACCGGACCCCACAATAGGGGCCCCTTTTAACTCCCTTACCACGCAACTCAATGCAATGTGCCTTGAGTTGCTACCAGCTTAACCACTCCATCTAACCCAAAGATTAGACCCACAACAGTCACCTTTTTGCCATCCGGTCACATAGACCTCATCTGATATACAAGTCAGGACTCAACCAATGTCTGGGCTCACATTTGGCTTCTCCTCATAATGGGGGCCTTACAACTTTGAGCACCATGGATCATTGGTAGCACCTAATGAGGGTGGGGCATTGATCATATCTAACACTAGGTTGGGTTAAGTGCTAAAGGAAGGATTAAATCAATGATGGATTCATGGCATTTGATCATGAAAGAATGATACACCCATGCATGGAGTTCTTTTATCAAAGTTTGAATTTGGGAAAGGATACATCTTCATTAAAATACTAAATCTCGAATCGATGCATAAAATGTAGGGTTTATAAGAATAGTTTTGAATGTCAATCAATATCGCATAGGGCAAGGAAAAGAAAGATCACTATAGATCCTATAGTTGCATAAAGGAAAAAGGTCTATGGTCTTGAAATTGCATATTCACATGGAATGATACATCTCATACATCTTGCAGTTATTTACATCTTCTACGGAAAGTATTTGCGTCTCTAAGGGAAAGATCACCTTTAATCGTAAGACAAATAGACCAATTAGGTATATTGCATGTAATCGTGTAACTCACATGAGATTCATAAAGGCGTGAATAGTTAGCATACAATGAACACCTCAATGTGCTGGGTTAGGTGAAGTTATGTTAAAATTCTGCCTAGTATCGAACTTAGGATGCTGATCTAATATTTCCGATCTCAAAGGTCCTAACCACATTCTCGAAATATTAGGATTATCTAATCACCAGCACAAGAATGATCTAGGGTTCTCATCCTAAGGATCAATTGTCCAAATGCTAGACTCCCATAAGGAATTTAGGCACCCTAGGGCCAAAACGTTTTTCAAGCCTAGTAGGGTTAGGGATTTGGATTGGGTCATAGGACTCCCAAACCCCATATCTTGATCAAAGGTATTCTTGATCAAGAAAGACCATACAAAGAAAGATATAATCCCCACAAGTTAGGTATTGACACCTATCCCGTGCAACAAGCTGCAACGTCATATGCTCTTGTGTCTAAATCACAAAATAGCACTACTACACCTTAGACCAAGTTTGACGAGTTCTAATTACAAGTCTAATTTTCTAGAAATTGAGTAGTCCTCCTGCTTCAACACTCTTCCTTGAAGACTGATTTGTGAAACTAGGGTAGTAATGAATTGGCTAGAAAGCAATTGACCAACCAAGTTAGGGCGACAAGGTTGCCCAGGATTTATTGACCATAATATAAGGAAACCTAAGGTAGTGACAATTTGGGTTAACTGGGTATAAACCCTAACCCAAGGAAAAAGGGTAATCAAGCAACTTAGCTTAAGAAACCCTTGGGGTATTTCCAAGTCACGATTGATCCAGGATCGAATGCTGGAAGCATTCGGGGAGTTGGAATGACACCTTAGCAGTTGGCCGTACAAACGACCACTGGAATGTTCCTGATTGTACACTTAGGTGCACTGTTTGTACTTCTTTTCTCAAGAAACTAATTTAAAAAAAAAAAATTAATGCTTCAGGTTAAAAGCTTGGAGGGAGAGGCAATACCAGTTACCTTCGACTATCTGCCTGATCCTATCCAAAGGGGTATTTAGCCACGCTGGGTACATGGACCGACCCGCTGCAAGAGGTCTCTCCGTGGGTGCTACTTGGGACAGGAGGATGCTTGGGTGCCAGGGGAGGCTCTGGCCATAGATTCCTTGCCTCCAGATCTTGCACAAGAGGCCGACGTGACTGGAGATGGGATCTCGAGGCCCGCATACTAGTCAATGGGAGGAACTTGGAATAGCGATTCCTGAGGATTGTTGTGATAGCCTTTGGGCACGTTTATTTGATGTATTCCAAATACTAATAAATAAAGATCAAATGCTGAAAAATGAACTTTCTTGACATTATTTTTCTGTGTCAGTGCATAAGTTACGTGAAGGAACCAATGGATAAACGGTTAATTAAGGAAGTTGTTTTTGCTTGTCAAACTAAATGTGGTAGGTAATTAGATATCTAAAACAACCCGAGGAAAGTGCAGTGGACGTGACCCTAGGTCCGTCCTACGGAGGGTGGTCCTAGTTGGTCGGGAACTTTTCTCAAAGGAAATTGACAGGAGGTAACAATGACCTAGAATCTATAGAGCTAGAGTGTCGATTTATGCTGTTTTAGGCAAACAGAATGGGACTATGCCTTACAGGCAGAGAGGTCGAGCTTCGCATCCCTCTCATTTCCCATTCTCCTTGAATCAAGTGCAGTATAAACTCACTTTGACCTTGATGTTTCTGCACAAAGTGGTTTTTCTGGGGCTCGATGCTAGCTACCTCCTAGAAACTTGACCATTAGGAAGACCCTGATTCAGGTCGGTCCTAAGTGGGAACAGCCAGATGCTTCCGTTTCGTGGGGCAGACTCGAAAAGGCCTTGATTGCAAACCCCATGACACTCCTTGTGAGTGCCGGGCAACGCTTTCTAGACTCTCTTCTCGATGGGCTGCTAAGATGTGTCCTATAAGTGGACAGGGGGACACGTTATAGTTGGTATCAGAGTGAACTAACGGGATCTAATATTTACAAGGAAACTTAATGAGGGGAAATAGAGCAATGTTGCTAAGAAAAATTTATTACTTACTTATGGATGCTGGCCTGCAGAGTCGTGAAGCATGGAATAAATTTTTGGTGTTCCAAGTTATGTTTATGACCGCAATGCGTGCTTTGGATTATCGACAGAGGCTACGCATGATGAATATTCTAGACCGTATCTACAATTCTTTACCCCTGTATGTGGAACAAAGATGGACAAGTGAATCATGAATATATTACATAGCAGCCCACGAACTTGCGTACCTTCACACCAACTTGAAGAGAATCAAGTGGATGGAGGATTTAAAGATTGTGAAGCTATTTATCTTTGTCAAGGCTCATGCAACCGCAACCCTACATGTCGGTAGACGGAAGGTCAAGCAAAACAAGTATGTGTACGAGGAAGTGACTAAAATAATCCCTGCCGACAGAATCAAGGTGCTGGGATGTCTTTTGCTTTAGATTTTCCAAATTTTCCACCTTGTTTGTCTGAGGGTTAACATTACCCCCCTCTTAGATGACTGCTAGTCCCATGGCAATCACCATCGTAGGTAGCAAACTTTGGCATGCACTGAAGAGATGTGGTTG
Source organism: Lygodium microphyllum (assembly GCF_053477565.2). Lineage (NCBI taxonomy): Eukaryota > Viridiplantae > Streptophyta > Polypodiopsida > Schizaeales > Lygodiaceae > Lygodium > Lygodium microphyllum. The sequence continues at coordinate 5,827,429 of NW_028229514.1, read as the reverse complement.
GGAGGGACTCCTGTGGTTTGTCTTGGAGGAGTTTTGATGATGGTGCGGATGAAGGTGGTTGGTTCCACTTTGTTGGACTGATTGGTTGGTGACAGGGTTGTTGATATTGGTGATAGTGCTGGTTTTTGTTGGGATTTGCACTCATGGGTTGGCATAGGTGTTGATGTTTTGGGGATTTTGTGGGTGATGACTCTTTGATGGGCTTGTAGGATGATAAAGAATAAGAATTCAGAGTTGAGTGTTGATGAGAAGAGCTGATGGTACTTTTGTTGGAGTCTTCAATACCTACAACTGAGAAACCTCTCATATGTGGTCTCTCCTTGGGGATTCTGCTAGTCTTCTTATCGTGCACAAGACATAGTCCGATTAGTTTGGGAGATAGTTCGAACTCTAAGCAAGCCAAGAGTATTTTCCTGCATTTGAGGACCCAAACTTTGTATAGATTGTGGTGCAGATATTACGTGAGTGCACGTGCATACTTAGATACTATGTAGTTAGAAGACTACTAGTCTGGTTCCTCGTAGCAATGTGTGGATGAAGCAAGGGTTCAATGGGGTGGGAAAAATTGTCAATGTTGAGGAGAAGTACACATTAAGGCTTCTTGAGACATTGTTTGTGATTTTGACAACACGATGTAGCATAATTAAGCTCGTTGATGCTAGAGCTTTTGGTAGCTGGTGGCCATGTGTATTGTTTGAAGAGAACGGTGTACTTTCCGCGGTCTTTCGTGCCTTGCTCACCACTATTGATTGCAATGGTATTTAGATGGAGTGCAAAAAAGAATCGTGCAAATGGGTTAGGGTGACAGGTCAAGCAAGACAAGCTCCCTAGGTATGTCCTTCCCTTGATGTGCCCTCAAAAATTGTGGGGGATGTTTAAAGGGCTAGGGGACTAGGGATGGATGGAGCAATGGAGCCAGCCGACCAAGCTCACTAGACGTACCTAATTTGAGTACTAGCCTCAATGCTAGAGGAACAATTGTTAAGATGATTCTGTTACTAGCCTCAATGCTAGAGGAACAATTGTTGAGATGGAGAGATACATTGGAGATTTTGCAAACCTCTTTGTAACATGTGAGACATCGTTACAATTGAGGTAGCAACTAGAGTGAGCTGTGCATGGACAAGGAACAGAGAATCTGGTGAATTGAATAATGGTTGATGAAGAAACGTTTGTCATTGCTTAGAGCGTGGGTCCTACCCTGATGTAGATTTTGGCCAAGAAAGAGAGAGTAGCCGATGACTATGCTTTAGGCCATGCTCAAATGCAATGTGTGCTTTCTGCAAGGGTTATTTTCTCTTCTTGCGGGGATTCTGTCATGTCTCTTTCTTCTTGGCATTTCTGTCCCTTTCTCCATAATGGTTCTTTGTGGGGTTGATGGTCTTGTGGTGACTTGGACATTGAATGCTTTCATACAGAGACCTATGTCGTACTGCATTCACTTGGCAACTCATGAGAGTACATGCAAGTCATATTCTTCAATCATAATGAATAGGTGCAACTCAAAGAGACATCACTTATCTGAATCCCATAGTGTTGACTTCGATGTATATCAAGTGTGCTTGATTATCATTGCTTGTGTGTATGCTGGCTTTGCTTCTTTGGTATTATCTATACACAGTCATGAAACACATTGTCTATTTATGTAAAAGTTTATGAAACCATGTCACTTCATGAGGATAAAAACCAATTGTAGAACTTCGGATTGTATTGGATTGTGGTACATATATCTAGTAATCGCAGCAGCCTACTCAATAACAACAGATATTTTGCAACATTGAGTAGCATGGTACTTTGTTTGAGTCTACTTAGCTCCTCCTTAGTGAGAATTTTATCAATTAAAGAATTATCTGGGTTAGTTCCGGATAAGTCCATACCCCAAATGGTAGTCAGTACACTCGAAAGCTAGTTGGCGCCACATAGGTTGGGTCTCTTTGAGACTGCCATTTAGCCAATCACTCCTCTAAGATTGTCATAATCTAGGCTCCAAGTTCGGCCATTGTAGTGTGGTTTTCAAACCAATGTTTTTCAAATTGACTTTGACCCTCTGATTGTCACTTTATTTGCTCTATCTCAAAGAGATTTGTTTGGTAAAGGACTTCATTGTTTCATAGTGCTCATTAAGATATTCTTTCTCTTCCCAAGATAGCCGATATGACAATATTCCTCAAGCTGCTCCCTAGGGAATGTGCCCATGTCTACAAGGATGTAAGAATGTGTGAATAATTTGAGTTTAACATCCAATTCCATCAAGCACTCTCTGACACTTCTATGTTTGATGAGGGCTTGCTCAAATGTTATCTCATGTAAGGTTCTAGGAGTTTTCCTAGGCTTTAGCATAGCTGTGGGGGCTTAGGCCTAAATGAGAAAGATTGGTCAATGCTACGATTGATTTTTTCATCAGGATTTTCATGTTTCTCCTAAGGCTTTGCTCCCATTGTGTCATGGTTCTCCTTGGATGTGACTAGTATAGTTTTATCAACCTATTGTGACATTGTTGTATCCACTCTTGATTAGTCGATGTAAGCTGCTCCCTAGGGAATGTGCCCATGTCTACAAGGATGTAAGAATGTGTGAATAATTTGAGTTTAACATCCAATTCCATCAAGCACTCTCTGACACTTCTATGTTTGATGAGGGCTTGCTCAAATGCTATCTCATGTAAGGTTCTAGGAGTTTTCCTAGGCTTTAGCATAGCTGTGGGGGCTTAGGCCTAAATGAGAAAGATTGGTCAATGCTACGATTGATTTTTTCATCAGGATTTTCATGTTTCTCCTAAGGCTTTGCTCCCATTGTGTCATGGTTCTCCTTGGATGTGACTAGTATAGTTTTATCAACCTATTGTGACATTGTTGTATCCACTCTTGATTAGTCGATGTAAGCTGCTCCCTAGGGAATGTGCCCATGTCTACAAGGATGTAAGAATGTGTGAATAATTTGAGTTTAACATCCAATTCCATCAAGCACTCTCTGACACTTCTATGTTTGATGAGGGCTTGCTCAAATGCTATCTCATGTAAGGTTCTAGGAGTTTTCCTAGGCTTTAGCATAGCTGTGGGGGCTTAGGCCTAAATGAGAAAGATTGGTCAATGCTACGATTGATTTTTTCATCAGGATTTTCATGTTTCTCCTAAGGCTTTGCTCCCATTGTGTCATGGTTCTCCTTGGATGTGACTAGTATAGTTTTATCAACCTATTGTGACATTGTTGTATCCACTCTTGATTGGTCGATGTAAGTTCTGTTGTCTGTGGATTGAGTGTTGTAAGAAACTGTTGATGGTAACGGTTGCTTTGACTTATTAGAACACATGGATGTGTCTGAGGTTTCACCATTGTTACGAGAGATGGCAATGGGTTCATGGACTCGATGCTTTATTCCTCAGCTCTTCATTTTTGTTGTTGGTCTCAATTTTCTTGGTGTCTACAACCACTTGCAACTCCCTTTTTTTTAGTGTTTTCTCCTCTTTTTCTTGGGCAATTAAGGTGTATCCTTTAAAGATTTAGGACCTTGAGCTAGGTCAGCCATTGATGTGCTTGGTTGGCCTCAACATTCTGTTTTTCTTGCATGTCCTTATGGGATGTAGCTGCAGCCTGTTGGACAACCTTGCGAGGTTGTCAGGGTATAATGGCCTCTCTTCTTGGAGAGTCTATCTCTTCAACTAATTCCCTTCTATTTAGTCACTTATCTAATTGCATTGGTAGTTGCTCCTGGTCAGCTCTAGAATTTGCTCTAAACTCTTGTCCTTACCCATTGGAACATGCCTTCAATGCTTCTTATCAGAGCATGTGTTGTGTTTAGAGCTATTTTCCTCTTGCTCAAGATGTTAAGGTGACTCTAGTGTAGAACAAATGAACGGTTTAGGGTTCCTATCATGTGGGCTTGAATGAAACCAGTTGAAGAAGCTAGGGTTGTATTGATAGGAAGCATAGAGATCTAGGATTGTAGGGTCTTGAGTGAGGCAAAAGACATATGCACTAACATCAAGAACCATGCTCCCTACTCCTAGCTTGCTAGCCATGTGTAGATCTTCTTCTAGAAGCAGTTTATCATACAACGGATGGTTTTGGACAATGGTAGAAAGCTGGACCTCATGGACCATTGCCAACACTCTTAATGAGGTTGAGGCAACATATGTGGGATCATGTATTGATGTCCAAAGGGCTTTCCTTTACTCAGTAAGTATCATTAGTTGGTGGCCAATTTTGGCTGCCAAACTTAAGTTGGAGTACCATTTCTACACAAAGTTACCTTATCCTTTCCCTTTTCATTTGATTGCTTCGAGCTTTTCCTTTTTTGTCATACAATGAGTAGTATAGAGTGAGGGTATCAAGGGCAATTCTCTAGCTGTGGCTTTTATGATGTCCTTTATGACTTCTTCAGTGACAACTACATAGTGGGAGCAAACATGTTGTTACTCATCCCAAGTTAGGGGTTTGACTATGAGCTTTGTGTGCTTTGGTGTTGGCCTTCCAATTTCTACATGTATCTATGCACGTGTGATGGCTTCATCTTGTGATCAAGCTTCATCAGGCACTTCATCTCTTGTTCATTGGTTAGATGCGCCATCTCCTTGGCCAAATCTTCAAGAGATTTCTCCTCAAGCCTAGGATTTAGCTACTTTGGTAGTGCTAGAGGTTTCAAGGACATTGGTTGTGACATCTCTTCTTCATGTGAATTGCTAAGGACACATTCAACAAGGGGCATCGTCACGGTGAAAGGCTGTGACTACTGTGATTCCTGATGATTGGAAGTAGTAGTGGGGCTAGTTTAGTGGAATGGCTAGTATTGGTAGATTGCGGTGTCAAGTCCTTAAGAAGATCAAAATTGGTTATGTCTTTTGTTGCCATTTACGCATTCACTTGTGCAAATCGAGCATCAGTTAAGCTAGTCATAGTGGATTGCACATGCATATCCTTAGGTTAAGAGCTAAGGGTAGTTTCACATCTCGCATCTTGGACATTTGGAAGCTAAGATGGAGATAGAGATTGGGATTGAGCAGTTCTACTTTACAACTATTGTTGTGCTTCCTTGTGTTTGTTTATGAAAAGAAGATCTAGGAGATTTTGGGACTCCTAGGTGGGCTCGGCACTGGCTAGAAGATTTTCTTGTGGCTATTAGACGATTTTTCCATTTGCTTTATTGAGCAATCAGCCTTATCATGAGCATCATTGTGCATGTGGTTCTCCTTATCCTCTTGAGAAGTCAAAGGATCCTTGGGCACTAGTCTTCTTTGTGCACACTTAACGATTACATTTGATATTTGCTTGTTAAGTATGTTAGGCTAAGGATATACCTTTTGAACAGGTTTGTTTGTTTTCTTGATTTCAATTGTGAGGGGTTCAGTCACTCCAATGTTGTTGACTAGAGACTTGGATTTTTGTTTCTCCTGTGCTTCTTTGCTTTTGATACGACCTGGTCTTCAGCTAACACAGGTGATTTAATAGGGGGTTTTGGTACCCAAATCCAGTGTTTACCTACGTAATACCCTTGAGCATATAGCAACACTTTGGATATCCATCGCCGCAATATGCTGACTCTCCATTAATACCTTCGTCTATAAGGCTTGGGCTTCTTTTGTGGTCTTCTATGATATTTGTAAGTCCAAAGCCTATCCTTGGCATTGTCTTATGACCTTCTTGTTTCAAGCATGGCCTTGCTCACTAGTTCTCTCTGTTCAGCATGTGCTTGTATCAACTCTTTCAACAAGTCCTCGCTCTCGTTACTAGGCTTTTCTGGTATGTCAAAATGTTCCTTATCTTTTCCTTAAGGTTTGATGAGGTCACCCTTGCTAAAGGTTATGATTATCCCCATTCCCAGTAGTGTCAAATGTATCCTCTATGTTGCATAATCAGCTTGACACTTCCTCGCCCTTTTGAAGGGTCTTCCTAGGAGGGTTTCCTTTTCATAATTAACACTATTTGGAGCAACATGGAATAAGATAGGCAAGCTTTCAGTTTCAATATTTTCAAGGATTTTGCACTTCCCTATAAGTTCTTGTGGATGCCCTTAGTAAAGATTAAGAGTTGCATTATTTGGGGTGATCTATGTTCCTCTAGTCGCGTCCATGCTTCATAGGTCAAGATATTGAAATCTTCTCCGAGAGCATCGATACTATGCTCTGTTTTTGCGGTGAGTTTGACCCTAAGATAAGAAAGCGGTACTATGTCGTCATCTTCCAAGTCTTAGCTAAGAAATTCAATCCTTTTGATACATGCCTTTGAGTCCCCAATTGCACAACCAGATGTGGATTCTCTAATGATGTCTTCGGTCATCTGTGCAGTGCCATTTAAGTGCATCTATCGTGAGGACTATCATGTGTAGTCATCCTTGCAGTTGTAGATTGATGTTGTTGCATATTGCTTTGGCTAGATGCAATTCGAACGCAACAAATACATGTTTTTGTGGTGTGGCCTTTTTGCCCTTGTTGGCTACATTGGCCCATTGAGATTCTACGGTCTCTGTTTGTCTTTGTTTGGGTATGGGCTTTTGGTTGTTGTTTTGCAAGTGAGAATCTATGCTTATGTAGAGCCATTACTACACTAGGATCTAATTTGGAGGCCCAATCATGGTGTGTATTTTCTCTCCAGCCTAGTTTGAGGAGGTGCCAAGGAGGCAGATCCCCCTCTATGGAGTTCTAGGGGGAGCAATCCCCCCGGCCTTCAATGATAGATCTCTATGGAGTTCTAGAGCAATTTGAAGGATGCCAAGTTTTGAACTACTTGCTCTAAATCTCAACCCCAACCAGTGATAGATCATGTGATTTTAGCTCTATACGGTCTCTCATTGCTCCTAAGGATTTTTTGGCATCTCACTGCTCCCTCTATGCTCTATCAAGGTTAAGTTATAGTCTAGATGCCAACTCTAGGCTACAAGTCTAGTCAGTTATATGACCAGGGTGCTAGAGGTTGCCTATAGGCCATTCAGTTCGCCAATTTTTGCTAGTTTCTGTCTTTTGCATGCTAGGGTGTGCTTCTACGGGTGTTTTGGGATCTAACTGGCTGTGAGTTGTGGATGTGGTCCTAGATCAATGTTTTTTGCTATGGTCTGTTTGTCCAATTCCTAGAATTGTTCTAAGAGTCCGACTGGGTTGGTTTGACTCTGAAAATTGGTATGATCATCGAACAGCTTGGTCTGATTCCAAATGGTGGTTTGATTCTTAAGATGGTTTGATTGCTGACTGTGCACGTCCGACTAGAATGGGTGTCTGATTGGACAATTGTTCCGAGTTGTGCACTGGTTCGATCGTTGAGGTTGGTTCGATTGGCAATTGGATGTCCGACTAGATAGCCCGTCCGATCGGAGCAAGGGATATGGTATGACTCTCACAAATGAATGGTCTGACCTCCCAGTCGAATGGTTTGTGTAATATTCTCAATCTAATTACACCTTTCGCATCTGAATGGCCTCTAAGGATAGGATAATGACAATTTTTTTTATTATTCCCCCCAGCCGACTGTCGAGCTGGAGGGGGAGGGGAATAGAAGGAGTGACTAATGTCCTCGATGAAGCTTGCAGGAGTGAAGTGGCCATGCTGCTGCCACCCAGGGGAGGGAGGATGCCCCTCCCCTTACCTATATAAATTGGGGGTGTGCAGGCAGAAAGGAGGACGGAGGCGCTACCATGAATGCCTAAAGGGGGACGCTGTCGAATTTCAGAGAGGGAGAGAGTGAGGCTCTATGTGAAAAATTTGTGAGGGAGGGAAAGATTGAAGACGCCGCCCTGCGACCAATCGATTACCAGCTGAGGACAGGGTCGCAACTTGGAGAAGAAGGGGAAACCAACTACCATGAAAGTGGGTGCCACCGTGCTACCGTGGAGAAGAATAGTCGTGAAGCTATCGCTCGCCGTCACTTCGTTTCCTACCATGTGGAGTTGTGACCAGGAAGCTCAAAAGCTTCCTAGGAAGCTTCTATTGCTCCTAGAAGGCCCCCTTTCACATGGCCTACTTAAGGCCTTCTTATAAGCCCTCTTTCCCCCCTTAAATTTTCCTCGAAGCCCCTTCATGTGGCCTATTAACCCTTCCATATAACCCCCCCATCTCAAAAACAATTCCCTCCTAAGGGGCCCCCTTAGGCCCTTTTTCCCCCATGCAAAAATTCCATTTTTAGCCCTTTCATACCCTTTCCTATAACACCCCCTACTTTTCCCTCCCCCACACACGAGAGGCCGTCCTAAGGGCCCTATAAGCCCCCTTTCCCCCCCTGGGATTCAAAACCCCTTCTCGTGCCCATTCGTAAAATCTTTCAAGTGGGTTGAAAACCCAGCTACTTCGTGATTTAACCCCTCACTAGCGGGTTATGCATTCTCCTTCCTTCCTTTTCTGATCCACTAAGACTGTTTAAAACCCTCCCGAGGTTTAAGCACCCCTTTTTCGTGAAATCCCTACTTCAAGGAGGAAGCCTTCTAAAACTGTTTCCGATGGATGGTGCAAGTTATCACGAAGGGAGCTACGGTGGAATTTCAAAAAGGAGTTCGCAAAGCCGCATCCAAGCAAGGCTACATTTGCGATGGCTCCTAAGAAAGCCCAAGGCACAGCCGCAGGAGGATCGTCTCCTAGCATCCATGTGGACATCTCACCACAAGTCCAAGTTCTTCTTCCTAATTTTTATTTTTCGTTGTTATAATTCAATCGTGCATAGATAATTTTTGAGATAGTATGCAATTTCCTTCTTGAATACTAAAAGAATTAGCTTACGACGGACAAGTTCGGTCATTAGTATTTTCAATAAAACGAACAAAAATAAAGTGAGCAGAAAATTGATATGCATTTAGTTTTTGTGCATTTTAATGAACTGAACTTAGATTAATGTCCATATTTACAAAACGGAATTAAGATTGTGCACTCCGTTTAGGCATGGAAGTATAAATTGCATGTCGCATTACTAGGACATATCTTCCTCAAAATGAGTCATTATGGAAAGTGCTAATAGCCCATAGGAAATTGCAAAGCATGAAATGATTCTTACGTTGCATAAATCTAGTCAATTATCATTTTTCAATTGCATAATTAGTAGTAAAAGGTTACCTGTTTTAGCATGAATCTTATTTGCGAGTCCTCAAAAAAGAAATTATCAAATATTTCAGTTTCGATGATAAGTTGGAATTAGGTTATAACCTAACCTATGCTTGATCTTAAATCGATAAGTTAGGATTGAAAATCAATTTACACGTAGACAATGAGTCATGTGTTTATAGAAATGATAGCGTAATTATCTTCAAGAATTAAACAAATTGGCATAAACCTAAACACCTAAACCCGCAGAGTACTCATTTTAGAAAGAGTTAATTCAATTCCAAAGATCTCACTAGGATTTAATACGTGACCTAGTCGCACGTATTGCTAAAGCTGAAACTCCTATACCCTAAATACTTTCCCACATTCACCGAATGTAGGGACAACGGAACATATTTGAGAAGTGATCTAGGGTTTGTCCCTAAGAATCTTTCGCTAAAAATATGGAACTTGGAACCCTAGGACTGACAATGTCAGCCTAATGTAATCAGGAACAAATTGTTTCGTGACTCCATTAGATGGGTATAATAGTCGCATAGTTGGATACGACACTTGTGCAACAAGTGCAGAGTCGTATGATTCTTGTGATTGGATCACAAGGGAATGGCCAATTCTCGGAATGAGGTTGGCCAATTCTTACGCCAGTTATCTTGCAAGAGGATGAATAATCGTCCTAATATAGTATCTTTCTGGGGTAAAGATAATTGCTTAATGCAAAGGACAAACCAATAAAGTGGAATAACATATGAACTTAAGGTATTGACCAAGTCAGGATTAATAGGGTATGACCCTAACCCAGGATATAGGGGATCTTGCCAAGTCGCAAGTCATCCCGGATCGAGTGCTAAATGCATTCGAAAAGAAGGATTCACTCCTTAGCAGTTGGCCAACAATAAACGACCAATGGAAATGTTTGTGCTTGTTACAGATTTAAGAGCACTGTTTTGCTCTGTTTGATCAATGAGTTAAAGGATTTTTGGATATCTAATACTTCAAGTTGAAGGCCTAAAGGGAGAGGTAGCTTCAGTTACCCCCGACTGCTTACCTGACCCTAACCAAGGGGGTTGTTAACCGCGCCGGGAAGGTGGACCGAGCCCGCCGCGAGAGGTCTCTCCGTTGAGCGCTACTTGGAGAGCAGGAGGACTCTTGGGTGCCAAGGGGCGCTCTGGCCGTAAATCCCTCGCCTTCCCGGCCCTACACAAGAGGCTAACGTGACTCAGGATTGGATCTCAAGGCCCGCATACTAGTCTACGGGCGGAATCTTGGATTGGTAATCCCTGTGGATTGCTGGATAGCCTTCGAGTGGATTGTGGATAAGCCTATGGGCTGGACTTTATGTATTTCCAATATAAATATGATAACCTGTTAACAAGGAACTTGTTTGAAATTGCTTTTCTATGTCAAGTGATATGATTACGTGAAGGAACCAGTGCCTAACGGGCTAATTAAGGAAGCTGATTGATACATGTCCAACTAAATATGTTAGGTAATTAAATAACTAAAACAACCTGAGGAAAGTGCGGTAGATGGGCCATAGGTCCGTTCTACGGATGGGTGGTCCCGGTTAGCTAGGGAACTTTTCTCAAATCACGATGGATAGTAGGAAGATCGTCAAAGAACACGAACAACAAAAGCGTTGACCGAGAGTTATGATTGATCCCGATTTACACTGTTTTAGGGGAACGGAATGGGACTATGCCTTATGGCAGAGAGGTTGAGCTTTGCATCCCTCTCGTTTCCCATTCTCCTTGAACCAAGTGTAGTGTGAACTCGCTTCGGACTTGGCATTTCTGCATAAAGTAGTTTGCTTGGGTTTGACATTAGTTGCCATTAGGAAATGACCAATAGGAAAAACCCTAATTAAGCTGTGAAGAGATCCTTGGACAAATAGTGGGATGGTGTCTTGGCAGGCATGAACCTGTCTTAGAGAAATTGACAGATTAGCTTCCAGAGAGGATTAGTGATCATTGAGAAAGACACTTCTGAAGTATTAATCACCTTTTTGACATCAAGGACCTCTTTGGTCTGCTTCTGTAACAGCTTGAGAATCTCATCATTTGAGGATAATTGTCTGGTTGTAACAAAGGGTTCTTCTTTGTAGGAAAGAGACAAAGCCTTCCCTAACCCTCTAGGTGTCAAGACCATGGAAGTACCACAAACCAATCCCGATTTCTTACTATATGGCGCAAGAAACTCATCACATAGGGTTGGATCGTCTGGAATAAAAGGGAGTGAAGCAGCCACGAAAGTTGCAAGGCCAGCTTTTGCGATAGGCTCAAAAGTCAGTAGGGAAGAATAATCCGTACTTATCAATGGGACATACTAAACAGGAGGAGGAGCTTGAGGCACCATTCAGATGGAATATACACACACCACAAACATAGACAAACACAGAGAATGCCTGCAAAACAACAAAATAGCTATAAAAAAGAAATCGATCAAAATAAGCACACACAGACGTAACTAACCAATTGACCACCCCAAACAACTCAAATCCTAGAAAAAATTCAACATGACCCCTACACATATGCGACCGAAAGCTTCATGTTATGCAACAAGCAGTCACCCAAGACCATGTATCAAGCAAAAAAGAAGAAAACTACAGATCGCACCCGTAATCATATCACACAATCAAACCATAATACCTCAAAAACCTAATCAGGACATAACCAGAACTTTGATAAATAATGTCAGCTTAAAGGACTATACGTGCCCATCCCACGAAGCTTATTTATTAAAAAGGAAAAAAAAAGTGTAGTGAGGGGAATGATTTTAATGAAGGGTTCATTTTTAAAAATTATTAACAATGGTTGAAATTTTATTAGGTTGTAAACTGTAATAAGAAAACAACGGTTCATTTTTAAATTGTTAGTTACAATTTATTAATGTGAAACGGTGCTTTTAACGAAACCCGGACTACGATCCCTAGACTAAGGTCTCTAAATGCATATTCATTGATTAAAAATTTAATGTGTCTGAAGCGCTCTTCTTTTTTAGCGCGTGCATTTTTTTTGTGACGGCTGGTTCATTTTTTTTTAAAAGTAAAGTGCCTCTGAAGCACATGTAGCGCGTGCAAAGTGAATGGCGGGTTGATTTTAAGTTATTAGAAAAACATATATTTAGCATGAGCATGCGTGAAAAAATGGGTGAATAAAGTTTATTTTAACAATTAACTATGGTTAAGGGATGACCAAAATAAATAAAGCATGAAAAATAGATACCTGGTAGTAGGGGTGTTTATGCAAGAGACTGAGGGCGCACTATTTGGTTTAGGTAATGTTGATTAGTGTTTGGGTGAAATTGTTACTATTATTATTATTATTAATTTAATTTGGGTGTATTTTGATTTTATATTTTATGTTGTTTTTTTCCTTTTTGGGTATATTTTTATTTTAAAATATTTCAAAAGCATTCAAATGCATTGATGGAATTTTATGTGATTTTTTTGAATTTAATTTTGATTTTTAGGGATTTTTAATTAATTTTTCTCAAATTTTAGTGAATTTTAAAAGGGTTTTAAATATTTTTAATTTTTTGCAATTAATTCTCTATATTATAATCAGCAAGATCAGCCAAAAAATTACCCAATTTAGCAATGAAATTTTCAGTAATTTTTTTTGTTTTTTAATTGAAAGTTTATGATTTTTTAAATGTTTTTAAGTATTTTTAGGTATTTTTAAAGGTATTTTCTCAAGTTTATGGAAAATCAAAAGAGATACTCGGGCTGCATGTGAACGGTTGTATGTACTCAAGGACGGCATGCACCACCGCATGGAGAAGACCAAACGCGCGTCCTTGTGCGTGAACACCCGCGGACAGCTCGTGTATGCACAGGCACACATGGACGCCCGCGTTGTGCGTGGAGGGTGGGGGTAGAGTGGGGTAGGGGTAGGAAAGGGGGCTAGAAGGGGGGAAATGGGGGTTAGGTTAGCTAGGGCAAGTTAGGCTAGCTAAGTTAATTAGGGGAGAGAAGATAGTGAGGTTAACTAAGTAAATTAGGTTAGCTAAGTAAGTTAGTTTAGCTAAGTAAGTTAGGTAGCTAAGTAAGTTAGGTAAGTTAACTAACCAGAGGATGGTTAGGAGAAGGAAGGAAAAGGAAGGAGGAGGAAGAGGAGGCTGGCAACGGAGAAGAGGGAGGGAGGAGGGGAGGCTGCGGGCGGCAAAGGAGGAGGAGGGGTGGCAGTGGAGGTAGCTAGGGGAGGAGGCGATGATGATGGCGGCGGGGCTGCGAAGGTGGCGGGGGTCACATGGAACTACTAAGGCCGGTACGGAAGGACTTGCCTAGCTTTTTGCTGAAGGGGAGGCAGGCGGCCATGCTCAGGTCGACGGCGGCTGCCAGAGCCATGAAGACAGTGGTGTCCTCGATGCAGGACACGTGGCAGGTGGCGAGCTGCACATGCTGCTTGCTGGACTTGCTCTCGCCCTAGACAAGGGCGCTCAGGACAAAGCCAGTGGGGGGAGGCGTTGGAGAGAGAGGGAGAAGGAGGAGGCACTGGAGGCGATGGCGAAGGAGACAATGAGGGAGGAGATGGCGTGGAGGGAGTGGCAAGGGGAGGAGATGTCGATTGTGAAGGCGAGGGAGGGAGCAAGGAGGCGAGATGGCGATGGAGTCGAAGGAGGAAGGAGAGGAGAGGGTTGCACAGGAGGGAGGGCGACCCCACGACGGTCGACATGTAAGCGTTTTTTTTTTCCCCCTTTTGTTTTCATATGTTTGCCATCTTCTTTTTTGGTTTTTTTCAAATTATTTTATTGGTTCTATTATGTTGTTTTTTTTTTTGGGTCTCATGTGTTTGTGTTTCGTCTTTTTTGTTGTTGTCATTGGTTTGGTTTTGCTTTGTTTTTGTCTCTCTTTTGTTTTCTTCTGTTGGTGTGTTTCTTATTTTGTTTATTTTTACCCTTTTTTTGTTTATTTTTGTTATGTTATTGTGTGCTTGGGTTTTGTTGTTTTTTTAAAAAAATAAATTATTTGCAGTTGGTTTGGTTTGTTTTTTTATATTGTGGTTTTCTTTATGTCTTGTTTTTTTTTCTGTGGCTGTTTTTTTTTCTGGTTTTTCTTTGTTTTTTTTTTGGTTTATGGTTTGTGTGTGTGTGTTTCTTGTCCTTTGTTGTTGCTTTTTTTTTTTGGCGAAATCCATTAAAAAGGGAGTACACCCCCATCCCGCATGCATGCGCGGGGTGGCAGTAAGAAAATTTGCATCGGCGGGATCAGATGAGGTGGGGACGGTGACACGCGAGGCACAAAGGCCACAGGGGCGGCCCAAGGTGCTGGAAACCAAAAACAATGCGTGTTCACGCACGACACGAGAGACATGGCCACACGTCATGAGGAAGAAAAATTAATAAAACCCAAACCATACACTAGATCAAAAGACCGTAAAAAGGAAAAATTTGTCGAGAGACGAGGGGAAGATGATAAAAAAATGTGACACAAGTTCTCGGGTAAAATCAAGGTGTTCACATGGAAAAACACCAAAAAGGCTCCAAAAATACATTCGAGGATTAATATGGAGAAATCCGCTCGAGGAACGTGGGTCAAAAAGAAGGCAAAATGTGCCAAATAATGTGCTCGACAAACTTATCATGTCAACACATGGTTTTGACCGAGAGAGGACGTGTTCACATGGAAAAAACCCAAAAATCGTACCCGAAAAGGAATTCAAAAATTAATATGGAATGATCCGTGCACAGAAATAGAGGACATTAAAAAGGAAAAATGTCCGGAGGAGGGGAATGCACAGGACTTCACGTTAAAACTCACTGCTGGTGGAGGAGGGGTTCACATGCAAAAAACACAAAAAAGACACCCGAAAACACATGGAAAAATTAATAACTAAAAATCCGGCAGTCGAAAGATGGGGGAGGAAAAAGGAAAAAGTGGGGGAAAGGTTGGCGAGACACGGCTATCAAATTAAACGCAACGTCGGTGCAAACAGGGCATGTGTACATGGGAAAAATATGAAAATTATGCACGAAAAGGTCCTAAAAAACTGCAAAAATTAATAGTGAATCAAGCGTGCATCCGAAGGACAGGAATGTTAGGAGGAAGATGGAGGTCAAGGCTGTCATGTCAGATGGTTGTTTGGAAGTAATAAAGGTGCATTCACATGAAAAACCGTCCAATTTACGGGAAATGCTTCAAAAATTAATAACTCAAGAACCAGCGGTCGGAACAGGGGTTGGTAAAAAGAAAAAATGGACAGTTCGAAGGGACAAATAGGGCTATAAGGTTGGATTTGGATTTCGGTAAATGTAGCATGTGTGCATATGCAAAACGTCAAAACAAGGGATAAAGGGAAATAGGGAAGGAACGGCCCAAAGGGTGGGTTACAATTAGATGGGTGGGTGGAAAAGGGACCCCATGAGGGCAAAAAGAGGTCATGGCATACATGCATGATCAACTCGAGGCATATGCATGGATTATGCACATGAGACGCATAGGGAGGTGTCCCCACACTTAAAACCTTAACGGACAGAGTAGAATGATCGACACGGCCACAGACTTGTCAACCGACTGGATGCTGGCATCCCCACACTTAAGACATCACATACACTTGCAAATAGAAAAGTAGGGTTAGGAATACTTGGCCCGTTTTGCATATGGTTGAAGGAACCGTCACTGCTATAGAAGGGTTGGAGTCAGCTGTAGGAGGTACCATGGCTTGCTCTAGCGTTCAGACAGCATGGCAAGGACCAGCGTTCACACAGCATGGAAGGGACCATGCAGCAACATCCGGAGAGGTAGCTGGTTGATGAAGCCCGTCGGGGGAGGTGTCATTGATGAAGGAGAGTAACGCAACTCATGCGCGCTCAAATGGAATGAGAGAACAGTCGCTCACCCCATAACTTACATCATTCGAGGTAATATTGATGGAAACCCAAATCTCACACCCATTTTAGGAATCGACAAGGGGGTGGTACAAAGGAGTATGCCAATGTGCACAATTGATGGTGCATTAGTGCATCCAACCCGTTTAGCATAGGTGCAAGAAGGAAGGCCAGGGAGCCTTGTAGTGCATTGCACAGAACAGAGTGACGTGTCTTGTGCTGATGGCAAAGACCCATCCCGTGGGTGCAGAGGGAAACGGGAACGTACCTGACTCCAATGGTCATAACGTCCCTCAATCCTCTCCTCTCAATAATTGATTGAAGAACCATTCATCACACTCAACCCACCCTCTGTCTCGCTCTCTGTTGAAAGATCCAGGAGAGCAACCCATTCCTGAAACCCATTGATGTAATCTTCACTGTCACTTGTGCAGAGGTTATATGCCTTGTGCGCATTTGATGATGCAACAGTGCATCCCGCCCTTTGCTAGCATACAGTGCAAGAAGGAAAAGTGAAATGAAAGACGAAGGCGCACCAGAAAAATATAGAAACACAAGAAGTGCAAAAAAGTCCTAAATCAAGGAGAAAGGCACACAAAAAAAGTACAAGTCAATATTTTTGTAAAAGAGCACATGGTACATCATGATTTATTTTTAGAGTATTGGCCCTCTCACCTGTGTAAATTGTAAAGGTAGATGAGCGGTAGGAAGGAAGCTAGGAAGATAGGAGGACAATGGGAAAAAGAACCTAGGCCACGGTTGCCCATGTAAAAAAGGGGATAAGGGAATGACTACCCAAAAGGGATTTAGGGTTTTGTATGTAAAGTTGAAAAGTGAATGAGAAGCTCATTCTTGGTGTGTAGCAAAAAGCTTCTTCTGCTTCTTCTCTTCTTCTTGCCTTCTTGTGTGCGCTTGAGTGTGAGAGTGAGGAAGTGTGAAAGACTGAGGGAGTCAATTTGTGAGAGTAAGGGATCAAGAAGAAAAAGCTCCCCATCTCCTCTCTTCATCTTCTTCTCTTCTCTTCTCTTCTCTTTTCTTGTCTCATGCGACTATGGAGGATGGAGATTGACAGAGAGGGATTGAGGTTACTTGAGCTTGCATCGAGGATCATGGAGCTACCACTGTGCAAGAAAGAGGAGGGTACTCGATCGAGCTATGTGAGAGGTAGCCATGGTGACTCAGCTTGAAACACTTGACGAATAAGTGGTCCCTAGGTCTCAAGGTTGAGCAGAAAGCTCCCTTCAATAATACATAGAAAGAATGGGAATTTGCAATGTGTACGTCCCATTTAGTTGGTTCAATACCAATCAGGAATCCCCCTTTACTAACAAACTGATGGATATCTCCCTTCTTAGCAATGTTCAGGCCCATGATTAAAGCTTTGTATTCCACCATATAATTGGTAAATCCAACCCCAAGATAAACAACAAATTTCATCAGGGCTCTACATCAAGAGTCTTTAATAACTACCCCTATACTCCCTTTTTTGTTGGGACCCTTGGATGCTCCATCAAAGTACATTGTGTATGTCTACTATGGGTTAACACAGCCTACCATTGTCACCTCTACTCGTAATTATGATAATTTTTTTTTTGCATATTCAGAGGATGTACTAAAGGCTGCATCCCACCTTCTTCATTGAATACAACAAGGATGTTTGTCAAGATTCGCAAGCAGTGTTGATGACTGAAGACTTTGATTTCCTAGACAAATGATCCATCCACTTGCTCAGTCACTTTATATCCTTTACTGTACTAGATAAGCTTTCCACGATGATATCTTTGCTCCAAGTATGAATGTTCCAAGTAAGGAATAAGCCACCCCATAAACCAATATTTTCTCTTATAGGTTTCTAATCAGCCCCATTGTCCTGAAGCTGCGCGTCCACCATTGAAAATTTGAGGGCAGAGTTTTTCACCAAGAATTTGAAAACATTAGTCAGTGTCATTAGGGATTTATTTTCTGTTGTGTGTATCTCTTTTGTTTGCATTTCATGATGCACAAAGCACTTGTAGTTAGGCTAGGCAGGATTTCTTCACTGCATTCATATTCTTTTTGTAAGCATCATTCGATTGATTGCATAGCATGGATTCTAATTTGCAAACTCCACGAGTGATTAGGCACGAAGTTCTTTTTCAAAACATATCCTTGATAGGGCACATTGCATGGAAAAACATGTAACTCTTTTAAGGCTCAAGGATCCAAGGAAAAGACCATCTTGGTTTTGGACTTTGCTTGTGCGTCAATGCTTTGGAGAGGTTGAACTCACGGTACTCAAAGAGCTTGCAAGATACTTTGACTGGCTTCACCAATGGGGAAATACTTTCTAGAAGAAAACAAACAATAATTTGATAGAAGTCATGCAATAAAGGAAATTGGTTTACTCCTTGGAATGGAGGATTTGCTAGAAATTAAGTAAACAGAGTTCTTGTCAGCTCTTCTGGTGCCACTATGTAGCCAAGAGGATTCACTGCTACTGAATCCTCCCATTCAATTGATTGGAAGCTGATTTTGGTGCTTATATAACATATGGAGAAGAGATCGTGGACCATAAATTGATCAAATTTAAACATCAAGAAAACGATGTGCTTGAATATGTTGATTTTTTGAAAAATACATCAAAAGAGGTTGTTTTCAGAACTTTGGAAGTGGAGAAACATCGTGTTGTCTATCAGATTGGAATGTCATATGCAACAAGAGCTTTATTTGCCTCTCAAATTGTGTGTCATAATGTGGGAGCTATTGATGTGAACATGGGATGCCCAAAATCTTTTTCATTAAATGGAGGCATGGGTGCAACAGTTTTATTTTGATTAGACACCATACATGAGAAAGATTTTCATTACATCAAAGATGCAACTAGGAACTTGTAAAGAGGAGGAAAAGCTCAACAACGTAAGTGTTGATGACAACTAGGGACATTAATAGGAGAGCTTTTTTTTCAAAAGCTTGGTGCCAGTATTATCAATGACGCTTTCATCGATGGCTTTTTTGAAGTTTTTTTGAGGTGTTGGACAGTTATAAAAGTGACATGGGAAGGGAGAGAAGACGGAAGGTGACAAAGAACGAGACACAGCATATGACGTAGCTGAGGGGGAAGTCAACAACATCAAAATAGAAGAGAATGAGGAAAAGACAAAGAGGGAGAAGAGGTGACATCGGAGGACAAGTCTGAAGATGATCAAAGGAAGAGATGTGGAATGGCAAAGACCTACAACAAAAGAGACGGGCAAAGGTGATAAAACAGAATGTAGAAGAAGAACCTGATGAAGAAGGTGACAGGGTGTTGTACAAAGGGAGAGGCAGCACATAAGCTGTGGTGGAGAAAAGGATGAGGACGAGGTGAAACAAGATATGGAGGTGACGAAGAAAAAGTTAAGTTGTTGCGAAGCTGACGACAAGCCTGCAGAAGTTGGAAGTTGCTGAAAGTAGGATGGGAGGCAAAAAGAAGACAAACGCGGGGTGACAAAGAAAAGGGATGAAGAAGACTGCAATGACGATGAACATGAGGAAGGAGCTGAAGTCGAAGGAAACCTGCAATCAAAGCTAGAAGGCCATCAAGGAATGATCAAACGGAATTATTCGTCGAAAGAAGAAGTCGTCTGCAATTGAAGCTTTTGCTTACGATGGACCCAAAGCCTGCGATTAAGCAACTTTGATGGACCTAAAGCCTGCGATTAAGCAACTTTCGTGTTTCCAAGATGTTGCTCTCAATTGGACTTTCACCTTCTCTCAAGAAGATTTGCTGACAAGATTGTCTACTGATGAATTCTAGACATGTTGTGATTAAAAGCTTGAACAACTCTATCATATTGAAGTTACTGAAGAGTAAAAGGAAGACTGCGAGGGTTAGTTGTTGTCTGTAGAGATTTTCTTGGTTCGAAGGACAACCCACTTATTGTTGAGTTTATTCTATGGGTTTACTGAACTTGCAAATACATGAGATTTTTCATGGTGATGTTCAATTCAGTTCTGTCCAAATCAAAACAAACCTGAATTTTTAGAAAATTGTTGCCAATATTTATGACTTCCTCCAACCTTTGAAACCTTAAAACTTGGAAAGTCCATTTTATCATTGCCAAATATAATTCTATTGCTTCTCTTTCATGCATATTCATAGCTTGAAAATCCAAACTTTGAATATCTTGTGAGAAAAGATACATTGAGCTTATCTTTCCAGTGCATCAACTCATCAAAGCTGTATTTTAGATCTCATATTATGTTGAATTGTGAAGATTGAAATCCATTATTTCCATTTGAAAAAGCGTCCCTATGGTGAGCAACATTTATGAAAACCCCCCTCCTCCCCATGCAACTCGCGTGCGACACTGCATTGACCTACAAAGTATTTATTTCATTAGTGCATTTAGAGATAAGAAGGTTTAATCTTACTAAGATTAACCTTATTTTTAAATTCCACTCCCTCAAGATCTGCGAGTAATGCCATGGACTTATTTTTCCCTATTCTTACGATCTTGTAGGGACTATCCCATTTGGATTCAAGTCTTCTCGGAAACAATTCTTTATGTACATCATAATATAGAACTAATTGTCCCTTCTTAAAGGTATATTTCTTTGCTTTTAAATCATGCCACTACATGATCCGATACTTTGCCACTTCTGGTGCAACAGACTTTGCAATTTGAGCTCATCCAAGTGGGCGAGAGTCATAAAGCACTCGAAAAGGGCATCCTCATCACCCAAAGAATGATTGATTGCAAATTTTATTGTTTGCAACTCAATCTCTAAGGGAAAAACACACTCCTTCCCATAGACTAGCTTAAACGAGGTGTGGCCAGTGGATTGTTAAACGTCGTGTTATACACCCACACCGCCTCATATAATTTGGTATCCCAATCTCACTTATTTTTAGATACTATTTTTGATAGAATACCCACAAGCTATTTATTTGTGCTTTCGAATTGCCCATTCGCCTGGGGGTTATAAGCAGTTGTCTTATTGTGCTTAAATTGCCATGCTTTAGTCAAGCTTTCAATCACCTTGTTTAGGAAATGGGTCTCACTGTCGGATACTAATTCTTTTGGTGGACCAAATTAGCATATAATTTACTATAGGAGGAAACTCAAAGTCTCTTTTTCATGGTCATTCCTTGTTGCTCGTGCTTTTGACCACTTTGTAAAATAGTCAGTTGTCATTATGATATATCTCTTCTATGTAGAAGACGAGGGGATAATAGGACCCACAAAGTCGATGTCCAACTTCTCAAATGGAAGTATAGCCATAATCAGAGTAAGTGATCGCTTCCTATTCTCCCTATTGTCATGCCGTTAACAAGTATCACATCTCTTGACATACTCGAATGCATCCTGAAAATGGATGGCCACCAACATCCAGCTCTTAAAGATTTTTGGGTAGTGGCATGTCTAGTAAAATGCCCTCCACAAGTGGAGTCATGGCACTCTTCCAAAACAAATGGAACCGTGTTAAGTATCACACATCGCTGATAGATATCATCAACCCCCTGCCAATATAGTGTTCCTGCGATCAAAGAAAATTTCAATGTGTGTTGTCTAATTTTTCTATTTTCCGATTTTGATAAACCGGTTCCAGTCTCTCCTATGGATAGGTAAGGTGTGATAGGAGCATACCAAGAGGGGATTGCAGTTGTATCAATTTTACACATTTCCTTAATATCATTTTCTTCAACTTAATTCTCTTTCAGCTCCCGGAAATCCACCAAGCATTCCACAATACCCTTTAACCTTGGCGGCTTACTCCTAATCTCATAATCAAATTCCTACAAAGTGATTACTAAACAATCCAGCGCGGCTGAAACTTGTTCATCAACAATCTAAGCCCCTCTGCCTTTGTATAGAAAACTACCTTCTCATAGAGGATATAGTGCCTGAATTTTTTAGTCACAAATACCACTACAAGGCAGAACTTCTCCATATAGGTATAGTTGATCTCTGATATGCCCAAATTCCAACTAGCAAAGGCTATCACATGATACCAATTTTCCTCCCACATTTGGGATTAAAAATAGCTCATACTATGCATGGTGGTTGTTGAAAGTATGTAGAATATTTTGGCCCTTTTAGGTCATTTTAAAATTGGTGCTTTTACTAGCTCATGTTTCATATCATCAAAAGCTACTTACAATGGTCGCTCCATTCAAATAAATAGCTAAAGGATAATAGATTCATTAGTGGCAATGTTCTTTTTGCCAAGGTATTTATGAACCTCCAGTAGTACCCTAGAGATGATAGAAAGCTGTCTACTTTTTTCAGAGTGTGTGGAGGACTCATGGTGACTATGACCTTGATCTTTTCAAGGTCAATCGTGATCCCTACTGAACTAACCACATGTCCTAGCAATAGCCCATAAGGCACCCCAAATACGCAATTATATATGTTAAGAGCTATGCAAAATTGCCTTTATCGCTCAAAACACTTCCTTAAAATAATCAACTACCTTTCTCTTATGGTGGTTGTCCCCAAGTCATCAATAAACACTTTCAACTCTTTTGGGGGGATGTCAACAAAGTTCTTGTTTGCTGTTCATTGTCATGAACCACATGCATTGCATAAACCAAAGGCCACCACATGGTACACAAAGGTATCAAAGATAGTAATGAATGTTGTTTTCACCTTATCTGCTTCTACAATTTCCATTTGGTTATATCTTGTGAAGCAATCCATAAATGATTATATGTCCCTACCCGCTATCTAGTCCAAAATCTAGCCAATAAGGGGTAACGAGTAGTAGTCCTTAACTATCTACTTATTCAACTCTCTAAATTCTATGCAAAGCCAGATTTGATTATTTTTCTTCTTTATGATAACAATAGGTAAAGACCATTCAGTGTGCTAGACAAGGAAGATCAAACCAGCTTGTCACAATTTATGTAACTCCTTGAACAACCCGTCCCTTAGTTCAAAAGGCATATGCCTTACTTTTTGACGCACAACACGGCTACCTTCCATTAGAGGAATGGTACAAACAACCAAGCTAGGAGGAATACCTCTCAGTCCATCATAACTCCATGCAAAAATGTCACAGAACTCTTGGAAAATGGACACATAGTCCTCCCTTTCTTTCGAACTGAGCATGGACCCTAATTTAATTGGCCACAGATCATTTGGCATACCAAGATCCAGCTCAATCACATTTGTGTCTCTTATTTGATCTTGAGCTTCTATTGGCTCATTTAGAGTTATTTGATAGATGTCCTCCATAGTGGACCCTTCTTTGGATTTTTCACTTGATGATGTCGCACTAGCAAATACATCTTCTAATGTCTCTGATTCCATAGAGGATAGAGGAGCTCTCTTGCTTTGAGGAGACTCAAGGTAAGCATCTACTACCACACGATAGGCACCTCTACCAAAAATCAAAGGACCAGTAGGTATATCAACTTGACAATTGGATTGCAAGATCCATGGCCTTCCTAACAATACTTGAAAGCTTGGCCGTTCTGCGAACCTAATAACCCTAAATTCCACAATGCATTCCACAATAGCAACGGTCACAAGGACTTTGGTAATACAACCTTCACTTGTCTTAAACTGTCATTAGCCATTCACAAAATTGTGGAGGCATCTTTTTGGATTGCTAGACCTAGCCTCTCAATCAATTCTAAACTCGTGATGTTAATACATGATCCTATATCTATGATAGCATGATTCACTAGTATTCCATCAATGTAGGGTACAACCCTTGGGAAATGTTTTTTAGCATGCTCCCACCAATCATCTCCTATTCACACTATGCCCAAAGGTTCTACGATATACCTAGTTTACTCCTCGTGACAACTTAATGAGCTACAAGAGATTCACGTCTAGTCTAACTTCATAAAGAGAGCTTGACAAATTAGATTCATGATAATTCGCAAAAGCTCTCTTCTCTTGCTAGACCATTCTCTCTTTTGGTCATTAAACTGGCTTCAATGCTTCCTTCTTAGCTTTCACCTTTCTTCTTGGTAAATTTTTATCCTTCTTGGCATCAGCTTTACTCTCCAAGGGTTTTAAAGTTTCCCCTTCCATGCCAGGATTAAGGACTTGCTTATCTTTGTCATCTTGCTTAGGGTTTCCATCAACAAGTTTTACATTGTCTTTGTCACCTTCTCTACCCTTTTGACCTCTCCTAATGGCCCGCACATTAGAAGCTTCAGTGCCATTAACCCATAAAACCTCAATGAGGCTAACTCCAGTGCCACTAGGCAGCTCCTCTATAGAGCCTTACCTATTTGAAGTATTTTTTTCAGCCCATCATCGTGCTAAAGATTATTCCCTTTCGCACGATGGTTAACAGGACCTAGCTATCTACTATCTCATTGGAGAGAGCTAATCTTACTCCAACAGGTGGCAACCAAATGGCCAAACTTCCCACAAATATTACATTTAACATTTGGGAAATTTATAGGGTAGTGCTGGCCACCACACCATTTACAACTGAATCTTGAAGGTGCATTCTCTTCAGGGAGTCGACTTCCTATCAGATTCTATTGTTTTTTAAGGAAACTTACATCAACGGCTATTTTTCGATATTGTTTAGAAATCGCATCAGTATAGTGCTTCATCATATCCTTAACTTTGCCAAGGACATTCAATGCAGTTGACTCATAGCCATGATCACTTATTTGTTGTTCCATTGGCCTAACAAATTTATTGGGCATTGGTTGTGCTGACTCATAAGAACAACGTTAGGGTTTGATGCTTAGCCTTCAACATTTGGTGGAGCCATCTGACTAGCCATAGGCATAGTCACGGTGGGAGGAGCTAGCAATAAAGACACATTTTGGACCATGCTTCCTCTCACATTCGAGTTAGTCATCGTAGCTATCCCTTTATTTCCATTGCCATTGGTCAATGTCACATTATTCCCAAAACTAGACCCATATGAAGGTTGGTTTGAGAGGCATACACCGCTTGTAGTTCGGATTCTACTTCTTGTCTTTGTCTAATGGCAGTGTTTACATCCGACAAAGTGACACTACTCAATTGCACCTGAATATTGAAATCCATACCATGCAAAAAATATTGCAATTGGGCAGCAAGTGGGATAGGGATAGAGGCTTGCAATTGGTGAAATACCTCTTTTAACTTCTTAGCATATGCTCGGATATCCTCATGTGTCTCTTCGACGTGTCACATTTAGTACACGCAGTCAATATTGACCACCCCTTTCAGGGGCAAACTTCCTTTGAAAGGCTTTGAAAAATAAATCAATAGTGGTTATGGTTCCGACTTCTAGGCCATGGTACCATATGGTAGCTCTTCCTTTGATAGTCATTTTAAAGAACATCATTAAATGTCCTTCATCTTGGATAGGATAGTTGAACATCAACTTCTTGAAATCGTTAATGTGCACTTTTGCATCCTCCTCCGCTAACCCATTAAAGATGGGCAAGGGGAAATCTAAAGCTTGCAAATCTGCCATTCTAGTAGGTATAGAAATAGGTTGTGCCACCATGGTAACAACCGGACTCATTACTATAGGGGTTTGAATAATCGGAACTGGAGCTCCACTCGATGTGGAGTGACTAACTAGAAGGGGGGGAAGAACTAGAGCTTCCTCCCCCTAATGGACTGTGTGCCGAGCTAGGGTAATTAAGACCCTACCCTTGCAAAGACATCAACCACTCCTTTATGGAGAGTAACTTCTATTTATCTCAGCCCACCATCTAGCTTGTTTAGCCCTTTCTTGCTTTTGGAGCTCTAGTTGACAATTTGGTGAGTCTAGCTCACTAATTTCAGGCATACACTAGAAAATAGGTCCCAATCGACCAAGGCACAGAAACCGCCACTTGTAGACAACTCCCGACAAATGCACCACTTGTTGGGAACCAAAACAGGCCTAACACTGGCTTCAGGCACTACCCGGGTCTCTAACACTCACAAGACAACCCCACACGGCCTCGCGACTAGGAGTGTCGAAGGGACACACTACCCTAATTGCTAATGTAGATATTGCGTTTGTAATAGAACATAGTCCAACAATTTTCCTCCTTAATTCTTAGAGGGAGATCCCACACATCTTGGTATAGTACACCAATGTAATACAAGCATAAAGGAGGCACCTCTCTGACTGAATGCCCTGGCCCCACTGCAGCAGCTTTCCTACACCGAGAGGATTCGCCACCCAATATGTTGTTTTGACATAAAGAACACAAGAACAACCTCTACTCTTATATATTTTGAAGGATCTAGGAGATTTTATATTTCCTAACCAAGCTTATCCCACGAAACTATTCGTCTACCCTATTGCTCAGATTTTCTTTCACACTCCACGTAGGTCATGTAATTGGCAATCAATTGCTATGCATCCAAGAGTTACCATGTTATATGCATAATGCAATTGTGGATGACCATTGTGCTCGAGCATTTTTATTATTAGAAACCAACTAGGTAAAGTGTGAAAACAATCCTTTTATGATTTTTCAACTAATTATACGTGCCACATTGATAGAGACTAGCACCAAATTTCTTCATGCTACTTGTCCCCTTAATTCAAATGATAATCCATTCTATATGTTGTGCATAGACAAATAAATTATAATTTGAAACATTTTCAACAAGTAACCACTTTCACAAACCCTCTTCCCTCCTAGCGATTGGGTTTTGCATTCGTTGGGTAGGTGTAGGGTTCATTTTTATGTATTTTTCCATATAAAAATCTATAAAAACGCACTATAACATAGAAACAAGGCTTGACTAAGACTTAATCCTCATTCCCTAGCCTTGTTATGCGCTCACGAACATGAAATGTATTTTTTCTAAATTTTTAGGCATAAAAACTAAATTTTCTCTTTTTTTCTATTTTTTTCATTTATTTTTTCATAAAAATGAGATATTTCAAAATTATGAGTTCTTACTAATTAAGGACACTCAACATTATTTTCATATCAATTTTTGTTCCACATGATCCCAAAACACTCAACGAAAACCCCAAATTTCATTACTTTTATAAAAACCGTAACTTGCGAGTTTTACGAGAAATTATTATATTATTGTATTTTTAAGGTTTCTTTCATATTTTAGAGAGCATGAAATATGAAAAATCAAGAACAAACAAAATCAAGCACTTTCTTTAACTATTTGTCGTAAAACAAAAGAACCACTCACTTATGCATAGAAACTGCGATTTCGAGGCTCCTAGCTCATAAACGAGAGCACGCTTCTTCTTTGCTGTTGACTCACTCTCTCAGCCTGATCTACATCCTCCATTGATCCAACATCAACGTTTTCTCCGAATTCTTCATCACAACCCTCTCTCGAATTGATGCATACAAACAACCGCAAAGGGGAGAGAGAAGAGAGGAGAGAGAAAGACTAAAAATTTAGATTTCTTAATTCTCCATGAAAATGGGCAAGATTACAGCCATCTCCTTCCTCTCTCTATTTGGACCGAGAATCTTTTTGTCTCTCTCTCTAAACGTGGATGTGAATCGCAGAGGCATCGATCTGATTTTAAGAGGGCACAAAAATTTTTTGTGTCCATCTATGGGATCCACAGGCTTGGAAAGTACTCCATAGCCATGATGTAGTCTTCCATGAGAAGAAGATGCATAAGTAGTCTGAGAAAATAGTCAATATATATAGGGTTATATTTCAAGAGGAGCTTTCTACTCTCGTACAATGAGCCAAACATCTTACAATAGTAGTTGGTGCTCCAGTGCCCATGACCATGATGACACAATATGCAAGCTCCTAAACCTTGAGACAATCTGCTAGAGTTTGAGTTTTTAAAGAAAAATCATACATGGGAGTTGGTTCCTTTGCCTAGTGAAAAGTGTGTATTGTCGTGCAAGTGAGCATACAAGTTGAAGAGTACCTCTAGATGGCCCAATCTTGCCTATAAGGTGAGATTGGTTACTAAGGGTTTTAAATAGGAACATGGTGTTGATTTCAAGGAAGTCTTTTGTCCTGTAGTCAAGATGACTATCCTACACCTCGTATTAGCCTTGGTTGCTCATTTAAATTTGGACATTCATTAGATGGATGTTAAGATAGTTTTCTTACATGGGGACTTGCATGAGGAGATTTATATACAATAGCTTAAGGGATTTGAGGAAAAAGGCAAGCAATACCTAGTGTGCAGATTGAGAAAGAGCCTTTATGGCCTTAAGTAGGCACCTAGGTGAGGGTACTACAAGTTTAATGCTTTTATGCATTCACAGACTATACATGTAGTGATATGGATCAGTGTTTATACATGAAGAAGGCTCGTGATGGCAATGTTTTGATTTTGGCACTCTATGTGGATGACATATTGCTAGGAGAGCTCCTAATGAGTTGGATGTTTTGAAAAGTGAGCTCAAGAAGTGTTTCGAGATGAAAGGCATGGGACATGCCTCACATGTTCTTAGGATGTGCATTATGCATGATCGTTCTCAGGGGTGCCTTTACTTGTCATAGAAGGAGTATATCCAAAAGGTCCTTAAGCGATTTCATATCAAGGATGTTAAACCTATTGGTTGTCCTTTTCCTTCTCATGTGAAGGTGAGCCAAGCAAATTGTCAATAGTCTGATGAATAGAAGGTCGAGATGGCCAAGATCCCTTATGCATCTGCAATGGGCATTTTGATATATGCCATGATAGCCACTCATCCTAATATAACTTTTGTAGTGGGAGTTATGGCAGCACGCTGTATGGCTATACTTGGCCGATGACATTAGGATGATATTATGGGTATCATGAGATACCTAAAGGGCACAACAGATATGTGCATATGTCATGGTTTCTAGGATGCAAGATTCATGGGGTATACTAACTCTAATTATGTAGGGCATATAGATAGTAGGAAATCCACCTCTAGTTATGTGTTTACATTTGATGGGGGTCTTGTTTCTTGGATGTGTAGGATGCAAAAAAACATGGCCCTCTCTACCATAGAAGCCAAGTATATTGTATCCATTGAGGCTTCCAAGGATGCTCACTGGTTAGGCTGTCTACTGGTGGCATACCTTGGTATGACTGACGTGGTCCCTACATTACATTTGGAGTCTATGAGTGCTATCTGATTAGCCAAGAATTTGGCCTTCCATATGAAGATGGAGCACATTGAGGTGGGGTATTACTTTATCGGAGGACAAGTCTGTTGACCTTGTGAAGATCTCAACTAACCAAAATCTTGTAGATCTGCTCACAAAAAAAGTCTATGAGTAGAGCATTTTGCCTTCCTTAGGGAGTTGATGGGCGTTGGATTAGATGACCTCTATTCCTTATCCTATTGTACTATTTGTACACATTGCACTTGGTATTTTCTTTTTCTTTTTCCCTCCTTACTCAAGACACACTCACCTTTAAGTGGGAGGTTATTGGGGGTAAAGGCACATGTGCATAGTCATTGAGTATTACTATACTACTATTACTTGCACCTACACACTGTAGGTGTGGCTGGCAGTACCCGAGCTATCACTATCACTTCATTCTTTATTCTTTCAACATCATTTGAATAAAGGGAAGGATGATCACACACTGTGACTATTGGAGTTCCCACATTTTGAATCTCTCTCTCTTGCTCTCTTGCTCCATCCGCTGCCATAGCTCACACCTCTCTTGCTTCCACTTGTTCATGCTTCTACTTGGGCTTCTCCCTTTAGCCTACTACAACATGTCTAAATTTTGAGCCTAAATTCTTCTTTTGGTGAGTGGGAGGAGAGAGACAGAGAGAGAGAAAGTACGCTATGAGCACTAATGACGAGGCCACACATGCAGCTTATTTGTGGGGAAGGGTAGAGGAAAAGAGAGAGAGAGAGAAGAGATGCAAGGTTGTGACCTTCATCCCTCCTAGTTAGTTGCACTAAATCCACAATTCGTTGCGACGCTCATTAGTAGTTGTAATATTTTCACTCGAAATATTAAGTTGACTATAAAACCCACACATCTTGCAAAGAAGCAGTGCAAAATAATCCCCTACATCGAATAAAGTCGGTGGCCAAGTGTTCCCTCCACGCACAATGTTAAAATCCGGCTCCATGTCGCGCAAAAGAGGCCGGGGTTTAAAACCCGCAAGCCGCACGAGAAACACGCCTTACATAAAGGCAAATGGATAAATGATTAAAGTAGTGCAAATTTTTTTAATTAATTACCCCTCCCCTCAACCGATGCATGGCAAGGGGAGAGGGAGTGTGTGGAGGAGTGAGTTAAGTGGAGAGAGGGAGGAGTGTGGTGTGGGGATGCATGAGGGAGGGAAGGCATGAAAGCCTCCACGTGTGTGGATCTCCCCCCCCCCCCCCCTCTTTACACACTATAAAACCTCCCCCCTGGAGCTTGGGGGGAGGCATGAAGAGAGAGAAGAGGAGGGCGTGCTGTCAGAGAGCGTCGCCACGCCAGGAAGCCACCGCCACACGCCCCCCGCTGCCACCTAATGCAACACTGCTGCTACCTCCACTCTATCATCACCATCATCATTATCACCTCCACCTTCGTCATCAACATCTTCTCCCACTAAACAATTTCTTCTCTCTTCACGTAGCTTCTGCCTAGAAGCATAGAAGCTTCTAAAAAGAAGGCTTCTATAAGCCTTGTTCATCCTCACCACTGCGGGTTTAGTCAAAAATCACATTCTGCAAGGGCTGTGTCCCACGCAGAAAAGAAAATCCAGGGCAGGAAGGAATTTGATACGCGGAAGAGTCAAGGAGGAGTTGTTGGACCAGAATTCAATGGCTCCCAAGAAAATGGCAAGAGGCGCACATGCGGGAGGTTCTTCCCCAAGCGTACGCATGGACATCCCTACGAGCCCTCAAGCCCAGGTTCTTAAAAGAATGATTCCGCATTAAAGCAATGCTTTAGGCACGATTAATTTCCATGGGGAGAATGCATTTACGCAAGTCTCTAAATCTCGTAGTTAAGTTAAGATACATTTGGAAATTTATCCCCTTGGACAATTTACAAAAATTAGTGCATGTCATGCAATTGGGTTGCTTACATTTCCAAGTTGAAATTCCTAAGTGCATATTGCTTAGGGTTAAAAGATGAAATTGTTTAAATGCATCCTGATTGGCCGCGGAAAAGAACAAGTATATATTGCATTTAGGCAATAACTTCCTTGTTGTGATTCGCATGAGAAAGTTGTTAACATCCGTTAGATGTTTTCCAAAGAACTGCACAGCATGAAAATGGAACCATGGACTTGCATGTTGCATGTGAAGATGCTTGTAGAATGGATTAAGTTAACATTAGTCTTATAATATTCGTCATTAATGAACTTCATTCATCGAAGTTGTATCTAGAAAAGGTTGCATGTTACATATTTGTCATGCATGAACTTCATTCATCGAAGTAGTATCTAGAAAAGGTTGCATATCATATTAAAGCCTCAAATTCAATTACATTAAACAAAAGGTTGTAAGCATAGTTTCTTGATGTAAATCTTTGTAGGTTTTATGCAAGTTATTCTCCAAATTGTCATTCGTCATGACTTTAGCAAGAAAAGAAAGGGTTATTGCAAACCTTATAGTACATGGAGGTAATGAATTGCATATTTACACTGTAACGTGTCCACTTGTTTCCTTGCAGGACACGTCTTAGCAGCCCATCGGAAAGAGGGTCTAGGAAGCTGCGCCCGGCACTCCCATGGAATGTTACGGGGTTTGCAATCTAGGTCTTTCCGAGTGTGCTACGTAGTAGAAGTATTCCGGCCATTCCCACTTAGAACCGACCTGAATCAGTGTTTTCCTACTGGTCAAACTCCTAGAACGGCAACTAGCATCGAACTCTAGGCGAACTACTTTAGGAAAAAATGTTAGGGTCGAAGTGGATTCATGCTGCGCTTGGTTCAAGGAGAATGGGAAACGAGAGGGATGCAAAGCTCGACCGCTCTGCCCATAAGGCATAGTCCCATTCTGCTCCCCTAAAACAACATAAATCGGGATTCTAATAACCTAGATTCTAGGTCAACGTTCCTTGCTGTTCATTTCCTTCGAGAGAAGTTCCCTATTGTGCATTTCGTTTGAGAAAAGTTTCCAGCCAATCGGGACCACCTATCCGTAGGACGGACCCATGGCCACATCCACCGCACTTTCCTTAAGGTTGCTTTAGTTGTCTAATTACCTACCACATTAACTTGGACACACACAAAACAACTTCCTTAATTAGCCAGTTAGACACCGGTTCCTTCATGTAATCTTAGCACTTGACATGGAAAAATAGTGTCAATCAATTTCCTTTTCAACAGGTTATCTTATTTATCTTTGGAATACATCCATACAATCCAGCCCGTAGGCTAATCCATAATCCGCCCGAAGGCTATCTAGCAATCCACAGGGATTACTAATCCAAGATTCCACCTGTAGACTAGTATGCGGGCCTCGAGATCTAATCCCGAGTCATGTTGGCCTCTTTTGCAGGGCCCGAAAGGCAAGGGATTTACAGCCAGAGCCCCATGGCACCCAAGCGTCCTCCTGCTCCAAGTAGCGCCCAACGAAGAGACTTCTCACGGTGGGTTCGGTCCACATTCTCGGCATGGCTAACAACCCCCTTGGTTAGGGTCAGGCAGACAGTCGGGAGTAACTCATGCTGCCTCTCCCTTCAAGCCTTCAACCTGAAGCATTAGTTATCTTTCCATCTTTAGTTCCTTGAGCAAACAATGCAAACAATGCTCCTTAACTGTTACAAGCACAATCATTCTAGTGGTCATTTTTTTGGCCAACTGCTAAAGAGTGAATCCTTCTCTCGGAATGCATCCAACATTCGATACGGGATCAATTGCGACTTGGCAAGATCCCCAAGGGTTTGTTTGTTCACCCTTTTTTGCTTGGGTTAGGGCCATACCCTGTTAACCCAACTTAACCAACACCTTAGGTTTCATAAATTAATAGTAAATCCTGGCAACCATGTCGCTCTAACTTGTTTGATCCTTTGCTTTCAAGCAAATACCTAACTTCCCTTAATTTGGCAAATCAGCCAAAGAAAGGTGATGTAGCAGAATGACTACTCATCCTCTTGCAAGTTAGACTTGCGCTAGAACTTGCCAACCTCATTACAAGGAGTGGTAAATCTCTCTTGTGATTAAACCACAAAGCCGTGAGATGTTGCAACTTGTTGCACAAGTGTTGCACCTAACTCATGGGATCATTTGAACCATTGAACGGCATTTCCTGGTCAAGGAATTACGTTTAGACAAGACGCAGGGTGTGGGGTGTCTTCTTACAAACCCAACCCTATTTGTACTAGGCCGACAACGTTCGGTCCTAGGGTTTCCAAACTCAATCCGAGTTTTAGCATTAGGTTGAACAATCCTTAGGGTAGAAACCCTAGATTGTTGTTTTGCATGAGCGTCAAATTGACCCAAACATTAAGTGAATGTGGGTAGGACCTTTGGGTTTGAGGGCTTCAACTTGGCATCCAAGTACAATACTAGGCTGCATTTCTGATATGCCAAGCCCTAGCTAGTACTTGAGGTGTTTATTGTGTTGACTAGTTATGCCTATATGAAACCCTAGTAGTTATAATATCACAAGTGATTTGGGTAAATTGACCTAGTTGTCTTGCGCGACAAGGGCGATTCTTTCCTAGAGATGCTAAACTAGTTTGCAAGACGACACAATACATGTAAACATGCGAATCATTACTTCTATGCACCAAAAGGTTTGCAATAACCTTAAATTTTCTTGCTAAAGTCATTACGCATGATAATTTGGAGAGTAACATACATAGGACCTACTAGGCTTTACATCAAAGAATCATGCCTACAATCCTTTTGTCTAAGCTTTAAAACTTCATGCTTTGATGAGACATGCAATCTTTTCTAAATGCAACTCGATGAAATGAAATTTACGAATATATAACATGCGACCCTTAGATGCAATATCGTAAATGAAGTTCATGCAAGACTAAGGCTAGTGTTGACTTAATCCATTTCCAAGCATCTTTTTCATGCAACTTACAAGTCTATGGTTCCATTCCCATGCTATGCAATTTTTTGGACAACAACTAATAGATGATAACAATTTTTTCCTCATGCGAATCACAATAAGGAAGTTATCGCCTAAAAATAGCATATTCTTTATTCTTTCCATGGCCAATCAAAAATGCACTTAATGCATTCAAGCTTGTCACTTTGAAACGCACGGAAGAAAACATGCTACTAAGCTCGTAAGATGGATAGTTAACTTACATTCATAGCATTGGAAATGCAAATAAACCAATTGCATGACATGCATTAATTTTGGTTAGTGGTTCGAGTAGGCAAATTTCCCCCAAATGCATTTTAACTATGCTAGGTGAATTAGAAACATGCATAAGTGCTTCCCTTTCCATGAAAGTTATCATGCTTAACGCATTACTTTTGCGTGGAATCAAAATCGTAAAACCTGGGCTTGTTGGATCGGGGAGATGTCCACGTGTATGTTTGGGGAAGAGCCTCCTACGGGTGCGCCTTGCGTCTTCTTGGGAGCCATCGTTATGCAACGTACTTTTGTTGCAATAGCTTCTCTCAAGTTGTACGCGCGTCCCGAAGACTTACAGTCTGCAAATTTTCTCTCCTGCACGGGATCAGGCCCTTGGAAGCTTGGGTCGTGAACCTTAGGAATGAGATGTGTGCACAGGGTCTAAGGAAGTTGGGATTTTTTTCCCTCAAGGTCAATCCCTGTGTAGAAGGGTTAAGGCCTTGCCTTTAGAAGCTTCCAAGAAGCTTCTAGGCCCCTCTCCTCGAGCCATGCATTAGCTGGGGAAAGGGATAATTATTTTAAAAAATTTGACTTAACCTTACCATTATCCATTTTTGCCCCTTCAAAAAGGGTGTTTCCCCGTGGCTTTTACTGTCTTCAACCCCGGCCTCGATTTCACAATGCGGAGGCCTCATTTTTGCGCGAGGGGTACGGATTAAGCTGCCAGTAATTACGATGTGGGAGATAACCTTGCACAGGTTTTACGTGGCGTGCGGGAAGTCAAGTTCAATAATATTTTTGAGTGGAAATATTACATTCTCTCCCCCTTGGAGGAATCGAGATGTCCTCATCTCGAGAAGAACTGGGGGTATTGTTGGTTGAGAGTGCTTTCATCCATCCAAGTGGCATCCTCCTCGGGATAATCTTTCCACTGGACAAGGCATTCTCTCAAGGTTCTGGATCTCAATTGTCTCTCCCAAACATCTAAGATCCT
The DNA here is from genome assembly GCF_053477565.2 of Lygodium microphyllum. NCBI lineage: Eukaryota > Viridiplantae > Streptophyta > Polypodiopsida > Schizaeales > Lygodiaceae > Lygodium > Lygodium microphyllum. The sequence goes on along the minus strand of NW_028229514.1, from coordinate 5,792,519 downwards.
GTCAGGCCGTAGCTCAAGGACTCCTTGGCTAGGCATTACAACTTGTTGGTCATCAAGTACATGGCTAGGATTAGGTACATACTTCTTCAGTAGGCTAATATGAAATACATTATGAGCCTTTAGGTTCTCAGGGAGTTTTAGTTTATAAGCATTGGGTCCTAGGCACTTGAGGATCTTATATGGTCCACAATACCTTGGACTTAGCTTCTTGCATTCTCCTAAGGATAGGGAACTATTCTAGATTATTAAATAGACTAATGCATTTGTTAAGTAATAAGTATGCATATACTAATATAGTAATATGCAAGTGTGTAACAATGAAGCATAAAACATCTAAATTGTGTAAAATGAATGTAAGAAGCTTGGAAGAATAGTGGTTTAGTGTGAAAATAATAGTAATACCATGTCACATTGACATAGGTATCAAAAGAGGGGACATGTAAATTTTCTCATCTTTTTGGACACATTAATACATTATTGTCCTTCTCCTCATTGCCTTGCTCTCAACTTCAATGGCTTCTTACGTCTTTTTGTATTTCTCTCTCCTATTCTAGTATTTCTCTCTCCTCGTTACTCTCTTTCTCTCACTTCTGCACTCCATCTCTCTCTTCTGCAGTGTTCTCTCTACTCATTCTCTCTCTTTAGTTCACTTCTCAAAAAGTTGTATCAGAGCGTTGGTCTTTGATCCATTTTTTTCTTCTATTTCATTCTAATTTTTCACCATAAAAACCAATTTTAGACAACTACTACATGTACTAGACATGGAGAGTGAGTAGTAGTTGCTTGCAAGACATCCATAGTTAGATGAAGATTATGTGGTTACTTTTCAAGTGAAGTTTCTCTCTCTCTCTCTCTCTCCCAAGATTTTGATGGAAGCTTCAATGTTGGTTGCCAAGAATTCCATCAAACTTTCTCTCTAGTGACATTTTCTTCTAGTTAAACCATGGGGCAAAGATTCTTTGTCAAAGAGAGAACTAGAGAGAGAGAAATAGGAGAGAGAAGACTGCAAAAGAGAGAGAAAGACTGTAGGAAGAGAGAGAAAGAGAGTGAGGAGGAGAGAAATACTAGATTTGGAGAGAGAAAGACAGGAAAGAGAGAGAAGCTATGGAAGCTGTAAGCAAGATGGGAGAGAGGGGTAGTAATTGTATTAATGTGTCAAAAAGATGTGAAAAACTACATGTCCTCTCCTTTTATACCAATGTCAGTGTGAGATGGCATAAAATCAATATTATTTTTTACACTAAATTCTTATTCTGAGCTTCTAACAATACATCCCTTCCCACAAGTTTTTGTCCTAAAAAACAAACTTGAAAGACTAGAAAAGGATGGATAGAACAGAGTACTACTCTGTTTTTACGGCTTTACAAATGGAAAAATGAATGAAGAATGATCAACATATGGACTAAAATTAAAGAAGAAGAGTAGGCCTCACCTATATACATGATCTAGAATACTTCAAAAGTATATAGAGCCATAAAATCTTCAACAGATAATCTCAAAATGAGTAGACATCTTGCTGTGTAAACAGACCTTGCTGGACCAAATCTGCCATAACTTTTAGTAGAAGTGTCCAAATGAGTCATGCCATATATTAAAACCGATCTCTTGAAGAGTACTTTAAGTTTATGTAGATAGCTTAATTCTAAAAATTAGGCACGATAATTTTTTTTCTAAAACAGCGTGCTGTCCTCATCCTGTCTGCACCATAACTAGCTCCATAATCAATAGGCTTCAGCCACACTAATGTATCTCTTAAGAAAGAAAACTCATCCAATATAGAATCAGACCTCCAAGAGCTTCCTTAGGTAGTAAACCTCTCCATTTGATCAAATATTCCATGATAGAACGAGATCAAAGCTTCTTCTTACGCTGACCTATAACAATCTCTAGGATGTACTAAATAAGACATTCTTCATCAATAGGTGGTAGCTCATCAATTATATCCACTGGATCACCATAAAAAGGCTTGAGCTGACTAACATGAAAGACATTGTGAATCTTTGTGGAAGAGGGAAGCTCTAATGTGTATGCCAAGTCTCCAATGCGCTTAAGGATCCGATAGGGGTTATAAAACCTGTGAGCAAGCTTATTACTAGATCCATCTTTTAATGTAGAGTACCTAGACTTGGGCACCTTCAGTAAGACCAACTATCCTTCTTGGAACTCTAAAGGCTGCCTCTTCTCATCAGCATACATCTTCATTTGGTCTTGAGCTTTCCTAAGACTTGCATTGCTAAAGAAGGGTTTGCATTCTTTCAAACTCTTCCTTCCCATGATCCTTTCATTAAAGATGACTGTGGGTAAAGGCACCTTGTAACCATATAGTGCCTCAAAGGGTGAAACTCCAATACTAGTGTGGGTAGAGTTGTTATAAGCAAACTCAGCCAAGTGTAGCCAAGAATCCCATGAAGTTTGGACATCATAGCAAAAATGGCGAAGATAAGTCTCCAACCATTTATTAACTCTTTCTGTCTGTCCATGAGTTTGTGGATGATAGACCGGAGATGGAGCCAATTTAGTGCCCATAGATGTAAATACCGCTTGCCAAAAGTTACTCATAAACTTTGAGTCTCTATCATGAACAATCACATGCGCTAATCCATGTAGTCTAAAAATCTGCTCCATAAACTGATTGGCCACTTGAGAGGTAGTAAACTGGATCTTGGTTGGAATAAAATGGGCTTCCTTGGTGAGTCTATCTACCACCACATATATACTATTCCATCCCTTCTTGGTAGTAGGCAAGCCAGTAATGAAATCCATAGTAATATGAGTCCATTTACATGTAGGAATAGGTAATGGTTATAATAAACCTCCTGACTTATGGGTGTTGTCCTTATTCTGCTAACAAGGCATACATTTCATGACAAAGTCCTTGACATCTTTCCATAGTCCTTTCCAATAGAAACTTTTGTTGATCCTATCATAGGTCTTGGAAACTCTTAAATGTCCAGCTAAAGACAAAGAATGTAGTTCCTCCATAATTTTTCGTGTAAAAGAAGAGGTAGAAGGAATGACAATCTTGCCTTTCAACAAAATAAGGCCATTTTTGAACTGATAATGCGAGTTTTCTTCCATAAGACCTTGCTATAATTTTTGAAAAATATGGTTGAATTCTTCATCGAAAAGATAAGCCTCCTGTAGTTCTTCAATCCAATCATTATGCAACTCAATCATAGCTAAAACTTTGCAAGCCCACATAGGAGAAAGAGAATCAGCCACTATATTGTCTTTGCCCCTCGTATGAGTGATGTCAAAATCATAATTTTGTAATGTAGCTACCCACTGACACTGTTTAGGAGTAATATTGGACAAAGTAAGGAAATACTTAAGAACCCAATGATCACAGTGTACTTTGAATCAACTGCCATACAAGTAATGGTTCCTTTTCCTAATTGCATGAAAAATAGCCAACATCTCTTGGTCATAAACATTCATGGTCATTTCTTTATTTCAAAGCTTACGGTTCTCAAAGGCAATCACTCCATGCTTCTGTAGCAAAAAAGCCCCAATGCCAGGGCCACTAGTATCACACTGTATGGTAAATTCTTTGGAGAAGTCCTAGGATACTAAGATGGGAGGAGAGGTAAGGAGTCCCTTTAACTGGTTGAAGTACTATCTACAAGAGCATCCCAAAAGAAAGCCTTCTTCTTCAACCTATCAGTCAAAGGAGCTGCAATAGCTGCATAATGCTTGATGAATCGGTGATAGAATGAAGATAAACCAAGGAATCCTCTAAGAGAGGTAGTAGTAATGGGTGTTGGACAATCTTTTATACATTGCACCTTCTTGGGATTAGCATGCATTTCTTTTTCACTGACAATATGTCCCAAGTATTCCACTTCAGTCTACATGAAAGAACATTTCTTCTCCTTAGCAAAAAGCATGTGATGTCCCAATATATCAAAAACCCTCCTCATATGTGCCAAACGATCTTATAAAGTCTTACTGTAGATTAGAATGTCATAAAAGAACACCAAGACAAACTGAAAGAGGAAAAGCTGTAAAATCTTATTCATCAGGCTCTGGAAGGTAGCTGGAGAATTTGTAAGCCCAAATGGCATCATTAAGAAACGATAGAGACCTCGATTAGTCCTGAAAGCAATCTTGACTTCATCACCCTCTTGCATGCGAATCTGATGATACCCTGACCTCAAATCAATCTTTGTAAAGAATCGAGCCCCCTTGAGCTCATCAAGCAAATCATCAATCTTAGGTATCGGATACTTGTTCTTCACTGTGAACTTATTAAGATCCTTGTAGTCAATGCACATTCTAAAAGATCCATCTTTCTTTTTTACTAACAGAACTGGAGATGCATAAGGTGAAGAACTTGGTTCAATGAATCCCATCTCAAGAATGTCCTTGATTTGCTTAGCTACTTCCTCTCGTTCACACTTAGATAATCTGTAAGGTGGCTTATTGATTGTCATTGAGTTGGGCTTCAAATCAATAGGGTGATCTACTGCTCTCTTGGGAGGTAATGAAATAGGTACCTCTAACAAATCCCTATACTCCTCGGGAAGAGTTGTGAAGGTTGGATGGTTTGTTGAATTATTGGGCTGATCTTGCATCTCTTTATTCAAATTCAAAACAAATATTTGTGAGTGCCTTTTGTACTCTATTTTGAGTTGTTGAATGGTAATAAGCTGAAAATCTGATCTACTAGGAATTCCTTGTAAATGGATGAGCTGTCCATTGAAGATAAGCTCCATATACAGAAATCCATAGTGATCCTGCCTAATGTCATCAACCAATCACAACTGAGTACGATTTCTATAGGCCCCATTTCCAAAGTAATCAAGTTTACTTTTGCTTCAAAATTTTCAACCAGCTATAAAGAAACATGTGGGCATATCTGTGTGCTGATTTCTTCTTTACCATTGGCCACTTGAACACTAATAGGCTGTTGTAAATCTGTGGAATACAATTCAGCTTGTCCATGATGGACTTATTCACAAAACTATGGGTATTGTCACTGTCTATCAAAATGAACACTACCTTTCCATGAATGTTACCTTTCATACGGAGTGTATTAGGGCTCTTAATCCTGTCCAAGCATCCATGGAAATAGAACAACTAGTGGCAACAAGTGTGTCATTACAAGTCCCACCTAGATCAAAATGTACACTTTAACCTGGATCAAAAGGAAAGGATTTAGCTGGATCATAGAAATACTCTTACCCAACTTCTTCCTCAAGAACTTCATTTTCAGCATTGAGTGCAATTGCAAATGGCTTCATCCATCTCATCTTCAAGATCCTCAAAGACTAACATACTTTGAAGCTTGAGTTTGACATTTCTATATACAAACTTTAAGGCATGATTAGGTGTATACTTTTCCCCACACTTGAAACATAAGCCTTTCTCCTTTCTTTCTTTGTACAGATCCATAGGAATGGACTTAGGATTCATGTTGGCTGAAATGGATTTAGGCTTATTGTTCCCTTGTTTGAATTCAACTCTAGGACTGTTTGATGTCCTGAAATTACTTTGAGGTCTAGAAGCATTGAATGGTGGATAATTTGGCACCCGTAAGCTCCCATTTGGCACATGACTGCTGCCATAAGTCTTACCAACTTGCCCTTGTTTAAAAATAGTCCTTGGCTGTCCAAAACTAGGTTGAAATGAAAATTCTCTTCCATATTTTCTTCCATAGCACTCCGCAAGTTCAATAGCCTTAAAGAGAGAAGTAGAGTTTTGTGCTATGACATCAGCTGATAAAGATGGCTCTAAACCATACATGTACTTGTGGAGCTTAGCCTTATCACTGATGCTTTTCACATACATTGTTAGGTTGAGAAATTGGTTAGTGTACTCTTTTACACTTAGGTTTCTTTGTTCCAAACCATACCATCTTCATGCCAATTTCTCTTTTTCAAGAGGGGAGACAAACACTTCAGCCATAAGTGCCTTGAAAGCTTCCCAAATCTCTACAAGTATGTTTTCCTTTTTGATATGCCTCCACCACGTATGGGCAAATCCTTCCAAATGCAAAGAAGAAAAATTAATCTTCATGTCATCAGGTTTGGAGAATATGTCAAAGTAAGATTCCATCTTAGAGATCCACTCCTCTAAATCAGATGGTGAAGATGATTGACCATTAAACTTGGCTAAAACAATCTTGTCCTTTAGCTCTCTTTCATGGAATGATTGCTGTCCCAAAATAGACTGATCATGAGTACCATGCATTAAACCCCAAAATTGAGATGGAAATCTCCCAATAGGTGACTGAGAATAACTATGCAATCTTCTTGTTTGTAAAGGACCCCTAGGAAGTTGAGTATTGAGCCTAAAAGCTTGAGAGTTAGCTCCATTCAAACTGCCCAAATAGTCATCATGCCTTTGTGAAGTCTCACCTACTTCATATTTGCTATTTGGGATGCCTCTTCATCCAATAATCCCATGACCATGACCATTTTGGTTAGATGGCTGAAGTGGGACTGAAGGCTCACTGTTTGAATAGGCTTTCTCCTTAGCTTCTTTAGATCCCATTTGCATCTGCATCCATTGAGAGAATTGAGTCATAATTTGAGCATTATATTCCACCAACTTGTCAATAGAAGCTTTTCTTTGAGTTGTTAAATTTACTAACTTCTCAATGGAAGACTTCGTTTGATCAATAGACAAAACCATTTGCTCCATTCTTGATAATAGGGCCTCATGATGTTCTCTATATCTTTGTTTATGTACGCACAAGGTATCATTGAGTGTACTGATTTTCCCTTATTTTTGAGGCTCTTCAGGGCTTTCTTGAGGTACATTTTCCAACATGGAATCACTGATTTGGTAAGCATAATCATCCTGGACCTTATTTTTACCCTTATGCCCTGCCATAATAGTGCAGTCCTGCAATACCCCCTATCATAAAAATGGCTATAACTTTTGCTAGGAAACTCTGATTTCAAAAATTTTTAGTTCTAATTGAAGCCAAGAATGCCCTCTTCAAGATGAGTTGTAGCACACTATAATAGATTTAGGACAAAAAATTCTGCAACTCAATTTTTGAGTCTAAAAACTGTCCAAGCTTGCACCTTGTTTTGATCTGTAAATGCCATGTTTTGACTTTGTAAGGTGAGATACTAACCCCCAATGGTTACCAAACCCTATAAAAGGCTGAGTAGGACCTATGGGTATCCTATAGTACCTACACTTGTACTTCATTAATAAAGGGTATACCTGTAGCAACCTGTAAATGCCCTGTAGTGCCATGTAAAATCCCTGTTTTGATCTTGAAGATACTTGAGTCTTTGGAAACTCTTCAATCTTCAAATCTCCACTCATTGTACCTATGTGAGGGATAAAACAGCATGAGAGGCTTTTTACACGGGCTCTGAATCACCGGGAGGTGGGCAAAGTTCCCCCTGGGTCGATTGGTTGCACCCCTTCGGGATTTTTGATAGTGAGGGAGGGTCACCTCTCTTTTGTCCCACTATTTCCCCCAGCATCTACCTTTTTCCTTGGTGGGTATATCAACATGGCAATAGCATTCTATTCTAATCAATCAGTATGAAATGCATTGCTAGAATATTCATTCAGCCCTTTTCATGGGATGCAATTGAATGAAATCTGGAAAATTTGGATAGGGAAAGGGTCTTACCAATGCAATTCAGTGACTCACTAATTGCTTTAGTACTTACCCTTGTACAATATTTCAGCTTGGGCGAAAGAATTCAACCAAAAGAAGTCAAGGTTATGCGTCAAACTTGGAAAATGATATCTATGATGAAGTTATGATTGAATCAATACTGAAATTCAATGGAATAGGCTAAGATTAATGAGGAATAACACTAATCTCTGATCTATTGCTCAATTCAAAGAATTAATTGATCAATAATCTCTCATCAACAAGTGGAAAAGCATTAACAAGTGGATTATTTAGAGATTTCAAAGATTAAGTGAAAGAAATACCTTGATTAAGCTTGAAGAAGATGATAGATGTTAGCTCCAATCCCATTGATGGAAGAATTCTTCAAAATCCACCATAAATCCACCATGGAGTTTGAAATATCCACTAAATCAATCCATATGAGCTCCAATATGCTCAAATCCATGAAGAATCAATGCCCCGAGCTTGCTTGAACACTTGAATATCAAGGATTCAAGCCTCTTGAAGAAAAGCTCCAAAATAAACCTTGAATATGAGCTCCAATGTCTTCCACAGGCTGAAATCTTTGCAATTTGTTGAAGAATCCTCATTGAGATGATGCCACGGACTGAATTGATAAAGAATCCTCAAGAAGTTGTTGAAGAATGAGAGCTTGAGCTGAAGCTTTCATGGCTGCCCATGGACTATTCATGTAGGGTTTCAAGAGAGAGAAAGGATGAAGAATACAGCCCCATCTTGGAGTCTACACATGAGAGAATTGAAGTAATCAATGCCAAAGACCATTTAGAAGCATCAATGCTGAAGATTGGCTGAGGCTTAGTGAGAAATAGACTGAAAAAAATCAGCGCAAATTTTAGGCTGGTGTCCTGCACATCTGGCTGATCTTCCAGTCCATAAAATGGTATGCAACCTATGGCATTTGATGCCTAGAAGGCCATTATACAAGCCATTGCTGAAGGAGAGCAAAGATTAGTGAATAACGAGAAGATCTTAGCTGAAGAACTCCATGGAAGCTTGGCCAAAGCTTGGAGAAAGAGGAAAGGAAGACCTCTTTTGAAAAGTAACCACAATTTAATCCCAAACTAAGCTCAGTTAACTCTCCTTTACCCTAGTTACCTCCAATTTTGCATGAAATTTGATTATGATCTGCCATTTTAGCCATCCTCCGCCATATCTGACCTTGGAGATCTCCAGATGTAGTTCCAACAAGATTTCAACCCTTGTCATCCTTCCCTTTGCTGAAAACCCTAAAACACAACAGGGCAGCCATTGCCACAAACCTGGGAGCTTAAATTTCTTCAATCTTGGGGCCTTCTGGACCTCCAAAGCTTCTCTACCATCATTTTGAAGCTGAGTGGACTCCAAGATTGAAGACATTGCAATGATTTCAGCCTATTAAGGATCTTGAAGCTCATATTGAAGGTTTAGTTTGGGTCTTTTCTTTGAGAGGCTTGAATCTTTGATATTGAAATGTTCAAGCAAGCCTGAGGTATTGATTCTTCATGGATTCAACCACATTGGAGCATATATGGCCTGATCTTATGGATCTTTCAAGCTTTATGATGGTATTACATTGAATCTCAAGATTCATTTCAATCTTGTTCCATCATGGATATCATTTACAATGTTTTGATGTATAACCTTTACTTGATTAGCTAATTTCATTTACCAAAGATTAAAATATTGTAGAGGGTAAGTACTAGATATCAATGAGTCCTTGAATTGTATTGGTAAGACCCTCTTTCCATCCATTTTTTCAAAATTTCCATCCTATTACATTTCATAAAAAAGACTGAATGAATATTTCAGTAATGCACCTCATGCTGATTGATTAGAGTAGTGTACTATTGCCATGTTGATATTCCCATTGGGGAAAAAGGTGGATGCCAGGGGAGATAGTGAGACAACATAGAGGTGACTGTCCCTCACTATTAAAGATCCCAAAAGGGTGTAGCAAACCGATCTGGGGGAAACTTTGCCCACCCGATGATCAGGAGTGCATGTAGGGAGCTCATCTTGCTGTTTTATCCCTCACACATGTATAGTGAGTTTAGAATTGAAGATTGAAGCACTTTTCAAGACTCAAGTACCTTCAAGAGCAAAATAGAGAATTTATAGGACACTACATGCTATATATAGCTCTTTATAGGTACCAACTTCATTACTAAAATATAGGTGTGAGTACTACACGATGCTCAAGATCCCATTCAACCTCCTATAAGGTTTGCTAGCCATTTGGGGAACCACCATTTTACTCTTACAGGTTAAAATAGGGTATTTAGTACCGGTTGAAACAAGGTGCACCTCGACAATTCAGACTTAGAGAGATTGAATTGTAGAATTTTTTTGTCATGAACCTATTATGACATGCTATAGCTCATCTTAAAGAGGGAATCCTGGTCTTTGATTTGAATTAAAAATTTTGTGAATAAGATTTACCTAGATCAAGTTATATCCAATTTTGTGATAGGGGATATTGCAAGACTGCACTACTGTGGCACAACATAAATGCAAGAATAAGGCCCAAGATGAGTATGCACAACAAATCACAGATTCCATGTTGGATAATAAACCTCAAGAGGGCCTTGAAGAGCCTCAAGTGCATGGGAAAATTAGTGCACTCAATAATACCATGTGTGAATATGAGAGTAGGCATGCCCAACATCATATGGAGCTATTATCAAGAGTGGAGTAGATGGTATTGTCTACTAGTTAAAACGAAGTCTTCCATTGCAAATGCAAATGGGAACCATAGAAGCTAAGGAGAAAGCTCATTCAAATAGTGAACCCTTAGTCCCACTTTAGCCACCTAACCGAAATGGTCAAGGTCATGGTATTATTGGATGAAGGGGTTTTCCGAATAGCCAATATGAAGTAGGTGAAACTTCACAAAGGTATGATGACTATTTGTGCAGTTTGAATGGTGCCAATTCCCAAGATTTTGGACTGAATACCCAACTTCCTAGAGGTTCTCCACCAATGGAAGTTTCGTACTCATTCTCAAGCACCTATTGGGAGAGTTCCATTTTATTTTGGGGGTTCCATACCTAATAATCATGACTAGTCTATTTTGGGGCACCAACCCTTTCATGAAAGAGAGTTGAAAGATAAGATCATTTTGGCAAAGTAAAATGGTCATTCATCTTCACCATCTGATCTAGAGGAATGGATTTCCAAATTAGAATCTTACTTTGATATATTCCCTAGAAGTAATTATTCGGGCCATTTAAATGGTGCTAATTCCCAAGCTTTTTGGCTGAATACCCAACTTCCTAGAGGTTCTCTACCAATGAGAAGGTTTCGTACTGGTTCTTAGCCCCATATTATTTTGGGAGTTCCGTACCTAAGATTTATGACCAGTCTATTTTGGAGCAACAACCCTTTCATGAAAGAGACTAAAGGATAAGATCATTTTAGCAAAGTACAATGGTCAATCATCTTCACCATTTGATCTAGAGGAATGGATTTTCAAATTGGAATCTTACTTTTATATATTCCCTAGAACTGATGATATTGACTTCCTTGTATTTGGAGGGATTTGCGCATACTTGGTGGAGATACATTAAGAAAGAGAACATACTTGTAGAGAATTGGGATACATTCAAGACACTTATGGATGAGGTCTTTGTCTCTCCTCTTGAAAAAGAGAAATTGGTACGATGATGGTATGGATTAGAGAAAAAAGACCTAAGTGTACAAGAGTATACCAACCAATTCCTCAATCTGACTATGTATGTAGAGAGCATTGGTGATGAAGCTAAACTCCACAAGCACATGTATAGCTTAGAGCCATCCTTATTAGCTAATGCTATAGCACAAAACCCTACCACTATTTTCAAAGCTATTGAGCTTGTGGAGAGCTATGGAAGGAAATATAGAATGGAGTCCCCATTTTAGCCTATTTATGGACATCAAGGATAGCTTAAGAGTTCCGAGTTATCCATCAATCAATGCTTCAAGACCTCAAAGCAATTTCAGGGCAGCAAACAATCCAAGAGTAGATTTAAAACAAGGGGCAACAAGTCTAAATTTATTTAGCCAATATGAATCCAAATTCTATTCCTATGGACCTCTACAAAGAAATAAAGGAGAAAGCCTTATGCTTCAAATGTGGGGAAAAGTATACAGATGATCATGCCACCAAGTGTTTATACAAAAATACAAAAGTCAAGGTTCATACTATGTTAGTCTTTGAGGATTTTAAAGATGACATTGATGAGGCCAATGGAAATTTACCTACTAGTGAAAATGATGATATTGAGGATGAAGTTGGGAAATAAATTTTTTATGATTGGGCCGATTCTTTTCCTTTTGATCCAGGAGGGAGTTATGATGAACCACTTGCTACCACTAGTTGTTCCATTTCCATGGATACTTGCACAAGTTCTAAGAGCCCTAATACACTTTGTATGAAGGGTAAAATTCATGGGATGGATTTTTTCATCCTAATAGATAGTGACAGTACACACAATTATGTGAATAAGTCCATTAAACCTGAATTGTCTTGTCATTGACTTACAACAGCCCATAAGAGTGCAGGTGGCCAATGGTGAATAAAAAATCAGCACTCAAATATGCCCATAATTTTCTTTACAGTAGCTGGCTAAAAATTATGAAGAAAAATTAAACCTGATAACCTTGGAAATGTGGCCCATAGATATTGTATTGGGTTGTGATTGGTTGATGGCATTAGGAAAAATCACTATGGATTTCTCACAGCTATATATGGAGTTTATCTTTGATGGATAGCTCATCCATTTATAGGTAATTCCTAGCAAATCTGATTTTTAGCTTATCACCATTCAACAACTCAAAAAGGAGTACAAGATGCCCTCATAGATTTTTGTTTTTCACTTGAATAAAGAGGTTGAAGATTAGTCCACAAATTCAACAAGTCATCTAGCCTTGAAAGCTCTTCTTGAGGAGTATAAGGATTTGTTTGAGGTGCCTACTTCATTGCATCCCAAGAGAGCAATAAATCACTCCATTAATTTGGAGCCTGACTCAAAGCAAATTAATGAGCCACCCTACAGATTGTCCAATTTTGAGCATAAAGAAGTAGCCAAGCAAAGCCTTGGGTAAGTTACTCATGAATATATGTGTGCATCACATGGGTTCAAAATAAGGTATTTTTAAATTACAAATTTTTTAGATTTTTTACATACAAAGGGGTGTAATATAAAGGGTTTATTTGCAGATTGAATAGAAAAGGATTATGTTTTATTTATGAAAATTTCATAGATAAGGATATTTATAAATAGGCCTTGAACGCACGCGATGTAGAGGATATACATATAGTAACTTCCTCGAGAGCAAAGCAAGGAGCTTCTTGAAATGGGATTCATTGAACCTAGTTCTTTACCCTATGCATCTCCGATCTTGTTAGTTAAAAATAAAGATGGATCTTTCAGGATGTGTATTGATTACATGGATCCTCAAGGAAGTTACTCATGAATATATGTGTGTATCATGTGGGTTCAAAATAAGGTATTTTTAAAATATCATGTTTATACAGTTTTTACATATAGAAGGGTGTAATATAAATGGGTTTAGAGATTGAATAGAAAAGGGTTATATTTTATTAATTTAAAATTCACATATAAGGATATTTATAAATAGGCCTTGAATGCACATGATGTAGAGGATTGATGTAGAGGATATACATATAGTAACTTCCTCGAGTATGGATCTTAACACGATCACAATGAAGAATAGGTATTCTATACCTAGATTTGATGATTTGCTTGATGAGCTCAAGGGGGCTAGATTATTTACAAATATTGTCTTGAGGTCAAGGTATCAGTAGGTCCATATGCAAGAGGGTGATGAAATCAGGAGTGCTTTTAGGACTCATCAAGGGCTCTATTATTTCCTAGTGATGTCATTTGGGCTTACAATGATCTAGCTACCTTCTAGAGTCTGATAAACAAGATTTTGTAGCCTTTCCTCTTTCAATTTTTCTTAGTATTCTTTGATGACATTTTGATTTATAGTAAGACCCTTCAGGACCACTTATCACACATGAGGAAAGTTTTTGATATATTGAGGCATCATAAAATCTTTGCTAAGGAGAAGAAATGCTCTTTCATGTAGATTGAAGTGGAATACTTGGGACATATTTTCAGTGAAAAAGGAATCCAAGCTGGCCCCAAGAAGGTGGAGTGTGTTAAAGATTAGCCAAAACCTACTACCACTACTTAACTTAGAGGATTTCTTGGTCTATCTTCATTTTATCGCCGATTCATTGAACATTATGTGGCTATTGTAGCTCCTTTGACTGATAGGTTAAAGAAATAAGCTTTCTTTTGGGATGCTCTTACTAAAAGTAGCTTTAAACAATTAAAGGAAATCATTACTTCAGCTCCTATTCTAATATGCCTGGATTTTTTGAAGGAGTTTACCATACAGTGTGATACCAATGGCCAAGGCATAGGGGCTGTTTTGTTACAAGAGAATGGAGTGACTACCTTTGAAAGTCACAAGCTTATAGATAAATAAATTGCTATGAATTTTTATGACCAAGAGATGTTGGCTATCTTGCATGCAATAAAGAAATGGCACCATTATTTTTATGGCAGCTGATTCAGAGTTCAAAGTGATCATAGGGCCTTAACTATTTCGTGGCTTAGTCCAATATTACTCCTAAGTAGTGTAGGTGGGTAGCTACATTGTAAAATAATGATTTTGACATCAGTCATACGAGGGGCAAAGACAATGTAGTGGATGATTCTCTTTCTCATATGTTGGCTTGCAAAGCTTCAATAATGACTGAGATACATATTGACTGGCTTGAAGAATTACATGAGGCTTATCTTTTGAATGAAGAGCCCAATCATATTTTTATAGCAAGGTCTTATGGAAGATAACTTATATTATGAGCTTCAAAATGGCCTAATTTGGTTAAATGGTAAGACTATCATTCCCTCTACTTCTTCTTTTACACGAAAATTATGGAGGAGTTGCATTCTTTACCTTTATAGACTGGACAACTTGGAGTTTTCAAAACCTATGATAGGATCAACAAAAGATTTTATTAGAAAGGATTGTGGAAATATGTCAAAGATTTTTTATGGGACCTAAAATGGGCCGGCACTGGCTATAGCACTAGTCGGACCTCTAACATGCACAAGACAACTCCACAGCCTCATGGCCAGGAGCGTCTACAGGACACATTGCTCTGCCATCAATACGTACATTTTGCATTTGTATCGTGTTTTTAGTCCAACCATTAACCTTCTCAGACTCCTTAAAGGGAGATCCTAAAAATTTTGGTGTAATTCACCACGTAGACCAACATAGGAGGCACCCCTCGGCTGATTGCCGCGGCCCCACTGTAACCCTCCTACACCTTGGGAATTGGCCCCTCGATGACTTGCTAATGCGTATAACACATATCAAACAGACTCCAATCTTGATACCAATATTATATCATTCCAAGAGTGTACCAATCCTCACTTGCTTGCCCCCTTGGACCCACCGTCTAGACCTATAGCTTGGGTGCCTTACTCTCTCAAGCGTGGGTCATTTTATAATTCAACCAATTGCTATGCATGCAAGGGATAGATACCATGTGTATGATTCTTGCAATAGTGTATGCCTTGTTGTGCATAAACATTTATGGTTTAAAATCAGCCTATGTGTCGTGCAAAAACAACCCTTTTAATGAATTTTCGCTAATACGCAATGCTTCCTTGTAGGAACCTAGCACCAAGGCAAATCTCGTGCTACTAGATCCACTATTTCCAAATAAACCGCATCGATCCTAAATGTTATGCATAAAGAGAATAATCATACTTTGTATTATTTCAATGCTTAAACTGTTATATAATATCATCCTCCCCCTCACTGTTTAAATTTTGTTGCGTGGCATAGGTGTAGAGGTTTTTTAATGTCATTTTTGTATGTAAAAGCAATAAATACGCACTTTAACACAAAGGACAAGGGCCAAAATGAGGCTAACCTCATGCTTCAGCCCCGTCAGACATTCACATACATAGATCTTATTTTTCCATTTTTTCGAATGCAAGAAACCCATTTTTTTCCATTTTTCTCTATTTTTTGTATTTATTTTTAATAGAAAATAGGTATTTTTTAAAAATGATTGATCATTGGAACTGAAACTCAACATTTTCCCTTATTTTATCCCATGTCCACTCATTTCCCCCACTCAAAATCAAAGAAACTATCAATTTCCATCAAAATTTGTGGTTTTTCGGGTTTTGAAAATTGATAATTGCTGTAAATCAATACGGGTTCTGCATAACAGTGATTGTAGCCCTCAAACATAATGCAAGGAACATTCAAATAAAATTTTAGCTCATGTACACACCATTTAGACCATGAACGATAAAAAACAAGCGAAATTCTTTCATAAAATAGAGCATACAGCCTTTTTGCGTGTTTCGGGTTTTTTGAAAATTTAATTGGGACTATGTATCAACCAACCAGCCATGAATTTCAGTATAGATCTTTAGTCTTTAGCCTCCTCCGCCTCTTGGAACAATCCGGTGCCTCCCAGACAAGCATCCATCTCCCGATTCTCTTCTTGATTCTTGCCACATGAATTTCCTCTATGCAAGAGAGAGAAAGAGGAGAGAGAAACATTAAAACTACATCTCCACAACTAGGCAACTATTCCATGCACAAAGATAGGCAATGAAGAGTGAAGGTAAAGTGCATCTCAGGCATCGAGGCAGTTGGGGGGGTTTCTTTCAAGTGCCATAGCCCCCCTCCATGAATTGTCATTTCCTGATGATGGCACCTTCCTCCTCGTGGCTGAAAAATAGGCCCCTTCCCCACAAAATCCGAAAATTAAGGGGGTCCCAAAGTGTAACGTGTCCACCTGTTCATTCGTAGGACACGTCCTAGCGGCCCATCCGGAAGAGAGTCCAGAAAGCGCCGCCCAACACTCCCAAGGAATCACACAGGGTTTGCGATCTAGGTCTTCTCGACTTTGCCACGAAGCCGAAGCATTCCGGCCGTTCCCACTTAGGCCCGACTTGAATCCGGGTTTTCCTAGTGGTCAAATTCCTAGAACGGTAGCTAGCGTGGAACCCCAGGCGAACTACTTTACGCAGAAACGTCAGGGTCGAAGCGGATTCATGCTGCACTTGGTTCAAGGAGAATGGGAAACGAGAGGGATGCAAAGCTTGACCTCTCTGCCCGTAAGGCATAGTCCCATTCCGTTCCCCTAAAACAGCATAAATCGAGACTCTAGTATCCTAGATTCTAAGCCATTGTTCCTTGTTGTCAATTTCCTTAGAGAAAAGTTCTCGGCCAACCGGGACCACCCATCCATAGGACGGACCCATGGCCACATCCACCGCACTTTCCTCAGGGTTGCTTTAGTTATTTAATTACCTACCACATTTAGTTTGACACACAAAAATAGCTTCCTTAATTAGACAATTATTCACCAGTTCCTTCATGTAATTTAAGCACTGACATAGAAAAACAGTGTCAAACAAGTTCCTTTTCAACAAGTGATCTTATTTATCAATCTTCAGAGTACATCATAATAATCCAGCCCGAAGGCTATCCATGATTCGTCCGAAGGCAATCCATAATCTGCCCGAAGGCAATCCAGCAATCCTCATGGATTACCAATCTAAGTTTCCACCCGTAGACTAGTATGCGGACCTTGTGATCCAATCCTGAGTCACGTCGGCCTCTTTTGCAGGACTCGGAGGCAAGGGATTTACGACCAGAGCCCCAGTGGCACCCAAGCATCCTCTTACTCCAAGTAGCGCCCAATGGAGAGACCTCTTGCAGCAGGTTCCGTCCACATTTCCAGCGC
Source organism: Lygodium microphyllum (assembly GCF_053477565.2). Classification (NCBI taxonomy): domain Eukaryota; kingdom Viridiplantae; phylum Streptophyta; class Polypodiopsida; order Schizaeales; family Lygodiaceae; genus Lygodium; species Lygodium microphyllum. Next base: position 5,775,114 of record NW_028229514.1, on the reverse strand, counting down.
AGCTAACAACCCCCTTTATTAGGGTTAGGCAAACAGTCGGGGGTAACTGATGCTGCCTCTCCCTCCAGGCCTTCAACTTGAAGCAAGTTATTATTTTCGAGCCTTAGATTCCTTGAGCAAAGAGTACAAACAGGGCTCCTAACTGTACAAACACAATTAGCGCAATGGTCATTTATTTGGCAAACTTCTAAGGTGTGAATCCTTCTCTCTGAATGCATCCAGCATTCGATCCGGGATCAATTGCGACTTGGCAAGATCCCCAAGGGTTTTTTTATATTACCCTTTTATCCTTGGGTTAGGGTTTATACCCTGTTAACCCAATTAACAAACACCTTCGGTTCCTTAAATTAAAACAGTAATTCTTGGGCAACCTCGTCGCCCTAACTTGAATTGGTTAATTACTCGTTACCCTAACTTAGCAACTCAGTAGTAGGATTACTCATCCTCGTGCAAGTTATACCTGCACTAGAACATGCCAACCTTGTTCTAAGGAGGGGGAACTCTACTTTGTGATTTAACACAAAACCATGCAATGTTGAAACTTGTTGCATAGGAGTCGCATCTGACTTGCGGGATCATCTTTCCCATCAATCGGCATAACTTGGTCAAGAAATACGTTTGATCAAGATGTAGGGTTTGAGAGTCCTCTTGACCCAACCCAACCCTAATCTTACTAGGTCACAAGGCTTGGCCCCAGGGTTTCTAAACTCAATCGGAAGTCTAGTATTTGACCAAATGATCCTTAGGGTAAAACCTAGATTGTTCTTGCATAGGCGTCCAACTAACCCTAACATTCCGTGAATGTGGGCAGGATCTTTGGGATCAAAAGTCTTGATTTGGCGTCCCAAGTGCCATACTAGGCAGAATTTTTAATGTACTAAACCCTACCTAGCACTTTGAAGTGTTTGTCGTACCAACTAGTTGTGCTTTTATGAATCCCTTGAGGGTTATGCCATTACAAGCAATTTACCTAAAATAATCTAATTGTCTCGCGATGAGAATGATCTTCGCTTAGAAGAGATGCAAATACTTTTCCTAAGAGATACAAATAACTAAATTCAAGATACAATGCTCCATGCAAGTATGCGAATCATAGAATTTTACTTCTATGCAACTATAATGTTTGCAATGACCATTTCCTTTCCTTGCTAAAATCATGGTGATTGACAATTTCATGGCTAACTCATATAAAAACCTACGTTGAGTTCCAACAAGAATTATATCTATACCCCTTTGTCCGATGCATCGAATTCATGATTTAATATGAAATGCATCTTTTTCTAAAACTACTTCGATAAAGAGGTTCATGCATGATGAATGTCCTAAGACTATTATTGACTTAATCCTTTCAGCGGCACTTAATCCGACTTAAAAATGCAAGCATCCTCGCATGTAACAGGCAAGTTCATGGTTTCCTTTTCATGCCATGCAATTCTTTGGTCAACATCTAACGGATGTTAACGATTTTCTCATGCGAATCATAACAAGGAAGTTATTGCCTAAATGCAATATGCGCTTGTTCTTTCTTGCAAGGAAGACAAGGGTGAATTTAAACAAATTTTCATCCTTTTAACCTATGCAATATGCATTTAGGATTGTCACTTTGGAAATGCAAACAAAGTGCAACATGCAACTAAAACTCGTAAGATGAATGAGTGATTTGCATTCATAACTTTCCCATGAAAATTAAACGTGCCTCGTGCATTCCTTTTATGCGGAATTAAACTTCTAAGAACCTGGGTTTGAGGACTCGCAGTGATGTCCACGTGTAATCTTGGGTTGGAGGCTCCCGCATGAGCACCTTGCGTCTTTTGTTTGGGGGCCATCGATGACGTAGACTCTTGACTCCGCAACTCGTCCTTTCCTTTACCCGATCTATGAACTTCCTTTGGCAAATGAGTCTCAAAATCTGCCTACTTCCCCCTCGTGCAGGAATTCCTTTTACAAGATGTGGGTTTTAAGAAACCGCGGGTAAGTCATGTGGACAAGGCTTATGGAAGCTTTGTCTTTAGAAGCTACTTGTCCTCTGTTATAGTAATGTGGTGTGGAGAGAGAAGGTAAGATGATGATGAGGATAAGAATGAAGATGATGATAATTGTTATTGATGACAATGGGGTGGGTAGGCGGCTGTAGTGCGACAACCGGCGGCAGCAGGCGGACTTCATGACGGCAGCTCCTTGGCGTGACGGCGATCTTCACGGTAGCCTCCACTCTCTCTCTTCTCTCCCCTCCTCCTCAAGCCTAGGGAGGGGGTGGTTATATAGGCTAAGGTGGAGGGGGGAAGGTAGCCCCCATGAGTCGGGCTGCATGGCACTCCCTATGCCCTCCACATCTCAAGCTTTTTCTCACACTCCCTCTCCCTGCCATGCATTGGCTGAGGGGAGAGGGTTATTATTAAAAAAAATTGCACTAAAGTTATCCATTAACTTGATTTTCTTTGTGAAGGGTGTTCCCGTGCGGCTTGTGGGTTTTAGCCTCGGCCTTATTTGCACAACACGATTGGGGATTATTATCATGCGCGCGGGGTAAGCCTTTAACTGCCAACATTTTTCGATGTGGGAGATCACTTTGGGGTGCCTTATTGCATGGGGTGTGCAGGGTTTAAGGTTGAATTTATATTTTGAGCGGAAATATTACATTCTCTCCCCCTTAGAGGAATGGAGATGTCCTCATCTTGAGAAGAACTGGGGGTATTGTTGGTTGAGAGTACTTTCATACATCCAAGTGGCATCCTCTTTGGGATAATCTTTCCACTGGATGAGGTATTCTCTCAAGGTTCTGGATTTCAATTGCCTCTCCCTAACATCTAAGATCTTGTCACGCCGTAGCTCAAGGACTCCTTGGCTAGGCATTACAACTAGTTGATCATCAAGTATGTGTCTAGGGTTAGGCACATACTTCTTCAGTAGACTCATATGGAATACATTATGAACCTTTAGGTTCTCAGGGAGTTGCAGTCTATAAGCATTAGGCCCTAAGCACTTGAGAATCTTGTAGGGTCCACAATACCTTGGACATAGCTCCTTGCATTCACCTAAGGATAGGGAACTCTTCTTTGGGTGTATGCGAATGAAGACCATATCTCCTTAAGCGAAGGATCTATCTTGACGTTTCAAGTCCACGTAAGCCTTTTGTCTATCCTTGGCGGCTTGGATGTCCTGTCTTATTGACTTGATTTTGTCATCCATATCTTCCAGCATCTACTTTGAAGCTTCAATCCTTAAGGTTGGATCTGAAAAGTTTAAAGGACTTCGACAGTCATGCCCATACAATGCTTGAAAAGGGGTCATTTGAATACTTTGTTGGTAAGAAGCATTATAGGAAAACTCAACCAGTGGCAAATATTGGATCCACTTTTTGGGTTCACAGAAGTAGTGTGCCCTTAGCATATCCTCAATGATTTGGTTGACTCGCTCCATTTGACCATCGGTTTGGGGATGGTAAGCTGTACTGAAATAGAGTTGAGTCCCAATTATGGCTTCAAAGATAGCCCTCTAAAAGTGTGATGTGAAGAGAGAGTCATGATCACTAATGATTCTTCTAGGTAACCCATGCAGTTTGAATATCTCCTTGATAAATAACCTTGCAATGTCTGAGGCTTTATAGCTTATCTTAACAAGGATAAGATGTGCAACCTTGGTTAGCATATCAACCACAACCATAATTGAGTTGTAACTTGGGGTATATTATATGACTTTTGTGCACATCGATTTCTCCACCTTTAAGCTGCTGTAGAATAGAGGCAACCCTATGGGAGTCATAAATGTCTGCATCTTCCCATGAGAAGGAACAAAATTTCCCTCCCCTTCTTCTATCGTCATGTCATGTTGAAATTGTCATCCTCTCCTTTACATTTGAGGTGGCAAGATAGGATATTGAAACAGTTTTTCGTCTTCGTCTTTTCATCCTCGTCTTATGTTGTCATCAACTTCGCTCTTCTCTCGTCACCCTTCTCGTGTCTCCCTTTGATGTCCTTTTGTCACAGTAGCAATCATCGATGCTTTGATGCAATCTTTCTCTCATCCCCCTCTGTCATTTCCTCACCTCGGTCATTTCCTCCTTCAATTAGTCGTCGATTTCTCACGTCCTTTGTCGTCGTTCTTGTCCACTCCTTCGTCCCGTTGTAGTCTTTCATATTTATAAAGCTTAAGAAAAAGATTTAAACCAAAATATCGATTTGCTTCTTTTGATAAGGTGTCAACAAAAAAAAAGCTTTTAAAAAAACATTGTTCAAAATATCATGCTCCTTCTTTTGTTTGAGCACATAAAAACATTCTCTATCTGACATTAGAGTTTATGTCAATGTGCTGCCATATGTTTGTCAATTTTAACAATACCATCATCCTCTTTTTCTCTGAGTTGAAGGGTTCAGTCTTTAGTATTTCACGTCGAGATCTTATTTCTTCCCATTGCTTATGTTTAGGCTAGAGCTTAGAAGAAGTCATTTTAGTAATATGTATTGTCTTTTATCTATTTTGGACGTTTGTCAATTTTGATGATTTTTGGAATCTTGAAAATGGAAGGTCGTAGCTTTTCATAGCATGCCTGGGATGTTTGTCAATTTTGATGATTTTTGGAATCTTGAAAATGGAAGGTCGTAGCTTTTCATAGCATACCTGGGATTTAGTTATCTTCGCATGTATGCTTAGGCGGATCATAATGTAACTATGGCGGATTTCTGAATGAAAGATGGAGATGCACTTTGTCAACTTGTGTTGTCTTATTTGCTCTATTCTGATCCTTTGTGAGTTCATATCTGAGCATAGTGAGATAAGCAGTGATGTAGAAAGTAAAATGCTTGTGATGTGAAGATGAATTTTAGTGTGAATTTTGATTTTCTCAATTGTCAAATCGAATGTCAAAATGTCATTTGAAATAGTAAAATTGTGTAACTGCTCCTGAGTCGTGTAACCATAATACACTCGCGATCACGGTGTTTATGAAGGGTGTTCATGGTCGAGTTTGCTCTCTTCTATGGGAGGACGAGTGCTATGCTAAGCAGTGGTTTTGGGGGTAGTTAAATGGGTGGTTATGTTTTTGGAAGTCAAATGCTGAATGATTTCTCATTCTAGAGAATTCACAGCAACCTGTTGACCCGTATTTCACAAGGTGGGCAACACGGTGTGCAGCAACATGCAAAAGGGCATGAAGGTGGTGAAGATAGTGGAAATGGAAAGTGACAATTTGGAGGATGAGTCAGATCAGAGTGTAGAGGAATTGGAGGATATAGAGAATTATGGAGGACTTTTCAATGAATCTAGAGGAGTTGGGCAATTTCTGACTTTTGTAGGAGGAGTAGTATTGTAGCAGGCATTTGTGGTGAGAAGACAATTGCAGTTTGACCCTTTGGGAATTCGAAGAGGCATACGAATATGTCCTTTAGTACATACAACATCCACATTATCTTCAGTAGGGCATTTGACCCCAAATACACAAAGGAATATGGCAGCAGCAGCTAGAGCGGATTTACACGTCAAGTTTGGGACCTTTTCCAGGAAGTCCATACCAGACCCTGATTGCCATATAGCTCAATTTAAGACAAGGTGGCAGGCCAGAGGATTTGACGAAGTGTATGACGCGCAAGCCAGGATGCGACAATTTCAAGAGACACTTGAGGGAAGAGCCTTGTAGTGGTTGAGAAATTTCAATATAGGGCATTTTCTAGATTATGAAGCATTAAGGGATGCGTTTCTGAATAGATTCTGGAAGGAGAAAACTCCAAACGATGTGCTTACAAAAATCAAAGGGATTAAGCAAAGGAAAATGTTTGTGGAGGATTACACTCAGAAATTCAATCAGTATTCGAAGGGGCTTACCAATGCTAAAAGGCCTACATATGAAATGTTGGCTGGATATTACATACATGGTCTGTGGAAAGCATTCCAAAATGCAAGAGCAGGTGTAGATGTCAAAGTTGGTTTTAATGCCTTGGTAGACATTGCAATAAGAGCAGAAAAGAGATTTGGAGTTACAAGTCTGAATTCTTCAAGGAAGAGTTCTCGGGTGAAAAGGAAGGGAAAGAAGGGGAAGAAGAAGAAGAAATCTTTGGATGATAGTAGTAATGATGATTCTGATACAGATATAGATTCAAATACAAATTTCGATTCTGATTCAGAAGCAAGTAGCATTTTAGATTTTGACTCAGATTTAGATTCTGATTTTGATTCAGATAAAGGAGATAAGAAGAGGAAGAATAAGAAGAAGGGTAAAGAAAATATCAAGGGGAGTTTAGTTCAAAAGATGGTGGAGAAGAAGTTGAAGGAAGTGGGTATCAAGGGGATTTTAGTTCAAAAGATGGTGGAGAAGAAGTTGAAGGAAGTGGGTGTCAAGCAGAAGCCAGGTAGCAAGAAAGCTCATTGTGACTTTTGTGCAAAGGATGGTCATTTGACAAGTAATTGTTGGTATAACCCAAAGTTCCGAGGACAAATTCTGGAGTGGGTTCATCAAAAGATTCAACAAAATTTGGCATAGGCAAGCGAAGTATTTCCTGATGCTCCAGGAAAACAAAAGCCATTTAACAATTCGAGATGTCAAAGGCAGCAACAACAGTTCTCTAGATGGAGACCACCTTTCAATCAACATAGGCCATTCAGAGGAAATTTCAATCAACGGGTTCCGACCAAGATTTGGTGGATTTCTGAATTCTAGACCATGGAGAGGAAATTGGGATCAATAGCAAGGATGGTAATAGCCATTGAAATGGAAACAACAGAATTGGAATCAGTAAGGGTGGAGTTCACAAGGTTGGAATCAGCAACCACTAAATGAGCAATTACCACAGCTACCTGCCCCACTTGTGAAGCCGAGGGAAGCATAGAAAGCACCTCAAAGCAATTTAATTGATGTGGATATTTCTAAGGATCATGGGACAAATCAAGTGTCAGCAAATTGTTATCTAGAATGTGATTGTTTGCAATGCAAGTTAGGTGAACCAAAAGTATTGGCGGTCACATGCTCTAAAGCAAAGCTAAAATCACCTTTGGATTGGGAGTAACAGAAAGAAGTCAAAGATGACATGCTTGAAGAAGTGGAGAAGTTAGAGGGAGAAGAGATGACATCCAAGCAGAAGAAAAAACAATTGAAGGAAGTGGAGAATTCTGAATAGATAGTAGGAGCATTGTTTGAAGAATTGTTGAATACTCCTATGCATTTTACATTGGATCAGTTGCTCTCATTTGTTCCGATTTTCAAGGATAGATTTTACTCAGTTACAAGGATGTCAACTGTTCCAAAGATTCAAAGTGCATTGAAGGAGAATGTTGGAAGCTATCAGATCAGTCCTAATGATGTTGATTTTACCATTCCAAATATTAAGATTGAGTTTGATGGTCGCACATTTTCAGATGTTTTGCTAGATGGCGGATCGGGGTAAATATTTTGGCAGAGGTTGAAACCGGCACCATTTCAAGTAAGGATGGTGGACCAGCGTAGAGAGTGCAGTTGATAAGGATGCTGAGAGGGAAAACCCTCAAAGTGCATGGGTTGTTATTTCAAGAAAATTTTGTTGTTTTGAAAATGCAAGATGCAAGTAATGCTTATTCAATGCTATTGGGAAGACTCTGGTTCAAATCAACAAAGCTTAAGCAGGATTGGAAACAAAATGAAGTGGTTTTAAAGAAATGAAAGAATTCAGTAAGGATTCCAATGACATCTATGAAGAGATTGCCAACATCAATAAAGCCAATGATGGTTCAGACTATTAATTTAGCTAAGGATGTTGAAGATGACGAGGAAGCATGTTTTCTAGATGCCAATCCTAGTTGGTACTAGTGTTTGAAGTTGATGTGGAAAGGATTGTGCAAAAATATGTTTGTCAAGAGGAATTTGAGAAGTCAATTAAGGAGTCATCTTGTAAATCAAAGGATGTGGATGTAGAGTAGAATTTGACTCAGGAGTCAACAATTTCTCATCAGTTAAAGCTAAAGGAGGATTTGGAATGTGCAAAAGGGGAGGTTGCACCAAAGGAGGCAATAACAAGACCTGAATTCTTCTATGACAAGCTGATGGAAAAGGTTTCATGGGTCAAAGAGGATGATTTGCAAGATTTTTATTTGGGATCTGAAGTTAGCCCAAAAGTTGTTAAAGTTAGTGTCAATTTGGATGACGGATTTAAGGAGGATCTTAAGAACTTGTTGCAAGAGTTTATGGATGTATTTTCTTGGGATTATTCTAACCTGAAAGGCATCAATCCAGGAGTGTATAAGTATCAGATCAATTTGAAGGAGGATGTAGTGCCAGTGATTGAGCAACGTTATAGGATGAATCCAAATCATGCAAAGCAGGTGAAGGAGGAGTTAGATAAGCTTTTGCAAGTGGGTTTCTTTGTCACAATAGATCAAGCCAAATGGCTATCACCAATAGTGGTTTTCCAAAGAAGTTAGGAAAAATTCGAGTGTGTGGATTATAGAAAGCTAAATGTAGCAACATCGCATATCCATTTCCATTTCCATTTGTGGATTCAATTCTGTATGATGTCGCAGGGCATGAGATGTACAACTTTGTTGATGAATTTTCAAGATACAATGAGATCTAGATGGTAGACAAGGATGTCGCCAAGACGGCATTTATAATTGAATGGGAAGCATTTGCATACACAATGATGAGCTTTGGATTGAAGAATGGACCAGCATCATTTTCTAAAGTAGCTTTCAAAACTTTTGAGCCATACCTGATGGAACTTATGCAGATTTTTATGGATGCTTTTTTTGTGTTTGGAGCAAAGGCAAAGCATTTTGAGTATCTTAGGAAATGCTTGGAGAGATGCCGACTATTTTGGATGTCTTTGAATCCTTACAAGTGTGCAATTGCAGTGTAGAGAGGGAAATTGTTGGGTCATATCATCTCACAGGAAGGGATGTCAATTGACTCTTACAAGATAAGTGCAATCTAGACACTAGTAGCACCTGAAAACTTGAAGGTGGTGTCAAGATTCATGGGGCAATTAAAGTGGCATAATCGATATTTGTGGTATTTGGCAGATGTCAGTTCACCTTTGATGCATCTAACAAAATAAGATGTTGAGTTTGTGTGGGGAGATGCTCAGGAGAAGGCATTTCAGATTATGAAAAAGATGCTTGTGGTTTCCCCTATCATCCAACCACCACATTGGCAGCTACCATTTCTAATGCATCGAATATGGTGATCAGAGTAGTTTTGATGCAGAAGAAGATTCAAGGATGGTTCAGACTGTTGTATTATGCTAGTCGAATGTTGAAACAGGGTGAAAAGAATTACACGGTCACTAAGAGAGAAGCTTTGGGGATGATTTTTGTATTGGAAAAGATCAGGCATTATTTGATAGAAAATAAAGTGAACTTTCATGTAGATCATCAAGCGCTCATTTTCTTGGTGAAGAAACCAAAGTTGGAAGGTCGACTTGCCAGATGGATGCTTTTGTTACAAGAATTTGATTATAGAGTGCTGCATACACTAGGCAAGAAACATGCAGTGGTGGATTATATTAGCACATTGGAGCATGTGCATGAGGCACCTGGAGTGTCAGATCAGTCGAATGTAGAATTGTTTCAAATACAAGAGCAAGCTTTTGAAATTTGGTATGACCAAATGGTGTAGTTTTTGACAGATGGAGTGTTATCTTCTGATATGTCAACAGACCAGAAGAAGAAGTTCGCCTTGTAGAGTAGGCCATTTTTAATAATTGCTGGAGCATTGTATAGGAAAGGAGTGGATCAAATAATTAGAAGATGTGTCCCAGATGAGGAGTAAAAGGCTGTTTTACAGGAAGCACACAATGAAACAGCTGGAGGACATTTTTAAGGTGAAATTATAGGAAGAAAGATCATGCAAGCAGGTTTGTGGTGGCCATTGTTGCTTAAGCATGCATATTAGTTTGCTAGGGAATGCTTGCAATGTCAGAAGATTGGGAAACCATCTTCAATGGATAGGATGCATGATCATCCTGTATTGCCACTTGAGTCATTCTAGAAGTGGGGATTAGACTTTGTAGGTCCCATAAAGCCAAAAGCTAGCAGGATAGGAGCAATATATATTCTAGTTGCAATGAACTACGCCACAAAGTGGGCAGAAGAAATACCATCATTATGACAAGATTTGGATATCCAATTGAGCTGGTGTTTGATCAGGGTGTGCATTTTTTGAATTCATTTATTGAAGAGTTTACAAGTAAGCATATGATCATGCACAAGAAGTCAACCCCATATCATCCCCAAGTGAATGGGCAAGCAGAAAGTACGAATAAACTGCTCTTGAGGATTCTGAAAAAGATAGTGGTAAAGAATAGATCTGATTGGGATAACAAGTTTGATTCATCATTGTGGTCATTCCGCACACCATACAATGTTGCAACTGGGATGATACCTTTCAAGCTAGTTTATGGGATTGAAGTTGTTGTTCCAAAATGGAGTATGTAGTTCCCTGCTTGAGGCTAGCAGTACAACATAGGATGATCCTAGAGGATTCAATTTCACATAGACAAAGGGAGTTGTTGAAGTTGGGGGAAGATCAGATTCAGAGTGCATATGCAGTGGAAATAAATCAGAATAGAAGGCAAGCATGGATTTCAAGGCAGGTGAAATTTAAGATATTTTAGAAAGGGGACTGGGTGATGCTCTATAACTCAAAGTTAGGACCACATCCTAGTAAATTGAAGTTGATGTATTTTGGGTGGAAAAAAAGGATGATGAAGAGCACTCAACTCAAGATAAATACATGGAGCAAAAAGAATCCATGGGTTTCTTATTTGATCGACTACATATATTTATCAACAATTCGTCATATTCTTCCGAGGAGCCTCTTGGTTGCGAGAAGCCCTTCAACTCCAAAAGATCCACGTGCATGTATTTTGATGCGGGTACTTATTCCGACCTGAGTTCCAAGCCAGCATCGTTGACTTCTGTATGGCCATCTACATTGATCGCGCTCATGGCTACGGCCGGTCCCCATGGTGGATGTGAAGCAGCGTTGATCGATTGGCCAATAATTTTGACTTGCAGGTCCAGTTGAATAGGTCTTGCTTTCGCACCCAAAGCACTACTTCACGACTTCTAGTCCTTCTGGATTGCGAAGGCAAGGCAAGAAGCAAGCCACTCAGAGTGATACCTAAGTGTTGACGAGTTGGATATTGAACTCCCCACCACCCGGGGTCACACAGGCCAATATCCGCAGATGACCACTTCAATATCCGCAGATGAAAAGTGCTACTCCATATTATACAACTTTCGTGCACTTCGATTTGTCCTCCTTTAGGCTACTGTAGAACAGAGGTGACCCTATGCGAGTCATAAACGTCTGCAACTTCCTATGAGAAGGAACAAAATTGTCGTCGTGCCATGCTGGAAATGCTGTCCTCTGCTTTCCATTCTAGGTGGTGAGATAGGATATTGAAACAGTTTTTCATCTTCGTCTTTTCATCCTCCTCTTTTGTTGTTGTCGACTTCGCTCTTCTCTCGGCACCCTTGTTGGCACTCCCTTCGGTGTCCTTCTGTCACAGAAGTAGTCTTGCCGATGCTTCGATGCAATATTTCTCTCGTCCCCGTCCTCCTCCTTCTTCACCTTCATCGTTCCCTCCTTTAGTTAGCTGTCGATTCCTCACCACCTTCGTTGTCGTTCTTGTCCCCCCCTTCGTCCCGTTGCAGTCTTTCATATTTATAAAGCTTAAGAAAAAGCTTTAAACCAGAATATTGATCTACTTCTTTTGATAAGGCGTCAATGAAAAAAAAAACTTAAGAGAAAACATTGTTCAAAATATCATCCTCCTTCTTTTGTTTGAGCGCAGAAAAACATTCTCTGATTGACATCAGAGTTTATGTCAATGTGCCGCCAATTTTAACAATAACATCATCCTCTTTTTCTCTAAACTAAAGGGTTCAATCTTTAGTATTTCACATCGAGATCTTATTTCTTCCCATTGCTTGCAAATTCAGGACAGTATACTTTCACAACGGTCATATGATTTGTTTTTAGAGTTCGTGTCTTATCACTTCAAATGCATGTTGTTGAACCCATGGTCTCGCAGGCTGCTAGATTCCGAACAAGAGCTTTGTTATTCATCATCTACAAACCACATTGTCACCCCTTCCAATAATTATGTCAATTTCTGTAGGACACATCATGCACATTGTCGATGGGTAATTTAAGAAATGCCATTAACAAATAAGAAGAGGAGTGGAGGAAATTTATGGATGCATAAGGGGGTGAAGAAAGGAAGTTCAAGCTACAAGCTGGATCTGCTGATTTGAAAGGGCCAACATCAATTTTGTCTAATCAATGGCTAATCAAAGCTTATTTACAACAATTAGATAGAATGTCAAGGAGCTTTTGAAGTATCTTGAAGAGAAAAAGATCTTTAGAATGTGGAGGAAGGCAACAAGATCTTTAGAGAGAAGGCTTGTGGTTCTATTTAGCACAAACTAGGAGATGGGTTTTTGAATTCTACAATGATGATCAATAGGGTGGTTGCTACCTATCCAATTCTACTAATGTGCTAAACAAACCCAATTGCTAGATGTGAGGGAAGCACCATTTTTGCAACCATAAGATTCAAGGGCCCATCTACAACACCATCAACAAGATTTGCCAAGGCCATATTTCGCCAAAGCTACTACAAGAGTTTGAGTCCAAGTTTAATGAGATGAATGTTGCAGATCAAAGAGCCTTAGAGTGTGAGAAGGTGAAATTATTATTGCAAGTAGTGGATCTAGTGCTTCACATGCAATTAGGAGAGCTCTTAGAAGATATATTGTAGCCTATGGGTATCAAGACCAATAATTAATAGTTAGATAGTCAAATAAATAGAATGGGCTTGATCCTCAATACTCCCCCTCAAGCTAAGGCAAGACACTGTACCCAAAGTAACTTTTCAAAGCAACTGAACTTATCTTTACCTAGTGACTTGGTAAAGATATCATTTACTTGGTCTTCAATTTGACATGCAAGAGATCTATCTTTCCTACAAGTACCATCTCTTGTATAAAGTGATAGTGTACCACTATATGTTTTGTTTTGGTATGACCTATGACTCCTCCTATTTCTATGCCTTTTACTATCCCAACATTGGCTCTTGTCTCTATGCCTACACTTGTCTTACCTATGTCTACTTCTATACTTACAACTGCCTATGCCTATGCTAGTGCCAGTACCAATGGTTGCACCAGCTGCTTGTATGGCTCTGTCATTCTAGAATGAAGAAATGGATGAGGTAGTTAAAGGTATAAGAGGTCTAAAGCTTGATTTTTCCAAATTTGTCTGACTTAAGCTTAATGGGGTAAGCCCAGAATTTACGAAAGTTGTTAATGAATGTTACAAAATACTTTGCACCACCCATAGAGTGGTAGGGTAAGGGCCCACAGATATCCAAATGTACCAATGCTAGGGGCTCACTCATGCGTGTCCTACTAGACTTCTTATGCGTATTCCTAGTCTATCTGCCATAAAGACAATGCTCACATGAATCAAAACATTCATAGTCAAGGGACGGTACTACAAAGTAGAAAGCATTTTCATTCCCTTCAAGGACATATGGCCCAAACGGGCATGCCAAAGAGATACATGTGAGAACTGACTGGCAAAACATGGTCCACAGATGACCCATCAACTACAAGAGGACCTCCTCAACCAATAGAGTTTTTGAGGGCTGAGGCATCTCAGCAAACAGAGTACAAGGTTGTTTCTATTTAGCCCAAAGAGTGCAATGTTGATCATTTTCAATCCACAGAGTTTAGTATTGTGAATATGCATCATGATTTGAGGTTTTTAAGGGAGTATAAAGAGGCCAAGGTGAAGTACAAAACTATGGAAAAGAAGGTTAACTAGTTGAAGGTCCATTACCTTTTGACAATGATGAGTAGATGAAGAGGGCTGCAAAGTAGCCAAGTTTGAGGGATGTTGCACATGTTGATTATAAGTTTTTAGAAACATTAGAAGAATTAAAGATTGGGAATGATGAGTTCTTGCTTCTTGTAGAAAGACAGTGTTTCATGGATATGTTGGAGAAGCATGGTAGAGCATTTGCATTTTCGCCACAAGAGATTGGATGTGTTGATCTTGAGGTTGTGGCACTAATGGTTATTTTTATGATTTTCGACATTTGGAATCTTTAACCTATTGGAGTGCTTAAAGCACATCTATAAAAATTGATTGAGTTGATGAATGAGAGGTTTTGCATTAATATACTTCATCCATCTTTAGTATCTTATTCAAGTCCATGGTTTACAGTGGTTAAGATGAATGAATCTCTTAGGTTTGTTAGAGATTTGCAGCTAGTAAACACAATGACTATCATGAATGCTGGGCTATTTGTTCTTTTGGTAATGTGTATTTGGGTATGGTCAGTTTCAACTTGCATTAGAGAGCATAGATTTGACAACCATTAAAACTGTGTTGGGCCTTATCCACAATGTGTAGTTTACCACAAGGGGCTACAAATTCAATAGCACATATGATGAATGCTATGAATAAGGTCCTACTACATGATTATATCCCTCAACTTACTTGGCAATTTTTGGATTATGTGTCTACTAAAGATTGCATAGAAGAGGAAAAGGTAGAGACACTTGATGCTCATGGATGTAGACACTTTGTTGTTGATTATATTATGGATTGTGAGAATTATCAAGAGATTGGAAGAGGTGAATTGGACCTTATCACAAACAAAATCAGTTTTTGGAGTGAACAAAGTGCTTATTGTTTGATATATGTGTGGCTACTATGGCACCAAACCTTCTCTTACTAAGGTGGATGCTATTAAGAAAATTACAGAGTTTTACACTTCAATTTCAAAAGTGATAAAGTTTCTTGCAATATGTGTGTTTTACATAATATCCATTTTGCATTTTGTCCATGTAGTAGATGTGTTGTATCAATTGATTCACAAGGGGCAAAAGTTGTGTTGAAATGAGAGGCATACTAGAGCTATGAGGAAGCTCAAGTAGTTATTGCAACTTGCTGACTCCTAGGAAGGTAGATTATGTGAAGAATCAAGCTCACCAACTCTCAACAATCATAGGTTAGTTGTCAATCATGTGTGCTTCAATAAGTGAGTCAAGACCTAACTATGGTTAGGTAGTGTGGTTAAGAGTTAGACCCAGTGTGACCTATCCTTTATTATGTCACTAGTGTAAGGTTATGAATAAATAATGACGAAGAAGTAAGAGAGTACTCTATTGTCTAAGCTCTCTCTATGTCTATGTCTCTTTCTCCCTCTTTGAATCTGTAACATGATATCAGAGCCATGAAGCCAAGAGACCTTGAGATCCTGTGAGCTTGGCATTGGTATCTTGGGAGCTAGATTCTGAATATAGGAGTTGCATTTGACTTGCAAGGTTCATTGGAAACCATAGTCATATTTGGGCTGATCCCTATCAGAGATTTGGAGGCTTACACTAGGAGAGCTTGTGGAGATTTGCAGAGAGGGTCAATGGAAAGCATTAGAGCTTGTTACAAAGCTTATTTGAAACTAACAAAGCAAGCAAGAAAACAGTGAGATCTGAGCAAATTGTGCCTATTTTTAGATGGAAAAATAGGGGGGAACATTGAGCATGATTTGCCTGAGTGAATGTTGGATTTTTTACCTTGTGTACTAAAGCTTCTATAGGCTAATGTGATGCCAAGCCCAGCATTAGTCACAACATAAGTAGCCCTACATTAGCCATATCTTGATAGTGTGAAAAATCCTAAATTGCATCTGGTTGTGATAGGGCAAGATCAAGCACTCCTACAACTCTTAAGTGCTTACTAGTCATATTGAACCATCATGAAATCCTTGCCCATGTACATGGCTTCAACCTCATGCATCTAGGCATGGTTAAGAAAAACCAAATACTCAGATCTGAGGGGTACTAGTAGGCTAAAATATGTCTTAAAACTTGGATGGGTTGCATTTGGAACTATGAAGCATGTTGAAGCTTAAATTGGTACCTACAAATTATTGGATCCTTGCCACATGATTTGTGAATATTTTTTGGATGTATTGAGCATTGAATGATCACTTTTAAACTATGTCATGGATGGTTATGATTGAGTGTTGCCTAGTTATAGCCTATAGGAAACGTTTCTAGCATTACTACTAGTTGTATGAGCAACTATTGATGCACATATGCCCCTACATTGAACCCCAGGGGTTATGGTATATGTCAAAAATGTTCTAAGGAAATTTTGAGTTGAGGATACTCTTGTTTTAGCAAAGAATATATTGCTAGCCATTCAAACACAATTAGTTTCAAATTGCTTGTTTGTCTACAATCAGATAGCTTGTTTACATAAGGGGTATGTAGGGGATGAAGTCCACATAAATATATGATATTACTGAGAGATGTTTTGCCACATGTTTGGAGAAGTTTTTTGACAAGCCTTGAGCTAGTATTTACTATTTATTGCAAAGTTTTACTATCATAAAGTTAGTGGACTGAAACTATCCTATTTTAACGGTGAACTATCTATGCATCCAGAATGAACGTTTTGGAACTCCCATGTTTGAAATATGCTCAAATGAGCTAAATTAAACATATTGTATAGTGTAAATAGATGTACTTGGGTTTTTGGGATGCTATACAAATATCTTGGTCAATGAAAGATTTACTTGGTTTTTGTAGGGAGCCAGGCATTGACTGTTAAGATTGCAATGTGAATGCATAGAGCTATCATCTTGGGAAATGTTGAAAGGTCAGACAATATCACTCAAATAGTGGGTGAAAAGCTAGATAATAACAACTATGCTATCTAGAAATTTTGTATGAGAAACTTTCTCATTGAGAGATTATATTGGGATTTTGTAACAGGTGTTGAAGTTGAGCCCAAGCTTCCTCAAAAGACTCAACCAAGTGCTAAACAACTAAGGGCACATCATGCTTGGATGCAGGAAGGAGCTCATAGAGTTTTACATTGGCTATCACATTGTATTTAAGATGTTATGCTAATGCAAATTATGAATTGTAAGACACTGAAAGATTCATGGAATATCCGATTGAGATATTATGGTACTACTACAAGTGCAAGAAAGATACAGCTGAGACAAAAATTCAATACCATGGAGAGGAATGCTCTATTCAAGATTATGTAACAAAGATAAAAACCATTGTAGATCAATTGGAAACTATTGGAACTGAAGTAGAGGATAAGGATTTGGCTGTAGTGACCTTGAAGGGTCTAGGACCTAAATACAAGTCATTTGACATGTCTATTTTAGTGAGATCTGAAATACCATATTTTAATGAGTTAGTCTCATTTCTTACTCATGAGGAGGTGAAATTGGATTTGGCTACTAGCTCAAGTAGCTTGAAAAGCAGAGATGAAATGTTCTACTATAATCAGAGGGGCCATGGAAATCCTGGGAGGGGTTTCTTCTGTGGTAGATGCACTCAAAA
Organism: Lygodium microphyllum; assembly: GCF_053477565.2. Taxonomy (NCBI): domain Eukaryota; kingdom Viridiplantae; phylum Streptophyta; class Polypodiopsida; order Schizaeales; family Lygodiaceae; genus Lygodium; species Lygodium microphyllum. Next base: position 5,757,774 of record NW_028229514.1, on the reverse strand, counting down.
AATTGTATCTTAACATATGCAAAATAAACAAGGCGATAATGCTAGAGGTGGTAGATACTCTTGAGTATGGGAGAGAGCTAACTCTAGGGGCAGAGAATCCTGGTAGTCATAGACTTTGTATGAAAATGCAAACAAGGATAATGAATGTTGCTATTGTGGCAAGTATGTCCACATTACTAAAGAATGTTCGAAAAAGCAAGCAAATCAAAGAGGCAAATAGTAAGGTCAATATGCCTCGTCCAGTCATTTAGATGTTATGCTAATGTAGTTTATGAACTGTAAGACACTAAAAGATGCATGGTATATCTAGTTGAGATATTATGGTACTACTACAAGTGCAAGAAAGATACAACTAAAATAGAGATTCAATACCATGGAGAGGAAAGAATGTTCTATTCAAGATTATGTAACAAAGATCAAAACCATTCTAGATCAATTCGCAACTATTGTAACTAAAGTAGAGGATAAGGATTTGGTTGCACTGACCCTGAAGGGTTTAGGACCTAAATACAAGTCATTTAACACATCTATTTTAGTGAGATCTGAAATGCCATATTTTAATGAGTTAGTCTCATTACTTATTCATGAGGAGGTGAAATCGGATTTGACTACTAGCTCAAGTAGCTTGAAAAGCAGAGATGTAGTGTTCTACTATAATCAGAGACGCCATGGCAATCGTGGGAGGGGTTTCTTTCGTGGTATAGGGACTAAAAAAAAATGTATCTCAACATATGCAAAATAAATAAGGTGATAATGCTAGAGGTGGTGGATACTCTTGAAGTAAGGGAGAGTTGACGCTAGGGGCAGAGAATCCTGGTAGTCACAAACTTTGTATGAAAATGCAAACACAAACAAGCAAATCAAAGGGGAAAAGAGTGGTGAAAGGTTCTTTGTCATGACTTATATATGGAACAAGGCTACTAGGTAGGAGAAATTAGATGACAAATAGTACATCGATACAAGAGCATCAAACCACATAATATCACATGGATAGTAGTTTGATGAAATGAAAGCAAGTACAAATGGCTATATATGCATTGGAGATTAAACATAGAATGACATAGTTCATACATGAGTTGTTCTGGTGGTCATACCTAATGGTGAAAAGAAGAAATTATATGATGTTTTGCATGTTCCATCAATCACAAAGAATTTGTTATAAATTGTCTAGATGGATAAGGAAAACTTGTAAGTACACTTTAACAAAGATGTATGACTTATAGAGGAATATGGCAAAGGTTAGAAGGTGATTGCAAAGGGACAAAGACATGGTAGAATGTTTACATTGAATGCAAACATTCCTAAAAACTAAAAGTTACAATGTTTGCTCATGATGATATAAATGTTAGAGACATAGATACCTTACATAAATGCATTGGGCACATCAATATACAAAGGCTAAATAATATGTAGCATAAGGAGATTGTTTTGGGTCTGCAAAAATTCAAATATGCCAATTTGGGATATGCATGTTTAGCATGTTAGTTTGAAAAATAAGCTTGGTTTTCCTCTATTAGATATACATGGAACAATAGTAGACCCTACAACTTGTTTACTTGGATGTATGCAGATTTTAAATGTCATGCAGAGAAAGAGCTCAATTGTTATGTATGATGCTTATTATGATCTCATGGTGGTGGTGAATACGTGTTAAAGGATTTGACAGGTACTTGAGTGAGCATGGGATCAAGATACAATTGACATACAGTAATACTCCATGGAGTGGCTGAATGGGAAAATAGGGTCATTATGGAAGCAACCACCAGGGCAATGCTAAATGAGAAAGATATGCCTCTCTCATGGGCAGAAGTAGTTCAAACTGATGTTTATGTTATGAATTGGACACTTGTAGTAGGTGGCATACATGAGAAGAAACCATATGAGAAACTTTATGGATTTAAGCCTGATATTAGACATTGGAAAGTGTTTGGTAGCATTGCATATGTGCTCTTATCTGATGAGAAACATAAGAAACTTGATCCAAAAATAGTAAAGGTTGTATTTATTGGTTACTCATAGGAATGAAAGTCTTATAAATGCTATGTTCCATCTATTCATGAAAATTTGATTATTCATGATGTGGTATTTGATGAGCTAGCATCTTGGTATGGTTCTAAAAAAGTGTTGAGAGTGGAAAAAGACTAAATTTTTGACTACAATTGTTGATTTTGATGGATTTTGAGTGATGATTAGTTGTTTTGGAAATGTTTGAGAGTGTTTCGGATGATATTGATCATATTTTGGAAGCTCATGACGATTCTTAGTGGAAATATGAAGCTCTTAGAGATGTTCTGAGAGGTTCTGTTGAGGTTCTGATACCTTGTGTTTAGCTTTTGTTTTGTTCTGATTTTCTTCTATATGAAGCATGGATTGATGATTGATAAAGGTTGAAATATTTTGAAAGATTATTGAATAGTTTTTGATAGTTTGGAATGGTTTTAGTATGAGTTATGAGGTTCTACTATTCTCTGTTGACCATCTATAATCCTGTGTAGACCTATAGAGCCTCTGTCTCTGCTGTGTTCCCATTCTATTATGTTTTGTAGATCTTTTATAAGTGTTCTGTGGAATGAGGGTGTGACTTTGGGAAATTTTTCTACCTTTTTGAAAGAATGAATCTAAGTTAAAGAGCTAAAACAAATGGAAGAAGTAGTTGTTGAAGACTCAAGAGCAGACTGGAGTGAAGTGGTAGTGAGCTATGAAGAGACACTGTAGTGGATCTAGTGCCCTTTCATACCTCCTATGTCTCTTGGGAGGTACATCCAAGACCTAATAAGGATTATTGAGAGTGATTATTGATTATTTTATAAAGGAGATGATGCACTATTGATTTAGAGAGAGAGAGAGTCTCAGAGATAGTCGATTCTATCAAAACAATGTGTCTATCTATGAGAGATTGAGATAGAAAAATATGACAACAATGAAGATAAATAATATGTGATTATTTCCATTAAAAAATGGTGTATTATTTTGTGTTTCTTGTTCTATTGATGGATTTCATGAAGATGTTGAAGATTATGGCTGATTCTATTAAATCCGTGGGAGATATCTACTATGATATTGCATGAAGTTTTGTTATTTTCCTTGTTGTGGTTCTCTAAAGAATGAAACAAAAGCTTGTTGATGTTATAAGATAGATTTTCTTGCAGTAGAAACCTCTTTTCATTGGTGATCCTCTTGGGGCTCCATGTTTTTGGTGCATAGCCGAGGAAACTTGCCATCAACAAGCATTAGAAGAGGCTGAAAATGAAGGAAATGGCATTACCAAGAAGAGGAGAATTCAATGGATGCTTGAAAATTTCCTTCTTCCACTAAAGAGTTGGAGATTCTTATTGCCAAAGCCACTTTCTACAAGAAATTCATCCTACAATGGCGGAAAAATATTATCATCATGATGCAAGCTCTAGGTGGTAGACTATTTCCTCTTCCTGTTGAAGCAACAAAGATGTGCATCTTGGTGATACATTGTTTGGGAACAAAATGAAGAGTAGAAATAGAGAGAATGACCATCCATGGAAGATTTGGCATTCATTGAGAAGTTTCTAGACAACATCAAGTGGGAGATTGTGAAGAAGCTTTAGGAGCCGTGGTCTGTGGAGGTTTACAAAAACAAGAAAGAAAAGAGTTGGAATTTGCTCATGGATGCTCAACATAAGATCAAAGAGGCAAGATTTTTGGATAGCTTGATTGTCTCAGATGTCATAAAAATGCTTTAAAAGCTCCATATGTTTGAAGATATAACAACCCTTGGTATGATGTAACCCCAAATGGCCTTGAACTCTTTTATTGACTCTATAAGCATCAACCAATAGTAATAAATAGGTAAGAAAGTGCCTATATGATAACCATTTATCCAATTTTTAATTTGTGATCTTAATCTTATCTTTTATTCTACAACTAATCCTTCTTTGCAGTCATAAGCTACACATTTATGTCCCTCCATAGTTGTACTTTTGCATCAATTCCTCCTTGGAGATTCATTACTTTAGCCATCATTTAGGACTTTAATCACTTATTACTTTTCATAATGTTGGGATGTATATGTGTTGTATCATAGAAGTATCCAAAAGAGAAAAAGTATCCTTAACACAATTTACATGTTTTATGCTTGATTTTTAAACACTTGCGTGTTACTATTAATCTTTTACATTAGTATATGCATGCCTATTGCTTCATAAATACACTAGTCTATTTAATATAATTAATGTATAACATATAGCTTTGTTTGTGGTAAAGCCTTATGGATGGCTAAGTAGAAAAAGTTAATGTACTATCTATTGGCTTTCTTATGCATGTGTTAAGTGAATCGTATTTAAATTTGCATTTATTTACAGATATCAAGTAAGTAAACACTATTTAAACACTTTTATAAATGTGCTTATAAAAGTGCCTATCATAATGCTTATAACATGTTTATAGACATGCTATCCTCTGGTATTGAAAAAAGCTAGGGAGGTACTAGTTTGAGAAATGTTTATAGACATGTTATCCTCTGGTATTAAAAAAAGCTAGGGAGGTACTAGTTTGAGAAATGTTTATAGACATGCTATCCTCTGGTATTGAAAAAAGCTAGGGAGGTACTAGTTTGAGAAATGTTCATTTCTTTAATTTTGCAAATTTTATAGTGTCATTTGCAAAAAAATCAAAGATACAAAAAATGGTCACGCACAAAAGTATTGCTCTCACCACAACATTTTATGGATAACTATTGCTCCAATTATAAACAAATGAAAAACATAAATATGTAAAACTAAGCTCGCATAAGAATATATTTCATACTCTTTGCATATATCATGTTCTCTACAATACCAAAAAGATAAACATGAATTTTTTAGTTTGGGTTTCATCTATTAATAGTATTTCTCATGAAACCTAAGCATAGCCTAGCGTAATCTACCCAAGTCTAACCTTAGTGAACTATTAGTTATGCCGGCCTGTGAGGATCTTAGATGTTAGGGAGAGACAACTGAGATCCAAAACCTTGAGAGAATGCCTCGTTGAGTGGAAAAATTATCCTAAGGAGGATGCTTCTTGGATGGATGAAAGCACTCTCAACCAACAATATCCCTAGTTCATCTCGAGATGAGGACATCTCCCTTCCTCCAAGGGGGAGAGAATGTAATATTCCCGTTTGAAAAATATTACAAAACCAACCTCGCGTGCACCATAAACTCATGCAAAGATTATCTTCAGTGCCGGTAGTTAATCTATAATCGCACGCGAGAAATGGAGAACTCCGCATTGGCAAACCAGGACTGAGGTTCAAAACCGCATAAACCGCGGGAAAACTCCCTCTTGGGAGGAGGTTAAGTGGATAAAGGTGGAATTATTGCAAATTTTTTTTACTTATCTTCCCCATCCAATGCGTGGCTAAGGGAAAGGGAATGGCTAGGTGGGAGAGGTGGTAACTAAGGGGGAGACGTGGGCTGCATGCACAGCCCACGTGGGGGAGGTCCCCTCTCCCCCTGCTGGACTATAAAAACCCACCTTAAGGGGGGGTAAGAAAGGGTGTTGAAGGAGGAGAATCTGCCATGCGCCACTAGTCGTGGAGAACGCCATCCTCACGCCACCGCCTGGCGCTTGACAACCGCTGCCAGCTCCGCCATAGGCTATCACGCCGCCACCATCCCCTGTCAAGTCCACCCTACTTCCTCCCACAAACGGCATCATCTATCTCCACGCCCTTACGTAGCTGTCAAAAGCTTCATAGAAGCTTCACTAGGAAGATTCTAAGGGGCTTCTCTAAGCCCCCCTTCCCATTAGATCCACCACAAGCCCATTCCTAGCTTAGATTTAAAGTCCCCTTCCCGCAAGGCCCCCATCAAACCCATCCCTAGCCCCGGGCTTTGAAGAGAAGAAAAGGAAGCCTATAAGGCCTCTTCCCACCAATCATCCCTACCCCCAGGTCTTTGAAGAGAAGAAGAGGGGCTTTCTTTCTTGGCTCAAAGGACAACCCACTTATTATTGAGTTTTTTCTATGGGTTTTACTAAACTTGCAAATACATGAGATTTCTCATGGTGATGTTCAATTCAGTTCTGTCCGAATCAAAACACACCTGGATCTTGAGAAAAGTGTTTCTGATATTTATGACTTCCTCCAATCTTTGAAACCTTAAAACTTCGAAACTCCATTTTATTATTGCTAAATATACTTCTATTGCTTCTCTTTCATGCATATTCATAGCTTGAAAATCCAAACTTTGAATATCTTGTGAGAAAATATACATTTAGCTTATCCTTCAAGTGCATCAATTCATCAAAGCCATATTTTAGAAATCATCAAGTCTGTATTTTAGATCTCATATTATGTTGAATTGTGAAGATTGAAATCCATTATTCGCATCTCAAAAAGTGTCCCTGTGGCGAGTGACATTTACAAACCCCCTCGTGCAAATTGCATGCAACACCACATTGACCTACAAAGTATTTATTTCGTTAGTGCATTTAGATATAAGAAGGTTTAATCTTATTAAGATTAACCTTATTTTTAAATTCCACTCCCTCAAGATCTGCAAGTAATTCCATGGATTTATTTTTCCCTATTCTTACGATCTTGTAGGGACTATCCCATGTGGACTCAAGTTTTCCTGCAAATAGTTCTCTATGTGCATCATAATATAGAACTAATTGTTCCTTCTTAAAGGTTTATTTCTTTGCTTTTAAATCATGCGAATGCTTCATCCGACACTTAGCCACTTTTTGGTGCAATTGACCTTGCCAATTGAGCTCATCCAAGTGGGCCAAAGTCATAAAACGCTCGAAAAGGGCATCCTCGTCACCCAAATAATGTTTGATTGCAAATCTTATAGTTTCCAACTCAATCTCTAAGGGAAAAACACACTCCTTCCCGTAGGCTAGCTCAAACGAGGTGTGGCCAATGGATCATTTAAACGTCATGTTATACGTCCACACTGCCACATATAATTTTGTATCCCAGTCTTGCTTCTTTTTAGACACTATTTTTGATAGAATACCCACAAGTTATTTATTTGTGCTTTCAACTTGCCCATTCGCCTGGGGGTTATAAAGGGTTGTCTTATTATGCTTAATTTTCTATGCTTGAGTCAAGCTTTCAATCACCTTTTTTAGGAAATGGGTTCCACGGTTGGATACTAATTATTTTGGTGGACCAAATTGACATATAATTTGCTCTAGTAGGAAAATGATAGTCTCTTTTGCATGGTCCTTCCTCTTTGCTCCTACTTCTGACCACTTTGTAAAATAGTTAGTCGCCATTATGATATATCTCTTCTACGTAGAAGAAGAGGGGGCAATAGGACCCACAAATTCGATGTGCCACTTCTCAAATGGAAGTATAGCCATAATCAGAGTAAGTGGTTGCTTCCTATTCTCCCTACTATCATGTGTTGACAAGTATCACATCTCTTGAAATACTCGAATGTGTCCTGGAAAATGGATGGCCATCAATATCTGGCTCTTAAAGCTTTTTGGACAGTCAGCTATCCAACAAAGTGCCCTCCACAAGTGGAGTCATGGCACTCTTCCAAAACGAATGGAACCTCGTCAGGCATCACAAATCGGTGATAGATATCATAAAACCCCTACCGATATAGTGTTCCTGCGATCAAAGAAAATTTCAATGCCTACTATCTAATTTTTCTCTTTTTTAAATTTTGATAAACCGGCTCCAGTCTCTCCTATGGATAGGTAACATGCAATAGCAGCATACCAAGAGGGGATCGCAACTGTATCAATTTTAAACATTTCCTCAATATCACTTCCTTCAACTAAAGTCTCTTTCAGCTCCCTGAAATCCACCAAGCATTCCACAATACCCTGTAACCTTGGTGGCTTACTCCTAATCTCATAATCAAGTTCTTGCAAAGTGATTAATCACATTTCTAAATGATCCAATGGCTATAGCTTGTTCATCAACAATCTAAGCCCCTCCGCCTTTGTATAGAAAACTACCTTCTCATAGAAGATGTAGTGCCTGAATTTTTTAGTCGCAAATACCATTGCAAGGCAGAACTTCTCCATGTAGGTATAGTTGATCTTTGATATATCCAACTTCTAACTAGCAAAGGCTATCGGATGATACCACTTTTCCTTCCACATTTGGGCTAAACAACAGCTAATATGATGCATGGTGGCTGTCAAAAATATGTAGAATATTTTGGCCCTTTTAGATGCTTTTAAAAATGGTGCTTTTACTAGCTCATGTTTCATATCATCAAAAGCTACCTTACAAGGGTCGCTCCATTTAAATAAATAGCTAGAGGATAATAGATTCATTAGTGGCAATGTTCTTTCTACCAGGGCATTTATGAACCTCCGATAGTACCCTACAGATGACAGAAAGTTGTCTACTTCTTTTGAAGTGTGTGAAGGACTCATGGGGACTATGACCTTGATCTTTTCACCATCAGTCATGATCCCTACTGAACTAGCCACATGTCCTAGCAATAGCCCATAAGGCACCCCAAATATGCACTTCCGTCGGTTAAGAGCTACGCAAAATTGCCTAAGTTGCTCAAAACACTTCTTTAAAATAATCAACGGCCTTTCTCTTATGGTGGTTATCCCCAAGTCATTGATAAACACTTTCAACTATTTTGGGGAGATGTCATCAAAGGTCTTGTTTATTGTTCATTATCATAAACCACGTGCATTGCATAAATAAAAGATCATCACATGGTACACAAAGGTACTGAAGATAGTAATGAAAGTTTTTTTCAGCTTATCTACTTCTAAAATTTCCATTTGGTTATATCTTATCAAGCAATCCATAAATAAATATATCTCCCTACCCACTATCTAGTCCAAAATCTAGTCAATAAAGGGCAATGGGTAGTAGTCCTTAACTGTCTACCTATTCAACTCTCTAAAGTCTATGCAAAGCTAGATTTGATTATTTTTCTTATTCTTGATAACAATAGGTAAACACCATTCAATGTGTTGAACAGGGGAGATCAAACCACCTTATCACAATTTATGTAACTCCTCGAATAGCCCATCCATCAGTTCAAAAGGCATGCACCTTACTTTCTGATGCACAACACGGCTACCTTCCTTTAGAGGAATGCTATGAACAACCAGGCTAGGAGGAATATCTCTCAGTTCATCATAACTCCATGCAAAAATGTCACGAAACTCTTGGAAAAGGGACACATAGTCCTCCCTTTCTTTTGGACTGAGCATGGATCCTAATTTAATTGGTGGCGGATTATTTGGCATACCAAGATCTAGCTCAATCACATCTGTCTCTCTTATTCAGACTTGAGCTTCTATTGGCTCATTTAGAGTTACTTGATAGATGTCCTCCATACTAGACCCTTCTTTGGAATTATCACTTGATGATGTCTCACTAACAAATACATCTTCTAATGTCTCTAATTCCATAGAGGATAGAGGAGCTCTCTCGCTTTGAGGAGACCCAAGGTAAGCATCTACTACCACATGATTGGCATCTCTACCAAAAATCAAAGGACCACCATGTATATCAACTTCACAATCGGATCACAAGATCCATGGCATTCCTAATAATACTTGATAGCTTGGCCATTCTACCGAACCTGATAAGCCTAAAGTCCACAACGCATCCACACTAGCAACGATCACAAGGAATTTGGTAATACAACCTTCAGTTGTCTTAAACTATCCTCAGCCATTCATAAAATTGTGGAGGCATCTTTTTGGATTGATAGACCCAGTCTCTCAATCAATTTTGAGCTCATGATGTTAACACATGATATTGTATCTACGATAGCATGATTCACTAATATTCCATCAACGTAGGCTGCAACCCTTGGGCAATGTTTTTCAACATGCTTCCACCAATCATCTCCTATTTGCACTATGCCCAAAGGTTCTACGATATACCTAGTATATAGGATCTTTTTAAACTCCTTTTGCACTCCTGGAGATAGCTTAATGAGCTACAAGAGATTCATGGTTGGTCTAACTTCACAAAGAGAGCTTGAAAAATCAAATTCGTGATAATTTGCTAGAGCTCTCTTCTCTTGCCAGAACATTCTCTCTTTTGGTCATTAAACTGGCTTAAGTGCTTCCTTCTTAGCTTTCACCTTTCTCCTTGGTAATTCTTTATCCTTCTTGGCGTCAACTTTACTCTCTAGGGGTTTTAAAAGGTCCCCCTTCCATGCCGGGATTAAGAACTTGCGTCCCTTTGTTGTCTTGCTTAGTGTTTCCATCGAGAGGTTTTACATTGTCTTTCTCACCTTCTCTACCCTTTTGACCTCTCATAATGGCTTGCACATTAGAAGCTTCAATGCCATAACTCTTGAAGGTGCACCCTCTTTAGGGCATCTAATTCCTATCAGATTCTATTGTTTCTTAAGGAAACTTACGTTAATGGCTATTAACCGATATTGTTCAGAAATCATGTCAGTGTAGTGCTTCATCATATCCTTAACTTTGCCAAGGACATTCAATGCACTTGACTCATATCCATGATTGTCTATGCATCATTCCATTGACTTAACAATTTTATTAGGCATTGGTTGCTAACTCATAGGAACAACATTAGGGTTCGATGCTTGGCCTCCAACATTTGGTGGAGCCATCTGACTAGCCATAGGCATAGTCACCATGGGAAGATCTAGCAATAAAGATACATTTTGGACCATGCTTCCTCTCACATTTGGATTAGTCATAGTAGCTATCCCTTGACTTCCATCACCATTGGTCAATGCCATACATTGCTTATAGTTGGGATTCTACTTCCTGTGGTTGTCTAATGGCAGTGTTTATATCCAACAAAATGACATTACTTAGCTCCACGTGAATATTGAAATCCATACCATGTAAAAAATATTGCAGTTCTGCTGGGATAGGGATAGAGGCTTGCAATTTGTGAAAGACTTCTTTTAACTTCTTGACATATGCTCGGATATCCTCATGTGGCTGTTCGATGTGGCACATTTAGTACACATAGCCAATATTAACCACCCCTTTCAGGGGCAAACTTCCTTTAAAAGGCTTTAAAAAACAAATCAATAGTGGTTATGGTTTTGGCTTCTAGGCCGTGGTACCATATGGCAGCTCTTTCTTTGAGAGTCATGTTAAAGAACATCATTAAATGTCCTTCATCTTGGATAGGACACTTGAATATCAACTTCTGGAATTCATTCATGTGCACTTCCGCATCCTCCTCCACTAGCCCATTAAAGATGGGCACGGGGAAATCCACCATTCTAGTAGGTATAGCAATAGGTTGTGCCTCCATGGTAACAACCAGATTTGCTACTACACGGGTTCGAATAACAAGAACTAGAGCTCCACTCGACGTGGAGTGATTAACTAGAAGGGGAGAAGAACTAGAGCTTCCTCCCCCTAATGGACTGTGTGTGCCAAGCTAGGGGTATTAAAACCTCCCCCTTGTAAAGATATCAATCACTACTTTGTGGAGAGTATCTTCTGTTTATCTCAACCTGCCATTCGGCTTGTTTAGCCCTTTCTTGCTTTTGGAGCTCCCCTTGACAGTTTCGTGAGTCTAGCTCACTAATTTCTAGCATACACTAGAAAATAGGTCCCAATCGACCAAGGCATAGAAATTGCCACTTGTAGACAACTCCTTGCAAATGCACCACCTTTTGGGACCTAAAACGGGCCCGACACTAGGTATAGGCACTAGCTAGGTCTCTAACACTCACAAGACAACCCCACACGGCCTTGCAACCAAGAGCGTCCAAGGGACATACTGCCCTAATTGCTAATGTAGATCTTGTGTTTGTAATAGAACATAGTCCAGCAATTGTTCTTCTTACTTCTCAGAGGGAGATCCCACACATCTTGGTGTAGTACACCAATGTAATACAAACATAAAGGAGACACCCCTCCGACTGAATGCCATGGCCCCACTGCAACTCTCCTACACCGAGAGGATTGGCCCCTGATATGTTGCTCTGACATAAAGAACACATGAACAATCTCTACTCTTATATATTTTGAACGATCTAGGAGATTTGATATTTCCTTACCAAGCTTATACCACAAAACTCTTCATCTACCCTATAGCTCGGATTTTCTTTCACACTCCACATAGATCATGTAATTGGCGATCAATCGCTATGTATCCAGGAGTTACCATGTTATATGCATAATGCAATTGTGGATGACCATTGTGCTCAAGCATTTTTATTATTAGAAACCAGCTAGGTGAAGTGCAAAAACAATCCAATTATTTTTCAACTAATCCTATGTGCCGCATTGATAGAGACTAGGACTGAATTTCTTCGTGCTACTAGTCTCCTTAATTCAAACGATAATCCATTCTATATGTTGTGCATAGACAAATAAATCAGAATTTGAAACATTTTCAGCAAGTAACCACTTTCACAAACCCTCTTCCCTCCTACCGGTTAGGTTTTGCATTCGTTGGGTAGGTGTAGGGTTCAATTTTATGTACTTTTCCATATAAAAATTTATAAAAACACACTATAACATAAAAATAAGGCTTGAATGAGACTTAATCCTCATTCTCCAGCCTTGTAATGCACTCACAAACATAAAATGCATTTTTTCCTAAATTTTTTGTGTAAAAACTAAATTTTATCTTTTTTTTCATTTATTTCTTCATAAAAATGAGATATTTCAAGATTATGAGTTGTTACTAATCAAAGACACTCAACATTACTTTCATATGAGTTTCTGTCCCATATAACCCCAAAACACTCAACAAAAACCTCAAAATCCATTATTTTTCTAAAAATTGTAACTTGTAAGTTTTGCAAGAAATTATTATATCATTGTATTTTTTAGTTTTCCTTCATATTTCGGAGAAAATGCAATATATGAAAAATCAAGAATGAAAAAAATCAAGCACTTTCTTCAACCATTTTTCGTAAAACAAAAGAAGTGCTCACTTATGCATAGAAACTACGATTTCGAGGTTGCCAGCTCATAGATGGAAGCACGCTTCTTCTTTGTTGTTGACTCACTCTCTCAGCCTGATATACATCCTCCATCGCTCCAATATCATCGTTTTCTCTAGATTCTTCATCACAACCCTCTCCCTTCTCTCTTGAATTGATGCATACGAACAACTGCAAAGAGGAGAGAGAAGAGAGGAGAGAGAAAGACTAAAAATCACATTCCCTAACCCTCCATGAAAAAGGACAAGATTACAGCCATCTCCTTCCTCTCTCTATTTGGACCGAGAATATTTCTCTCTCTCTCTCTCAACTGATGTAAATCAAAGAGACAGCGATCTAATTTTAAGAGGGCGCAAAAAAAATTTGCACCCCCTATTCCTCAGTTTTTCTATTAATTTGAGGCTTCTTATTAAGCCTAAGGTTAAAACCTCTAAAATAACCAATTCATCTCTTTGTGTTCACACTATCCCGCAAGTGGATATTTTGATTTTGGGTGGGCAAACATGCTCGGATTCGAGATCCGTCTAGACAAATGGCTTCATGACATTGAAATATATAAACTTGGGACCCGCCACACATTTTTGGCTCCCGTATCCAATAGCTGCTTCTTTATAAAGCCAAACCTTGCAGGGATTAAATGGGGGGTCAAATGACCTCCGATCGATGAATTGAGACTTGCGTTGGATTCTTGATATCAAAATGCATCTAGGAAAACTCCAGCATGACCATTTTCCATTGTTTGATTTTTCATGAAAATTTTGTATTTGGCACTTCCTAAGTACTTCTTGCTCAAAAAACGGCCTCAAATGCTTCAAGCACGGCTCAAAATCGACTCCTAGAATCTAGCTCTCAACGTTTCAGCCACAACTAAATTTCATTTTATGTTAGTACTTTTCCATGGTATTACAACTTTAGCATGATCGTTGGTTGATGCCATGGCTGCCACGGGTTCCAACATGCATGTTGCATATCCTCTAGGTTGATAGATGGTTGTGCACAATGTTTCTTGAATAGAGACCGAACCTCTGCCCTTGCCATCATACTAGAGGACGGACTACCGACTAGGTGCTTACTTTCCACGTTATATATAAGTCATCTCTTGTAGAGGATTCAATCTCTATATAATTAATTAGGTCTATTAGGAGATTTTGAATAGGGCACACCAAGTATTTGAGAACCTAGGCAAAACCCATTTTACAAATAGTTTAGTGTAGCCCTAATAGATGAGATTATAGAGTTTAAGTCCCTTTTGGGCCAAGGTTTAAAAACTGCCACTTATTAGTGGCTCCCGACAAATGCACAACCTATTTAGACTAAAAATGGGCCCTGCTCCCAACAAAACTTTGCATTTGGCTACTTTTGAAATCCAAGGGATATCCTTCTCCACACTCCTAAGAGGGAGTCCCTATACATATTGGTGTAGTACACAACGTAAACACATACAAAGGGAGGGCCCTCAACTAATTATTGTGGGTCTGCTATAAGAGTTATCCTACACCTCAATGATTAGCCCTAAGATGCGTCGTGAACACATAGAACACATTCAACATATAAGAGATAATAGATAGTCCTCATTGAATATCCCCCAAGGAACCAAACCTCTAACCCTACACCTTAGGGGACCTCACATTCTCAATGTAGGTCATTTCTCATAAAAAGCAAGTGCTATGCATCTAGGATGATACCATATGTGCGTGCAATGCAATTGTGTATGACTACCATACTCAAACAAGTTTATTCATTAACAACTAGCATTGTAAAAGTGCAAAAACAATTCTTTTCATGTCTTTCTTCTAAATCATGACAGCTATGTTGCTTAGGGCTAGTATTGAGCATCCTCATACTACTAGACCCTTTTAATTTTAGACAACAATGTACCCTAGATGTGATGAATCATAATACATCATAATTTAGAGTATTTCAAACACTTAACAACCCCCTTCTCCCTACCATTTAAAGTTATATATTCCGGTAGGTTTAAGGCATTATGTTCATGTATGTTTCTTTCACGAAAACAATAAAAACCCACTTTAACATAGAGATAATGTTGAATTAAGGCTAAGCATCATGCTTTAGCTCTATCATACATTCACAAACATAAAACCTTTTTTAAATAGATATAAAAAATCTATTTTTATTAGTTTTTGCTATTTATTTATAGATAATTACTGATAATTACTAATTTATTAGTTTAGATTGATTAATATTATTGAGAATGATTTTCTTATCATATTTCAACCCATAAAAACACTATACACATGATAAAATTGCAATATTGCGGATTTTACATTTAGCATAAAATTATTATGCGACTGATTTTTCTTGATTACTTTAGCATTGCTCATAAATTAGAGCATTCTTAACCAAATACAATCATTTTCAACCATTTACAATAAGATTTTATCATAAAACAATGAAATCTATGACTTACGCATGAAATCAGGTCTTATGATGTACGTATTTTGTAATTGGAGGTCTGCTGATGCTTCCCAATAGCCGTTGCACAATCCTTCCCACCCTGATCTACGCTTCTTTGCACTCCCACATCGTCACACGATCAAAATGTTTCATCTCATCTCACCCCCTTCTCTCAAACATTAACCCATATAAACTTACAACAAGAGGAAAGAGGAGAGAGGAGAGAGAAAGACTAGAATCAGATCTCTTCATTTAATGCATAATTTTTTGATCAATTTATAGTGATGGATGGTGAAGACGTTGAGTATCTTGCTGCCCTCTCCATTTCTCTTAGTTCCACCGGATGAAAATGCATTTTTTAATCATTTTTTGGGATGCAAAAAAGGCGCCCCCCCACGCGTTTCATATTTGTGCCCTTTGGATTCTCATTAAGCCTTAAACAAGGTTTACGCTTTAAACACAATAACTAGTTCAAAATTTTTCATGTTCACACTTAGCAAAGTGGATTTTCACTAAACGGAGACCCAAACGGACTCAGATTCAAAATCGGATTGGTTGGCCAGCTTCACATAATCAAAATCTATAAACTTGGCCTTTGCCATACAGTTTATGGCTCATGAATCACATAACTTCTTTATAATGTCAAACTTTGCGGGGATAAAATGGGCGGTCAAATTGACTCCAATTGACGAACTGAGACTTTCATTGGGCTCCTGACATTAAACTCCATCTAGGAAAACTCCAACTCATCGATCCACAATGGTTTTTTTTTGCATTAAAAATTGGCATTTTATAGCTCCCCGAGCCACTTTTCCACTCAAGAACAGGCTCTAAAGAATCCACTCTCATGCCCAAAAGTTGGAGAGACTCTATAGTCTTAAACAAGGAAGCATTGTGCTCATAGTTCTAACACGATATGATCGATGCCCGAAAGTTGGAGAGTCTCTGTAGTCTTAAATAAGGTGATGCTACACTCTTGTTCTATATAGCTTAGTTTAAGGCCTTGAGCGAATGGATGTTTTCAAACACACAACCCGTTGGTGAGGTGTTGCACTCTCTATATGTGCAAGGATTTAACTAGGATATCCATAAAGCTCTGGCTTCAAAAAATCTATTTGATTGTAACATGAAGTATTTCTACCAACAAACTAGTTGCATTGAGATGTTTTTGGCTAAAGAAAAGTCAAGAAAAGGAAATAATATCAACTACTAAAACCATTGATA
Source organism: Lygodium microphyllum (assembly GCF_053477565.2). Lineage (NCBI taxonomy): Eukaryota > Viridiplantae > Streptophyta > Polypodiopsida > Schizaeales > Lygodiaceae > Lygodium > Lygodium microphyllum. Next base: position 5,741,278 of record NW_028229514.1, on the reverse strand, counting down.
AACCATGTCGTATAGAGTCGAGTGACTTTAATATGGATTTAGACCTAGAGAAAGAGAGTAGCAATGAGGAGGAGAACTCTAAGGATGACAATTTTCGAAGCTCACAAAGTCCAAAAAGAAGGTCAAGTGCCACAAACCCTCATAAGGCATTCAAAAACCTATAGCTAAAACCCTCGGGTATACATTCGAGCTTTGATTTAAGCTTAGGAAATTTGACATTGGTTGTCAATTACTTCATTGAATGCTTCAAAGGTCTATGACCTTATGGGCTTGAAGATTTTATTGGGTCTTATGCTCTTGGCTTTGTACTTGATGTATCTTGGATGCTTGGATGTCACTCATATGAGGATTTGAGCTTTGTTTACTTCTCTGGCATCTGACTTTTGTTCCAATGGGAGCTTCTTACTTGATACTTGGATGTTACATTGAGCTTTGGATTTTATTCATAGTTGAGCTTGAGCTACTTCAACTTCTGCTCATGTTCTATAGAATTTTGAATTAATTACGAGAGAAATTCCCTCCATTTAATGCTATTTTAATCATTGTTTGTGGATAGCTCATCATTTGGTCCGTACATCTTATTTTTAGCTTGTTTTGGCACTAATTTTGGGACTATTTGCAAGTGTTACAGCAACTTGTTTGGTCTGTATTGTGCCTCTTTTTCCTATAGTAGTATGTTTGGTCATTCAAATGATAGTGCCATCTTCAACATTGAAAAGTTGGATGGTAGCAAGTAGACTTTTGGAAAACCCAAATTTGGTAGGTTTAGATGCAGAAATCTCAAAAAAGGCTAATCAAGTACAAAAGCATTAAGCCTGAAGGTCAAGATCAAGATGTGTGGGATGACTTAGATAAGCTTTGTAGGTCCACAATTTTCCTCTCCCTCGAGAAGTAGCTTTATTTTAATGTTATCATAGATGGGTAGTTTGCATGGGATCTTTGGGAGAAAATCCGTAATCTCTATGATAATGAGCATAGCTGTGCTTCTCAGATGTATAGGCTAAAGCAGCTTATGGACTTTCTATGAAGGAAGATACTAGTGTTTCTCAACATTTAAGCAAGTCTTATGCCATCATTGGCCAGGTGTCATCATAGGATATTGACTTTGAGGACAATCTTCCACATTTTTTCTTGTTGGTCATGCAGCCTAAGTTTTGGGACACATTTTTTACTACTATGTGTGTAAATATGCGTGAGAACGGACTTAAATTTTTTTATGTAGAGGATGCACTCTTTACCAGAGGAGATAAATAGGAAGAACATGTATGCTTCTCATACTTCTCATGCTTTGATTGTTTGGGGTCATCGTGATGGTAAGAGCAGGAATGATTGTTGTTGTAGAGACTTACAAAAGTCTCATTCTAAGTCTCTGGACTCCTATCACAGTATGAGTGCATCTGTCCATTTGGAAAATGACTTGGTATTATAGACAGTTGGTATTGGTGATATGTGATTTGCATAATGCTCAATATGTAGTAGCTCTTACAAAGAGTTTTATTTCTACCAGCACACTGGATGATGAGGGTTACTTTGTTTATTTTGGGGATTCTTCTTAGAAGATCACCCATGGGAACCTTGTTCTAGCACATGGTGCCAAGTTTGGCACTTTATATCCCTTTGTTGTAACTGGATCCACAAATCATGTTTTTCTATAGTTACTGTTTGTAGTTAGCTATAGTTTCACATGTATCTCTTTGGCATTGTCGTCTTGGGCACATGTCCTTAAAGAGAATGAAAATTCTTACTCATTTGTAGTATCTTTTGTCCCTTGACTATAAGTGTTTTGTGCCATGTGATCATTGTTTTGTATGCCAAGTAAACATGTAGTATGCATAAGAAGTTTGGCACTCTTTCTATGCATTCTTTCTATGCATGAGTAAGTCTCTCGCTCTTGTTCATTCTAATGTTTGGGAACCTATGCCTTGTCATGCATTAGGAGGCGGGAAGTACTTTATCACATTCATTGATGACTACTCACATAAGGTCTAAGAATATTTGATAGATTTGAAATCTAATGTTTGGCTACCTTTTAATGTTGGCTTGCATTGGTTGAGAACTAGTCTAGGTATAGGCTGAAATGCCTATAGCCAGATAATGGGAGTGAGTATGTCTCTAAAGCCTCTAAGGAGTTTGTGAGATGAGAGGGTTATCAAGTGTTAGGTAACTTCCCTATACATCACATCCTAGAATGGTAGCAATGTACACTTGATCAATTGATCTCCTTGTAGTACTATTAACTTCAAGTTGTAGAGAGGTATGGTATAGAAAACCTCCCTTTGTATGCTCATTTGCGTGTCTTTAGTTGTGAGAATTTCTAGCATGTACAGAAGGATAAGTGCACAAAGCTAGATCTTAAATCCGTGAAATGCATCTTTCTTAGTGATAGGGATGGAGGTGAGATGGACTATCGTCTATGGGATCCACAGGCTTGGAAAGTCATCTGTAGACATTATGTAGTTTTCCATGAGAAGAAGATGCATAAGTAGTCTGCAAAAATAGTCAAGATATGTAGGGTTATATTTCAAGAGGAGCCTCCTACTCCTATACAATGAACCAGACATCCTGCAATAGTAAGCGGTGCTCCGATGCCCATGACTATGATGGTAGACAGAATGTCTAAGCTCCTCAGCCTTAAGACACTCTGCTAAAGTTTGAATTTTTATAGAAAAACACATATGGGAGTTGGTTCCTTTGCCTAGTGGAAAGCGTGCATTGCCATGCAAGTGAGCATACAAGTTGAAGAGTACCTCTAGATGGCCCAAGCTTGCCTATAAGGCGAGATTGGTTACTAAGGGTTTTAAATAGGAGCATGGTGTTGACTTCAAGGAAGTCTTTATCCTGTAGTCAAGATGACTATCCTACACCTTGTATTAGCCTTGGTTGCTCATTTAAATCTGGACCTTTATAAAATGGATATTAAGATAGCTTTCTTACATCGGGACTTGCCTAAGGAGATTTATATACAATAGCCTAATGGCTTGGAGGAAAAAGGCAAGCAATACCTAGTGTGTAGATTGAGAAAGAGCCTTTATGGCCTTAAGTAGGCACCTAGGTAAGGGTACTACAAGTTTGATGCTTTTATGCATTCGCAAGACTATACATGTAGTGATATAGATCTGTGTTTATACATGAAGAAGGCTCATGATGGCAATCTTTTGATTTTGACACTCTATGTGGATGACATATTGTTAGGAGAGCTCCTAATGAGTTGGATTTTTTGAAAAGTGAACTCAAGAAGTGTTTCAAGATGAAAAGCATGGGACATGCCTCATATTCTTGGGATGTGCATTATGTGTGATCGTTCTCAGGGGCGCCTTTACTTGTCATAGAAGGAGTATATTCCAAAAGTCCTTAAGCGGTTTCATATGAAGGATGTTAAACCTATTGGTTGTCCTTTGCCTTCTCATGTGAAGGTGAGACAAGTAAATTTTCACCAGTCTGATGAATAGAAGGTTGAGATGGCCAAGATCACTTATGCATCTACAATGGGCATTTTGATATATGCCATGATAGCCACTCATCCTAACATAACTTTTATAGTGGGAGTTATGGCGCTATGTTGTATGGCTATACTTGGTAGGTAAAATTAGGATGCTATTAAGGTATCATGCGATACCTAAGGGGCACAACAGATATGTGTATATGTCATGGTGGCTAGGATGCCGGGTTCATGGGGTATATTGACTCTGATTATATAGGGCATATAGATAGTAGGAAATCACCTCTAGCTATGTGTTTGCATTTGATGGGGATGTTGTTTCTTGAATGTCTAGGATGAAAAAATACATGGCCCTCTCTACCATAGAAGCAAAGTATATTGTAGACATTGAGGCTTACAAGGATGCTCCCTAGGTAGGCTGTCGGGTGGCATACCTTGGTATGACTGATGTGGTCTCTACACTGCATTTGGATTCTATGAGTGTTGTTTGATTGGCTAAGAATCCGGCCTTCCATACTACGAAGATGGAGCACATTGAGGTGGGGTACTACTTTATTAGATAGGTCATTGAGGACAAGTGTGTTGACCTTGTCAAGATCTCAACTAACCAAAATCTTGTAGATCTGCTCACACAAAAAGTCTCTCAGTAGAGAATTTTTCCTTCCTTAGGGAGTTGATGGGCGTTGGATGAGATGACCTCTATTCCTCATCCTATTGTACTCTTTGTACACATTGCACTTTGTCTTTTCTTTTTCTTTTTCCCTCCTCACTCGAGACATGCTCACCTTTAAGTGGAAGGTTGTTGGGGGTAAAGGCACCTATGCATAGTCACTGTGTATTACTATACTAATATTACTTGCACCTACACATTGCAGGTGTGGTCGGTAACCAAGCTGTCACTATCACTTCGTTCTTTATTCTTTCAACATCATTTGAATAAAGGGAAGGACGGTCACACATTGTGACCGTTGGAGCTCCCACATCTTGAATCTCTCTCTCTTGCTCTTTTGCTCCATCCACTGCCATAGCTCACACCTCTCTTGCTTCCACTTGTTCGTGCTTCTACTTAGGCTTCTCCCTTCAGTCTAATGCAACATGTCTAAATTGTGAGCCTCGTTTCTTTTTTTGGCAACTGGGGGAGAGAGAGAGAGAGAGAAAGTACGCTATGAGTAGTGATGACCAGGCCATGCATGAAGCTTATTTGTGGGGAAGGGTATAGGAAGAGAGAGAGAGAGAGAGAGAGAGTAGGCTATGATGATTTCTATTGTGGCAATAAGGAGAGAGAGAGAAAGAGAAGAGATGCAAAGTTGTGACCTTGACCCCTCCCGGTCAGTTGCGCTAAATCCACAATCATATTTATATTGGATATGGTTTTGTCTAAATATGCATATATTAAAAAATAATCATATTTAAATATGCCATAGAACTTGAATATTACTATTTTTTACCAAGAGACTAGTATTTTATCCAACTGTAGTCTTATCTTTAATTTAAATTTTAGTCTCGGTCTTAAGTAAATGTTTCGTAAAATTCCTTATAAGTTCCAACGCTCTAGTTATAGATTAACTTGATTCACAAGAAGATATAAGTTGTTTTTATTTAATGTAGGCCTTCAATATGATTCTCACTCTAATTTTTTATGATTATAGTATGCCTTTAATGTTATTATCATTTGATTTGATAAACATTGAGACTAACAAATTTTTCTTAAAAGTACTTTGGAAAATTCTTCAACTTCCTAATTCTGTTTGCAAATTCACACTTTCTAATAAAGATAGAGATCTCCAATCAAGGTAAGATAGGTGAGTATTTTACTAATTTTTTTCTAGAATTCTTAGTTAAATTTTTACTTACTACTAAGCTAGAATAACAATTTTATTTGTTATTGTCGACGCTTTGAGTATGAGACCTAATATTCATAATATTTTTTATCTTTTGACTCTCTTACTCCCATGAAAGACATCTATGGCACTAACACTAGTTTTTTATCTTATTATAATTGATTGTTTGCTAATAATTAAACTCCGATTGATCCATTGTCTTATACTAGATACTTGGTAAAATTCAAAAAATAAAAACTCATTCAGTTGAAGACATGCAATGGATGATCGCCCATGCCCTTAGTGCTTATCCTATACTACTAGCTCCACATTGAGTAGCTAATAGCAATTGTGGACAATTGCTATCCCACCCTAGGGGTATGATGCTAGGAGGCATAGTCACGGTGGATTCTGTGAGATTTTACGGTGGATTCTATAAAATTTATTTGTTGACCGGGGCTCATACACAAGGCAGATTCCTTGTGCGAGGAGTTAACAGGGACACCTATCCTTTTCGGGTGTCAGATTAATTTAATGTGCATGTGGGTGATTCCACAACGAGTGATTCCACAAAATACATATCAAATTAATAGATGTTTATGAGTTTAGAGTGCGCACTCGAATTAAATTAAGGTTAGAATAGTGTTGCAACCTATTTTAATTATTTGTAGCTGAAGACTGCTAGGTATTCACTATTTTTTGTTTATTTTATTTATAAAAAATTATGAATGCTTCAAATAATGTGTAGAGCAAGTAGCGGTGGCTTTGGGTAGCACTGGGCATTAGCGTAAGTCGAAGTGTAAATTTTATCATTATGATTAGTTATCATAAATATAATCCAAGCATAAATTTCATAATTATGATTAGTTATCTTAAGTATAATATTTGATATTATGTATTTATATGATGTTATATTATTAAAATTCTTACTCTATTTGTAAGTTAGAAGTTTAAACTTCTTTAGTAATAATTAGATCTTTGTCCTTATTACTATTAATTTATCTATTTTTAATATAGATTATTTTAGAATATAAGATTTAAGATATGCTTTTATTGAAATAATCATTATTTATAGAATACCTTGCTATTTTCTTCATGTGATTAAGTATAGAAGGATTTTCTAGCTTTCTTTATAAAAGCAACAAGATCGTGCGCAAAACAGAAGAGTAGGGTGGTGAAAACTGAGTTTTTTCCTTTGTCTCTCATCCAAAATTGGAACTTAGAGCTTCAGGAGTCATTTTGGGAGTTTTGACATGCTCTAGACGCAATGGTGATGATAAAACGTCAAGATTCAGAGCATAAAATTTTCTACAGCAACTGCAACATGTTAAATTATTGGCGACACTAATCACAGTAGGATCAGCCCCCATTTGAACCTGGAAACCATTGTAAACATGCTAAAACTATCCTTGTACTTGCCTGAAATTGTGGGAAGTATTCAGCCTTGAAATGCTTATGTTGGGCACAAACAAGTACATGACATGTTTGGCAGTATATACCTTAGACTTTGTGCATTTGGCATGATTAAAAGGGGTTGAGAATTCATTTCTAGAATGCTTTACAAATCTGAAATTGCAAGCTGAAATCTATCATTGAATGTATGATAGATCATACTTGACAGTTGAAGAGCTATGATGCTTGTTTGGTACATTTATTTTCACAACCACAAATATTTGATAGAAACATATAGTAGGCATCATTTATTCAATCCTTTCATCCACTCATTCAATATCAACCAGGTAAGGAAAATGTAGTAGCCGATGCACTTAGCTGTCATCATTAAATAATATTTATGTCATTTCTACTTCCTCATTAGACACAATGAAAAATACTTATCTTCAAGATTCCGATTTTCATGATGTTTGGGTAAATTTATCTAACAATCAATGGATCCCTACTAATAACTTTTCTATTCCTAATGGTTTTTTGTTTTATGAAAAACGGTTATGTATTACTAAACCTTTTCGTCATTTCATTATGCAAGAAGTACACGAACATCCTTACATGGCACATCGTGTTATCATCTCCACACTTAAAAATTTACATTGTGGTGGTTCGGGACATTGGGATCCCCAACCCAATGCTCCCTAACAATTTGTGAAGTGTGGAAAAGCTCACTTGCAGGTGGGAGGCCTATGCTCCCGAGGGGGGTACGTGTTTTTGGTTTTTGATCACTCGAGCACCTGAGAGGTTAAAGGGCCGAGTGATAAGTGCCCCTATTATGTAGGACGGCTCTGGAAGCTTAGAGAGGCAGATGGAGTGTGATCACATACAACCAAATCCTGAGGGATTGGAAGGTCATATCCTAGGCTAGATGGTGTCTTTTTGCGGAAAGACAGTTTTGTATAGCTTTTAGAGATGATGGTGAGATGAAGTATCTGATTTTTGAATTGTTTGTTATGTGTTAAAGATTGAGTTTAGACAACCTAATTTAATGGAGTAATAAAAGGAAGTTGATTTTATATGTTCAAACAGTGTGGTAGTATGCTTTGCTTAGAAAATTAAGCAAACCCCATCTTTGATCCTGATGATTGGATGCCTATAGCTCGGTAGACCCAATAAGTTGGGTAACTTTCCAACATTATATAAAGCTGATTAAATCATGACCCTCCCAATATTTGTAAGATTATTTACCAGGTTTAACACTATTTTAGGGGGCCAGAGCTGAGATTTTACCTTATGGGTAGGGGGATCGAGTTACACTCTCCCATGTCTCTCACTCTCTTTGAACCAAGTGCAATGTTAACCTTACTCCTACCTTTGATTGATTACAAAGTGGTCTTTCTTAGGTGGGAATTATGGAGATGTGCATAGATATGAATTTTAGTTGACTACTAAGAGGAATTCTCCAGGTTTGTTGGGGGAGGCACCTCACATTTAGTCACCTCAAACCTCTTCTAGCTCCTTGACAATGTCATGTTGATTCACCCTTAAAAAGCTTTGACAAAGTCATGTCAATTATACATTCAAATAATGATAATACTACCAACCATAGCCAATGCATTCATTATACCAACCACCAACCAATGTATTCATCTAGTCAATTGTCGAACATCATTTTCACATGGAAAATGTCAATGAGCTTCACCACATACGTACTTCATAATGAAATTTTCACACGTAAAATCGCTTAACAAATGATGACGAAATGTACATCATCTGAGTCATCTCAAAACATCTTCAGCTCCTGACAATATTGAATCACCTTGAAGAAGTTACGACACTTTGATTGTACATTGAGATTGATTCTATGTGCAAGATGGAGCTCTATTGGTCACTTGGTACATCAAGCATGATGTGGTGTATTGACGTAGACTCGAGCCAATCCACCTTGAGCTCACCAATACTGGCAATGGTAGGGAAGCGAGAGAAGCTCGCCATGATATAGTGTGCACACGCACACAAAGACATAGAGAGAGTGTGTGTATGTGTGAGTACTAAGCCAACGAATAGGAAGGGATGAGCCTGCACCTACTCTTTTATAGTAGTAGCTTTGTGTGTGTGTGTGTGTGTGTGTGTGTGTGTGTGTGTGTGTGTGAGCCTTTGTAGGGTCTCTGCTCAAAACCCATTGGGTTATTTCCTTCCCTTTCAGCTGATTCACTTGTTCATTTCCTACATTGTTTATCACTACCTTTATTCTCCCCCGTCATCCCCTTGAGTGCATAAGAAGCCTCCATTTTGTTCAATGGGTTTTGAGATATGCAATAAGCCTCGAGAATGGACTTTACCAATCTGACTTTACCTCCCATCGACAAGATTTTGAATGTCGAGAATATAGCAGCATAAGGTTTTGAAATGTTTACACTTACAACTATGAATCGAGAGAAAGACAATTGCAACATTATTGTGTCATTAAAATAGTAGTCTTGTATTCCTACATTGAGGAATACACTTAAGAAAACTCTTGCAATTCCAATGTGAACATAATGTATACAAAAATGATTACATGTGTGAAGTACATCTGTACAAAGATATTATGTATACTATCAGATAGATACCTAGAGGTTGTGTATAAGCAAGCTCAAGTGCTATAGGATGAAAATGCCTTGTCAACCTATACTCACATAATGTTTTGGTATTCCTTACTCCTCACAATGTTTAGGTTGGATCATAATCATTAAGGATGGCATGAATAGCCACCATTCAATCTCAATGATGCAAGCATGTAGGCCTATTGTGTGTAGCAATAATAAGTAATCATGGGAGAGAGAATAGTGAGTGATAGGAAGATCAAAGTGCTAGTAAAGCATGAGGCTTGGCAAATATAAGCATGTGAATCATGATTATAAGAGTGAGTGAGATGTCATGCTCTCACACTTTATGCACAATAAAAGAGATATAGTTTGCAAAGAAGATACCAATTTGAGTGATTTTGTCCCATGTACAAGAAACAAAGAGCCATGCATATTTGGCACTTTGACTCCCACAAGTAGATGATCAACAATGACACAAGTTAGAAAGAAACTTTGTGGTTGAGTTGACCTTAGTTATCGGATTCTAGTGTGAGGTCGTTTTGACCTCAAAGTCATTGCCTCTAGAAAGTTTTAAGAAATTTCGAAGGTGGAGGAAAGCCTATCTGATGTTACTTTCATTGCAAAATATCTCCAACATAGGGTCTTACCTCACTATCTTCCATCCCATTCCCCTTTTAATTTAACATCATGAAATTTCCCCCTCTACAATCCCCCCTCCCTCTCTCTCTCCTAGAAAGGTGCACAAATTCCAAACGCTCAAGTAACATCATATTAGACAATTTGGAATCTCCCAAGTCCCACTTCTAAATAAGCGGTAAAGATTTGGCTATGTGGCTAGATCTGAACACATGCTTCAAACTGGGACTTGGAGAGACAACCTATATAGTAATTAGGGCAGAATCCACTTTCAAGTAAGGGGACAAGATTTGATCATGTGGCCAAATACTAACTATATCGGAAATACCTAAACTATATGAGAATAGTGAGTGATCGGAAGATCAAAGTGCTACCAAGGCATCAACCTTGGAAAATATAAGGGTGTATATCATGATTATAAGAGTGCGTGAGATGTCATGCTCTCACCCTTTATGCACAATATAAGAGATATAGTTTGCAAAGAACATACCATTTTGAGTGATTTTGTCCCATGTACAAGAAACAAAGAGCCATGCATATTTGGCAAGTTAACTCCCCCAAGTACACGATCAACAATGACAGAGGTTAGAAAGAAACTTTGTGGTTTAGATGACCTAAGTTATGGATTCTAGTGTGAGGCCATTTTGACCTCAAAGTCGTTGCCTCTAGAAAGTTTTAAAAGATTTCCAAGGTAGAGGAAAGCTTATCTGATGTTATTTTCATTGCAAAATATCTCCAACATAGGGTAAGGTGCCTTACCTCACTATCTTCCATCCAATTCCTCCTTTCAATTTAACATCTTGCAATTGCCCCCTCTACAATCCCCCCTCCCTCCCTCTCTCTCTCTCCTAGAAAGGTGAAAAAATGCCAAATGCTCAAGTAACACGATATTAGAGATTTTGGAAATCTCCCAAGTCCCACTTTTAAATAAGCGGTAAAGATTTGGCTATGTGCCTAAATACTAACACATGCTTCAAAGTGGGACTTGGAAAGAAAACCTATAAAGTAATTAGGGTAGAATCCACTTTCACGTAAGGAGACAAGATTTGATCATGTGGCCAAATACTAACTATATTGGAAATATCTAAACTATATAAGAATGGTGAGTGATAGGAAGATCGAAGTTCTACTAAGGCATTAACCTTGGTAAATATAAGGGTGTATATCATGATTATAAGAGTGAGTGAGATGTCATTTTCTCGCCCTTTATGCACAATATAAGAGATACAATTTGCAAAGAAGAAACCATTTTGAGTGATTTTATCCCATGTACAAGAAACAAAGATACATGCATATCTGGCACTTTAAGTCCCCCAAGTAGATGATCAACAATGATACAAGTTAGAAAGAAACTTTGTGGTTTAGATGACCTAAGGTATCAGATTCTAGTGTGAGGCCATTTTGACCTCAAAGTCATTGCCTCTAGAAAGTTTTAAAAATTTTCCAAGGTTTACTACAAGGATTTAAGCTCATAGCGACGGTGAGTAGCAACGGCGGGTAGCGGCGTCGCAAATAGTGACGCTCCACAGGGAAAAAAAATAGGCCGAAACCGAGCGCGGCTTTATTTCGCGTTTTTGCATTTTGTGTTTTGAGAGCGAGAGCGAGGGAGAGAGCGACCGTCGTGAGAGAATGAGAGGAAGAAGACTTTCCACCACCGTTGTTCGCGAAGGAGAGGAGGAGCCTTCATCGCGAAAAGGAGCCGCCCCACAGTCACCATATCTCATCGGTGAGTCTCCCTCTCTCCTTCTTTTGCTTGCTTAAGGTTTAAATCACTTTCTCTTTTGCTTGTTTAGGAGAGGAAATGAGAGAGAAAGAGAGGGAGAGGGAGAGAGAGGGCGAGAAAGAAAGAGAGAGAGGGAGAGAAAGAGAAAGAGAAAGAGAGGGAGAGGGAGAGGGAGGGGGAGGAAATGAGAGAGGGAGAGAGAGAAAGAGAGGGAGAGGGAGAGGGAGAGGGAGAGGGAGAGGGAGGGAGAGTGCATTCTCTCTCTCCCTCTCCCTTTTGCTTTTGGAGAGTGTTAGGATATATTGTGAGAGGGAGAGGAAGGGGGAGGAAATGAGAGAGAGAAAGAGAGAGAGAGGGAGAAAGAGAAAGAGAAAGAGAGGGAGAGGGAGGAAATGAGAGAGGGAGAGAAAGAGAAAGAGAGGGAGAGGGAGAGGGAGAGGGAGGGAGAGTGCATTCTCTCTCTCCCTCTCCCTTTTGCTTTTAGAGAGTGTTAGGATATATTGTGAGAAGGAGAGGAAATGAGAGAGAAAGAGAGGGAGAGGGAGAGGGAGAGAGAGGGGAAGGAAATGAGAGAGAGAGAGAGAGAGAGAAAGAGAAAGAGATGTATACTCAAATGGATAGCTTTATGGAGATGTATGTCTACTCAAATGGATAGCTTTTGTCTACTCAAGATGTAGTCCACCTGTGTGTGTATATATTGGAACGATAACATATCCATGATTATGGTAATGGTATGCACTTTGTGGGTACCATTATATCGACTCCTTAAGCGGGCTAAAAATTGGTCATACACTTTCTAAAGTCTAATTAGGAGATTTAAGATGCACGATAATAGACTTATCGATAATGGTATGCAATGTGCTTTACCATGGGCCACGTACATTGGTGACTCTTTATAATGGCTTAAAATTGGTAATATCCTTCATAATGTCCAAGTAGGGGATCTAATTGTGATATGCATAATTCCTTGTTTTTGTATTAACTTTATAGGTATAACAAATTAGTAATCATGCCAACTAGTCAATGGAAGGACTAAAAGAAAATGATCCCCTAGCTAATGGTCATTATGGTACTTCATCAAAATGAACCCATTAGTATTGCCGTAGAAGAAGAATCTCTTAGATTGAGCATAGGATATTTTCTTCAAATGTTATGACTATGAGTATAATTGATTGGAACAAATTTTATAACTTTGGTACACACACACACACACCCACACAGGCACAAACATTTTTACTATTTAATATTGTCTTTGATATGGTAACCTTGTATTACATTGTTGCATTTGATGTCTTCCAATCATTACAATAAAAGTTGATAAATTTCATAGATGGCATTAATTTTTATACATGGACCTAGAACAAAAAAACCACATTACTAAGATGCTTTTTGTTGAGACTAATTTATTATTAGACTAAGAGATCCTCAATGATGCTCATAAATTTTATTGACTAGGATTACTTATACTCAAACCCCTCTAGTGCAGTTGTATAAGTAATCCTAGTAGAGCCCCTCTAAGATACTCAAAGTACATAACCTAGAGACCGTAGCTAGGTATATAAGGTATAATGGCCATACAAGAAGACACCTCAATAATTGACTGATCACCGCTAAATCCCAAAGAAGAATCGTGTTCCATCCCCTTCAACTCTATATCCAAGAATTTTTTGAGAACGAGGCGGACTCATTCTTTTGTGGTGACATGTCTATCGACCTTCCAGTATATGCGGAGTTGTGTCAGGAGATTAACATGGAACCATAGGATACTTCATACTTGGAGCATCCACTTACTCAATTCGTTGACCAATCTCTTATAAAGGTATATAAGATATGCATTTTAAGTGATATTTTTTTAAAATGATTTATATTACTCTGTTTTGTATGATTTAAATTGATTATTCTAACATCATTTTTTATCTGTGCAGGTGACATTTTCAGGATGAGTCAAGGGATGAGCGATGAGGAGTTGCAGGATATCTTCGCACGCTTGTCTCCAAACCAGCTCGTGAGATACAGAGAGATGACAGACCAGGAGCATTTGTTTCTTCGTTAGGGCACTCTGCTAGATCTACTTCAATGCGATTGGATGCTTCGGCTTCGAGCAGATGACCTCGAAGCTCACGACTTGGGCCAGAGGGAGGGAGTGCATCGGGATCAAGGGGATGCTGTGGAGACACGGATGTGGTGTCTCCGTCTCGTCGTTCAGCTCGAGCTGCGTCACCTCTAGGATTTGTCACACTTGTGGGGACGTCTACTCCAGTTACTCCGGCTTTTGCGCAGCCGTCAGCAGGTGGCACCCCTTTGGGTGCCACTCCAAGAGAGATTACCCCCGTCGGTACACCGAATGTAGAGGGGTCTCTTGGATAGGCCCAGGAGTGTGGACGCAGATGGGAGAGGACCCATCTTAGGCAGACTCCTAGGGGTTATGGATATCTGGTCGATAGTAGGTCAGGAGCCATCATCATGAATGATGAGGGGAGGAGGGTGATGGCTCGCATGAGAGAGTTGTGCCAACAAGTTTTTCGGCACAACGTCTTGGATCATTGGAAGAACATACCGGAGGGGAGCAAGGACTACATAGTAGCATCCTTGCACGAGGAGATTCCGGTGCCAGCCACAGTAAATAGATTCTCTATGGGTTGGATGATGGATTGCATGCGTGCAAACATGTCACATAGACGATCCGATGCATGCAAGGCAATCAAGAGTGGGGCTGCAAAAACCGAGTGGTTAGATGCAGATGACTGGCATCGACTGAGGGAGGAGGCTACAGATTCTCCAGGACGTTGGAGTCAGCAGCGCGAGGCGACGAGGGAACGACTTGAGGCCGGAGTGGTCCATCATCTTAGAAGTGGCGGCCACAGGACATATTTGGAGGACTTTGTAAGTTTTTCTTTTGTTTTTCTTATTTGTTTTTTTGAAATATTCTTTGTACTGACAATCATGTTTCTAACAGTTATCATTTTGTTTTCTTTGCAGCACTCCATTACAAATCGTGATCCCATCGGCCTTGAGACTCGATATGCAGAGAGGCACGGCCTCAATGCATTGATCGACCGATTGTATAGATGTGGCGGCCCTGTAAGTCACTCATCTTTCTTGTCCGTAGTTACCATGAGATATTTGAATGCATTATTGTATTGTGGATTGATGTGTTGTTTCCTTTTCTGCAGAGTCTGTTCGATGCTCCTTTGCAGGGCAGGACGATCTTTCGGGGGATGAGGATTTATAGCTCGCCCTTGGATCCCTGGAGCTCACACACCTTTATTTTTGAGTCACCTGATCTATGTAGACATTTTCTATGTATTAGTGATATCTTGTCATGATTGTACCAATCTCTTTTTATGTGATCATTTGTTTATTTCATGTATCAGTTTTATGATTTCAGTATACACATGAAGACTTCTTGAGAAATTATTTTTTATTTTGACAACATGATGTAGCATAATTAAGCTCATTGACGCTAGAGCTTTTGGTAGCTGGTGGCTATGTGTATTGTTTGAAGAGTACGGTGTACTCTCCACTTTTATCTTTGGGTTAGGGTTTATACCCTATTAACCCAATTAACAAATACCTTAGGTTCCTTAAATTAAGATAGTAATTCCTGGGCAACCTCGCTGCCCTAACTTGAATTGGTCAATTGCTCGTTACCCTAACTTGGCAACTCAGTAGCAGGATTACTCATCCTCTTGCAAATTAGACCTGCACTAGAACCTACCAACCTTGTTCTAAGGAGGGTCAACTCTACTTTGTGATTTAATACAAAACCATACAACGTTGCAACTTGTTGCATAGGAGTTGCATTTGACTTGCGGGATCATCTTTCCCATCAATCGGCGTACCTTGGTCAAGAAATACGTTTGGTCAAGATGTATGGTTTGGGAGTCCTCTTGACCCAACCCAACCCTAATCTTACTAGGTCACAACGCTTGGCCCTAGGATTTCTAAACTCAATCGGAAGTCTAGTATTTGACCAAATGATCCTTAGGGTAAAACCCTAGATTGTTCTTGCATAGGCATCCAACTAACCCTAACATTCTGTGAATGTGGGTAGGATCTTTGGGATCAAAAGTCTTGATTTGGCGTCCCAAGTGCCATACTAGGCAGAATTTTTAATGTACTAAACCCTACCTAGCACTTTGAAGTGTTTGTCGTACCAACTAGTTATGCTTTTACGAATCCCTTGAGGGTTATGCCATTACAAGCGATTTACCTAAAACGATATAACTGTCTCGCGACGAGAATGATCTTCGCTTAGAAGAGATGCAAATACTTTTCCTAAGAGATGCAAATAACTAAATTCAAGATACAACATTCCCTGCAAGTATGCGAATCATAGACTTTTACTTCTATGCAACTATAATGTTTGCAATGACCATTTCTTTTCCTTGCTAAACTCGTGATGATTGACAATTTCATGGCTAACTCATATAAAAACCTACGTTGAGTTCCAACAAGAATTCTATCTATACCCCTTTGTCCGATGCATTGAATTTGTGATTTAATATGAAATGCATCTTTTTCGAAAACAACTTCAATAAAAAAGTTCATGCATGATGAATGTCCTAAGACTATTATTGACTTAATCCTTTCAGCGGCACTTAACCCGACTTGAAAATGCAAGCATCCTTGCATGTAACAGGAAAGTTCATGGTTTCCTTTTCATGCCATGCAGTTCTTTGGACAACATCTAACGGATGTTAACAATTTTCTCATGCGAATCACAACAAGGAAGTTATTACCTAAATGCAATATGCGCTTGTTCTTTCTTGCAAGGAAGACAAGGGTGAATTTAAATAATTTTTCATCCTTTCAACCTATGCAATATGCGTTTAGGATTTTCACTTTGGAAACGCAAGAAAAGTGTAACATGCAACTTAAACTCATAAGACGTAGAATCTTGACTCTGCAACTCGTCCTTGCCTTTACCCAATCTATGAACTCCCTTTGGCAAATCAATCTCAAAATCTGCCTACTTCCCCCTCTTTCACGAATTCCTTTTACAAGATGTGGGTTTTAAGAAACCGGGGATAAGCAATGTGGACAAGGCTTATGGAAGCTTTGTCTTTAGAAGCTTCTAAAGGAGTTTCTTGTCCTCTGTCAGAGTAATGTGTCATGGAGAGAGAAGGTAAGATGACGATGAGGATAAGGATGAAGATGATGATAATTGTGATGATGATGACGATGGGGTGTGTAGGCGGCTGCAGTGCGGCAATCGGCAACACTAGGCGCATTTCACGGTGGCAGCTCCTTGGCATGGCGGCAATCTTCAGGGCAGCCTCCACTCTCTCTCTTGTCTCCCCTTCTCCTCAAGCCTAGGGAGGGGGTGGTTATATAGGCTAAGGGGGGGGGAGGTAGCCCCCATGAGTCGGGCTGCATGCCACTCCCCATGCCCTCCATGTCTCAAGCTTTTTCTCACACTCCCTCTCCCTGCCATGCATCGGCTGAGGGGAGAGGGTTATTATTTAAAAAAATTGCACTAAAGTTATCCATTAACCCCTTTTTATCTATGAAGGGTGTTGCCGTGCGGCTTGCGGGTTTTAGCCTTGGCCTTAAATTTGCCAACATTTTTCGATGTGGGAGTTCACTTTGGGGTGCCTAATTGTGAGGGTGTGCGGGGTTTAAGGTTGAATTAATATTTCGAGCGGATATATTACACAAAGGGAGCCCCCAAGAGTCACCTCCTTTGGACTTAAAGTCCTCTCCCACTTACTGTTTGGCCTTGGCCTCTCGGACACTCCCTCTCCATCGTCCGGTACCCGATTCGCCGTCCAAAAAATCTTGGGCATCCATCTTGAAGTCCTCCACTACCGGGCATCTCCCAGGGTCTCATCTGACATGCCAAAAAATTGTGAAAATTCACTGGCCACCGTCTAATGGGTCTTTTAAGCACTTTTGGACATTGCTGCTTAAAATCGTACTGATTGCCACCGTCGCCTTCGACGAAGTCTATTTTTTCCCTGAAATTTGAAATTTTTGGCTATTTTTAAACACTTCTCAGCATAAAAAATCATCTGTCATACTTGTCATGAAGTTCATGCCTTGTCAGTAGAATAAGAAAAACACCCATAAGCTAGGTGCTTTGTTGTAGCCATTACCCATTTCTATAGGCAAATGGGTTCACATTACCATGGACGTCATTACTAGCTTGCCTACTACCAAAAGGGGATGGAACACTATATATATAGTAGTAGATAGACTCACAAAGGCAAACCATTTCATTCCAACAACCAAGACCCAGTTTACTACGTCTCAAGTGGCCAATCAATTTATGGAGAAGATTTTTAGATGATATAGATTACCGCAAGTGATTGTTCATGACATAGATTCAAAGTTCATGAATTACTTTTGGCAAGTACTATTCACATATATGGGTACTAAATTGGCTCCCTCTACGACCTATCATCCACAAACTGATGGATAGATAGAAAGGGTAAACAAATGGTTGGAGACTTACCTTCATCATTTCTATTACGATGTCCAAAATTCATGGGATTCTTGGTTACACTTGGTTGAGTTTATCTACAATAACTCCACTCATACTAGTATTGGAGTTTCACCCTTTGAGGCTATATATGATTATAACGTACCCTTATCCACAGTCATCTTTAATGGAAGAATCGATCCTCATGGGAAAGAAGAATTGGAAAGAATGTAGACCCTTCAAGAGTGTAAGATGAATCTTAGGAAAGACCAAGACAAAATAAAAATGTATGCAAATGAGAAGATGTGACCTTTAGAGTTACAAGGAGGAAATTGGTTTTGTTGAAGATGTTTAAGTCTCAATATTCTACTTTGAAAGATGGATCCAGTAACAAGCTTGCTCACAGATTTTAGGGCCCCTACTAGATCTTGAAGTTTCGGAGACCTAGCATAAAGAGTGGAGCTACCCTCTTCCACTAAGATTCATAATTTATTCCATGTTAGTCAGCTCTCAAGCATTTTTATGGCGATCCTATTGATACAGTTGATGCACTGGCATCTATTAATGAATAAGGTCTTATTCAATACATCCCAAAGGAGGCTATCATACATCAGCATGTGAACAAGCTTTGATCTCATTCTATCATTGAATAATTGATCAAATGGAGAGGTTTACCACCTAAAAAGCTTCTTGGATGCCTAATTCTATATTAGATGAGTTTTCTTATATATAAAAAGCTTACTAACTATGGAGCCAGTTATGGTGCAAATAGGGATTTGATAGTAGAATATTTTAGAATAGTTTTTATTCTATCTAATTTTCATAATTATGCTACCTACATAGAGTCAAACTACTCTTCAAGAGCTACATTTTGACATATGGCACACTTCGTTTGGATGCTTGTACCAGAAGTTATGGCAAATTTAGCTCAGCAAGGTCTATTCTTACAACAAGTTTTCTACTTCATTTTGAGCCCATCATTTGAGGACTTAAAGGAGCATTCTTGCTTATGTATATAGTTGAGACTTTCTTCCATTATTTCATTAAATTAGTCCAAAGGTCTCTCATATTTCATTCATTTTCCCATTTGTAAAGCTGAAAATAGAGTAGTACTCTACTCTCTATCCATCCTTTTCTAATCTTGTAAGTTTGTTTATGAGGGAAAAAACCCCTGGAGGAGATGGATTGTAAGAAGATAGGAAGAATAGTGGCTTAACATGAAAATAATAGTAATACAATGTCACACTGATATAGGTATAAAAGGAGGGGACATGTTATTTTTCTCATCTTTTTGGACACATTAATACATTACTGTCCTTCTCCTCATTACCTTGCTCTTATCTTCAATGGCTTCTTAGTTCTTTCTATCTTTATCTCACCTCTGCACTCCATTTCTCTCTTTTGCAATATTCTCTCTCCACTTTCTCTCTCTTTAATTCACTTCTTGACAATGAAGACCACCAACCCCACAAAGAACCATTATGTAGAAAGTGATAGAAATGCCAAGAACAAAGAGGCATGAAAGAATCCCCACGGGAAGAGAAAATCACCCCTGCAGAAAGCACACATTGCATTTGAGCATGGCCTAATGCATAGTCATCGGCTACTCTCTCTTTCTTGGACAAACTCTACATTAGGGTAGGAGTCATGCTTTGAGCAGTGTGACAAACATTTCTTCATCAACTAGGATTCAATTCGTCAGATGCTTTGTTCGTTGTCCATGCATAGCTCACTCCAGTTGCTACCTCAATTGTACCGATATCTCACATGCTACAAAGAGATTTGCAAAATCTCAAGTGTATCTCTCCATCTCAACAATTGTTTCTCTAGCATCGAGGCTAGTAACACAATCATGTTTGCAATATCCATCTTTCACAACCATTGGATATAGATATTTCTCAATCCAAATGAAAGATCGATAGCCCCAATATATTGCATTGGTTGTATTCATTTTATCCCAAAAAAGGAAAAAAAGGAAAAAGAAAAGAAAAGAAACAAAGCACTCACGATCATAGCACAACACCTAGGGGTCCTCAAATTAGGTACATTGAGTGACCTTGGTTGGTTGGCTCTGCTGCTCCTCCATCCCTAGTCCCCTAGCCCTTTACACATCCCCCACAATTTTTCAAGGCATATCAAGGGTAGGAAATACCTAGGGAGCTTGTCTTGCTTGACATGTCACCTTGACCCATTTTCATAATTCTTTTTTGCATTCCATCTCAGTACCATTGCAATCAATAGTGGTGAGCAAGTCATGGAGAGAAGGATTCACACCTTAGTAGTTGGCCAAATAAGTGACCACTGGGTTGATTGTGTTCGTACAGTTAGGAGCACTATTTGTACTCTTTGCTCAAGGAATCTAAGGCTAGAAAATAATTAATTGCTTCAGGTTGAAGGCCTAGAGGGAGAGGCAACATCAGTTACCCCTGACTATCTGCCTAACCCTAACCAAGGGGGTTGTTAGCCACACCGGGAACGTGGACCAAACCAGCCGCAAGAGATCTCTTTGTTGGGCGCTACTTGGAGCAAGAGGATGCTTGGGTGCTGGGGGGCTCTGGCCATAAATCCCTTGCCTCCGGGTCCTGCACAAGAGGCCGACGTGACTCGGGATTGGATCTCGAGGCCCACATACTAGTCTATGGGCGAAAACTTGGATTAGTAATCCCTGAGGATTTCTGGATTGCCTTCCGATGGATTATGGATTACCTTCAGGTGGATTATGGATAGCCTTCCAGCTGGATTATTATGACGTATTCCGAAGGCTAATAAATAAGATCAATTGTTGAAAAGAAACTTGTTTGACACTATTTTTCTATGTCAGTGCTTAAATTATGTGAAGGAATCAGTGAATAATTGTCTAATTAAGGAAGTTGTTTTTGCGTGTCAAACTAAATGTGGTAGGTAATTAAATAACTAAAGCAACGCTGAGGAAAGTGTAGTGGATGTGGCCATGGGTCCGTCCTACGGATGGGTGGTATCAGTTGGCCGGGAACTTTTCTCAAAGGAAATTGACAACAAGAAACGATGACTTAGAATCTAGGATACTAGAGTCCCGATTTATGCTATTTTAGGGGAACGGAATGGGACTATGCCTTTCGGGTAGAGAGGTCGAGCTTTGCATCCCTCTTATTTTCCATTCTTCTTGAACCAAGTGCAGCATGAATCCGCTTCGACCTTGACATTTCTGCGTAAAGTAGTTCGCCTGGGGTTCGACGCTAGCTACTCTTCTAGGAATTTCCCTGATTCAGGTCGGTCCTAAGTGGGAATGGCCGGATGCTTCCACTTCGTGGCAGACTCGGGAAGACCTAGATCGCAAACCCCGTGTCATTCCGTGGGAATGCCGAGCGATGCTTTCTGAACTCTTTTCTCGATGGGCTGCTAATACGTGTCCTATGAATGAACAGGTGGACACGTTACAGTTGGTATCAAAGCGAACCAAAAAGGATTTAATATTTTACAAGAAAACTTAATGAGGTGAAGTAGAGAAAATGTTGCTGTTAAGAACATTTCCTTACTTACTTATCGATGCTTGCTTGGAGAGTCGTGAAGCATGGAACAGATTATTGGTATTCCAAGTTATGTTTATGACCGTGATGCATGCTTCAGATTATCGATGGAGGATCGATATGATGAATATCCTGGACCGCATCTACAACCCTTTACCCGTGTACGTAGAACGGAGATGGACGGGTGATTCAATAATCTATTACATAGCTATCCACTGATTTACGTACCTTTGAACCAACTTAAAGAGAATCAAGTGATTGGAAGACTTAAAGATAGTGAAGTTGTTCATCTTTCTTAAAGTTCACGCAAATGCAACCCTACATGTCGTCAATCAAAGGGTCAAGTAGAACATGTATGTGTACGAGAAAGTGACTCGAATAATCCCTACCGACAGAATCAAGGTATTGGGATGTTATGAGAAGAATGGGTATCAAAGGAAAGGATACCCTAATCTTCTAATGACCTATCGGTTCTTGAAAATCCATGACCCCAATCCATACTATTATTCAGTTCCCGTAGCTAAATGTAACATAATCTTATTCTCCCCGAATCAATGTATCAGCTTGCTCCATCTTCCCAAGAATAATTGTACTAGAAAGGGCTATGCCCATATGAATGAAACAGACTTGTTATCAATGATTGTCTTGACTGTGAGTATTGATAAAGAAGTTAAATGATTAGGTCACTTGGCAAAAGCTGAACTGGACATGTTAATGTGATGTGAGAAATGCTTAGCAAGTTTTTAATGTTAAGAATCCCAATGTCGAGGCACAACCCCAAGTGCAGATTTCTAGTCCGACCCCTACCCCTAGTACGGCCGTGATTCAGGAGAAGAAGTTTCTTCTCAAGAAAATCAAGCCACCAGAATTCGATAGCAAGGGAAGGTCCGTCCAAACTGATGCTGAGATCTGGATTGAATCCATGGAGGATTACTTTGAAGCGCCAAGGTACTGCACTCGCTAACCAAGCAATGATCGCCAAGCTGAAACTTACCAGCAAAGCAAGAGTTTGGTGGAAGCAATGGTGCAGATACCAAGGGATCTCGGAAGGGTCAGTTACTTGGAAAAAGCTTAAAAGATCTGTGCGCGAAAGATATCTACCACTTGCCTACCGCACGCAGAAAATGAACGAGTTCTATGAGCTAAAACAGCTTGGTTTATCTCTTGACGCACACTACTCAAAGTTCATCTCTCTTTTGAAGTATGCGCCACAAATGGATATGACACAACAGGTGTCGAAGTTTTGTGCCAGATTAAACCCACCTATAAACACCTGCCTCGAATCAATGCACCTAACAGATCTTCAGGACGCACTCATTCGAGCTGTGCCCATAATACAGGAAGTGCAAACCAGGCCAAGAAGTAACAAGACTTGGTCTTACAAGAATCAAAACAAAGGAATGTATAGGTCCTAGGCCAAGAGAACGCAGGGACAAAGCCAGGGACAAAGGAAGAAAGCTAGGGCAAACACTGCCAATAACTTCATTCCTACGCAAGGTAATGGCCACAATCTCCATTGTTTCCATTGCAACAAGCATGGTCATTTCAAAAGGCAATGTCCCAAGCTTGGCAGAGGACAACGTCAAGGACCATCCCAAGGAACCATTTGTGGATAAGGAGCTGCTACCCGGGGCAGAGGAAGAACCGCTTATGTTGGCAACAAGCAGATGTACGATGAAGAAGACTTGACCATGGAAGCAGACTTTGAGAGGGTAACAGTTCATGCCACGCTTCACAAGAAAGGCCCGAATATTCAATTTTTTGTGATTCAGACTCCATCAGATTATCAAGGTAAAAGCTTTAAGACTTTGATTGATTGTGGCAGTACACATTCCTTTATTTCACCAGTTTGTGCAAAAAGATTAGGAATAGCCATAAAAGATGCACCCATCTTGCTTCTGGAATTAGCAAATGGTCATGAGATCACTTGTACCACACAAACTGCTAAGGTGGAATTCCTACTGGGAGGAAAGTCGACTTCGGTCAGATTTAGGGTTATGAACCTAGGTATCCATAAGTGTTTGCTCGGAATGGATTGGCTTAAACCTAATGATGCCCACATTCACTGTGGAAAGGGCCAAGTTTCCTTTCCAAATTCTAAAGGGAAATTGGTCACAACTCAAAGAGAGGCTGGGAAGCCAAAAATTCAACTGGCCAACGCATCTCGGATAATAAAAGGAGTTAGAAAGGTTCTACCTGTCTATTTGATTAAGCTAAATAAGCTAGATCAGAATCGAGAGTCTAGTGAAGAACCTTCATGGCTAAAGGAGTATGCAGACATATTTTCTTAAGAGCTAACAGAACTTCCGCCTCAAGGGAA
Organism: Lygodium microphyllum; assembly: GCF_053477565.2. Lineage (NCBI taxonomy): Eukaryota > Viridiplantae > Streptophyta > Polypodiopsida > Schizaeales > Lygodiaceae > Lygodium > Lygodium microphyllum. Next base: position 5,717,436 of record NW_028229514.1, on the reverse strand, counting down.
GTTGATCATGAAATCAAGCTAGTGCCAGGAGCTGCACCAATTGCAAAGAGGCCCTATAGAATGTCCATCCCAGAAGCAATTGAGCTGAAGGAGAAACTTAAGCAACTGTTAGATCAAGGCTACATCCATCCTAGCAGTTCACCATGGGCAGCTTCAGTGCTATTCTAGAAGAAGAAGGATGGAACGCTTCGGCTATGTATTGATTACAGAGGGTTGAATCAATCAACCATTAAGAAAAAAAATCTCATTCCAAGATAGATGAACTTCTTGACCATCTTCAAGGTGTGAAGATCTTCTCCAAGATTTATCTCAGGTCTCGATATTATCAGATAAGGATCAAGGAAGAGGATATCCCAAAGATGGCATTCAACATAAGATATGGACACTTTGAGTTCCTAGTCATGTCATTCGGGCAGACAAATGCTCATGTTACCTTCAACATGCTAATTCAGGATATCTTTAGGCCATATCTTGATGACTTGGTAATCGTCTTCTTCGACGATACCTTAGTCTACTCCAAACATGAAGAAGATCATGAACCCTAGCTTCGCATCATCCTTGAGACAATGAGGGCACACAAGCTTTATGCCAAGAAGAAGAAGTGTGCATTTTTCAAGCAACACATTGAATATTTGGGATTCATCATATTAGCAGAAGGAATCTCAGTGGATCCGGCCAAGATCAAAGATGTTCTAAAATGGCCAACACCAACAACTCTCAAAGAAATACGTAGTTTTCTTGGATTGACAGGATGATACAGGGTCTTTATCAAAAACTATGATTTGATTGCAGCACTGCTGACAGATCTATTGAAGAGGCAAACATTGATTTTATGGTCAACTGGTGAACAATCTAGCTTTGACAAACTAAAGCAAAGTTTGGTATCAGCACCTATCCTGAAACTTCCAGACCTTAGTAAGGAGTTTGAAGTGATAACTGATGCTAGCACACTTGCCTTAGGATGTGTGCTTATGCAAGAAGGTCATCCTATAGCATACTATTCAAGGAAGTTGAAGAGCCATGAGAGGAATTATGCTACCTACGATCTGGAGCTGTTAGCTGTCATCCATGCTCTCAAGCTTTGGAGACACTACTTGCTGGGTAACAAGTTTACCCTAGTGATGGATCATAAAAGTCTCAAATGGATCTTTACCCAAAATGAGCTCAACATGAGGCAATGTTGATGGATTGAAGTACTCGAGGAGTATGATTTTGAAATCAAATACTGGCCTGGAAAGGAGAATGTAGTTTTTGATGCATTCAGTCGCAAGGCTTTTCTAAATTCTCTGATCCTGCAAGATCCATCAACAACTAGATCTCTAGCCACAAAGGTATCCATGCCAAACAACCCAATACTTGAGCTAGATAAAGAAGAGGCATGCCATGATCCAACCTCTCAGAAGATGTTAAGGGAGATCCCTATCAAGGACCAAGACCTGAGCTATAGGCAAATTATCAATAATTCTCTATCAATAGTGGACTTGTCTTCTATAGAATGAGATTATGTATACCGGCAAGCCAGTCACTCAAGCAAAAGATACTTTGGGAAGCTCATGACTCCCCTTTTTTAGGACATCCTGGCTATGCCAAGACCCTCAATGCAGTTAGAAAGAGCTATTATTGGGAAAGACTTAAAGGTGACGTTCTCAAATATGTCACTGAATGCTTGTCTTGTCAGTGCATCAAGGCTGAACATGTCAAAATGCCAGGGAAGTTACAACCACTTGACATTTCCCAAATGAAATGGGAATTCATTAGTATGGACTTTATGGCTCTTGAATCACATAGTTGCTTTATAATGTCAAACCTTGTGGGGATTAAATGGGGGGTCAAATGGACTCCAATTGACAAACCGAGACTTATATTGGGCTCCTGGCATTGAACTCCATCTAGGAAAAATCCAACTCGTTGATCCACAATGCTTTTATTTTGCATAAAAAATTGGTATTTTACAGCTCCCTCAGCAACATTTTTGCTCAAGAACGAGCTCTAAAGAATCCGCTCTCATGCCCAAAAGTTGGAGAGACTCTATAATACAAAAAACCCATTTGTGAAATGTTGCACTCTATATGTGCAAGGCTTTAACTAGGATATCCATAAAGCTCTCACTTCGAAAGATCTATTTGAGTGTCACATGAAGTATTTCTACCAACACACCATTTGCATTGAGATGTTTTTTGGCTAAAGAAAAGTCAAGAAAAGGAAAAAATATCAGCTACTAAAACCATTGATAAACCATGTCGTATAGAGTCGAGTGACTTTAATATGGATTTAGACCTAGAGAAAGAGAGTAGCAATGAGGAGAAGAACTCTAAGGATGACAATTTCCGAAGCTCACAAAGTCTAAAAAGAAAGACAAGTGCCACAAACCCTCATAAGGCACTCAAAAATCTATAGCTAAAACCCTCGGGTATACATTTGAGCTTTGATGTAATCTTAGGACATTTGACATTGGTTGTCAGTTACTTCATTGAATGCTTCAAAGGTCTATGACCTTATGGGCTTGAAGCTTTTATTGGGTCTTATGCTCTTGACTTTGTACTTGATGTATCTTAGATGCTTGGATGTCACTCACATGAGGATTAGAGCTTTGTTTGCTTCTTTGGCATCTAACTTTTGTTCCAATGGGAGCTCTTTACTTGATACTTGGATGTTACATTGAGCTTTGGATTTTATTCATAGTTGAGCTTGAACTACTTTACGTGTGCTGTAGACTTTTGTATTATGAACAAGAGCAATCCCCTCCATTTCATGTTATTTTAATCATTGTTTGTGGATAGCTCCTTATTTGATCCATACCTCTTATTTTCAGCTTGTTTTGGCACTAATTTTGGGGCTATTTGCAAGTGTTACAGTAGCTTGTTTGGTCTGTATTGTGCCTCTTCTTCCTAGAGTAGTATGGCTGGTCATTCAAATGATAGTGCCACCTTCAAAATTGAAAAGTTGGATGGTAGCAAGTAGGCTATTGGAAAACCCAAATTTGATAGGTTTAGATGTAGAAATCTTAGATTAGGCTGATCAAATACAAAAGCATTAAGCCTGAAGGTCAAGATAAGGATGTATGGGATGACTTGGATGAGCTTTGCAGGTCCACAACTTTCCTCTCCCTCAAGAAGCAGCTTTATTATAATGTTGTCAGAAATGGGTAGTTTGCATGGGATCTTTAGGAGAAGATCCGTAATCTCTATGATAATGAGAACAACCCTGCTTCTCATATGTATAGGCTAAAGTAGCTTATGGACCTTTGTATGAAGGAAGATACTAGTGTTTCTCAACATTTAAGCAAGTTTTATGCCATCATTGACCAGGTGCATATTGACTTTAAGGACAATCTTCCACATTTTTTCTTATTGCTCACGCAACCTGAGTTTTGGGACACATTTTGTACTGCTATGTGTGTAAATATGCCCGAGAATGGACTCAAATTTTCTGATGTAGAGGATGCACTCAGAGGAGATATATAGGAAGAACTTGGATGCTTCTCATGCTTTGATTGTTTGGGGTCATCGTGAGCAAGAGCGGGAATGATTGTTGTTGTAGAGACTTACAGAAGTCTCATTCTAAGTCTGTGGATAGTCTTGTTGTAAGTCCCATGGATGTAAGTCTGATTTGACATGCCATTATTGTGGGAAAGCATGGCATATATGGCTGCAGTGTCATAAAATGCACGATGATAAGCACAAGGAAAAAAGAAAAGGGAGCCACATTATAAGTTTCATGGTTGCAACATTGTCCCTACTAAGTCCAATGTTAAGATCGAAGAGATCAATGCCAGCATCCCCTACCAAGTAATGCTCTTCTTGCTCATAGCAACTTGACTCTTATGATGATTACATACTTGTAGCTTCTTCTTTGGATGAGTCATTGCTTGACTGATGCCTCACCTGGTTTTACTTAGTGTTTGTTGGTTGATGGATTCAAGGGCTCCTTTTCATGTAACCCCTCATAGAGAGTGATTCTACTCCTATCACAATATGAGTGCATCTGTCCATTTAGAAAATGACTCGGTATTGTAGATAGCTGGTATTGGTGATATGTGACTGGAGTTTGTTGGTTTAAGCAGTATGCTTACTTTACATAATGTTTGCTATGTAGTGGCTATTACAAATATTTTTATCTCTACTAGCACACTGGATGATAAGGGTTACTTTCTTTCCTTTGGGGATTCTTCTTGGAAGATCACCCATGGGAACTGTTGAAAACTGCAGGAAGATGAGAGACGAAAGGAAGAGAGGAGAGAAGAGAGATATGAAACACCAAAAGTGTAACCTCAGAAGTGTGTCAATTGAGCACACATGATAGGAATATATAGAGGGTACCTGGGGCGCTATATATAGACAGACTATATATAGCTAACACCCCCACTCAAATAAAGGTCCCTTACTATGGATGAAAAAACCCTTGGGGGCTCAAGGGAAAAACCCACAGCTCTATATAGGCCTACCATTATATTAATATTCAAAATATAAAATTACAAAGTTGAACTTACAAGAGTCTATTCATAGGTTGTGGGAGCTTTCACTCAACCGCCAAGACCCACGGACGGCTTATCGTTTCAAGCGTTCCAAGCGAGCTCTAATGGCTATCTCTCGCCTAGCCAACGCGCCATTGATCCTACGAGTGTTGTGAGTTTACCTTGATGGCCCGATCAAGTACCCTCCTCTCTCTTGCACTCAGGTAGCTCCACGACTCTTGATGCTAGCTCAAGCATCCTCAATCCTCTTCCATCTCCAAGCTCCATCCTCCATAGCCGCACATGCAAGAGAAAAAGAGAGAAGAGAAGAGAAGAAGAGGAGAGGAGATGGTGAAGAGCTTCACCCTCTTGATCCCTTACTCTCACACACACTCACTCCCTCACACTCTCACACTCCCTCTCTTAAGAGCACACACAAGCAAGGAGGAGAGAAGAAGAGAGGAAGAAGAAGACTCTTTTTGCCACACACCAAAGAATGAGCTTCCCATTCTCTTTTTTCAACTTTATATACAAAGCCCTAAATCCTTCTTGGGCGGTCATTCCTCTTTTACATGGCCCGCCGTAGCCTAGGCTCTTTTTCCCATTTCCCACCCTTCTAATTTATCCTATTCTCAACTAATGCCTACACTTTGCACAGGAGCGAGCCTGGCACTCTTATACACAGATTCGAGGGTGCTTCCGCATTTTAATGGTGCGCCTTTTTCCTATTTCATTGCCTTGGCCCGACACCGAAGCTTCTTGCGGGTCGTGTCCGATTATTTGAATTTTTCAGGGATTGGTTGCCGGTCAAGGCGCCTTTTTCTATTTTTCTATTTTTCTTCTTTTATCCTGCGCCTTTTTGCTATTTTCTCTTCTTTCCATTTTCCGCCCTTTTGTGCTGCGAAACCACGGTCAAAAATACGATAACATTACCCCCTTCCTAGCCAAATGCCAGTCCCATGGCACTGTGGAGGGATATAGTGGCAAGTTAGGTCTCGGCTGTTAGGCGGAATAGGTAGGTGGGTGGTTAGGGATGATGACCAGGAGAGATGTTGGCGCGCTTTAGGCTCAACGGAGATACACGGTGTCTGTCACCTGGTTGTGGTGCTGGTTATGTAGCGGGTCGTCTTTTGAGTATGAGAAATGCTTGAAGTAATGAGAAATCCCTTAGGATGATGGTATTGGAGGGATTTATTCTGGAGAAACCCCTCGAACACTGTTTGGTTTGAAAACCCGTGGCTTCGATTGAAGATCCTTGTCTTTGATTTGAGGGTCTTCCATTCTGAGTTGAAGGTCTTCAGGCTGGTGGAATCAATAAGCGATCCGTAGATCTTGGGGCGTTGGGCATGGATCATTGGATGGTAAGGTTCCAAGATCTATGCCAATGGCAGCTCTGCCTTGACTTGATTCACTCAGGGTGGCCATGAGCAGGCAGGTGGCCAGATGCCAGTACAGGAAAAGAAGTGTTGATCATTAAGGGAAGCCATGGGTGATCCTCCTCCGTGAGTAGCCATGTCTTGAAGTGCAAACATAACCTGCAAGAAAAGTTGTGCACTCCCTAAGGGGTGTGTCTGTCTTGCTGTGCAGTGCGTGGTGCGTGTGGCAGTGGAACTGGGAGATGGGTCTGACCTTGGGTAAGTTCTTGGTAATGTCCCACACTTGAGGGCCCAGTTCATGCTTTGTTGGCGGTGTAGTGCAAGTCTTAGGGTGACAGGTCTGAAAGTCGTGCCCTTGATGTGCCCTAAGTGTGAAGTGGTGGTGGGCTAGGGAGGATCCTAGGTGCAGTGATCGTGGTGCGTCTTTCTTTCTTCTTCTTTTTCTTTCTTTCTTTCTTTCTTTTCTTTTCTTTTCTTCTCTTTTTTTTTAAAAAAAATATATAAATATATAATAGCATGAGGAGGCGTATACATGGAGGCAAGCGATACAAGGGCATGACACGAGTTTACTCCTCGTCATCTGAATGGTGGGTAGGGGTTGGCGGAGGGCCGGGGGCCTTGTTAAGGAATTTTTGACTCAACAAGTAGTCTTTGATGTGGAGGCGGGTTTTGAGGGTAGTGGTAGAAAGGAAGGGGTGGTTGCACTCTGTGAATTTGCTGTCGTTCATGTCTTCGAGTAGTGCAACACAGAAAGATGGCAAAAGAGAAGCATGCATCATGAGGTGAGTCATGGTGTTGTTGTCTATGGCGTTGGGGTCAAAATAGAGGGGTGGGAGGTGGCGTTCTTGGGGTGCGGGCTCTTGGTCAACTAGGATCCTAATTAGCCTAAGATAATTACAAGTGGTGATGAATGCGGGGTCGGGACAAGAGGTGAACTCGCTAGGAAATCTATTTATAGAGCTGTACAAATCGGGGAGGGTGAAGAGAAGGGCATCCCTATGGGAGATACTATTGGTATTATAGATAATGGGGAAATCAAACCTTCTGTGGATGGACGGATTGAAGTCTACCCCTACCCTTCGAGGATACGGCATAAAAGTAGGGTCGTTTCTCTCCGAAGGGAGGGTGTTGCAAAATGCCATCCACGTGTCCAGGTTGACGTCAAAAATGTGTCTCCTCCAGGTGGGTTGGCAATTATAGCCTTCCATTGATCTAGGCACCTGGAGGACTTTATCTTGCCAAAATTCACGGTCCTCGGATCCCCAAGTAGTTGGGTGAGCCTCACGCTCCACTAACCACTTGGCTTTGAGCCTTGCCCCCATAGCAATGACGTCCTCTACCAGTTGAATGGGCAGCACCCTATTCAAGGTAGTGGGAAACTCAAAGCGCAAGTCGAAGGGGTCACAATTATACTCGTGCTGTTCCCAGATAATAAATTCAACACGAAACTCAGTAGGGGGATCTTGGGTGTGTATTAGAAGAGGGGCAGGCTGTCTTGGAACGGGTCTGGTATTCAGCTTTCTTCTTGCCTTCTCCACCATCTCTTTCTTGCAGTTGGTTTGGGCCGCTCTTCTCTTGGCAGATGTATCAGGGGGCTGCACTTCCACTTGTTGTGTGGCTGAGGGGGTGGGGGGACGTATTTCTCCTCCTGAGGTCCCAAATCGTACTCCGGTTCACACCCTTCTGCTTGCTCATCTTCTTGTGCTTTTACCTCTGTGAAACCGAGGTCATCTATCTCCTACGCTGTCAGGCCTACCTGTGCAAGACATCTCCTCTGCTCCTCTAGGCTCTGTGGCGGGTCTCCTAGCTGCAGTGGCACATGTAGGCCTGCTGTGAGAGCTCTGCATGCAATGGTCAGTTTCCTTTGCAGCTAATCATTGGCTTCATCTCTGTCCAGTCTGGTGGAGTGGAGCAACGTATTGAGAAAGGTGTGCTGTTGGGCTATCATGGAGAGTTGGGCCGCCTCTGCCTGATTCTCGGCCAACACCCTGTCTCCTTTGGTCTTGGCTAGCCGGCATGCGAAGTCCCGTACTCTCTGCTCATTGTGATCGGCCCATTCTTTTTCCCTTCTTTCCATATCTTCCAGGCTCTCCCCCTAATGGAGGGTCATTGCCATGATCTGTTGCTACTGGGCCTCGAGCTCACGGTGCAGGTGGGACTGCTCTTGGCATTCATCTGCGATCTGCGCATTGAGCTGGTCCAGCTTCACCTGCATCCTTCGCACCTGTTCTGCCCTTAACTAGTCCAACTCTGCAGCCTCCTGTCTGATCTTGTCAAGCTGGCTTTGCGCTTCCAGGTTGACTGCAGATAACTGATCATTTTTGCGCCGAAGGTGGGCATTCATTTCCCTCTCCCTGTTGAGACGCTCCATCAAGATTTTTCTCCTTCCCTCCCAGGCAGCGTCGTGTTCCTTCAGGGCTTTTAATTCTTCCGCTTCCTTAGTGCTGGCTTCCTCCCTGAGCGCAGCAATTTCCCTTTGATATTCTATTATTTGCTTCGTTCTCTCCAGCTGGAGGGCGGCTTGTGATTCTCGTTCCGTTGCCAGCTGCTCCACGGCTATCTTCCTTTCTTCCCTGGCCCTTTGCAACTGCGAGAGTAGTTCCTTAACATACTCGTCGTATTGGCCTGCTGGAGGTGGGGATGGGGCATGGTCGTAGTGGTGGTGACATATTCTATTTTTTGCCTTTTCAGTTCAGGCCCTGGCTCGAGTTCAGCCATGGCTGTCCTTTTGGCTCCTGAAGCTGGGGTGGCCACGGACGCTTCCCTTGCTAGCTCCCTTTCCACCAAAAATTGTAGCCAAGTGACCACATTACTCTCGTCGACTTTTGGGGTGGGCCCTTGGGTGGCGGTGGCAAGGGGTATTGTCATGATAGGAGTGGCTGGCATGGACGGTATGAGGAGGGGGAAGTTGGCCTGATCAGGTCCTTTCCTTTTCCTTCTACAGGGGGCAGGGGCGCGATTTTCGGCACACCGGTACTGGGACCGGGTTCCTCAGGTTGGCGCGGATCCTCTGCTCCTTCCTCGTCTCTTCTGTGCTGCTCCTCAATGGAGCGACGAGTTGCTAGCTCCAATTCTTCCTCTTCCTTCCTTCTCAACTCCTCCTCGGCCTTCTTTTTTCTTTCCTCCTTATTCTTCACCAACTCCCTTCGAGCCCTATCCAGATCTTCTTTCTCTTTCTTCTTTCGCTCCTCCTCTCTTTTTCCATGCAGGGCCTTGGTTCGTTGTTTCACACGCCTTTATGGTGTAGCTTTGGATTGTCCCTCTTCGTCGGCTTTCGTCTTCATTTCATCAGACAATCTCTCCTGCTCTTCTATGTGAGGCAGGGACTGTGATGGTGACTCGCCACTTTCCTCGTCACCTCCCTCTTTGTCTTCTCCTGCTTGTCCCTGCCCTATCGCTTCTTGGATGATTGCCATAAGGACACCTCCAAACCCTATGGTGGAGGCCTTGGAGGATGATGCCTTGCGGGTCGATCGGGACGACGGAGACTCTCCTGCCATGGCTCTTCCTCCTGTCTCTAGGGCCTTCACCAAGGCCTCAATTGTCTTTCTCACGAACCCATTAAGGTTCACCTCATCCAACGATTGCGCCGCAATGCTGTCGAGCAGAGGTACATTGATTCGGGTCATAATGCTGTTGTATCTTTGGCTTGAGAATAGGGCGTGCACCATCTTTGCCTGCACCTGAATTTCTTGGTTGGGGATGTCCGCTAGGCTAATTCCATCATTGGTGTGAACCTTCACTTTATCCATCCCCAACATGGCGTAGATGTCTCTTTTTTGCTTCCTTTCCACCTTATTTGGCAGCCCTAGTGCCCTTTCCTTCAACTCGGGGGTTAGCTCGATCTGCAGCTGTCTGGTAGCTTTCTTGTCATGCACCATGATGGTGCCCCTGTTTCTGTTGAAGGTACACAAGAAATCAGTGCACAGGGTGTAATCTATCCTCCGGCCCACTGCATCTAGGTACTTCTGTAGGTGGCACTACTCTATGATTTGACGTACCGCCGGTTCTTCGATGGCTACGTCTTCAAGGTTGAAGATGTGGGGGAACTTTAACTGGTTGAAAGCTCTTGTTTCCGCCGTGAGGCCTACTTGTTCCTCCTCCGAGAAGGGAAGCTTGTCTGCTTTTTCTTGGCTTGCCATGGTCGCTACCTACACATTTAGCCATTTCCATTTTTAGTACTTTTTGGCAACTAATTTGCTGGAAGAACAAAAGCATAGCAGATTTTATTGAACCTAGCCTTAACTTTTCTTTTCAGACTTCTATCACCACCTTTTACTTTTGCATCTCCAATTTAAGCGTTTCACACTTGGTTTACTTTTTAGATTTTATTTCGTTTATCCACCTTACTACCCCTTCCCCCCTTTGGAAAAGAAGAATCCGTCCTAGGGTTGGAGGTTGCGAGGCCAAGGCGTTCATCTTTATTTGTGTAGGAGCCAAGCGTAGAAGTTGGGGTTATATTCTAGTTGAGCAGTGCAATCCAGATCAAAGGATCGAATTCCTACATGTGTGATGTACGTGAGGACATCTGTGAGGAAATCACCGGAGTCAACCCAGCTTGCGATGTGAATCTCTTCCTCTATTAAGAGGCGGCCAAGATAGGGGTCCCCTGTGGTATGCTCGTCCATGGGTCGACCCCGAAGAGTGGTTAACACTCTATACGAGGTAGGCGCGACGTAGGTGGGATCATACTCGGCAGTTTTGATGGCTCGACGTTGTTCGGAGTTGGTCATTATGCGACATCCGTCGACTTCCCATGGCAACCTAAGAGCATACCACTACCTCAAGAAGGGTGATCCTGTATCAGTAAGGTGGGATAACCTTGTGATCTCTTGGTCGGTGATGGCAGACGTTGTCCGTGGGTCATATGATGTGATGAGGTGTTGCTTAATGGCTTGCTCTTTGGAGACCTCGCTAGCGAGCAACTCAGCGGCAGAGCGAGAAGCCTGCGCAAAGGCGAATTCAAAAGTCTCCCAAGAGCAAGGCATATTGCGCATTTCTATTGCAAAGGGTTCTGCTAATAGACCCAAGTCCAAGCGGTCATAGCTGAGAGCCAGAGCTACAAAGGTGGCATCGAGCTGTTTGATGCAGTCCACCACATCATCTCCGGTGTCCTCTGCAAGGTCAGCGCCAGCGTTAGAAATGACTTTCGTTCATAGGAGGGCGTAAGGCCGACGGGTGGTTGAGGTTTGCTAGAACTAGAGGTTTTGACTGTACAAAGTTGCTGGGAGTCCCTTTGAGTCGGCAACCTGGTTGTTGGCAAGATGGGTGGATTAGGTTCGGTCACAGCAGCTAGGCTGCTATAGTCAGCTAGGCTACAGAGAGGCGGGTTGACCTGGTCGGATGATGCCACCTGTGGTGGTGGCAGTTGTTTGGGTCGATAGGTATGTGCGACTCTCTTGGGCCGACACATAGAGGAGTCGGATGGGTGGGACTCTAGAGAGCACTGTAGCCTATGGTTTTGAGGTGTCGGGGGACATGGGTTGATCAGACTTGAGGTCGGCATAGGACTAGTGCCCTTGGCAGTAGGGGCCTTAGGGATCCACAGCGAGGCATTCCCCTCATAGTAGCCTTGCACATGCAGAAGGATTTTAGGAACCCATATTTGCTTAATCACGTGGCACTTCCGGTGATGACGTCTTGGTTTCCTAGATTTAGAGTTGTAGGTCTTATGCAGACATGTGCATCTAGTCCTAGGCGGTTCTCGAGGTTGTTTAGGCACCCATTGCTAGTGAGGCTGTTGGGGTTTTTCTTTGGTTGCTGCGGCCTGCGGTTTATGGGAATCTGGGAGCGGCAGACATGCATTACCCCCTTCCTTAGTCTTGCCTACGGGTGTTTCTATCAGTGGCCCTGTGAATGGTGATGGTGTTACGAGGCCCTTGCTGAAAGCTGTGACAATGTGCACGTTGCCGATTGCTAAATGGATGCGCTGCGACTCATAACCAACATTGTAGTGAGTCTGCTTTTTAAAGGTTCGCCCAAGCAATGACTCCATGCCTGTGTCCGTGGTACTCGGCAATACGTAAAACAGCATGGGGATAGTTTCAGACTCGATAGAAATGGCGACTCTGCATTTGCCGAGACGTGCGTAGGATTGAGTCCCGTATGGGCTTAATTTGACCATTGTGGGATGAAGTAGTGGTTTGCCAAGTTGGATCCAATGCTTGTGCGTTAAGACATTGAAATTTGCCCCCTCATCAATCAAGGCATTGAAGGAGCACGTTTGCTTGGCAGTGACCATGACACGAAGGTAGGCAGGTTCTACAGCCTCCTCCTCATTATCATAGATTTCAGTAATTGTGGCTACTCGTATTTGGATAGGAGGTTCTAACATTGGTGGCTCATGCAAAGGATGAGTGGGAGGGTAGTACTTCTTGATACGACTGCCATTGAAGAAGCCTATTCCTTCGCCGTCCAGTGTCTCAAGCTCGACATTACCAGTTCGGTTGATTGCCCGAACCTTGAAAGGTCCGAGACCTCTGAATTTCATCTTTTGCTTATGTCCTTTTACTGAGTAGAGGAGCACTAAGTCACCCTGCTCAAACTCCCGTTGCTTGACATGTTTTTCAAACCAGCTCTTGCGTCAGGCTTTCTCGCAGATAAGTGCGTGGATGGCTAGAAGACGAGTCTCTGATAGGCGTTCCAGCTCAACCAAGCGTTGCGTCCATGCTTCCTTCCCTTCCCATCATTCTTGGAGCGCTATTCTCAAGCTAGGGACGAAGAATTCTAATGGAAGAATGGCTTCAATCCCATAGGTCAGCCTAAAAGGTGGTTGACCAACGGCCGTTTTATAAGTTTTTTGGTAGGCCCACAAGGCTACCATCAACTTGTTATCCCGGTTTCGTGAGGCTGAGACCACTTTAGTCAAGACGTTGATGAGAATTTTGTTGGTTGATTCCGCCTTGACATTAGCCTCAGGGTATTATGGTGAGGATTTGCGATGGATGATAAGAAAGGGGGATAGGAGATGGGCTATCACTTCGTTGATGAAGTTTGTTCCTTGGTCGCTAACCAGTTCGATGGGGCAACCGAAGCGCGAGATTACTTGCTCCCATAAGAACTTGGCAGTCGTCCTAGCATCGTTTTTTCGTGTGGCTCTTGCCTCTGCTCATTTCATGAGGTAATCAGTGGCCACCACGATGTAGTTGGCTTGTGAGTATTGCGCTGCGGGGCCGATGGGTCCTATGAAATCAATCCCCCATTTTTCGAAGGGTTGGCGAGCAATAATAGGGGTTTATTCCATTTGATCCTTACGAATCAGGACTTTTGTCCATTGGCACTCGTCACAATGCTTGATGAATTGCTTAGCGCCGTGGAAAAGTGTGGGCCACCATAGCTGGGATTGCAGCACCTTCCGTGTTGTCGTGTCTCCGCTAAAGTGTCCTCCTGCAATGCCATTGTGCGCCTCTGAGAGCACATCATGCATCTTATGCTCACACGCACCTACGCAGCAATTTGTCTTGCCCCAGCCTATAGAGTTGGCCTGCAATCAGCTAGGGCTGGATTTTCAGGATCAAGCGCCTAAGTCATGCCCGTTCTATTGGTCGTTCGGGTAGTCCATGCTCGAGCACTTGGACTATGTTGTCTGCCCAGTATGGTGTCAGATCGGCCCTAAATAGATCTCCTTCGCTGGACAGGTGGAATAAGTGGCTGTCAGGTAACTCTCCATGATGCCTTGTCCAACGGCTTCTCTTGTGGGTATACGGGATATATGATCAGCCATGTAATGTTGTTTTCCCTTCCGCACCACCACGAAGAAATCGAATTCTAGGAGCAGGAGGAGCCATCGAGCTATACATCCTGTAGCACAAGGTTTGTTCACTAAATAGAGTAGGGCTTGATGTTCCGCGAAGAAGGTGAAGGGGGTGGCCAACAGGTAATGCCGAAACTTCTTCACGGCGAACACCATGGCTAATCCCTCCCTTTTCATTGTCGAATAATTCATCTCCATCTCAATGAGTTGCCTGCTACCAAAACTCTCTAGGTAATCTAGGTTATGCTCACCAGGTTGGCACAACACTGCCCCCACAGCAAACTTAAAAGTGTCAATGTGTACGTGGAAGGTAATGGTGCAGTTTGGGGCTCGTAGAATCGGTGTCATTGTCAAAGCCTTTTTCAATTCTTCATATGCCCGTTGGCATGCCTTGGTCCACTCGAAGACAACTAGTAGCTTGTACAATGGCCTAGTGATCAGTGCGTAGTTCAGTACAAACCGCCGATAGTATCCTATGTGACCTAAGAAGCATTGAACTCCCTTGTAATTACTTGGGGGTGGAAGGTCAATGATAACCCTGACCTTCGAGAGGTCCGTGGCAATGCCGTTCTTCGACACCACATGTCCTAAGATGCATCCGTGCTTCACCCAAAACTGACATTTCAAGGGGTTCAGGGAGAGACGATATAAGCGGCACCGTTCAAAGACTGCACGGAGTTTGTCTAGGTGTTCGATCCAGGTCAAATGGACACACAGTTGTCAACAAATACCTCTAACTCCTTGCGAAGCATGTCCTTGAAGATGGCGCACATGAGGCGTTGAAAGGTGGCGGGGGCATTGGTCAACCCGAAGGGCATGACTACGTACGCAAAGACGCCCCACTCAGTGGCAAAGGCGGTCTTGTGCCTATCTACAAGATGCACTTGCGCTTGGTTGTACCCTGAGAAACCATCCAGAAAACTGTAGGCTTCCTTGCCTGCCACCCTCTCAAGCATGTGCTCGGTGTACGGCAAAGGATAGTTGTCTCTCTTTGTAGCGGTGTTCACCTTTTTGTAATTGACGCACACTCAGATTTTGCCATTCTTCTTCATCACAATGACTATGGGTGATACCTAGTCTATGTGCTCAATTTCATAAATGAATCCAGCTCTCATTAGCTTGTCAATTTCCTCCTTGATAGCATGGGCGTGTTTTGGATTCATGGGGTACGATCGCTGCTTGACCGGCGTTGCGTCCGACGTCATGGGTATGTTGTGAGTCAGAACACTCGGATCTACCCCCCGTAGCTCTTCTAAGGACCAGGCAAATACGTCTATGAACTCCCGCAAGAGAGCGACAAGACTCAACTCTTCCTTACCAGTCAAGTCATCGAAAATGAACACTGGTCGGGGTATCTCCCCTTCCAGGGCTAGGTTTACCTCCTTGACCTTGGCTGGTCCTTCGATCGGTTCGCTTGTTTGCCCTTCGCACTTGGCACCTAGCGGAACCACTACCCTATCCCCTTTTTTGAATTTAGTGAATCGCTTAGGGAGGTCCTGCAACTTTCGCTGCCCTTCTAATTGTGTATCTTTGGGGTGCTTTGCCCTATCCTAGTGTGACCGGCTGCGTCTCAGGTGGATGGGTAAGTCCCCTTGGTGCGTCTGGTCATGGGCGGCCTAGGGATCTCTGGGTCGCTATCCGAAGTAACTTCCGATTATTCAAAGTCAAACCCTCCATCTTCGCTAGAAGAGGTGGTCTCCCCTAGTGGCAGCAATTCGGATGGCGATTCCGTTCTAAGTATTGATGTCATTTCTGATTGGGCTAGGCCTGCTTGCTCCAGGTCTATGGCCCCCATACATTCCAATCACGCACGATCATATTCCATGCACATGACTCCTTGCTCCAGTCTAAGGGCCTGCCTCTTTTGTGGCTTGGTGTCTGCTTGTATCTGCTCAATTTCTCGTCCATCCGTATCGTACTCTATGGTATCCACTTCACCTTCGCTCTCACCACCACTGAAGGATTGGCAGTCTTTGTATTCATCACAGGAATCTTTGTCATTCAACTGCCCATCGTCTCCTAGGGCTTGGAATGCCCCGTCTTGTTGGTCTGGAATCAAGGCCCAGTTATACACGAGGTTCAGCTCGTGCACTCTGGTTCATTGCCACTTAGGATCCTCTAAGAGATCCTGGAGTAGTTTGAAGTTGGCAGCCGGGTTACCCGCTAGCTGGTCTGCTAGGTATTCCAGTACCCCCTGGATTTCCCTTTTGTTGGATGGTACTTGGAAGGTAACAGGCTTAGGCCTTTCATGGAGGCTTGCTGCCATCATGTAGACAGGTGTAGAGAGTGCGTCGTTTGTCTTGCCAATTGTCTTGATGGCCTGCTCATATGCCTCATGGTCTGAGAATGGCAGGTCAATTGTAGCGAGAACGTGCATCCAATCCCACTCATCCTCTGGGCATGGGATATACTTAGTCAAGGACCCATAGGGTTCCCTGACCTGAGTGTTTCCTTTGAGCATAGCAGAGATGGCGTCTAGGCCAACTGGTGAGGTCTTCCAAGTGTCCATCTCTATTCTTATGGCATCAGTTCTATTGCCAAGGAAGATGAGGCTGTTACCCCAATCTTCGATGACTCTAGCATTGCGCATCCAGGGTCAGCCCAATAGGATATCATAGTCCACTCCCTTCATGACTATGAAGTCGACAAAGAACTTGACACCTGCGATCTTTACTGGCCAATTCTTCAAGACCCCAAATGGCTTCACTCTCATACCGTTTGCTAGCGTGACATTAAACCGAGCAGCTTCGACAGGCATGTTTCCCCAAGTCTGCAGCACTGCATGGCTAAGCACACTAACCCCGGCTCCCGTGTCTACAATTCCCTTCCTTGTTGTGTCACCCAAGGCTAGGACCGGTAGGACTGCGTGCATCTTAGAGCCCTCCCAAAAGGCGTTGACGTGCAAGGATTTAGGTACGGAGTGTAGCATCAAACTTGGCAATTGTGTTTCCGCATCCTGGTCTTGAGGGTCTGCCATGGCCTGCTCTTGCAATCCCTCGATCCATTGCTTAAGGTCTTGCCATAGGGCAGGGTGCTGCTTAAGCAGGTCCCCCAGGCTAAGTGTTACAGGCATGGTCACTAACGTGGTCAGGAGGTTTTCAAACACTCGTCCTTCTCTTAGCCTAGACTGTCCTGGCCACTGGCCGTGGCTGCATGGTCTCAACGGCACTACTGGTGGCGCCATGGCTTCGGCCGACTTAGGTTGAGATGGCGACATTGGCATGCTCATGCTGAAGAGATCATCGATCTCGTCCTCTATGATGGGTTCAGCATCCTTGAGATGCTGCTGAGCCTCCCTCACCCATTCCTTCACCTTTTCTATGGCCTCTAATTGCCGCTTGGGATGCGGATATTTCCCTATCTTAGCGCTTCCCTTTTGGGTTGTTTTAGGGGCTGAAGTCTCTGCCTCTGTGTCTAAGACTTTCTTCCCATTAGGTAGGGTCATAGCACTGTCGGTCTTTAATGCGACCTTAGCTTTCGATCTCTTCTTTCTCCGCCTTCGGCTTTTCTTTCCTACTGAGGTCGCGTCAAGATTGCTAGGTCCTGGCAGAGAGATGCCGGCCTGCTTCATTTGGGCTCAGGTCATAACTCGCAAGGGAATAGGTGTGGCCTCCCCATCGGGGTTTTCAACACCAAATAGCCCCAATGGGACGGATGGCAAATTAGTTGAACCAGAGGACGACTTTCGCTTTGGGCAGTCTATGAAAAGATGGGTGATTCCGCACTCTACGCACCTTTGGTCAGCTTTGTCCTTGTTTTGCTACTCTCTTTCGGGGCAGCGTGTTGAGACATGACCGGGATGTTTGCAAGTCCAACAAGTGACCGAATCCTATGGCTGCCCTCCTAGGCCTCTACCCCGTCCTCGTCCTAACGCCATCACCGGAATGGGTCGATAATCCATGAGGACCGCGTTGCCCTCGTCGTCATGCGAGACGTAAGGGTATATGTATGTCTCTTCGTCACTGGGCTCCTCCACGTAGTGTACGGGAGCGTCGCTCGGTGAGTGGGTCACATAAGGACCAGGCAATCTAGGAATGCCGGTAGGATTTATGTCCATTCTAGTGATAGCTGGTTTCATATCGTTAGGCGCAGGTAGGGCTAACGGGGCTCCCCTTCCAAAGAATGGCTGCCGCCTGTTAGTTGGATAAGGTGGCCGTAGGGTTGCGAGTATGGAGGTCTTCATGGCAGTCTGCAGTGTGCGGCATCGTGGCAGAACCTACCACAGTTAGTGCAAGTCTTGACCTAGGGTCTTAACACTTTGCTGGCAACAAGTGGTTTCCACCACAGTACACGCACTGGATGTGCGGGCGCGTTGGTCATCTCAACATGTCTTGTATTTTGGCTAATTCCATCTTGACCTCAGCCAAGCCTTGGTCTATCCCAGTGGTCTTCCCTTTATCTTGGGATGATGGGTTTGACCGCTCACTAGAGGTTGACATTCGTTCTAACCTTCGTGGGTTTGTCCCTTCCAGAGTTGAGCTCCTATAGCTTCGCTCTTTTAGCTGGTCATCGACTCTGATGGCTTCCTCAAAAACTCTAGCCACCACGTCCCACTGCAAGCTTGAATTGCCTGCCAATGTCTTATATAACTCCTCATCTCTAATTCCGCTGATGAATACAGTTGAAACTGCTCTGTCAGTCGGTCGCTCACCTAAAGGGATTCTCTTAAAGAGACTTCTCACATGGGTCACGTAGTCGCGGATGTCCTCCTTCTCCTTTTGTTTGGCATTCATCAAGCGTACTAGCAGGTTGTCAGAGTATCCGGGCTCGGCAAACCTCTTGACGAAGAGATCCTTGAGATTATTGAAGTTGGCTCGTTCCGTGGCATCCAGGCTTATATACCACGTCCTACCCTTATCGCTTAAGCAAAGTCCGGATACTTGCAAACGTTGAGTCTGGTCGTTGAGGCCGTTGGCTTTGCAGACTTGCTCAAACTGCTCAACGAAGCTGTATGGATCGTCGTGCGGTTGGTACTTGTCGAGTTGCTTGGCAACAACCGGTATTTTGGCCTGGGTCTTTGAGCCCTAGTTTGCCCCTAATCCTGCAAGCAAAGACGTCGCTAGTGCAGTGGCACTCTACTCTACTGCGGTATTATCGAGCAGCCGTTTCATGAGGAGCTCGCTCAGCGTCAGGTCTCCCTCTTGTGCTCTCTCATGGTCTGTTCGGTTCCGGCCAGCCAAGTTTAGTACTCGCTGCACCTCATGCAGCTCCATGCTTTGCCTTTGGCTCCTAGCTTGTTGATCCCTATTATACTCAGCTATGCCTTGCAATGCTTTACGGGCTAGCCTTCTCTCCTCCTCTAGGTCTGCAATGATTGCATATGCTGTCCTGCCACGGTGCTCGTATCAGGCATGTGCATCGTAGCTGCTCACCATCTGCTGTATAGCGTCTGGGAATACACTCACATCGAGCTCCTCGGTAGACCGATGGTCTGAGCTTTCTTCCGTGATGGTCAAATTCTTGCGCCCCGCTGCGCTCTCGATCAGGTTGACTAGTCGGTGACAGATCCTTGTCGTTAGTACTCCTTGCTTGGTTCTACCTTGCGCTTCACGTGTTTGTCTACATCTTGGGTCCTCTCCTATTGGTGGGTTTTTTGAGCGATTTATCTGAGTGGGTTCCTTTAATTACTGAATACAATTCTCAACTTATGGTCACTCATGAGTGTGTTGTTCCTTGTGCACTTGTGCTCAATCAGGCTTTCAGCTTTCCTAAGTGTACTTTAAGTGCGGAAATTCAATGTGAGTGCTGCAAGCAATTTCCCGGCATCTTACTCACTCTCTCTCATTTTGGGCCTGATAGGCTTTGTCACTCAAGTCCTGGCCGTTCTAGTGTGTTCTAGGGTCTGCGCTGCTTCTCGTTGTTCACTAGGGGGTAGGTCGCTAGGGAATGCTCTAGTGTGTCCCTTGGTAGGCCAAGTTTTGATGTTTTTCCCCTTTTTTTTTCTTTTTTTTTCGACTTTGGGAATCGAACGTCCGATTTACCAGTGGTCCGATTTACCAATGGTCCGATTCTGGGAATCGGACCAGGTGTGTCAGAGTTGAGTGGTAGTCTCAGAGTCCAAGTGTCTGATTTTCAAAAATCGGATGGGCAGGTGTTCAATGAATCGGACCAGGGTGGTCCGATTCTGGGCTGGTCTGATTTTGGGTGGTCTGATTCGTCCGAATGGTCCGATCAAACAGGGTGGTCCGATTTCTAAAATCGGACAGACTGGTCCGAGTGTCCGATTATGGACGGATGCGATTCTGGGACTCGGACCGGGCAGGTGGTCCGACTGACGTGTCCTAATTTGTCCAATCGGACAGGGTGGGTCCGAGTCCGAGCATTCGAGTCTCCAAGCGTCCGAATCAGACGGAGTGGTCTGATTAGATGGGCTGTCCGAGTGTCCGAATCAGACGGGTTGTCCGAGTGTCCGAATCGGACGGGTTGTCCGAGTGTCCGATTCTGGGAATCGGACACTAAGTCGGGCGTCCGATTTCCGCCGGGTCGACGAACTTGCGAGCACGGATTCGCCCAAATATCTCCAGATATCTATTACTATTGACCATGAAATTCACCAGTAATGGGGTTGGAGTGGTGAGGGAGAGATCTATGTACCTGGGGATCGCCGAATGCAATGTCACTCCGTGCCCTGGTGGATTGAACGATCGCCCAAGTTCGCTCTCTCTCTCTCTTTCTCTCTCTCTCTCTCACTCTCAGCTGGTTGCAAATGAGGATTCTCTTGCCCTTCCAGAACTTATACCCTGCTGATCATTCCCTGAACATCTAGATCACTCTCCTAGCATTTCCTACACATTTACATGCGCATTTCCTCCATTTTCCCCCTGTTTTCCTCGATTTTCTCCCTGTTTCGCAGTAGCAACCCTCTGCCTCTCGGGTGTGATTTCCTACTGTTAACCTACCCTAAACACAACATAAATCGAAAGCAAAATACTGAACTAATTTCTCCATGTTTTCGAATCGTCGAACAACTAGAATATCCCAAAATACTTACCTGTTCTGAAGATCAAAAACACCCAACTTCCTACCTATCTCAAGCTCCGTTTCAGGGATGAATACCCAACTTCGATGCTCGATATGAGGTGCTCAAGTGCTCAAGCTTGAATCCGTTGGTCCCGGCAATGGAACCAAAATGTGGGAGCTTTCACTCAACCGCCAAGACCCATGGACCGCTTATCGTTTCAAGCGTTCCAAGCGAGCTCTAATGGCTATCTCTCACCTAGCCGACGCACCGTCGATTCTATGAGTGTTCTGAGTTTACCTTGATGCCCGATCGAGTACCCTCCTCTCTCTTGCACTCCGGTAGCTCCATGACTCTTGATGCTAGCTCAAGCATCCTCAAGCCTCCTCCATCTCCAAGCTCTATCCTCCATAGCCGCGCGCGCAAGAGAAAAAGAGAGAAGAGAAGAGAAGTAGAGGAGAGGAGATGGTGAAGAGCTTCACCCTCTTGATCCCTTATTCTCACACACACTCACTCCCTCACACTCTCACACTCCCTCTCTCAAGAGCACACACAAGCAAGGAGGAGAGAAATAGAGAGGAAGAAGAAGACTCTTTTTGCCACACACCAAAGAATGAGCTTCCCATTCTCTTTTTTCAACTTTATATACAAAGCCCTAAATTCTTCTTGGGCGGTCATTCCTCTTTTACATGGCCGGCCGTAGCCTAGGCCCTTTTTCCCATTTCCCACCCTTCTAATTTATCCTATTCCCAACTAATGCCTACACTTTGCACAGGAGCGAGCCTGGCACTCTTTTACACAGATTCGAGGGTGCTTCCGCATTTTAATGGTGTGCCTTTTTCCTCTTTCGTTGCCTTGGCCCGACACCAAAGCTTCTTGCGGGTCATGTCCGATCATTTGAATTTTTTAGGGATTGGTTGCCGGTCAAGGCGCCTTTTTCTGTTTTTCTATTTTTCTGCTTTTATCCTGTGCCTTTTTGCTATTTTCTCTTCTTTTCATTTTCCGCCCTTGGAACCACGGTCCAAAACACCATAACATAGGCATCAAATAAGCTACATCACTCGAGAATTACAACAACATCACTCCTAAATTACAACAGCCTATTCAGAGGCATCAAAAGAGCTTTATCACTCCTTAATATACAACACGTAAAATAAGGATAAGCGACATTGCTGCAAAAGATAAAATCTCCAAGAAATTCCTTCAACTGAACTTGGGATGTAAGCAGTATATCTGTCACATCAAAACTTAAAGAAAAACGTTATAGTAACATTTAGAACAACACAAGGTCTATAGAGACGATTTGCGACACCACTCTATAGACAACATAACAGATGTGGGGCCCCATGAACAGAATATAAATAAAACAATTTGTCATGAGGTGGAATATAGACGCTCATCATCTGGAAAGAATATAAACGAAATAATGTGTCATCAGCTGGAATATAGACCCTCATCAGGTGGAATGAATATAAACGAAACAATGTATCATAAGCTAGAATATAGACATTCATCAATGGAATAACGAACAAGGATGATCAGATCATTCCAAATGTTACAAATTTTATGATCCTTCTACTCAAAAGGTTATCATTAGTCGCGATGGTATATTTGATGAGAAGACTATGGGTGGCATGTGGTCGTCAGATGTTTCAAATGATACACAGTCTTTGCTTAGTGCATTTCCTTACTTGCTTTGTGAGTCTACTAGTTCTGATGATCATAAACCTCCTTTGATGACATTTGGTCATATAGGTAGCAACAAAAAGGGAGTCCAAAGGCAAGAAACAAGGCACAGGGAAGAAGACTAGATTAGCTGATGGCACATTCAATAAAGACATTGTTAATGTTGCTAAACCTTTGGGTGTAAATCTTTCTACCCAAAATCAAATATTGATGGCAGCACCACCAGAAGCAGTGCAAACTATTGATAGTTGTATCTCTGTGAGTGACATCACCGCACAGGTCACGTCCTTTACAGAAGGGCGATATCCCAGCAAGAGAGGTAGCTTGTCTAGACAAACAGACCACTACTTCTTCCATAGACATAGATGTCAACAACTGAAAGGTGCTTCACTTGCCTTTGCTTGCCATATTTCATCCATTGAAAAGCCTTGTGGTGCAGATTTGCAACAGCTTGCATTTACTCTCATGAACAACTATTTGAACAGTAGATTGCTTGCAAAATGGAATCAATTAGTTTTGATACCAGATACAAAGTCATCTCGCATGATAGGAACAACCACGCATTTAAGTTCCAAAATGTCTTCATCAGGAAGGTTTTGCATATACTAGTCTAGAATGACTTCACAACTATCATCGTATGAGCCTTTCAAAACTTGAGGCAATACCTTTGCAACCTATCGAATCATGTGCAATCACTGAAGAGGCAATCCATACTGTAGCTATTGCAAGAATGTAATGGCAATGAAAAGCAACCTCAAATGGTCTGAACTTTACGATATCAGGACAAAGTAAGAAGTCAATTTTGTCATCAGGCCCAGTCTCAATAGCCTGCAATTCATATTTGAAGCTTGGATCAGAAACCTTGAAGCATATCTGGCAACCTCTTGTCATGAATAAAATTGACTACAGGATGTTACAATGGTCACTGCTTCCATTGGAACGTTGTTATCATGGAGACTTGGCATACAGATTAGAGCTTCCCTCTTCCACAAAGATGCACAATGTCTTCCATGTTAGTTATCTCATGCCTTTCTATGGTGATCTAGTGGATATAATTGATGATTTGCCACTTTTTGATGAACAAGGTCTTATTCAATACATCCTAGAGGCTATTATAGGTTAGTGCATGAGAAGAAGCTTCAATCTCGTTCTATCATGGAATATTTGATAAAATGGAGAGTTTACCACTTGAGGAAGCTTCCTGGAGGCTTGATTCTATATTAGATGAGTTTCCTTTATTAAGGGATACATTAATGGTTGAAGCCTATTGATTATGGAGCTAGTTATGGTGCAGACAAGATCAGGACATCACGTTGTTTTAGAACAGTTTTTATCATGCCTAATTTTAAGAATTATGCTATCTACATAGGCTTAAAGTACTTTTCAAGAGCTCTATTTTGATATATCTATATGGATTGTAAGAAGCTAGGAATAAGAACTTAGTGTAAAAAATAATATTGATATTGTGCCATGTCACACTGACATTGGTATAAAAGGAGAGGACATGTAGTTTTTCACATCTTTTTGACACATTAATACAATTACTATTCTTCTCTCCCATCTTGCTCACAGCTTCCATGGCTTCTCTCTCTTTCGTGTCTTTCTCTCTCCAAATCTAGTATTTCTCTCTCCTCCTCACTCTCTTTTTGTCTCTTCCTGCGATCTTTCTCTCTCTTTTGCAGTCTTCTCTCTCCTCTTTCTCTCTCTTTAGTTCTCTCTCTGACACACATTGAGGTGGAGTGCTACTTTATCAGATAGGTCATTGAGGACAAGTCTGTTGACCTTGTCAAGATCTCAACTAACCAAAATCTTGTAGATCTGCTCACACAAAAAGCCTCTCAGTAAAGCATTTTGCCTTCCTTAGGGAGTTGATGGGCATTGGATGAGATGTACTCTATTTCTCATCCTATTGTACTTTTTGTAGACATTGCACTTTGTCTTTTTTTTTCTTTTTCCCTCCTCACTCAAGACGCACTGAATTTTAAGTGGGAGGTTGTTGGGGGTAAAGGCACCTATGCATAGTCACTGTGTATTACTACACTAATATTACCTACACATGCACACTGTAGGTGTGGCCGGTATCCAAGCCATCACTATCACTTCATTCTTTATTCTTTAGATAACATTTGAATAAAGGGAAGGATGGTCACACATTGTGACTATTGAAGTTACCACATCTTGAATCTCTCTCTCTTGCTCTCTTGCTCCATCCACTACCATAGCTCATATCTCTCTTGCTTTCGCTTGTTCGTGCTTCTACTTGGGCTTCTCCCTTCAACCTACAATAACATGTCTAAATTGTGAGCCTAGTTTTTTTTTTGCGAGTGGGGGGGGAGAGAGAGAGAGAGAGAGAGAGAGAGTATGCTATGAGTAGTGATGACCAAGCCATGCATGCAGCTTACTTGTGGGGAAGGCTAAACGAAAAGAGAGAGAGAGAGAGAGTAGGCTATGGTGATTTCTATTGTGGCAGTGAGGGGAGAGAGAGAGAGAGAGAGAGAGATAGAGAGAGAGAGAAGAGATGCAAAGTTGTGACCTTGACCCCTCCTAGTCAGCTCTGTCAAATCCACAATTAGTTGCGATGGTCATTGTAGTGGGCCATCATATTTTAATCCTTAAGTTTAAATGTTTTAATCCCTTTATTTATTTATTTTTAAAAAACTCTTCTAGACAATGGGGTCGTGGCATAGTGGTTGGTGTGTGGGTTGAGTTTCACCAAAGGTACAATCGTCGAGAGACTAAAACTTGGTTTATTCTACACACAATTCACCAAAGGCATGTGATTTTGTGCCACAAAACCATTTTTTTGGCTTGGCACTTTCATTGTCTCTCATTCATTGACAACTAACTTTGAAGGCATTGCATGAACCACTTTCAATGATTTGCCATCACATAGAAACTACCCTTTAATCTAGAAGAAGAGTATGAATCCATTTGGAAGAGAAACTAGGTGTTTGTCACAATAGACCAATTGTGCTAGAGACAATGAGATTAGAGGTGGAAAGAATATCAATCACACAACAAGAAGCACCCATCCATTCTCGTCATATTCCTCATTACTGAGGTTTCTTGGGGACAACAAGCAAGTGCTTCTAGCTTATACACAGAATCTAGTAGGACATTCAAACATATTGAAGCTGCAAAACCAATGGTTACTCCAAGAAAGAGCTACAATGTGATGAAAATTTTGGAGGAGAGCCAAGGAAAAGCTAGCTACATGTAGCAAGGCAAAAGAAAATGAAGATCTAGAGGTGTGAGAGATAGAGAATTCTGAATAATATTGAGACTCTCAAGCCTAAAAGCAGAGGTTTCAAGAGAAGATTAGCAGCAATACGATCATAATTAGTCACTCACCCTAAACTACTTGTATTATTTCTCACTCGGACATTGTTGTTGTAGCCATTAGGGCCATTTTCCATCCAAAAAAAGAAACAAGGAACATGGAGAAATCAAAAGCTTACATATATATCATTTCTTCTAAAGCTATAAGGAGTATCTCGATCAAAAAGAGGTTTAAGAAGGCCAACAAGCAGTGCATTGAAAAGTTCCTACAAAGGTCTTGCCTAGACAAAGAGGACATCCAAAGCACCCTAGAGAGGATCGAGATTAGTAGGCAAAGCTACACCCAACTCTTTAAAGTTATTCAAGAGACATTGAAGAAGAAAAGAGTCAAGGAATCTTTGCTTTCAAAGCCATCTTCAGCTCAACAGACAAGACACAACATCAACCAGCGAGTCTTGAAAGTCCTTGGTGAGGCCTTTCACATCATAGATAGCTATCCAGAAAAGAAGAGAGTGCTAAACTATGACAATTGTAATAACATATTCTTTGATCTGATGACATTACTCCTAATGAATGAACCATGGTAACTCACATGGTTTCATCGTTCATGTAATGACTATGGGCTTCATTGGTTGGAAAGTTGGTATGGGAAATTACTAAAGACATGATTTCGTTGGTTAGGCTATTTTGAAACTCCGATAAGTTGCTCATGAATATATATGTGCATCACGTGGGTTCAAAATAAGGTATTTTAAAAATACAATTTTTATACATTTTTTACATATAGAAGGATGTAATATAAATGGGTTATTTATAGATTGAATAGAAAAGGGTTATGTTTTATTCAAGAAAAATTTACAGATAATTAGATCTATAAATAGGCCTTGAACGCACGTGATGCAGATTATATATATATAGTAACTTCCCCGAGTTTTGAGATAGGCTCCACTTAGACCAAAGAATATAGTGCCTTTACACTACCTCATCTTTGTACTTATAGTGAGTGGTGCTTTTATGGAGATGGAAGAAATCTTTTTGCTAAAGAATGTTGGATTGAAAAGGAAAATGATTGCATTAAATGCTACTTAGTGTAACATGAGGTTCAAATTCAACCATCCTTATAGGATATGAGCATTTCATTAGAGCATGTGAAGAGGTTATTAGATATGCTCAATGTCCCACCCTTGTTAGGTGCCACCAATGATCCAAGGTGCTTTAAGTTGTGAGGGCTCCATTATGAGGAGAAGCCATGTGTGAGCATGAACATTGGTTGGGTCCTAATTTGTATGTCAGATGAGATCTATGTGACTTGCTGGAAAAAATGTGTTGTTTTGTGGATCTAACCTTTAGATTAGATAGATATTTATGTTGATAGCAAGGTGAGATAGGATGTATCAAGCTAGGGGGTGTGGGAATTATCAAGCATCCCTATTTTGGGGTCCATAGGAAACAGAAGTGGCCTGTCGCTAGAGGGGTCTTAGGGGCCCAATGGCCACCCTTGGATAGTTCCCTTGACCTCCATGATAAAGAAAATATTCCTTGGTTGACTAGGGAAGGTTCATAATGTGGTTAGACAAGATGACTAGACTACCTTCTAAGGCTATAAAAGGAAGAACCCTCCACAATATCATCAATCTATCACTTCTAGGGAAAGATCCACTTCATTTATGGAAACAACACATGCAAAGGCACTAGCTCCACGTCTTACTACACACCTATCTCCATGCTGTGCCTAATACCCTCATCCTCTAATATTGAAGCTTTTTTCTCTCGGAGGATTATGAGGAATGCTGAGATTAGTGTTCATTACCCTATTGGGATACTAAGATAATTGATTGCATTTAAAACAATGTTGTCTATTGAATTTATTCCTATTATTGTTAATTTTGTAGTGTGTTTTGGAGGAGTGCTGGTATGATTAGCATGGCCTTGATTATAATTTATTTGCTAATAATTCACTTGAGCCCTTTTTGCATAGGAAAACATGTTGTTATATTGGGTGAGGTTGTTATTTTTTTTTAGTAGGATGGCTACTAGTGGTTGCACTCTTATTAAGGCATCTTCTAGATCAGTAGACCTCATCATCTCTAGTTAGCCATTGAGGAGAGGATTTAAACCTTCACATAAGCACACACTTGTTTGCTCATGCATATGTGGGGAGAGTATTTTTCAAAGTCACAAAACAAGAATAGTATCACTCCACAATAAACCTAGCTACTTCAAGAAGAACTCATTCATCCTTATGGTATGATAGGCATGTGATAAGTATTAGTCGTGAACTGCCTCCTTGATTTAACTCCAAGTCATTGTAGCTCCTAGGGAATTCAATATATCTATATCCTCTATATCACATACCTTCAAGGCTTATTTGTAAATATCCTTATATGTGAAATTTTCCTTAGTAAAAAATAACCCTTTTCAATTCAATCTATAAGTAACCCCTTTATATGGGGTCCTCCTGTATGTAAAAAATGTGTAAAAATGGTATTTTTAAAATCCCTTATTTTTAACCAAGATGATACATACATATATTTATGACTCAACTCCTAGAGTTGTGGCTTCAAAAATAGCTTTATCATGCTATCACTAATTTCACCTTGATTGTGCTTCACTTTATAAACCTTAATTATACAATCATTGCTTGATTTTCTCTATTGGTTCATACAACAGAGAAATAGTCTTCCATCTGCTCAATCCAAGTTTTGGCATTAACTTCAACCTTCATTTCTTATCCATTAAATTTAGGTAGCTTAACTTACTTGAGAAAAAACTCTCTCATTTTCAATCAAGTCAATATTAGTATGAGTTGAAAGCTATACTAGTTAAGTGAACTTGAGGACAATTTGATCTTTTAATTCGACCAATAATTTTTTTTTCCATACTTTGCAAAAGATAAAAATTTCAACTTGACTTATCAAATTATTGTTTAGAAAAAAAAATGTTTCATCACTCTAAGAAGATCTTATATTCAATATGTTTTCATATCATCCTAGGATGTAATGCATTTGTTGCTTAAGTTTACATTTAGAAGACAACATTGGATCCAAAGGTGATAATAAATTGCTAATATAAGAATATTCATATCCAAAAAAGAGATTTATATTTACATACTATTCTTGCACCACATGCTATACATATTTTACATGAGGCTTTCCAAACAAGGCTAAAAAATTTTACATAAGGGAGTTTTTAGAGGATATTTTGATAGTTATATAACCTCAGCTATGGACCTTAGATAGAGGTATGGTGGAATAAGTAGCAGTCTCCTTGCAAATATCTAGTGCTAGATATTTGTTGGATAGATTAGGAAAATCCTTTATCTTGTTATTATTTTCACTAGATTGGCCAGTTATATTTAGTTGATTTGGTCAAATAATCCTCGTGACATAGCAATAAACCCATTGGTTTACGATCATTGCCTCGTTTTCTTTGTGGACCATAATACTAACATAGCTTCTATGAAACATGAACAAAGAAACTAATTGAAGCCTTTCAACCCAATGTAGCCTCCATAAACTAAATTCTAAACTGATCATATGGTCAACATAGATGATGAAATATGTGGGTATCTAGCCCCATCCTTGATATAGGGTCCATTAATTCGGATTGAATAAGTAATGTAACGTGTCCCCCTGTCCACTTGTAGCCCATCGGGAAGAGAGTCTAGAAAGTGCCGCCCGGCACTCCCAAGGAATGTCACGGGGTTTTGCGATCTAGGTCTTCTCGAGTCTGCCACAAAGCGCAAGCATTCCGGCCGTTCCCACTTAGGACCGACCTGAATAAGGGTTTTCTAATGGTCAAGTTCCTAGAAGGTAGCTAGCATCGAGCTCCAAACGAACCACTTTGCATAGAACATCAGGGTCAAAGCGGATTTATACTGCACTTGGTTCAAGGAGAATGGGAAACGAGAGGGATGGGAAGCTCGACCTCTTTGCCCATAAGGCATAGTCCCATTCCCTTCCCCTAAAACCGCATAAATCAGGACTCTAGCTCCATAGATTCTAAGTCATTGTTACCTTGTTGTCAATTCCTTTGAGAAAAGTTCCCAGCCAACCGAGACCACCCTTCCGTAGGATGGACCTAGGGTTACGTCCATCGCACTTTCCTCGGGTTGCTTTAGTTATCTAATTACCTACCACATTTAGTTTGACAACCAAAAAAAGCTTTCGTAATCAACCAAATTAATCATTGGTTCCTTCACGTAGATAAGCACTGATACAGAAAAACAATGTGAAGTAAATTCCTTTTCATCATTTGATCTTTATTTATCAGTCTTTGAAAATACATCAAATAAACATGCCCGAAGGCTATTCCAGCAATCCACAGGGATCGCTATTCCAAGTTCTGCCCATTGACTAGTATCTGGGCCTCGAGATTCCATCTCGAATCCCGTCGGACTCTTATGCAGGATTCGGAGGCAAGGAATCTACAGCCAGAGCCTCCCCTGGCACCCAAGCATCCTCCTACTCCAAGTAGCACCCACGGAGAGACCTCTCACGATGGGTTCGGTCCGCGTACCCAGTGCGGCTAACAACCCCCTTGGATAGGGTCACGCAGATAGTCAGAGGTAACTGGTACTGCCTCTCCCTCTAGGCTTTTAACCTGAAGCATTAGTTGTTTTTCCTCAATTATTTCCTTGAGCAAAGAAGTACAAACATTGCACCTAAGTGTACAATCACAAGCATTCCAGTGGTCATTTATACGGCCAACTACTAAGGTGTGATTCCTTCTCCCCGAATGCTTCCAGCATTCGATCTTGGATCAATTGTGACTTAGCAAGATCCCAAGGGTTTCATAAGCTGAGTTTCTTGTTTACCCTTCTTTCCTTGGGCTAGGGTTAATACCCTGTTGACCCAAATTGTCAATACCTTAGGTTTCCTTATATTAAGATCAATAAATCCTGGGCAACCTTGTTGCCCTAACTTAGTTGGTCAATTGCTTTCTTGGCAATTCATTACTTCCTTGGCTTGGCAAATTAGTCTCAAAGAAGAGTGAGTGGCAAGATGACTACTCATCTTCTAGAAAATTAGACTTGTAATTTGAACTCGCCAAATTTGGTCTAAGGAGTGGCAATACTATTTTGTGATTTAGATACAAGACCATACGACGTTGCAGCTTGTTGTACGAGATAGGTGTCAGCACCTAACTTGTGGGATTATTTTCTCATCACATGGTATTCCTTGGTCAAGAATGCCTTTGATCAAGATGTAGGGTTTGGGAGTCCTATTGACCCAATCCAAAACCTTGACTCTACTAGGCTGATGGTTGTTTTGGCCCTAGGGTTCCTAAATTCCTTATGGAGGTCTAGTATTTGGTCAACTGATCCTGAAGGTGGGAACCCTGGATCATTCTTGCATGGCGATTAAATAATCCTAACATCTTGTGGATATGGGTAGGACTTTTAAGATTGGAAGTATTAAGTCGGCATCCCAAGTGCGAAACTAGGCAGATTTTATCATAGCTTAACCCTACCTAGCACATTGAGGTGATCGTCATATGCTAACTAATCATACCTTTATGATTCTCATGTAAGCTACTCAATTATACGTGAATTACTTAGTTGGTCTAACCAACCGATGATTTAAGATGATCTTTCCTTTTTAAAGATGCAAATACTTTCTAAAAGGTGTAAGTAACTGCAAGACGAGTGAGATGTATCATTCCATGCAATTTCCAGACCAAAGACATTTTTTCCTTTATTCGACTAAAGGATCTACAGTGAACTTTCTTTCCCTTGCTCTATACTATAATGATTGACATTCATAGCTAACTCCTATAAACCCTACGTTGATGCAACGAAATCAAAGCTTTAATATTTTTAATGAAGATGCATTCAAAATTTGATAAAAGAACTCCATGCATGGGCGATTGCCATGAGTCCATCATTGATTTAATCCTTCATTTAGCACTTAACCCATCCTAAAATGTAACTATCATCGCATGCAATTTGCAAAGTTCATAAATCCTTTCCATTCATTGCGACTGTTCGGATATCATTTAATGACCATCTACGATTATCTTCTACATGAACCACAACCAAGAATTTATTTCATAAGTGCATTATGCGACATAAGCCCTATCCTTTGCGAGATGCAACAGGGACACCTCCGCTCAATTTCATCTTTCAACTTTGCAACATATGTTCAAAACTGCAACTACTCTTGACCACACAAGTGCAAGCAATTGCAAATACTCGATATACACTAAACTTTGTAAATCGAATGAGTAAATGCATTTAAAACTTCCCTACGAGAATTAAACATGCTTTATGCATCCTTCCCATGCAAAAATATTTCTCGGAACCTGGGTATTCGAAATCGGGGCATTGTCTATTCTCGTACTTTGGGTGGAAGCTCCTGCTACATAGATATTTACATTGATATCATATATTTAATTGCAAAGAAAATAAAAACATAAATCAAACTACAAAGTTTTGTGTGTTAAGGAGATTTCTCGTAGCTTGTTGTAGTTATTGCAGATAGGATGTCGAAATACATCTAGGAAAACTCTAGCTCGGCCATCCGACATCGTTTGATTTCTCATGAAAATTGGCTCTTTAACACCTCTCGAGCATTTTTCAGATCCAAAACGAGCCTCAACGCTTCAAGAATGGGTCCAAATCAGGCCCTAAAATCCAGCTCTCATTGACGACCACGAGATAGGGCGACTCAACCCATCGAATCCCACGAACGAATCTACACATAAACACAACCACAAAGAGCATCAAGCTGATACAAAATAGATACACAACAAAACACATCACAGTTCTCACCCTACCCCCTAGTCAAAACCAAGGTATGAAATCCACAAGGAGTAGGCCTAGCATAATTTGATAAAAAGTCGAAAGCTAGTCACTAACCAACTGTGCCAATACAACCTCGGGGGGTTCACTATATCTATATTCTCTATATAATGTGCGTTCATGGCCTATTTATAAATAACCTAATATGTGAATTTTTCTTGAATAAATACAATCCTTTACTATTCAATCTGTAAGTAACCCCTTTATATGACACCCTTCTGTATGTAAAAAATGTTGTTTTAAAAACCCCTTATTTTGAACTCATGTTATATATACATATAGTCATGAGTTATCCCCCCTCCCCGAGAACACAACCAAGCTAATAAGAACCATCAAAGAGGTCATCCTCAGTGGTGGTCTGAACTACCTACCGAACTAAGGACAACTCAACTAGGAGCCCCTACTAGGTGAGGACTCCTATAGCCGGATCAACAAATATTATCTTTTGGTTCATTGGGTATTTAGCCTCTTATTTTCCATACTCGGGTGTGTAAAAAGGAGGGAGCTGAGCATAGTGACCCAAGGAGATCAAGGCATCAGCCTTAGGTCATGTCTCAGTACCCAAGAACCTACCAAGCCCGCGCAAGGTGACACTTAATCCTTTTCTAACGCTCACTTTTATTTTTGATCCAATCTTCTTTTGTTCTTATTTTTCTGCTAGAAGCCACCCCTAGGAAGACAAGGCATCAGCCCTAGGTCTAACTCGTCCCCAAGAACCTACCAAGCCTTCTCAAGGTGATAAATAACAGCTAAAAGATTTTTCTTTCTTTCCATTTCTATTTTTATAGGGGTTAGAACCCCTTTTTACACACCTCCATATATTTTTATCTTTCAGACATTCATGGTCTTTTTTTCTTTTGGTTATTTTTAGCAGGCTTCTCTAACTGCCTTACAACTAACAAAAACTCCTAGAACGGCCGCCTTGCAGGTCAGCAGAACAGGGTCACTAGAATTCCCATCTAAAACAAGTCTTACAATGTCTGACAATGCCTTGTAGGAGGCAATGACTACTCAAACCTCCCCCAAACATACGGAGCCTAATCCTGGGACTTCATGCCTCGAGTGCCGGTCCCCAACAAACAAAAGAATGTAATCCTTACATGCATATATATCATTTATCGTGTAAGGAAAAAGACTCAAAAAGGAGAGGAAACCACATGGAATGGCCACAAGAAGCTCCTTCGCAACAAAGGCTCCCTCTGACGACTTCGGTAACCTATATGATGCAATCACTACAACAAAAACCCATTAACTGTACCTGCACCAAACAGACAAATGGACTTCTTGGCCTAAATAAATAGCACATTTCACTACAAACTAGCTGGCCCTCTTGGCCTAAAGTGGATATTTTATTTTAATCCATGCAATATATGATCTCCTTGGCATATACAGCACATCCTATCAAACTAATCAGGATACCAAGGATAGCATAAAATAGAAGGACTAGCATCATGCTACTCATGTGAGTCGGCGAAAAGCTTGAACTATGCTCATTGTCGATCCACTAGCCCAAGCCTTTCTACTGATATCTCAGTAATAATGGCCATGTCTTCTTGGGTACTATGAGGTGAATGAATGACATCATTAGGTTGATATATCTCATCCCCTTGGTCGTCATTCAAATGGATCGCTTGTCCCAACTTTCTAGTAACTCCTCCTACACGGAGAATCATGGATTTATGATCATTCAACTCTTCTCTAATTGGACCATTACATATGTCAATGATATGATCCAAACTAGACAGAGCTTCAAGCCTAAACCCATCTTATAGATGCATCTCAGGGCGGAGGTCCCTATTGCCAAATGTCGCATTATGGCCTTTAGTTGTATCCTCTTGGAAGTCCATCAAAGCATGTCCACATGCAATTCCTGGCCCTTCATTTGACACACCAACAATATTTTTACGAGTTTTGGGCATCCAAACCCATCTCATATTCCTTTTCATATTCTTAGATTGCCTCATTTGCCCACATTGGTCCAATGGACTCATTGTGGATTTATCACATTACCATATGGCCTCAAAGCCTTATGGATTCTATTTAGTACAAGTGGACCTTTGACATTCCGCATCTTCTCTACATGAGATGTCTTTACTTGCCTTTGTTCACTCTGCAACAACTGCTTAGCCATAGGAACCATGCTTTTACTAAAAGGAACAACATCTACTCAAAAGCATGATTCATCTATAAATTGGAAACGTCTCTCAAGAGCCTTACTAGGAGCACAACTAGAACCACTCATAGAACGCTCATCTAAGCTTGCAGACCTAATGGTTCTATCAATTCCACCGTCACAACTACCTCTCATGGAAGTGTTGCAAGCCTTGATGGGACATACTAGGCTTGGAATCTTTTTATCCCGAGGGGGTATACTCAACTCCTCAAAGGATTTATTAGACCCCCTTGGGAGGCTCTAGTACCATTTCCTAGCCTCTCCCTTTAGAGTACTTGAGAATACCAGCATCCAATGACTATCATTGAACCCACTTGCAAGCTAAGTTAGGCCATATTCTCATAGATGCACCATCGGATCCTCATTAACTAGCCCATGAAACACTGGGTAATCCCTATAAGGAGGAGGGCATTTAGTCCTTTCCTTTGGGATCAACACTGGGCCATTAAAATCCTCGTAATCATGGCCTAACCCTAGTTTCTTAGGGTTTGCAACCTCTTCCATTTCCACCTTTACTGGTGTAGGGAGGTTAATATTATCCTTAATGTCCCTTTCTGCCAACTCATAAAGTGGTCTAGGGAGACCTATAGCTCTTAGCATGTCATTCTGATCCTTTCTTAGAGGATCTTTCATATCTTGCCCCTTCCTAGGCAGTTCCATGATGGCTTTATCTAAGAGCTTCTGCCCCTCATCAAAAGTAAACTTATCCTTAGCACTTAGAACCTGGGGACCATGTCTTTTAAGCAATGGTCTTTCCTTTACATCTAGGGCTTCTAACATCCTTCTAATACTTAAAATTTTTGCACGATGCCCCACCACATGGGATGTTTCAACCATAACTGCACTCCACTATGTGTCAAGTTTTTCCCATGGCACTATGGCTTTATCATAATCACTTGTTGATACCATGACCGACATAGCTTCCAACATACTTATTCCATGCTCTCCAGGTTGATGGATGGTTATACATGATTTCTCTTGGGTAGAGACCACACCAAGGCAAACCTCAGCCTATGCCATCGCATTAGAGGATGGGGTAACCACTAACTGGTTACTCTTCTCATCACCTAAATTATCTTCTATAGAGGACTCATGCTCTACATAACTAACTAAGTCCATCAGTAAGTTTTGTATAGGGAAAGCCAAGGTTTTCCATCCTTGAACAAACCCCATTTTATGGTTAGCTTAGCATACTCCTAATGAAAATTATAAACTTAGGTCCCTTTACAACCTAGATTTGGAGACCGCCACTTATAGGCAGCTCCCTGCAG
This sequence comes from Lygodium microphyllum, assembly GCF_053477565.2. Lineage (NCBI taxonomy): Eukaryota > Viridiplantae > Streptophyta > Polypodiopsida > Schizaeales > Lygodiaceae > Lygodium > Lygodium microphyllum. The sequence goes on along the minus strand of NW_028229514.1, from coordinate 5,681,685 downwards.
ATGCACCACTGATGGGACCTACAATGGGCCGGCATTGGCTAAGGCATTAGCCGAATCTCATGCACTCAACAAACAACCCCACCACACCACATGGCCTTGCAGGCCAGGAGCGTTTGTCGAGGGGATACACTATCCTAAACACGAATCACTGCGCGTTTATAGTCTATAATTCAATGGATGTTCCCTTTTCCCATCTCTTCAGAGGGATATTATACATATATCGACAATAAATGCCACATATCACAGACAGAAGGGCACTCCACCGTCTGATTGCCATTGCCCTAGTGCAGCTCTTCTACATCTTGGGGATTGGCCCCTCGATACGCTGCTTCCACATATAGACACATTCAAAACAAACTCCCCTCTTAGTGCCAATATATTTAACATTCAAAGAATGCACTTATCCTCACTTATCCATCCCCTTTAACCCACCGTTTAGACCTACAGCAAGGTTGCTCACTCTCTCTACGTGGGTCAAGTCCTAGAGAAACCAAGTGCTATGCATGCAGGAGCTTGTAATTGATACCATTTAACGATGCTTGATGCAAATGTGTATATGATTAAGTGCTCAAACAACTAGAAAAACAGCCTCGTGCATTGTGCAAATCCATTCTTTTCATGTTTCCATTCACTAACGCATAATTGGTACAATGAGAGAAGACTCTGAGCCTTACACTCGTGTTGTACTCCCCTTTATTTAATTTAACGTCATCCTATATGAATAATGTAGTAAAGACATTAGATTTTATATCATATTTCAACGCTCAAACTCCCCTCTCTCCCTACCGTTTAGAGTTTTGCTTAGGTAAAGGGGTGATTTTATATGTATTTCGCACGAAATAAGCAGTAGATACTCACAAAAACATATAAATGGGGATAACTTGAGGCAAACCCTCATGCTTTATCCTCATTATACACTCACAAATGCATCCATAATTTTCCTTGTCCGTTTTCTATTTTTCCCTTTTTAAAGAGCATTTTTTCCTTTATTTCTTATTTTTCCTTATTTATTATCATTCAAAATAAAATAAAATTATCATTATTTTAGATCTATGACTCTTGAGTCTTTAAACATTAACCATGTAGATTTTATTGGTGTTTTGTTTCATGCTTTTCCCATTTTAAGCCCAAAAATCCCATTTTTACTCTAAAAACCATGCTTTTCGGGTTTTTTCCATTTATTTTCCACATTTTAAGTATATATTTTTTGAGTTTTTTATTATGAAAGAATGAAACCAATAGCAAACAACATGTTCATTAATTTTGAGCTCATACAAACATTGCTAACTTCATCAAATGCGAAACAAGAGCCATTTTCTTTGTAAAAATATCATTATCGTGTATTTTTAATTATTTTAGGTTTTGAAACTTATTGCGGGTCTGCAAATTAGGGTCTATTTGATGCTCAGCGTGCCTCCACACTGCCATCTTCAGCCCACCTTCGGTTTGGAAGCGATCTGATACCATGCCGACGAGCATTCACCAACCGGGCTTCATTCTTCTTCACATGCAAGAACTGTCCCTTGTAGGAGAGAGAGTGAGGAGAGAGAAAGACTAAAAAATGAGATTTTTAAATCCTACATTAGAATGGGCAAGCTTGCAGCCATCTTGTTCCTCTCCTTGCCCTAATTGAGAATCTCCCTCTCTCTCTCCAAACGGGTTTGAATCAGAGAGGCAACGAGCAAAAATGAGAGGCACATTGACGCTTCCCTCTTCGATAGTTTTTGCATTAGTCTCAAGGATTTTATTAAGCCTAAGGTTTAAAATATTAAAATAACCGGTTCATCTTTTTGTGTTCACACTGTCCCATAAGTGGATTTTTCAATTTTGAAGGCCCAAACGAACTCCGATTTGCAATCCGATTGGAGAGGCGGCTTCGTGGCATCGAACTCCATCAACCTAGCCTCTCCCACGCACTTTACGACTTCCCGATCAGGTAGCTGCTTTATAATGCCGAACCTTGTGGGGATTAAATGAAGGGTCAAACCACTACCAATTGACGAACCGAGACTTGTGTTGGATTCCTGATGTCGAAATGCATCTAGGAAAACTCTAGCTCAACCATCCACCACCATTTGATTTTTCATGAAAATTGGCTCTTTAATACCTCTTGGGCACTTTCTGGCTCCAAAACGAGCTTCAATGCTTTAAGAACGGGTCCAAATCAGGTCCTAAAATCCAACTCTCATTTATAATGGTCAACATCCACCTAGAGTTGAATCTAGTAAAAGGTTGTGATTTAGAGAAAGTGATAGGCAGCAAAGCGATCCAAGATAGATCGGTCAACATGAAAGAATATAGAAATAGGAGTGGAGGCATCCAATCGAGCCATGGAATAATTAAAAGGTCATGGGTTTGGAGGCCCAAAACCTCTAAAAGTATGGTTGGTGTGTGAGATGAAAAGCAAAGTGTTCCAAGTGGATATGCCATGGTCAATTCTTGAGTGAATGAGACTAGAGGCCATAATGATACATCTAACAATATGCACTACTCTAGGATGCATTGATGTGATAGGCCTAGGATTTAAGCCCTACCTAGTTGGCTGGTAACAATGAAACATTGAAAAGTCCAAATAGGGAAGCATCAAATGAGCCAAAATCCATAGATCTCTCTATAGGAATGGAGCAACCAGTCTATTTGAATGACAAGACACTCGAGCCCAAAGAGGTCATTTGTTTAGCTAATAGCACACAAACAAGAATAGCCCATACTAAGGTCATATCAATAGGAAGGCTTGGACTTGTGGATATAGAAAAAGTCTTAAGTTTAAAACTCAATGATGGAATTATAGTGAGTTGGCATTCATATGTGGTATGAGGCTAGCCCTCCCACCTTATGTCACTTTGATTTAGCTTGGTTAGTCTTATGCGATGCAATTTACATGCCAAGTAGACCATATTTGGTTAGTAAAAAATGATTTATGTTTTGTTAGGTCAAGAGGGCCGATTTTCATGTCATGATATCATTCATCTTGTTAGACCAACAAGGCCATGTGTTTGTTTGGTGCAGACATGTTTAATGGTTTTTTGTTTTAGTGACTACATCACGTAGGTTTGACAAAGTGCCTGGAGGGAGCCTTTGCTGTGAGAGCTTCTTGTGGTGACCATTCTAGGTGGTGCCATTGCCTTTTCGAGTTTTTTCCATAACATTGATTGTGTTATATGTGTTTGTGGGGATTATTTTTATTTTCATTTGTGTAAGGGACTGGCAATCAAGGCATGAAGTCCTAGGGTTAGGTTGGGTATATCTGAGGGAGGTTCAAGTAGTTGTCTACCTCCTGTAATGACATTGTCGGGCATTGAAGCTCTATTTTAGAAGGTAGTACTAATGACCTTGTTCTGTTGGCTTGCAAGGTAGTTGTTCTAGAAGTCTTTGCTAGTGTGAGGTAGTTAAAGAAGCATGACCCAATTTTTTGTTTCAAATATATCTGAAATATAAAACAATACAGAGGTTTGAAAAAAGGGATTCTTACCCCTAAAATAGAAAAAAAAGGATATAAAAATCTTATGAGCAGTTGATTATTGTCGTGCAAAGGCCTGGTAGGTTCTTGAGGATGAGTTAGAGACATGGGGCCAATGCCTTGTCTTTCTAGAGATTGTAAAATATTACACGGCGCAGCGAACAGAATCTGAGAAAGAGATAGAGAGTACACAACAGATAAGAGGAGAATCAGTAAAATTCTTTAACTCCAAACAACTGATACAAAGATGGCTCTGTCCACCCGTGCGCTTCCACTGTGTGAAGCTTAGATGGCGATCTAGACAGAAGATAGGTGAAGAGCTTAAGGCTAGCTGGAACAACAGCTCTGACTGGATGAAAGATGAGTGTAAGATGGCTGCGAAGGGGTTTAGCTTTTATAGCCCGCGAAGGTTGTTAGGTCGGCCTGCTGACCGACCTACCATATGAGCCTCCACTAGTCGGCCAGGGAATATTCCAGGGAATATTCCCTTTACCATCGGGCCGGGGGCGCTGCCCCCGGACCCCCGCCAGGGGGGCCGCTGGCCCCCCTGGGACCCCCCAGCCAGGGGCCGCTTCCGCGGCCCCCGAACCCCACAATAGGGGCCCCTTTTAACTCCCTTACTACGCAACTCAATGCAATGTGCCTCGAGTGGCTACCAGCTTAACCACTCTGTCTAACCCAAAGATTAGACCCACAATGGTCACCTTTTTGCCATCCGGTCACATAGACCTCATCTGATATACAAGTCAGGACTCCACCAATGTCCGGGCTCACACTTGGCTTCTCCTCATAATGGGGGCCTTACAACTTTGAGCACCATGGATCATTGGTAGTACCTAATGAGGGTGGGGCATTGATCATATCTAACACCCCCCCTCAATGTCCACCCATAGGTGAACTATCTCCTCGGCCCAATGCCGAGTCTCTGAAGATGAACTTGAAGCAGATCCTTCGTAAGTGCTTTGGTGAAGATATCTGCTCCATTCTCCTCTGTTGGACAGTAGACCAATTCCACTATCCCATCCTCCATCAAATCACGCACATAGTGATACTGGATCTCTATATGTTTGGTGCGTGCATGAAACACTGGATTTTTGGCAATGGCGATGCAACTCTGATTGTCACATCTCAGCACAGTTGGTTCTTCATCCTGCACTCCCATATGCCATAGAATCCTTCTCAACCATACGGCCTCACATGCAGCAAAACAAGCTGCCTTGTACTCTGCTTCGGTAGAAGACAATGCCACTGTTGGTTGCTTCTTACTAATCCAAGAGAAAATTCCTGAACCCAAAGAGAAACAATAACCAGAAACTGACTTCCTGGAATCAATGTCTCCTGCCCAATCTGAGTCACAGTTCCCCACAAGAGAAGTTCCGAAACTGTATGTGATACCATAGTCAAGAGTTTTCTTCAAGTATCTGAGCACCCGCATCCCAGCCTTCCAATGACTCTCATGAGGTTTGTTTGAGAACCTGCTCAAAACACCAACAGCAAAACTGATATCTGGTCTGGTGTTACACAAGTAGATTAGACTGCCGACCAACCTCCTATACCTCCCAATGTCTGCTAGTGCTGATGTATCCTCAACGGATAACTTTTCATTCACCTCCATAGGTGTAGCTATCTCCTTGCACTCGGTCATGCCAAATGCCTTCAAGATCTCCCATGCATACTTCTTCTGAGAGATGAAGATCTTTCCTGGCTCTTGCCAGACTTCAATCCCCAAACAATAGTGCAGCAAGCCCAAGTCTGTCATTTCAAACTCAAAACTCAAAGCCTTTCGAGTTTGGTTGATCATATCTTCATAGTCACCTGTAATAAGAAGGTCGTCCACATATAGGACAATCACTACAGACTTTTTACCATCCCTGTAAACATACAAGTTAGCATCTGAGGCACATCTTTTGAAGTTTAGGTTTAAAAAGAACCTATCTATCCGCTGGTACCATGCTCTGGGGGCTTGTTTCAGCCCATACAATGCCTTCTTCAGTTTACACACTTTGTTCTCAGAATGGGGGGCCTCAAACCCTGGTGGCTGAGCCACGTACACCTCCTCCTTGAGGTCACCATTTAAGAACGCTGACTTAACATCCATTTGGTACACTGGCCACTTCTTGTGGGCAGCCACTGCAAGTACCGTGCGAATAGTGGTCATTCTGGCAGTTGGGGCAAATGACTCTTGAAAATCAAACCCTTCAACTTGTGAAAATCCTTGGGCAACCAGTCTAGCTTTGTACTTTTCTAAGGTACCATCAGCCTTGTACTTTACCTTCCAGATCCACTTGGTGCCAATAATCTTCCGCTTTGCTGGCCGATCCACTAGCTCCCAAGTGTCATTCTTCATTATGCTGTCATACTCCGCCTGCATAGCAGCCTTCCATGATGGATCTGCAAGTGCTTCTTCTAAGTCAGTTGGCTCCTTTACTTCTCTCATAATCTCAACCATCAAGGCCATGTTGACTATGTGAGCAGAAGCCCTCCTTTGCTCCTCTATTCTCTGAGACCTCCTTGGTCCGTCTGCCTTCTCCTCAACAGATGCAGGCATAGGATTATTGTGGTCATAGAGCTGCTTCACCCAGCGCGGCAATGGCTTTTCCGGTGGGGTGATGTCAGGTTGGTGAACTTTTTCCTCATCATCTGAAGATGATGCTTCCTCCTCCTTAAGGATAGGGATAGCTCTCGGGACAGGTTCATAGTGGACTACTTCTTCGCTTGATGATAAAGTGGAAGACCTTGCCTTCTCCTCCTCCACTGTATGCGGCTCCTCCTTGAACACCACATCACGGCTCGCGATGATCTTCTTTGCCTCTTGGTCATATAACTTGTAAGCCTTTTGCTCATCACTATAACCCAAGAAGATACATTTTCTGCTTTTTGGTTGTAACTTGTTTCTCTTCTCATCTGGAACATGTGCATAACATTCACATCCAAAAATTCTGAAATGTGAAACAGATGGTTTCTTACCAGTGTAAGCCTCATGAGGTGTTTTTCCCTTGAGAGCCTTTGTGTAGCTCCGATTTAGAATGTAGACTGCAGTATTAACAGCTTCAGCCCAAAAATGGTTAGGCAATCCCTTGCCCTTTAGCATGCATCTTGCCATCTCCACAATGGTACGATTCCTGCGTTCCACAACACCATTCTGCTGAGGTGTGTGAGGCGTCGTCAATTGACGCTTGATCCCTTTGCTCTTGCAAAAGCCTTCAAACTCCTTTGAGTTGAACTCACCACCACCATCTGTTCTAAATTTCTTCACACTTTTCCCTGTTTCATTCTCAACAAGTATTAGCCATTCTTTAAACTTACCAAAAGCTTGAGCCTTATCACGAAGGAAGTACACCCACATCTTCCTACTGTAGTCGTCGACAATCAACATAAAATAAGAAGATCCCCCCAAGGCCTGTGTAGGCATCTTACCACACAAGTCAGCATGCACCAACTCTAGAGGAGCATGTGCTCTATTCTTGCTTTCTTGTGGAAATGCCTTTCTCTGTTGCTTGCCCATCATACAAGCTTCACATGGTTCCTTCAATTCAGTTATTGTAGGTAGGTGAGCAACCATACCTTGCTTTTGCATCTCCTTCAATACTGCAAATCCGATGTGTCCAAACCTTTCATGCCAAAGCTTACTTGTGCCCACTCCAGCGGTGGCTGTAAGAGCACTTAGCTCATACAGGTTGTTCCTCCTTTCTCCTTTGCCAACAATTGTGCCAGCACTATCAATAATTTCTGCACCTGTCTTCTTGAACCTTACTTCATGACCAAGATCAGTTATGGCAGCAACTGATAAGAGATTTCTTCTGATTTCGGGAACATACAACACATTTGAAAGCTTTTTGACTTCACCATTTGCAGCAACAAAAGAAATAGTACCTGTGCCCGCAGCAGGGCATTTAGCATCATTTCCAACCGTCACAGTGATGGATTCTTGTAGAGGCTGCATAGAACTGTATAGACCTTTCTTGTTGGTCATGTGACGGGAGGCCCCACTATCCAACACCCAAGAGTCAGTGGTAGATTCTTCTTGCGCCGAGGAGCACACTTCCTCAATGGTCGCCATGAATAATTCCAACTCTGCTTCAGCCGTATTGGCTGTCTCTTTCCCTTTAGTTTTAAGGGTACCATTCTTTTCATCTGCCTTCTTGACACGACAATCTGCAATTGCATGTCCTTTCTTCTTACAGTAGAAGCACTCTCCTTGAAACTTCTTCTTGCCGCCCTTTTTCTTTTTGTCACCATCATTTTTGGTGGAGGAAACACCTTTGCCTTTTGCATTGGCAGAGAATGCAGCATCTCCATTGTTGCTTCCTTCTCGGGCTTTCAGCCTCAACTCCTCCTCCATTAATAATGCACAAAACTCCTCAAAAGTCAAAGCTTGAGGTCTCACCTGAGTATTAAGGGCAGTTACTAGTCCATCAAACTTTTGTGGACAAATCCGAAGACACCTCCGAGCTAGCTCTTCGCTAGTCTTTTGTATCCCAGCGCCAGCCATCTGGTCGCGCAGATTCTTAATCCGAGTGATGAATGCTTCAACCGTCTCTCCTTCAGCAAACTTCTCCGCTGCTAGTTGATTCTCCAAGTTTTGAATCCTTGTTTGGTTTCGTGTTTCATACTGACTCCTTAGTACATTCCAAGCCTCTGACGCTTTGGTTGTATGCTGAATCAGAGTCAAAACACTGTCAGAACAGCTTGTAACTAAGGCACACAATGCATCTGCATTCCTTCGTTTCCAAGCTCGTAGAAGATCATCTAACTTGCCTTCGCTGAAGGTTGGTGGACGAATCCTCAGTGTTTGAATAGCCGGTACAGCAGCACCACCTCCTACACCGCTTCCTGATGCGCCAGAACTGCTTCCCGGAGTCGACATCGTTTCTCTTTGCTGTTGAAGCCTTTGCCTCTTGCACTCTCTCCGATCTCTAGAGCCCCCTGGGCTCTGATACCATGTAAAATATTACACGGCGCAGCGAACAGAATCTGAGAAAGAGATAGAGAGTACACAACAGATAAGAGGAGAATCAGTAAAATTCTTTAACTCCAAACAACTGATACAAAGATGGCTCTGTCCACCCGTGCGCTTCCACTGTGTGAAGCTTAGATGGCGATCTAGACAGAAGATAGGTGAAGAGCTTAAGGCTAGCTGGAACAACAGCTCTGACTGGATGAAAGATGAGTGTAAGATGGCTGCGAAGGGGTTTAGCTTTTATAGCCCGCGAAGGTCGTTAGGTCGGCCTGCTGACCGACCTACCATATGAGCCTCCACTAGTCGGCCAGGGAATATTCCAGGGAATATTCCCTTTACCATCGGGCCGGGGGCGCTGCCCCCGGACCCCCGCCAGGGGGGCCGCTGGCCCCCCTGGGACCCCCCAGCCAGGGGCCGCTTCCGCGGCCCCCGGACCCCACAATAGGGCCCCCTTTTAACTCCCTTACTACGCAACTCAATGCAATGTGCCTCGAGTTGCTACCAGCTTAACCACTCTGTCTAACCCAAAGATTAGACCCACAATGGTCACCTTTTTGCCATCCGGTCACATAGACCTCATCTGATATACAAGTCAGGACTCCACCAATGTCCGGGCTCACACTTGGCTTCTCCTCATAATGGGGGCCTTACAACTTTGAGCACCATGGATCATTGGTAGTACCTAATGAGGGTGGGGCATTGATCATATCTAACAGAGATGACATCTAGCTAGAAAAGAAATAAGGAAGGTTAGAGAGAAAATAAAAGTGAGCATGGAAAAAAAAGTATTAAGTGCGGTCTCGTGAGAGCTTGATAGGTTCTTGGGTATCAAGTTAGGTACTAAGGCCGATGCCCTTTTCTCCTTGGGTCACTATGCTCAGCTTCCTCCTTTTTACACACCCAAGTATGGAAACTTTGAGAGAAAATGTTTCAAAATAACATATATGATAACCATGCTATAGGAGTCCTTGCCCAGTAGGAGGTCTTAGTCTAGTTGTTCGAAGTTACGTAAGTAGTTTAGGCCACCACTAGGATGACCTCTTTGATGGTTTCATTTAGCCAGTCTATGTTAGAGTAGTTGGTTAGCAACTCACTCTCAATTTTTGTAAGATTATGATGGGTGTATCCCTTGTGGAGTTTCATGCCTTGATTATGTCAATGGGTAGGGTGCTAAGAGTTGTTATTGTGCTTTGATGAGTATTATTTTTTGTGGCACTTAGATGTTTTTTATGGTTTTTGTTTATGTAGATCAACTTGTGGGATTTGATGGGTTGAGTTGCCATATCCTATAGTCTCCAAATGAGAGAAGATTTTTAGAGTCCATTTTGGAGCAGAAAAGTAGTTGGGGGAGTCATAAAAGACCAATTTTTCATGCAAAATGAAATTGTTGCAAATTGATGAGCTAAAGTTTTGCTAGATGGAGTTTAATGCTAGAAACCCAACACCAGTCTCGATTCATCAATCAAAGTTTGTTTGATCCCCCATTTAATCCTAAAAAACTATGGCGTTATAAAGCAACTACATGATCCGGGAGTTGGAAAGTGTATGAGGGAGGCCAACTTTATAGATTTCGATGCTATGAAGCCTATCGACTTGTCTTATTTTGAATCGAAGTTGGTTTGGGCCTCCATTTGGTGTAAAACCACTTTTGCCAAGTGTGAAGATAAAAAAATTTGAGCTAGTTATTGTGTTCAAAGCATAAGCCTTGTTTAAGGCTTAATGAGAATCCAAAGGGCATAAATATGAAACATGGGGAGAGGGGGGATGCCGTTTTTTTTTTGCATCCAAAAATTTTATTAAAAATGGCATTTTTCAGTCTTAATGAAACTGAGAGGAATGGTGAGGGCGTAAATATACTCAATTTCTTCACCATTCACTGTGACAAATTTATCAAAAAATGATGCATTAAATCAAGAGATCTGATTTTAGTATTTCTCTCTCCTCTCTCCTCTTGTTGTATGTTTCTATGGGTTAATGTATGAGAGAAGGGGGGGGAACTAAGATGAAAGATTTTGATCGTGAAATGATGCGGGAGTGCAAAGAACCATAGATTGCGGATGGAAGGATTATAAACGGTTGTTAGGAAGTGTCAGTGGGCCTCCAATTATGAAATACCACATTTTAAGAGGCATGATTTCATGAGTAAGTCATAGATTTTATTGTTTTATGTTGATAAATTTTTATTGAAAGTGGTTGAAAATGATTGTATTTGGCTACCAATGCTTCAATTTATCAGCAATGTTAAATTAGTCAAGAAAAATTAATCGTATAATAAATTTATGCTAAACACACAAAACTCATAGTATTGCGATTTAAGGAAAATTAAGCAGTTCTTAGGCTTTTGTGGTGCGTATAGTCTTTCTATGGGTTAAAATATGATAAGAAAATCATTCTCAATAAGATAAATCAATCAAAACTAGTAAATCAATAAATATGAGTAATTATCTATAAATAAATAGAAAAAATAAGAAAAATAGAAAAAATAAGTTTTTCGCATCGAAAAAATAAGAAAAAATAGGATTTATGTTTGGGAATGTATGATAGACCTAAAGCATGAGGCTTAGGTTGAGTTTAGATCTATCTCTATGTTAAAGTGGGTTTTTATTACTTTCCTGAAAGAAAAATACATAAAAAATATACCTTAAGCCTACAATTGAATGATAACTTTGAATGGTAGGGAGAAGGGGGTTGTTGAGTGTTTAAAATACATGGAATTATGATGTTTTATGATGCATGGCATGTATGATACATTGTTGTCTAAAATTAAAAGGGTCTAGTAGAACAAGAATGCTTGGTACTATCTCTAAACAACACAACAATTGAAATTTAAAAGAAATACATGAAAAGAACTATTTTTGCACTTTCACAATGCTGATTGTTAATGAATAAACTTGTTTGAGCATGGTAATCATACACAATTTCATTGTACGCACCATATGGTAGCATCCTGGATGCATAGCAATTGTTTTTTATAAGCTATTACCTATGTTGAGAGTGTAAGGTACCCTAAGCTATGTTGAGATGTAGAGAGAGAAGATATGTAGAGATGCAATAGGGAGAGAAGAGACACACAATATACACTCCCAAAGACTAATTAAGGTATTTTTGACATTATCTTCTTCTTTTTTCCTTGCTCCTCTAGTTCTTGTTTCTTAAGTTCCTTGAACACTACGGATGTTTAATGTTCTTTCTCTGTCTTTTAATAATTTTGGTAATTGTATTCTCTATTCTATTTCCCTTTCTTGCATAGGAGTATAGATTAGAATATATCTTACACATTATCTAGGCATAACTAATAGCTGCACTCAGGATAAACTTGGGTAGATTAGGCTAGGCTATGCTTAGGTTTCATGAGCAATACTATCAATAGATGAAACCCAAACTAAAAAATGCATGTTCATCTTTTTGGTATTGTAGAGAACATGATATATGCAAAGAGTATGAAATATATTCTTATGCGAGCTTAATTTTGCATATTCATGTTTTTCATTTGTTTATAATTGGAGCAATAGTTATTCATATAATGTTGTGGTGAGAGCAATACTTTTGTGCGTGACCATCTTTTGTATCTTTGAATTTTTTGCAAATGACACTATAAAATTTGCAAAATTAAAGAAATGAACATTGCTCAAACTAGTACTCCCTAGCTTTGTTCAATACCAGGGGTACCATGTCTATAAACATGTTATAAGCATTATGATAGGCACTTTTATAAGCACATTTATAAAATTGTTTAAATAGTGTTTACTTAGTTGCTTGATATTTGTAAATATATGGAATTTTAAATACGATTCACTTGAAATATGCATGAGAAAGCTAATAGATACTTCATAAACTTTGTCTACTTAGCCATCTATAAGGCTCTACCACAAACAAATCTATATGTTATACATTAATTATATTAAATAGACTAGTGCATTTCTTAAGCAATAGGCATGCATATACTAATGCAAAAGATTAATAGTAACACGCAAGTGTGTAAAAATGAAGCATAAAACATGTAAATTGTGTTAAGGATACCTTTTCTCTTTTGGATACTTCTATGATACAAAACATATACATCCCAACATTATGAAAAGAAATAAGTGATTAAAATTCTAAATGATGGCTAAAGTAATGAATGTCCAAGGAGGAATTGATGCAAAAGTACAACTACGGAGGGACATAAATGTGTAGCTTATGATTGCAAAGAAGGATTAGTTGTTGAATAAAATATAAGATTAAGATCACAAATTAAAAATTGGATAAATGGTTATCATATAGGCACTTTCTTACCTATCTATTACTATTGATTGATGCTTATAGAGTCAATAAAAAAGTTCAAGGCCATTTGGGGTTACATCAGGTCAAGGGTTGTTGTATCACCAAACATATGGAGCTTTTAAAGCGTTTTTATGACATCTGAGATGATCAAGCTATCCAAAAATCTTGCCTCATTGATCTTCATGCATACATTTTTACACCTCCACAGAGAGAGATAGAGAGAGAGACAAAGAGAGAAGGTGAGTTGTAGAGAGGGGGAATGCAAGATGTTAACTTCAAAGGAGGAAATGGATGGAAGATAGTGAGATAAAGTAACTTGCCCTATCTTAGAGATATTTTGCAATGAAAGAAACTCAAATAGAACCTTCTCCACCTTTAAAGCTTCTAGAGGCAATGAATTGGATTGTAGAAGTTTCAACATAGTTAGAACCACCTTACACTACAAGCATAGTTCTAGCCTATAGCTTAGCTCATCTCAATTCACAAAGGTACTTCCTAATTCTTTCCATCATTGATCATGTACTTGGGGGATACTTGGTAGAGCTAAAAAGCCAAATATGCATGGTTCTTTTACACGGTACAAAATCTCTGAAAATGGTTTCTCCTTTATAGACTATATCTCTTATATTGTGGAAAAAAGACGAGAACATAACATCGAATTGAGTATTGTCATCATGATTCACACTCTTATATTCAACATGGCTGATTTATTATCAGGACTTTGATCTTCACATGACTCGTCATTCTCTCTCCCATGACTAGTTATTGTTGTTGGACACAATAGGCCTTCATACCTACATCACTAAGATGGAATAGTGTCTATTCATGCCATCATTAATGATTTTGATTCAAATTAAAAAAATTTAGGTGTCAAAAAGAGCAATACATCTCGTTAGCATAGGTTAATGGTGCATTATCTGATGCTAGCAGGCATATTCCACGGTGGATTCTGTAAAATTTTATTACCGGGGCTCATACACAAGAGGGATTCTTTGTGCGAAAAGTCGATGGGGACACCTATCCTTTTCGAGCGTTTTGTTAATTTAATGTGTAAGTGGGTGATTCCATAGCAGGTGATTCCGTAGAATACATATTGAAATTAACAAACGTTTATGAGTTTTGAGTGCGCACTCGTAATAAATTAAGGTTAGGATTGAGTTCTAACCAATTTATTTTTGTAGCTGAAGACTGCTAGGTATTCACTTTTGTCAGTTTAATTGTATTATTTTTCTAACAATTGTGAATGCTTCAGTTGATGTGTAGAGCAAGCAGCGGCGGGCGGTGGCATTGGGAAGCATTGGAGAATAGTGTGTATTCAAATTATCATCAATTTTTTATGGGCGCGTATCTTAGGCATGGCGTCCATATTTTGACGCGCTTATTTATTAAAGCACTTGATATTTATTTATTATTTTTTTATGCGCATGGGCACACGATTTATATATTTGTATTGGACATTGTATTTGGGTATAACCTGACTCCTTGGGCGCCAAATAGCTTTAATTCTTTAGTGGCACAAAAGCAAACACAAAAGCTAAAGCATGCTAATTGTAAATTGGGCTATTTTTTGAGCTTGAAGATGAATAATATATAAAATACATGCTCTGTGGAGCGCACAAACAAGGCATGGGGGGAGATTGCACCCAATTAGTCTCTTGCTTCATGTCGTGCAAGCTTTCTTCCTTGTTTTTTATGCAAAAGTAGAGTTATTTTGTTCTTGGGGACCTTCTGACGCTCACTACGCACGCATACGGTGTCGAATCTGTGCACCAGTGGTATCAGAGCGAAGCTGAGATCAAGAGCTTCCAATCGCTTACCATCTCTCATGCAAAAGTGGATCTCCTGGAACGATCGAGCTCTACAATCAGTCTCATGGAAAACGGTCGATACCAGCATATTTCTGGCAGTCAAGAACCCCCTGCTCTACACTCAGATGGCGAGGGACCGGCCTCTGCAGCGGAGGACCACGCGGGAAGATCTTTCATGAAGTCGTTAGTTACTTCTCCACAGATAAGAAAATTTTCACCATAGCTTTTCAAGCTTTAAAGATAAGCTTATAAGGCTTCAAGAGAAGCTCAATAAAAAGCTTCAACACTCCTTTTAACTTGTCGACGGCGGCAGCATGTACTGCCCATCGTTGAATCTAGCGACAACATCCTCAAGTCTTACAAATCCACGCTTAGTCAGAAAAGACTAAAATCATTAGTCACTAAGGTCCTAACTTCAATCTTCAACAATTACTATAGAGGTAGTTCATATTCAGCAGCACACGAATTAGTTTACTACCCTCTGGAAGCCCCTATTCACACCTGTGAACTAACAGAAGCAAATTACAGCAAACAATCGGTAACATGCTGTCTATACGCAAAATTATTTTCTTGGAAAACGATTGTGATATGGAATTTCACAATCGTAAAGGAGAAATACTACAAAAGCCAAACTAGATATATATATATATATATATATATATAAGCCTTGTAAACCCACCTTTGAGCTATGCTCATCCCGCTAACAAGGTTTCAAGTGTGTGAGGTCTTTTGGAATTTTGCAGGATGACTGATCAAACCATGGAAGATTTTATGGGCTGAAGGTGATCTACCCGAACCAACAATGGAGCAAAAATTGGATTTGATTATGATGCAACTTCAAGAAGAATGAAGAGAGCACGACAAACTTTGCAAGGTCAATTGGCCAATCTACAACGAATTACCATCGACCAAGATGGATCGCAACCTGAAGATCTTATATGATGTACCATCGATGCAACACTTGAAGCCCAACCTATTCGGAAAGAAACAAAGATAAGTAAAAGAAACTTCAATTTTGGTACTTTCAATGGATCACACGATGGAAAGACTGTCCTTGCTTTTATCAGTCAATTTGATGATTATTTCCATGAAGAAACATATGCTAAGAAAGACAAAATTAAATGTGTCACTAACCATTTAGTTGACCGAGCATCTTTATGGTGGACTGTTGTCCGCAAAAGCGTTGATTGTGCCACTACCTGGGAGACTTTCCAAAAGAAAATTTTCCAGAATTTTCTTCCACCGCAATTTCACGAAAAAGCAATCAAACAATGGAATCTTGTACAACAAAGGGATCGTGAACCTATTTCACAATATACTGAACATTTTTGGAATGCTCTATTGCAACTACGAATGCTTGAAGATGTACCTGAAGCAACTCATTAATGCAAGTTTATGTCTGGCCTACTTGGACATTTTTATGCAGAGGTCAATATGTTCAAGCCAACAACCCTTGAAGTTGCAATTTCCTTGTCCCATGACACTGAAGACAAAATTTGCGAACGAGATAAGCGACCACAACAATTTCCAACTAATGGTAACTTTGGTTCCAAAAAATTCAATTCAAATTTTTGAAGATTCAATCAAAGTTGTCTTCTTCCATCTTCATTCCGTAAACCTTGGACATGACCACCTACTTTGCCATCAAACACAAATCCATACCCTAAGCCATCTCTTCAATCAAATCCCAACATTCCTAAACTTCTTGCCATTAGCAATAATGTATCCAAAGCAAAACCCATAGTTTATTACAAATGTCATCAACTTGGATATCTAGTAGTCAATTGTCAATCCAAAAAGCCATCTGTTCATATCAATTATCTGGGAGCAATAGAAGATGAAGAACGTGAAGGGATGCTGGATTTTAGGGAAGATGATGATGACATTGGTACTACTTATGATACTTTGCCAGGTATACCAACTCCCCATTCCTTATTAACAATGAAATATTTTGTGCATGGTAAAGAAAAGACTATTTTACATTATGATGGGAGCACACATGACTTTATTTCTGCAAAACTGGTCAAAGAATTGAATTTGCATACTCTTTCTACACATTATCGCATCAAGGCTATATTCCTAGGTACGAGACATAATGGAACACAAGAGGTGCATAATTTAGAAATTAAAATTGGTGATTATACTGAACGAAGAAATTCCGTAGTTGTACCTTTGCAGTTTAGTGATATTATCTTAGGAATGCGTTGGCGTCATCAATACAATCCTGATATAGATTATTCTACGCATTCAATAATTTTTTTCTTCAGGGAAAACAAATCACACTGCATGGTATGCACGCTTCCAATAATTTTCCATTGCTTACTCATACTCAGGCTAAACGTGCATTACGTAAAAGTAGCAATTCCTATTTAATACGGGTGAATGAAGTTCAAGCTAAAGAAAAATAGATGCATCCTAGGCATGCACAATTTCTTTCCCAATTCCAAGATTGTTTTGATGCTGATTTACCACCTGGATTACCACCTGCACGTCCTGAAGATCATAAGATAGATTTAATTCCTAGAACACAGCCACCATGTAAAGCACCATATCGACATAACCAAATTGAACAGAAAGAAATTCAAAACCAAATAGACGAATTGCTTAACAAAGAATCCACCTTGTGTATGAGCCCCGGTGATAAAATCTGGTGCACAGATCGGATGCCGTATGCGTGCATAGTGAGCGTCAGAAGGTCCCCAAGAACAAAAGAACTCTACTTTTGCACAAAAAACAAGGAAGAAAGCTTGCACGACATGAAGCAAGAGACTAATTGGGTGCAATCTCCCCCCATGCCTTGTGTGAGCGCTCCACAAAGCATGTATTTTATATATTATTCATCTTCAAGCTCAAAAAATAGCCCAATTTACATTTAGCATGCTTTAGCTTTTGTATTTGCTTTTGTGCCACTAAAGAATTAAAGCTATTGGGCGCCCAAATACAATGTCCAATACAAATATTTAAATCATGCACCCATGCGCATACAAAAGTAATAAATAAATATCAAGTGCTTTAATAAATAAGCGCGTCAAAATATGGACGCCATGCCTAAGATATGCACCCATAAAAAATTGATGATAATTTGAATACCAGCTATCCTCCAATATGTCCCAATGCACCGCTACTTGCTCTACACATCAACTAAAGCATTCACAATTGTTAGAAAAATAATACAATTATACCGATTAAAGTGAATACCTAGTAGTCTTCAACTACAAAAATAAATTGGTTAGAACTCAATCCTAACCTTAATTTATTACGAGTGCGCACTCTAAACTCATAAACGTTTATTAATTTAAATATGTATTTTGCGGAATCACCCACTATGGAATCACCCACTTACACATTAAATTAACAAAACGCTTGAAAAGGATAGGCATCCCCATCGACTTTTCCCACAAGGAATCCACCTTGTGTATGAGCCCCGGTAATAAAATTTTACGGAATCCACTGCAAAACCTCACAGAATCCACCGTGGAATATGCCTCCTCGCATCATACCCCCGGGGTGGGATATCAATTGTCCTCAATTGCTATTAGCTCAATGTGGAGCTAACAGTGTGGGAAAAGCACTTAGGTCTCTAGCGTGCATCCATTGGGCCTCTCCAACAGGATGATTTTTAAACTTAACCAAATATCTAGAATATCTACAGAAGTTCTAGTGGTCATAAAGTCAGTATCTATAATAGTTTTAGGCTCAAGGATTTCAGTTTTGTCATCTAGCAAAGGAGGGTTTTCGTAGATAGGGTGTACAGGTAGTTGTCCTCTAAAAAGTCGTAAATAAACTAATATGAAAGGTGTTGTGGATTTTCCAATGTTGTGGTAATTCTAGTTTAAATGCATTTTCGTTGATTTTGTGTATGATCTTGAATGGTCCATAAAATCTAGGTGCTAATTTGACAACGGGTGTTTATCTACACTTTGTAATCTTCGTTTTTCAATTCGTAACCAAACATAATCATCAACTTTAAAACTCATAGCTTTTCTTTTCTTGTTTTCTTGTTTTTTGTATGATTGCTTGGCTTTGGCAATCATATCTTTAATTGTTAGCTATATATAGTCTGTCTATATATAGCGCCCCAGGTCCCCTCTATATATTCCTATCATGTGTGCTCAGTTGACACACTTATGGGGTTCCACTTTTGGTGTCTCATGTCTCTCTTCTCCTCTCTCTTCCTCCATTTCTCGTCTCCCTCTCGCACGGTTCAACACATACAAGCACCAAGATCCTCATTATAAGTAAAAAGATGAGGTAGTGTAAAGACACTATATTCTTTGGTCTTAGTGGAGCCTATCTCAAAATTCGGGGATGTTACTATATATATATTCTCTTTATCACGTGAGTTCAAGGCCTATTTATAAATGTCATTATCTATAAATTTTTCTTGAATAAAACATAACCCTTTTCTATTCAATTAATAAATAACCCCTTTATATTACATCCTTCTATATGTAAAAAATGTATAAAATTTGTATTTTTAAAATACCTTATTTTGAACCTGTGTGATGCACATATATATTCATGAGTAACTTACCCGAGTCTCAAAATAGCCTAACCAATGAAGTCATGTCTTTAGTAATTTCCCTACCAATTTTCCAACCAATGAAGCCCATAGTCATTACATGACTGATGAAAGCATGTGAGTTACCATGGTTCATTCATTAGGAGTAATGTCCTCAGATCAAAGAGTATGTTATTACAATTTTCATAGTTTAGCACTCTCTTCTTTTCTGGATAGCTATCTATGATGTGAAAGGCTTCACCAAGGACTTTCAAGACTCGCTGGTTGACGTTGTGTCTTGTCTGTTGAACTGAAGATGGCTTTGAAAGCAAAGATCCCTTGACCCTTTTCTTCTTCAACGTCTCTTTCATAACTTTAAAGAGTTGGGTGTAGCTTTTCCTACTAATCTCGACCCTCTCTAGGGTGCTTTGGATGTCCTCTTTGTCTAGGCAAGACCCTTGTAGGAACTTTTTAATGCACTACTCGTTGGCCTTCTTAAACCTCTTTTCGATCAACATCCTCCTTATAGCTTTGGAAGAAATGATGTTGTTGTAAGCTTCTAATGCTTTCTCCATGTTCCTTGTTTCTTTTTTTGGATGGTGAATGGCCCTAATGGCTACCACAACAATGTCAGAGTGAGGAATAATACAAGTAGTTTAGGGTGAGTGACCAACTATGATCGTATTGCTGCTAATCTTCTCTTGAAACCTCCGCTTCTAGGCTTGAGAGTCTCAATATTATTCAAACTTCTCTACCTCTGACACCTCTAGATCTTCATTTTCTTTTTCCTTGCTACATGTAGCTAGCTTTTCCTTGGCTCTCCTCCAATTGTTTCATCACATTGTAGCTCTTTCCTTGAGTAAAAACCATAAGCTTTCGTGTTAATATGCTTGAACTCTTCATCAGTCCAAGACTCCTCCTTCTTCATTGTGCTCAAATATTGGCCGAAATCTTTAGCCAATCTTCTTCATAATCTTCTTCAAGGAAATGAACTAGAACTTGAGCAATGCAATGAGCATGCTGGCTTCTAGTTGACCACTCTTCTTCCATAGATAAATCTTTGATCTTTGTTGCTATATGTTGATTTACAGTAGTACCTTTTCCTATTCTTACTGTACTTAATGCTATACCATTAAAAAGATCAACTTCACCTGCAAGATTCAGCTTTGGGTTTGTATATGTAGCAACTAAAAATGTATTTTTAGTAGCCATGAATTGAAATTCAGCAAGTATAGATATTGGTTTTGCAGCTTTAATATGCCAGCATTCCGTACCAAGTCATGCTCTTCTTGCCCAAGTAGTGTAGCAACTTGACTCTTATGATGATTACATACTTATAGCTTCTTCTTTGGATGAGTCATTGCTTGACTGATGCCTCACCTGGTTTTACTTAGTGTTTGTTGGTTGATGGATTCAAGGGCTCCTTTTCATGTAACCCCTCATACAGAGTGATTCTACTCCTATCACAATATGAGTGCATCTCTCCATTTGGAAAATAGTTGGTATTGGTGATATGTGACTGGAGTTTATTTGTTTAAGTAGTATGCTTACTTTGCATAATGTTTGCTATGTAGTGGCTCTTACAAAGATTTTTATCTTTACTAGCACATTGGATGATGAGGGTTACTTTGTTTCCTTTGGGGATTCTTCTTGGAGGATCACCCATGGGAACCTTGTTCTAGCACGTGGTGCCAAGCTGGGCACTTTATATCCCTTGGTTGTAACTAGATCCATAGATCATGTTTGTATGTAGTTAGCTATAGTTGCACATGTATCTCTTTGGCATTGTCGCCTTGGGCACATGTCCTTAAAGGGAATGTAAATGCTTACTCATTTATAGTATCTTCCATCCCTTGACTATTAAGTGTTTTGAGTCATGTGATCATTGTTTGTATGCCAGGTAGACATGTAGCATGCATAAGAACTCTTGCACTCTTTCCGCACATGGGTGAGTCTCTTACTCTTGTTCACTCTAATGTTTGTGAACCTATGCCTTGTCATGCATTAGTAGGAAAAAATCACTTTATCACATTCATTCATGACTACTCACATAAGGTCTAGGCATATTTGATAAAGTTGAAATCTAATATTTGGCTACCTTTCAGTGTTTCCTTGCATTGGTTGAGAACTAGTCTAGATTTAGGCTGAAATGCCTATAGCTAGATAAAGGGGGTGAGTATGTCTCTAAAGCCTTTGAGGAGTTTGTCTGATGAGAGGGGTATTAAGCATCAGTTGACCCCCTGTACATCACATCCTAGAATGGCATGGTGCAGTATATACACACACTTGATCAATTGATCTCCTTGTAGTACTATTAACTTTCAGGTTGTAGAGGAGGTGTGGTAGAAAACCTCCCTCGTATCCTCATTTGCATGCCTTTAGTTGTGAGACTTTCTAGCATGTACCAAGGACAAGCGCACAAAGTTGGATTTTAAGTCTATGAAATGCATCTTTCTTAGTTATGGGGATGGAGGTGAGATGGACTATCGTCTATGGGATCCACAAGCTTGGAAAGTCATCTGCATGATGTAGTTTTCCATGAGAAGAAGATGCATAAGTAGTATGAGCGAATAGTCAAGATATGTAGGGTTCTATTTCAAGAGGAGCCTCCTACTCCCGTACAATTAGCTAGACATCCTACAATAGTAGGTGGTGCTCCGGTGCCCATGACCATGATGGTAGACAGAATGTGCAAGCTCCTTGGCCTTGAGATGCTCTACTAGAGCTAAATGGCATCCTGAGTGGTTTGAGCCCTCAATTGATTATGTGATGGTGATAGATGCAGGTGAGCCTCTCACTTATGATAAGGCCATGTGTCATGGTGATAGTCACTCTTGGGAGAGGGCGATGTAGTCAGAGTTTGAGTTTTCATAGAAAAGTCATACATGGGAGTTGGTTCCTTTGCCTGGTGGAATTCATGCATTTCCATGCAAGTGAGCATACAAGTTGAAGAATACCTCTAGATGGCCCAAGCTTGCCTATAAGGTGAGATTGGTTACTAAGGGTTTCAAATAGAAGCATGGTGTTAACTTCAAGGAATTATTATGTGTTGTAATCAAGATGACTATCCTACACCTCGTATTAGCCTTGATTGATTATTTAGATCTGACCTTTATTAGATGGATGTTAAGAGAGCTTTCTTACATGGTGACGTGCATGAGGAGATTTATATACAATAGACTAAGAGCTTTGAGAAAAAAAGAAAGCAATACCTAGTGTGCAGATTGAGAAAGAGCCTTTATGGCCTTAAGTAGGTACCTAGGTAAGGGTACCATAATTTTGGTGCTTTTATGCATTCATAGGACTATATATGTAGTGATATGGATCTATGTTTATACACGAACAAGGCTCGTGATGGCAGTCTTTTGATTTTGGCACTCTATGTGGATGACATATTGCTGGGAGAGCTCCTAATGAGTTGGATGCTTTGAAAAGTGAGCTAAACAAGTGTTTTGAGATGAAAAGCATGGGACATGCCTTACATATTCTTGGGATATTCATTACACATGATCGTTTTCGGGGGCGCCTTTACTTGTCATAGAAGGAGTATATCCAAAATGTCCTAAAGCAGTTTCATATGAAGGATGTTAAACCTATTGCTTATCCTTTGTCTTCTCATGTGAAGGTGAGCTAGGCAAATTGTCTACTACAGAGTCTGATTAATAGAAGGTCGAGATGGCCAAGATCCCTTATGCATCAGCAATGGGCATTTTGATATATGCTATGATAGCCACTCATCCTAATATGGCTTTTGTAGTGGGAGTTATGGCGGCATGTTGTATGGCTATACTTGATAGGTGGCATTGGGATGCTAAAGGGTATCTTGAGATACCTAAATGGCACAACAGATATGTTTATATGTCATGGTGGCTAGGATATAGGATTCGTGGGATATACTGTCTCTGATAATGTAGGGCATATAGATATTAGGAAATCCACCTCTAGCTATGTGTTTACATTTGATGGGGGTGTTGTTTCTTGGATGTCTAGGATGCAAAAATACATGGCCTTCTCTACCACAGAAGCTGAGTATATTGTAACCATTGAGGCTTACAAGGACGCTTACTGGTTAGGCTATTTGGTGGCATACCTTGGTATCATGGATGTGGTCCCTATGCTGCATTTGGATTCTATGAGTGCTATCTGATTAGCCAAGAATCCGGCCTTCCATACGAAGATGGAGCACATTGAGGTGGAGTGCTACTTTATTAGATAGGTCATTGAGGACAAGTCTGTTGACCTTGCCAAGATCTCAACTAACCAAAATCTTGTAGATCTACTCACACAAAAAGTTTCTCAGTAAAGCATTTTGCCTTCCTTAGGTAGTTGATGGTTGTTGGATGAGATGTACTCTATTCCTCATCCTATTGTACTCTTTGTAGACATTGCACTTTGTCTTTTTTTTTCTTTTTCCCTCCTCACTCAACACACACTCACATTTAAGTGGGAGGTTGTTGGGGGTAAAGGCACCTATGCATAGTCACTGTGTATTACTATGCTAATATTACCCGCACATGCACACTGTAGGTGTGGCTGGTATCCAAGCCGTCACTATCACTTCATTATTTATTCTTTCAACAACATTTGAATAAAGGGAAGGATGGTCACACATTGTGATTGTTGGAGTTACCACATCTTGAATCTCTCTCTCTTGCTCTCTTGCTCCATCCACTACCATAGCTCATACCTCTCTTGCTTTTGCTTGCTTGTGCTTCTACTTGGGCTTATCCCTTCAACCTATAGTAACATGTCTAAATTGTGAGCCTAGTTTTTTTTTTTAGCGGGTGGAGAGAGAGAGAGAGAGAGAGAGAGAGTATGCTATGAACAGTGATGACCAAGCCATGCATGCACCTTATTTGTGGGGAAGGGTAGAGGAAAAGAGAGAGAGAGAGAGAGAGAGAGAGAGAGAGAGTAGGCTATGGTGATTTCTATTGTGGCAGTGAGGGGAGAGAGAGAGAGCGAGACACAGAGAGAGAGAGAGAGAGAGAGAGAGAGAGAGAGACAGAGAAGAGATGCAAAGTTGTGACCTTGACCCCTCTGAATCAGCTTTGCCAAATCCATAATTAGTTGTGATGGTCATTAGTAGCAGGCCATCATATTTTAATCCTTAAGTTTAAATGTTTTAATCCTTTTATTTATTTAAAAAAAACCTCTTCTAGACAATGGGGTCATGGCATAGTGGTTGGTGTGTGGGTTGAGTTTCACCAAAGGTACAATCGTTGAGAGACTAAAAATTTGTTTATTCTACACACAATTCACCAAAGGCATGTGATTTTGTGCCACAAAACCATTCTTTTGGCTTGGTACTTTCATTGTCTCTCATTCATTGACAACTAACTTCGAAGGCATTACATGAACCACTTTCAATGATTTGCCATCACATAGAAACTACCCTTTGATCTAGAAGAAGAGTATGAATCCATTCGCAAGAGAAACTAGGTGTTTGTCACAATAGACCAAGTGTGCTAGAGGCAATGAGATTAGAGGTGGAAAGAATATCAATCACACAACAAGAAGCAACCATCCATTCTCATCATATTCCTCATTACTGAGGTTTGTTGGGGATAACAGGCAAGTGCTTCTAGCTTATACACACTTCGATCTTAACATTGAACTTAGTAGGGACAATGTTGCAATCATGAAACTTATCATGTGGCTCCCTTTACTCTTTTCCTTGTGCTTATCATTGTGCATTTTATGATAATGCGACCTGATATGTCATGCTTTCCCACAATAATGGCATGTCGAATCAGACTTACGTCCATGGGACTTACAACAAGACTATCCACAGACTTAGAATAAGACTTCTACAAGTGTCTACAACAATAATCATTCCCCCTCTTGCCATCATGATGACCCCAAGCAATCAAAGCATGAGAAGTATGAGAAGCATCCATGTTCTTACTATTTAACTCTTCTAGTTAGGAGTGCTTCCTCTACATCAGACAATTTGAGTCCATTCTTGGGCATATTTACACACATAGCAGTACAAAATGTGTCCCAAAAATTAGGTTGCATGACCAACAAGACAAAATGTGGAAGATTGTCCTCAAAATCAATATCCTATGATGACACCTGGTCAATGATGCCATAAAACTTGCTTAAATGTTGAGAAACACTAGTATCTTCCTCCATATAAAGGTCCATAAGCTATTTTAGCCTATACATATAAGAAGTAGGGTTGTGCTCATTATCATAGAGATTATAGATTTTCTCCCAAAGATCTTATGCAAACTACCCATTTGTGACAACATTATAATAAAGCTACTTCTTGACGGAGAGGAAAGCTGTGGACCTGCAAAACTCATCTAAGTCATCCCATACATCCTGGTCTTGACCTTCAGGCTTAATGCTTTTGTATTTGATCAACCTAATCTAGGATTTCTACATCTAAACCTACCAAATTTGGGTTTCCCAATAGCATACTTTCTACCATCCAACTTTTCAATGTTGAAGATGGCACTATCATTTGAATGACCAACCATACTACTGTAGAAAGAAGAGGCACAATATAGACCAAACAAGCCGTTGTAACACTTGCAAATAGCCCCAAAATTAGTGCCAAAACAAATTGAAAATAAGAGGTATGGACCAAATGATGAGCTATCCACAAACAATGATTAAAATAACATTAAATGGAGGGGATTTCTCATGTAAATAATATAAAAGTCTACAGCACACGAACAGAAGTTGAAATAGTTCAAGCTCAACTATGAATAAAATCCAAAGCTCAATGTAATATCCAAGTATCAAGTAAGGAGCTCCCATTGGGAAAAAAGTCAGATGCAAGAGAAGCAAACAAATCTCAAATCCTCATGTGAGTGACATCCAAGCATCCAAGATACATCAAGTACAAAGCCAAGAGCATAAGACCCAATAAAAGCTTCAAGCCCATAAGGTCATAGACCTTTGAAGCATTCAATGAAGTAACTAACAACCAATGTCAAATGTCCTAAGCTTAAATCAAAGCTCAAATGTATACACGAGGGTTTTAGCTATAGATTTTTGAGTGCCTTATGAGGGTTTGTGGCACTTGTCCTTCTTTTTGGACTTTGTGAGCTTTAGAATTTGTCATCCTTAGAGTTATTCTCCTCATTGCTACTCTCTTTCTCTAGGTCTAAATTCATATTAAAGTCACTCGACTCTATACAACATGGTTTATCAATGGTTTTAGTAGCTGATATTTTTTCCTTTTATTGACTTTTGTTTAGCCAAAAAACATCTCAATGCAAATGGTTTGTTGGTAGAAATACTTCATGCTACACTCAAATAGATCTTTCTAAGCCAGATGGATATCCTAGTTAAAGCCTTGCACATATAGAGAGTGCAACATTTCACCAATAGGTTGTTTATACTATAGAGTCTCTCCAACTTTTGGGCATGAGAGTGGATTCTTTAGAGCTTGTTCTTGAGTGAAAAAGTTGCCCAGGGAGCTATAAAATACCAATTTTTAATGCAAAATAAAAGCATTGTGGATCGATGAGTTGGAGTTTTCCTAATGGAGTTCAATTTTCCAGGAGTCCAATACAAGTCTCGATTTGTCAATTGGAGTCCGTTTGACCCCCCATTTAATCCCCGCAAGGTTTGATATTATAAAAAAAATATGTGATTTACGAGCCACAAAGTGTGTGACAGAGACTAAGTTTATAGATTTCGATGTTGTGAGGCCGGCCGGCCAGTCGGATTTCGAATTGGAGTTAACTTGGGCCTCCATTTAGTGAAAATCCACTTTTCCAAGTGTGAACATGAAAAACTTTGAACTAGTTATTGTGTTTAAAGCATAAGCCTTTGTAACATTCCCAACTTCATGCGTGAACCACCTCTATAAAGGATAATTGAATTAATTAAATGACAATTTTTTTAATTTATTATTCCCCTTATCCCCCCCCAGCCGATTGTCGTGCTGGAGGGGAGGGGAATAGGAAGTGTGATTGAGCTCCTCGATGGAGCTTGCAGGAGCAAGGAGGGCATGTGTGATGCCACGCAGGGGAAGGAGGATCCCCCTCCCCTCACCTATTTAAATCACGAGTCGTGAGAGCAGAGGGGGTAGTCGACGCTGCCATAGAAGCCTGAGAAGACGTTGCAAATCGTGGGGCTGCCGAGGAGCAGCTGTACATGCCGCCTAGTCACCAATCACAATTGATGCTGCAGTCTGAACCCCCTGCCCACATCGTCATGAGCTGAGGGGGGAAAGTGTTGGAGTGGTGAGAGGAAGGGAGTGTTTGATGTCGACGTGCCGTGAAGGGATGCAATCGTGAGGGAGGGAGAGATTGACACCGCTAGTAGCTCAAAGTGCGTCCGCCCTACCACCATTCATCCGCCTACACCCCGCCGAAACGGCCACCTATCGACTGCCTCCACCCCCCCCCCCCCCACGTGGCTCTTCTAGAAGCTTTCAAAGCTTCTAAGGGGGGGGCCTCTATAAGCCCCATTTCCCCCCTAGAAGAAAATTTTGCCTCAAAAAGGGCCTTCATGTGACCCTTAAACCCTTCTTCCCACCCTCTCAAAAATTCCCCTCATATGGACTATTAAAGCTTTTATTTCCCCCCCATACCAAAGTCCTCCCAAGGGCTTATAGGCCCTTTTTCTCCCCGTACCATAAATCCTCCGAAGGGCTTTCTTAGGCCCCTTCCCCCCCCCCCCCCCCCCCCCGATTTTCCATTGAAGGACCTTTAAGTAGTCCTTAAGCCCTCTCCCCCCATGAAAAAGATTCCTTCTTAGCCCTTTTATACCTTTGTTTCCCCCCTTTTTCCTTTCAGCCAAGTGTTATTTTCCTTTCCCCCCCCCCCCCCCCCGAGATTCAAGCCCTTTCTCGTGCCCATTCGTAATATCTTTCAAGTGGGTTGCCGATCCACTAAGACCGTTTAAAAACCTCTCGAGGTTTAAGCACCCCCTTTTTCGTGAAATCCCTACTTCAAGGAATAAGCCTTCTAAAAACCGTTTTCGATGGACGATGCAAGTTATCACAAAGAATAGATAAAGGCATAAGTAAACCATACTAGTTACCATGATGTCTCTTAACTCTTTGACAAACCAAACATTCAGAAACAAATTTAGATACATCAATGTCCGTATGTGGCCAATAAAAATCTTCAGTCAATGTACATAAAGTAGATATGATACCTCTATGACCTTGATATGGAGGACAATCAATCTCATTCAAAACAAAAGATCTAAATGGAATTGTAACACATAATCTATTTTCATAAAACATGAATCCATCATTATAAGACAATGAATCAATAGGAATCCAGTTATTTCCAACTAATTTATTCCAATCAGCATGAAAAGTAATGTCCTAATGATAAGTATCTTTCATAGGAGTTAGAGAATCAAATGATATGACAGAGATATTATGAATGGTAGGTCTTCTACTTAAAGCATCAGCTACTACATTTTCTTTACCTGGTTGATATTGGATAAGGGGATGAAAACTCTGAATAAAAGCTGCTCATTTGATATGTCGGTCAGATATTTGGGGTTGACTAAGGAGATGTCTAATACTTTGTTGGTCAGTCTTAATCATAAACTCAGAACCCATTAAGTAATGTTTCCATTGTCTTAAAGCTTCTACAACAGCGAACAATTCTTTATCATATGTGGAATATTTAAGTTCAGATGGTTTTAGTTTACAGCTAGAATAGGCTATGGGATGATTATCTTGCATAAGTATGGCTCCTATTCCAGATCCACTAGCATCAGTAACTAGTAAAAAAAATGGTCTATTAAAATCAGGTAGTTGTAATACAGGATCATGGGTTAATCCATGTTTCAATAAATCAAAAGATTTCTCTTGATTATCAGACCAATGATAAACAATACCTTATGCTAATGATGCCAAGGCATACCTAGGATAATATCACTGGACTGTAATGGTACAACTAGGAAATTCCGTCTTTTAATGTATTCACCAATTTGAATTTCTAAATCATGCACCTCTTGTGTTCCATTATACCTTGTGCCTAACAATGCTGCTTTAATGCGATAATGAGTAGGAACAGTTTGTAATTCCAATTCTTTCACTAACTTTGTAGAAATAAAATCATGTGTACTACCATCATCATGCAAAATAATCTTTTCTTTTCCATGCACTAAACATTTCATTGTCAACAAAGAATGTGGAGTTGGCATACTTGGTAAAGTATCCGAAGGAGTAGCAATGTCATCCTCATCTTCAGTAAAGTCAGGCATTTCCTCATGTTCTTCATCTTCCATTGCTCCAAGATAGTTGATATGGACAGGTGGCTTCTTTGACTGGCAATTGGCTGCTAGATGTCCAGATTGATGGCATTTGTAACACACTATAGGTTTGGCTTTAGATACATTGTTTGCAATGGCACGAAGTCAAGGAATATTAGGATTTGGCTGTGAGGATGGCTTAGGGTTTTGATTAGTATTTGATGGCAAAGGAGGTGGTTTTGTCCAAGACTTACAGAAAGATGATGAAGAAAATCGACTTTGATTGAATCTTCTAAAATTTGAATTGAATTGCTTTGAACCATAGTTACCATTTGCTTGAAATTGTTGTGGATGCTTGTCTCTTCCTCGAAGCTTGTCTTCAGTGTCATGAGCTAAAGAAATTGCATCTTCAGGAGTTGCAGGCTTGAACATATTGACTTCAGCGTAGTAATGCGCAAGTAATCCAGACATAAACTTGCGCTTGTGAGTCACTTCAAGTACGTCTTCAAGCATGCGTAGTTGGAGTAAGGCATTCCCAAAGCGTTCGGTGTACTGAGAAATAGGCTCATGATATCTTTGCTAAAGAAGGTCCCATTGCTTTATGGCTTTTTCATGGAATTGTGGAGGAAGGAAATTCTGCATATACTTCTTTTTGAAACACTCCCAGGTAGTGGGACAATCTATGCTCTTACGAACCACGGTCCACCAAAGAGATGCTCTATCCACTAAATGATTAGTGACACACTTGATTTTATCTTTTTCAGCGTATGTCTCTTCATGAAATTAATCATCAAACTGACTAATGAATGCAAGAATAGTCTTTCCATCTCGAGTTCCATTGAAAGTATGAAATGTGAAATTTCTTTTACTTATCTTTGTTTCTTTGTGGGTGGATTGAGCTTCGAGAGTCGCATCAATGGTTCATCGGATAAGATCTTCGGATTGTGGTCCATCTTTGTCGGTAGTCGATCGTTGTAAATTGGCCAATTGAACTTGCAAGGCTTGTCGGGCTCTTCGTTCTTCATCCAAGTGCATCATAATTAAATCCAATTTTTGTTCCATGGTAGGTTCAGGAAGATCGCTTTCAACCATTAAATCATCCATATTTTGTTCCCTCATCCTGTAAAAATTCAAAAGACCTCACACTCTCAAAATCCAATTAGCGGAATGAGCATAGCTCAAAGTCAGTTATACAAGGCTTATAGATTTTTGTTTGGCTTTCACGGTCTTTGACTTTTGCGGTTGCGAGATTTAAAGTCTTCCTAAAATCTGCGTATGACCTTCTGCGTGTGCTGAAATTGGTTCAGCAAGTCTACGTATGCGAACAGAGTCTTCCAGGGAACAACTTTGCAGTTCAGTGCTTCTACGTAGGAACAGTCCTTATGGGTGTTTTTAGAATAATTCAATTTTGACCTCTACTGACTTGCAGAACTTGTGGAGTTGCAGAACTTATGGAACTTGACCAATTTGAAGATTTGTGTGACTTAAAACTTGTTTGACTAAGCTTATAGCTTAGTCTGATTACCACGATGAATTTTTAGGGGGGCGTTTTTTCAGCGCCAAAAATCACGGCGAACCTCTCCTAATGCCGCCGATTTCCAAAATTGTGGTGCTAAGCTTTTTAAAAGCTTAGTTTTTAAGCTTTTAAGCTTTATAAAAGATATGAAACTTATCTGTTTGTGTCTGAGAAAAACGACTTGAGTAAGGAGATATTGAGGTGGTCCTCTGCTTCCCCAGGCTGGTCCTTCGTGATCAGAGGCTGTAGACAGAGGTTCTTGACCGCCAGGAATCCACCCGTATCGATCATTCACAATGAAACTGACTGTAGAGCTCGATCATTCTAGGAGCTCCGCCTTCGTGCAAGATGGGTAGCGATTGGAAGCTCTCGATCTCAGCTTCGCTCTGATACCACTGGTGCAAAGATCGGATGCTGTATGCTTGCGTAGTGAGCGCCGGAAGGTCCCCAAGAACAAAAGAACTCTACTTTTTGCACAAAACTCAAGGTAGAAAACATGCACAACATGAACATGAGACCAATTGGGTGCAATCTCCCCCCATGCCTTGTGTGAGCGCTCCACAAAGCATGTATTTTATGTATTAATCATCTTCAAGCTCAAATAATAGCCCAAATTACAAAATAGCATGCTTTTGGCTTTTGAGTTTGCTTTAGCACAAAATAGAAATAAAGCTAATGGGCAGGTGTCCAAAGAGTTAGGCATACCTAATACAATGTCCAAATACAAATATTATAATCGTGTGCCCATGAGCATACAAAATAATAAATAAATATCCAACGCCTTAATAAATAGGCGCAACAAAATATATGCGCCATGCCTAAGGTATGCGCCCATCAAAATATAAGTGATAACTCGAATACACGCTATCCTCCAATGCTTTCCTCTGCCACTACTGCTATCTCTACACATCAAAACTGAAGCATTCATAATCGTTAGTAAAATAATACAATTAAACCGACAAAAGTGAATACCTAGCAGTCTTTAGCTACATAAATAAATCAACTGGTTAGAAATCAATCCTAACCTTAATTTATTACGAGTGCACACTCTAAACTCATAAACGTTTATTAATTTAATATGTATTTTGTGGAATCACCCGCTATTGAATCACCCATGTACACACTAAATTAATAAAATGCCCAAAAAGGATAGGCGTCCCCATCAACTTCTCGCACAAAGAATCCACTTTGTGTATGAGCCTTGGTCAACAAAGTTTATGGAATCCACCATAAAACCTCACGGAATCCATCGTGGCATGGAATCCACCGTGAAATATGCCTCCTGGCATCATAATTGTTGGAAATAGGATGCAATTTTTTTCTTAAATGCTTTAGAAAAATTAGCTCACAACGGAGGAATTTAGTCATTAGTATTTTCAAAAAAACGAGCAAAAATAAAGTGAGCAGAAAATTGATATACATTTAGTCCATATTTACAAAAACGGAATTAAGATAGTGCACTCCGCTTAGGCATGGAAGTATAAAATTGCATGTTGCATTATTAGCCGTATCTTCTTCGCAATGAGTCATTATGGAAAGTGCTAATAATCCATAGGAAAATGCAAGGGATGAAATGATTCCTAAGTTGCATAAATTTGTATAAATATCGTTTTTTCAACTATATAATTAATAGAAAAGGCTGCATGTTTTAGCCTGAACCTTTTTCGCAAGTTATAGGATGATTGATTGGAATTAGGCTATAACCTAATCTATGCTTGATCTTAAATCGAAAAGTTAGGATTTGAAAATTCAACTTACGCGTAGACAATAAATTAGGTGGTTATGGAAATAATAGCATAATTATCTTCAAGAATAGATAGGTAAAAATTGGCATAAACCTAAACACCTAAAAACGTGGAGTACTCGTTTAGAAAAAGGTTAATTCAATACGACATATCCTAAGGAACTGACGAGGGTTAGCTCGGTGGAGACATTTACCTAGTCGCACGCAATGCCAAAAACTGAAACTCCTAAACCCTAAATACTTGTCCACATTCACGGAATGTAGGGACAGTAGGACCTACTTCCGAGAAGTGATCTAGGGTTTTCCCAAGAATCTCTCGCTAAAGTGATGAAACTCAAAACCATAGGACTGACAAGTCAGCCTAATGCCATCAAGAACAAACTATTTCATGACTCCATTCGATGGGTAAATAGTCCCATACTGATGCCAGGAGGCATATTTCACGGTGGATTCCGTGCCACGAAGGATTTCGTGAGGTTTTACGGTGGATTCCGTAAACTTTGATGACCGGGGCTCATACACAAAGTGGATTCTTTGTGCGAGAAGTTGATGGGGATGCCTATCCTTTTCGAGCGTTTCATTAATTTAGTGTGTACATGGGTGACTCTGCAAAATGCATATTAAATTAATAAACATTTATGAGTTTAGAGTGCGCACTCGTAATAAATTAAGGTTAGGATTGATTTCTAACCAGTTGATTTATTTATGTAGCTAAAGACTGCTAGGTATTCACTTTTGTCAGTTTAATTGTATTATTTTACTAACGATTGTGAATGCTTCAGTTGATGTGTAGAGATAGCAGTAGTGGCGGAGGAAAGCATTGGAGGATAGCGAGTATTCGATTTATCATTTATATTTTGATGGGCGCATACTTTAGGCATGGCGCCTATATTTTATCGCGCCTATTTATTGAGGCGTTGGATATTTATTTATTATTTTGTATGTGCATGGGCGCACGATTATGTTATTTGTACTTGGATATTGTATTGGGTGCGCCTGACTCTTTGGGCACCGCCCATTAGCTTTATTTCTATTTTGTGCTAAAGCAAACTCAAAAGCCAAAAGCTTGCTATTTTGTAATTTGGGCTATTATTTGAGCTTGAAGATGATTAATACATAAAATACATGCTTTGTGGAGCGCTCACACAAGGCATGGGGGGAGATTGCACCCAATTGGTCTCTTGTTCATGTCGTGCATGCTTTTTACCTTGAGTTTTGTGCAAAAAGTAGAGTTCTTTTGTTCTTGGGGACCTTCTGGCATTCACTACGCAAGCGTACAGCATCCGATCTGCGCACCAGTGGTATCAAAGCGAAGCTGAGATCAAGAGCTTCCAATCGCTACCCATCTTGTGCGAAGGCGGAGCTCTTGGAACAATCGAGCTCTACGGTCAATCTCATCGCAAACGGTCGATACGAGTGGATTTGTGGCGATCAAGAACCTCTGTTTCCATCCTCAGATCGCGAAGGACTAGCTTGCAGTAGCGGAGTACCACTCCTACATCCTCTCATACAAGTCATGGTTACACAGAGATAAGCTCTATATCTTCAAAAGCTTAAAAGATTTCATTAGTATTAAGCTTAATAATAAAGCTTAAAGAAGCTTTAAGCTTCACGAATTTCAACTCGGCGTATCAGAGGAGGTCTGCGAAAATTCCGTCGGCTGAAAAAACGGCCCCTTCTCCTAAAATTCGTCGTTTCCATCCATTCAAGCTATAAGCTAAGTCACTTAAGCCACAAGTCACACAAAAGCTCCCAAGTTCTGCAAGTCTTCCAAGTTTAAATCCTGCAAGTCTGATAAATCAACCAAGTTCTGCAAGTCTTGGTACTCTACAAGTCATATAAGTCTGCAACTCTGCAAGTCAGACAAGTCACCTGAAGTCAAAATTGACTTCTGTTCAAAACTCATAGAAGGGCTGTTCCTGCGCAAAAACTCCAAACTACAAAGTTGTTCATTGGGATGTACTGTTCGCATACGCAGGTTTGCTGAACCATTTTCAGCACACGCAGAAGATTAAAATGCATATTTTTCAAAGATTACAAATCCCGCAATAGCCAAAGATGAAGATTGTGAAAGCCACACACACACACACACACACTATATATATATATAAGCCTTGTACACCCGATCTTGAGCTACGCTCATCCCGCTAATTGGATTTTGAGAGTGTGAGGTCTTTTGAAGTTTTGCAGGATGACGGAACCACATATGGATGATTTAATGGCTGAAGGCGATCTACCTGAACCTACGATGGAGCAAAAGCTGGATTTAATCATGATGCAGTTGGATGAAGAACGACGAGCTAGGCAAGCATTGCAAGTTCAATTGGCTACTTTACAAAGATCAACTATCGACAAAGAGGAACCTCAATCTGAAGACCTTATTCGACGTAACATTGACGCGACTCTCGAAGCTCAATCCATCTGCAAGGAAACAAAGATAAGTAAAAGAAATTTCAAATTCCGTACTTTCAATGGCACTCGAGAGGGAAAAACTGTTCTTGCATTCATCAATCAGTTTGATGACTACTTTCATGAGGAAACATATGCAGAAAAAGATAAAATCAAGTGTATCACTAATCATTTAGTGGATAGAGCATCTCTTTGGTGGACCATGGTTCGTAAAAGTATAGATTGTCCCACTACCTGGAAGAATTTCAAGAAGAATTTTATGCAGAATTTCCTTCCTCCACAATTCCATGAAAAAGCCATAAAGCAATGGGACCTTCTTCAGCAAGAGATCGTGAGCCTATTCCTCAGTACACTGAATGCTTTTGG
Organism: Lygodium microphyllum; assembly: GCF_053477565.2. NCBI lineage: Eukaryota > Viridiplantae > Streptophyta > Polypodiopsida > Schizaeales > Lygodiaceae > Lygodium > Lygodium microphyllum. Next base: position 5,646,479 of record NW_028229514.1, on the reverse strand, counting down.
AATGCATTACTCTAGTTACACATGCTTGAAGACGTACCTGAAACGACACACAAGCGCAAGTATATGTATGGATTACTTGGGCATTACTATGCTGAAGTTAATATGTTCAAGCCTGCAACTCTTAAAGACGCAATTTCATTAGCTCATGACACTGAAGACAAGCTTCGAGGAAGAGACAAGCATCCACAGCAATTTCAAACCAATGGTAACTATGGATCTAAAAATTCAACTCAAATTTTAGAAGATTTAATCAAGGTCATTTTCCTTCATCATCTTTCCGTAAAACTTGGGCAAAACCACCTTCTTTACCATCCAATACCAACCAAAACTCCAAGCCCATTCCACAGCCAAATCCTAATATCCCTAGACTTCCTGCCATTGCAAACAATGTAACCAAAGCCAAACCTATAGTGTGTTATAAATGCCACCAACCTGGTCATCTAGCAGCAAATTGCCACTCGAAGAAGCCACCTGTCCATATCAACTACCTTGGAGCAATGGAAGATGATGAACATGAAGAAATGCCTGATTTCACAGAAGATGAAGACGACATTACCACTCCTTCGAATACTTTACCAGGTATACCAACTCCACATTCTTTATTGACAATGAAATGTTTAGTGCATGGAAAGGAAAAGATTATTTTGCATGATGATGGTAGTACTCATGATTTTATTTCTGCAAAGTTAGTGAAAGAATTGAAATTACAAACAGTTCCTACGCATTATCGCATTAAAGCAACATTCTTAGGCACTAGGTATAATGGAACACAGGAAGTGCATGATTTAGAAATTCAAATTGGTGAATACACTAAAAGAAGAAATTTTCTAGTTGTACCATTACAGTCCAGTGATATTATTCTAGGTATGCCTTGGCGTCATCAGCATAACCCTGATATAGATTATTCCACACATTCAATTAATATTCAATTTCAAGAAAAACATATTACATTGTATGGTATGCATGCATCTAATGCTTTTCCACTGCTTTCGCATACTCAAGCTAAACGTGTATTACACAAAAGTAGTAAATCTTATCTCATTTGGGTGAATGAACTGCAAGTTAAAGAAAATCATATGCACCCTAGGCATAAATAATTTCTTGCATACTTTAAAGACTATTTTGCAGAAGATCTACCACCTGGTTTACCTTGTTCACGTCTAGAAGACCATAAAATAGATTTGATTCCTGGTACACAACCACCTTGTAAAGCACCATATAGGCATAACTAGATAGAGCAAAAACAAATTCAAAATCAAGTTGAGGAATTACTAAATAGAGGATTGATTAGACCTAGTAGTTCTCCATTTGGTGCACCTGTTTTGTTAGTAAAGAAGAAAAATAATACCTATCGTATGTGCATTGACTATCGTGCTTTAAATAAGATCACTCTAAAGAATAGATATCAAATTCCTAGAGTCGATGACCTTATGGATAAACTGCAAGGTTCTACCATATTTAGTAAAATAGACCTTAAATCTGGTTATCATCAGGTAAGATTAGATAAGTCTGACATATTTAAGACTGCAATTAGGACACAATTTGGTCATTATGAATTTTTAGTGATGCCTTTTGGATTGACTAATGCACTTGCTACATTTAGTAGAATGATGAATCGCATCTTTTTGAAATATCAGCATTGTGTTATTGTATTCTTTGATGATATTTTGGTGTTTAGTCAAAATGAGAAAGAACATTATGAACATTTGTCCTTGGTTTTTAAGTTATTAAAAGATAATCAACTGTATGCCAATCCGGAAAAGAGTGAGTTCTTTAAAACAGAAATTGAATATTTAGGTCATATTGTATCATTTGATGGTATTAAGGTTGACCCTAAGAAAATAGAAACAATATTGAATTGGCCTATACCTAAAAATGTGCATGAGTTACGATCTTTCCTAGGTCTTGCTAGTTTCTACAGGAATTTTGTGTGTAATTTTTCATCACTTGCTTTACCATTGACTAAACTTTTGAAGAAAGGTATTGTTTATCATTGGTCCGATAATCAATAGAAATCCTTTGACTTATTGAAACATGCATTAACCCATGCTCCTGTTTTACAACTACCTGACTTTAATAGACCATTCTTTTTAGTAGTGACTGATGCTAGCGGATCTGGAATAGGAGCCGTACTTATGCAGGACAATCATCCCATAGCCTATTCTAGTTGTAAGCTGAAACCCTCCGAACTTAAATATTCCACATATGATAAAGAATTATTAGCTATAGTACAAGCCTTAAGACAATGGAAACACTACTTAATGGGTTCTGAATTCATGATAAAGACCGATCAACAAAGTATTAGACATTTACTTAGCCAACCCCAAATATCTGAGCGACAAATCAAATGGGCAGCCTTTATTCAGAGTTTTCATCCGATTATCCAATATCAACCCAGTAAAGAAAACGTAGTGGCCGATGCATTAAGTAGACGACCTGCCATTCATAATATTTCTGTTATATCATTTGATTCTTTAACTCCTATGAAAGATACTTATCATCAGGACATTACTTTTCATGCTGATTGGAATAAATTAGTTGGAAATAACTGGATTCCTATTGATTCACTGTCTTATAATGATGGATTCATGTTTTATGAAAAGAGATTATGTGTTACAGTTCCATTCAGATCTTTTGTTTTGAATGAGATTCATTGTCCTCCATATCAAGGTCATAGAGGTATCATATCTACTTTACGTAAATTAATTGAAGATTTTTATTGGCCACATATGGACACTGATGTATCTAACTTTGTTTCTGAATGTTTGATTTGTCAAAGAGTTAAGAGACATCACGGTAAACAGTATGGATTACTTATGCCTTTATCTATTCCATCAAGACCATGGGAACAAATTTCTATGGATTTTATTACTGGTTTACCTAATACTAAAGCTAACCATGATATGATTTGGACTGTAGTAGACAGGTTTAGTAAACAAGCATATTTCATTCCATGTAAGAAAACTTTAACAGCATCACAAGCAGCACAATTGTTTTTTAAAGCTGTTTTCACTAACCATGGATTACCAAAAGTTATTATTTCTCATCATGATTCTAGATTTTGTAACAACTTTTGGATTACTTTGTTTGCTAACCTAAGCACAAAGATTGATTTTTCATTTGCATTTCATCCTGAAACTAATGGACAAACAGAAGCCACTAATAGTACTATTCTAGATCTTTTACGTGCTTACACTATTTCTAAACCATAGACATGGGACACACATTTGCATTTATTATAGTTTGCATATAACAATACACCACACATATCTACAAAGAAAGCACCGTTTGAAGTGATTTATGGTTATAGATTGTCTACACCTGTTGCATCTTTATCAAATAGAATTCAGAGTGCTGATGATATTGCTAGTATGCATGCTACTATTTTTTATGAGGTTAAAGACATGATTGCCAAAGCCCAGCAATCATATACCAAGCAAGCCAATAAGAAAAGACAAGCAATGAATTTCAAAGTTGATGACTATGTTTGGTTGAGAATAGAAAAACGTAGATTACAAAGTGTAGATAGACACCTAAGTGTGAAATTAGCCCCTAGATTCTATGGACCATTTAAGATCATTCACAAAATTAATGACAATGCATTCAAGTTAGAATTACCACCTCACTGGAAAATTCACAACACATTTCACATTAGTTTATTACGACCCTTTAGAGACCAATTACCTGTACACCCTGTTTATGAAAACCCACCTTTGTTAGAAGAAGAGACTGAAATACTTAAACCTGAAGCTATCATAGATACTGACTTTATGACCACTAGAACTGGCCGCAAATATTCTAGATATCTAGTCAAATTTAAGAACCATCATGTAGAAGAAGCCCAATGGATGCACACTAGAGACTTAAATGCTTTCCCCACTTTGCTAGCTCCACATTGAGCTAATAGCAATTGAGGTCAATTGCTATCCCACCTCGGGGGTATGATGCCAGGAGGCATATTTCACGGTGGATTCCGTGCCACGGTGGATTTCGTGAGGTTTTACGGTGGATTCCGTAAACTTTGATGACTGGGGCTCATACACAAAGTGGATTCTTTGTGCGAGAAGTTGATGGGGACACCTATCCTTTTCGGGCGTTGTCGTGTTGCTGCGCATCTGAGCCGTGAACACCTCCAATCTTGTTGTGCATTTGTGTTAATTTCTGCGTGTGATTTATTGTTTGTGTGATGCATTTTAGTAATCCGCAGCCAATGTATATATTTCCTACACTTTGAATCCAAGAAATCATTAGGAATGGACTCCTAAATCTTTTGCTCTTGTAAACAGGGCTATTTTTATTGTGTGCGTGAGGCAAGAGCTGAGGCAAAGGTCATGGTGTATGCAAGCTCATTGACACTGTAAGAGAGGGCTGGGTTGTATTGGTGATTTATCATGGTGGTTGCGGGAAGAAGACAATTGATGACGAGAGCTCTGTGTACATTGGAGGCCTGACGTACGTGACCACAGAGGAAGCACTGAGGGAGAAGATCGAAGAATTCGGCTCTGTTGTGGCTGTCAAGATAATCTTTGATCCAGAGTCTGGTACTTCTCGTGGAAATGGTTTTGTCATGTTTACAAATCCTCGTTCAGCAGCAAAGGCAATCAATGACATGGATTCTGGGAGGAGACGAGGAAAGATAAGGCAGAGGCAATAACTGAAAGGGTGGAAGGCTCACAAAAGCGTTAAATTCTAAGTGCAAATGATATTGTCATCGGGTTTGTTGTTGATTGACGTTCAGAGAGCTTTACCATTGATATTGGAGGTCCAAGCTATGGAACTCTTTCTATCTTTGCATTTGAGAGTGCCACTAAACGCAATGTACCCAGCCTTCAAGCAGGTTCAGTGTTGTACATGCGAGTTGTGAAAGCTAACTATGACATGCCGCCTGAGCTTTCATGCATTGATGCCACTGAGTTCTTGAGTGCTGCTCAACAGCAAGTGATGGTGCAGAAATTGTTACAAAGGGTACAATGATTTTGAACTATTGGAATGCTCGTGTTGCTGGAGATCCACTCATAGTGGATTTGATGTTGATTTCTGAATTCTATTAATGAGAAAAGGAAGATGTGGCCTTACTCTCTTTTCTGTGTGGGATACTTGTGAAGTCTGTCTAGGGCAGATCTGAAGCCAGGACCATTCAGTATATGCCAAGGTTCAAAACCTGAAAACAAATTCTGAACTGGTGTGCATGCGCTTTCTTCAATCGAATTTGTTAATGAGTATGAAGCTGATACTAAGAGGAGTAGAGCTGAGGAGGGTTATTGAAGAGGAAGAAAAGAGGGAACTACTCTGATTCAGACTGGAGTGAAAAAGCTCAGATTCAGAGGATAGTTCAGATAGTAGCTCAGATTATGAAACATCTGACATTGTGGTTACAGATCACTCTAAACTGTTTTAAAACCTTAGGAAGAGTGGAAATTGAAATAAAATAAAAGGATCTTTGGTTACCAAAGAGAGGATCAATTGTTGAAATACCAAAACTGTTCATGACAGCATATCATGAACATGGGTTTGATCAGTTTCTTTGTTGTAACTCTACGATTATGACAAGGAATATAGTGAACTTTGACATCCAATATTCAAGTTCTTCTTGTTAGCCTCATTTCTTGCTGTACCTTGAACCCCGTGTTCTGCAGCTCTCGCACGATCTCTTTGACATTTTTGGTGAACCCGACGTGAAAGTGTTGCGTCATCAGCAAGATGGGAGACTCGCAAGAAGAGATGACAGATGATAATGTCATGAAGAACCTGTTTCAGTCATTTACCATGTATATGCAGCAGCAAGTGCATGCAAAACGAGACAGTGATGCTATGGATGCCTTGAAAGCTGTCCAACAGGAGATGAAGCAGTTTAATGGCTAGCAAGTGTCAACTTACCTGCATTTGTATGAAGAAAAGATGAAGTTTTTTGGAGTTTCTCAAGATGTTTGGAGCCGCTACTTCTTGCGGATCGTGGTGCGCACTCTTGAAGGTCGAATTGCAGAAATTCAAGAGGCACATGCAGGTTGGGCTGAATTTAAAAAGGCATTAAAAGATGAATATTTCCTGGAGGATACAGGTCTTATGAATCACAGGAATTTTTTAGCATGGGTTTCTATGCCTAATAAGGGACTTTCGGTTACTGCTCTTCTGCGAGAGTTTGAAAGCCGTTATGATCAGTTGGATGGGACTGAACAGCAAGCTTTGGAGATGCAGAAAGTGGAGTTATTTTTGCAAGCTGCAGATGCTGATTTGCAGGAAAAGTTGGATGATCTTTTGGAAGATCAAGCTACTGATTCAGGTTTAAAGACTAAGTGGAGACATGTTATTGATGTTGTGAATGCTCTTGTCAAGAAGCAGCGCAGGAGAGTCAGATTGCATCCTAATACAGGAATAGTTCCTGAAAAATCCTTGGAGACTTCTTCTTCTACCCCTGCTGCAACTTCTTTGCCTAAGCCTACTCCTCCTGTTGTGAATCCACCAGTTCCTACTGCTCCAGTGCCCTTATCTGTAGATGATGTTATTAAAGGCTTGGCGGATTTGACGATTGAAGCAGTCAAAGATGAAGTTGGTAAGTTAAAGGAGCAACTTATGTCAGTACCTGTTGTAGCACCTGCTCCAGTGACTGCTTTTCCTGCTGGTCAAAGAAAAGGGCGACGATGTATTTGGTGCGATAGTACAGAGCACCAACACTGCAGAGATTGTGATGCTTTTCAGGAAGCACGTAAGAAGAATGTAGTGTTCTGGGGACAAGATGGGAAGATATGGCTGACAGAGACTGGCACTCCTCTTGACACGAACTTCGGTAAGGGAGGTATGAAGAAGCTTGTTGATGATATGGCTGCGGGATCAGCTTATGTGAGTGTTAGAGGAGATGCTTCAGCTTTTGGAGTCCAGCTTGAGCAGAAATCTGATGGAGACTCTGCTTTATGGTCTTCTGCCTTGGAGATAGCGAGAAGAGGGAAAGTTCAAACTTCTACTATGACTTGTGTGGGCTCTAGCATCCGAGGAGAAACAGGATGGGATTCTCCTGTTGACAGGTATTCTATTTTTGCTTATATGGCTAAAATGCAGGGTTTAGATGCCATGGTTGAGGAAAAGAGAAGAAGAGATGAGGAGGGTCCTATCTCCTCCAAAAAGACTAGAGGGGGTGACTTTGTTTCACCACCTATTACAGCTCCACCTATGTCAAATTCTCCAACTCAAACAGGTTCCAATCAACCAATGGAAGACAAGCAGAAAGAAAAGAGGCAACCAAGAAAAGAGCCAGGATTCAAGCTCTTGTCAGACCTTGATATGCAAACGGATATGAGTAAGATTTTTCATGAAAGAATTTTGAATAGTGAAGTCACTTTTACTGTTGGAGAGGCTCTTGGGATTGCTAGAAGAGAAATACAGGATCAGATGCAGGATCTTTTGTGGAGGAAACGACATGCGATGGAAGGACCTGCTTTACAGGGATTGTGGCATGGAGCTCTTGGAGAAGAGCATGATGATGCAGTGATGGTTGAGAATGCTTCTGTTAATCCGTACTTGGAGCAAATAGTGCAGCCTATGCAGTATGAAGATGATGAAACCCCTATTCTCATTCCTCGTAGCCATTTTTCACGAAGTCATTGGGCTAGAGCAACCACTGAGACAGTGGTAAGGATTGGAGAGAAACAAATTCCCTTGATCGCTTTAGTTGATCATGGTTCTGAGATTAATCTTATTGCTCGAGGTGTTTATGAGAGTGGCAAGTGGCCTATGGATGCAGAGCATGGCTGGCGCATGAGAGCTGCCAATAATACTTCTGGTGATATGTATGCTGCTTGTCCGAATATCAGAATTTCCCTTGGTAATGTTGAAGAGGATTATCATTGCTTTGTTCAGGATTCATGCTCTTATCCGATTATTCTTGGACAGCCTTTCATTACAGAAGCAAGAATGGAAACAAAAGTGATGGATGACGGATCAGCTTATGCGCGGATATGCAGTAAAGATGGTATGCGAGCTGTTCAGTTTATGACTGTTGGGGTAAATCATCCGAGAAATAGGGACTCCTTGCGTGAGGCACCACTACCTGCGAAGGAGTTGGATTTTCATTAGGTACCGCTGTCTTGCGAGACGCCAGTGGTACGGAGCGGAGAAAAGAGGAGATCTCGCCTCCTGGCAGCCAGTCTTTCTCCAATAATTTTATTGGGATTACTTCAGATAGTTCAATGAGTTATCAGAAAATTTCAGATTTACCTAGAGCTGCCAGGCAGTACATTGGTCGTAAGGAGAAAGAGTTGAAGAATGCAGGTATTTTGCAAGCAGAAGAGCATGTAGATGGATTGTATGAAGGGATGTCTTATGCAGATACATTGTTTGAGATAAGAGCAATGCTGAAAACTGATGTATGCAAGGGTTCAAAGATCATACCTGTGCAAACCTTGGATATGTTTCAGGAAATTTCTGGTTTTATGCTGCAAACAGAGTTAGAGGCTGAGAAAACTCAGCAAACTGAATTTATGGCTGATTCTATCAACTAATAGAATTGCAGAGGGCTGAATCCATTCAGCCAACAGAGTTGAATGCAGAAAAATTTCTGCATACAGAGTTTCAGGATGCATCTATGCAGTCCATTGAGCCGAGGGCTGAATTCATTCAGCCAACAGAGTTGAATGCAGAAAAATTTCTGTATACAGAGTTTCAGGCTGCACCCATGCAGTCCATAGAGCTAAAGGCTGAAATTTTTCAGCCAACAGAGTTGAAAGATGCTGAAAATTTGCAGAAATTGCAGCAAAGGAAAGAGTGCTTGAATGATGCCAAGGTTGACACAAAATATAAAACAGTTGATAAGAAGGTTAAGCCGGTTGCAGGCCCGCTTCCTTCTGATAGTGATAAGCAGATTGAAAAAGCTATGAAGCAGCCTATGTTGAGGGATCCTGCAAATATTGGACATAAGTTTACAGCTGAAACTCTTGCAGAATTGAAGATTGGAAATGATGATTTTTTGCTTCCTGTGGAAAAAGAATGTTTTAGTGAGATGCTTGGACGTCATGGTAAGGCATTTGCTTTCTTTCCACATGAAATTGGCTGCATTAGTCCCGAATTGGTTGCACCTATGGTCATCTTCACTGTTCCTCATGTACCATGGAATATACGTCCTATACCTGTGCCTAAAGCACACTTGCCAAAGCTGATAGAGTTGCTGAATGAGAAGATTAAAATGGGGATTTTGGAACCCTCTTGGCACCTTATTCTAACAGGTGGTTTACTGTACCAAAGAAGAATGGTACTTTGAGATTTATTCAAGAAATGCAGCCCGTGAACAAAGTGACAATCAGGAATGTGGGAGCTTGTGTATTTTACATGATTTGGATTCCTCATTTTGCTCATATTGCAGATGTTCTCTATCAGCTGTTTCGAAAGGGGCAGAAATTTCATTGGGATGATGAAGCTGATGGAGAAACAGGTTTACTAGAATCAGAAGATGGACTTGACCTATTTGTGGAGTTGAATGATCCTGGATAGTTGGCACATCCGGAGGATGCGCAGGTTTAGAGGGGGTGGATGTCGTGTTGCTGCGCATCTGAGCCGTGAACTCCTCCAATCTTGTTGTGCATTTGTGTTAATTTCTGCGTGTGATTTATTGTTTGTGTGATGCATTTTAGTAATCCACAGCCAATGTATATATTTCCTGCACTTTGAATCCAAGAAATCATTAGGAATGGACTCCTAAATCTTTTGCTCTTGTAAACAGGGCTATTTTTATTGTGTGCGTGAGGCAAGAGCTGAGGCAAAGGTCATGGTGCAAGCTCATTGACACTGTAAGAGAGGGCTGGGTTGTATTGGTGATTTATCATGGTGGTTGCGGGAAGAAGACAATTGATGACGAGAGCTCTGTGTACGTTGGAGGCCTGACGTACGTGACCACAGAGGAAGCACTGAGGGAGAAGATCGAAGAATTCGGCTCTGTTGTGGCTATCAAGATAATCTTTGATCCAGAGTCTGGTACTTCTCGTGGAAATGGTTTTGTCATGTTTACAAATCCTCGTTCAGCAGCAAAGGCAATCAATGACATGGATTCTGGGAGGAGACGAGGAAAGATAAGGCAGAGGCAATAACTGAAAGGGTGGAAGGCTCACAAAAGCGTTAAATTCTAAGTGCAAATGATATTGTCATCGGGTTTGTTGTTGATTGACGTTCAGAGAGCTTTACCATTGATATTGGAGGTCCAAGCTATGGAACTCTTTCTATCTTTGCATTTGAGAGTGCCACTAAACGCAATGTACCCAGCCTTCAAGCAGGTTCAGTGTTGTACATGCGAGTTGTGAAAGCTAACTATGACATGCCGCCTGAGCTTTCATGCATTGATGCCACTGAGTTCTTGAGTGCTGCTCAACAGCACGTGATGGTGCAGAAATTGTTACAAAGGGTACAATGATTTTGAACTATTGGAATGCTCGTGTTACTGGAGATCCACTCATAGTGGATTTGATGTTGATTTCTGAATTCTATTAATGAGAAAAGGAAGATGTGGCCTTACTCTCTTTTCTGTGTGGGATACTTGTGAAGTCTGTCTAGGGCAGATTTGAAGCCAGGACCATTCAGTATATGCCAGGGTTCAAAACCTGAAAACAAATTCTGAACTGGTGTGCATGCGCTTTCTTCAATCGAATTTGTTAATGAGTATGAAGCTGATACTAAGAGGAGTAGAGCTGAGGAGGGTTATTGAAGAGGAAGAAAAGAGGGAACTACTCTGATTCAGACTGGAGTGAAAAAGCTCCGATTCAGAGGATAGTTCAGATAGTAGCTCAGATGATGAAACATCTGACATTGTGGTTACAGATCACTCTAAACTGTTTTAAAACCTTAGGAAGAGTGGAAATTGAAATAAAATAAAAGGATCTTTGGTTACCAAAGAGAGGATTAATTGTTGAAATACCAAAACTGTTCATGACAGCATATCATGAACATGGGTTTGATCAGTTTCTTTGTTGTAACTCTACGATTATGACAAGGAATATAGTGAACTTTGACATCCAATATTCAAGTTCTTCTTGTTAGCCTCATTTCTTGCTGTACCTTGAACCCCGTGTTCTGCAGCTCTCGCACGATCTCTTTGACAGCGTTTCATTAATTTAGTGTGTACATGGGTGATTCCATAGCGGGTGATTCCGCAAAATGCATATTAAATTAATAAACATTTATGTGTTTAGAGTGCGCACTCGTAATAAATTAAGGTTAGGATTGATTTCTAACCAGTTGATTTATTTATGTAGTTGAAGACTGCTAGGTATTCACTTTTGTCGGTTTAATTGTATTATTTTACTAACGATTGTGAATGCTTCAGTTGATGTGTAGAGATAGCAGCAGTGGCGGAGGAAAGCATTGGAGGATAGCGAGTATTCGATTTATCATTTATATTTTGATGGGCGCATACTTTAGGCATGGCGCCAATATTTTGTCGCACCTATTTATTGAGGCGTTGGATATTTATTTATTATTTTGTATGCGCATGGGTGCACGATTATGTTATTTGTACTTGGACATTATATTGGGTATGCCTGACTCTTTGGGCACCGCCCATTAGCTTTATTTCTATTTTGTGCTAAAGCAAACTCAAAAGCCAAAAGCTTGCTATTTTGTAATTTGGGCTACTATTTGAGCTTGAAGATGATTAATACATAAAATACATGCTTTATGGAGCGCTCACACAAGGCATGGGGGGAGATTGCACCCAATTGGTCTCTTGTTCATGTCGTGCATGCTTTTTACCTTGAGTTCTGTGCAAAAAGTAGAGTTCTTTTGTTCTTGGGGACCTTACAGCATCCACTACGCAAGCGTACAGCATCCGATCTGCGCACCACATACTTGATGCGACACTTGTACAACAAGTGGTAGAGTCGCCTAATCTTGTGATTTGATCATAAGGGAATGGCCAATTCCTCGGAATGAGATTGGTAGATACTTACGCAGGTTATCTTGCAAGAGGATGAATGATCATCCTAATATAGTATCTTTCTTGAGTAAAGATAATTGCTTGGAAGCAAAAGACCAGTCCATAAATCAGAATAACCTATGAACTTAAGGTTTTGACCAAGTCGGGTTAATAGGGTACGCCCTAACCCAGGATATAGGGGATCTTGCTAAACCGCAATTGATCCCAGATCGAGTGCTGGGGCATTCGGAAAGAAGGATTCACTCCTTAGCAGTTGGCCAACAATAACAACCAATGAAAATGATTGTGCTTGTTACAGATTTAAGAGCATTGTTTTGCTTTGTTTGATCAAAGAATTAAAGGATAAATGGATATCTAATGCTTCAGGTTGAAGGCCTGAAGGGAGAGGCAGCTTCAATTTCCCTCGACTGCCTACTTGACCCTAACCAAGGGGGTTGTTAACCACACCAGGAAGGTGGACCGAACCCACCGCGAGAGGTCTCTCTGTTAAGCGCTACTTGGAGCAGGAGGACGCTTGGGTGCAAGGGGGGCTCTGGCCATAAATCCCTCACCTTTTGGGCCCTGCACAAGAGGCTCATGTGACTCGGGATTGGATCTTGAGGCCCGCATACTAGTCTACGGGTAGAATCTTGGATTAGTGATCCCTATAGATTGCTGGATAGCCTTCGGGCGGATTGTGGATAAGCCTACGGGCTGGACTTTATGTATTTCAAAGATAAATATGATAACCTGTTAAAAAGGAACTTGTTTGACATTGCTTTTCTATGTCAAGTGATATGATTACATGAAGGAACCAGTGCCTAACGGGCTAATTAAGGAAGCTGATTGATACATGTCCAAGTAAATGTGTTAGGTAATTAAATAACTAAAACAACCTGAGGAAAGTGCGGTGGATGTGGCCATAGGTCCGTCCTACGGATGGGTGGTCCGGGTTGGTTGGGAACTTTTCTCAAATCACGATGGCTAGAAGATCGTCAAACAATACGAACAACAAAAGCGTTGACCTAGAGTTAAAATTGATTGCGATTTACGTTGTTTTAGGGGAACTGAATGGGACTATGCCTTATGGCAAAGAGGTTGAGCTTCACATCCCTCTCATTTCCCATTCTCCTTGAACCAAGTGCAATATGAATCCGCTTCGAACCTGGCATTTTTGCCTAAAGTAGTTCACTTGGGTTTGACACTAGTTGCCATTAGGAAATGACCAATAGGGAAAACCCTAATTCAGGTCGATCCTAAGTGGGAATGGCCGGAATACTTCCGCTACGTGGCAGACGCAGAGAGTCCTAAATCGCAAACCCCGTAACATCCCATGGGAGTGTCGGGCAAAGCGTTCTAGACATCCTTTCCGATGGACTACTAAGAGGTGTCCTGAAGATAACAGGTGGACATATTACAGCCTTGTTTAAGGCTTAATGAGAATCCAAATGACACAAATATGAAACGTGTGTGGGGGGCGTCACCTTTTTTTTGCGTCCCAAAAAATGATTAAAAATGGCATTTGCATCCGATGGAACTAAGAGAAATGGAGTGGGCAACAAGATACTCAAATTTTTCACCATCCATCACCATAAATTGATTAGAAAATGATGCATTAAATTAAGAGATCTGATTTTAGTTTTTCTCTCTTCTCTCTTCTCTATGCTCTTGTTGTAAGTTTATATGGGTTAATATATGAGAAAAGGGGGTGAGGTGAGATGAAATTTTTTGATCATGTGATGATGCGAGAGTGCAAAGAAGCATAGACCGAGGTTGGAAGGATTGTGCACTAGCTGTGGGGAAGCATCAACAGGCCTCCAATTACGAAATACGTACATCATAAGACATGATTCATGAGTAAGTCGTAGATTTCATTGTTTTATGATAAATTTTTGTTGGAAATGGTTGAAGATGATTATGTCTGGTTACAAGTGCTCTAATTTATCAACAATGCTAAAATAATCAAGAAAAGTTAATCGTATAATAATTTAATGCTAAACACGTAAAACCCGTAATATTGTGGTTTTATCGTGCGTATAGTGTTTCTATGGGTTGAAATATGATGAGAAAATCATCCTCAATAATATTAATCAATATAAACTAGTAAATTGGTAACTATCAATAATTATCTATAAATAAATAGCAAAAAGGAAGAGAAATTGGAATTTTTGTATCTAAAAAATAAGAAAAAATAAGATTTATATTTATGAATGTATGATAGAGCTAAAGCATGAGGCTTAGCCTTAGCTCAACCTATCTCTATGTTAGAGTGGGTTTTTATTGCTTTCGTGAAAGAAACATACATGAAAAATATGGCTTAAGCCTACCGGAATATATAACGTTCAACAGGAGGGAGAAGGGGGTTGTTGAGTGTTTGAAGTACTCTAAACTATGATGTATTATGATGCATGGCATGCAGGGTACGTTGTTGTTTAAAACTAAAAGGGTCTAGTAGCATGAGGATGCTTGATACTATCCCTAAGCAACATAGCAATCACGATTTAGAAGAAAGACATGAAAAGAATTGTTTTTGCACTTTCAAAATACTAATTGTTAATGAATAAACTTGTTTGAGTATGGTAGTCATACACAATTGCATTGCACGCACTATATGGTATCATCCTGGATGCATAGCACTTATTTTTTAAAGGAATGACCTACATTGAGAATGTGAGGTACCCTAAGATGTAGGGTTAGAGGTTTGGTTCCTTGGGGGATATTTAGTGACAACTATCTATTATCTCTTGGATTGATCAATCAAAAGAGTGGAGCTTGTTTCAAATGCATTCTATGTGTTCACAATGCATCTTGGGGCCAATCCTTGAGGTGTAGGATAGACATTATAGTAGACCCACAATAATTAGCCGAGCGGAACTCCCTTTTTATATGTTTAGGATGTGTACTACACCAATATCTTAAGGGTCTTTCTCTTGAATTGATTAGTGAAATCAAGTGATATGGTTATTGCATTCATACTAGATGCATACAAAGGAACTACTGCATGTATGGGTAATACGAGGATTGCATGCATAAGAAGATTGCATGAAATTAATGTGCATTAGAATGCTTGAATTCATGCTTTGTACATTGGCCTTGAAATTTTTGAGTAAAGTAAATACTTGTCTTAATCAACGTAGTTAGACAAGCTCAAAGAAGGGGTTAGAAAGGGTAAACATTAGTGTATGTGAGCACTATTGAAAAAAGAGGGTTAAGATCAGGTATCCTTGTATCACCAAAATTATCCTTGGTCAATTAGGGATCGAAGGAAGATCACATAGATACTTCAAGGGATCTAGGAGATAACCAGCAAGTTGACCAACCAAGGACAACAGGATTGTCCACGACCTATTTTTACCAAGAGACCTAAGGTAAAGGATAATTAGGGTTGGCAGGGTATGAACCCTAACCCGAAGATAAAGGGGAAACAAGCAACCTAGCTTGCTAAGCCCTTGGGATCTTGCCAAGTCGTGAACAATCCAGGATCGAATGTTGGGAGCATTCGGAAAGAAGAAATCACACCTTAGCAATTGATCGTACAAACAGCCTCCGAAATGATCATGATTGTACACGTAGGTACATTGTTTGAACTCCTTTGCTCAAGGAACTAATTCAAGGAAAAACACTTAATGCTTCAAGTTAAAAGCCTGGAGGGAGAGGCAGGAAGTTACCTCCGATTGTCTGCCTGGCCCTATCTAAGGGGGTTGTTAGCCGCGCTGGGTATATGGACCTAACCCGTCGCGAGAAGACGCTTGGGTGCCAGGGGAGGCTCCGGCTGTAAATTCCTTGCCTCCAGATCCTGCACAAGAGGTTGACCTGACTCGAGATGGGATCTCGAGGCCTCTGTACTAGTCTACGGACAGAACTTGGAGTAGCAATCCTGTAGATTGCTGGGATAGCCTTCGGGCATGATACTTGATGTATTCCGAGATTATGATAAATAAAGATCAGATATTTGAAAAAGGAACTTGCTTGACATTGTTTTTGTGTCAGTGCCTAAGTTACATGAAGGAACCAGTGATTAAATTGATTAATTAAGGAAGCTACTTTTTCATGTCAAACATAATGTGGTAGGTATTTAGATAACTGAGCAAACCGAGGAGTGTGGTGGACGTGACTTGGGTCCGTCCTACAGAAGGGTGGTCTCGATTAGCAGGAAACTTTTCTCAAAAGATGAGATAATGAGACTATGAAGACCTAGCATCAATAGAGCTAGAATCTCGATTTATGCTATTTTAGGGGAAAGGAATAGGACTATGCCTTATGGCAGAGAGGTTGAGCTTCGCATCCCTCTCGTTTCCCATTCTCCATGAACCAAGTGCAGCATAAATCCACTTCGACTCTATTGTTCCTATGCAAAGTGGATCATCTGGAGCTCGACGCTAGCTACTCCCTAGAGACTTTACTGATAGGAAAGGAACCCTCTTCCCGATGGGCTGCTAAGACGTGTCCCACAAGTGGATGAGCGGACACGTCAAAGGTATGCACCTGCTAGTGATGTATTCAATGATGATAATGATCATGATAACTATATGCAAAAAGAAAAGCAAGAATCACGGATTCTTAGTGGACCAAAAACATCATCTAATACTACACCTATAGTGAGCCCTTGGTCTCTCGGAGACTAAGGGGTAGCCCCACATCTTCACATGGATCTATAAGTATTGCAAGTAAAGACAAAGGAAAGAAGAAAGTGTTGGATGGTAATGATACATCTATTAGTCATTTGGTATTTGATAAGATTCTAGTAGTTCAAAGAGTTTGGATGATGTGCTTGGTATTCCTTTAGTCAGGATACTAGGTGTACCGAGAGCTCATAGTAATGTAATCCATTGAGTGATCCAGTGGTATGCAGGTCTAGCAAGGTTAGATACCCTATTAAAAGATTTGGTTTTGAAGGTTATGCAACTCACCATCATGCTTATATGGTGAAACTAGTTGAGGATGTTGAGCCAACTTGTTTTGAGGATGCTATTGGTCATGCTCATTGGGATGCAGCAATGGATGAGAAGATGGCTACATTAGAAGCAAATAAGACTTTAGGATTTGGTACCCTTGCCTAAGGGTAAGAAAGCTATTGACTGTAAGTGGGTTTACAAAGTCAAGCATATTAATGCATATGGCTACGTTAGCAAGTATAAGGCTCGACTAGTTGCAAAAGGCTATGCCCAAACATATGGCATAGATTATGAAGAGACATTCAATCCAGTTGCTAGGATGTCAACTATCAGGTGTGTGATTACCTTGGCAGCAGTGAAAGGTTGGAGTTTGTAGCAAATGGATGTTAAGAATGTCTTCTTGCATGGTGAATTGCAAGAAGAAGTATATATGGAGCAGCCAGTAGTGTTATGAGGATTTAGAGCATCCCACATATGTGTGCAAGTAAAGAAGGCGCTTTATGGGCTTTAGCAACACCTAGAGCATGGCCGGACAAGTATGCAAACTATCTTGCTAATATTGAATCTTGTATTTATAATGCTGATCACTCACTTTATATGAGAGAGAGAGATGCAATTTTAGTCATCATAGTCATCTATGTGGATGACTTGATTATTACACGTGACAGTGACAATGGGATTGTTGAAGTTAAGGAATTCTTGAAGAACTTTGAGATGAAGGATTTGGGTGAGCTGAGATACTTTCTTGGTATTGAGGTGATCAGATGTGATGATGGTATATGGCTATCACAAAGGAAGTATGGCTTGGATATGTTATCCAAGTATGGTATGACAGTATGTAAGCCTCTTTCAATACCATTGGAGCAAAATGTGAAGTTGAGTGCGGACGTTGGGGATGAGATAGAAGACCCTACTATGTTCAGGAGGATAGTAGAGAGTTTGATTTACATGACTATCACAAGGCTAGACTTGAGCTATGCTATTGGCCTTTTCAGTTAGTTTATGAAGATGCTTGAAAAGCCTCATTTGGATGCAGTTAGACATATATTGAGATATGTGAAGTCCACTTTACATTATGGAATTTTTTATGAGGCAGGTAAGGATGTAGAAGTCTTTGGATACATAGATGAAGATTGGGTTGGTAGCATGTCAGACATAAGATCTACTAGTGGATTCATGTTTTCCCTTTGTAGTGCAATAGTTACATGGAGCAGCAAAAAGCAACCTACAGTTGCTTTATCGAGTACAAAGGCTGAGTGTAGAGGTGCTGCTATGGTAGCATGTGAGGTAGTATGGATTGCCTGGCTAGATGGGTCCACACATCTACACTTAGCATGTTGGTGGTCATTATGATACTCACATGGCCACTGAATTATCACTTATTATATTTAGTTTGTTACACCTACCTATAGTTGGTAAAGACATAGCACCAATCGATTAGTGTAGTCTGTTATGCACTCTTTGACTTAGTAGACCACTTTCCTTTATGCTATATCTTATCTATATTTTGTGTACATTGTATAGTGTGTGGAAGAAAAAGAAAAAATCAGCAAGAAAATATTTCGCCTCCATCTCTCTTCTTGTGTTCTTGAGTGAACTTCCTCTTGTGCACACAGTGTATGTTTGGCGCAGTAGCTCAAGCAAGTCTCCCCACCCCACGCGATTCTTGACATTCTATACCTTCATATTTATTGAAAATATATACTTGAAGGTTATCCAAGCCACATGCAAATTTTTTTGTATTTTTTATATACCAACATAATACTATCAATGACTAAAAATACCCAATATATTATATTTTTATCTTTTGAATTTCATTCTTTTTAGGCCTTTAAATTTTTTGTAAGGATTACTTAGCTCTCATTACTTTTTTTCACCTAAAAAATTCAAAGAGATATCATTACAAGGGAATTGGGCAATAGTGACAATCATTTGGGATGCAAAAAAACGGTGTCGCTAAAAGCTTCACTATTAGCATTGCTATTAGATTTTGCGATGCACATAGCGATGCTAATAGTGATGTTTTTAGCGATGCACATAACGACGCTTTTAGTGACACACATAGCGATGCTAATAGAAACGGTAATAGAAACACCTATTTAAGAAAAAAGTTTCAAAAACCCGAGGCGTTACATTTACCGAGAAAACATTTGTGAGAAAGAATGAAAGAGAGAGCGAGAGAGCTTAAAGCTTTGAGAGGGAGAGGAAGAGGAAGAGAGAGTGTGAGGGGGAGCTCATCACCACTATCACCGCTATTGCCGCTATACAAGAAGTAGAAAGAGAAGTGTGCAAGGGAGAAGGGAGGGAAGGTACGAAGAGGAGGTATAAAGGGTTTCATCTTCAAGCCTTTGAAGTAGGTATATTGCCTCTTCTTGCTTCATTTTTGAGTTCTCTTCTTTTCTCTTTTTGTTTTTCTTTGCAAAGAGATGCATAGAAAGAGAGGGAGGGAGGGAAGGAGAAGAAGGAAGGGAGAGGAAGAGAGAAAGAGAGAGAGAAAGGGGAGAAAGAAAACAAAGAGAAAGAGAAAGAGAGAAATGAGAGATGAAGAGAGGGAGAGAGGAGGATGACTGAGAGAAACAACGAGGGAGAGAGGAGGGAAGAAATAAATAGAGAGAAAACAAAGAAAGGGAAATACAGAGAGAAAGAGAGGGGGAGAGAAATAGAGAGAGGGAGAGGGAAGGAAGAGAGAAGGAAGAGGTAGAAAAGAAGGGTGAGGTAAAGAGAGGAATGAGAGTGAAAAGAAGAGAGAAATAGGAAAAAAGAGAATGAGAGAGAAGAAAAAGAAATAAAAGTAAAGGGAGAGGGAGGAGAGAGAGATAAAGAGAGGTGGGGTGACATTACTTTCAATATCTTTGTTTTTTCAGCTTTTTATTTTCTATCTTTGATTGTGTTTGCAATGAGATACATTGAGTGAGAGTGGGGAGGGAAGGAGGGAGAGAAATAGAGAGAAGAAGGGAGGGGAAGGAAGAGAGAGATGGAAGTAAAAAAGGAAAAGAGAGGGGCTTCATAAAAAAGTGTTAAAACTTGAGCCTGGCATTTTATAGGTTTGTAAATGAGAGAGAGAGAGAGAGAGAGGCTGCCACCACCGCCACCATCCATGAAGAGGGAGGAGACAAGAGTAAAAGAGATGAAAGGAACTCATGAAGGAGAAGCAAAATGGGAGAAGTACGAAGGGATTCTTCTTCAAGCTTTGAAGTAAGTGCATTATCTCTTCTCTCTTTGTTTTTCTATTTTCTTTACTTCTCTATTTCTTTTTGTTAATGAAGAGATGTATAGAGAGAAGAAGTGAGAGAGATCAACACAAGGGAGATTGAGAGAGAGAGAGAGAGAGGCCGCTGCCACTGCCAATCCACCATGAGAAGAGAGGGAACAACTACAAAGGAGAAGGAGGGAACCCGTGAAAGAGAAGAAGAAGAAGGAGAGAAACACAAAAGGATTCTTCTTCAAGCTTTGAGGTAAGTGTATTCTCTCTTCTCTTTTTTTTTTCTCTCTTTTCTTTACTTCTCTCTTTCTTTTTGTTGATGAAGAGATGTATAGAGAGAAGAAGGGAGAGAGATCAACACAAGGGGGAGAGAGTGAGAGAGGCCGTTGCCACCACCATTTCCATCGACATCCATGAAAAGAGAGGGGACAACTATACCCAAAGAGGAAGGAGGGAACCCGTGAAGAAGAAGAAGGAGGAGGAGAGAAGCACAAAATGATTCTTCTTCAACCTTTGAGGTAAATGCATTCTCTCTTTTATCTTTTCTTCACTTCTCTCTTTCTTATTGTTTGTGAAGAGCTTCACAGACACACACACACACTCTCTCTCTCATTGTGTGTGTGCGTGTGTGTGTGTGGAGGGAGAGGGAGAGAGAGAGAGCGAGAGGAGGAGAGAGATATAAATATAAAGAAATAGAGAGTAAGAGATAAATAGAGAGAGAGAGAGAGAGAGAGAGCGAGAGAGGGAGGGATGTAAAGGGAGAGATAGATGGAGAGAAAAATAGAGAGAGGAAAGGAAAAAAGGGAGGAGAGGGGAGGGAGGGAGGGAGAGGGAAGGGGGGAAGAAATGAGAGAAATAAAGATAGGGAGGAGGAGAGAGAAAAATAAAGAAAAGAGGAGAAAATAGAGAGAGAGAGAGGAATAGAGAGAGAAAACACATACACATACACACACACACAAATATAGAGAGGGAGAGGTAAAACAAAAGTAGAGAAAATAAAGAGAGAGAGAGAGAGAAAGAGAGAGAGAGAGAGAGAGAGAGAGAGAGAGAGGCTCTTCTTTCATGCATGATGGTAGAAAGAAGAGCCTACATGATATACTGCATGTACCTTCTATTACCAAGAATCTACTGTTAGTTGGACAGATGGTAGAGCAGAATCTGCAAGTCAGATTCAATAGGGATGGTTGCTTTATTGGAGAATATGGAAATGACTATAAATTGATTATCAAAGGCAAGAGAGATGGCAAAATGTTTGCCTTGGATGCATCTATCCCAAAATCAAAGGCAACCATGTTTGTTCATGATAATGGAGAAACTCTGCATGCCTTGCCACCTAATTTTTTCCCCCTCTGTAACTCTTGCTATTTGCACTAGAAATTTACTTTGCAACCATTGCTATTCTGTCTCTATTAGCATCTCTATTAGCATCGCTATTAGCATAGCTATATGCGTTGCTATTAGCGTCGCTAACTGAATTAGGTAGGCAAATAGCGATGCATATAGCTACGCTAATAGCAAAAAAATTTATCGTGTCGCTAATAGCGACATGAATAGCAATGGAATTTTTTTCCATTAATAATTCTTTCACTTTAAACGTCGCTATCGGGTCTATATGTTCTAGTGTATTTTTCAATAAGAAAGGTCATTACATAAAACTTCCATGATGGGTAGCTATCCTTGTCTATCTTCTCAATAATAGAATTTCCACTATTCTTAGCATTGGGAAAAAGTTGAATATTAAGCAGCAAGCAACTCTTTTGCAACCCTATGTTGGAAGAGAGGGAGAGAGACAAAGTGGAGAAGAAGATGAGCCTCATCTCATTATTGTTCTTCTTCCATTATTCTTCCATCATACACAGTGAAAAGAGAGTTACACACATAAGTATGAGTAACCAAGACCAAGTGTGGCTAAGTCACTGACTAGACTGACTTATTGAATGTCACACACGTGTACAACTATATCCAGTTAATGTCGATCACACACATAAAGATAGACTGATTGAAGAGTAACGGAAGCTTGATATTTAACACTTCCCCTCAAGCTCAAATGATCTGATAAACTCCAAGTAGCTATCTAAAGTATATGAACTTTTCTTTATCAAGAGACTTGGTAAATATGTCTGCTACCTAGTCTTTAGTCTTCATATGAATCAAGTCAATCTGCCCTGTAAGAACCATTTCTCTTATGAAATGGTAGTGAACTTCAATATGTTTGGAACCAAGCATGGTAGATAAGATTGCTAGCCAACATAACACTGCTGAGGTTATCACAATGCAATCTCACTCTACTTTCCAGATGTATTCCCAAGTCTTTCAACAGTTTCATTAACCAAACTGCTTCGCGAGCCGCTAAGCTAGCTCCTCTGTTCTCAACTTCTGTACTAGACAATGCAATAGTAGGCTGTTTCTTACTCTGCCAATTGATCATACTGCTGCCCAATCCAAATGCATAACCAGTGGTTGGCTTCCTGTCATAGGCACAACCATCCCAATAAGCATCAGTAAACCCTGTCAAGTCAAGGGATTTTCCATATGCATAAAACAGTCCATAATCTATAGTATCCTTTACATATCTCATGATCCTCCTAACTGCATCTAAATATGGTTTGCAAGGCTTCAGCATGAATTGACTAATCAGCCCCCACTGCAAATAGTTTTTAAATCATAAAATGGTTGTGCACAATCGTCATACACCTTGCATCAAGCATGCCATGTGGTATCTCCTGGAATGCATTGCACTTATTTGATAAACTTTGACCAATGCTGAGAGGACAGGAAACCCAAGCTGTAGGTTTAGACGGGTGTTTCCATGGGGTAAAGTTTTGTGAGGTAAATAAAAAATCTCTTGGAATACTGAATTATGAAAGAGTGGAGTTTGTGCCAATGTTATATGTGTTAGAGATGCATCTTGGGGCCAATCCCTCAGGTGTAGGAGAGTCACAGTGGAACCGCGGCAATTAGCCGAGAGGTGCTTCCCTATGTTGGTACTACGAGGAATTATGCCTATATGTTATGGGATCTTCCTTTAAGGAGAAGGGAAAGTGAACGTTGAACTACATATTGGATACAAACGTAAAATTCTCATAAGCATTTAGTGGAAAGTTAGTTTTAGACTCTCTTGGCCCGCGAGGTCGTGTGGTGGGGTTGTCTGTCGTATGCATGAGATCCGGCTAGTGCCATAGCTAGTGCTGGCCCATTTTAAGTCCAATCAGTGGTGCATCTTTCAGGAGCCGCCAACAAGTGGTGGTTCTCGAATTTAGGGTTTTTAGGGACCAAATAGTTGGTTTATGTCCTCTTACAAGGACCGTCAAGCCGAAATACAAAAAGCAAAACGTGTTGACAGGGCTAGACAGCGGTTGGAGATTGTAAGACAGTATTCTCCTCAAAGGAGCAGCCCGTTATGCATAAGTGGCAGTGGTTCTAGTAACCTAGGTGTTATGAGTAGCTCTTTGAGTGCAAATGGAAGTCTTGGTACTTCCCTATTTCTAGTTAATCAACCCACAACAAGTGGGGGTGTAGTGTTGCCTACACAACCTCCTATTGCCAATCCAGTTGTATCCATGGCACAACCTATCGCAATTCCAGCAGGTACACCAGATTTATCGGCATTAGGAGCACCGTTGCCTATTTTCCATGGGTTAGTAGAAGAAGATGGAGAACTCCACATTAAGGAGTTTCAAATGCTCATGTTCAACTATCGAATCCAAGACGAAGGATACTAATGATGTTCTTCAATATGATGTTAAAAGGAAGAGTGGCAATGTGGTATCACGGTCTAGAAGCCAGAACCATAACTTGCAGTGCCCAATTCTTTACGGTTTTCCATAGAGAGTTTGCCCCTGAGAAGGGTGGGCAATATTGGTTGTGTGTTCTGAATGTAACACACCAAGAGGCAAATGAGAATGTCCAGGCATATGCCAAGAAACTAAAGCAAGTTCTTCGCAAACTTAAAGCTTGTATTCCCATTCTAGCGGCTGCGCAGTTGCAATATTTCCTACATGGATTGGATTTTAATATCCAGTGCAGCTGAGTAGTGTTGCTTTGGCCAATATTGGCACTGCTATTACCCAAGCCGAAGGAGTAGAGTCACGCTTGCAAGCGGCTTATGCAACAAGGATAAATTGGAATGGTAATAATTTGGCCTTGACCAATGGGAGTCAAGGGGACCCATGTTAAATACGAGTGGCAGAGGGAGTATTATGTCAAATTTACCTATATTACCAGCTCCTCCTAGCATGACTATGCCTATGGCTAGTCAGGCAGCCTCACTAAATAGTGATGGAAACCAAACAATGAATCCTAATGTTGTCCCAATTGATCAATGACTAATTCCTAATCAAGTGGTTAGGCCCATGGGGCCACAGACTGACAATCGTCGCTATGAGTCAAGTGCTTCTAATGTTCTTGGTGAAGTGAAGGACATGATGAAGCACTACATGGATATGATCTCTGAACAGTATCGACAAATAGCTGTGGATGTCAATTTTCTTAAGAAGAAAGAAAATCTGCTAGGGAGCTGACGCCCTGAAGAGGGTGGCCCCTCAAGATTCAGCTATAAGTGGTGTGGGGGCCAACATTTCCCTAAGAATTGTCCGAATGTCAAATGTGATATTTGTGGGAAGTCAAGCCACTTAAGTGCTGCTTGTTGGAGTTAGATTAGTTCTCTCCAAAAAGGGAGTAAACAACCAGGTCCAGTTAACCATCGTGCATAAGGGAATAATCTCCAGCAAGATGATGGACCAAGGCAAATACTGCAAAGAGGAAAGGCTGTTGTAGAGGAGTTACCTCATGGTAGTGGAGTCAGCCTTATTAAGGCTGTATGTGTGAATGATGCTAAAAATTCTATTCTATGAGCCATAACAAGAAGTTAAAGATTAAAGAGGGTGACAAAGGAATTGTAAAACCTGTCGAGGGAAGCCCTAAACAAGATGCTAGGGAAAAGCGAGTCCTGAATCCTGATATGAAAGGTGGACCGTTAAGACTTGTTGGCAGTAAAGTCGATCCCAAGGAGGATAAAGGATTGCCAAGAAAGAAGGTAACGGCTAAAAAAGAGGCACAAAAGACGATAGAAAGACCAAAGGAGAGAATGGTTTGGTGCGAGAAGAGAACTTTGGCTAATTATTAAGAATTTGATCTAGCAAGTTTCCTTTGTGAAGTCAAACCAGACATGAATCTCCTGCAATTGATTAAACTTTCTCCAGAAGTACGCAAGGAATTCAAGAAAATCCTGCATATAGGGTATATAGCAGAACCTTTGGGCATAGCTAGAGTAGGGGAAGATTGGTTTGATTATGCTGAAAAGCATTGCCCTAGGGTTCTAGCATATGTGGATGGAATACTAGTGGAGCACGCTATCTTGGACACTAGATCCTTTGTCAATATCATAAGTTCAGACTTGATGGAGAGGTTAGATCTAGAGATCCAAAAAGATAGCTCCACACTTCTTAGGATGGCTGATGATAGTCTAAGACAACCAAAAGGTTGCATTAATAAGGTCCATGTTACAGTTGCGAGCGTGGAATGCTATCTTGACTTTAGGGTGATAAGGTTTGCAGGACGTCCTAGCTATCGATTTTTGCTAGGTAGGCCGTGGATCTTACGAACAGACTGTCAAGTTGATATACCCGCTGGTCGAGTGATTCTAGGTCGAGGTGCCCATTGTGTAATAGTGGATGCTTACCCTGAGTCTCCTCAGAGTGAGAGAGCTCCACTATCCTCCATTGAACTAGAAACAATAGATGATCCATCTAGTAGTGAGACGACATCGAGCAATGGATCTAAGGAACTATAGAGGATATTTATCAGATAACCTTGAATGAGCTGATAGAGCCTCATAATGAAATAAGAGACGCCGATGTTATTGAGCTAGACCTTGGTACGCTAAATGATTCGCAGCCAATTAAATTAGGATCCATGCTCAATTCGGAAGAAAGAGAGGATTATGTGTCCTTAATTCGAGAGTTCCGCGATATCTTTGCTTGGAGCTATGAAGAACTTTGGGGTATTCCTCCCAGTCTAGCTATGCATACTATTCTTGTAAAGGAAGGTACCCACCCTGTACGGCAGAAAGTAAGGCGTATGCCTTTTGAATTAAGGGACGGGTTGTACGAGAAACTGCAAAAGTTGCGAAAAGCGGGTTTGATCTTCCCTGTTCAACATACTGAATGATGCTCACCAGTTGTGATCAGGAAGATGAATAATAATCAAATTCATCTTTGTGTAGACTTTAGAGAGCTAAATAAGCAGACTCTTAAAGATTACTACCCGTTGCTGTTTATTGACCAAATTTTGGATCAACTAGCGGGTAGGGAAATCTATTCGTTTATGGACTGCTTTGCAGCATATAACCAAATGGCGATTGATGAGCAAGACAAGCAAAAAACGATGTTTATTACAGTCTTCAGTACCTTTGCGTACCATGTGATGGCATTTGGGCTGTGTAATGCACCCGGTTCATGGGAAAGAATAGGATAAGACCTTTGGTGACAGTGTTTTGAGCATTGCAGACAATTTTGCATAGCTCTTAACCCACGAAAGTGTGTCTTTGGAGTCCCTTATAGGCTCTTGTTAGGCCATGTGGTCAGTTCCGTAGGGATTGTGACTAATCCTGAAAAGATCAAGGTCATAGTCACCATGAGTTCGCCACGTACTCCAAAGGAAGTGCATAGCTTTCTGTCATCAGTAGGGTATTATCGGAGGTTTATCAATGCCTTGGCAGAAAGAACGTTACCTCTGACAAACCTATTGTCCTTTAATTGTCAATTTTCATGGAGTGATGCTTGCAAAGTGTCTTTTGATTATGTGAAGCAGGAGCTTGCCAAAGCACCTATTTTAAAAGCACCAAAAAGGGGCAAAATGTTCTATATATTTTCAACAGCAATCATGTATAGTATCAGCTATTGTTTGGCCCAAATTTGGGAGGAAAAGTGCTACCATTCGATAGCTTTTGCCAATCGAAAGTTGGGCATATCAAAAATTAACTACACCTATATGGAGAAGTTGTGCCTCACGATGGTGTTTGCGACCAAAAAATTCATGCACTACATTCTTTATGAGAGGGTGGTTTTTTATATGAAGGCGAAAGGAAGGGCTTTCGATTGTTGTTGAATAAGTTACAGCTGCCTCATGGTTTAGCAAAGTGGTTAATCACTTTGCAGGAATTTGATTATGAGATTAAGAGTAAGCCACAAAAGATTCAGGGAATTTTAGAGTGTCTTGTGGATTTTGGAGAAACAAAAGAGGTCTTGCTAAAGGAAGTGACATGGAGACTTTGTTCAAGATTGATATGGCGTCTATTCCCTCCTGGTACAGTGCTATAACACACTATCTTTCTATGGGAGAGAGTGGAGCTTCTTTATCAAAATCAAAGAAGAGGAAGATTAAATAGTAGGCATCGAAATTTTCCTTGATCGCAAGCACATTATATCGGTAGGGTGTTGATGATATCTATTGCTAATGTGTGATGCCTGATGAGGTTTCCTTTATTTTGGAAGAGTGCAATGACTCCGCTTGTGGAGGACACTTTGCTGGGCGATTAATGGCATAGAAAGCTTTAAGAGCTAGAGATTGGTGGCCTCCATCTTCCAAGATTCCTTTGAGTATGTTAAGAGATGTGTTACCTGTCAAAGGCATGACAATAGAGAGAATAGGAAGCATCCACTTACGCCTATCATGGCTATCCTTCCATTTGAGAAGTGGGGCATTGACTTTGTGGATCCTATTACCCCATCATCTACTACTCAGAAGAGGTATATTACAGTAGCAACTGATTACTTTACGAAGTGGTCAGAAGCATGGGTGACGAGGCAGGACAATGCAAAAGAGACTGCCAGTTTTCTACTTGAGCAAACCATCTGTTGATTTGTTCTGCAAAGGAAATAGTATCAGACCGTGAAACTCACTTTTTAAATAAAGTGATTAAAAGTATGATTGAAGCATGAAAAATTACTCATAACAAGACGACCCCCTATAATCCACAAGCAAATGGACAAGTCGAAAGTACTAATAAGCAGCTTGTGGGTATCCTATCCAAGATACTCTTCGAAAAGAAGTGAGACTGGGATACAAAATGATGTGTGGCATTTTGGGCGTATAATACAACATTTAAACAAGCCGTGGGCCACACCCCATTCAAATTAGTTTACAGGGAGGAGTGTGTATTGCCCTTAGAAATTGAGTTGCCGACCATTAGATTCACAATCAATCATTCTCTAGGTGATGAAGATGCCCTATTGGAGTGGTTTACGACTATAGCCCACTTGGATGAGCTAAAATTATAGAGTTTGTTGCACCAGGAGGTAGCTAAACATTAGATGAAATGGTTACATGATCTGAAAGTGAAGAAATATACTTTTAAAAAAGGGTAGTTAGTTCTATATTATGATACGCGTAGGGAGCTATTTCCAGGAAAGTTGAAACCTCGATGGGATGGCCCTTACAAGATAGTTCGGATAGGTAAAAATAATTCCGCAGTTCTATTAGTTGATCTAGAAGGGGTGGAATTTAAGAATAAGGTTAATCTTAATAATATTAAACCTTATTATTTTTAAATATACTAACGCGCTAAATGCATTGTAGTTCCATGCTGGGGTTGATTTGAGACCTGCAGGAGAGCTTAAATTGGTTGATGGGGCCGTTAATTCCTTATTTGGAGCACCCATATCTCAAGCAAAGATATCATTAGGGGAGGCTTATCTGGTGGAGCAAGGGATATAAAGTGATTGAGGAAGAAGACGGTACCTTTGTGTGGGAAATTAAAGTTTTCTGCCATCACTGTTTACAAATCTTAACAAGCATCCGTGTTGAGTTTAATGAAGAAGGTGTGATGGAGCCGTCAGTTCATCCTCTAAATATATTGAAATTTGACTATCATAATTACGAATAGGGCAGTTCTTGATGGTTGGCTGTGTAAACCCATTATGGGCATATACATTATACTTTGATGGAGCGTCCAGGGGCCCTAATAGAAAAGAAAGTGTTGGAGTAGTTATCCGAGATCCCCGACATAGAGTTACAATGAAATTAGCTACTTACCTCGGGGTAGGATTCACTAACAACATGGCGAAGTATAAAGCCTTGATTATGGGACTCAATATTGCCAAGAAAGGTGGCATTAGGCGGTTGTTAATAAAAGGGGATTCCCAACTGATCTTAAATCAACTCAATGGGACATATACAGTCCGGAATCCTCTCCTTTGTATGTATCATCGAATTGCTATAATCCTACTTGATGAATTTGAGAGCATATCTCTTCAATTGATTCCATGTTATTGGAATCAGTTTGCAGATTCCTTAGCTAATTTTTCTTATGACGAGGACCTCTTTTTCAACTGTGTTCCTAGTCTGGATGTTGCAATTGATAATGAGACAGGACCTGGTCGCTTGTGGGGAATGTTATCAGACCATGCGTTATATGGCAAGCGATGGTTGATATAGGTGATGCAAAGAGTAGCAAGACCCATCTACCATTGTTATCCTAGACCCATAGGTTGATTACATGACATGTTATGCGTACGCCTCTTGCTACATATACAGGAGGTATGGGCCATAATTTGATCCATTTAGTTTAGGACTAAGAGCCCTATTTTTTCCCTTGGAATGGATTGTATTTGCATATATTTACCTTTTTCCAAGGGAGGATCTCTATGAGCTAGTTTGTTTGTTTCATTAGGCCAAGAGGGCCAGTTAGTTTGTAGTGAAATGTGCTATTTCTTTAGGCCAAGAGGGCCCTATCTCTATTTGGTGCAAGTACGTTTAATATTTTGTTGTTTTAGTGATTGCACCATACAGGTTGACGAAGTTGCTGGAGGGAGCCTTTGCTGTGAAGAAGCTTCTTGTGGGCATTCCAAGTGGTTTTGTCCCCTTTTCTCATTTTTCCCTTAAGCAATTAATGACATATGTGCGGGTGAGGGTTACTTTCTTTTGTTTCTTCGGGACCCGCAATCAAGGCACGAAGCCCTAGGTTTAGGCTCTGTATGTCCGAGGGGGAGGTCTAAGTAGTCATTGCCTCTTGCAAGGCATTGTTAGGCATTGAAAGACCTGTTTTAGATGGGAGTTCTAGTGACCCTGTTCTGCTAACCTGCTAGGCGGCCATTCTGGGAGTTCCTGTTAGTTGTGAGGCAATTAGAGAAGCCTAGTAAAATACTAATGGAAATAGACAAAACCCTAAAGATTTGAAAGACAATATATGAATATACAAAGGTGTGTAAAAAGGGGTTTGACCCCTATAAAAATAGAAAAGGAAATAAAGAAAATCCTTGAGTTGTTGTTTATCGCCTTACGAAGGCCTAGTAGGTTCCTAGGGATGAGACAAGATCCAGGGCTGATGACTTATCTTACTAGGGGTGGCATCTAGCAGAAAAATAAAGAAAATAAAAGAAGATTGGAGCGAAAATAAAAGTGAATGTTAGAAAAGGATTAAGTGTCACCTTACGAGGGCTTCGTAGGTTCTTGGGTACCGAGACAGGACCCGAGGCCGATGCCTTGTTCTCCTTGGGTCACTATGCTCAGCTCCCTCCTTTTTACATGCCCGAGTATGGACAATCAAACACTAAAAGAAAAAATTTCTTGATCAAGCTATAGGAGTCCTCACCTAGTGGGAGCTCCTGGTTGAGTTGTCCTTAGTCAAGAAGGTAGGTCACACCACCACATAAGGCAACCTTTTTTATCATTCTTTTTAGCTTGGCTATGTTGCAGCACTTGGTTAGCGACTAGCTTCGGGCCTTCTATCAGATTATGCTGGGCCTACTTCTTGTGGATTTCATGCCTTGGTCTTGTCAGGGGGTAGGGTGTGAGCTGTGATATGTATTTTTTGTATCAGCTTAATGCTCCTTTTTCTTGTTTATGTGCAGATCTATTCGTGGGATTCGACGAGCTGAGTGGCCCTATCCTGTGGTCACCAATGATAGATGATTTTTTATGCCGAGAAGTGCTTAAAAATAGCAAAAAAGTACAAATATTAGGGGAAAAATAGACTTGGTCGAAGGCGGCGGTTGCAATCAGTACGATTTTAAGCGGCAAGTCCATAAAGCGCTAATGCTAATTTTCATGGAAATCAAATGGTGGTGAATGGTCGAGTTGGAGTTTTGCTAGATGCAAAATGATGTCAGGAATCCAACACAAGTCTCAGATCTCCATTCCCAGGTCGTTTGATCCCCCATTTAATCCTCGCAAGGTTTGGGGTTGTGAAGTAGCTACTGGATCTGGAAGCTAGGAAGAGTGTGACAGGGCCCAGCTTTGTAGATTTTGATGTTACGGAGCCACCCATCCAGACGCATCTCGAATCCGATGTCGTTTGCCCCTCCAAAAGCAGAAAAACCACTTGCCAAAAGTGTGAAAGCAAAATGCATGAAATAGATAAGTTGATTAAGAAGCTTAACAACTCTTAACAAAAAGCTTAAAGAGCCAATAAGTCACGATTTGAAACATTGGGGGGGGCATCACTTTTTTTGTGCTCCATTTTTCCCCCAAATCTCATCATTTTCTGATCGAGCAAATGGAGAGGAACCCTCCTCGCTATGGGATGAAGATTCTCTGCGCCTCCGATTGCTCCAGACCACGCAAGGAATGATGCACTAAGCAAAGAGATAAAAAACCAGTCTTTCTTTCTCCTCCCTCTCTTTCCTACATAGAGGCAATTCATGTGCAAGAAATCAAGAAGAAGAGGGGCTGAAGAATGCTTGTCGGATTGCTTCAAGATGAAGAGGAGGCTGAGGAAAGAGGTTCAGCACTGAAGAATGGTTGCTGGGGGGTCCGTGGGCTGCCCAGAATAATTATTAAAAAACCTGCAACACGCAAGACATGCAATATGCTTCAATTTTATAAAGAAATTTGATTGTTTTTGTTGTTTCATGGTCCAAATGTTGTTCATATGCGATGAAATTTTTTTTGAACCTTGTTTGCATCATGTTTGAGGGCTGCAATAACTATATTAATTCTTTAAAACCCGCAAAATGTCATTTTTAATAGAAATTAGTGGTTTTTTTAATTTTGAGTACGGAGAAAAGAGTGGAAATGGGATAAAATCAGAGAAAATGTTAAGTTTCAGTCAAAATAATAAGCCAACACAAGTAAATTAAAAAATACCTATTTTTCATGAATAATAAATAGGAAAAAATAGAAAAAAAAAGAGAAATTTGGGGTTTTCACCCTCAAAAAATATGAAAAATAAGATTCATGTGCGTGAATGTTTGGTGAGGTTAAAGCATGAGGTCAAGCCTCAATTTGGCCTCGTCCTTTGTGTTATAGTATGTGTTTATTATTTTTTACATACAAAAATGATACAAAACAACCATTTACACCTATGCACCGCAGCAACATCTAAAGGGTGGGGGGGAAAGGAAGTTTGTGCGATGATCTAATTGCTGAAAAGATACAAATTTTAATTTCCCTTTTTGTGCATAGAATTTATGGATCGTTCCATAATTAAATATAGGCGACTAGTAGCACGAAAGTTCCGGTGCTAGTCCCTAAAGCAGCGCAACACGTAATGCTTAGTTAAAAATCATGAAAGGGTTTTTTTTCGCACCTCACATGGCTGGTTTTTTAATCATAAAATGGTTGTGCACAATCATCATACACCTTGCATCAAGCATGCCACGTGGTATCTCTTGGAATGCATTGCACTTGTTTGATAAACTTTAACCAATGCTGAGAGGACAGGAAACCCAAGCTGTAGGTTTAGACGGGTGTTTCCGTGGGGTAAAATTTTGTGAGGCAAATCAAAAATATCCTAGAACGTTGAATTATGAAAGAGTGGAGTTTGTGCGAATGTTATATGTGTTAGCGATGCATCTTGGGGCCAATCCCTGAGGTGTAGGAGAGTCGCAGTAGTAGAGCCGCAGCAATTAGCCAAGAGGTGCTTCCCTATGTGGGTATTACGAGGCATTATGCCTATATGTTATGGGATCTTTCTTTAAGGAGAAGGGAAGGTAAACGTTGGACTACATATTGGATACAAACACAAAATCATCATAAGCATCTAGTGCAAAGTGAGTTTTAGACGCTCCTGGCCCGCAAGGCCGTGTGGTGGGGTTGTCTGTCATATGCATGAGGTCCGGCTAGT
Organism: Lygodium microphyllum; assembly: GCF_053477565.2. Lineage (NCBI taxonomy): Eukaryota > Viridiplantae > Streptophyta > Polypodiopsida > Schizaeales > Lygodiaceae > Lygodium > Lygodium microphyllum. The sequence goes on along the minus strand of NW_028229514.1, from coordinate 5,613,432 downwards.
GCCATAGCCAGTGCTGGCCCATTTTAGATCCCATCAATTGTGGTGTAGATATTATGTGAGTACACGTGCATACTTAGATATTACATAGTTAGAAGACTGTTGGTCTAGTTCCTCGTAGCAATGTATTGATGAAGCAAGGGTTCAATGGGGTGGAAAAATTTGTTGATGTTGAGGAGAAGTACATACGAAGGCTTCTTAAGACTTTTTTTTTTTTGAAAACATGATGTAGCATAATTAAGCTTATTGATGCTAGAGCTTTTGGTAGCTAGTGGCTATGTGTATTGTTTGAAGAGTACGTTGTACTCTCCATGGTCTTTCATGCCTTGCTCACCACTATTGATTACAATGGTACTTAGATGGAGTGCAAAAAAGTATTATGCAAATGGATCAAGGTGACATGTCAAGCAAGACAAGCTCCCTAGGTATGTCCTACCCTTGATGTGCCTTGAACAATTGTGGGGGATGTGTAAAGGGCTAGGGGACTAGGGACGGAGGAGCAGCGGAGCCAACCGACCAACGTACCTAATTTGAGGACCCCTAGGTGTTGTGCTATGATTGTGAATGTTTTATTTCTTTTCTTTTCTTTTCTTTTCTTTTTTTTTTCTTTTTTGGGATAAAATGAATACAACCAATGTAATATATTGAGGCTATCAATCTTTCATTTGGATTGAGAAATATCGATATCCAAAGGTTATGAAAGATGGATATTACAAAGATGATTGTGTTACTAGCCTCGATGCTAGAGGAACAATTGTTGAGATGAAGAGATACACTTGAGATTTTGCAAATCTCTTTGTAACATGTGAGACATTAGTACAATTGAGGTAGCAACTGGAGTGAGCTGTGCATGGACATTGAACAAAGCATTTGGCAAATTGAATCCTGGTTGATGAAGAAATGTTTGTCATTGCTCAAAGCATGGCTCCTACCCCAACATAGAGTTTGGCCAAGAAAGAGAGAGTAGCTGATGACTATGCATTAGGCCATGCTCAAATGCAATGTGTGCTTTCTACAGAGGTGATTTTCTCTTCTCGTGGGGATTCTTTCATGGAATTTTTCTTATTGGTATTTATGTCACTTTCTTCATAATGGTTCTTTGTGGGGTTGGTGGCCTTCATTGTCAAGAAGTGAATTGAAGAGAGAGAATCTTGCAAAAGAGAGAGATGGAGTGTAGAAGTGAGAGAAAGAGAGTGACGAGGAGAGAGAAAGATAGAAAGAAGTAAGAAGCCATTGAAGCTAAGAGCACGGTATGAGGAGAAGGATAGTAATGTATTAATGTGTCCAAAAACATGAGAAAAATCACGTCCCCTCCTTTTATACCTATGTCAGTGTGATATCATATTACTATTTTTTTCATATTAAACCACTATTCTTCCTACTTCTTACAATCCATCTCCTCCAAGGGTTTTTTCCCTTAGAAACAAACTTATAAGATTAGAAAAGGATGGATAGAGAACAGAGTACTCTATTTTCAACTTCACAAATGGGAAAATGAATGAAAGATGAGAGACATTTGGACTAAAATGAAAGAATGGAAGCAAGCCTCAACTATATACATAAGGAATAATGCTTCAAAAGTACATGGAGCCTTTGAGTCCTCAAATGATGGGCTCAAAATGAAGTAGACAGCTTGTTGTAAGAATAGACCTTGCTGAGCTAAATTTGCCATAACTTCTAGTACAAGCATCCAAACGAAGTGTGCCATATGTCAAAATGTAGCTCTTGAAGAGTAGTTTGATGGTATGTAGGTGGCATAATTCTGAAAATTAGATAGAAGAAAAACCATTCTAGAATAGTCTACTATTAGGTCCCTATTTGCACCATAACTGACTCCATAGTTAGTAAGCTTCAGCCACCAACGTATCCCGTAATAGGTAAGAAAACTCATCTGATATAAAATTAGGCCTCCAAGAAGCTTCTTTAGGTGGTAAACCTCTCCATTTGATTAAAGATTCAATGATAGAAAGAGATCAAAGCTTATTCTCATGCTGACGTATGATAGCCTCCTTTGGGATGTATTGAATAAGACCTTCTTTATTAATAGGTGGCAGTGCATCAACTGTATCAATAGGATCACCATAAATAGGTAGCTCCAATCTTTATGCTAGGTCTCTGATACACTTCAAGATCTAGTAGGGGCCCTAAAATCTACAAGCAAGCTTGTTACTGGATCTAGCTTTCAAAGCAGAATATTGAGACTTAGGCATCTTCAACAAAACCAATTCTCATTCTTGGAACTCTAAAGGCCGCCTCTTCTCATTTTCTTACATCTTCATTTGGTCTTGATCTTTCCTAAGATAAATTTTACACTCTTGAAGAAGGGTCTGCATTCTTTTCAATTCTTCTTTCCCATGAGCATTGATTCTTTCATTAAAGATGACTGTGGATAAGGGTACCTTATAACTATATATAGCCTCAAAGGGTGAAACTCCAATACTAGCATGAGTGGAGTTATTGTAGACAAACTCAACCAAGTGTAACCAAGAATCACATGATATTTGGACATTATAACAGAAATGACGAAGGTAAGTTTCAAACCATTTGTTTACCCTTTCTATCTCTCCATCAGTTTGTGGATGATAGGCCGTAGAGGGAGCCAATTTAGTGCCCATGTATGTGAATACTACTTGCCAAAAGTAATTCATGAACTTTAAATCTCTGTCATGAACAATCACTTGCGGTAATCCATATCATCTAAAAATCTTCTCCATAAATTGATTGGCCACTTGAGAAGTAGTAAATTGGGTCTTGGTTGGAATGGAATGCACTGCCTTTGTGAGTCTATCTACCACTATATATATACTATTCCATCCCCTTTTGGTAGTAGGTGATGGAACCTAGAACGGTCCGGCACTGGCTCGTGCAACCTCTATCTCACGCGCTCAACAACCCCACGGCATCACGGCCAGGAGCGTTGATGACACATACATTGCCTTCCTAGACATCTTGCGTTTGTAATACGTCATTTGTAGTCCACTATTCTCTCACCCACTACTCCTCAGAGGGAGTCCCTTACACATTGCCTAATGGCACGAAACATAGACATAGGGGGTCCTCCAACGGCTGAGTGCCGTCACCCCTCTGCGACTCTCGTACACCTTGGGGATTGGCCCCTCGGTGCGTCGCTCAACATATAAACATTTCGCACAAAATCCACTCAAGGTACCATTTAATCATATACAGAAATGTACCATTGTCCTTACTTCTCTTTCTCCTAGACCCCACGACTAGCCTATGGCTTAGGGTGTCATGTCTCTCCCTCAACGTGGGTCAAGGTCCTAATGAAAACAATTGCTGTGCATCCAGGATTTCTGATACCTTTAAATATTTCCATGATTTATGCATAGTGTGGATGCCAAGTGCTCAAACAATTATAAAATCAATATTGTGCACATGTGGAAAACATCCTTTCAATGATTTTCAACCACCGTTCTTATGCGGCGTTGCACGAACCTAGCAACAAGGAAACCCTCGTGCTACTAGGCTCTTATTTTATAATTATTCACCAACCTATATGGCATGCAAACAAAAACATCAATTTTTTCATCATGTTACTCCACATTTAGACACATTTTAACCACTCTACCCTCCCATCGATCAAATGTTGCATTGTGGTATAGATTTATAGGGCATTTTGCCATCATTTTATGTGTAAAAAGCGGGGAAAACACACTAGAACAAGAAGGTGGGTTTGAACTGAGGCAAATCCTTATGCTTCAGTCCCCACAAACATTCACAAACATTGTTCTTAATTTTCATTAATTTTTTGCACCCAAAATGCATTTTTCCCCTATTTTTAGTGATTTTTCTCTATTTTCCTTGTATTTTTCCTTATTTTCTGCATTATTTAATTACTATCTTGACCATTTTGTGGTCATTTCCCTGTCCGGACTCCGAATTGAGCTCTGAAAAATCCTAGGCCTCTGGCTTGGCATCTCGCATTGGCCCGTAACTCTTGCCAACCCGCAGGACAGTCTGAAAAATTATGAAAAATCAACAAGTGTCGCTCGGGCACCTTTAAAACACTTTGGCGCTTAAAATCATCTTAGATCGAGCCGCCACCTTTGACGTTGAATATTTTTCCCTTGATATTCATAATTTTTTGCTATTTTTAAGCAGTTTGCGGCACCAAAATTCCGCTCTCATTGGCGACCATGGGATAGGGCGACTCAGCCCGTCGAATCCACGAACATATCTGCACATAAACAACCAAAGAAGCATCAAACTGATACAAAACAAATATATAATAAAACTCAGCACAATGCTTCCCCTACCCCTTACAGAACTAAGGCATGACATCCACAAGGAGTAGGCCTAGCATCATCTAATAGAAGATCCGAAGTGAGTCACTAATCAACTGCTCCAACACAGCCAAACTAAAAAACCTATCAAAGAGGTTCCCCTAAATGGTAGTCTGAACTACTTACCAACTAAAGACAACACAACTAGGAGCTCCTACAAGGCAAGGACTCCTATAGCCTGATCAAGGAGTATTTTCTATCAGTACATTTCTTCTTTTAGGGTTTTTATTATAGTACCATACTTGGGCATGTAAAAAGGAGGGAGCTGAGCGTAGTGACCCAAGGAGAACAGGGCATCGGTCTCAGGACCTGTCTCGGCACCCAAGAACATACCAAGCCCTCGCAAGGTGACACTTAATCCTTTTCTAATGCTCACTTTTATTTTCACTCCAACCTTCCTTGTTTTGTCATCATTTTTTTTTCCAGCAAGAAGCCACCCCTAGGAAGACAAGGTATTAGCCACGGGTCTGACTCGTCCCCAGGAACCTACCAGGCCTTCGCAAGGCAATGATCAACTGCTTATATATTGTCATTTCTTTTCTTTTCTTTGATAGGGGTTAGAACCCCTTTTTACACATCTTCGTATTTATATTCATCTTTTGAGATGTTCAGGGTCTCTTGGCATCATCATTATTATCTTCTAGCACGCTTCTCTAACTGCCTCACTGCTAACAAGAACTCCTAGAACGGCTGCCTACTAGGCTAGCAGAACAGGGCCACTAAGACTTCCTTCTAAAACAGGTCTTTCGATGCCTGACAATGTCTTTACAGGAGGCAATGACTACTCCGACCTCCCTCAAACATACTTAGCCTAAACATGGGACTTCATGCCTTAGTTGCCAGTCCCCAACAAAAATATACCCCCTCGACAAGTACAAATACACATACAACAAGAAAGAAAGATACTCGTAAAGGAGAGGTATCACCTGGATTGGCCACAAGAAGCTTCCATCGCAGCAAAGGTTCCTCCTGGCTCCACCAACATTCACGAACACGAAACCTGTCCACCACAACACTTTAAAAAAACCCGATTAAACGCACCCGCACTAGACAGGGAAATGGCCCTCTTGGCCTAATGAAATGAAACACTTCACTTACAAAACTGAATCGGCCCTCTTGGCCTAATGAAACAAAACATGACTATGCATAACATCCTCCTGGAAACAACTATGATAGACAGCAAAGCATACTATTCCCAAGGGAACAGAGGCTCGTAGCCCTAAACTAGGTGCATTAAATTATGACCCATCCCTCATGCGTATATCGCAAGAGGTGTTCGCATCACATGTCGTTCAACCAGTCTGTGGGTCCAAGATAATAAAGGCACATGAGTCTCACCTACCCTCTGCATCACCTAGATCAACCATCGTCTGCCAAAGAGGGCATGTTCAGAAAGCATACCCCACAAATAACCAGGTCCTGTCCCACCATCAATAGATATATCGGGACAAGGACCACAATTAAAGAAGAGGTCTTCTTCATACGCAAGATTAGCCAATGAATCGGAAAACTAATTCCAATTTCGTGGAATCAGCTGAAAAGACACCCTATCAAATTCGTCTAGCAGGGCTATGGCAGTATGATGGTATATGCAAAGGATGGGGTTTCGTACCATGTACGTCCCATTGAGTTGATTTAAAACCAACTGAGAGTCCCCTTTCACCAATAACTGGCGGATACCACCCTTCTTTGCAATATTCAAACCCATAATCAGGGCTTTGTATTCTGCCATATTATTGGTAAAATTCACCCCGAGATAAGCAGCTAACTTCATGACAATGCGTCATTGAGGGTCTCGGATGACAACTCCTACACTTCCTTTTTTGCATGCACCCCTGCACGCCCCATCAAAGTACAAGGTGTACGCCCATAAAGCGTTTACATATCCCGCCATCTGGAACTCTACTCGTAATTATGGTAATCAAAATTTAGCATATTCAATGGGTGGACTGTAGGCTCTATCCCTCCATCATCATTGAATTCAACAGGGATGCTCATCAACATTTGTAGGCAGTGATGGCAGAAGACCTTGATCTCCCAAATAAATGTCCCGCCTTCTTGCTCAGTCACCTTGTATCCTTGGCTCCACCAAATGAGCTTTCCCTGATAATACCTCTATTCTAAATATGGGTGTTCTAAATAAGGGATCAGACGACCCATCAACCTCTATCACGATTTCCTTGCAGATATTTGATCGATCTCTCCCAGACCTGCAAGGCACTCATAGTATTAGGACAATCAAAAATAATAATGTTTAATCTTATTAAGATTAACCTTATTTTTAAATTCTATCCCCTCAAGGTCAGCTAACAAGACTGTGGATTTATTCTTTCCTATTCTAACGATCCTATAGGGCCCGTCCCATTTGGGCTCTAGCTTGCCTGGAAATAAATCACGTCGTGCATCATAATACAGAACAAGTTGTCCTTTCTTGAAGGTGTATTTCTTGGCTTTAAGTTCGTGTAACTGCTTCATTCGGCGCTTTGCCACTTCTTCGTGCAACAAGCTCTGTAGCTTAAGCTCATCTAAATGTGCTAATGTCGTCAAGCGCTCAAAAAGTGCATCTTCATCACTCAAAGAATGATTGATGGCAAACCGAATAGTTGGCAGCTCAATCTCTAAAGGCAAGACACACTCCTCCCCATATACTAACTTGAACGGGGTATGGCCAATGGCTCGTTTGAAGGTCGTATTATAGGCCCACACTGCCACATATAACTTTTTATCCCAATCCCGTTTCTTTTCCAATACAATCTTGGACAGGATGCCCACAAGCTGCTTGTTGGTGCTTTCAACTTGCCCATTGGCTTGCGGGTTATATGGGGTTGTCTTGTTATGCTTGATTTGCCACATCTCTGTCAAACTTTTGATCACCTTATTCAGGAAATGGGTTCTGCGGTCCGACATTAATTCTTTCGACGGACCAAAACGGCATATTATCTGCTCTAGAAGGAAACTAGCAGTTTCTTTAGCGTCATCTTTCCTTGTTGCACGTGCTTCTGACCACTTTGTGAAGTAGTCAGTTGCTACAATGATATACCTCTTTTGCGTAGTCGACGACGGAGTAATAGGACCCACAAAGTCTATTCCCTACTTCTCAAATGGAAGTATCGCCATAATATGGGTGAGTGGTTGTTTCCTATTCTCTCGACTATCATGTCGTTGACAAATATCGCATCTCTTAATATACGCAAACACATCCTAGAAGATGGTAGGCCACCAAAAACCTGCTCTTAAATCCTTTTGTGCTGTAAGCCGTCCAGCAAAATGGCCACAGCAAGCAGAATCATGGCACTCTTCCAAAATGAATGGCGCCTCGTCAGGCATCACACATCAGCGGTAGATGTCATCAACCCCTTGCCGATATAATGTACCTGCGATCAAGGCAAACTTTAACGCTTGCTGCTTAATTTTCCGTTTCTCAGCTTTAGATAATTCGGATCCCGCCTCTCCCGTCGATAAATAATGCGTTATTGCAGCATACCAGGAGGGAATCGACGCCGTATCTATTTTAAATAACAACTCCATATCACTACCTTCAGCCCCACAGATTCCTTCGACTCCCCAAAGTCCACTAGACATTCCACGATGCCTTGCAACCTTGGTGGCTATGGATTTCATAATCGAATTCCTACAAAGTGATCAACCACTTCGCTAGACGATCAGGCGGCTGTAGCTTATTCATCAATAATTGAAGCCCCTCCGCCTTCGTATAAAGCACGACTTTCTCATAGAGAATATAATGCCTGAATTTCTTGGTCCCAAAGACCATCACTAGACACAACTTCTCCATGCAGGTATAATTGATCTTCTCTCACAGTGGTAGCCCCTAAGTCATCAATAAACACCTTCAACTCTTCAGTGGATATGTCACCGAATGTCTTATTTGCTGTTCGTTGCCACGAACCAGGCGCATTGCATAAACCAAAGGCCATCACATGGTACGCAAAAGTACCAAATACAGTAATAAAAGTTGTTTTCAACTTGTTCTCTTCTACAATTGCCATCTGGTTATATCCTGCAAAGCAATCCATGAACAAATATATCTCCCTACCTACTAATTGATCCAAAATCTGGTCAATAAATGGCAACGGGTAGTAGTCCTTAAAACTGTCTGCTTATTCAGCTCCCTAAAGTCTACACATAATTGAATTTGATTATTCTTCTTCTTTCTGATCACGACTGGTGAACACCATTCTGTGCGTTGCACAGGAAAAATCAAACCCGCTTTCCGAAGCTTCTGTAACTCTTCAAACAAACCGTCCCTCAGTTCGAAAGGCATACGCCTTACTTTCTGTCGTACAGGACGACTGCCCTCTTTCAACAGAATTGTATGAATAGCAAGACTAGGAGGAATGCCTCTCAGCTCATCATAACTCCAGGCAAAGATATCACGGAATTCCTGAATCGAGGCCACATAGTCCTTCCTTTCTGCTGTGCTGAGCATAGAACCTAATTTGATTGGCCATGAATCATCAGGCGTACCAAGGTCTAGCTCGATAACATCTGCATCTCTTATACGATCTTGGCCCTCTATCGGCTCATTCAAAGTGATCTGATAAATGTCTTCCATGGTGGATTCCTCTTTGGACTCATCACTCGATGATGTCTCACTGGCAGTTAAATCTTCTAATGTCTCTAATTCTGTAGAGGATAGAGGAGCTCTCTCACTCTGCGGGGACTCAGGATAAGTATCAACCACCACACGCTGGGCACCCTTGCCGAATATTAGTCGATCGGCGGGTATATCTACTTGGAAGTCCGCTTGCAAGATCCAAGGTCGTCCGAGTAATACTTGGTAACTTGGACGGCCAGCAAAACGAATCACCCTAAAGTCCAACAGGCATTCTACATTTGCAACCATGACATGGACCTTAGTAATGCAGCCTTCCGGCTGTCTCAAACTATCATTTGCCATTCTGAGAATTGTGGAGGTATCTTTCTGGATCGCAAGACCCAATCTTTCCATCAGTTCAGAACTCATAATGCTAACAGATGATCCCGTGTCGACAATGGCATAATCTACTAATATCCCATCGACATAGGCTGCAACCCTTGGGTAATGCTTCTCAGCATGCTCGAACCAATCATCACCAACTCGTGCAATACCCAAAGGTTCTACGATATACCCGGTACGTAGGATCTTTCTAAATTCCTTGCGTACTCCTGGGAAAAGCTTAATAAGCTGTAAAAGATTCACATCCGGCTTGACTTCGCAAAGAGAGCTCGCCAAATCGAATTCATGATAGTTCAATAGAGTTCGCTTTTCACGCCAAACCATCCGCTCTTTAGGTCGCTGAACCGGCTTTATTGCCTCTTTCTTAACTTTCACCTTCTTCTTTGGTGGTTCCTTATCGGCTTTACTTTCCACGGGCTTCAAAGGTCCCCCTTCCATGGCAGGATCCAAAACTTGCGTTCCTTTGTCGCCTTGTTTAGTGTTTCCATCGACAGGCTTATCCTTGTCGGCTTCTCTACCCTTTTGACCTCTTGTAAGAACAGCTCACAGATTAGAGGTTTCAGCATCATTAACGCGTATAGCCTCAATCAAACTAACCCCACTACTACTTGGTAGCTCCTCCACTGTAGTCTTTGGTCGTTGAAGTATTTGTTTAGGCCCTTCTTCTCGCTGGGAATCATTTCCTTGCACACGATGATTAACAGGCCTTGGCTGCCGACTACCTCGCTGGAGGGATTTGATCTTACTTCAGCAAGTAGCTGCTAAATGGCCGGATTTTCCACAGATGTCACACTTAACATTTTGGCAATTTCTTGGATAGTGCTGCCCACCACACCATTTGCAGCTGAACCTCGAAGGTGCACCCTCATCTGGGTATCTACTTCCTATCAAATTTTGTTGTTTTTTAAGGAAGTTGACATCAACGGCTATTTGCCGATACTGCTCCATAATCATGTCGGTATAATGCTTCATCATGTCCTTAACCTCGCCAAGAACATTGGAAGCACTCGACTCATAGCCTTGGTCATTACCATGTCATTCCATCGGCCTAACAATTCGATTAGGCACTGGTTGTTGAGCCACAGGCATGGTATTAGAATTGACCGCCTGGCCTCCACCATTTGGAGCCATTTGACTGCCCGTAGGCATCGACATGCTAGGGGGAGCTGGTAATAAAGGGACATTCTACATCATGTTCCCTCTCCCATTAGGGTTAGCCATTGCTATCCCTTGGCCACTACTGCCATTGGCCATTGCCATATTGTTTCCCAATACTAAACCCATATTCGAATTGCCTCGAGAAGCATAGGTTGCTTGTAGTCGGGATTCCACCTCTTGTGCTCGTGTAATGGCAGTATCTATATCCCCCAAGGGGACACTACTCAACTGCAATTGGATGTTAAAGTCCAAACCATGTAGGAAATATTGCAATGGGGCAGCTGCGAGGATAGGAATAGAGGTGTCCAACTTACAGAAAACCTCTTTTATCTTCTTCGCATAAGCACGAATATCCTCGTGTGGTTCTTGGCGGGTCACGTTGAGTACACGCAACCAATATTGCCCACCCCTTTTAGGGGCAAGCTCCCTTCGAAAAGCTCCATAAAATGACTCAATATTCAATATGGTTCCGGCTTCTAAACCATGATACCATATAGTGGCTCTTCCTTTGAGAGTCATGTTGAAGAAGATCATTAAATGTCATTCTTCTTGAATGCGACAGTTAAACATCAGCTTTTGAAACTCCCTAATGTGGAGTTCTGCATCTTCCTCAACTAGCCCATTAAAAATGGGTAGTGGGTAACCTAGCGTCGGCAAATCCGTCGTTCTTGCTGGAATTGCAATAGGCTGCGCCATGATGAGGATTGGATTTGCACTAGGAATAAGGGACGGTGGGGTTACACCTCCGGCACTTGATGTAGACTAGCTTATGGAAGAAAGGGGATCACTAGAGCTTCCACCTTCTCCTAATTTACTGCTTGTGGCCCCAAGACCATTAGATCCACTCCCTCGTAAGGGTTCAGCACTGCTACGCTTAGGGAAATATCTCCTAAAAATTTCAGCACGTCGCCTAGCTCTTTCGTCTCTTTCTTGCTTTTGGATTTCTGCTAGACGATTCTTATCAATAAATAAGAGATCAATCTCAGTATCCTTTGGCATAAACTGCTAGTTGGTCCCTAGACAGCCAGGATTCGAGGACCGCCACTTTTAAGCGGCTCCCGGCAAACGCACCACTGATGGAACCTAGAACGGGCCGGCACTGGCTCATGCACTAGCCGGACCTCTATCTCACGCGCTCAACAACCCCATGACATCGCGGCCAGGAGCGTTGATGACACATACATTGCCTTCCTAGACATCTTGCGTTTGTATTACGTCGTTTGTAGTCCACTATTCTCTCACCCACTACTTCTCAGAGGGAGTCCCTTACACATTGCCTAATGGCACGAAGCACAGATATAGGGGGTCCTCCAACGGCTGAGTGCCACCACCCCTTTGCGACTCTCCTACACCTTGGGGATTGGCCCCTCGGTGCATCGCTCAACATATAAACATTTCGCACAAAATCCACTCAAGGTACCATTTAATCATATTCAGAAATGTACCATTGTCCTTACTTCTCTTTCTCCTAGACCCCACGACTAGCCTATGGCTTAGGGTGTCCTGTCTCTCCCTCAACGTGGGTCAAGGTCCTAATGAAAACAATTGCTGTGCATCCAAGATTTCTGATACCTTTAAATATTTCCATGATTTATGCATAGTGTGGATGCCAAGTGCTCAAACAATTATAAAATCAATATTGTGAACATGTGGAAAACATCCTTTCAATGATTTTCAACTACCGTTCTTATGCGGCGTTGCACGAACTTAGCAACAAGGAAACCCTCGTGCTACTAGGCTCTTATTTTATAATTATTCACCGACCTTTATGGCATGCAAAAAAAAACAAAAATCTTTTCATCATGTTACTCCACATTTAGACACATTTTAACCACTCTACCCTCCCATCGATCAAATGTTGCATTGTGGTATAGATTTATAGGGCATTTTGCCATCGTTTTACGTGTAAAAAGCGGGAAAAACACACTAGAACAAGAAGGTGGGTTTGAACTGAGGCAAATCCTCATGCTTCAGTCCCCACAAACATTCACAAACATTGTTATTAATTTTCATTAATTTTCCACACCCAAAATGCATTTTTCCCCCTTTTTTAGTGATTTTCCTCTATTTTCCTTGTATTTTCCCTTATTTTTTGCATTATTTAATTACTAAAAAATCAAAATAGGTTATGGGCTGTGGCCCTTAGTTCCTTCTTGCAGTAAAAATGAAAATTTAGTTGGTGTTCCTATTCATTTTCCCATTTTTATGCCCAAAAACATCATTTTCCCTTGATTTTCCATATTTTACGTGTTTTAGTGTATTATTTTGACCCACAAGATGCATATTTTTCTGATTTTCTGATTATGATCAGCAAGTACTCATGGAAAATAACAACATAAATAATTTTTAGCCCACATGAACAATATTTTATCAATCAAAAGCCATGAAATCTCAAATTTCCTTTGAAAAAATTGAATTAATGCTTATTTGCGTGTTTCGAGTTTCATGTCCATGGCTGCAAATCTGAGAATCAGCAGCACTTCATGCTCATGACGATCACAAATCACCATTTCCAGCCCGTGGAGCAATCGGATCAATGACGGACAAGCCTCCATCATTCTTTCTTCTTCCTTCCTCTTCCCACATGAACTTGCCTTTAGAAGAGAGAGAGGGAGGAGAGAGAAAGACTAGATTTCCATCTCAGCATTCAGGCCATCAATTGACGGGCGAAGGGCGGTGATAGAGTCAGCATTCAGGAGGGAATGAAGCCCCATAATCCATTGGGGGGGTTGTTTGCAGCAGGCAAGTTGCCTCTCCATCCTCCATGGTGCATTTTTCGGGCGCCATCTTCATCCACGTTTTTTCATCCCTCTTCATTCTCTCTCCACGTTTTTTGCTTCATAAGGTGCATAAAATTTTGGGGGGGTCCAAACTCAAAAGGCATGCTCAAATTTAGCCTCCCAAGTGTCCACCTTTTCATATCTTGACCATTTTGTGGCCATTTTCCCGTCCGGACTCCAAATTGAGCTCGGAAAAATCCTGGGCGTCCGGCTTGGCATCCCGCATTGACCGGTAACTCTTGCCAACCCGCAGGATAGTCTGAAAAATTATGAAAAATCAACAAGCGTCGCTCGAGCACCTTTAAAGCACTTTGGTGCTTAAAATCGTCCTAGATCGAGCCGCCGCCTTCGACGTTGAATATTTTTCCCTTGATATTCATAATTTTTAGCTATTTTTAAGTACTTTTCGGCACCAAAATTCCGCTCTCAGTAGGCAAGCTAGTAATGACGTCCATGGTAATGTGCATCCATTTGCCTATAGAAATGGGTAATGGCTGCAACAAACCACCTGGCTTATGGGTGTTTTCCTTATTCTATTGATAAGGCATGCACTTCATGACAAAATCTTTGACATCTTTCCACAATCCTTTCTAATAAAAGCTTTTGTTGATCCTATCATAGGTTTTGAAAACTCCAAGGTGTCCAGTCTATAAAGGTGAAGAATGCAACTCCTCTATAATTTTCGTGTAAAAGAAGAAGTAGAGGTAATGACAATCTTACCATTTAACCAAATTAGGCCATTTTGAAGCTAAAAATATTAGTTATCTTCCATAAGACCTTGCTGTAAAAATATGACTGAGCTCTTCATTCAAAAGATAAGCCTCCTGTAATTCTTCAAGCTAGTCAATCAGTCATTGAGCTTTGCAGGCCCACATACCAGAAAGAGAATCATCCACTACATTGTCTTTGTCCCTCGTATGACTGATGTCAAAATCATAATTTTTGAGTGTACCTACCCACCTACACTACTTAGGAGTAAGATTGGACTAAGCAAGGAAATAGTTAAGGCCCTTTGATCACTTTAAACTCCGAATCGGCTACCATACAAATAATGGCGCCATTTCTTTATTGCATGCAAGATAGCCAACATCTCTTGGCCATAAACATTCATAGCTATTTCTTTATCTGTAAGCTTCTAACTTTCAAAGGTAGTCACTCCATGCTCTTGTAACAAAACTGCTAGCTATATATAGTCTGTCTATATATAGCGCCCCAGGTCCCCTCTATATATTCCTATCATGTGTGATCAGTTGACATACTTCTGGGGTTCCACTTCTGGTGTCTCATATCTGTCTTCTCTCCTCTCTTCCTTTCGTCTCTCATCTTCTTCGCAGTTTCCAACATGGTATTAGAGCAAAAGCAGTAAAGACTCCACACTCCATAGTCTCTGTACCAGAACTTGGCACATGTACGTGAAGATGGACCGTACAGGTTGGACAAGCTACCTCCCGCATCTGCTTTGCGAGATCCATCAGAGCTTGATGGAGTCGATAAATAATCTCTTCATGAGAAACTATTATCTCTTCTAGGCTTACTGACCACAGAATCTACCCCACAAGATGGACATTGAGTGCTGCTCCCATTCAGAAGAGAGATGGACCCACAAGCATTACATGTCAAAACTGTTGTCCGCCCCAATGTATCTTTACTGTTGCAGTTGAGCCAGTGAACGGCTTAGAGTTTTTGAAAGGGAGTGAAGACATCCTAGCCTGTCAGCCCAGAAAAGCAGGGAGGTTTAAGCCAGGATTCCTCTCTCTCTTTTGATTCTGCTACATCTTACTCTTCTGTAAGTGTATCTGCAAGGATCAGGGTTGAAGGGCAAACAAATTCAGAAAGTACAGGTCCCTCAGGAAATACACCTGCACTAGCCATCTATGACTCTCCCCCAGACACAGAAAAAGCAGCAGGTTTAGTTGGAAATGGCCTTTCAGCGGTGCTCTTGTTGTAGGATCCAAATTGCAGTTGATGGTGCTTGAAGTTGTTAAAAGGCTTGGAAAAGCAGCGGCTTACAACCAAGACTGTCTTACTTCTGTCGGATGCATTAGCCTACTGCTGGAGCTAGCAAACTCTAGTAGTGGAAACTCTTTGCTTCTGGAGCACATCCTAAAAATTGTTGAAATTCTTGGATCTTACAGATTGTCTTCAATTGAATTATGAACACTAGCAAGGTGGGTATGGATGAGTAGAGAGTCATTTGTCAAAGAAACTGGTAAGAAGCTTCTTGAATCTATGAAAAGGTTGATCCAGATGGAGACATCAAGCTCTGAGAACAGCAATCCTGTATCTTTTTGTTGAAATGAACATGGCTAAATCTGGTTATGCCTGCATTCGAGTGTCTCTTGTGATCGAGCATGGCCACCGGCATCAGGATATTCTTTTGCCTGTTGGTTAAGGTACAAAAATCTTACCATTAGACAAGCTGGAGATGATGACACTCTTGTAGCTCCAAAAGTGGCCAGCCAAAGTATTGAACAGGCATATCAAGAAAGGAACATGCCAAAATTCAAATATTTTCTGTAGGATCAGCTAAAGAGAAGTCCATTTTTTACGCAGAGCTTTATATGGAAGATTCAGGAACATTGACACTAGCAACAAGCAGTTCTGGTTCTCTCTCTTTTAAACATGTGCACCTTGAGGAGGGCGTATGGCATCACATTGTCATTGTGCACAACAAACCAAATGCTTTGACTGGTTTGTTTCAATCCAGCACTGCCTGTCTTTATCTAAATGGAAGGCTAAGGCAAACAGGCAAGCTGGGCTATTTAGCATCACCTGTTGGAAGAACCCTGCAGGCAACAATTGGGACGCCACCATCTTCATTTGAAGTTCTGCCATTGTGTTGGGATCTTGGTTCGTGCTATCTTTTTGAAGAAGTCCTCCCTATACCAGCAGTCTTTGTGACACATGTAACCCGAGGAGGGGGGAATTTACAGTTGTGTATCTAGAAGTTGAGTTAGCACTAGGTGCTAATAACCAGAAAGTTGAAATGAGCTCTAAAATGATCCAAATCAAGAGTGATGGCAGTGGTATTGTGTGGAATCTAGAACGTCTAGCCCTGTTTGCACTTCAACTTTCTATCAAGAAACTTATTTTTTGTTTCAATGGTACCTGTGCTGACACTAACATCACTGGAGCCCTCACTATGATCAATTTAGTTGATCCTTTATCCGGATCCTTTATCTGTCCTAGTTCGTTATTCCATTGATGAGCGTCTATATTCTAGCTGATGATACATTGTTTTGTTTATATTCTTTCCTACTGATGAGGTTTTATATTCCAGCTGATGACAAATTGTTTTATTTATATTCTGTTCATGGGGCCCCACATGTGTTATGTTGTATAGAGTGGTGTCGCGAACCGTCTCTATAGACCTTGTGTTCTTCTAATGTCACTGTAACGTTTTTCTTTAAATTTTAATGTGACAGATATACTGCTTACATCCCAAGTTCAGTTGAAGGAATTTCTTGGAGATTTTATCTTTTGCAGTGATGTCACTTATCCTTATTTTACATGTTGTACATTTAGGAGTGGTAAAGCTCTTTTGATGCCTCTAAATAGGCTGTTGTAATTCAGGAGTGATGTAGCTCCTTCTCCATTGATGTTGTAATTCACGAGTGATGTAGCTCCTTTGATGCCTATGAATAGGCTCTTGTAAGTTCAACTTTGTAATTTTATACTTTGAATATTAATATAATGGTAGGCCTATATAGAGCTATGGCTTTTTCCCTTGAGCCCCAAGGGTTTTTTCATCCATAATAAGGGACCTTTATTTGAGCGGGGGTGTTAGCTATATCTAGTTTGTCTATATATAGCGCCCTAGGTCGCCTCTATATATTCCTATCATGTGTGCTCAGTTGACACACTTCTGGGGTTCCATTTCCGGTGTCTCATATCTCTCTTCTCTGCTCTCTTCCTTTCGTCTCTTGTCTTCCTCGCAGTTTCCAACAAAAACAACCCCTATACCTTGGCCACTCGTATCACACTGTATGATAAACTCCTTCAAAAAATCGGGGCATATTAGAATAGGAGCTAAAGAAATGAGTTCCTTTAATTGGTTAAAGCTACTTTCAGCAAGAGCATCCCAAAATAAAGCTTCTTTCTTTAACCTATCAGTCAAAGGAGCTGCAATAGCCACATAATGTTCAATGAATCGGCGATAAAATGAAGATAGACCAAGAAATCATGTAAGTCAAGTAGTGGTAGTAGGTTTTGGCCAATCTTTAACACACTCCACCCTCTTGGGGTCAGCTTGGATCCCTTTTTCACTGACAATATGTCCAAAGTATGCAACTTCAATCTACATGAAAGAGCGTTTCTTCTCCTTAGCAAAGAGTTTGTGATGCCTCGATATATCAAAAACCTTCCTCATGTGTGATAAGTGGTCTTGAAGGGTCTTACTGTAAATCAAAATGTCATCAAAGAATACCAAGAAAAATTGAAAGAGGAAATGCTACAAAATCTTGTTAATTAGACTCTAGAAGGTAGCTGGAGCATTTGTAAGCCCAAATGACATCACTAGGAAATAATAGAGCCCTCGATGAGTCCTAAAAGGACTCTTGATTTCATCACCCTCTCGCATATGGACCTACTGATACCTTGACCTCAAGCCAATCTTTGTAAAGAATCTAGCCTCCTTGATCTCATCAAGTAAATCACCAATTCTGGGTATAGGATACCTATTCTTCATTGTGATCGTGTTAAGATCCATGCTTGAGGAAGTTAGTATATGTATATCCTCTACATTGTGTGTGCTCAAGGCCTATTTATAAATATCCTTATATGTGAATTTTCCATGAATAAAATATAACCCTTTTCTATTCAATCTCTAAATGGCCCATTTATATTACACCCTTTTGTATGTACAAACTGTATAAACATGGTATTTTTAAAATAACTTTTGAACCCACATGATATTCACACATATATTCATGAGTAACTTCCTCGAGGATCCATGTGACAAATGATTTTTGATGCCAAGAAGTGCTTAAAAATAGCCAAAAGTTACGAATATCAAGGAAAAAATAGACTTCGTCGAAGGCAGCCGTGGCAATCAGTACGATTTTAAGCGACAAGCCCCTAAAGTGCTAGTGCTTATTTTCATGAAAATCAAATGGTGACGGATGGCCGAGTTGGAGTTTTCCTAGATGTAGAATGGCGTCAGGAATCCAACGCAAGTCTCGGCGGATCTCCATTCCGAGGTCGTTTGATCCCCCATTTAATCCCCGCAAGGTTCAGGGTTGTGAAGCAGCTACTGGATCTAGAAGCCAGGAAGAGCGTGACAAGGCCCAACTTTGTAGATTTCGATACCACGGAAGCACACGTCCAAATGGATCTCGAATCCGATGTCGTTTGCCCCCTCAAATCTGAAAAATCCACTTTGCCGGAAGTGTGAATGCAAAAGTCATGAACTAAATAAGTTGATGAAGATTTTGGAAGCTCTTAACAAAGAGCTTAGCCAACCAAAAGCCACAAAATGAAATGATTGGGGGGGGGGCATCAGTTTTTTGGCCCCCCATTTCCCCCCCCCCCCCCCCTTCATGATGATTTTCTGATCTGAGGATTGGAGAGGAATGCTCATGGGCCTAGAATGCTTCTATCCTTCGCCCTCCATCGCCACAAATGGATTGAGGAATGATGCACTGAGTGAAGAGATCAAAAACCAGTCTTTCTCTCTCCTCCCTCTCTCTCCTGCATAGAGGCAATTCGTGTGCAAGAAATCAAGAAGAAGAGGGACTGAAGAATGCTTGTCTGGATGTGATCGGATTGCTTCAAGATGAAGAGGAGGCTGAGAAAATAGGTTCAGCACCGAAGAATGGTTACTGGTTGGTCCATGGGCTGCCCAGAATAATTATTAAAAAACCCACAACATGCAAGACACGCGGTATGCTTCAATTTTACAAAGAAATTTGATTGTTTTTGTTGTTTCATGGTCCAAATGTTGTTTATATGCAATGAAATTTTGTTTGAACCTTGTTTACATCATGATTGAGGGCTGTAACTATAGAAATACAGAACCCGTAATGATTTAGAGCCGTTATTAATTCTTTAAAACCCGTAACATGCCACTTTTAATGGAAATTAGTGGTTTTTTTTCGATTTTAAGTTGGAGAAAAGGGGTGGAAATGGGATAAAATCAGAGAAAATGTTAAGTTTCAGTCAAAATGATAAGCCAATACAAATAAATCAAAAAACTCCTATTTTCCATGAATAATAAATAGAAAAAATAGCCAAAAATAGGGAAATTTAGGATTTTTACGCTTAAAAAATATGAAAAAATAAGATTTATGTGCATGAATGTTTGGCAAGATTAAAGCATGAGGTTAAGTCTTAGTTTGGTCTTTTTCTTTGTGTTATAGTACGTGTTTATTATTTTTTACATACAAAAATGATATAAAACAACCATTTACACCTATGCACCGCAGCAACACCTAAATGATGAGGGGAGGGAGGAAGTTTGTGCGACGATCTAATTGCTAAAAAGATACAAATTTTGATTTCCCTCTTTGTGCATAGCAGTTAGGGATCGTTCCATAATTAAATACAGGCAACTAGTAGCACGGAAGTTCCGATGCTAGTCCCTAAAGCAGCGTAGCACGTAATGCTTAGGTAAAATTCATGAAAGGGTTTTTTTTACGCACCTCACATGGCTGGTTTTTTAATCATAAAATGGTTGTGCACAATTGTCATACACCTTGTATGAAGCATGCCACGTGGTATCTCGTGGAATGTATTGCACTTGTTTGATGGACTTTGACCAACGTTGAGAGGACAAGAAACCTAAGCTGAAGGTTTAGACGGGTGCTTCCGTTGGGGAAAGTTTTGTGAGGCAAATAAAAATCTCCCGGAACACTGAATCATGAAAGAGTGGAGTTTGTGAGTTATGTTTTATATGTTGGAGCGACGCATCTTGGGGGCTAATCCCCGAGGTGTAGGAGAGTCGCAATGGAGCCGCGGCAATCAGCTAAGAGGGGCTTCCCTATGTGTATATTACAAGGCATTATCCCTATATGTTATGGAATCTCCCTCTAAGGAGAAGGGAAGGTGAATGTTGGACTACATATTGGATACAAACACAAAAGAGTCATAAGCATTTAGTGCAAAGTGAGCTTTAGACGCTCCTAGCCCACAAGGCCGTGTGGTGGTGGGGTTGTCTGTCATTTGCATGAGGTCCGGTTAGTGCTATAGCCAATGCCGGCCCATTTTAGGTCCCATCAGTGGTGCGTCTGCCACGAGCTCCCTATAAGTGGCAGTCTCCGAATCTAGGTTTTAAAGGGACCTCACTTTATAATTTCCATTAGGAGTATGCTAAGCTAACCATAAAATGGGGTTTGTTCAAGGATGGAAAACCTTGGCTTTCCCTATACAAAACTTACTGATGGACTTAGTTAGTTATGTAGAGCATGAGGCCTCTACAGAAGATAATTTAGGTGATGAGAAGAGTAACCAGTTAGTGATTACCGCATCCTCTAATGTGATGGCATGGGCCAAGGTTTGCCTTGGTGTGGTCTCTGCCCAAGAGAAATCATGTATAACCATCCATCAACCTAGAGAGCATGGAACAAGTGTGTTGTGTTGAGAGAGAGAGAGTACGAGAGAGATACACAAGACATGCTCCCAAAGAATGATTCATATTGATATAGAGTTAGTATATATAGGTGAGACCCAAGTCAAGTGAGAGATGATATATATAGTTGTAACATTCCCACTCAAACAAAGGTCTCTGGTTGCGAGTGAAAAAACCCTTGGGGAGAACAAGGGAAAAACCCGAGCCCCTACATATACCTACGATACAAAAATGATTTACTATAAAGTTTTCTTGAATACACTGATACATACCTCAATCAGTGAGACAAGAACTTGGAACAATACCAAGTGCATGTCTTAATAAACTAAAGCGAGCTCCACTAAGAAATTTTGTGAAGATGTCTGCAACCATTTGATCACTGGGACAATGCTCCACCATAATGGAACCTTTCTTAACTTCATCTCGAACATAATGATAATGAATAGCAATATGCTTTGATTTACTATATTGTGTATATCCTTTGGTAAGATTAATAGCACCTTGGTTATCGCATCAAAGAGGTATACTAGATGATGAAGGATGTCCCAAATCTGCAAGTAGTTGTCGAAGCCAAACTAGCTCGTGAGCTGCTAATGATGCAGCAACATATTCGGCCTCAGTTGTAGAAACTGCAACACATCGTTGTTTCTTGCTGGACCAAGAAACCAAACATCCATTTACAAAGAAACAATTTCCACTTGTAGATCGCATGGATAAGTGTGAACTTGCCCAATCAGCATCTGTATATCCAATAAGGACAAGAGAAGTTGAAGAAGATAAAGAAGAATCCTCTCGATGACGATAAATAAGACCAAATTCCTTAGTACCCTTGAGGTACTTAAGAATATGTTTTACAGCACTCCAATGAATAGTGGAAGGGGAAGAAAGATATTATCCCAAAAAGTTAGCTGCAAATAAAATATCTGGTCTTGTGTTTAATTTCTTTTTGTTTGCAAGCGCTTTGTATACAGTAGTGCAAAAACTATTTTGTATGGCTCTCATGCCACAAAATTTTTTTTTCCCTGTTACCGTCAATATTCGTGTCGCAAATTTTACTGCTCACGTCGCTAATATTACCGTCACTATGCGTGTCACAAAACGTCGGTATTAGCGTCGTTATTGGCGTCGCTATTGGGGTCGCAAAATGCGACGCCCATAGCGATGCCAATACCGACGTTTTGTATGGCGTCGTTAATAACGACGCTTTTTGCGACGACGGGGGCAAAATTTGTTGTTTGTATTTTCGTCGCTTTAAACGTTGGTAAAGGCCTATAT
The DNA here is from genome assembly GCF_053477565.2 of Lygodium microphyllum. Lineage (NCBI taxonomy): Eukaryota > Viridiplantae > Streptophyta > Polypodiopsida > Schizaeales > Lygodiaceae > Lygodium > Lygodium microphyllum. Next base: position 5,591,397 of record NW_028229514.1, on the reverse strand, counting down.
CTTGTAGTGGTGGAGGAAAGCCTATCTAATGTTACTTTCATTGCAAAATATCTTCAACATAGGGTAAGCTGCCTTACCTCACTATCTTGTCAAGATTGTGGGAGAGAAGGAAGGAGTCTCACTTGCAGCTTTCTCACTTACACAATGGGGGAATACACACAAAGGTGGAGGCTGAAAACAATTTTCCTCTTCTTAGTTGTGTAAGCCAAAAAGAACTCTAGTACAGAGAAATAGAAGAGCCCTATATATGGGTCTTAAACCAAACTCAACTAAGGTGGCATACTACCTGAGCCACGAACTAGAGTAGATAAGGATAGCTGTCATCTAGCTATTATTCATGGGCGATGTACCAACCGCATCTGCAGCTAACAAGTCGGTGACATAAATGCACAACGGTCACCCTGACATATCACGAGTGGAGCTCGATATCTCAACACTCCCCCTCGAGCTCAATCCCAATTCCTACACACTAGGCAGGTCTCTGAACTTGCGCAATTTCTCTACGCCTAATGCCTTCGTAAATATGTCAGCTACCTGATCCTCTGTGCTGATATAAACTAGATCAATAAGACCTAGTAAAACCCTCTCCCACACATAGTGATAATGCACCTCAATGTGCTTTGTTCTAGCATAGTAGACTGGGTTATTTGCCAAGTGTATACTACTCATGTTGTCACAATAAATGAGAACTGGCCCATCTGTAGGCTGATGCATATCATAAAGTAGCCTATGCAACCAAGCTACCTCACATGCAGCCATTGTTGCACCCCTGTACTCAGCCTCTGTGCTCGACAAGGCAACTGTAGGCTGTTTCTTGCTGCTCCAAGTGACTGCAGCACTCCTAAAAGAGAACACATATCCACTGGTAGATCGTCTATCAGAAATACTACCAGCCCAATCAGCATCAGTGTATCCATGCAACTGTATTTGAACCCAGTCTCATAAAATAGTCCATACTGTAATGTGGACTTCACATACCTGAGTATGCGTCTAGCCGCATCCAAATGCGGTTTCCTTGGAGCCTGCATAAACTGACTCACCAAGCCAAGAGCATAGCTCAAATCTGGCCTGGTAATAGTCATATAAATCAAACTTTGTACTATGCATCTGTACATAGTAGGGTCTTCCAGAAGCTCACCTACATCTACTCTCAGCTTCACATTCTGCTCCAAAGGAATTGAAATAGGCTTACAGCCAGTCATCCCATATTTGGACAGCATGTCCAATCCATACTGCCTCTTCAAGAGCCGTATCCCACTTGGTGATCTAATCACCTCAATGCCCAAGAAATAACACAGCTCTCCCAAATCATTAATCTCAAACTTCTCCTTCAATAGTATTTTCACATGAAAAATATCTTCATCACTATCACCTGTCATAATCAAATCATCAACATAAATGACAAGTAGCATAATACCTTTCTCTGTTTTTCTCACATAAAGTGAGAAATCTACCTTGAAAATCTGAAAGCCAATAGTGACAAGATATTGTCCTATCTTGTCAGACCATGCTCTAGGTGCTTGCTTCATGCCATACAAGGCTTTCTTCAACCTGCAAACAAACTCAGAATGAACAACATGCACATAACTTGGAGGCTGCTCCATATAGACCTCTTCTTGCAAATCACCATACAAGAAGGCATTCTTTACATCCATATGATGTAAAGACCATACCTTTGATGCAGCCATAGCAATGACTACTCTTACAATTGCCATCCTTGCAACCGGACTGAATGTTTCTTCATAATCAATGCCATATGTTTGTGCATACCCCTTGACTACTAATCTTGCCTTGTATCTATTCACAGAACCAATTGCATTCTTATCTTTAGGCAAAGCTACAAATTCCCATGTAGCATTTGCTTCCAAGGCATCCATTTCTTGATCCATGGCTTTCTCCCATTTTTTTTCTCATGGCTTGCTCAAAAGAAGTGGGTTCTGGTTCATGTATCACTTTTACTATATAGTCATAGTGAATGGCTGTAAATCCATCATATTTCAGCCTATCCATAGGAGACCTAGCTCTGGTAGACGTACGCAAAGTAGGCTCACTTCCAGATGCTCTCAAAACATCCCTGGTCTTCCTTAGTCCAGGTGTAACAACAGAAGGAATACCCAACTCATAATCAATGCTCTGTTCTGAGCCACTGGATTCACCATCCACATAAGAGTGAGCTGCATTCACATCAAACATGGGTTGATCTACCTTCTCTTTTCCTTTTTGTGATACCTGCATACCACTATCTGCATTGCTTTGAGAAGATTCTCTTGATCTCAATCTGCCTGTCCATGGCGAAGAATGTGAACCACTGCTAGAGGACACTCCAGATCCACTAATATCTTGTGACTGCTGCTATGAATTCTATGCATCTACATTATCAATCACATTTACTAGTTTATACCAGCTAGTCATCTCATCAAAAGCAACATCTCTGCTCACTGTAAACTTATGAGTAGAAGGGTTATAGAATCTATACCCTTTCTGCTGTAGAGAGTAACCAATAAAGATACACTTCTCAGCTTTTGGATCCAACTTGGATCTCAACTCATCTGGCACATGAGCATAGGTAATGCAACCAAAATTTTTTAAATGAGAAATATCTAGTTTCCTACCAGTATACCTCTCCTCTGGAGTCATGCCATGTATTGCTGCAGTGGAAATCCTGCTCATTATGTAGACTGCTGTAGCAACTGCCTCAGCCCAGTAAAAATCTGGCAGGTCTTTTTCATTGAGCATGGCACGAGATACCTCTCCAAAAGGAATTTTTCCAATCTGCACAATAGGATGTGCAGTATCATCACTAGTCTCCACAAATCCTAGTTTTTCCATTTTCCTTGCATCTTGCATCCATTCTGCATGACCTGTCATGTGGTTTGACGCACTGAGTCAACATACCACACTTCGTTGCTTTCTTCTGCACTAGTCACAGAATTGTTCATGTGTTGCACCATTAAAAAAATGCTCATTTCTATCTTCACCATGTCTACTAGAAGATGCATAATTCCCTTGTTGCAATTTTCCATTCATGATGTCATTCTGCTTTTTATAGCAGTCTTTAGCCATATGACCCATTTTACCACAGTAGTAGCATTCAACATTGCTGTTTGCATTTTGGCCTCTTTGCCATCCACCACGACCTCTTTGGCTCCCCTTGCCTCTAGAGTTACCACGTCCTCCTCCATAGGACTGGTTTTCTTGAGTTTGCTGCATATTCTAATTTCTATCCAGATCGGCCTCCTCTACCTCTGCCTCTACCTCTTCCAGCATATATTGCCCTCTTGCTACACCGCGAAGGGCGTCTCAATCTGAGACAATGCACTCTTGCACTTTTTGGCTGTGCTACCTGCTGCAGAGACTTGCTCCCAAACTCGAAAAATGAAAGCAACACTGGTCCTCTTACCAGAACAGCGCGAACTTGGTTTACTTTATTGAGCTCCTTACCACGAACCAGGCTCTGATACCATGTCAAGATTGTGGGAGAGAAGGAAGGAGTCTCACTTGTAGCTTTCTCACTTACACAATGAGGGAATACACACAAAGGTGGAGGCTGAAAACAATTTTCCTCTTCTTAGTTGTGTAAGCCAAAAAGAACTCTAGTACAAAGAAATAGAAGAGCCCTATATATGGGTCTTAAACCAAACTCAACTAACTAAGGTGGCATACTAACTAAGCCACGAACTAGAGTAGATAAGGATAGCTATCATCTAGCTATTATTCATGGGCGGTGTACCAACCGCATCTGCAGCTAACAAGTCAGTGACATAAATGCACAATGGCCACCCTGGCATATCACGAGTGGAGCTCGATATCTCAACATATCTTCCCTCCAATTCCTCCTTTCAATTTAACATCTTGCAATTGGCCCCTCTACAATCCCCCCTCCCCCTCTCTCTCTCCGAAAGGTGCACAAATCCCCAATACTCAAGTAACACCATATTAGAGAATTTCGGAATCTCCCAAATCCCACTTTTAAATAAGCGGTAAAGATTTGGCTATGTGGCTAAATCTTAACCCATGCTTGAAAGTGGGACTTGGAAAGACAACATAAATAGTACTTAGGGTAGAATCCACTTTAAAGAAAAGGGACAAGATTTGATCATGTGGCCAAATACTAACTATATTGGGAATACCTAAACTATATGAGAACTCCCAAATTCCCTAATATAGCACTTAGTGATGCACCTACAAGCAATTATCTACATAACTTGTGTTCAAAGGGTATAAAAAATATTATTTTTTGACATCATATAATGTCATAAAATGGACAACTTTACTTTATTTAACTTACAAAAATTTTCCAATTATAATTAAAAGACCCCTTTACTAAATAAAATCTTGTAAATTTTACTAAATATAATACCATTTCATTTAAACTCAGGTGGTCTCTTACATTTTCTATAAGGTGTAACCCCTTGGGACAAATGCAAGCATGAAGATCAATGAGGCAAGATTTTGTGGATAGCTTGAATGTCTTAGGTGTCATAAAAAGATCTAAAAGTTTCACATGTTTGGTGATATAATAACCCTTGGGCTCATGTAACACCAAATGACCTTAAACTTTTTTATTGGTTCTAAAAGTATCAATCGATTGTAATAGATAGGTAGGTTAGTGTCTCTTTAAATAACACTTATCCAATTTTGATTTTGTGATCTTAATATTATATTTCCTTGTGCAAGTTATTATTATTTCCAATCGTATGTTATACAATTATGTCCCTCCTTAGTTATACTATGTGATTAAATCCTTTTTTAGGCCTTATTACTTTAGCAATATTTTAGAAATTTAATCATGTATTACCTATTATAATGCTAGGACATGCATGCTTTGTATCATTGAAGAATCCAAAAGCCAAAATGTACCCTTAACACAATTTCAATGTTTAGTATCATGGAAGAATCCAAAAAACAAAACATAACCTTAACATAATTTAGATATTTTATGCTTTATTTTTACACACTTGCATATTACTATTACTCTTTATATTGGTATATGCACAATTATGCTTCATTGTCAAGAAGTGAAATGAAGAGAGAGAAAGAGGAGAGAGAATATTGTAGAAGAGAGAGATGGAGTGCAGAGGTGAGAGAAAGGGAGTGACAAGGAGAGAGAAAGATAGAAAGAGGTAAAAAGCCACTGAAGCTGAGAGCAAGGTAGTGAGGAGAAGGACAGTAATGTATTAATGTGTCCAAAAAGATAAAAAAAATTACATGTCCCCTCCTTTTATACCTATGTTAGTGTGACATCGTATTACTATTATTTTCATACTAAACCACTATTCTTCCTACCTTCTTACAATCCATCCCATCCCAAGGTTTTTTTCCCTCAAAAACAAACTTACAAGATTAGAAAAGGATGGATAGAGAACATAGTACTACTCTATTTTCAGCTTTACAAATGGAAAAATGAATGAAAGATGAGAGACAAATGGACTGAAATTAAAGAATGGAAGCAAGCCTCAACTATATACATAACCAAGATTTCTTCAAAAGTACTTGGAGCCTTTAAGTCCTCAAATGATGGGCTCAAAATGAAGTAGACAGCTTGTTATAGGAATAAATCCTCCTCAGCTAAATCTGCCATAACTTCTCGTACAAGTATCCAAACCAAGCGTGCCATTATATGTCAAAACGTAGCTCTTGAAGAGTAGTTTGACCCTATGTAGATGGTGTACTTCTAAAAATTAGATAGAATAAATGCTATTCTAAAACAGTATGCTATCAAGTCCCTATTTGCACCATAACTAGCTCCATATTCTGTAAGCTTCAGCCACCACCAATGTGTCCCGTAATAGTTAAGGAAACTCATCTAATATAGAATCAGACCTCCAAGAAGCTTCTTTAGGTGGTAAACCTATCCATTTGATTAAATATTGAATGATAGAATGAGATCAAAGCTTCTTCTCATGCTAACGTATGATAGCCTCCTCTAGGATGTACTGAATAAGACCTTCTTCATTAATAGGTGGTAGCACATCAACTCTATTGATAAGATCACCATAAAAAAGCTTGAGCTGACTCACATGGAATACATTATGAGTCTTAGTGGAAGAGGGTAGCTACAATCTATATGCCAGGTCTCCGATAGGCTTCCAGATCCAGTAGGGGCCATAAAATCTATGAGCAAGCTATTTATTGGATCAATTTATCAAAGTATAATACTAAGACTTAGGCATCCTTTACACTTTTTCTCACAACTATGAATCGAGAGAAAGATAATTGCAACATTATTGTGTCGTTCAAATAGTAATCTTTATTCCTACATTGAGGAATACACTTAAGAAAACTCTTGCCATTCCAAAGTAAACATAAAGTGTACAAAAAGCATTACATGTGTGAAGTACATCACTACAAAGATATTATCTTTACTATCACATAGATACCTAGAGGTTGTGCATAAGCATGCTCAAGTGCTATAGGATTAAAATTCCCTATCAACCTATACTCACATAATGTCTTGGTCTTCCTTGTACCTCACAATGTTTAGGTTGGATTATAATCATTAAGGATGGCATGAACAGCCACCATTCAATCTCAATGATGTAGGCATGTAGGCATATTGTGTTTAGCAACAATAAGTAATCATGGGAGAGAGAATGGTGAGTGATAGGAAGATCAAAGTGCTAATAAGGCATCAACCTTGGCAAATATAAGGGTGTGAATCATGATTATAAGAGTGAGTGAGATGTCATATTCTCACCCTTTATGCACAATATAAGAGGTACATTCTGCAAAGAATACACCATTTTGAATGATTTTTTCCCATGTACAAGAAACGAAGAGCCATGCATATTTGGCACTTTAACTCCCTCAAGTAGATGATCAACAATGACACAAGTCAGAAAGTAACTTTTTGGTTGAGATGACCTAAGTTATGGGCTTATTGTGTGAGGTGGTTTTGACCTCGAAGTCATTGCCTCTAGAAAATTTTTAAAAATCTCCAAGGTGGAGGGAATTCTATCTGATGTTACTTTCATTGCAAAATATCTCCAAGTGGGTAAGCTGCCTTACCTCACTATCTTCCATCCAATTCCTCCTTTCATTAGGTATGGAACTCTCAAAATAATATGGAACTCTCCTAATAGATGGCCAAGAACTAGTATGAAACCTTCTCATTGGTAGAGAACCTCTAGGAAGTTGGGTATTCGGCCCAAAAGATTGGGAATTAGCACCATTTAAACTACTCAAATAGTCACTTCTAGGGAATCTATCAAAGTAAGATTCCAATTTGAAAATCCATTCCACTAGATCGAATGGTGAAGATGATTGACCATTGTACTTTGCCAAATTTACCTTATCTTTTAGCTCTCTTCATGAAAGGGTTGCTGCCCCAAAATAGACTGGTCATGAGTATTAGGTATGGAACCCCCAAAATAAAATAGAACTCTCCCGATAGGTAGCTGGGAACCAATATGAAACCTTTCTGTTCATAGAGAACCTCTAGGAAGTTGGGTATTCAGCCCAAAATCTAGGGATTTGGTACCATTCAAAATGCACAAATAGTCATCATGCCTTTGTGAAGTCTCACCTACTTCATATTGGCTATTTAGAATACCCGTTCATCCAATGATACCATGACTCTAAACATTTTGGTTAGGTGGCTAAATGTAATCAAGCATTCAACCAGGAAAAGAAATCTAACAAAAATATAAACTAAACTGAAATAGACATAAAATAACAAAGAACTATTGCACCAAAACATCTTGCCATGTATTAATGATGAGAATTCCAAAGAATACAGGACAACCATGGCTGATGCTTCATCTAGCAAAAAGGAAACTAACTTCAAGAAAGTGAATAGTAAAATTTTCTGAATGAGCCAAAAGATGTCTTCTCTTAGTCTCTTGCCTTCTTTATCCTAACTCCTCATCTCCAAAGTTAAGGGCACATTTACATAGGCAAGGGTTGAATTTATAAGGGCTGAAAATTACAAGGTATGGAATAAGCATGATTCCAAATTACAAAAGTATCAAGGTATTTTCTTTTATGACAAACCATTCCGTTCTAAGATGGTTTTGTCCTCAAAACCAAGGATAAATGGACCAAATCCAAACAAAGGATGATAGTAATCATGTCCATGTAGCTCCAATATGATAGGAAAGCACTTTCCATATAAGAGAGACCTTTATGTATACCAAACTATGAGTAAACTCGCTGATGTCCTCCAAACAGGGCTGGTTTACAAAAATTGTCATAAGTTCTGATAGAGTGGTCCAAATGACACATATGAAGTACAAAAATGAAGTATACAATCCCTAGTATCACCTCATAACGTCAAAATTAATTTTTAATAATGTCAGGACTGTTTTATTGCCAACAGAAATATCTCACAGTGTGACGTGTCCACCTATTCCCTTTCAGGACACGTCTTAGTAGTCCATCGGTAAGAGAGTCTAGAAAGCTCCGCCCGGCACTCCCGTGGAATGTTACGGGGTTTGCAATCTAGGACTTCTCGTGTCTGCCATGTAGCAAAAGTATTCTGGCCGTTCCCACTTAGGACCGACCTAAATCAAGGTTTCCCCTAATGATCACTTTCCTAAATGACAGCTAGCGTCGAACCCTAGGCGAACTATTTTATGCAGAAACACCAGGGACGAAGTGGATTCATGCTGCACTTGGTTCAAGGAGAATGGGAAACGAGAGGGATGCAAGGCTCAACCTCTCTGCTCATAAGGCATAGTCCCATTCCGTTCCCCTAAAACAGCATCAATCGGGATTCTAGTAACCTAGACCATAGGTCAATGCCCTTGCTATTCATTTCGTTCAAGAAGAGCTCCTCGCTGTCGATTTTGATTGAGAAAAGTTCATGGCCAACCGGGACCACCCATCTGTAGGACGGACCCATGACCACCCACCTACCACATTTAGTTGGACATGCATGAAGCAGCTTCATTAATTAGCCAATTAGACACTAGTTCTTTTACGTAATCTTAGCACTTGACATAGAAAAAGAGTGCCAAACAAGTTTCTTTTCATAGGTTATCTTACTTATCTTTGGAATACATCCATAAAATCCAGTCCATAGGCTAATCCATAATCTGCCCAAAGGCTATCCAGTAGTCCACAAGGATTACTAATCTAAGATTCCGCCTGTAGACTAGTATGCGGGCCTCTAGATCCAATCCTGAGTTGCGTTGGCCTCTTGTGCAGGGCCTGGAAGGCAAGGGATTTACGGCCAGAGCCCCCCCTAACACAATATTAGTGAGTTTGGGAATCTCCAAATTCCCATTTTTTGAATACTAAAAAGGTGGCACTCGGATAACATACCCATAAGTTTTTTAAAACCATATGGCATGACCTATCATTGGAAAGCGCTTGAAAAATGGAATCTATTGAGCTATAGAGCGCTCGATTTGGAGTTATAGTGTTCAAGTTATGACAAATCCAAATATTTGACAATGTGTCCCAAACTTATGGAAAATTCCCATATTCCCCAATATGGTGTTCCCTGGCACCGAAGCGTCCTCCCACTCCAAGTAGCGCTAAACGGAGACACCTCACGTGGCGAGTTCGGTCCACATTCCCGGCGCAGGTAACAACCCCCTTGGTTAGGGTCAGGCAGAGAGTCGAGGGTAACTCATGCTGCTTCTGCCTTCAGGCCTTCAACCTGAAGCATTAATTTAACTTTCCATCTTTTAGTTCTTTGAGCAAACAATGCAAACAGTGCTCCTAAACTGTTACAAGCACAATCAATCCAGTGGTCGTATATTTGGCCAACTGCTAAGGAGTGAATCCTTCTCTTCGAATGCATCCCGCATTCGATCCGGGATCAATTACGACTTGGTAAGATCCCCCAAGGGTTTATTTGTCGATCCTTTTGTCCTTGGGCTAGGGAAATACCCTGTTAACCCAACTTAACCAACCTTAGGTTTCATAAATCAGCAGTAAATCCTCGTGACCATGTCACTTTAACTTGATTGATCCTTTGCTTCCAAGCAAATACATAACTTCCCTTAACTTGGCAATTGTCCCCAATAAAGGTGATGTAACAAGATGATTACTCATCCTCTTGCAAGTTAAACTTGCGCAAGAACCTACCAATCTCATTCCAAGGAATGGCCAAACTCTCTTCTGATCAAACCACAAGGCCATGCGACGTTGCAACTTGTTGCGCAAGTGTTGCATCTATTCCATGGGATCATTTCACACATTGAACGATGTTTCTTGGTCAAGGAATTATGTTTAGACAAGAAGCAGGGCTGAGGGTGTCTTCTTACCCAACCCAATCCTAATTGCACTAGGCCGACAACTCCTAGGGATTCCAAACTCAAACCGAGTTTTAACATTAATTCGGTCGATCCTTAGGGTAGATACCCTAGATCGTTATTTGCATGAGTGTCCAATTGACCCAAACATTCCGTGAATGTGGGTAGGACCTTTGGGTTTGAGGGTTTTGACTTGGCAACAAGTGCGAAAGTAGGTCGAGTCCTTAACGTGCTAAACCCTAGTTAGCACTTGGGGTATTTATCGTATAGACGACTGATCCATGCCTATACGAATCCCTTGCGGGTTAGGTGATTTAGATAATTCGATCTACTTGTCTTACGACAAGGACGAGCCTTTCCTAGAGATGATAAACTTGATCTAAAGGAGAAAAATAGTTGCAAAATGTCACAATATATGTAAACATGTGATTCATTGCTTCTATGCATCGCAAGGTTCACAATAACCCTATCTTTCCTTGATAAAGTCAAAATGCATGATAATCTGAAGAATAACTTTCCTAGGACCTACTAGGATTTACATCAAAGAATCATGCCTACAACCCTTTTTCTAAGCTTTAGAATGTCATGCTTTGATAAACCATGCAACCTTTTCTAAATGCAAATCTTGATGAATGAATTTTTTCCGCATGACGAATATGCAACAAGCAACCCTTTCCTAGCTACAATAATGTAGTTAATGAAGTTCATGGGAAGTGAATATTGTAGGACTAGTGTTGACTTATTCCATTGTACAAGCAAATGCCACATGCAAGTCCATAGAATCATTTTCGTGCTCTGCTATTTCTTTTCGGATAACATCCTACGGGTGTTAACGACTTTTCCTCATGAATCATTACAAGGAAGATATTGCCTAAAATGCGACATATGCTTATTCCTTCCATGTCCGCACTTAACAATTTCATTCATTTGCCCTAAGTAATAGGCGTTTAGACTCATTACTTTGGAAATGCACTAAATTAGCAACATGCAGCTAATCTCCTAAGACGGACAACTCTAGAAATGCAAACGATCCAAATTCATGATATGCACCAATCCTTATCTATCTTTCAAAGAGATAATTTATCAAATGTATTTTTATCACTATTACTTGAACTAACGATAAGCGAGAAATGCATTATCCCTACGCTAGGTGAATTTGAAACATGCATAAGTGCTTTAAAGCATTTCTTTATGTGGAAAATAAATTCGTGAAACCTGGGTTTGTGGATCCGCAGTGATGTCCACGTGAATGTTAGGGGAAGAACCTCCCTCAGGAGTGCCTTGCGTCTTCTTGGGGAGGCAATGGTAGGTGTGATTACAGACTCCGCGGATTACCCTTGCTTCTACTCGTTCTCCGAACAGCCTCAAGATGTGTCTTCTCCCTCGTACGTAGGAGATTCCTTCACCAAAATTCAGATCTTTGAAAACCCGAGAGCTTGTGGGATTGCGGCTTTTGGGAAGGCTTGTGGGAAGGAGCTTTATGAGCCCGGTTTTAAAACCGGGAGGGCACACAAGAACAAGGCCAAGAGGCCTTATTCTTAGAAGCTTCTTAGAGAAGCTTCTAAGAAGCTTTTGACTGATCAGAATCAATGTGGAGGACCCAATTATTAGGAAGGGAAAGATTGGTGACGGTGTGGTAGGGAAAAATGGCGATTGTTGTTTGAGAGTGTTTTCATCCATCCAAGTGGCATCCTCCTCGGGATAATCTTTCCACTGGACGAGGCATTCTCTCAAGGTTCTGGATCTCAATTGTCTCTCCCTAACATCCAAGATCCTATCAGGCCGTAGCTCAAGGACTCCTTGGCTAGGCATTACAACTTGTCTTCAGTAGGCTAATGTGGAATAATTATGAACCTTTAGGTTCTCAGGGAGTTGCAGTCTATAAGCATTGGGTCCTAGGCACTTGAGGATCTTGTATGGTCCACAATACCTTGGACTTCACTTCTTGCAATCTCCTAAGGATAGGAAACTCTTCTTTGGGCGTACGCAAATGAAGACCATGTCCTTCCTTGAGGGTTCTATCCTAACGTTTCAAATCCGCGTATGCCTTCTGTCTATCCTTGGCGGCTTGGATGTCCTGTCTTATTGACTTCATTTGGTCATCCATATCTTCCAACATTTTCCTTGAAGCTTCAACCCTCAGGGTTGGATCCGAGAAGTTTAAAGGACTTCGACAGTCATGCCCATACAATGCTTGAAAAGGGGTCATCTGAATACTTTGTTGGTAAGAAGCATTGTAGGCAAACTCAACTAGTGGCAAGTATTGAATCCACCTTTTTGGTTCACGGTAGCAGTGTGCCCTTAGCATATCCTCAATGGCTTCGTTGACTCACTCCATTTGACCATTGGTTTGGGGATGGTAAGATATACTAAAACAGAGTTGAGTCCCAATGGCTTCAAAGATAGCTCTCCAGAAGTGTGATGTGAAGAGAGAATCACGATCACTAATGATTCTTCTAGGCAACCCATGTAGCTTGAATATCTCCTTGATGAACAACCTTGCAATGTCTGAGGCTTTATAGTTTGTCTTAATAGGAATAAAGTATGCAACCTTAGTAAGCATATCAACCACAACCATAATGAAGTTGTATCCTCCTTGAACTTGGGGTAGGCCAACAACAAAGTCCATACTAATGAATTCCCATTTCATTTGGGGAATGTCAAGTGGTTGCAACTTTCCTGGCATTCTGACATGTTCAGCCTTAATACATTGATAAGATGTCCTGTCAAGTGACTGGATTGAGGGTCTTGGCATAGCCAGGATGTCCTGAGAAAGGGGAATCATGAGCTTCCCAAAGTATTTTCTGCTTGAGTGACTGGCTTGCCGGTATACATAATCTCGTTCTATAGTAGACAAGTCCACTATTGATAGAGAATTCATGATACTTAGCCTGTAGTTTTGGGTCTTTATCCTTGATAGGGATCTCCCTTAGGATCTTTTGATAGGTTGGATCATGGCAAGCTTCTTCTCTAGCTAGCTCAAGTATTGGATTGTTTGGCATGGATACCTTTGTGGCAAGAGATCTAGCTGTTGATGGATTTTGCAAGATTAGAGAATTAAGGAATGCCTTGCAACTAAGTGCACTTCAATCTATCGACGTTGCCTCATGTTGAGCTTGTTCTGAGTAAAGATTCACTTGAGACTTTTATGATTTTTCATCACTAGGGTAAACTTGTTACCCAACAGGTAGTGTCTCCAAAGCTTTAGAGCATGGATGACAGCTAACAGTTCTAGATCATGGGTAGCATAATTCTTCTCATGGCTCTTCAGTTTTTTGGAAGAGTATGCTATAGGATGACCTTCTTGCATAAGCACACATCCTAAGGCAAGCGTGCTAGCATCAGTTACTACTTTGAACTCTTTACTGAGGTCCCGAAGTTTCAAGATAGGTACTGATACCAAACTTTGCTTTAATCTATCAAAGCTAGATTGTTTGGCAGTTGACCATGCACTCGATGTTTGCTTCTTCAGTAGATCGGTCAGAGGTGCTGCAATCAAAGCATAGTTTTTGATAAAGACCTTATACCATCCTGTCAATCCAAGAAAATTGCGTATTTCTTTGAGAGTTGTTGGTATTGGCCATTCTAGAACATCTCTGACTTTGGCCGGATCCACTGAGATTCCTTCCGCTGATACGATGAATCCCAGATATCCAATCTGATGCTTGAAGAATGCACACTTCTTCATTTTGGCATAAAGCTTCGGTGCCCTCATTGTCTCAAGGACAATGTGAAGCTGAGGTTCATGATCTTCTTCCTGTTTGGAATAGACTAAGGTATCGTCGAAGAAGACGAGTATAAATTCATCAAGATATGGCCTAAAGATATCCTGCATTAACCTGTTGAAGGTGGCAGGTGCATTTGTTAGCCCAAACGACATGACTAGGAACTCAAAGTGCCCATATCTTGTGTTGAATGCCGTCTTTGGGATATCTTCTTACTTGATCCTTATCTGATAGTATTCAGACCTGAGATCAATCTTGGAGAAGATCTTCGCACCCTGAAGACAGTCAAGAAGTTCATCTATTCTTGGAATAGGGTACTTGTTCTTAATGGTTGACTGATTCAACCCTCTGTAATCAATACACAGCCGAAGCATTCCATCTTTCTTCTTCTGGAAGAGTACTGGAGCTCCCCACGGTGAATTGCTGGGACGGATGTAGCCCTGATCTAACAGTTTCTTGAGTTGCTCCTTCAGCTCAATCGCTTCCGGGATGGACATTCTATAAGGCCTCTTTGCAATTGGCGCAGCTCCCGGCACTAGCTTAATTTCATGATCAACTTCCCTTTGAGGCGGAAGTTTTGTCAACTCCTCAGGACATATGTCTGCGTACTCCTTTAGCCATGAAGGTTCTTCACTAGACTCCTAACTCTGATCTAGCTTATTAAGCTTAATCAAGTAGACAGGTAATCCCTTTCTAACTCCCTTTATAATCCGAGATGCTTTGGCCAATTGAATTTTTGGCTTTCCAGCCTCTCCTTGAGTTGTGACCAATTCTCCTTCAGAGTTTCGAAAGGAAACTTGGCCCTTTCTAAAATTCAAAATAGGTTATGGGCTATGGCCCTTAGTTCCTTCTTGCAGCAAAAATGAAAATTTAGTTGGTGTTCCTATTAATTTTTCCATTTTTATGCCCAAAAATATCATTTTCTCTTGATTTTCTATATTTTACGTATTTTAGTGTATTATTTTGACACACAAGATGTATATTTTTCTGATTTTTTGATTATGATCAGCAAGTACTCATGGAAAACAACAACATAAACAATTTTTAGCCCACATGAACAACATTTTATCAATCAAAAGCCATGAAATCTCAAATTTCCTTTGAAAAATTTGAATTACCGCTTATTTGCGTGTTTCGGGTTTCATGTCCATGGCTGCAAATCTAAGAATCAACAGCACTTCATGGTCATGACAATCACAAATCACCATTTCCAGCCTGTGGAGCAATCCGATCAATGCCGGACAAGCCTCCATCATTCTTTCTTCTTCCTTCCTCTTCCCACATGAACTTGCCTTTAGAAGAGAGAGAGGGAGGAGAGAGAAATACTAGATTTCCATCTCACCATTCAGGCCATCAATTGACGGGCGAAGGGCGGCGATAGAGTCAGCATTCAGGAGGGAATGAAGCCCCATAATCCATTGGGGGGGTTGTTTGCAGTAGGCAAGTTGTCTCTCCATCCTCCATGGCGCATTTTTCGGGCGCCATCTTACTCCACGTTTTTTCATCCCTCTTCATTCTCTCTCCATGCTTTTTGCTTCATAAGGTGCATAAATTTTTTTTGGGGGGGGTCCAAACTCAAAAGGCATGCTCAAATTTGGCCTCCCAAGTGTCCACCTGAGTAGCACTTGTCATTTGCGAATATTGAAATGGTCATCTGAAGATTGTTGAGCACTCGATGTCAACTTATCATAGGGACCCGGGGTGGTGGGGAGTTCATCCGACTTGTCACCATCTAGCTATCACTTTGAGTGGCATGCTTCTTGCCTTGCCTTTGCAATCCAAAAGGACTACAAGTCCGGAAGGAGTGCTTTGGCTGCAACAACAAGACTTGGTCAACTAGAATTGCAAGTCGGAATTATTGGCCAATCGATCAGCGCCGCTTGACATCCATCATGGGGATCGGCCGTAGCCATAAGCAAGATTAGCGTAGATGGCCCTATAGAAGTCAACAATGCTGGCTTGGAACTAAGGTCAGAATAAGTACCAGAATAAGTACCGGCAGAATGCATGCATGTGAATCTATTGGAGTTGAAGGGCTTCTCGCAAACTAGGTGGCTTGTCAGAAGAATATGAAAATTTGTAGAAGGAGATAATGGTCTAATGCATGTGTATTAGGAGACTTTTGAGAGAAAGGAGCTCTCCAAAATGCTGCGGCCATTATTCTCGTCCAGTCGATGGAGCTGCATTAGTGTTAAAACTTTTAAACAAGCTTTTTGACCTCTTTGCAAGTTGTCATGTTGAGCCCCCGGCGCTCCAAATTCCGAGTTTGAAAAGCTTAACTGATATCTCTTTCTCTTCCCTACTCACTGTATTAATCCCAAAAATCCTCATCACTCGGTCATTATTCTCGTCCAGTCGATGGAGGTGCATTAGTGTTAAAACTTTTAAACAAGCTTTTTGACCTCTTTGCAAGTTGTCATGTTGAGCCCCCGACACCCCAAATTCCGAGAGTTTGCAAAGCTTAATTGATATCTCTTTCTCTTCCCTACTCACTGTATTAATCCCAAAAATCCTCATCACTCGACACTAAATCATATTCCTATGGATCATTTGAAACTCATACATGGCAACTAATCGAACAAGATATGAAGGTGCAGTTGATGATGAGCATTTTATCTATCCTTGGACAATAAAATGAGTTGATTGACCTGTTGTAATATTCAAACATTTAATGGTTTGGGTGATGGAACCTTATTGCTTGAAAGTACCATATCAACAATGACAAATACACTTCCAATTTGCTTCTCTTCTCATGATGGTTTCTTGTGTCCAAACTTCAAAGATCTCTTGTGATTAGAATCATTGAACTTCTTCTAGGCTATCCTTTGCGTGCTTCAAAATCGAGAAATCTATGTATGAGTACTTGTGAATTTTTTGTCAATATATATAATTGATCAAATAAGAAACCCATGGATTCTTTTTTCTCCATGTATCTACCTTGAGTTGAGTGCTCTTGAACATACTTTTCTTCCATGTCGCAAAGCGTTCTTGCGACGAGCAACTTTTAGGAACCCCCCTGTGTGAATTCTGAGTGACACTTGGTGACCCCGACGTGAAAGTTGTTACAACTATATATATCATTTGAAACATCTGACGACCATGTGCAACCCACAGTCTTCTCATCAAATATAGCATCACGACTAAGGAGTAGATTATCAAGAAACATTTTCTCCCGTTGTGCGCTGTCGTAAAGTTCACGCAAGGGCTGCAGAACACGGGGTTCAAGATACAACAAGAAATGAGGCTAACAAGAAGAACTCAAACATTGGATGCCAAAGTTCACTATATTCCTTATCAAATGGGTTACAAGAAGTTCATGTTCAGAATAATCTGAAGTATCTCATAAACTGTTTACATTCAGATGTATGATGACAGTTGCAGTAAGAAGAAAAACATTCTTCACATCAGCTTGTTCATTCTGTAACTTGGCAATAGCCAGATCAGCAGAGAATTTCAGAAACTCCAGAAGAACATCTCTATAGTGAGGTCAAGTCCATCATTATTTGCTGAAAAGTTATCAGTAAGTATTTACAACTTCCATCTTTTGTTGATTGGATTCATGGCTAAAGGAGAGGACAGTGTCACAGCTAAAAGTTCAAGACATATGTATCCCCTGTTTCCTACTGTAGAAAATAGTTGCTCTTGCTGCAATTTAAGCTCATCGTTCTTTTCCTCTGACTCGTTAGCAGAAGATTAATGACCTGGGATAGAACAGCATCTGTTTCTGTTCAATGTTGTAAGGCTCTTTTCTCGATGAAGACCCAAAGCATCTATGCTAACCATACCTTCAGTTGGACATGCTTACAGTAGCAGCACCATGGCCAATAGTGTGTGCCAAAGCATCCGACAGTGGATCACATGCTCTCACAACTCTTATGGGTGAACCTTGGGGGTTAGATATTTTTCAATTCTGCCAGAAGCCTCCTATCCAACCCTTCAAATAGAGTATTGCCTCCAGTCAATAGAAAACAAATGGGACAGTGAAGCAGGGGCAGTTTCTAAATCTGCAAGCTTCTCAAACAAGGGAACAACACGCAAAGGCTTCTTAATCTGGCATTCACGATGCAGAAGTTCAACTAGAAGAACATCAGAAGGAGCTATAGCCATAGATTCCAATCATTACTTCTTGTTTACCATCAATCCTATTACGATACCAATCACTGGGCATCCTCCTCATGGAAACGCTCACTGATAAAGCCCAATCAGATGCGGCTGGAAAAGGATCTCTGACCATCGAAATCTCTCTACACCAAGTGTGATACGGAAATCCTCTGCTGTCAGTGGACGAAATCAAAGTGTTTCAGAAGGTGGCCAACACATCCTGTCCAAACAACAGGAGACTCACGAAACTTGCTGATGCTTTGTAGAATGAATCGCAGGGGATCTGAAGGAGAGGAATAAGCATTGTCCTGATTTTTGCAAGTCTTAAATGCTTGAAACGATAGATGAATGTCTGGTTCGCGATCTCTCACTGCCTCTCTCCTCAGGCGTGATTTGTGTGTAGACTTCCAAAGCAATGCAAAGGATGAAACCTCAAGAACTGAAGCTTCTGATTCTCGGGCCATCGAGAGTTGGAAATCAACGATCAGAAACCAATTTTACTGGTTCTAACAAAGTATCTGTAAATCCTTTACTGTACCAGCACATCGAAAGCAAGCTTTGCACTAATGAAGTGCTTTTGATATTGAAAAGGCACATCCCAGGATTAGAGAAGATGAGCGAGAACAACTATGCCGCATAATGGATTGCCAAAAGCTTTTACTTGAAGCTTGTACTCATGCTGTTCAAATTAAGCATCTTCTCCTTCGCATTATAGTGCAAATACTATTCTTTGAACAATTGCAACTTTGCATTGATACCGAGATGGCTTGCGGCGAGAGGCCGTCTTCCAATTTTCCCCCTTCGTATGCAAAGCACCCACTTTCGTATTGTCTTCTGATTCTTCCTTGCTTTTTTTTTCATTCGTGAATCTCCTTCGTCTCTTTTTCTTTCGATCTCTCCTCGTCTTCTGTTATTCTGTTATTAGTTTTTCCATGCCGTTCACTGTGTGCCAAAAAAAATACGAGGAGAAAATAGGGCCTCCCCTGCTTCATTCTAGACCTCCCGAATCAAAAACCATTCTTCCCCTCCAAAACAGCCTGTTTTTTTTCACTCCAAAAGCGGTTTAAAACCCAAAAATAGGTTTCCCCTCTTCATCCTTGAATAACCTCTTACACCTTTAGCTTTGGCGATAATCTTCAATTCTGCCAGTTTGCTCTTTGAGAGATCCAAATGGGGATTAGTGCATGGTTTTAGATCTGAAGATTCAGCACCAGATTCATGACTCAACAATTTCTTGCTGTCTGATTTAGGACTTGTTTCTTTGTCTTCTTTTCCCATGCATTGCCACTTCTCTTTACGGTCTCTTTCATTTCTTTCTATAGGCTAACCTTCAAGACCCCTTTTACTACTTTTTCTGCAGCACCATCCATCTTTGAGCCTTTCTTTTAGGGTATCTTTGGAGTCATCAATTGTCCCTTTAACAGACAGCTTTGTGATGCGTGATCTACGCACAAACTGCAACTTCGGCCTTGAAGATTGGATGGCAAAGTACTCCCTCGGTGCTTCACTAGCACTTTGCTCGCTTCAGAACTTTTGAGAGACTTCCTTCAACTTCATGTCATGGGAACTTTTGAACTAAGATGATCGCTTCCACAAACCTTCCTTTGATTCCATAATTCCCTGCACTTTTCTTACAGATCATCATTGAAATTATCAGCTTGATAATGTCCTTTGGCATCAATTTTTCATATTTTTCTAACACACACACATCATGCATCCAAACAAAATCATACACATGCACTAAGGGAATATATACATTGGATGCGGATTATCGTAATGCATCACACACACAATGAATCACATACAGAAAATAACACAAATGCACAACAAAAGAAATGGAGATGTATACGACTCGGATGCGCAGCAGCACGACAGCGCTCCACAACTGTTCGTATGCTTTTGGCTTTTGCAACACTATTTGATCTAGAAATTCACCAAATGGATGTTAAAACGGCTTTTCTCAATGGAGATTTTGAAGAAGAAGTCTATATGGA
Organism: Lygodium microphyllum; assembly: GCF_053477565.2. Classification (NCBI taxonomy): domain Eukaryota; kingdom Viridiplantae; phylum Streptophyta; class Polypodiopsida; order Schizaeales; family Lygodiaceae; genus Lygodium; species Lygodium microphyllum. The sequence goes on along the minus strand of NW_028229514.1, from coordinate 5,571,375 downwards.
GCTTCAAACTGGATTCTCTATCAAGACTCTTCGCACTGACAATGGCAATGAATGTGTATCCAATCTATTTGATGACTTCTGTAAGGATCAAGGTATTCATCATGAGTTTACAGATCCTTATTCTCCTCAGCAAAATGGTGTTGCTGAGTGTAAAAATCGCACTATTCTTAATGCTATACATTGCATGCTTATACACTCTAGTTTATCTCGAAAGTTTTGGACTGAAGCACTTCTAACAGCCGTTTTTATTCAAAATCATCTTCCAACAACTGCACCTGCTGGTAAAATTTCTATAACAATCTGGACAGGGAAGACACCTTCAGTCTCTCACTTTCGCACATTTGGCTGCATTGCTTATATTCATGTGCCCAAGGACACTCGACATAAGTTGGATCCTCCAGGTTTGAAGGTTATTTTTCTTGGTTATTCAGATCATTCCAAAGGTTACAAATTTTATGATCCTTCTACTCAAAAGGTTATCATTAGTCGTGATGCTATATTTGATGAGAAGACTATGGGTGGCACATGGTCGTCAGATGTTTCAGATGATATATATAGTTGTAACAAAAGTGTCACTTCTAATTGTCAAGATGGGAGACTCTTCCAATACCCCATCCACCTCATCATTGAGTGCTTCTTCTTTTTTGATCGATGAGATGAAGAATTTATTGCAAAGCCGTTCTTCAGCTATTATGATGCAAAATCAACAAATGCAGTTATCTATGCAATAGCAGCAACAGCTACATAAGCAACAATTGGATCAACAATGAATGTGGCATCAAGAATAAGAGCATACCCATGGTGCAATGAAAGTGATTGAGGCTGTGGTAAGTAAGCATAAATTTTTTGGTGGCTACAATGTCTCAGCCTATCTTAAAGCTGTTGAAAGCCAGATGCGCTTCTTTGGAGTTCCTACCAACTAGAGCAACTATTTTCTACGGCTTGTTATGCTTGCTTTGTGGGTCAGAGTGATTGATTTATTTGTGCAAGATTCAAACTGGAATGTCTTCAAGAAGGCACTCAAAGATGAATATTTTCTAGAGGATTATTGTATTGCTACGCGAAAGAAATTTAGAGAATGAGTCTATCATTCCAACTGTAAAGGACTTGTTGCTTCCGAGTAATTACGCGAGTTTGAAGAATGCTACAACCAATTGGATGCACTTAAGCAAAGAACCCTAAACTCAGAGACAGTGGAGTTATTCTTGCAAAAAACGGCTGATCTTGCACTTGAGGACGAGTTGGAAAAGATTATTCAAGACTATACCCAGCCTATCGGATTGAAGACTAATTGTTGGCAAGATGCTATTGATGTGGTTTCCACATTGATGAAGAGGTGGAGATGGAAGGCTTGGTTGCAGAACAATATGGAAACACCTTTAGCGATGTCTTCTCCTACCTTGACTTTTCGTACTTCTCCTCTTGCACTATCCACTACTTCTCCTATTTCTCATCCTGTGTCTATGCCTAGTTCTATGTCCATGCCTATGCCTATTGTTGTTGTTGTTGACAGACCATTCGAAATACTCACTAGCAATGATATGATGGAGGAGATATTAAAGAACCTAAAAGACCTTCAAAAGAAGATGACTAGAAGGGAGTAGTAGCCAACTCTAGTATCAGTCCCAATTTCATCTACCCCTTCAAATTCTTTCAGAATGGGGAACTCTCAGGGAGTCGAAGTGCCTGTTGAAGAGAAGAAAAAAAGAGAAGATCGAGTTTCCTAGCCTTCTTATTCAGAACCAGAGTAGAGTATGGATGAAGTTCAGAAGATGAAAGTACGGGAAGATCATAAAGCCTCGAAAAAAAAAGATCCGAAGCCAGAAAGGCAACTTGGATTTAAGTTTATTCTTGACATTGACTTAAAGAAGATTGAGGAGAAGGGCTATTATGCTTGTATACTATTGAGGATCTTCTAGTATTCTTGGAAACTAAAAATTAAGAGATGTCATATGTCTTACACATTAGTTCTCTAGCGATGAATTGCAAAATTGCTTGTTTCATGCTTCAAAAGAATTTGGGTGCTAAGGATTCTCACCAAAAAGTATTATTTCCTGACATATTTCAGCAAAAAGATTTGGGTGTACAACAAAATTTATGTTTACCAGGGTATTTTCATCAAGGGGTGAAAATTGCAGGTTGTAGCAAAGAAGCCAGAGTACAGTGACAATATAGGACAATTGACAATAAGGTTAAATTACCTTTGGATAGTGTTCATGATTTTCCAAAGTTTACATCATTTATGAAGATGGATATGGATAAGATTGGAGTCACAAGATGGTCTAATGATCAACCAGCCAAAGATGATCTGGATGCTATGATGATCTACGACAAGCCACTAGATGCAGAGATAATCTACAAAGACATAGCTACCTTGATTTGTCCATATGATTGAGGATGCTGTGATAACCTATGTCAACTGACCTATTTGTCATATTACTTAGATGATTACCCATATGATCCTAGTGTGAATAATGTTACAAGTGGTAAACTAGTTGGCACATACCAGAGGATGTGCAGGTTTTGTGGGGGCAAATGTCGTGATGCTACGCGTCTACCACTGCAAACTTGAGGGCGGAGTTTTGTGCCAGGATTTTGAACTCTTTAGTTAGCATCATTATGAGTTTATTTTTCATTGTGTGTTATTTTTGTGTTTGCATTTGCATGACACACAAGCACATATAGTTAGGCTAGGCAAACATTCTTCAATGCATTCATAATTTTTTATGTTGAGCATCGCTCGATTGATTGGATAGCATGGATTCTAATTTGCAAATTGCACGCGTGATTGGGCACAAAGTTCTTTTTCAAAACATATTCTCGATAGGGCACATTGCATGGAAAAATAGGTAACTCTTTTGAAGGCTCAAGGATCCAAGGAAAAGACCATGTTGTTTTTGGACTTTGCTTGTGTGTTAGCCCTTTGGAGAGGTTAAACTCTTCGTACTCAAAGAGCTTGTAAGATACTTTGACTAGCTTCACCAATGGGAAAACACTTTCTTTCAATGTAATTGTTAAGAAACCAGTGTGCTTGGAATTGTTGATTTTGAAGAACATCAAAAGATGTTGTGGAAAACATTGAGTTTTTTATCAGATTGGAATAGCAGATTCAATAAGAGCTTTATTTGCCTCTCAAATTGTGTGTCAAGATAATAACCACTCTTGCAACATAAGTGCTAGACAGCCAAATCAGATGACTTATTGGTAGAGGAGGTCGGGTTTTTGATCAAATAAAGAAGGTTTCGCAGCTCTGACTTGTGTCATGCCTAACACAAATCTTTCTCCATGTTCCTTCTCCATTAATGATCTAATGCAACTATGTGGGACTCCTGCCCTTGTAAGAAAAACATTGTATGATATTTCATCAACGTTTTAAGAAAATCCTCATGATACCGTGCATAGACCTCTAATGAATACTCAGTATGCCTCACTTTCTAGTGGCCACCTACATCATTCTACATATTCGTCAGGGGGCTCTACGATGGGTCACTATGGCCGTAGTGGTTCTAGGGATGTATATCCCATACATTCTAGTTGATCCAATGGTGTTGCGAAAGGAGAGCTTCTGATTTATATGATGTGTCCTACAAAAATTGGAATAATTATTGGAAGGGGTGACAATGTGGTTTGTAGATGATGAATGACAAAGCTTTTGTTCGGAATCTAGCAGCTTGCGAGACCTTGGGCTCACTCCAAAGACAAATCATATGACTTGTGAAAGTATGTTGTGCTGAATTTGGAGGTAATGGGAAGAAATAAGATCTCGATGTAAAATAATAAAAATTGAACCCTTCAATTCAAAAAAAAAGAGGATGATAGTATTGTTAAAATTGGCAAACGTATGGCAGCACGTTGACATAAACTTTGATGTTAATCAGAGAATGTTTTTCTACAGTCAAACAAAAGAACGAGGACGATATTTTCAGCAATGTTTTTTTTGAAGATTTTTTTCTCGTTGACACCTTATCAAAAGAAGGAGATCGATATTCTGGTTTAAATCTTTTCCTTAAGCTTTATAAATATGAAAGACTGCAACGGGACGAAGGGGAGGGACAAGAACGACGATGAAGGTGGTGAGGAATCGACGGCTAACAAAAGGAGGGCACGACGGTGGCGAAGAAGGACACCGAAGCATTGGCAACTATTGCTGTGACAGGACACCGAAGGGAGAGACAACAACGATGAAAAGACAAAGACGAAAAACTGTTTCATTATCCTATCTCGCCACCTCGAATTGAATGGAGAGGACGACGATTCTAGCATGGCACTACGACAGAAGAAGGGGAGGGAAATTTTGTTACTTCTCATGGGAAACTGCAGATGTTTATGACTCGCATTGGGTCGCCTCTACTCTATAGCAGCTTAAATGATGAGAAATCGAAGTGCACGAAAGAAGTATAATATGGAGTAGCACTTGTCATCTGCGGATATTGAAGTGGTCATTTGAAGATAACAATGTTGAGCACTCGACATCAACTTATCATAGGGAGGCCTGCGTGACCCGGGGCGGTGGGGGAGTTCATCTGACTCATCAACAGTTAGCTATCACTCTAAGTGGCCTGCTTCTTGCCTTCCCTTCACAATCTAGGAGTGCTTTGGCTGCGACACCAAGACCTCGTTAACTGGAATTGCAAGTCAGAATCATTGGCCAATCCATCAGCGGCACTTGACATCCACCATGGGGACAGGCCGTAGCCATAAGCGGGATCAACGTAGATGGCCCTATAAAAGTCAACGATGTTGGCTTGGAACTGAGGTCGGAATATGTACGAGCAGAATACATGCACGTGGATCTGTTGGAGTTGAAGGGCTTCTCGCAACTAAGCGGCTCGTCAGAAGAATATGACAAATTGTAGAAGGAGATAATGGTGTAATTCATGTGTATAAAGAGCTTTTGGAGAGAAGCGAGCTCTTAGAAATGCTGCGGCCATTAATCTCGTCCAATCGGTGGAGCTGGATTAGTATTAAAAATTTTTAACAAACTTTTTGATCACCACTTTGCAAGTTGTCGTGCTGAGCGTCGGGCGCCCCAAATTTTGAGAATTTGAAAAGCTTAACTAATATCTCTTTCTCTTCCCTACTCATTGGATTAATCCCAAAAATCCTCATCACCGGATACAAAATCATATTCCTTGTGGATCATCTGAAACTCATACATAGCAACTAACCAAACAATATATAAAGGTGTAGTTGATGATGAGCATTCTATCTAGCCTTGGAGAATGGAATGAGGTGATAAACCTGGTGCAATATTCAAACCTTTAATGGTTTGGGTGATGGAACCTTATTACTTGAAAGTACCATATCAACAATGACAAATACACTTCTAATTTGCTTCTCTTTTCATGATGGTCTATTGTGTCCGGACTTCAAAGATCTCTTGTGATTGGAATCATTGAACTTCTTCTAGGCTATCCTTTGCATGCTTCAAATCAAGAAATCTATGTATGAGTACTTGTGAATTCTTTGTCAATATATGTAGTCAATCAAATAAGAAACCCATGGATTCTTTTCTTTTGGCTCCATGTATTTACCTTGAGTTGAGTGCTCTTCATCATCCTTTGCTTCCATCTCGCAAAGCGACCCTGCGACGGTGAGGAACTTTCAAGAACCCTCCGTGTGAATTCCAAGCGACACGTGGTTAACGTGACATGAAAGCGTCACTTCTGATCGTCGAGATGCGAGACGCTTTGAATACTCCACCCACCTCATCATCGAGTGTTTCTTCTTTTTTGACCAATGAGATGAAGACTTTATTGCAAACTCTTTCTTTGGCTATTATGACGCATAATCAATAGATGCAGTTATGTATGCAACAACAACAATAGCTACATAAACAACAATTGGATCAACAACGAATGCTGCATCAAGAACAAGAGCATACGCATGGTGCAACGAAGCAATTGAATGGAAAGGAGAGGTCCACGATTCTAGCATGGCACAACTTCAAAAGAAGGGAAGGGAAATTTCATTCCTTCTCATGGGAAGTTGCAGATATTTATGACTTGTATAAGGTCACTTCTGTTCTACAACAGCTTAAAGGAGGAGAAATTGAAGCGCACAAAAGTCATATAATATGGAGTAGCACTTGTCATCTACGGATATTGAAGTGGTCATCTGAAGATTTTTGAGTACTCGACGTCAACTTATCATAGGGAGGCCTACGTGATCTCAGGTGGTGGGGAGTACATCCAACACGTCAGCAGCTAGCTATCACTTTGAGGGGCGTGCTTCTCGCCTTGCCTTTGCAATCCAAAAGGACTACAAGTCAGGAAGGAGTGCTTTGACTGTGACAGCAAGACTTGGTCAACTGGAATTGCAAGTCGGAATTATTGGCCAATCAATCACCGCCGCTTGACATCCACCATGGGGATTGGCCATAGCCATAAGCGAGATCAGTGCAGATGGGCCTATAGAAGACAACGATGTTGTCTTGGAACTGAGGTCGAAATAAGTACCAGCAGAATACATGCACATGGATTTGTTCGAGTTGAAGGGCTTCTCGCAACCAATCGGCTCGTCAAAAGAATATGACAAATTGCAGCAGGAGATAATGGTGTAATTCATGTGTATAAGGACCTTTTCGAGAGAAAGGAGCTCTGCAGTTGATGATGAGTATTATGTATAGCCTTGGATAATGAAATGAGGTGATAAACCTATCACAATATTCAAACCTTTAATGGTTTGGGTGATGGAATCTTATTACTTCAAAGTAGCATATCAACAATAACAAATACACTTCCAATTTGCTTCTCTTTTCATGATGGTCTCTTGTGTCCAAACTTTGAAGATTTCTTGTGATTGGAATTATTAAACTTCTTCTAGGCTATCCTTTGCATGCTTCAAATCAAGAAATCTATGTATGAGTACTTGTGAATTCTTTGTCAATATATGTAATCGATCGAATAAGAAACCCATGGATTATTTTTCTCCATGTATTTACCTTGAGTTGAGTGCTCTTCATCATCCTTTGCTTCCATCTCGCAAAGTGTCCTTCGGGCGAGCGATTTTCAAGAATCCCCCTGTGCAAATTCTGAGCAACACTTGCTGAACCCGACGTGAAAGCATCACTTCTGATCATCGAGATGGGAGACTTTTCGAATACTCCACCCACCTCATTATCGAGTGCTTCTTCTTTTTTGACTGATGAGATGAAGAATTTATTGCAAACTCTTTCTTCGGCTATTATGATGCAGAATTAGTAGATGCACTTATTTATGCAGCAACAATAGCTACATCAACAACAATTGGATCAACAATGAATGTTGCATCAAGAACAAGTGCATACGCATGGTGCAACAAAAGTGATTGAGGCTGTGGTAAGTGAGCGTAAATTATTTGATGGCCACAATGTTTCAGCCTATCTTAAATCTTTTAAAAGCCCAATGCGCTTCTTTGGACTTCCTACCAACTGGAGCAACTATTTCCTATGGCTTGTCATGCTTGCTTTGCCGGTCAGAGTGACTAATTTATTTATGCAAGATTCAAACTGGAATGTCTTCAAGAAGGGGCTCAAAGATAAATATTTTCCTGGAGGATTACGGTATTGCTACGCGAAAGACACTTAGAGAATGGGTCTATCATCCTAACATCCGAGTTATTGCGCAATTTTGAAGAATGTTAGAACCAATTGGATGCACTTCAGCAAAGAGCCCTAAACTCAGACAATGTGGAGTTATTATTGTAAGTGACTGATCCTACACTTCACAATGAGTAGGGAGAGATTTTGGAAGACCATACACAGCCTATGGGATTGAAGACTGATTGGCATGAGGCTGTTGATGTGGCTTCCACATTGACGAAGAGGCGGAGATGGAAGGCTCGCTCTTGCAGGACAGTATGCAAACAACTCTAGTGATGGCTTCTCCTACCTCGACTTTTCCTACTTCTCATGTTGCACTATCCACTACTTCTTCTATTTCTCATCCTGTGTCTATGCCTACTTCTATGTCCATGCCTATGCCTATTCTTGTTACGGTTGACAGACCATCTGAAATACCGACTCTCAATGATATGATGGAGGAGATATTAAAGAACCTAAAAGACCTTCAAAACAAGATAATTAGAAGACTACAGCAGCCAGCTCTAGTATCATTCCCAATTTCATCTACCCTTGCAAATTCTTTCAGATTGGTGAACTCTCAAGGAGTCAAAGTGCTTGTTAAGGAGAAGAAAAAAAGAGAAGATTGAGTTTCCCAGCCTTCTTATTCAGAACCAGGTAGAGTATGGATGAAGTTCAGAAGATGTAAGTACCTGAATATCAGAAAGCCTTGAAAACCAAAGATTCGAAGACAGAAAGACAACATACATTTAAGCTGCTTCCCGACATTGACTTGAAGAAGATTGAGGACAATAATTCTAATGAAAAGATTACTGATGATGGGCTATTGTGCTTGGATACTATTGAGAATCTTCCAGCATTGTTGAAAATTGAAAATCAAGAGATGTCATACCTCTTACAGGTCAATTCTCTGACAATGAATTATGAAATTGTTGGTTTTATGCTTCAAAAGAATTTGGGTGCTGAGGATTCCTAGAAAAAAGTATTGTTTGTTGACATATTTCAACAAAAAGATTTGGGTGTTGTTGTTTATACACAACAAATTTTATGTTTATCAAGGTATTTTCATCAAGGGGTGAAAATTGTAGGTTGTAGCAAAGAAGCCAGAGTACAATGAAAATATAAGACAATTGCGAAACAATAAGGTTAAATGACCTTTGGATAGTGTTGATAATTTTCCAAATCTTACACCATTTATGAAGGTGGATATGGAGAAGATTGGAGTTAGGAGATGGTTTGATGATCAACCAAGATGATGGATGCTATGATGATCTACAACAAGCCACTAGATGTAGAGATGATCTATGAAGATATACCTACCTTGATTTGTCCATATGTTCCAAGAGGATGTTGTGATAACCTATGTCAACTTACCTATTTGTCATATTAACCAGATGATTATCCATATGATCCTGGTGGGAATAATAATGTAAGTGGTAAACAAGTTGGCACATGCCAAAGGATGTGCAGGTTTGGAGGGGGCATATGCCGTGACGATGCACGTCTACCACTCCAAACATAAGGGTTGAGTCTTCTACCAAGATTTTGAACTCTTCAGCAGTCAGCATCATTATGAATTTATTTTTCGTTTGTTTTGTATTTCTTTTGTGTTTGCATTTACATGACACACGAGCACATGTAGTTAGGCTACACACAAAATTTTCAATGCATTCAAAAAAATTTGTGTAGAGCATCACTCAATTGATTGCATAGCATGGATTCTAATTTGCAAACCACACGAGTGATTGGGCACGAAGTTCTTTTTCAAAATATATTCTCGATAGGGCACATTGCATGGAAAAATAGGTAACTCTTTTGAAGGCTCAAGGATCCAAGGAAAAGATCATCTTGGTTTTGGACTTTGCTTGTGTATTAGAGCTTTGGAGAGGCTGAACTCTTGGTACTCAAAGAGCTTGTAAGATACTTTGACTAGCTTCATTAATGGGAACATACTTTGTTTCAATATAATTGTCAATAAAACGATGTGCTTGGAATTGTTGATTTTGAAAAACATGAAAAGAGGTTGTGGAAAACATTGAGTTGTTTATCAGATTGGAACAGCTGATTCAATAAGAGCTTTATTTTTCTCTCAAATTGTGTGTTAAGATACTGACCACTCTCACAATATAAGTGCTAAACATCCAAATCAGATGACTTATTGGTAGAGGAGGTCGGGTTATTGATTGAATAAGGAAGGTTATTGCATCACAGAATTGTGTGATGCCAAAAGAAAATCTTTCTCGGTGTGCCTTATCCATCAATGATCTAATGCAATTGTGTGGGACTCCTTCCCTTGTAAGAAAAACATTGTATGATATTTCATCAATGTTCTAAGACAATCCTCATAATAGGGCGCATAGGCCTCCAATGAACACTCAGTATGCCTCACTTTCTAGTGGCCACCTATATCATTCTACTTATTCATCAGGTGGCTCTATGATGGGTCACTATGGCCCTAGTGGTTCTTGGAATGTAAATCCCATACATTCTAGTTGATCTGAAGCTATTGCTAAAGGAGAGCTTATGATTTGTATGATGTGTCCTACAAAAATTGACATACTTATTGGAAGGGGTGACAATGTAGTTTGTAGATGATGAATGACAAAGCTCTTGTTCGGAATCTAGCAGCTTGCGGGCCCATGGGCTCAACAACATGCATTTGTAGTGATAAAAATCATATGACCGTTGTGAAAGTATGCTGTGCCAAATTTACAGGCAATGGGAAGAAATAAGATCTCGATGTGAAATACAAAAGATTGAACCCTTCAATTCAGAGAAAAAGAGGATGCTGGTATTGTTAAAATTGGCAAATGTATGGTGGCACGTTGACATAAACTCTAATGTCAATCGGAGAATGTTTTTCTATGCTCAAACAAAAGGAGGACAATATTTTTAAGAATGTTTTCTTTGAAGTTTTTTTTTTTTGTTGACTGCTTATCAAAGTAAGCAGATTGATATTCTAGTTTTAAGGTTTTTCTTAAGCTTTATAAATATGAAAGAATGCAACAGGACGAAGGGGGGGACAATAACAACGACACAGATGGTGAGGAATCAACGACTAAGTGAAGGAGGGAATGATGGAGTTGAAGAAGGACGAGGATGGGGATGAGCAAAAGATTGCATCGAAGCATCGGTGACTCCTGCTGTGATAGAAGGACATCAAAGGGAGAGACAACAAGGGTGACGAGAGAAGAGCGAAGTCGACGACAACAAAAGAGGAGGATGAAAAGACGAAGATGAAAAACCGTTTCAATATCCTATCTGGCCACCTCAAATGGAAAGGAGAGGATGACGATTCCAGCATGGCACGATGACAAAAGAAGGGCAGGGAAATTTCGTTCCTTATCATGGGAAGCTACAGACATTTATGACTCACATAGGGTTGCCTTTGTTCTGCAGTAGCTTAAAGGAGTAGAAACCAAAGTGCACGAAAGTCGTATAATATGGAGTAGCACTTGTCATCTGCGGATATTGAAATGGTCATCTGAAGATTGTTGAGCACTCAATGTCAACTTATCATAGGGAGGCCTACAAGACCCATGGTGGTGGGGAGTTCATCCAACTCGTCAGCAGTTAGCTATCACTTTGAGTGGCCTGCTTCTTACCTTGCCTTCACAATCCAGAAGGACTACAAGCCGGGAAGGAGCCCTTTGGTTGCGACAGCAAGACCTGGTCAACTGAAACTGCAAGTCGGAATTATTGGCCAATCGATCAATGCCCCTTGATTTCCACCATGGGGACCGGTCGTAGCCATAAGCGGGATCAGCGTAGATGGCCCTACAGAACTCAACAATGCTAGCTTGGAATTGAGGTCGGAATATGTACCTATAGAATACATGCACATGAATCTGTTCGAGTTCAAGGGCTTCTCACAACTAAGAAGTTTCTCATAAGAATATGCAAATAGCAGAAGGAGACAATGGTATAATTCATGTCTATAAAGAGCTTTTTGAGAGAAAGGAGCTCTGGCTATGCCCATTATTCTTGTCTAGTCGATGGAGCTGCATTAGTTTTGAAAATATTTGTTGCAGGTTTGGCACACCTTTGGAAATTATCTCTGATCGGGGTCCTAGTTTTAGGGCCAACCTAGTAGGGGAGCTAATGGAAAGGCTAAAAATCAAGCACAGGCATTCTACTCCCTACTACCCACAGTGTAATGGTTTGGTCGAAAAAGTGAATGGGCTGATTTGTAAGATAATTACCAAGCAAGTACACATGCACCCCAAGAACTGGGAAAAAAAATTGAGTGCAGCTCTTTGGGCCTACAGGACTTCATTCAGAATCTCACTTGGCTATACTCCATTTCACCTCGTCTATGGTGGCCAAGAGGTTTTGCTTCCTATAGAGGTGAAACTGGCCAATTTGCATGTTTTAGTAGCCAGTCGAGAGAAGAATTAAACTTGTGTTCAAGTAGGAAGGGCCATTCATGGTCATAAGGAGATATCCAAATGGTAGCTATAAGCTAGGTGACATGGATGGGAAGGTTCACAAGACAAGGGTAAATGGATAGTGAGACTGAAGCCTTATTTTCAAAGAAATATGAATACTTTGGAGCAGTCATTCAATGAAGAGCCACAAATGAGGGGGTGCAGTCCTCCTTGCTCTATTAGACCATCATTAGCAAGCTAGAGGCATGAATGCCTCTAGCCTAAGGGGAGGGCTAATGATCTAGGTTTTTTACAACCTGGATTACTACCACAAAATTTAGCCAAAACCCCTATCAAGAGCTTACCATATCACTTTGGGTTTACTCTTCGAGCACTAGGTATGCTACATTGCTTCTCGATTATGATAACTCTAGTAAATTGGGAGAACAAGTTCTTAGGAGGCATGTCAATGTAAAGCGTAAAAGGGATGGTTATCTTAGTGAAGATGGAAATGGATTACACCTAGGAGTTGAGTGAGTGCATAGATTTTTCAAAGGACTAGCCTCCAACTACACATGGGTTCCGCCTGCATCACTAAGATTTGGAATCTATCACCATCATTAGAGGACATCTCACCCAAGCACACAAGTCAATATCCACATCATGGTGTCATTTGGATCTTACACAAAAGCTTACAAGCATGGACCCCTTCTGTCACATGCTTATATGTATTTATATATATATGAGGGACTAAAGTCAAAGCAGCTTTTGGAAGCGATTTTTTATAATCTCAATAACCCAAGAAAAAGTGAATTTCAAGAAAATTCTTGCGTTGCCTGATCGGTTTCGACATGGTCTACAAAGTTGCAGAAGAAACATTTTTTAAATTCTTCATAGATTTGAAGTTACGAAGGCGCAAACTGCTGGCTACATGCAATTTTCTTCTCTCTTTCACCACACCAACTTTCCACTCTATCCTTCTTGTAAATATAATATAATAATGTGCTTTGGGCACCCATCTCTTGTAATCTAGCTCCTTTTCTCTATTTTGTCTACCACCACCCTTGGCTTCTTGCATGATGACCAAGGTGGAGACTTGTCCCATCCATTATTCTCTATATTTTCAAAGATGCCATACATCATGTAGGATTATGTTAATCAAGAAGATTAGCTTAATCTAATCCCTCATGGAGGCGATATAAAGAGCCCATGGAGAATGGAGAGAAAAAAAAGGACAATGACAAGCACATGAGTGCACTCTAAAATACCCTCATGCTAGTCCATCTCTTTGAGGTAAGCTATGAGTAAGTTCTTTTATTATGTAGAATAATGGCAAACTTCCTCTACCTCTTCTCCTCTTGTCTCCCTCTCTTCTCATCTTCTCATTCCATAAATATATAATGGAAAGCTTCCTTTACCTCCTCTCCTCTTGTCTCCCTCCCCTCTCATCTCTCTCTCTCATATTCTAATAGGGTGTCTAGTACATATAGTCTCTCTTGTAAATTTGTGTCTTGGTTCTTTTAATTCTCTTTGAGAAAAGGGATGTCCTAGCCCATCCTCCCTTTGGCTAGGTGGTGCCCCTCTTTAGTTCTCTTAGTGAGGATTGGAGGTTGGATGGGTAAGAGGCAACCCGTTCATCATTTCAGCCCTCAACATGCTTGCTTTATGCAAGATAAATGCAATCTTAGATGTGAGTCATTTGATGCATACGTAAGCAAGTTGATATAGATGCACTTGTAAGGTTTTATAGCTCATAAAATGTTTATATTTAGCCTACTACAAGGGTATCCGATGACAAAAGTTATCTATTATAGATTATTAAATTGACCAATGTATTTGTTAAGTAATAAGTATGCATATACTAATATAGTAATATGCAAGTGTGTAACAATGAAACATAAAACATCCAAATGGTGTAAAATGAGTGTAAGAAGCTTGGAAGAATAGTGGTTTAGTGTGAAAATAATAGTAATACCATGTCACACTGACATAGGTATAAAAGGAGGGGACATGTAATTTTTCTCATATTTTTGGACACATTAATACATTACTGTCCTTCTCCTCATTACCTTGCTCTCAACTTCAATGGATTCTTAGTTCTTTTTGTCTTTCTCTCTCCTATTCTAGTATTTCTCTCTCCTTATCAGTCTCTTTCTCTCACTTTTGCACTCCATCTCTCTCTTCTGCAGTCTTCTCTCTACTCTTTCTCTCTCTTTAGTTCATTTCTCGACAACTGGTATTAGAGCATTGGTCTTCGATCTATTTTTTTCTTCTATTTCATTCTAAATTTTCACCATAAAAACCAAATTTAGACAAGTACTACATGTACTAGACATGGAGAGTGAGTATAGTAGCTTGCAAGACATCCCCAGTTAGATGAAGATTATATTTGGAGATCTTTAAGGACATATATGGTGGTTGAAGGCTAAAATAGCAAGTCATCATCAAATTTTCATGCAATATTGAGATAACTTGGTCAATTGGAAGTTAACCAGGCTTAGAATGGAAATAAACTTTGGTTCCTTTTCAAGTGGAGTTTCTCTCTCTCTCTCTCTCTCTCTCCCAGGATTTTGATGGAAGATTCAATGGTGGTTGCCAAGAATTCCATCAAAATTTCTCTCCAGTGACATTTTTTTCCAGTCAAACCATGGGGCAAATATTCTTTATCTCCTGTACATCAAATAGAGCACCTATGATAGGCACTTGATGCAGAGATTAGACTAAGTAGCAACCCGAAAATTGTGCCAAAAAATGTGCTAATCTTTTTGCTCTTACTTCACACTTCTCTTGCTTCTAATCTCTTCAAGATTAGTTGAGAAATCCTAGTACACTCACTTGGGAACATCTGTAGCAAGTTCCAACAAGATTTGAACCCTTGTATTCCTTCCCTTTGCTAAAAACCCTAAAACACAATAGGGCAGCCATTGCCATAGACCTAGGAGCTTAAATTTCTTCAATCTTGGGGCCTTCTGGATCTCCAAAGATTCTTTACCATCATTTTGAAGTTAAATGGACTCCAAGATTGAAGACATTGCAATGATTTCAGCCTATTAAGGACCTTGAAGCTCATATTGAAGGGTCTTTTCTTCGAGAGGCTTGAATATTTGATATTCAAATGTTCAAGCAAGCCCGAGGTATTGATTCTTCACGGATTCAACTATATTGGAGCGTATATGGTCTGATCTTATGGATCTTTCAAGCTTTATGATGGATTCATGGTGGATTATGGAGGACTTTTCTATTATTTGGATTGAAGCTAACATCAATCATCCTCTTCAAGCTTAATCAAGGTATTCCATTTGCTTAATCTCTAAAATTTCTCAATAATCCACTTGCTTTAGCTTTTCCACTTGTTGATAAGAGATTATTGGTCAATTAATTCTCTGAATTGATCAATAGATTAGAGATTAGTGCTCTTTCTATTAATTAGAGCTTATTACATTGAGTTTGAGGATTCATTTCAATCTTGTTCTAACATATATATTATTTACAATGTTTTGATATATAACCTTGACTTGATTAGCTGATTTCCTTTACCAAAGATTAAAATATTATAAAGGGTAAGTACAAGAAATCAGTGAGTCCTTGAATTGCATTGGTAAGACCCTCTTTCCATCCATTTTGTCAAAATTTCCATCCTATTGCATTTCATGAAAAGGACTCGATGGATATTTTAGTAATCATCTCATGCTGATTGATTAGAGTAGTATACTATTGCCATGTTGATATTCCCACTAGGGAAAAAGGTTGATGCCAGGGGAGATAGTGAGACAAAAGAGAGATGACCGTCTCTCACTATTAAAGATCCCAAAGGGTTGTAGCCAACTGACGTGGGGGGAACTTTGCCCACCTCTTAATGATCAAGAGCACGTGTAGGGAGTCCATCTTGCTATTTTATCCCTCACATAGGTATAGTGAGTGGATAATTGCAGATTGAAGCACTTTTCAAGACTCAAGTACCTTCAAAAGCAAAATAAGGAATTTATAAGACACTACAGGGTATATATAGCTCTTTATAGGAACCAATTTCATTGGTGAAATATAGGTGTGAGTACTATAGGGTGCCACACAGATCCTATTCAACCTCCTACAATGTTTGGTAGCCATTTGAGGGACCACCATTTTTACTCTTACAGGTGAAAATAGGATATGTACAGGTTGAAAGAAGGTGCAAGCCGGGACAATTTAGACTCAGAGAGATTGAATTGTAGATTTTTTTGTCCTAAACCTATTATGACTTGCTATAGCTCATCTTAAAGAGGGAATCCTTGTCTTTGTTTTGAATTAAAAAATTTGTGAATAAGATTTTCCTAGATCAAGTTATATCCAATTTTGTGACAGGGGATACTACAAGATTGCACTACTATGGCACAATGTAAATGCAAGAATAAGGCCCAGGATGAGTATGCATAATAAATCACAGATTCCATGTTGGATAATAAACCTCAAGAGGGCCCTGAAGAGCCTTAAGTGCATGGGGAAATTAGTGCACGCAATAATACCATGTGTGAACATGAGAATAGGCATGCCCAACGTCATATGGAGCTATTATCAAGAGCGGGGCAGATAGTATTGTCTACTAGTCAAAACAAAGTCTTCCATTGGAAAATTGATTGATTCCATTATCAAAATAAAGGCTTACATTGACAGGTTAGTAGAATCTAATACTCAAATAATGGTTCAATTCCCCCAAAGGATGCGAATGCAAATGGGAACCACAGAAGCTAAGGAGAAAGCTCATTCAAACATCGAACCCTTAGTCCCACTTTAGCCACCTAACCAAAATGGTCAAGTTCATGGCAAATAGCCAATATGAAGTAGGTAAGACTTCACAAAGACATGATGACTATTTGTGCAGTTTGAATGGTGCTAATTCCCAAGATTTTGGGCTAAATACCCAACTTCCTAGAGGTTCTCTACAAACAAAAGGTTTCGTACTTGTTCTCAGCCACCTATTGGGAGAGTTCCATTTATTTTGGGGGTTCCATAACTAATAATCATGACCAATCTATTTTGGGACAACAACCCTTTCATGAAAGAGAGCTGTAAGATAATATCATTTTGGCAAAGTAAAATGGTCATTCATCTTCATCATCCGATCTATAGGAATGGATTTCCAAATTAGAATCTTACTTTGATATATTCCCTACAAGTGACTATTCGGGCCATTTAAATGGTGCTAATTCCCGAGCTTTTGGGTTGAATATCCAACTTCCTAGAGGTTATCTACCAATGGGACGGTTTCATACTGGTTCTCAGCCCCATATTATTTTGGGAGTTCCATACCTAAGACTTATGGCAAGTCTATTTTGGGGCAACAGCCCTTTCATGAAAGATATTAAAAGATAAGATCATTTTAGCAAAGAACAATGGTCAATCATCTTCACCATTTGATCTAGAGAAATGGATTTCCAAATTGGAATCTTACTTTGATATATTCCCTAGAACTGATGATATGAAGATTCATTTTGCTTCCTTGTATTTGGAGGGATTTGCACATATTTGGTGGAGATACATTAAGAAGGAGAACATACTTGTAGAGAATTGGGATGCATTCAAGACACTTATGGCTAAGGTCTTTGTCTCTCCTCTTGGAAAAGAGAAATTGGTATGGTGATGGTATGGATTAGAGCAAAAAGCCTAAGTGTACAAGAGTATACCAACCAATTCCTTAATCTTACTATATATGTAGAGAGCATTGGCAATGAAGCTAAACTCCACAAGTACATGTATGGTTTAGAGCCATCCTTATTAGCTAATGCTATGGCACAAAACCATACCACTCTTCTCAATGCTATTGAGCTTGCGAAGCGCTATGGAAGGAAATATATAATGTAGTCCCCATTTTAGCCTAGTTATGGACACCAAGGACAACTTAAGAGTGCCGACTTATCCATCATTCAATGCTTCAAGACCTCAAAGCAATTTTAGGGAAGCAAACAATCCAAGAGTAGATTTAAAACAAGGGGAGATTGAGTCTAAATCTATTTTAGCCAATATGAATCCAAAGTCTATTCATATGGACCTCTATAAAGAAAGAAATGAAAAAGGCTTATGCTTCACATGTGGGGAAAAGTATACAGCTAATCATGCTACTAATTGTATATGCAAAAATGCAAAAGAAAACATTCATAGTATGTTAGTCTTTGAGGATTTGAAAGATGACATTGATGAGGCCAATGCAATTGTTCCTACTAGTGAAAATGATGATATTGAGAATAAAGTTGGGGAAGAACATTTTTATGATCGGGCCCACTCTTTACCTTTTGATTGAGGTGGGAGTGTTCCTTTTGACCTAGGAGGGATCTATGATGAGCCACTTGCTGCCACTAGTTTCATTTCCATGGATGCTTGCACAAGTTTAAAATCCCTAATACACTTTGTATGAAGGATAACATTCATGGGATGGATTTGTTCATCCTAATAGATAGTGGCAGTACACACAGTTATGTGAATAAGTCCATTAAACCTGAATTGTCTTCCCACTGACTTACAACAACCCATAAGAGTTCAAGTGGCCAATGGTGAAGAAATAATAAGCATTCAAATACGCCTATAAGTTTCTTTACAGCTGGCTGAAATTTATGAAGCAAAAGTAAATCTGATAACCTTGGAAATGCGACCCATAGATATTAAACTAGGTTGTGATTAGTCGATGACATTAAGCAAAGTCACCATGGATTTCTCACAGTTATATATGG
Source organism: Lygodium microphyllum (assembly GCF_053477565.2). NCBI lineage: Eukaryota > Viridiplantae > Streptophyta > Polypodiopsida > Schizaeales > Lygodiaceae > Lygodium > Lygodium microphyllum. Next base: position 5,552,746 of record NW_028229514.1, on the reverse strand, counting down.
ATTTTTGTCAAAATGAGCGGGATCTAGGACATGGCAGTGAGCTATGGTGGATGGAAGAAGAAGAATGAACTCATGATGATAGAGAGAAAGGCACTGTTTGTTACACAAGTGAATTAGGTTCCAATATTGAGACTTGGGATCATAAACACAATCTTGTGTATGACTGAAATGACAAGACACTTAACTTAAAGTACAAAGCATCATGACATTGTATTCATTCTATATGAAAAGTGGTAGTCAAGTACAATGCTTTATAGTTGTTGGATGGGTAGCAATCTTCCCTCTCTGTGCATATGGGATTACTGCAACCTGCATGTCCTAAGCCCAAACTACCTCATACAAAGAGGCTATACTAGGTGTGATTGCAAATATCTCAACAAGTTTATCTTTGATGGATAGCTCATCCATTTACAGGTAATTCCTAGTAAATTAGATTTTTAGCTTATCACCATTCAGCAACTCAAAAAGGAGTACAAGATGCCCTCATAGATTTTTGTTTTGCACTTGAATCCATAGGTTGAAGATCAGTCCACAAATTCAACAAGTCATCTAGCCTTGAAAGCTCTTCTTGAGGAGTATAAGGATTTGTTTGAGGTGCCTACTTCATTGCCTCCCAAGAGAGTAGTAGATCACTCCATTAATTTGGAGCCCGACTCAAAGCCAATTAATAAGCCACCCTATAGATTGTCCAAGTGTGAGCATTAAGAAGTAGCCAAGAAAAATAATGATCTTCTTGAAATGGGATTCATTGAATCTAGTTCTTTACCCTATGCATCTCCGGTCTTGTTAGTTAAAAAGAAAGATGGATCTTTCAAGATGTGTATTGATTACATGGATCCTCAGGGAAGTTACTCATGAATATATGTGTATATCAAGTGGGTTCAAAATAAGGTATTTTTAAAATACTATTTTTATACATTTTCTTACATACAAAAGGATGTAATATAAATGGGTCATTTAGAGATTGAATAGAAAAGGGTTAGATTTTATTCATGGAAAATTCACAGATAAGGATATAAATAAATAGGCCTTGAATGCACACGATGTGGAGGATATACATATAGTAACTTCCTCAAGCATGGATATTAACATGATCACAATGAAGAATAGGTATCCTATATTAGGAATTGATGATTTTTTTCATGAGCTCAAGGGGACTAGATTCTTTACAAAGATTGGCTTGAGGTCAAGGTATCAGTAGATCTGTATGCGAGAGGGTGATGAAATCAAGATGCTCTTTTTCTTGCCATCAGGCATCAACAACAGAATAACTTCTGTGTGCTGAATGTCATGTTGGGTGTCATCCCCAATACACACATAACCATGTGAAACTATGACCATCTCATCAAACCATTCTCCATGGGGTGTCATATGATTTGAAGCCCCTGAATCAATGTACCATGTCTCATCTTTGTTCTGCCTAGATGCATTCTTAGGCACATGCTGCATAGCAAACAACCTGTCACCCTGATCATCAGAAACTCCGCTATGTGAAGTATAATTTCTATCCTATCTACCCTTGGATTTCATGTAAGCCTACTTCTTATGAAAATATTTGGCTATATTCCCATAGCTACTGCAATAATGAAAGTTCTTGTCTCTATTTGATTGATCATTCGAATGGCATGAACTGGATCCACCATCTCTACTATGGGGTTATCTTCCCTTGCCTCTAAAGCCACTAGATTGACACTAGTCCTATGTATTTTTGCCATGCTAGGCATTTTGTTGATATTGTCTATAAGTGTTTTGAGTGTCTCCTCAACCTCAAAAAGAGCCACGGCCTCTACCGCCTCTACCATGCTAGCTAGTGTAAAGAACACTATCTCCGCTTTGAGACGTACTAGAACTTGTATTCAGCCCAAGCTTAACTTCCTCATGCAGCAGCAAAGCAATCAAATCATCCTAGTTAAGGGATTTAGCTCTCACAAAAATAGACATATCAAATCTTTATACTCTTTGCCAAGTCCATTCAATGTCATTGTAATCATATCATCCTCAGACACTGAAGATCCAATGGTGGCAAGCTGATCCGCTATATTCTTGATCTCTGTGGTGTAGGCCTGAATGCTTCTGCCATTCCTAGACATGTTATTGAATTGTTCCTTTAGCTAAATCTTTCTTGCATGTGTTACATTTTCATAATTCTTCATGAGTATGTCCCATGCATCCTTTGGGAAACTACATCCAGTAATCTGTAAAGTCATAACATGTGATATACATAAGGAAAATCAATGTAACACCTTGCATGCTCTCTCAGTTCATAGCTTATGAGCCCTTTTCTAATCATTTTTTGGATTCCTTTCAGGCATTTCAGGTTCAGCCTCATCACCTGTACATAAGTCCCAATAATCTCTGCCAACCAAGAAATTCTTCATGCGAAACTTCCATAAAGAAAAATTTTTGTTGTCCAGATTTTCTCCCACAATTTGAATGATATTGTTAGTGCCTTGAACATTTTCCATAGTTGCAGCTTAGGTATTCAATGATGTATACAACCTGTAAGTATCTGACTCCTTTTCCTACAGTTCAGGACCAGTTTCTTGCTATTCATGACAGTTTCCTGCAATTCAAGACAGTTTAATTAACAACGTGCTTGCTATAAATTGCATTCTAACAATGAAAAAACACAGTCAACTGAGCATAAACCAAGCTCAAATCAATTCAAAACATTCTACGGTGGTTGCAAAACATCTCAACAACAAACTATGTCCATACAAGTATCAACGTTTGTACTATATGCAAGTAGCAGTACCAAATACAGTCAGCACACTACTATAACCAGAAGTATTTTCTTTGTTAAAACAAGAGTATTCAAACCTCAAAAAAAGCCCCAAAACATCTCATTCAATTGTCACTCTATCCAAGAGTTGATACATGTCCAACCGGTTAGAATATATTGCATGTATGTCAAGTGAAGATTATAGGTATCCTTCCTATAGACAATTACCCGTCGTCAATACCCTAGTATAATTAGCACAAAATCAGTCCATACTTTGGAATTTTAGTACTCACAATATCCCAAAAATCATCTACCACTCAAGTGGTATGATCCAAGCATTTGTCAGTAGCAAATAAGCATCACAGATACTTCAACCCTGTAGGTATATTGTTTCCAAATTCAGGACAACAACTAGTTCACTGTTTCTACCTTGCAAATAAGCTCCAAAACTGAGCATTTAACACTCCAATATCATGCTCAAGTTCATGATAATAAGGGCATATACATTGCTAGGATGAAAGCCACCAGTGTCCTGGAATCACCTGTTGTTTACTGTAGTAAAGACCAGTCTACACAAGTCTATGCTGAATATCTTAAAATCTGTGAGGAATTTGAAAAAACTTTATTCTACAAAGTTGTAGACCACATCAAAATGGTCAAGTTGGTGGTCCGTTTCTCCAAAAACCATTTCAGTAGCAAGATATAGCTTCTGCCAAAAAATGGACTGCAAGCAAAGTCTCCTTTGATGATGTTTTCTTCAGATCTGATGTCTTGATGTCAAATAGCCACTACCAAGCCTCCATGTTTCAAGTGTTCAAGCTTTGATACCATGTTAGAAGAGAGAAATAGAGACAAAGTGGAGCAGAAGATGAGCCTCACCTCATTGTTGTTCTTCCTGCATTATTCTTCCATCATACACACTAAAAGAGACTTACACACATAAGTATGACTAAGTAAGACTAACTATGGTTAAGTCACTGATTACATTGTCTTATTGAATGTCACACATGTGTGCAGGTGTATCCAGCTAGTGTCAATCACACACATAAAGATAGACTGACTGAAGAGTAATGGAAGCTTGATATTCTAATACACTACACATAATATGCACAATAATAACCAAAGCAACCTTTTTTTATTGTGTGTTCAATAATACATACAATTCGCAACCTTTTTGCAAATAAACCTTTTGCTTTTCTTCTTGAAAAATACCTCATAACTTTTAGATTTTAAATCTATGCACCAGAGAACGGTTGATAGAGCCAAAATTACAATATGCCTTGAAATTGTTATTCTTCACAACTCTATAAAGCTAAAATGGGACTTGAAATAACCTCAAATGGCCAAAAATGCAGGGGCTTAGTCCTAAGGGGCTAGTCTTTTAAAATATACATCATTCTACTTGTTCACCAAATCTCATAGAGTGATTTGGGAATTTCTCTTTGACTTATTTTCTATGCCTCCATAGATACTATCCAAATAAAAGAGAGAGAGAATGAGAGCTTCTTACTAATTGCTTGCTTGCTTGAATCCTTGCACCTTGTCATTCACTTAAAAATTTAAAACAAACCTATCTCAATGGTGCATCTCTACTGATACCATGTTATGAATCATGTGATAAGGAGACTTGGTTGACATTTTTACTAAGGTTGCACACCTTATTTCAGTAAAGACAAACTATAAAGCCTCAGACATTGCAAGATTGTTTATCAAGGAGATATTCAATCTACATGGTTTACCCAGAAGAATCATTAGTGATCGTGATTCTCTCTTCACATCACACTTCTGGAGAGCTATCTTTGAAGCTATTGGGACTCAACTCTGCATTAGCACCGCATACCATCCCCAAACGGATGGCCAAACAGAGCAAGTAAATCAAGTCATGGAGGATGTGCTGAGGGCATACTGCTGTTGTGAGCCAAAGGGGTGGATTCAATACTTGCCTTTGGTTGAATTTGCCTACAATGCTTCTTACCAACAAAGCATTCAGATGACCCCTTTCCAAGCATTATATGGTCATGACTACAGAAGTCCCCTAAACTTTTCTGATCCAACCCTAAGGGTTGAAGCTTCAAGGCAAATGTTGGAAGAGATGGATGACCAAATAAAGTCAATAAGACAAGACATACAATCGGCAAAGGATAGACAGAAGGCATACGCGGATTTGAAGCATCAAGAAAGAGTCTTCGAAGAAGGAGACATGGTCTTCATTCGCGTACGCCCTAAAAAGAGTTCTCTATCCTTAGGGAATTGCAAGAAGCTAAGTCCAAGGTATTGTGGGCCATACAAGATCCTCAAATGCCTAGGATCTAATGCTTATAAACTGCAACTCCCTGAGAACCTAAAAGTTCATAATGTATTCCATATCAGCCTATTGAAAAAGTATGTACCTAATCCTAACCATGTACTTGAGACCAACAAGTTGTAATGCCTAGTCAAGGAGTCCTTGAACTAAGGCCTGATAGGATCTTAGATGTTAAGGAGAGATAATTAAGATCCAGAACCCTGAGAGAATGCCTTGTCTAGTGGAAAGATTATCTCGAAGAGGATGCTACTTGGATAAATGAAAGCACTCTCAACCACCAATATCCCCATTTTATCTCGAGATGAGGACATCTCGATTCCACTAAGGGGGAGAGAATCTAACTATCTTGTTGCTCTATCAACATTGATGGCTAATGCTCATTTATTTCCACCATCTAGATTATCATGTCATGTCTAGTTACTACTTATCGCCATCATATTTAGCATTATGCCACCATTTGCAGTAGTCCACTTACTACCTATCGTCTTCATATTTAGATTAATGACACCATTTGTAGCAAGTAAATATCTCCAAACTATTGTTATATATCATTCACATCTTATGGAGTGCCTATGAGTGCTCATTCCTACCTTTGCACTCTTAATGAAGCTCTGAGATAGTGAATCTATTGGAAAAATGTTTGTTATATTTAATCTTGCAAAGTCATAACGTTAAAGCAAAGCAATATATGCATATATTTGTAACGTTCGCGTAAACATATTTTTTTAAAAGGATAATATAATTTTTTTAATATTCCCCTCCCCAGCCGATTGATGTGCTGGAAGGGGAGGGGAATAGCAAGGAAGTGGAAGCTCCTCGCTGGGAGTTCGCTGGTGTAGGAGGCCATGCCTCTCGCCATGTCGAGAGGGAGGATTCCCCCCCCTTAGCTATTTAAGCTGGGGATGATGAGACAATGGAAAAGGGGTTGTTGCCATAAGAAAAAGGGCAGGCTAAGGGTATAGTGTGGAGGCGTCGCTGCTGAACAAGAGGGGGAGGGAATCCTGAGACTACAGTGGTCTGAGAGGAGAGAGGTGTCGTCACCCTGTTGCGCCGAGCTAGAGGCAGAGGGTGGTCATGGAGAGGGAGGAGCCAGCCCTGCTGGCCGCTGGACAATAGACACGCCAGCGGCCACCCTGATCCACCGTGAAAATCCGTTGCGGCCACCTCCTGGCCGTTGCATCACGATTGGGGAGTTAACTTTCCCCCCACGTGTCGTTTCCCTGAAGCTTGGAAGCTTCCAAAAAGGGGGGCCATCTTAGCCCCCATTCCCCTTGCCCTTTATGAGACCCTCTTTTTACCACCCCCCCCCCCCCCCCCCCCCCCCGGGTTTTAAACCCCTTAAGCCTTCTTTCACCCTCCCCCCCCCCCCCGATTTTTAAAACCCCTTAAGCCCCTTTCACCCCCCCTTTCTTGTGCCTTTTCAAAAACCCTTCCATACCTCCCGTGACTTAACCTTTAAACCCTTTCCGTGGCATATTGAAAACCCCCATGTGTAAAATCCCGTATCTCCCTTCCCTTGTGACATATTGAAGACCCCCTCATGTTTAAAGCTCATAAGGTTTCTTTTTTCCTTAGCCTTCCCATGTTTCCCATGGGTTTTAAAAACCGCGTGCTTTATAAAATTCCTTAAGCCTTTCTCTTGGACTTAGGGATTACTCCTCATTTCTCCTATGGTTAAAACCCTTAGCCATTTCTTACCCTTTTCAAAATACCCTTGGGACTTTGATTTTTTTCCCCTACTCGAAAAAGAGAAGAAAAGTATTGAGGTGCAAGGGAGCAACGGTGGAATTCCAAAAAGGAGGGTAAAGCTGCTTCTACGTTCAAAGGACTACAATTGCGATGCCTCCTAAAAAAGTCCAAGGCGCAGCAATGGGAGGGTCATCTCCCAGTATCCATGTGTGTGGATATCTCACCCCAAACCCAAGTTTTCCTTTCTAAATTATTATTCGATATTGTTGTAATTCAATCTTGCAAGGTTAATTGTTAGAAATAGGATATATTTTCGTCCTAGTGGTTCACGTCGAAGGAACTTAGTCATCAATACTTTTAATGGAACATGCAAATTAAAGAAAGTATAAACACATTCCTAGCAAATAGCTTTATGCATTGAAATAAATTATAAGCTAGATTATTATCCATTGAAATAGTATACTTCCATTAAACCTAGAAGTATAAACTGCATCTCGTCTTATTAATCCATATCCTCTTTGCAATGAATCATCATGGAAGGTGCAAGCATGAAATGATTCTTACGATGCATAAAATCTAGGAAAATATCATTTATCAATAGCATAAATTATCAAGTAAAAGGTTGCTTGTTTAGCATGAATTTTGTTCGCAAAGTGTAGGAAAATTATTTGGAATTAACCTAACCTCAAATTGATAAAGTTTAGGATTGAAAAATCAATTTACACATAGATAACAAATCATATGGAAGTAATCTCGAAAGTATCTTCTAGAGTTAACCAAATTGATATAAACTTAAAAATACCTATGCTGCAAAATATTAGTTGGGAATGAGTTAAATTCCACGAAACGCCTATACCTTAAATACTTGCCCACATTCCCTAAATGTAGGGTCAGTAAATTGTAATCGTAAAAGGAACTAGGGTTTGCCACAGAGATTCTTACAAAAATAAAGCTAGGAAACCCTAGGTCTAACGACGTCAGCTTAAAGAACCTGAAACTAATTGTTTCGTGACTCCATTATCGCATAGTACAATGCGGCACTTGCGTAGCAAGTATGGAGTCATATGGTCTTGTGATTGAATTACAAAAAGAAAGGCCAAATTCTTGCAACGAGGATGGAGGATCCTTACGCAAGTTATCTTGCAAGAGGATGAATACTTTGGTATCCTTCTTGAGTAATGAAGATTAATTAGAAAGTAAAGACCAAAAATTGAAGTACCCAATGAACTTAAGATTTGACCAAGTTAGGTTAATAGGGTACACCCTAACCCAGGATACATGAAATCTTGCCAAGTTGCAAGTCATCCCGGATCGAGTGCTGGAAGCATTCGAAAGGAAGGATTCATTCCTTAGCAGTTTGCCAACAACAAAAACGGTCAATGGAAATGCTTGTGCTTGCTATAGATTTTAGAGTACTGTTTGGCTTGTTTGATCAATAAATTAAAAGATAAATGGATATCTATACTTCAGGTTGAAGTCCTGAAGGGAGAAGCAGCTTCAGTTACCTCCGATTGCTTGCCTGACCCTAACCAAGGGGGTTGCTGACCGTGCCGGGAATGTGGACCGAACCCGCTGTGAGAGGTCTCTCCGTTGAGCGTTACTTGGAGCAGGAGGACGCTTGGGTGCCAGGGGGACTCTGGCCATAAATCCCTCGCCTTCCGGGTCCTACACAAGAGGCTAACGTGACTCGGGATTGGATCTCGAGGCCCACATACTAGTCTATGGGCGGAAACTTGGAATAGTGATCCTTGTGGATTGCAGGATAGCCTTCGGGCAGATTGTGGATAAGCCTACGGCCTGGACTCTTTGTATTTCAAAGATAAATATCATGACATGTTAATAAGGAACTTGTGTGATATTATTTTTCTATGTCAAGTGATAAGATTACGTGAAGGAACCAGTGCCTAACGGGTTAATTAAAGAAGTTGGTTGTTACATGTCCAACTAATGTGTTAGATAATTAAATAACTAAAACAACCCGAGGAAAGTGCGGAGGATGGGCCATAGGTCCGACTACGGATGGGTGGTCTCGGTTGGCCAGGAACTTTTCTCATATCATGAGGAACAGCGGGATGATCGTCAAAGGACACGAATAACAAAAGCGTTGACCTAGAGTTATGTTTTAACCCGATTTATGCTGTTTTAGGGGAACGGAATGGGACTAGGCCTTATGGCAGAGAGGTTGAGATTTGCATCCCTCTCGTTTCCCATTCTCCTTGAACGAAGTGTAGCGTGAATCCGCTTTGGACCTGGCGTTTCTACGTAAAGTAGTTCGCTTGGGTCCGATGCTAGTTGCTGTTAGGAAATGACCAATCAGGAAAACCCTAATTCAGGTCGATCCTAAGTGGGAACGGCCGGAATACTTCCGCTACGTAGCAGACGCGGAAAGCCCTAGATCGCAAACCTCGTAACATTCCATGGGAGTGCCGGGCGGAGCTTTCTAGACATCCTTTTCGATGGACTGCTAAGACGTGTCTTGGATGATACTAGTGGACACGTTACATACCCAGCAAGTAGTGTCTCCAAAGCTTGAGAGCATGGATGACAGCTAACAACTCCAGATCATGGGTAGCATAATTCTTCTCATGGCTCTTCAGTTTCCTTAAAGAATATGCTATAGGATGACCTTCTTGCATAAGCACACATCCTAAGACAAGTATGCTAGCATCAGTTATTACTTCAAACCCCTTACCAAGATCCGAAATTTTTAGGATAGGTACTGATACTAAACTTTGCTTTAGTTTCTCAAAGCTAGATTGTTCAGCAATTGACCATACAATCGATGTTTGCTTCTTCAGTAGATCCGTCAGAGGCGCTGCAATCACGGCATAGTTTTTGATATAGACCTTGTACCATCCTGTGAATCCAAGAAAACTACGTATTTCTTTAACAATAGTTGGTGTTGGCCACTCTAGAACGTCTCTGACCTTGGCCGAATCTACCAAAATTCCTTTCACTGATACAATGAATCCTAGATATTCAATCTGTCGCTTGAAGAATGCACACTTCTTCTTTTTGGCATAAAGCTTTTGTGCCCTCATTGTCTCAACGACAATGCGGAGGTTGGGTTCATGATCTTCTTCCTATTTGGAGTAGACTAAGGTATCGTCAAAGAAGACGAGTACGAAGTCATCAAGTTATGGCCTAAAGATATCCTACATTAACCTATTGAAGGTGGCAAGTGCATTCGTCAGCTCGAATGATATGACCAGGAACTCAAAATGCCCATATCTTGTGCTGAGTGCCATCTTTGGGATATCTTCTTCCTTGATCCTTATCTGATAGTATCCAAACCTGAGATCAATCTTGGAGAAGATCTTCGAACCCTAAATACAGTCAAGAAGTTCATCTATTCTTGGAATAGGATATTTGTTCTTAATGGTTGATTGATTCAACCCTCTATAATCAATACATAGCAGAAGTGTTCCATCCTTTTTCTTCTTGAACAGCACTAGAGCTCCCCATGGCAAACTGCTAGGACGAATGTAGCCTTGATCTAACAGTTGCTTGAGTTGCTCCTTTAGCTCAATCGCTTCTGAAATGGACATTCTATATGGTCTCTTTGCAATTGGCGCAGCTTCTGACGCTAGCTTGATTTCATGATCAACTTCCCTTTGAGGCGGTAGTTTTGTCAATTCTTCAGGAAATACATCTGCATACTCCTTTATCCATGAAGGTTCTTCACTAGACTCCTAATTTTGATCTAGCTTATTAAGCTTAATCAAATAGACAGGTAGCCCCTTTCTAACTCCTTTTATTATCCGAGATGCTTTGGCCAGTTGAATTTTTGGCTTCCCAGCCTCTCCTTGAGTTGTGACCAGTTTTCCTTTAGAGTTTCGAAAGGAAACTTGGCCATTTCCACAGTGAATGTGGGCATCATTAGGTTTAAGACAATCCATTCCAAGCAAACACTCATGGATACCTAGGTTCATAACCCTGAATCTGACCGAAGTCAATTTTCCTCCCAGTAGGAATTCCACCTTAGCAGTTTGCCTGGTACAAGTGACCTCACGACCATTTGCTAATTCCATAAGCAAGGTAGGTGCATCTTTTGTGGCTATTCCTAATCTTTTTGCACAAACTGGTGAAATAAAGGAATGTGTACTGCCACAATCAATCAAGATTTTTAAGCCTTTACCTTGATAATCCGATGGTGTCTGAATCACCAAAAATTGGCGATTCGGGCCTTTCTTGTGAAGAGCGGCATGGACTGTTTCCCTCTCAAAGTCTGCTTCCATGGTCGGGTCTTCTTCATTGCATATACTTGTTCTGCTTAACCTTTCGACCGCCGACATGAAGGGTTGCGTTTGTGAGAGCTTCCACAAAGATGAATAGCTTCACGATCTTTAAGTCCTCTAGCCACTTGATTCTCTTCAAGTTGGTTCAAAGGTATGCAAATCGGTGGGCAGCTATGTAATAAATTCTTGAATCACCTGTCCATCTCCGTTCCACGTACAGAGGTGAAGGATTCTAGATGTGGTCTAGGATATTCATCATATCGATCCTCCGTTGATAATCCGAGGCACGCATCGTGGTCATAAACGTGACCTGGAACACCAAGAATCTGTTTCATGCTTCGCGACTCTCCAAGTCAGCATTGATAAGTAACTAAGGAAATGTTCTTAACGACAACATTTGCTCTACTTCTCTTCATTAAGTTTTCTTGTAAATTAGTTACTCATTGGTTCGCTCTGATACCAACTGTAACGTGTCCACCTACTTACTTGCATGACACATCTTAGCAGCCCATCGGGAAGAGAATCTAGAAAGTGCCGCCCGGCACTCCCACGGAATGTCATGGGGTTTGTGATCTAGGTCCTCCCGAGTCTGCCACGAAGCGGAAGCATTCCGATCGTTCCCACTTAGGACTGACCTGAATCGGGGTTTTCCTAGTTGTCAATTTCCTAGAACAATAGCTAGCGTCGAACCCTAGGCGAACTACTTTACGCAGAAATGTCACGGTCGAAGCAAATTCATGCTGCACTTGGTTCAAGGAGAATGGGAAATGAGAGGGATGCAAGCTCGACCTCTCTGCCCGTAAGGCATAGTCCCATTCCGTTCCCCTAAAATAGCATAAATCGGGACTCTAACTTCCTAGATTCTAGGTCATCATTTCCTTGTTGTCAATTTCTTTGAGAAAAGTTCCTGGCCAACCTGGACCACCCATCCGTAGGACGGACCCATGGCCACATCCATCGTACGTTCCTCAGGGTTACTTTAGTTATCTAATTACCTATCACATTTAATTTGACACGCAAAAATAGCTTCCTTAATTAGCCTTTTAGTCACTGGTTCCTTCACGTAATCTTAGCACTAACATAAAAAAACAATGTCAAGCAAGTTCCTTTTCAACAATTGATCTTACTTATCTTTGGAATACATCATATAATCCAGCCCGAAGGCTAATCCATAATCCGCCCGAAGGCAATCCATAATCCGCCCGAAGGCAATCCAACAATCCTCAGGGATTACTAATCCAAGTTTCTGCCCATAGACTAGTATGCAGGCCTTGAGATCCAATCCCGAGTCACGTCGACCTCTTGTGCAGGACCCGGAGGCAAGGGATTTATGGCCAAAGCCCTCCTAGAACCCAAGCGTCCTCTTTCTCCAAGAAGCACTCACGGAGAGACCTCTCGCGGCGAGTTTGGTCCACATTCCCGGCGCGACTAACAACCCCCTTGGTTAGGGTCAGGCAAACAGTCGGGGGTAAATGATGCTGCCTCTCCCTCTAGGCCTTTAACCTGAAGCATTAATTATGTTTCCATCTTTAGTTCATTGAGCAAAGAAGTACAAACAATGCTCCTAACTGTACAAACACAATCAATCCAGTGGTCGTTTACTTGGTCACGTTTACTTGGCCAACTGCTAAGGAGTGAATCCTTCTCTCCGAATGCGTCCAGCATTCGATCCGAGATCAATTGTGACTTGGCAAGATCCCCAAGGGTTTGTTTGTTTACCCTTTATCCTTGGGTTAGGGTTTATCCCCTATTAATCCAAATTAACCAACACCTTAGGTTCCTTAAGTTAAGACAGTAAATCCTGGGCAACTTCGTCGCTCTAACTTGATTTGTCAATTGCTCGTTACCCTAACTTGGCAACTCAGTAGTAGGATGACTACTCATCCTCTTGCAAATTAAGCTTGTACTTGGAACCTACCAACCTTGTTCCAAGGAGTGGCAAATCTATCACAAAGCCATGCGACGTTGCAACTTGTTGCACAAGTGTCGCGCCTAACTCGTGGGATCATTTCTCCCATCAAATGGCATTTCTTGGTCAAGAAATATGTTTGGTCAAGATGTACGGTTTGGGAGTCCTCTTGACCCAACCCAACCCTAACCTTACTAGGTCACAACGCTTGGCCTTAGGGCTTCTAAACTTAATTGGAAGTCTAGTATTAGCTCATTTGATCCTTAGGGTAAAAATCGTAGATCGTTATTGTATGGGTGTCCAATTAACCCAAACATTCCATGAATGTGGGTAGGACCTTTGGGTTCGAAAGTCTCGACTTGGCGTCCCAAGTGCGATACTAGGCATAATTTTTAACGTGCTAAACCCTACGTAGAACTTTGAAGTGTTCATTGTACCAACTAGTTATGCTTTTACGAATCCCTTGAGGGCTATGCCATTACAAGCGATTTACCTAAAGCGATCTAATTGTCTTGCGACGAGAATGATCTTCGCTTAGAAGAGATGCAAATAACTAAATTCAAGATACAACATTCCATGCAAGTATGCGAATCATAGACTTTTACTTCTATGCAATTATAAGGTTTGCAATGACCATTTATTTTCCTTGCCTAATCTATAATGATAGAAAATTTACGGCTAACTCATATAAAAACCTACGTTGAGTTTCAACATGAATTATATCTATAACCCTTTTGTCTGATGCATTGAATTCGTGATTCAATATGAAATGCATCTTTTTCCAAAACAACTTCAATAAAGAAGTTCATGCATGATGAATGTCATAAGACTATTATTGACTTAATCCTTTCAGTGGCACTTAACCTGACTTAAAAATGCAAGCACCCTCGCATGCAACAGGTAAGTTCATGGTTTCCTTATCATGCAATGCAATTCTTTGGACAATATTCTAACGAATGTTAACGATTATTTCTTGCGAATCATATCTAGGACATCATTGCCTAGATGCATTATGTGCTTATTCTTTCATGCGAGGTAGACAAGGATGCATTTAAAAAAAATTTCATCCTTTTAGCCTATGCAATATGCAATTGGGATTGTCACTTTGGAAATGCAAGCAAAGAGCAACATGCAACTAAATCTTGTAAGACGAATGAGTAATTTGTATTCATAACTTCCTCAAGAAATTTAAATGTGCCCAATGCATTCCGTTTATGCTGAATTAAACTCCTAAGAACCTGGGTATGATGACTCGCAGCGATGTCCACGTGTAAACTTGGGTTCAAGGCTCCCACGTGTGCACCTTGCATCTTTGGCTTTGGAGACATCGTTGATGTAGTGGACTTGGACTCCGCAATTTGTCCTCACCTTTATGTGATCTCCGAACTCCCTCCAAGCTTTGGCAACTCATCCTCAAAAACCTACCTACTTCCCCCTCGCGCAAGAATTCATTTTATAGGATGTGGGTTTTAAGAAACCGGGGATAAGCCGTGTGGACAAGGCTTATGGAAGCTTTGTCTTTAGAAGCTTCTTGTCCTCTGTTATAGTAATGTGGCATGGAGAGAGAAGGTAAGATGATGATGAGGATAAGGATGAAGATGATGATAATTGTGATGATGATGACGATGGGGTGGGTAGGCGGTTGCAGTGCGGCAATCGACAACAGCAGGCGGACTTCACAGCGGCAACTTCCTGGTGTGGCGGCGATCTTCACGGAAACCTCCACTCTCTCTCTTCTCTCCCCTCCCTCAAGCCTGGGGAGGGGGTGGTTATATAGGCTAAGGGGGGGGATAGCCACCTCGGTGGCATGATTGCATGCCTTCTCCTCCACATGCTTCTCCACTTAACTCATTCCCTCTCACACTCCTCTCCCCTGCCATGCATCAGCTGAGGGGGAGGGGTTATTAATTTTTTTTTTCCTTAAATTTAATCATTTATCCATTTGCCCCTTTTTCCAAGAAGGGTGTTCTTGTGCGGCTTGCGGGTTTTAGCCTCGGCATTATTTGCACAACATGGTTGGGGTTTATTAACGCACGTGCGGGGAAAGCATTTAACTGTCAACCTTTTACGATGTGGGAGATTACTTTGGGGTGCCTTATTGGGCGGGGTTTATGGTCGACTTAATATTTTGAACAGAAATATTACACAATTTGTGGTGATGGATGGTGAAGAAATTGAGTATCTTGTTGCCCTCTCCATTTCTCTTAGTTCCAGCAGATGCAAATGCCATTTTTAATTATTTTTTGGGATGCAAAAGAAAGGTGCCACCCCCCACACACATTTCATATTTGTGCCCTTTGGATTCTCATTAAGCCTTAAATAAGGCTTACGCTTTAAACACAATAACTGGTTCAAAGTTTTTCATGTTCACACTTTGCAAAGTGGATTTTAACTGATTGGAGGCCCAAGTGGACTCCGATTCAAAATCCGATTGGCTCGCCGGCCTCACAGCATCAAAATCTATAAAGTTGGTCTCTGTCATCCTGAATCTGACCAAAGCCGACTTTCCTCCCAGAAAGAATTCCACCTTAGCAGTTTGCCTAGTACAAGTGACCTCACGACCATTTTCTATTTCCACAAGCAAGGTAGGTGCTTCTATTGTTTGAGGCTATTCCTAATCTTCTTGCACAAGCTGGTGAGATGAAGGAATGCATATCTCTGTCATCCTGAATCTGACCAAAGCCGACTTTCCTCCCAGAAAGAATTCCACCTTAGCAGTTTGCCTAGTACAAGTGACCTCACGACCATTTTCTATTTCCACAAGCAAGGTAGGTGCTTCTATTGTTTGAGGCTATTCCTAATCTTCTTGCACAAGCTGGTGAGATGAAGGAATGCATACTGCCACAATCAATCAAGGTTTTGAAGCCTTTACCTTGATAGTCCGATGGTGTCTGAATCATCGAAAACTGGCGATTCGGGCATTTCTTGTGAAGGGCGGCATGGACTGTTGCCCTCTCAAACTCTGCTTCCATGGTCGGGTCTTCTCCTTTGCACATTTCCCTATTGGCAACACATGTGATTCTTCCTCTGCCCTGGGTGGCGGCTCCTTGCCACCGGCGGTTCCTTGGAAAGGTCCTTAATGTTGTCCTCTACCAAGTTTGGGACATTGCCTTTTGAAATGACCAGGGCTCGTTGCAATGGAAGCAACAGAGGTTGCGGCCATTACCTTGGGTAGAAACAAAGTTATTGGCATTGTTGGTCCTCGCTTTCTTCCTTTGTCCCCAATTTTGACCTTGAGCTCTCTTTGCTTGGGACCTATATACTCCTTTGTTCTGATCATTATAAGACCAAGTTTGAATTATGGGCGCAGCTCAAATGAGTGCGTCCTGAAGATCTATTGGGCGCATTGATTTGAGATGGGTATTTACAGGTGGGTTTAATCCGGCACAAATTTTCGATACTTGTTGTGTCATATCCATTTGTGGCGCATACTTTAGAAGAGAGACGAATTTTGAGTAGTATGTGTCAAGAGTCAGACCCATTTGTTTTAGCTCATAGAACTCATTCATCTTCTGCATGCGGTACACACGTGGTAAGTATCCTCCCTGCACAACTATTTTCAGCTTTTCCCAGATAAGAGACCCTTTCGCGATTCCTTGGTCTCTGCACCATTGCTTCCACCGAAGTCTGGCTTCGCCGGTGAGCTTCAGCTTGGCGAGCATTGCCTGGTTGGCATGTGCAGTACCAACCGCTTCAAAGTAATCTTCCATGGACTCTATCCAAATCTCAACATCATCTTGGGCAGTCCTTCCTTTCCTGTCAAATTCTAGCGGCATGATCAGCTTGAGAAGAAACTTCTTCTCCTGAATCACGGTTGTACTTGGTATAGGGGTCGGACTAGGAACCTGTACCTGGGGTTGTGCCTGGGCATTGAGATTCTTAACGTTAACAACTTGCTAAACGTCTCTTATATTACATATTATGCCCAACTCAACTTTCAGCCAATAAACTTAATCACTTAACTTTTTATCAATACTCATAGACAAGACAATCATTGATAAAAAGAAATCTTATTTCATTCATATGGGCATAGCCCTTTGGGCGTACAATATTTATTGGAATGGTAGAGCAAGTTGATACATTAATTCGGGGAGAATAATGTTGTGTTAAATTTAGCTACGGGAACTAGGTAATAGTACGCATTTGGGTCATGGATCTTCAGGAATCAATAAGTCATCAAAAGATTAGGGTATCCTTTCCTTTGGTACCCATTCTTCTCGTAGTGTCCCAACACCTTGATGCGGCGAGGATTATGCGGGTCACTTCCTCGTACACATATGTTTTCAGCTCAACCTTCTGACCTTTGACATGTAAAGTTGTGTTTACGTGAGCCTCAACAAAAGTGAACAGCTTTACGATCTTCAGGTCCTCCAACAATTTGATTCTCTTTAGGTTGGATCGAAGGAACGCAAACCGGTGGGCAACTATGTAATAGATTCTTGAATCACCCATCCATCTCCGTTCCACGTGTAGAGGCAATGGATTGTAAATGCGGTCTAGGATGTTCATCATATCGATCCTTCATCAATAATCTGAGACATGCATGGCAGTCATAAACATGACCTGGAACACCATGAATCAGCCATGCTTTATAATTCTGCAAGACAACATCGATAAGTAAGGAAATGTTCTTAACAACAACATTTGCTTTACTTCTTCTTAATAAGTTTTCTTTTAAAGACAAATCCTTCGTTGGTTCACTTTGATACCAACTGTAACGTGTCCACATGTTCCCTTTCACGACACATCTTCGCAGTCCATCGGAAAGAGAGTCTAGAAAGCTCCGCCCGGCACTCCCATGGAATGTTATGGGGTTTGCAATCTAGGACTTCTTGCGTCTGCCACGTAGCGGAAGTATTCCGACCATTTCCACTTAGGACCGACCTAAATCAAGGTTTTCCCTAATGGTCACTTTCCTAAACGACAACTAGCGAACTACTTTACGCAAAAACGCCAAGGACGAAGCGGATTCATGCTGCACTTGGTTCAAGGAGAATGGGAAACGAGAGGGATGCAAGGCTCAACCTCTCTGCCCATAAGGCATAGTCCCATTCCATTCCCCTAAAATAGCATAAATCAAAATTCTAGTAACCTAAACCCTAGGTTAGCACCCTTGTTGTTCATTTCCTTCGAGAAGAGCTCCTTGCTGTCCATTTCGATTGAGAAAAGTTTCCGACCAACCCGAACCACCCATTCGTAGGACGGACCCATGGCCACATCCACCGCTCTTTCCTCAGGGTTGTTTTAGTTGTCTAATTACCTACCACATTTAGTTGGACATGCATCAAGAAGCTTCATTAATTAGCCAGTTAAACACTGGTTCTTTCACGTAATCTTAGCACTCGACATAGAAAAACAGTGCCAAATAAGTTCCTTTTCACATGTTGTCTTACTTATCTTTGAAATACATCCATAAAATCCATCCCATAGGCTAATCCATAATCCGCCCAAAGGCTATCCAACAATCCACAAGGGTTACTAATCCAAGATTCCACCCATAGACTGATATACGGGCCTCTAGATCCAATCTGGAGCCATGTTGGCCTCTTATGCAGGGCCCGGAAGGCAAGGGATTTATGGCCAGAGCCCCCCCTAGCACCCAAGCGTCCTCCTGCTCCAAGTAGTGCTCAACGGAGAGACGTCAAGTGGCAGGTTCGGTCCACATTCCTGGCACGGCTATCAACCCCCTTGGTTAGGGTTAGGCAGATAGTTGGGGGTAATTGATGCTGCTTCTCCCTTTAGGCCTTCAACCTGAAGCATTAATTAACTTTCCATATTTTAGTTCTTTGAGCAAACAATGCAAACAGTGCTCCTAAACTATTACAAGCACAATCAATCCAGTGGTCGTTTATTTGGCTAAGTGCTAAGGAGTGAATCCTTCTATTCGATTACATCCAACATTCGATCTGGGATCAATTGCGACTTGGCAAGATCCCCCAAGGGTTTGTTTGTCAACCCTTTTGTCCTTGGGTTAGGGCCATACCCTATTAACCCAACTTAACCAACCTTAGGTTTCGTAAATCAATAGTAAATCCTCGCGACCATGTCGCTCTAACTTGATTGATCATTTTCTTCCAAGCAAATACATAACTTCCCTTAACTTGGCAATTGTCCCCAAGAAAGGTGATGTAATAGGATGATTACTCATCCTCTTGCAAGTTAAACTTGCGCAAGAACCTGCCAACCTCATTCCAAGGAATGGCAAAACTCTCTTGTGATCAAACCACAAGGCCATGCGACGTTGCAACTTGTTGCGCAAGTGTCGCATCTATTCCATGGGATCATTTCACCCGTTGAAGGATGTTTCCTGGTCAAGGAATTATGTTTAGACAAGAAGTAGGGTTTAGGGTGTCTTCTTACCCAACCCAATCCTAATTGCACTAGGCCGACAACGTTCGGTCCTAGGGATTCCAAACTCAAACTGAGTTTTAACATTAAGTCGGTCGATCCTTAGGGTAGAGACCCTAGATTGTTATTTGCATGAGCGTCCAATTGACCCAAACATTCCAACAATGTGGGTAGGACCTTAGGGTTTGAGGATTTTGACTTGGCAACAAGTGCGAAACTAGGCCGAATCCTTAACGTGCTAAACCCTAGTTAGCACTTGGGGTATTTATCGTATCGACTGAACCATGCCTATACGAATCCCTTGCAGGCTAGGTGATTTAGATAATTCAATCTACTTGTCTTACGACAAGGACGAGCCTTTCCTAGAGATGATAAACTTTATTTAAAGGAGAAAAATAGTTGCAAAATGTCACAATACATGTAAACATGTGATTCATTGCTTCTACACATTGCAAGGTTTGCAATAACCCTATCTTTCCTTAGTAAAGTTAAAACGCATGATAATTTGAAGAATAACTTTCCTAGGACCTAGTAGGATTTACATCAAAGAATCATGCCTACAACCCTTTTTCTAAGCTTTAGAATTTCATGCTTTGATAAACCATGCAACCTTTCCTAAATGCAACTCTTGATGAATGAATTTTTTTCGCATGATGAATATGCAACAAGCAACCCTTTCCTAGCTACAATGTAGTTAGTGAAGTTCATGCAAAGTGAATATTGTAGGACTAGTGTTGACTTATTCCATTTTACAAGCAAATGCCACATGCAAGTCCACATAATCATTTCGTGCTCAACTATTTCTTTTCGGATAACATCCTATAGGTGTTAACGACTTTTCCTCATGAATCATTACAAGGAAGATATTGCCTAAAATGCGACATACACTTATTCCTTCCATGTCCAGTCAAAAATGCACTTAACAATTTCATTCCATTGCCCTAAGTAATAGGCGTTTAGACTCATTACTTTGGAAATGCACTAAATTAGCAACATGTAGCCAATCTCCTAAGACGGACAACTCTGGAAATGCAAACGATCCAATTTCATGATATGCACCTATCCTTATCTATCTTTCAAAGAGATAATTTATCGAATATACTTTTATCACTATTACTTGAACTAATGATAAGCGAGAAATGCATTATCCTTATGCTAGGTGAATTTGAAACATGCATAAGTGCTTTAAAGCATTTCTTTATGTGGAAAATAAATTCGTGAAACTTGGGTTTGTGGATCCGCGGTGATGTCCACGTGAATGTTAGGGGAAGAACCTCCCTCAGGTGCGCCTTGCGTCTTCTTGGGGAGGCAATGATAGGTGTGATTACGAACTCCGCAGATTACCCTCGCTTCTACGCGTTCTCCGAACAGCCTCAAGATGTGCCTTCTCCCTTGTACATAGGAGATTCCTTCACCAAAATTCAGATCTTTGAAAACCCGAGAGCTTGTGGGATTGGGGCTTTTGGGAAGGCTTATGGGAAGGAGCTTTATGAGCTCGGTTTTAAAACCGGGAGGGTACACAAGAACAAGGCCAAGAGGCCTTATTTTTTAGAAGCTTCTTAGAGAAGTTTCTAAGAAGCTTCTGACTGATCAGAATCAACATGGAGGACCCAATGATTAGGAAGGGAAAGATTGCTGATGGCGTGGCAGGGGAAAATGGCGGCAGCAGCAGCGTTGTGGGATGGCGTTTCTCAGCCCGGCAGCGTAGCAGTCCCTCCTCCTCTCTCCACGTCATGGCGGCAAGTTGACAGCAGCATTCCTCCTCTTTCCCTCAACCCAAAGCTAAGGGGGGGGGGGTTTATAGCTTTGGGGGGGGGGGGGGGGGGGGGGGGAGGGAAGCCACCACGTGGCTAGTGCATGGCTCTCCCCCCATACACCAACTTCACCACATCGCCTCCTTCTCCCATTCCCTTTCCTCCAATCATGCATCGACTGGGGTAATTAGTAAAAAAACTTTCTTTATTATCATCATTATCCATTTTTCTTCCTTCCAAAAGGGTGTTTCTCCACAGTTATGCAGTCTTGAAGACCCGGGCTTGATTTCACAATGCAGAGGCCTCGTTTTTGCGCATGCGGGGTACGGATTAAACTACCGGTAATTACAATGCGGGAGATAACCTTGCACAGGTTTTACGCGGCATGCAGGGAGTCAGGTTTAGTAATATTTTCGAGCGGGAATATTACACACAGCAAGCTGTCCCTACATAGTCTGCCATGTATCATCTTGCAATAGCCAAGGAAAATCATTCACATAAGTGGATGGTTGCCAAGAAGATTCCTCTATAGGTAAGTTCCTCCACTTGATGAGGTACTCAGTAAGAATACAATTTCTGAGCACTTTTTCTCTCTTTTCAATAATACTTTCAGGTTCATATATAACAAGTCCCGCTTCATCCATTGGTGGCAACTCTTCCAATACTTGCACTTCAGGTCCAACATACTTCTTAAGCTGTGAAACATGAAATACATCATGTATTCTAGTGGAAGAAGGTAGTTGAAGCTTATAATCAAGCTCTCCAACTTTGTCCACTACCAAATAATGTCCATAAAATCTGTGAGCAAGCTTATTGCTCCCACCCTTTAATGAAGCGTAGTGTGTCTTTGGCACTTTAAGAAACACCCAATCTCCAACTTTGAAGTCCAAATGTCTTCTCTTCTCATTTCCATAGGCTTTCATTACTTCTTGTGCTTTCCTTGTGCTGTCCTTGCATTGTCTCATGAGCATTTCCATCCTTTCTAACTCTTCTTTTGCTTGGTAGTTGACATCTTCATGAAACAAAACTAATGGAATTTGGACTTTATACCCATAAAGTGCTTCAAATGGAGACATACCTATGCTCATGTGATGCATGTTGTTATAACAAAATTCAGTAAGGTGGATCCAACGATCCCATAAAGCTTGTGTGTCATGACAGTAATGCCTAATGTACACTTCCACCTGGTGATTGACTCTTTCCATTTGCCCATTAGTTTGGAGGTGATAGGCTGTACTAGGAGTGAGAAAAGTACCCATAGAAGAGGATAGACTTCTCCAAAAGTTGCCCATAAATTTTGTATCTCTATCCGATACTATTCTCATTGGCATACCATGCAGCTTGAACACACCTTCCATAAATTTCTCAGCCACTTGCCTTGCTGAATATTGTATTTTTGTTGGAATAAAGTGGGCTGATTTAGTCAATCTATCAACAACCACATAGATACTATTCCATCCATGACTAGTAGTAGATAATCCCATTATAAAGTCCATGGAAATGTCGGTCCATTTTCCCGTAGGAATAGGTAAAGGCTGAAGGAGTCTGGCTGATAATAAAGTGTAGTCCTTATTTTGTTGGCACTCTAAACAGTTGGATACATGCTCCTTGACGTCCTTCCATAAACCCTTCCAATACAAACTTTTATGGACCTTGTCAAAGGTCTTAAAAAGACCCAAATGTCCAGCCGTTTTGATGAGTGCATCTCATGGAGCCCTTTCAGCTTGAATTTACTGTTAGGAACCAAGTACACTTTATCCTTGAACCATAAGAGTCCATTATGCACTTTGAAATTCGAAAATTCTTCATCATGTCCTTGCTATAATTTCTGTGAAATCTAGACAGCATGCTCATCCAGCACATATTCTTCTTGGATGTCGTTTATCCAATCCTTATAAATTGTAGACACTGTAGATAAACTGCATGCCCACATTCTAGATAACACATTAGTCACAATGTTATTCTTTCCAACCATATATGCTATTTCAAAATCATATGACTGCAAGGTAGCCAGCCATCTCTTTTTCTTGGGAGAAAGGTTGGGCTCTGAGAGAACATACCTCAACACCCTATGATCTCTTTTTACTTTAAAATGTGTTCCATAGAGATAATGATACCATTTCTTGATTGCATGTAGAATAGCAAGCATCTCTTGCTCGTATACATGCATCTCTCTCTCTTTATCATCGAATTTTCTACTCTCAAATGCAATGACACCATGCTCTTGAACCAAAACAGCCCCTAAACCTCTACCACTAGCATCCGCGTAGATGGTAAAAGTCTTGGAAAAATCAGGGCAAACTAGTATTGGTACTGAAACAAGCAATTGCTTCAGCTCATTAAAGCTCTTGTCGGAAATTTCGTCCCAAAAGAAGGCCTCTTTTTTTAACCGATCGGTAAGAGGAGCTGCAACATGAGCATATTTCTTCATAAACCTATGGTAAAAATATGATAATCCAAGAAATCCTCTTAAAGAAGTAGCATTAGTTGGGGTAGGCCATTCTTTGATGCATTGCACCTTCTTAGGATCCACTTTGATTTCATCTTCTCCCACTATATGACCCAAGTATTCAACTTCCTTTGTCATGAATGAACACTTAGTTGTCTTGGAAAATAGTTTGTGCTTCCTCAATATATCGAAGACTTCTTTTACATGGTATGAATGGTCCACTTTTCTCTTGCTATAGATTAAAATGTTATCAAAGAACACCAAAACTATCTGAAATAGCAAGGGCTGAAGTATCTTATTCATAAGAGATTGGAATGTGGCTAGAGCATTGGATAAATCGAAAGGCATAACCATGAATTGATAGAGGCCTCTTTCCGTCCTAAAGGCTATTTTGAACTCATCCCCTTCCTTCATGCATGTTTGATGATACCCCGATCACAAGTCAATCTTGGAGAACACCTTAGCATCCTTCAATTCATCTAGGAGGTCATCTATTCTAGGTATTGGATACCTATTCTTGATATTGACCTTGTTAAGATCGCACTAGTCGATACACATGCAAAAAGAGCCATCTTTCTTCTTTACAAGAAGGACCAGAGAAGCAAAAGGCGATTGGCTTGCCTTGATGGTACCCATTTCTAATAGCTCTTTCACTTGGCACTCTACCTCTTCCCTTTCCACCTTGGAGAGGCAATATGGTGGTTTGTTAATAGGCTTGGTGTTGGGTAGCAAGTCTATAGGATGATCCACTTCTCTTTTGGGAGAAAGAGAAGTAGGTGGTTGACAAATATCATCATAATCCTTCAGCAACTTGCAAAGACATGGATCTATGTCATTGGTAGAAGTAGAGGGTGGTGTTGCTATCCAAAAGAGTTACCAAATTAGCCTTGCCTAGGGAATTTATTATTCCAAGTTCCTTGTGCAAATGGGGTTTTCTATCCATACTGCATACCATGAACTTGTGGCTGGAAATAATGTCCTTGAGGCTGAAAATGAGTGTTACCCATATTGAAAGGTTGTCCATGGTACCCTTGATGTTGTCCATGAATTGGAGTATTAAATGGCGGGTGCTGCCCACTGTTTTGTTAAGGCCAACCATGATTGGATAAAGGACTTGGCCTATTAGGCTAAACTTGAGTATGAGGATCGTGTTGTTGCTGTCCATAGGAGTTTGGGGCTGAATTCACATGCCCTTGTTCATGCCTACCAATATTTAGTTGAGGATAGAATTGTTTATAAAATTGAATGCAACCATGGATGTCCTCTTCATGCCTAGAGATTTCTTGAACCCTATAGTGTGGATCTTGCCCATGTGGCTGAGAATAGACATTTGATTGATGGGGGCTGAGGTTGAAGTGAAGTGGGCTGTATAAAATCTTTAGCCTTTGACAATTCCCCAATCTCAAATTGTCCTACCACCTTTGGAGTAGAGGGTTTGTGTTGGTCTTCATCCAAAGGAGGGTTTGGAACATTAGACCAACTGTAAGCAACATGTTTTCACTAAAGATAGCCACTAACTTGTCAATATCCATCCTCATACCATCAAAACCTGATTTCATCTCTTTAATATCAATTGAGAGTTTTTGTAGGCTGTTAGAGTTCATGGAAGCATGGGATATCTCAACTCCATTCATTGTTTGATTGGTAGAAGAATGAGTGGAACTTACATCAACCTCTTCATTCTCATAATGCCTATGGTATATATCTTCTTGAGGGGTTTCATGTTCATGTTCATGTTGGTATTCTCTCAGCTCTTCATTGATGGTCTCCAAAATAGGATCCTTTTTCTTATTCCTTGCCATGAGTAACTTCATGTCCTTTATATATATCAGAGGAAAAACTCAAATATCTTGAGTTCTAGTGCTCCGAATAATAAGCTCTTTGGCTCTACTTGAAGCTTGAGAAGTTCCCTTTCTAACAAACTATCAAGTGTTGAAAGTAGTTGAATATGAAAAATTCTGTAGACAATTTACTATAGCTATCTGGAAATTCCTACAACCTGTGAATGCTCTATTTCACGGTAGATTCTGTGCCACGGTGGATTCTGTGAGGTTTTACGGTGGATTCCGTAAATTTTTATTACCCGAGCTCATACACAAAGTGGATTCTTTGTGCGAGAAGTTGATGGGGACGCCTATCCTTTTCAGGTGTTTCATTAATTTAGTGTGTACATGGGTGATTCCATAGCGGGTGATTCTGCAAAATACATATTAAATTAATAAACATTTATGAGTTTAGAGTGCGCACTCGTGATAAATTAAGGTTAGGATTGATTTCTAACCAATTGATTTATTTTTGTAGCTGAAGACTGCTAGGTATTCACTTTTGTCGATTTAATTGTATTATTTTACTAACGATTGTGAATGCTTCACTTGATGTGTAGAGATAGTAGCAATGGCAGAGGAAAGCATTGGAGGATAGCGTGTATTCGAGCTATCATCTATATTTTGATGGGCGCATACCTTAGGCATGGCGCCTATATTTTGTCGTGCCTATTTATTAAGGCGTTGGATATTTATTTATTATTTTTGTATGCGCATGGATGCACGATTATGATATTTGTATTTGGACATTGTATTGGGTATGCCTGACTTCTTGGTTGCCCACCCATTAGCTTTATTTCTATTTGGCACTAAAGCAAACTCAAAAGCCAAAAGCGTGCTATTTGGTAATTTGGGCTATTATTTGAGCTTGAAGATGATTAATACATAAAAATACATGCTTTGTGGAGCGCTCACACAAGGCATGGGGGGAGATTGCACCCAATTGGTCTCGTGTTCATGTCATGCATGCTTTCTACATTGAGTTTTGTGTAAAAAGTAGAGTTCTTTTGTTCTTGGGGACCTTCTGACGCTCACTACGCACGCTTACGGCATCTGATCTGTGCATCAGTGGTATCAGAGTGAAGCTGAGATCGAGAGCTTCCAATCGCTACCCATCTTACGCGAAGGTGGAGCTCCTGGAATGATCAAGCTCTACAGTGAGTTTCATTGCAAACGGTTGATACGGGTGGATTCCTAGCGGTCAAGAACCTCTGTCTACAGCCTCTGATCGCGAAGGACCGGCCTTAGGAGGTGGAGGACCACTCCTACATTTCTCTCTCCAAGTCGTTTATTTCATAGTCAATAGATTAGTTCCATATCTTCAAAGTCTAAAAGCTGAATCTTAAAAGCTTGATAAGCTTATTATAAAGCTTAGAGCTCCAAAAATTGGCGATTGGGCAGCAGGGGCATGCTAATGTAGTAAACGGCATAAAAAATGGACCCCCCCTCAAAAATCAACGATAGACAGTTTTACTTCGTAAGATTAAGTCAGATAATCTTTACAAAAGCTTAATCACTAAAGTTCTCCAAGTCTTGTGATTACTGCAAGTCACAAAGGTCAAACAAGTCACAAAAGTCATTACAGACTAATTCCAATTACTCCCATAGGGACTGTTCCTGCGCAGAAGCACAGAACTACAAAATTGTTCCCAAGAAGACTTTGTTTACATACGCAGACTTGCTTAACCAATTTCAGCACACGCAGAAGGTCATATGCAGTTTTTACGAAGACTACAAATCCTGCAACCGCAAAGGACGAAGACCGAAAAAGCCAAACAAAAATCTATAAGCCTTGTATACCCGACTTTGAGCTACGCTCATCCCGCTAATTGGATTTCGAGAGTGTGAGCTCTTTTGGATTATTACGGGATGACATAACAAAATATGGATGATTTAATGGCTGAAGGTGATCTTCCTGAACCTACGATGGAACAAAAATTGGATTTGATTATGATGTAGCTTGATGAAGAACGAAGAGCCCGACAAGCTTTGCAAGGTCAACTGGCCAATTTGCAACGATCTACCACTGACAAATATGGACCACAACCCGAAGATCTTATCCGACGTACCATTGATGCAACACTCAAATCTCAACCCATTCGCAAAGAAACAAAGATAAGTAAAAGAAATTTCAAATTTCATACTTTCAATGGAACTCGAGATGGAAAGGCTGTACTTGCATTTATCAGTCAGTTTAATGACTACTGTCATGAAGAGACATACGCTGAAAAAGACAAAATTAAATGTGTCACTAATCATTTAGTCGATCGAGCATCTCTTTGGTGGACCGTGGTTTGCAAGAGCACTAGTTGTCCCACTACCTGGGAGAGTTTCAAAAAGAAGTTTCTGCAGAATTTTCTTCCTCCTCAATTCCATGAAAAAGCCATAAAGTAATGGGATCTTCTATAGCAAAGAGATCATGAGCCTATTTCCCAATACACTGAACGTTTTTGGAATGTCCTACTGCAACTCCAAATGCTCGAAGATGTATCTAAAGCGACTCACAAATGCAAGTTTATGTCTAGATTACTTGCACATTACTATGCTGAAGTTAATATGTTCAAGCCTACAACCCTTGAAGATGCAATTTCTTTGGCTCATGACATTGAAGACAAGATTCGCGGAAGAGACAAGCATCCACAACAATTTCAAGCAAATGTTAACTATGGTTCCAAGCAATTCAATTCAAATTTTAGAAGATTCAATCAAAGTCGTTTTCCTTCATCATATTTTCATAAGTCTTGGACAAAACCACCTGCTTTGCCATCAAATACCAATAAAAACCCTAAGCTATCCTCACAGCCAAATCCTAATATTCCTAGACTTCCTGCCATTGCCAACAATGTATCTAAAGCCAAACCTATAGTGTGTTACAAATGCCATCAACCTGAACATCTAGCAGCCAATTGCCAATCGAAGAAACCACTTGTCCATATCAATTATCTTGGAGCAATGGAAGAAGAAGAACGTGAGGAAATGCTTGACTTTACGGAAGATGAGGACCACATTGCTACTCCTTCAGACACTTTGCCAGGTATGCTAACTCCACATTCTTTGCTGACAATGAAATGTTTAGTGCATGGAAAAGAAAAGATTATTTTGCATGATAATGGTAGTACATATGATTTTATTTCTGCAAAATTAGTGAAAGAATTGAATCTACAAACTGTTTCTACACATTATCGCATTAACGTAGCATTCTTAGGCACAAGATATAATGGAACACAAGAGGTGCATGACTTAGAAATTAAAATTGGTGAATACATTGAACGAAGGAATTTCCTAGTTGTACCTTTGGAGTCTAGTGATATTATCCTAGGTATGCCTTGGCGTCATCAATATAATCCTGACATAGATTATTCCGCGCATTCAATTAAAATTTATTCTCAAGGAAAACAAATTACATTGTATGGTATACATGCTTCTAATAATTTTCCACTGCTTACTCATACTCAAGCTAAACGTGCATTGCATAAAAGTAGTAAATCTTATTTAATTTGGGTGAATGAACTTCAAGCTAAAGAAAAACATATGCATCCTAGGCATACAAAATTTCTTGCTCAATTTAAAGATTGTTTTGCTGATAATTTACCACCTAGACTATCTCTTTCATGTCCTGAAGATCACAAAATAGATTTAATTCCTGGTACACAACCACCATGTAAAGCACCATATAGGCATAATCAAATTGAACAAAAAGAAATTCAAAATCAAGTAGAAGAATTGCTAAAGAGAGGATTAATTAGACCTAGTAGTTCTCCATTTGGCGCACATGTTTTATTGGTAAAGAAGAATAATAATACTTATCGCATGTGCATTGATTATCGTGCCCTGAATAAGATTACTGTAAAGAATAGATATCCAATTCCTAGGGTAGATGATCTTATGGATAAACTACAAGGTTCTACCATATTTAGTAAGATAGATCCCATCAAGTGAGATTAGATAAATCTGATATATTCAAAACTGCATTTAGAACACAATTTGGACACTATGAATTTCTAGTGATGCCTTTTGGATTAACTAATGCACCTGCTACATTTAGTCGAATGATGAATCACATATTTTTGAAATATCAGCATTGTGTTATAGTATTATTTGATGATATCTTAGTATTCAGTAAAAATGAGAAAGAACATTATGAACATCTCTCTTTAGTTTTCAAGTTGTTGAAAGATAATCAATTATATACTAATCCAGAAAAGAGTGAATTCTTTCAAACAGAAATTGAATATCTAGGTCATATTGTGTCATCAGAAGGTATTAAGGTTGACCCTAAGAATATAGAAGCAATATTAAATTGGCCCATACCTAAAAATGTGCATGAGTTACCTTCTTTTCTAGGTCTTGCTAGTTTTTACAGAAAGTTTGTGCGAAATTTTTCATTACTTACCTTGCCTTTGACTAAACTTTTAAAGAAGGGTATTGTTTATAACTGGACTGATAATCAACAAAAATCTTTTAATTTATTGAAACATGCATTAACCCATGCTCCTGTGTTACAACTACCTGATTTCAATAGAACATTCTTTTTAGTAGTTACTGATGCTAGCGGATCTAGAATAGGAGCTGTACTTATGCAAGATAATCATCCCATAGTCTATTCTAGTTGTAAATTGAAACCATCTGAAATTAAATATTCTACATATGATAAAGAATTGTTAGCTATAGTACAAGACTTACGACAATGGAAACATTACTTAATGGGTTCTGAGTTTATGATTAAGATTGACAAACAAAGTATTAGACATCTCCTTAGTCAACCCCAAATCTCTGACCGACATATCAAATGGGCAGCTTTCATTCAGATTTTTCATCCCCTTATCCAATATCAACTAGGAAAAGAGAATGTAGTAGCTGATGCTTTAAGTAGAAGACTGACCATTCATAATATTTCTCTCATATCATTTGATTCCCTTATCCCTATGAAAGATACTTATCATCAGGATATTACCTTTCATGCTGATTGGAATAAATTAGTTGCAAATAACTGGATTCCTATTGATTCACTATCTTACAATGATGGATTTATGTTTTGTGAAAAGAGATGATGTGTTACAGTTCCATTTAGATCATTTGTTTAGAATGAGATTCATTGTCCTCCATATTAAGGTCATAGAGGTATTATATCTACTTTGTATACATTGACTGAAGATTTTTATTGGCCACATATGGATACTGATGTATCTAACTTTGTTTCTGAATGTTTAGTTTGTCAAAGAGTTAAGAGACATCATGGTAAACAGTATGGTTTACTAATGCCTTTATAAATTCCATCACGACCATGGGAACAGATTTCTATGGATTTTATTACTAGTTTACCTAACACTAAAGCTAACCATGATATGATTTGGACTGTTGTAGACAGGTTTAGTAAACAAGCATATTTTATTCCATGCAAGAAAACTTTAACTGCATCTCAAGCAGCTCAGTTGTTTTTGAAAACTGTGTTTACTAATCGTGGTTTACCAAAAGTTATTATTTCTGATCGTGATTCTAAATTTTGTAATAATTTTTTGATTACTTTGTTTGCTAACTTAGGAACAAAGATTGATTTTTCATCTGCATTTCTTCCTGAAAAAAATGGTCAAACAGAAGCTACTAACAGTACTTTTTTAGATCTTTTACGTGCTTGCACTATTTCTAAACCACACACATGGGATACACACCTACATTTACTTCAGTTTGCATATAACAATACACCACACATAGCTACAAAGAAAGCACCGTTTGAAGTTATTTATGGTTATAGATTACCTACACCTGTTGCATCTTTATCAAATAAAATTCAGAGTGCTGATGATATTGCTAACATGCACGTTACTATTTTTGATGAAGTTAAAAATATGATTGCCAAAGCCCAGCAATCATATACAAAGCAAGCAAATAAGAGAAGACATGCCATGAATTTTAAAGTTCATGACTATGTTTGATTAAGAATAGAAAAACGTAGATGACAAAGTGTAGATAAACACCTAGTTGTGAAATTAGCACCTAGATTCTATGGACCATTCAAGATCATTCACAAAATCAATGACAATGCATTTAAGTTAGAACTACCACCACATTGGAAAATTCAGAACACCTTTCATATTAGTTTATTACGACCCTTTAGAGGCCAATTACCTGTACACCCTGTCTATGAAAACCCACCTTTACTAGATGAAGAGACTGAAATCCTTGAGCCTAGAGCTATTATAGATACTGGTTTTATGACCACTAGAACTGGCCATATATATTCTAGATATTTGGTCAAGTTTAAGAACCATCCTGTTGAAGAGGCCCAATGGATGCACGCTAGAGACTTACATGCTTTCTCCACTCTATTAGCTCCACATTGAGCTAATAGCAATTGAGGACAATTGCTATCCCACCCCGGGGGTATGATACCAAGAGGCATATTTCACGGTGGATTCCGTGAGGTTTTACGGTGCATTCTGTAAATTTTTATTACCAGGGCTCATACACAAAGTGGATTCTTTGTGCGAGAAGTTGATGGGGATGCCTATCGTTTTCAGGGGTTTCGTTAATTTAGTGTGTACATGGGTGATTCCATAGTGGGTGATTCTGCAAAATACATATTCAATTAATAAATGTTTATGAGTTTAGAGTGCGCAATCGTGATAAATTAAGGTTAGGATTGATTTCTAACCAATTGATTTATTTTTGTAGCTGAAGAGTGCTAGGTATTCACTTTTGTCGGTTTAATTGTATTATTTTACTAACGATTGTGAATGCTTCAGTTGATGTGTAGAGATAGCAGTACTGGCAAAGGAAAGCATTGGAGGATAGTGTGTATTTGAGTTATCATCTATATTTTGATGGGCGCATACCTTAGGCATGGCGCCTATATTTTGCCGTGCGTATTTATTAAGGCGTTGAATATTTATTTATTATTTTTGTATGCGCATGGGCGCACGATTATGAGATTTGTATTTGGACATTGTATTGGGTATGCCTGAATTCTTGGGCGCCCACCCATTAGCTTTATTTCTATTTGGCACTAAAGCAAACTCAAAAGCGAAAAGCATGCTATTTTGTAATTTGGGCTATTGTTTGAGCTTGAAGATGATTAATACATAAAAATACATGCTTTGTGGAGCGCTCACACAAGGCATAGGGGGAGATTGCACCCAATTGGTCTCTTGTTCATGTCGTGCATGCTTTCTACATTGAGTTTTGTGCAAAAAGTAGAGTTCTTTTGTTCTTGGGGACCTTCTGACGCTCACTACACGCACTTACGGCATCCGATCTGTGCACCAGTAAATGAGATGAGAATTTGAGGCACTTGGAAATTATTATTTCGGTGAATGAGATTGATTATGCAATGATCAATCACTAATATAGCTCTATGGATTTTCTCATGAAGTGCATTTAATAGAATGGATGGGATTCCTTATCATTTTAATCCCTCTTTCATCAATTGGACTTAGCTCAGCAAGAGAATTTAAAGAGAGATTAAAATTGATTAGAGTACCTCTTAAGATGGCAGAAGAAGAGTGTTGTTGTTGATGAAGGAATCTCCCCAAATACAACTTGACTTCAGCAAAAAGAGCTTGACTTCAGCTTCTATTAATCCAAGAAATCCCCATTTTAGCTTTCCAATGCTAATAATATCCAGCTTCTTGATTAAGAATCTTCATGAAAAGTGCTCCCATTAACCATTGGAACCAAAATTTGATGAAGAAGGCTTCAATAGAGAAACCACTTGAGTTGAAGATGCTGATTATGTTGAGATGGCAAGCTCAACACGTGCGAACATTGATGATGTACCGCATGGCTAGATGGGTCTACACGTCTACACTTAGCACGTTGGTGGTCATTATGATACTCACATGACCACTGACTTATCACTTATTATATTTAATTTGTTACACCTACCTGCAGCTGGCAAAGACATAGCGCCAGTCGATTAGTGTAGTTGGTTATGCACTATTTGACTTAGTAGGCCATTTTCTTTTCTGTTGTATCTTATCTATACTTTGTGTACATTGTATAGTGTGTGAAAGAAGAAGAAAAAATCAGCAAGAAAACGTTTTGGCCTCCATCTCTCTTCTTCTGTTCTTGAGTGAGCTTCCTCTTGTGTATACAGTGTGTGTTTGGCACAGCAGCTCAAGCAAGTCCCCCCACCACTTGATTCTTGATATGGTATCAGAGCCACGCCACTAAGAGAGGCTAATTTTGAAGTCTAAAGTGAAGGAGAAGAAGCAAGGTTCGAGCAAGCAAGTAACGGGTAAGAAGGTCTCTCATTCTTCCACTCTCTCTCTTGGATAGTGCCTGTGGAGGCACCAAAAGCAGAGTCAAGCAAAAATCTCAAATTGCTGTGAGATTTGGTGTGTGAGTAGACCATTGTATATTCTGTAGATAAGCACTTTAGGACTTTTTCACAATCATTTTGGGCGTCTGAGGTCATTTCAGGCCCCATTTTAGAGCCACAAGGTTGCGGACAACAGTTTCAAGGTACACTGTGATTTCGGCTGTATTGACCGAAAGTGGGTGCACAAGTTACAGATTGCAAATCTGTAATTTTTTAGGTGTTTGCAAGAAGCAAACATAAAGTTTATTTGCAAACAGGTTGCAGATTACATGTACTGTTGAGCAATCAGTGAAAAAGGTTGATTGGTATATTAATGTGCACCTGTTGTGGAAGATTGCAAAAGACTAGCTTGCTATGTTATATCCTTGCTTGTGATAATGGTAGAGAACAGTGGAAATCCCATTATTGAGAAGCTCGATAAGAACAACTACCCTTCATGGAAGTTCCGTGTGATGAACTTCCTTATTGGAAAGAGCCTTTATGAGTTTGTCACAGGTGAAGAAAAGGAGCTTGGACTGGGTATCCCTCCAAGTGCAGATGAGTTAAAAGCATGGAAAGAGTGGAATGCGAAAGACAAAAAGGTGATGTACTAGCTATTTGCAGTAATTAATAATACTATGCTGGGACATATCAGGAATGCAGAAACTTCACATGTAGCTTGGACAATTTTTGAGAGCATGTTTTCAGTAAATACAAAGGCACGAAAGATTCAACTTAAGCAAGAGTTGAATGCCTTGAAAAAAGGAAAAATGTTTGTCAATGAGTATGTGTTGAAGGTGAGGAGCATTGCAGATGCTTTAGTAGCGATTGATGCAATGCCAAATGATGATGATTTGGCTTCATCCACTCTGAGTGGCCTTAACAATGAGAAGGCATGGAAATCATTTGTTACTTCAGTATATGTATGGAAGCCATTTCCAGATTTTGATGAGCTGATCTCTCTCATGATTACTGAAGAGATCAATATGTAGGGTGATTCGTCTGAAAGAAATGGTGAACAAGTCCAAGCATTTTACTCAAGTTCAGGAAGGGGACATGGTAGATCCCCTTCGAGAGGCTGTGGTATGAGACGTACTAGCGATAACTAGCAAAACAGGTTCAATCAACAAGTTGGTGAAATGCAGGTTTCTGGAGGAAGAGGAAACTTTAGAGGTCTGAGATAGGATGGGACGTCGCCAGTCTGAGGGGAGTTGAGAAGGAGCAAGACCGCTGCCTGAAGGCTTAAGTGCGTCGTGACGGAGGGAAGAAGCCGCTGAAGATCGCCATTTGCCGCCAACATGCCAACGTTAAGTCATTCCCTTCCCTACACGTGGTTTCTATTAACCACAGAAGCTTCCAAGAAGCTTCTTGGAAGCTTCTAAGGGGAGGCGCTAAGCCCCCCTTCCTGTGGGTTTCTTTTAAGCCTTCCTCTTGAAGGTTTTTTAATCCCTTTTCCACCCCCCGGGATTTAACCCCTCATAGGCGGTCCTTTACACCTTCTTTTTTCCCTTTGATATATAAGTCCTTGCCACCTTTAAACCCCTTTCCTATTGCCTCTTAGGTAGGTTTTTATAACCCCAAAACCCCCCAGGATTAAAGCCTTTCCAAGCTTATTTTATACCCCTTTTTTTCACCCCCATAAAATTCCTTAAAAGACTTTAAAGCCCCCTTTCTATGAGGCTTTCATAAGGCCCTTTCCTTGTGTTTTTCTTTATATATAACCCCCCCGAGAAATAAGCCCCCTTTTTTCCCTTTTCATTCCATTAGCCGGGTTTTAAACCCCCTTTCTGTGGACCTTTTTTTTTCCTTTACCCCTACAAGCGGGTTTTACAAACCAGGGCTTGAAGCATCCTTTCACCTTGCATTCTCGAGAATTGAGAGGAAACTTATAAAGCCTTCTAAGGCGATTCCGAAAGACGGTGCAAAGGGTCACAAAGGGAGTTTTGCATGCGAAGAAGATGGCCAAGATCATGAATCTACATCCAAGGCAAAAAGGTCAAATTCGAGATGGCTCCTCAGAAGGGACAAGGCACAAACGCAGGAGGATCATCTCCTAACATCCATGTGGAAATTTCACCACAAGTCCAGGTTTTTCTTCTTAAATTTGATTAACGTCATAATATTTTGATTGTGCATGGATCATTTATGAAATTAGGATGCACTTTTTTTTATTGAAATACTTTGGCTAAATTAAAGTAAATAAACTTCGATCAAGGAATCAGTTATTTGTATTCAACGAATGAAAAAGAAGAGCATAAGATCTCTATGCATTCCGAGCAAGTGGTTTTTAAGCATTGCAAAGTAACGAACTTAGACTAACTAATGCCCATCTTTACAAGTCAAAATAATGATAGTATACTTCGATTATGCATGGAAGGAATAAATCGCATGTCACATTATTAAACATATTTTCTTCGAAATGATTCTTTAAAGAAGGTTGCCAATAATCCGTAGGAATTTGCAAGGCATGGAAATGATTCTTGAACTGCATGAAGTAGATTAAACTCTAGTCAATTAGCTTAAACCTCATTCAACTACGTAAATAGTTACGAAAGGTTGTGCAATGCTCATTGAGCATACGAATATCTCATTTAGAAATGAAGATAGAAAAGCTCTATGCTTCACATAAAACCCTAAAGCTTAGTAGCATGAATCTTAAATGCATGTTATAAAAGAATCAATTGGAATTATGCCATAACTTAACCTACGCTTTGATCTTAGTTGGAAAAGTTAGGGATTGTAAAACTACTCATACATAGACAATACATCATGTGGTTACGAAAATGGTATCGTAAATATCTTCAAGAAAAGACAAATAAATTAGTTTAAAC
Source organism: Lygodium microphyllum (assembly GCF_053477565.2). Lineage (NCBI taxonomy): Eukaryota > Viridiplantae > Streptophyta > Polypodiopsida > Schizaeales > Lygodiaceae > Lygodium > Lygodium microphyllum. The sequence goes on along the minus strand of NW_028229514.1, from coordinate 5,516,382 downwards.
CTAAACACCTAAAAACCGCGAGGGACTCTTTTAGGAAGGGTTAATTCAATGCAACATATGCCAAAGAGCTAAAATAGGATTTAATACATTGAGGACGTGACCTAGTCGCTCTTATTGCCAAAGCTGAAACTCTTATACCCTAAAGACTTGCCCACATTCACGGAATGAAGGGACAGGACAGTAGGACATACTTGCGAGAAATGATCTAGGGTTTTTACCCTAAGGATCTTTCGCTAAAAAGATGAAACTCGGTTTGAACTTGGAACACGAGGACTGACAATGTCAGCCTAATACAATCAGAAATGGATTGTTATATCTGATCATGATTTCGTGATTATAAGACTCTATTCGATGGGTAAATAGTCCCATAGTTTTGATGCGACACTTGGCAGCAAGTTGAAGAGTCGCATGATCTTGTGATTTGATCACAAGGGAATGGCCAATTCCTCGGAATGAGATTAGCAGATTCTTACGCAAGTTATCTTGCAAGAGGATGAATAATTGTCCTGATATATTACCTTTCTTGGGTAAAGCGACCAAGATACAGGGATTAGATATTTGCTTGGAAGCAAAGGACCAATCAGTAAATTGAAATAACATATTTACTGCTAAATAGGACTTAAGATATTGGTTAAGTTGGGTTAATAGGATATGACCCTAATCCAAGTGTATAAGGGTTAATAAACAAACCCTTGGGGATCTTGCCAAGTCACAATTGATCTCCCGGATCGAGTACTGAATGCATTTGGAGAGAAGGATTCATTCCTTAGCAGTTGGCCAAATAACGACCAATGGAAATGATTGTGCTTGTAACAGTTTTAAGAGCACTGTTTTGCTTTGTTTTCTCAAAGAATTAAAGGATGAAAAGATATCTAATGCTCCAAGTTGAAGGCGTGAAGGGAGAGGCAACTTCAGTTACCCCCGACTACCTGTCTGACCCTAACCAAGGGGGTTGTTAACCACGTCGGGAAGGTGGACCGAACCCGCCGCGAGAGGTTTCTCCGTTGAGGGCTACTTAGAGCAAGGAGGACGCTTGGGTGCCAGAGGGGGCGGGGCGCTAGCCATAAATCCCTCGCCTTCTGGGCCCTGCACAAGAGGCCAACATGACTCGGGATTGGATCTCGAGGCCCGCATACTAGTCTACGGGGAGAATCTTGGATTAGTAATCCCTGTGGATTGTTGGATAGCCCTCGGGCGGATTATGGATAAGCCTATGGGCTGGATGTTATAAATGTATTCCAAAGATAAATATGATAAGCTATTGAAAAGAAACTTGTTTGACATTGCTTTTCTATGTCAAGTGCTATGATTACGTAAAGGAACCAATGCCTAATGGGCTAATTAAGGAAGCTGATTGATGCATGTCCAACTAAATGTGGTAGGTAATTAGATAACTATAACAACCTAAGGAAAGTGCGGTGGATGGGGCCATGGGTCCGTCCTACGGATGGGTGGTCTCGGTGGGCCGAGAACTTTTCTTAATCTTGGTGGACATCAAAAATATCATTCAAATGACACAAACAACAAGGGCATTGACCTAGAGTCTAAGTTACAATAATCCCAATTTACGTTGTTTCAGGGGAATAGAATGGGACTATGCCTTATGGCAGAGAGGTCGAGCATTGCATCCCTCTCGTTTCCTATTCTCCTTGAACCAAGTGCAGCATGAATCTGCTTCAAACCTGGCGTTTTTGTGTAAAGTAGTTCGCTCGTCGGGTTCGAAGCTAGTTGTCGTTTAGGAAATGACCAATAGTGAAAACCCTGATTTAGGTCGGTCCTAAGTGAAAATGGCCAGAATACTTCCACTATAGGGCAGACGCGGAAATTCCTAGATCGCAAACCCTGTAACATTCCATGGGAGTGCCGGGCGGAGCTTTCTAGACATCATTTTCTATGGACTGCTAAGATGTCTCCTGAAGATAATAGGTGGACACATTACAGTTGGTATCAGAGCAAACCAACAAAGAATTTGTTTTAAGAAATCTTAATAAGAAGAAGTAAAGAAAATGTTGCTGTTACAAACATTTCCTTACTTTCGATGATGTCTTGCAGAATTACAAAGCATGGAACAAGTTTTTAGTGTTCCGAGTCATGTTTATGACTGCGATGCATTTCCCAGATTATCAAAACTGTAAACTCATGATGAATACCTTGATCCTTACAGAAGTCATCAAATAGATTGGATACATATTCACCGCCATTATCACTATGAAGCATCTTTATAGAGAATCCAGTTTGAAGCTCAACACTTATCTTGTATTGCTTAAATATAGTTAAAGCCTTAGACTTATGTCGAAGAAGATAGACATGTGTGTACCATGAGAAATCATCAATGAAAGTTATAAAATATCGATATTGAGACTTTGAGGCAGGAAAAGGACCGCAAATATCGGTATGAACCAAATCCAAGAGAGCACAGGAATGTGATGAAGTAGAAGTGTGGAAAGGTGAACGATGGTATTTTCCAAGTGCACAGTACTCACATATTCCCATACATGGATGAGATTTAAGATCCATACCTTGCACAAGATCATGACAATGAAGATCAAGAATTTTGGCAAAATCGGAGTGTGCAAATCGTTGATGCCATAATTTGCAATTTGCATCTCCAGGGGCCGTAACAACATTTGCAACTGTATCGTTCAATGATAGCTCAAATAGATTACCATGTCGAGGAGCCACTGCTATAGTATCTCTGTCTTTCTCTATACGACATTGATTATGATCAAAGCCAACAAACAAACCAAGATCAACTAGACGAGCAACAGAAAGAAGATTTCTTTGCAAATCTGGAACATGAAGAACTCCTCTTAATATTCTAGTGGATGAAATAGTCCCCAGATATAAATCACCCACTGCTTTGACTTGACAAGTCATATCATCCGCAATGGGACAATATCTTTCTTCCCCTTCCACTATTCATTGGAGTGCTGTAAAACGTATTCTTAAGTACCTCAACGGTACTAAGGAATTTGGTCTTATTTATTGTCGTCGAGAGGATTCTTCTTTATCTTCTTCAACTTCTCTTGACCTTATTGGATATACAGATGCTGATTGGGCAAGTTCACACTTATCCATGCGATCTACAATTGGGAATTGTTTCTTTGTAAATGGATATTTGGTTTCTTGGTCCAGCAAGAAACAACGATGTGTTGCGGTTTCTACAACTGAGGCCAAATATGTTGCTGCATCATTAGCAGCTCACGAGCTAGTTTGGCTTCGACAACTACTTGCAGATTTGGGACATCCTTCATCATCTAGTACACCTCTTCAATGCGATAACCAAAGTGCTATTAGTCTTACCAAAGACTATATAAAACATAGTAAATCAAAGCATATTGCTATTCATTATCATTATGTTCGACATGAAGTCAAGAAAGGTTCCATTATGGTGGAGCATTGTCTCAGTGATCAAATGGTTGCACACATCTTCACAAAAGCTCTTAGTGAAGCTTGCTTTAGTTCATTAAGACATGCACTTGGTATTGTTCCAAGTTCTTGTCTCATTGATTGAGGCATGTATCATTGTATTCAAGAAAACTTTATAGTAAATAATTTTTGTATCGTAGGTATGTGTAGGGGCTCGGGTTTTTCCCTTGTTCTCCCCAAGGGTTTTTTCACTCGTAACCAGAGACCTTTGTTTGAGTGGGGATGTTACAACTATATATATCATCTCTCACTTGACTTGGGTCTCACCTATATATACTAACTCTACATCAATATGAATCATTCTTTGGGAGCATGTCTTGTGTATCTCTCTCATACTCTCTCTCTCTCTCAACATAAACAAACTTCTTAACAGGAAGAGAATGATAATTGTGAAGCCACTGCAATTGGTATGTCATGTTTCCGGTGGCACCTGAATCAACGATGAATAGAGAACCATCATGAACATGAAGTACCTTTTCTGGAGAGATATCATGATGGACGAAATTGAGCTCCTGATGAGTATGATCATCATCAGTTGTAGTTTGTTGAACAATATAAGCTTGAGAACATTCTTCATCATATCATCGTTTATAACAACGACGAGATGGATGATCTGTATGTGCACAATAATCTCAAGGAGGAAAACTTTTGGATGAGCGAGGTTGCTTTGTAGTAACTCCATGCTCCTCATCATATTGACGTGCCCAGCAATCAAAAGCCACATGGCCTTTCTTATCACAATTAGAACAATGTTTGTTAGGATAAGCAAGATGAGAAGATTTGCTACCTTGATTAGAGCATCCACCTTGTTGAAAACGTGAAGCGGGACGCTTGTGAGCAACAAAAGCAGCATCAAAATCCCTTTGTTCGTGAGTGACCAAAACAGCATCAGATTTTTCCAAATGATGCTCATGACGTTGAGAATATTCAATAAGAGATATACATGCTTTGTCAAAGTGGATATAATCCTTGTTAGAAAAAATAGTGATGATATTTTCATATAAAGGATCTTTGATGGTTGATAAGGTATGCTCCTTGAGGGAGTCTTTGCAAGGTATTGCTATAGACAATCGGTCCCACACAGTCAGCCCGCAAAAGTTGATTACAGCAAAGCCTTTTTGTGTGATTGAGTGCAGGCTCTATAGCTTGATTCCAAGAGGGCATCCCCACTTTAGATTTGAACTAAAAATCTCCCCATTCCGCCCTACGGTTTGGGAGGTATGCTCAGTTTTGTGCTCAGAGGTACTGTGGGACAGGGGCAGTAGTCCTACACAGTCAGCCCACAAAAGTCTATTACAACAAAGCCTTCTTGTGTGACCGAGTGTGGGCCCCATAGCTCGATTCGAACAAGCATCCCTCCCTTCGATGTGAACCAAAAATCTCCCCATTACACCCTACGATTTGGGAGATAAGATCAATTTTGTGCTTAGAGGTATTGTGGGACAGAGGCAACAATCCTACACAGTCAGCCCACAAAAAGTGATTACAGCAAAGCCCTGATCATTTATTCTGAGATATATTTTTACATAGCCTCATAGAGGGGATTGGGAGCTTTAATTTAAATCAAAAATTTTGGCAATGAGAGCTTCCTAGCTCAATATATTGTCATTTCTGTAACAAGGGATCTGGTGGACTGCACTTGGGATGGCAGGCCACAAGAGTAAAGCAAAGGCCCAGGAGGACTTCGAGCGTGAAATAAGGGACTCCCATGCCTCAATGAATGATCCCAGCTCAGCCTAGGAGGATCGTGAAGACATGTTTGAAGAGGGTGTCCCCGAGATGGACCTCTTATCTATGCTCAACCAAACCCTATGCCAACATGAGACCCGTCATGCTGAATGACATCGAGAGATGGAACAACACCATAGAGAGATGGAAATCCACCAAGATCATCGTCATTCTGAGATGATGGCCAAGATGGACTTACTCATAGAGCGCATGGGCGCCCTCATTCCCACCATTGCCCCCCCTCAGATCGACCCAAGGAGTATGTCCCTCCCCGTGAGGCTAACTGCCCTCCCCCCTTGGAGACCGGGTGTAGCCCACAAAGCCTTGGTGGTACCCATGGCATTCCCCATAGCACTTATGAGACGGGTGAGCCTTCCACCCGACATGATGAACCCCTCCTTCCCTCCCCCATTACGAATCCTTCAAGCCCATCCTTGGCACCACAACTCCCCCATAACGAAAGCTATATGCACTCATGGGAATGGCTCCAATGCAAATCTTGGGCAGCATGGAATGCAAGGAGTACATGGGCAGTATGCACATGGCAATGGGCATCATGCATATGGCAATGGGCAGCATGCACGTGGCAATGGGCAGCATGCACATGGCAGTTTTGGGCAACATGGCCATTTTGGACAGCAAGATCCTAATGTGCAATTTGGTCCTCATGTAATGCATGGACAACATGGCCCCCATGGAGATTCTGGATAGCTAGGGATTGGATAGCAAGGCATGTATGGGCAGCATGTAGCACATGGCATTCATGGACAGCAATGCCCAAATGAGCTGTGTGACAAGATTGTGTTTACTAAATTTAATGGGCAGTCCTCATCCCCAGTTGAATTAGAGGAATGGACCTCTAAATTGGAAGCCTATTTTCTCATCTACCCCCATACAATGCAAGGTAAACCTTAAAAGGGCTCAAGAGCACATGAAGCTCCATGCTAATGCAAAAAGAAGACCCCTTGACTTTCAAGAGGGTGAATTGGTACTCCTCAAGGTCCCCAAATCCCGTTACGCTACATTAAAGGGCGGTTCTTGCAACAAGTTGGCACACCGTTACTATGGGCCCTACACAATCATTAAGAAGGTCAGGGACTTAGCTTACTATCTCCAACTCCCTCCCACTACTAAGATCCATAATGTCTTCCATGTGAGCCAATTGAAACCTTTCATTGGCACTCTCAAAGATCATGTAGAGAAGCTACACCCCATAGATGAGGAGGGCCTTATCCAGTATACTCCTGAAGCAGTCATTGGGCAGCATGAAAAGCAACTCCGCACCCCTTCCATCCATGAATACCTAATCAAATGGCAAGGCCTACCAACAAAGGAAGCTTCTTGGTGCCCAGCATCTATCTTGGATGAATTTCCACACCTCAAGGAGGCCATATTGGCTGGAACTTAACCATGACACCTATTTTGGGCTGCAGTCTGCGTCTGGACAACCACCTGTTTTGCACCAGTTTTGGTCCTAATCCATCTTCAGCCCCATCCGCCATACAGGGGCTGAAAGTACACCTCGAGGGCTCTGCAGCCAGCAACACCTCATTTCTCCCGATCGGAGTTTCCTAAAGGAAGTTATGGTTGTTTTTCTCCAGCCATACCATCTGGGACAGCACACTAGTAACTCCTAGATAGCCCTCTATTTTGCCATAGTTTTGGTCCTAACCTAATTGCAGCCCTGCCCCACCCACATGGGCTAAAAGTACATCTCATGAGCTCCGTAACGACACCTCAATTGTCCCATTTGGAGTTTCTCACACAAAGTTATGGTTGATTTTCTACAACACACCCTTACAGGATAGGACAACATCCCTTATTTTTTAGGAAAAAACTTTATGAGACAAGATGGTTTGTAATGATCAGGGATTATGGGAACATGGCATGGGAACATACCAGTCACACTGATGGTATATAAGGTGTAAGAGGGTATTTTGAGGCATGACAGAAATTATCAAGAAACTCTATTTTCACCTTCTGAAGGTTCCATGGCTTCTTGTTCCTCTTCTTCTTCTTCTTCCCTTTCCTCTCTTTCTCTCTCTTCTTCCTATTTTTCTCTCTCCTCTCCCTCTTCTCCTGCAGTCCTTCTCTCTCTTCTCTCCCTTAGTTAGGACAGTTAGGTCTCTTTCAGTACAATACAAATCAAATGAATAGACATTCATGAGTTTAGAGTGTGCACTTGAATTATATTCAGGTTAGGATAGTGTTCCAACCTATTTTAATTATTTGTAGCTGAAGACAACTAGGTATTCACTATTGTTTGTTTATTTTATTTATAAACAATTGTGAATGCTTCAGTTGATGTGTAGAGTAGGTAGCGGTGGCTTTGGGTAGCACTGGGTAGTAGTGTAAGTCCAAGCATGAATTTCATAATTATGATTAGTTATCTTAAGTATAATCCAAGTGTAAATTTCATAAATATGATTAGTTATCTTAATTATAATATATAATATTATGTATTTATATGATATTGTATTATTAAAATTATTACTCTATTTGTAAGCTATAAGTTTAAATTTCTTTAGTAATAATTAGATCATTGTCCTCACTACTAATAATTTATTTGTTTTTAATATACATTATTTAAGAATATGAGATTTAAGATATGCTTTTATTGAAATAATATCTCTTTATAATATGTTGCTATTTTCTTAATGTGGTTAAGTATAGAAGGCTTTTCTAGCTTTCTTTATAAAAGCAACAGGATTGCGTGCAAAACAAGAGAACAGGGTGAAAACTGAGTTTTTTTGTTTGTCCCTCACCTCGAATCAAAACTCAGAGCTTCAAGAATTGTTTTGGGGATTTTGGCACGCTCTGGACGTGATGATGATGTCAAAACGTCAAGGTTCAGAGCACAAAAATTTCTGCAGAACTACAGCATATTACAGGATACCTCTTGACTCTTAAAACTATGCATATGAATTGATATTAGTACTTTATTTGTAATTATATGTAAGATATAAATGTAGATATCTATGTAAAACTATAATATATAATTAAGGATGGCAAATCATGGCTTTTGTCATGGGAGAGATTAGGCCCAATCCTACATTTTTATCTTGTCTTTCTCAATCTATTGAGTTAATCAAACCCTCTTATGTATTATAATGTTTGTATTTAATAGTTGAGATGTTTGATTTGCTAGATTTTCCATGTGTTCCGCTTCATAACATTGGTATCACAGCCAGGCTATGCTCTGAGTTTTTAATTGTATGATATCAGTGCATAAAGGTGAACATTGTGGAACAATCGCAATCTACAAGACAAATCACTACATATAGATAGCATGATATCCATAGCTATATAGAAGAGGCACTTGAAAGTAGTCTAGCTATTGCATATACTTTACCATAAAAATCCTCTTTGATAACTATTTTTCAAGTAATGTAAATTTTACTGGTTCATATTTTGAGGATGGTGTAAAAACAAAAGCTTTAGCCCTTAGAAAGATCTAAAATTGTTATTAGACAGATATTTTACAAATTATAAATATTTAGCGAGATATTTGAGTCCTAAAGTGACTCTGAAATGCAAATTTCACAGCAGTATGCAAAAAACTGTGTAGTAGCCAACTTTGAGCCCTATTTTTTATGACCTTATCTTCAGATTTGGTAATCCATCATAAGGACATGAATTGTAGATCTTTTTGTTGTCTACAACTCTCTAATTACCATCATGACCTGATTCTATCTATAAAGAAAGTTATTTATCTTGAAAGTAGGTCTTGTAGTTAACCCAAACTTACAAAAATTTGTAAATTTCAACCTATACAGACATCTGATTTCCTAGTAGGATAGTTTTTCATCCATTTGGAATTTGAGTATACTCCCAAAAGAAAAAAATTTACCTTGCATAAAGATCTAAAACTTATATTAGACATGGTTTTGCCTAAATATGCATATATTAAAAGATAATCATATTTAAATATGCCATAAAACTTGAATATTACTATTTTTTACCAAGAGACTATTATTTTATCCAACTTTAGCCTTATCTTTAATATGTTTCTTTTTAAATTTAGTCTTGGTCATAAGTATATGTTTCCTAAAATTCCTTATAAGTTCCAACTCTCTAGCTATAGACTAACTTGATTCACAAGAAGATATAAGTTGTTTTAATTCAAAGTAGGCCTTCAATATGATTCTCACTCTAATTTTTGACGATTATAGTATGCCTTTAATGTTATTATCATTTGATTTGATAAACATTGAGACTAACAAAATTTTCTTAAAAGTACTTTGAAAAATTCTTCAACTTCTTAATTATGTTGCAGATTCACGTTTTCTAGTAAAGATAGAGATCTCCAATCAAGGTAAGATAGGTAAGTCTTTTACTATTTTTTTTCTAAAATTCTCAGTTAAAGTTTTACTTACTACTAAACTAAAATAAAATTTTTATTTATTATTGTCGATGCTTTGAGTATGAGACCTAGCATTCATAATATTTCTATCTTATCTTTTGACTCTTTTACTTCCATGAAAGTCTATGGCACTAACACTAGTTTTTAATCATATTAGAATCAATTGCTTGCTAATAATTAGACTCCGATTGATTCATTGTCCTATACTAGATACTTGGTAAAATTCAAAAAAAAATCATTCAGTTGAAGACGTGCAACGGATGATCGCCCACGCCCTTAGTGCTTGCCCTATACTGCTAGCTCCACATTGAGCAACTAATAGCAATTGTTGATAACAGCTATCCCACCCCAGGGGTATGATGCCAGGAGGCATAGTCACGGTGGATTCCGTGAAATTTTACAATGGATTCTATAAAATTTATTTGTTGACCGGGGCTCCTACACAAGGTGGATTCCTTTTGTGAGAAGTTGATGGGGACACTTGTCCTTTTCGAGCCCCAGATTAATTTAATGTGCACATGGGTGATTCCACAGTGGGTGATCCCGCAAAATACATATCAAATTAATAGACGTTTATAAGTTTAGAGTGCACACTCGAGTTAAATTAAGGTTAGAACAGTGTTCCAACCTATTTTAATTATTTGTAGTTGAAGACTGCTAGGAATTCACTATTATTTGTTTATTTTATTTATGAACAATTGTGAATGCTTCAATTGATGTGTAGAGCAGGTAGCGCTAGGGTAGCATTGGGTGTTAGTTTAAGTCCAAGCGTAAATTTTATAACTATGATTAGTTATCTTAAGTATAATATATAATATTATGTATTTATATGATATTGTATTATTAAAATTATTACTCTATTTGTAAGTTATAAGTTTAAACTTCTTTAGTAATAATTAGATCATTGTACTTACTACTATTAATTTATTTACTTTTAATATATATTATTTTAGAATATGAGATTTAAGATAGGCTTTTATTGAAATAAGCTTTCTTTATGAAATACATTGCTATTTTCTTAATGTGGTTAAGTATAGAAGGCTTTTCTAGATTTCTTGATAAAAGCAACAAGATCACGCACAAAACAGGAGAACATGGTGAAAACTAAGTTTATTCGTTTCTCCCTCATCCAGAATCGGAATTTAGAGCCTCAAGAGTTGTTTTGGGAGTTTTGGCACGTTGTGGATGCAATGTGATGTCAAAATGTCAAGATTCAAAGCACAAAATTTTCTGCAGCAACTGAAGCATATTACAGGATACATTTTGACTCTTAAAACTCTATATTTCAATTGGTATTTGTACTTTCTTTGTAATTATATGTAAGATATAAGTGCAAATATCCATGTAAAACTATAATATATAATTAAGGATGGTAAACCATGGCTTTTTCCATGGGGGAGGTTGGGCCCAATCATGTGTTTTTCTCTTGTCTTTGTCAATCTATTGAGTTAATCAAATCCTCTTATGTATTATAATGTTGTTTGTATTTAAGAGTTGAGATGTTTGATTAGCTAGATTTGCCATGTGTTCCGCTTCGTAACATGACTAGAATACCTTCTAGGGCTATAATAGAAAGACCCCTCCAAAAACATCATCAATCTATCACTTCTAGGGAAAGATCTACTTCATCTATGGAAACAACACATGCACAGGCACTAGCTCCACGTCTTACCCCACACCTAGCTCTATGTTGTGACCAATACCCTCATCCTTTAATATTGAAGCTTTTTTTTCTCGGAGGATTATGAGGAATGTTGAGATTAGTGTTCATTACCCTATTGGGGTACTAATAAGCTAATTGATTGCATTTAAGACAATGTGGTCTATTGCCTTTATTTCTATTATTGTTATTTTTGTGGTTGTGTTTTGGAGGAGTGTTGGTAATATTAGCATGGCCTTGATTATAATTGCTTTGCTAATAATTCACTTGAACCCTTTTTTCATAGGAAAACATGTTGTTATATTGGGTGAGTTTGTTATTTTTTTAAACTAGGATGGTTACTAGTGGTTGCACTCTCATTAAGGCATCTTCTAGATCAATAGACCTCATCATCTCTAGTTAGCCATGAGGAGAGGATTTAAACCTTCATAGAAGCACACACTTGTTTTCTCATGGATATGTGGGGAGAGTATTTTTCAAAGTCACAAAATAAGAATAGTATCACTCCACAATAAACCTAGCTACTTCAAGAAGAACTCATTCATCCTTACAATGTGATAGGTAGGTGACATGTATTAGTCGTGAACTGCCTCCTTGATTTAACTCCAAGTCATTGTAGCTCCTAGGGAATTCAATATATGTATATCCTCTATATCACATACATTCAAGGCCTATTTGTAAATATCATTATATGTGAATTTTTCCTTAATAAAACATAACCCTTTTCAATTCAATCTATAAGTAACCCCTTTATATGGGCCCTCTTGTATGTAAAAAATGTGTAAAAATTGTATTTTTTTAAATCCCTTATTTTGAACCCACATGATACATACATATATTTATGAATCAACTCCCAGAGTTGTGGCTTCAAAATTAGCTTCATCATGCTATCACTAATTTCACCACAATTGTGCTTCACTTTATCAACCTTAATTATACAATCATTGCTTGATTTTCTCTACTAGTTCCTACAACGAAGAAGTAGTCTTCCATATGCTCAATCCAGGTTTTGGCATTAACTTCAACCTTCATTTCTTTTCCATTAAATTTAGGTAGCTTAACCTGCTTGAGAAAAAACTTTCTCTCATTTTCAATCAAGTCAATATTAGCATGAGTTGAAGGTATACTAGTCAAGTGAGCTTGAGGACAATTTGATCTTTTAATTTGACCAATACTTTTTTTTCCATACTTTGTAAAATATCAAATTTTCAACTTGACTTATCAAATTATTGTTTAGAAAAAAAAAATTCATCACTCTAACAAGATTTTATATTCAAAGTGTTTTCATATCGTCCTAGGATTTAACGCATTTGTTGCTTAAGTTTATATTTAGAAGACAACATTGGATCCAAAAGTGATAATATATTGCTAAATGTAACAAGATTCATATCCAAAAAAGAGAGATATATTTACATTCTATTCTTGCACCACAGGCTATACAAATTTTACATGAGGGTTTCCAAACAAGGCTAAAAAGTTTTACATAAGGGAGTTTTTGGGGGATATTTTGGTAGTTATATAACCTCAACAATGGACCTTACATAGAGGTATGGTGGAATAAGTAGGAGTCTCCTTGCAAATATCTAGTGCTAGATATTTGTTGAATAGATTGGGTAACTCCTTGATCTTGTTATTATTTTCACTAGATTAGCCAGTTATATTTAGTTGATTTGGTCAAATAATCCCTGTGACATAGCAATAAACCCATTGGTTTAAGGTCATTGTCTCACCTTCTTTGTGGACCATAAGATTAACATAGCTTCTATGAAACATGAACGAAGGAACTAATTGAAGCCTTTGAACCCAACATAGCCTCCATAAACTAAATTCTAGATTGATCATATGGTCAACATAGATGAAGAAATATGTAGGCATCTAGCCCTAGCCTTGATATAGGGTCCATTGATTTGGATTGAATAGGTAAGCTCTCTAAATTGTTGCCTTGTTCACTAATAGTATTTAAAAATAAAAGGATTTCCAACATATTGATGCTACCTACTAAGTTGAGAATAGTCCCTCATGAGTCATTATTGACCAATTCTTATATCGATCGCTACTTTCATTAATGCTAGTAGACCTCCTCTAATTCAAATGGCCCTTTTCTTCTCCAATCATATAACGTAATAGCCAACATTTCTTCCAAAGTGTGAAAATATTTTATTTAAATCTCAAAAGTAATAAACTAAAGGCTTTTTTTATAATTTTACTTTTAAAAAATGGGCAAAAACTACTTGTCTTGGTCATTGCATTGCCATGAAGAGAGGTGCAAATCTAGTTGGCTAAAGTCACTATAGTGTTTATTTGCCAACCAATGATTGGAAGGTGGTTCCATATTTTCCCCGCTATGACCTTTAACTTTTCCATCCATTCGACTGAACACCATCAAATGCTACAAAATAGACCACCTGATGAATCTAACATCTCAAATAGTAATTATAGACAATATTATGACACATAAAAGAATTGAAAAGGTTAATACACTAAAAACAACAAGAGAGAAAATACATACAAGTCCCAACCTCTCCCATGGCAAAAGCCACATTTTGTCATTGTCTATTATAAAACATTAATTTACATAGATGTTTACATTGATATCATAAATTCAATTGCAAAGAAAATACAAACATAAATCAAACTACAAAGTTTTGTGTGTTAAGGGGATTTCTCGTAGCTTGTTGTAGTTATTGCAGACATTTTTAAGTATTGAATCATGATGTTTTGACATCACCATCACATCTAGAGTAAGTAGAAAACCGAAAATAACTCTGAAAGCTTGAAATTTTGATTCCAAATGAGGGAGAAAAAGTAAAACTAAAAATTTACCTTGTTTTCTTGTTTTACATGTGATCTTATTGCTTTTATAAATAAATATAGGAAATCTTTCTAAAAATTAATTCGCATAGGGAAAATAACAAAACATTCCATAAATAAATCTTATTTTGACAAAAGCATATTATAAATATAATATTTTAATAATATTTATATTGAAGAGATAAAATCAAATAAATTAATAATACTATAATAAAGACCAATGATTTAGCTAATTACTACTAAAAAATCTTAAACTTGTAATTAAAAAATAAATCAATAATTTCAATAATATAAATTATGGAATAAATACATTTTATTATATATTATACTTATTATATAGATTCATCTAAAGATGATTTATTATTTATTATTCTTAAAAATAGTAGTTTATCCAATTTCACCTAATAATATGTTCACCGTAACACTAAATATATTAGTTCCCTTCCATCTATCTAGTAAGCACAATACAATTGGTGTCATACCAAATTCTTACATGTAACAAGTCATGATTATGCAGCCAAGTAGACAATGAAAATCTATGGATATAAAATGATATTATTTTTTAATAGTTATCATAATATCTATTGTACCATCACATAATGTAAATTGATTCATTTCACATTCTTAGCCTTATAAACCAATAGAAAACTCACAAAATGACTAGTAAATACCATTTTTCATAACATTAAATCCCTTAACAATCAAAAACCATGAAGCCAAGTGGTCTTGACCTCAATAGAGATTTTTCTTTGGAGAGGATAATGCATATATCAAGAAGCATTAATTGGCTAGAGTTGCTGCTACAATCCCAGATCTTCCATCAAATTGTAAATTTGTCACTATCTTCATATCAAGGATTGAGGGATAGATAGTGTTTCTTTGACCATGTCTTCCTCTTCAAACGACAATCCTATTTTTCCTTTAAAAATATACTAAGTTTTACACTTAAAGTGTTTTTAAAAATTTTTTAAGAAGATTCTATTTCTTAAGAAGAGTTGATCATAAGCCTTCAGATTGAGGCTTAGTTATAACCCTTCGAATAGCCTTGGTATTGGCAAAAAATGAGGTTTTATCCATTGTGGGTGGTTTTGGGAGAAAAAGTGGATTTGTTATAAGGAGAATAAACCATCAAAACTCACATATCTAAGATCTTTTTAAGAAGACACTTATCATTTTGATCTAGGATCATACTAATCATTGTTATTTTATATATACTTTGCATCATGCATGCCTTAGTTTGTTAATCACAAATTTTGGACACTTGCCCATTTATATCTATAGAGCTTTAAGCTCAAAGTTCACTATCTTTTTTCATATATCTCAATAGAACATAAGCTTATAGACTCACATTAAATAGCTCTTATTTGTATATATATTGTATTTTGTATCACTCTAAGATAGATCCGGTATATATTCTTTACTTTATGTTATTGAGGATCTATATCTGCTTAAGCTACTTCCTTCGTCCCACTAAAATATCTTGTGCTAGATGACCTCAATAAGCAAGGACATTTATCTATACAATTCTAACCTCAAGTCATAACTTTTGAATCTAGAAATCTTGCATAGCTTCCGAGACATTTTTGTATACCTGTGTGTAAAAAGGAGAAGACTCGGACATTGAAAGGCATCCAAAAATCAATTTAGTTTCAAGATTTACAATTACCTTGGGCATTCTTCCTCATTGGTAGATTCATACTTCTTTCCATATTAGTTAGCTAAAACTTTTTAAGGGAACTCTAGTATGTACTCTTGCTATGGATAATCCTCCATTGTTAGAGGAAGATACATAAATTTTAATACATGAAGTCATTCTTGACCATGACTTGACTATAACTAGAATTGGAAATTAGTATCATAGATACCTAGTAAAATACAAAAATCATTCTATGGAAGAGTCTCACTGGATTCAAAAATCAACGCGAACATAAATGCTTATCATTCACACTTGTTAATGTTTGATGGGCACAAATTCACTAAATGAGGTAGTGTGTCATGAAAATCTCTAGGATCTTATTTTCATAATAAGGTGCAGATTTGCATAAGTTCCTTAAAGACAATGAATGTATACTATTCTTCCTCTATTTTTTGCAATAGTTTTGGTGATTTAGTTCTCTATTATATTTTCTTTTCTTGAATAAGTGTATAGACTACAATATAGGCTACACAAGTGCATACACCAATGTAGGCTAGGCATACACATTGTCTAGGCATAACCAATAGTTGCACTAAGCATAGGGTGGGGTAGAGTACGTCAAGCAATGCTTGGGTTGTACAAGAAATACTATTAATAAGTGAAACCCAAATTTAAAAATGCATGTCTATCTTTTTAGTATTGTAAAGAACATGATGTGTACATGCAATATGAAAGTTATTAGTAGCCTTATGCACACTTAGTTTAGCATATATATGTTTACCATTTGATTGCAAGAAGTGAGAGTAGTGATGCCTTCTATAAGGTTGTGGTGGTGAGAGCAATACTTCTATGCATGACCATTTTTTATATCTTTTGAGGCTTATGCAAATGAAACTAGAGGGGCACTAATTGTCTCCTTGACACCATACAATGTGCAAATTTAAATAAAACTCAAGGAGTTATTGGTTGCAACATTGGTCAAACCAATAGCTCCCTAGGATTTTTCAACACCAAAACATTTGCATACGTATAAACATATTTATAAGCACTACAATAAGAATTTTTATAAAAGTGTTTGAAAATGTGTCTATTTGCGTGCTTGCTTTATGCAAGATAAATGCAAACTTAGATGCGAGTCATTTGACGCATACATAAGCAAGTTGATAGATGCACTTGTAAGGTTTTGGATAGCTCATAAAATGTTTATATTTAGCCATCTACAAGGGTTTGCGATGACAAAAGTGATCTATAGTAGATTATTAAATAGACTAATGCATTTGTTAAGTAATAAGTATGCATATACTAATATAGTAATATGCAAGTGTGTAACAATGAAGCATAAAACATCTAAATTATGTAAAATGAATGTAAGAAGCTTGGAAGAATAGTGGTTTAGTGTGAAAATAATAGTAATACCATATCACACTGACATAGGCATAAAAGGAGGGGACATGTAATTTTTCTCATCTTTTTGGACACATTAATACATTATTGTCCTTCTCCTCATTACCTTGCTCTCAGCTTCAATGGCTTCTTACTTCTTTTTTTCTTTCTCTCTCCTATTCTAATATTTCTCTCTCCTCGTCACTCTCTTTCTCTCACTTTTGCACTCCATCTCTCTCTTCTACAATCTTCTCTCCACTCTTTCTCTCTCTTTAGTTCACTTCTCGAAAAGTGGTATCAAAGCATTGGTCTTTGATCCATTTTTTCTTCTATTTCATTCTAAATTTTCACCATAAAAACTAATGTTAGACAAGTACTACATGCACTAGACATGGAGAGTGAGTAGTAGCGGCTTGCAAGACATCCACAGTTAGATGAAGATTATATCCGGAGATCTTTAAGGACCGATATGTCGATGGAAGGCTAAAATAGCAAGTCAACATCAAATTTTTATGCAATATTGAGATAACTTGGTCAAATGGAAGTTAACCAAGCTTAGAATGGAAATAAACTGTGGTTACTTTTCAAGTGGATTTTCTCTCTCTCTCTCTCTCTCTCTCTCTCTCTCTCTCTCTCTCTTCCAAGATTTGGATGGAAGCTTCAATGCTAGTTGCCAAGAATTCCATCATTCTTTCTCTCTAGTGACATTTTCTTCCAGTCAAACATGGGGCAAAGATTCTTTATCTCCTATACATCAAATAGAGCACCTATGTCAGCCACTTAATGTAGAGATTAGACTAGCTAGTAGTCCAAAAATTGTGCCAAAAAATGTGTTGATCTTTCTGATCTTGCCTGACCTTTCTCTCACTCTTGATCTCTTCAAGGTTGGTTGAAAAATCTTGGTACACTCACTAGGGAACATCTCCAGCAAGTTCCAACAAGATTTGAACCCTTGTCATCCTTCCCTTTGTTGAAAACCCTAAAACACAATAGGGCAGCCATTGCCACAGACTTGGGAGCTTAAATTTCTTCAATCTTGGGGCCTTCTCGACCTCCAAAGCTTCTCTACCATCATTTTGAAGATGAGTGGACTCCAAGATTGAAGACATTGCAATGATTTCAGCCTATTAAGGATCTTGAAGCTCATATTGAAGGTTTAGTTTGGGTCTTTTCTTCGAGAGGCTTGAATCTTTGATATTCAAATGTTCAAGCAAGCCTCGGGTATTGATTCTTCATGGATTCAACCATATTGGAGTGTATATGGTTTGATCTTATGGATCTTTCAAGCTTTATGATGGACTCATGGTGGATTATGGAGGACTTTTCTATTATTCGGATTGAAGCTAACATCAATCATCCTCTTCAAGATTAATCAAGGTATTCCACTTGGTTCATCTTTGAAATTTCTCAATAATCCACTTGCTTTAGCTTTTCCACTTGTCGATGAGAGATTATTGGTCAATCAATTCTTTGAATTGATTAATAGATTAGAGATTAGTGCTCTTTCTATTAATAAGAGCCTATTACATTGAATCTCAAGATTCATTTCAATCTTGTTCCATCATGGATATCATTTACAATGTTTTAATGTATAACATTGACTTGATTGGCTAATTTCCTTTACCAAAGATTAAAATATTGTAGAGGGTAAGTACTAGAAATCAGTGAGTCCTTGAATTGTATTGGTAAGACCCTCTTTCCATCCATTTCTTCAAAATTTCCATCCAATTACATTTCATGAAAAGGACTAAATGGATATTTCAGTAATGCACCTCATGATGATTGATTAGAGTAATATACTATTGCTATGTTGATATTCCCACTGGGGAAAAAGGTGGATGCCAGGGGAGATAGTGAGACAAAATAGAGGTGACTGTCCCTCACTATTAAAGATCCCAAAGGGGTGTAGCCAACTGACTTGGGGGGAACTTTTTCCACCTCCTAATGATCGGGAGCACATGTAGGGAGCTCGTCTTGCTGTTTTATCCCTCACACAGGTATAGTGAATGGAGAATTGAATATTGAAGCAGTTTTCAAGACTCAAGTACCTTCAAGAGCAAAACAGGGAATTTATAGGACACTACAGGGTATATATAGCTCTTTATAGGTACCAACTTCATTTTAGTACTACAGGGTATATATAGCTCTTTATAGGTACTAACTTCATTATTAAAATATAGGTATGAGTACTAAACGATGCCACGGATCCTATTCAACCTCCTACAAGGTTTGGTAGCCATTTGGGGGACCACCATTTTACTCTTATAGGTGAAAATAGGGTATTTACTACAGGTTGAAACAAGGTGCATGCCTAGACAATTCAGACTTAGAGAGATTGAATTGTAGAATTTTTTGTCTTGAACCTATTATGACATGCTATAGCTCATCTTAAAGAGGGAATCATTGGCTTTAATTTGAATTAAAAGGTTTGTGAATAAGATTTACCTAGATTAAGTTATATCCAATTTTGTGATAGGGGATACTGCAAGACTGCACTACTATGGTACAACATAAATGCAAGAATAAGGCCCAAGATGAGTATGCACAACAAATCATAGACTCCATGTTGGATAATACACCTCAAGAGGGCCCTGAAGAGCCTCAAGTGCATGGGGAAATCAATGCACTCAATAATACCATGTGAGAATAGGCATGCCCAACGTCATATGGAGCTATTATCAAGAGTGGAGCAGATGGTATTGTCTACTAGTCAAAACAAAGTCTTCCATTGCAAAATTCATTGATTTCACTACCAAAACAAAGGATTACATTGAAAAGTTAGTAGAATCTAGTGCTCAAATAATGGTTCAATTCTCCCAATGGATGCAAATGCAAATGGGAACCACAGAAGCTAAGGAGAAAGCTCATTCAAATAGTGAACCCTTAGTCCCACTTTAGCCACCTAACCAAAATGTCAAGATCATGGTATCATTGGATGAAAGGTTTTTTCAAATAGCCAATATGAAGTAGGTGAGACTTCACAAAGGCATGATGACTATTTGTGCAGTTTGAATGGCGCCGATTCCCACGATTTTGGGTTGAATGCCCAACTTTCTAGAGGTTCTCTACCAACGAAAGGTTTTGTACTTGTTTTGAACCACCCATTGGGAGAGTTCCATTTTATTTTGGGGGTTCCATACCTAATAATCAAGACTAGTCTATTTTGGGGCAGCAACCCTTTCATGAAAGAGAGTTGAAAGATAAGATCATTTTGGCAAAGTAAAATGGTCATTCATCTTCACCATCCGATTTAGAGGAATGGACTTCCAAATTGGAATCTTACTTTGATATATTACCTAGAAGTGACTTTTCGCGCCATTTAAATGGTGCTAATTCCCAAGCTTTTGGGCTAAATATCCAACTTCCTAGAGGTTGTCTACTAATGAGAGGGTCTCATACTGGTTCTCAACCCCATATTATTTTGGGAGTTTCATACCTAAGACTTATGACCAATCTATTTTGGGGCAACAACCCTTTCATGAAAGAGACTAAAAGATAATATCATTTTAGCAAAGTACAATGGTCAATCATCTTCACCATTTGATCTAGTGGAATGTATTTCCAAATTGGAATATTACTTTGATATATTCCCTAGAACTGATGATATGAAGATTCATTTTGCTTCCTTGTATTTGGAGGGATTTGCGCATACTTGGTGGAGATACATTAAGAAGGAGAATATACTTGTAGAGAATTGGGATGCATTCAAGACACTTATGACTGAGGTCTTTGTCTCTCCTCTTGAAAAAGAGAAATTGGTATGGTGATGGTATGGATTAGAGAAAAAAGGCCTAAGTTTACAAGAGTATATCAACCAATTCCTCAATCTTACTATGTATGTAGAGAGCATTGGTGATGAAGCTAAACTCCACAAGCACATGTATAGTTTAGAGCCATCCTTATTAGCTAATGCTATAATGCAAAACCTTACCACTCTTTTCAAAGATATTGAGCTTGTGGAGAGCTATGAAAGGAAATATAGAATGGAGTCCGCATTTTAGCCTAGTTATGAACACCAAGGATAGCTTAAGAGTGCCGAGTTATCCATCATTCAATGGTTCAAGACCTCAAAGAAATTTCAAGGTAGCAAACAATCCAAGAGTAGATTTAAAACAAGGGGGCAATGAGTCTAAATCTATTCTAGCCAATATGAATCCAAATTCTATTCCTATAGACCTCTACAAAGAAAGAAAGGAGAAAGACTTATGCTTCAAATGTGGGGAAAATTATACAGCTGATCATGCCACCAAGTGTGTATACAAAAATGCAAAAGCCAAGGTTCATAGTATGTTAGTCTTTGAGGATTTTAAAGATGACATTAACTGGGCCAACTCTTTTCCTTTTGATCCAAGTGGGAGTGTTTCTTTCAACCGAGCAGGGATTTACGATGAGCCACATGCTACCACTAGTTGTTCCATTTCCATGGATGCTTGCACAAGTTCTAAAAGCCCTAATACACTTTGTATGAAGGGTAACATTCATGGAATGGATTTTTTAATCCTAATAGATAGTGGAAGTACACACAATTATGTGAAGCTACAGATCTTTCAAAGAATATTTGCTAGTGGCCCATAGATATTGTATTGGGTTGTGATTGGTTGACAACATTAGGCAAAATCACTATGGATTTCTCACATCTATATATGGAGTTTATCTTTGATGGATAGCTCATCCATTTACAGGTAATTCCTAGTAAATCATATTTTCAGCTTATAACCATTCAACAACTCAAAAAGGAGTACAAGATACCCTCAAATATTTTTGTTTTGCACTTAAATAAAGAGGTTGAAGATCAGTCCACCAATTCAACAAGTCATCTAGCCTTGAAAGTTCTTCTTGAGTAGTATAAGGATTTGTTTGAGGTGCCTACTTCATTGCGTCCCAAGAGAGCAGTAGATCACTCCATTGATTTGGAGTTTGACTCAAAGCCAATTAATAAGCCACCCTACAGATTGTCCAAGTCTGAGCATGAAGAAGTATCCAAGCAAAGCAAGGAGCTTCTTGAAATGGGATTCATTGAACCTAGTTCTTTCCCTACGATCTTGTTAGTTAAAAAGAAAGATGGATCTTTCAGGATGTGTATTGATTACATGGTGATGGGACGGAAAATGGGCTGGCACTGGCTATGGCACTAGTTGGACCTCATGCATATGATAGACAACCCCACCACACAGCCTCACGGGCCAAGAGCATCTAAAACTCACTTTGCACTAAATGCTTATGACAATTTTGTGTTTGTATCCAATATGTAGTCCAACGTTCACCTTCCCTTCTCCTCAAAGGGAGATCCCATAACATATAGGCATAATGCCTTGTAATACACACATAAGGAAGCCCCTCTCGGCTGATTGCCACGGCTCCACTACAACTCTCCTACACCTCAGGGATTAGCCCCAAGATGCGTCGCTCCAACATATAAAACATAACGCACAAACTCCACTCTTTCATTATTCAACGTTCCAAGAGATTTTTATTTGCCTCACAAAACTTTTCCCAACGGAAGCACCTGTCTAAACCTACGGCTTAGGTTTCCTGTCCTCTCAGCATTGATCAAAGTCTATCAAACAAGTGCAATGAATTCCAGGAGATACCACGTGGCATGCTTGATGCAAGGTGCATGACAATTGTGCACAACCATTTTATGATTAACAAACTAGCCATGTGAGATGCGAAAAACTGCCCTTTCATAAATTTTAACTAAATGTTACGTGCTGCGCTGCTTTAGGGACTAGCATCGGAACTTTCGTGCTACTAGTTGCCTACATTTAATTATGGAATGATCCCTAACTGCTATGCACAAAGAGGGAAATCAGAATTTGTATCTTTTCAACAATTAGATCGTCGCACAAACTTCGTCCCCCCCCCCCCATCATTTAGGTGTTGCTGCGATGCATAGGTGTAAATGGTTGTTTTGTATCATTTTTGTATGTAAAAAAAAAACACATACTATAACACAAAGGACAAGGCCAAACTAGGGCTTAACCTCATGCTTTAACCAACCTTGCCAAAAATTCATGCACATAAATCTTATTTTTACATATTTTTTTAGTGTGAAAATCCTAATTTTCCATATTTTTGGCTATTTTTTCTATTTATTATTCGTGGAAAATAGGTGTTTTCTGATTTATTTGTATTGCTTATCATTTTGACTGAAACTTAACATTTTCTCTGATTTTATCCCATTTCCACCCCTTTTCTCCAACTCAAAATTAAAAAAAACCAATAGTTTTCATTAAAAATGATATTTTACGAGTTTTAAAGAATTAATAATGGCTCTAAATCATTACGGGTTCTGTATTTCTATAGTTACAACCTCAATCATGATGTAAAAAAGGTTCAAACAAAATTTCATTGCATATGAACAACATTTGGACCATGAAACAACAAAAACAATCAAATTTCTTTGTAAAATTGAAGCATACCGCGTGTCTTGCATGTTGCGGGTTTTTTAATAATTATTCTGGGTAGCCCACGGACCAACTAGCAACCATTCTTGAGTGTTGAACCTCTTTCCTGAGCCTCCTCTTCATCTTGAAGCAATCTGATCACAGTCGGACAAGCATTCTTCAGCCCCTCTTCTTCTTGATTTCTTGCACACGAATTGCCTCTATGCAGGAGAGAGAGGGAGGAGAGAGAAAGACTAGTTTTTTATCTCTTCACTCAGTGCATCATTCCTCGATCCGTTTGTGGTGATGGAGGGGGAAGGATAGAATCATTCCAAGCCCAGGAGCATTCCTCTCCATTCCTCAGATTAGAAAATCATCATGAGGGGGGAGGGGAATGGGGCGCCAAAAAACTGACGCCCCCCCCCCCCCCCCCCCCATCGTTTCATTTCATGGCTTTTGGTTGGCTAAGCTCTTTGTTAAGAGCTTCCAAACTGTTAATCAGCCTATCTAGTTCATGACTTTTGCATTCACACTTTTGGAAAGTGGATTTTTCAGACTTGAGGGGGCAAATGACATTAGATTCGAGATCCTTCTGGACGGGTGGTTCCATAGCGTTGAAATCAACGAATCTGGGCCCCGTCACGCTCTTCCCAGCTTCTAGATCCAGTAGTTGCTTCACAATCTGGAACCTTGCGGGGATTAAATGGGGGATCAAACAACCTCCGAATGGAGATCCGAGACTTGTGTTGGATTCCTGACGCCATTTTACATCTAGGAAAACTCCAACTTGGCCATCCGCCACCGTTTGATTTCCATGAAAATAAGCACTAGCGCTTTAGGGGCTTGCTACTTAAAATCATACTGATTGCCACCGCTGCCTTCGACAAAGTCTATTTTTCCCTTGATATTCGTAATTTTTGGCTATTTTTAAGCACTTCTCGGCATGGTTTGATTTCCATGAAAATAAGCACTAGCACTTTAGGGGCTTGCCACTTAAAATCATATTGATTGCCACCGCCACCTTCGACGAATTCTATTTTTCCCTTGATATTCGTAATTTTTGGCTATTTTTAAGCACTTCTCGGTATAAAAAATCATCTATCATTGGTGACCACGGGATAGGGCAACTCAGCCCTCGAATCCCACGAATAGATCTACACATAAACAACAAAAAGGAGCATCAAGCTGATACAAAAAATACACAACACAACACATCACAGCTCATACCCTACCCCCTGACAAAACGAAGGCATGAAATCCATGAGGAGTAGGCCTAGCATAATCTGACAGAAAGTCTAAAGCTAGTCACTAACCAACTGCTCCAACACATCCAAGCTAAAAAGAACTATCAAAGAGGTCATCCTAAGTGGGGGTCTGAACTACCTACGTAACTAAGGACAACTCAACCAGGAGCTCCTACTAGGCAAGGACTCCTATAGCCTGCTCAAGAAATCGTTTCTTTTAGCACATTACTCTTCTTTTAGGTTTTTATTTTTCCATACTCGGGCGTGTAAAAAGGAGGGAGCTAAGCATAGTGACCCAAGGAGAACAGGGCATCAGCCTTAGGTCCTATCTTGGTACCCAAGAACCTACCAAGCCCTCGCAAGGCGACATTGAATCCTTTTCTAATGCTCACTTTTTTTTTCGCTCAAACCTTCTTTTATTTTCTTTATTTTATGGCAAGATGTCACCCCAAGGAAGGGCAAGGCCTCAGCCCGGGTCTAACTCGTCCCCACGAACCTACCAAGCCCTCGCAAGGCGATAAACAACAGCTCAATGATTTTTTTCTTTCTTTCCTTTTCTATTTTTATAGGGATTAGAACCCCTTTTTACGCACCTTCGTATATTCATATACTGTCTTTCAGATCTTTAGGGTTTTGACTCTTTCCAGCATTAGTTTAGTAGGCTTCTCTAACTGCCTCACAACTAACACAAACTCCTAGAACGGCCGCCTAGCAGGTCAGCAGAACAAGGTCACTAGAACTCCCATCTAAAACAGGTCTTGCAATGCCTAACAATGCCTTGCAGGAGGCAATGACTACTCATTCCTCCCCCAGACATACCTAACCTAAACTTGGGACTTCATGCCTTGATTGCCGGTCCACAACCAGAAAGAAAACGCTTAAGGGAAAAAACTCGAAAAGGGGATGAAACCACCTGGAATGGCCACAAGAAGCTTCTTCGCAGCAAAGGCTCCCTCCAACGACTTCGTCAACCTATATGGTGCAATCACTAAAACAACAAAGCATTAAACGTACCTGCACCAAACAAAGATAGGTCCCTCTTAGCCTAAAGAAATGACACATTTCATTGCAAACTAACTTGCCCTCTTGGCCTAAAGAGATAGATTATTAAAACCTGAAAACAACTGGCCCTCTTGGCCTAAAGAAATCAAGCATTAACTACTTAAAGCAACTGGCCCTCTTGGCCTAAAATGGATAGTTCATTCTAATCCATGCAATATATGATCTCCTTGGCATATACAACACATCCTATCAAACTAATCAAGATACCAAGGATAGCATAAAATAGGAGGACTAGCCTCATACTACTCATGGGAGTTAGCTAAAAGCTTGATCTACGTTCTTTGTAGATTCACTAGCCCAAGCCTTTCTACTGATATCTCAGTAATAATGGCCATCTCTTCTTGGGTACTATGAGCTGAGTGAACAACATCATTAGGTTGATATATCTCTTCCCCTTGGTCCTCATTCAAATGGATCGCTTGGTCCCAACTTTCCAATAACTCCTCCTACAAGGAGAATCATGGATTTATGATAATTCAACTCTTCTCTAATTGGACCATTCCATATGTCAATGATACGATCCAAACTAGATAGATCTTCAAGCCTAGACCCATCAAATAGATGCATCTTAGGGCAGCGATCCCTATTGTCAGATGTCGCATTATGGCCTTTAGTCGCATCCTCTTGGGAATCCACCAAAGCATGTCCACATGCAATTCCTGGCCCTTCATCTGGCACACCAACAGTATTTTTAGGGGTTTTGGGCCTCCAAACCCATCTCATATTCCTTTTCATATTCTTGGACTACCTCATCTGCCCACATTGGTCCAATGTACTCATGTGGAATTATCACCATTACCAGATGGCCTCACAGCCTTATGGCTTCTATTTAGTACAGGTGGACATTTGGCATACCACATCTTCTCTACATGAGATGTCTTTATTTGCCTTTGTCCACTCTGCAACAACTACTTAGCCATAGGAACCATGCTTTTACTAAAAGGAATAGCATCTACTCGAAAGCATGATTCATCTATAAATTGGAAAGGTCTCTCAGGAGCCTTACTAGAAGCACAACTAGAACCACTCATAGAACGCTCATCTAAGCTTGTAGACCTAATGGTTCTATCAATTCCACCATCACAACTACCTCTCATGGAAGTGTTGCAAGCCTTGATGGGACTTACTGGGCTTGGAATCTTTTTATCCCCAGAGGGTATATTATCCCCACTATTTCCATTTTCTGCTTGGAGATTTTGGGTACCAAGGTTCCTCTCATAGGCTCTGCCTTGGTATCAATAAGTGAGCTGTCTCCTTGTAGAAATGGTTGGAAGCTAGGATGCACTTGTACTGAGTAGGGAAAACTCCAAAAGTTTTCCCAACATCTCTGAATATGTTGCTCATAATCAATGGCATGCATCTTTCCTTCCCTTTACAGACTTAGGATTCCGCAATCCCACTTGGATTTGCATGTTAATCTCTAAGCCACTCAAAAAGAACTCATATAGCACATCATCTGGCAATGCAATAGCTCTTCTTGGCCAAAGCCTTAGAAAATCATTAAAGGCTCTAGCATATTCTTTAACAGAAGGATAGGACTCTTGCTTAATCTGCATCAGCTGCCCTAAAACTTGGGTCATAGGCACCTTCTTCTCATATTCATCTAAAAATCGATTACTCAACTCCTCAAATGATTTAATAGACCCCCTTGGAGGTTCCAATACCATTTTCTAGCCTCTCCCTTTAGGGTACTTGAGAATACGAGCATTCGATGAATATTATTGAACCCACTTGCAAGGCAAGTTAGGCCATATTCTCGTAAATGCACCATCGGATCCTCATTAACCAGTCCATGAAACACTGGGAGATCCTTATAAGGAGAAGGGCATTTAGCTCTTTCCTTCGGGATCAGCACTGGGCCATTAAAATCCTTGTAATCATAACCCAACTCTAGTGTCTTAGGGTCTCTAACCTCTTCCATTTCCACATTTACTGGTGTAGGGAGGTTAATATTATCCTTAATGTCCCTTCTGCCAACTCATAAAGTGGTCTAGGGAGACCTATAGCTCTTAGCATGTCATTCTGATCCTTTCTTAGAGGATCTTCCATATCTTGCCCCTTCCTAGGTAGTTCCATGATGGCTTTATCTAGGAGCTTCTCCCGCTCATCAAAAGAAAACTTATCCTTAGCACTTAGGACCTCGGGACCGTGTCTTTTAAGCAACGGTTTTCCCTTCACATCTAGGGCTTCTAACATCCTTGTGATACTTAAAATTTTGGCACGATGCCCCACCACATGGGATGTTTCAGCCATAACTGCACTCCACTGTGTCTCGAGTTTTTCCCATGGCACTACAGCTTTAGCATAATCACTTGTTGATGCCATGACCACCATAGCTTCCAACATGCTACAACTATATATATCATCTCTCACTTGACTTGGATCTCACCTATATATACTAACTCTACATCAATATGAATCATTCTTTGGGAGCATGTCTTGTGTATCTCTCTCATACTCTCTCTCTCTCTCTCTCTCAACATGGTATCAGAGCTATGGATGCATAGCAACAACAAGGAAGATAAGTTGTTTATACTTGATTGAATTCTTTGCACATGTGATGATTTGATACATGAACTTGTTCAAATTATAAGTATTAGTTAATTAGTAACTCTCGTCGTGCTCTCGAATCCTGTCAAAACAGCTTGTCAATCGGAGTTTTGGATCAAAAGTTATGACAGTTCAAGATTCAAGACAACAATTCTGCTCGAATCTGCGATTCTTTATTTAAAACTGTAATTCTGATTACAGTTCGTTAATCCCCAATTACAGTTCGTTAATCGCTCGTCTTCGTTAATGACGTTGATTACGACAAGCAAATATCTTGCTATTTTTAGCGATGTTTTATTATCGTTCACGTTCTTTGCTCGACCGAAATAGCACTTTTCTTATACGCATCATCTCGTCTTGCACGTTACGTATCTCTATTTTGGGCTTTCTTTTTAGTCACTCAATACTTTTCGTCGTTCTTACGTGCATCTCCCTATTTGATTGTCATGCGTCTCAACTACGCTCGTCTTGATCATGGTTTGCAGATTCTGCGATCTCATCTTATTTATTTTCTCTCGACATACAGGCATGGCCAATTGCGTAATTGTTAACAGATATCCATCTAGCCAACGTTCGGTTCCCTTCTTCCAAGGACAAGGCTTTCCTAGGTGGAAAGCAAAGATGATGCTAATTCTTGAAGGTGACAAATTATTTGATATTGTTTTGGGCGACCTATCTTGCCCAGTTCAACCTATTGATGTGATGAATAACAATTCTGTGATTACTGATGGCCCATTATTTGAATAATGGAAAATTGATCATACTGATTGGATTCGTCGTGATAAAGCGGCTCGTCGTTATATATTGTCTGCACTTCTTGACTCACTTATGTTGGATGTCTTTCATCTGGAAACCTCTCATGCTGTTTGGGAGTATCTTATCTCAACGTTTGAGAAGAAATCGGTCACCGAAATTTTATATCTCCAAACTTGTTTGAAGAATCTTCAATATAAGGTTGTTACTTCTATGCACTCTCATATCGAGGCTTTTAAAGACATTATCAATCAGCTTGGTGCTGCCGGTGCTCCTCTTGCTAAAAATCAGATTGTTACTCAACTTCTTAATGATGAGAAGCTTATTTTAAGACATCTAGGGCCTCAATGGTGGTTCTCAATGCCACATAGAGCCATACATCCTTTGTATCCGTAGTTCTATTGCTGAGATCATTTCCATGACTGCATACCCTGCCCTTCTTGCATGCATCCACCATACATTTCCAAGTGATACATTACATTACCAATGCATGTAGAGGGCTATAGACTCAAAAGGTCAAGGCTCGGGCTATTCCATCAATTTTACCTGTACCTGCAATAATCTTTGGGCTCCGGATCATCGGGAGGTGGGCAAAGTTCCCCCCGGGCCAGGTTGTGCACCCCTTCAGGGTCTTTGATGGCAAGGGGGGTCACCCCTCTTTTGTCTTGCCACCTCGCCTGGCATCGGGCTTTTCCTCACCTAGAATATACATTGCAGGCATTTATTATTAAGCAACTAGCATGATATGCATTTACAAATTGAGGATTGGGCCTTTCATGATATGCATAATCAATAAGGAAATGGGATGGGGGGGAAGGGGTTACCTCTGCAATTCAGTGACTCACTGATTGCATGACTTACCCTTCTTACAAATTTTTTTATCAATAGGAATCATACAAGAGCACTGTTAAGGATTAGAGTAAAATCTTGATCAATGGGAAAGAAATTGAAGATTATCCAGCTATGCATGCATTCCCAGGGTGTGGGCTAAGGGTGGGAATCCAATTGGCAATCTCAACCCAAGCATTTCTTCCATCTCTCTCATCAAGTAGCTGAGCTCAACAATTGGATGTAAAAGAGAGAGGAAGAACTGATTGATGTACCTTGTTCAAGCCTGGGGAAGAGTTATTGGCTGCCTCCTTCAAGACCTTTGTGGTTGCCTATCTTCTTGCTGCCCGTGGTTGTATGGGGGGTCTTCAATGTCATATATCTTCACTTATTGAAGCTTGTGGCTGCTCCCAAGGCTCCCAGGAAGAGTAAATTGAAGGGGATTTAGTGTGTTATAAGCTAGGCTGAAGGTTCCATGGCTGCCATGGCTGCTGGCCACAATAGGGTTTGAGGTGCTGCCAAGAACTGATTGGGGGGGGGGGGGGGGTCAATACCCATGCTTAAGCTTGCCCAGGGGTGTGCCAAAGCTAAGAAGTGAAGCAAGAGAGGACTGAGACTGAGCTAGAGCAGAGGGAGTAGGACAAGAAGACAAGCGCAAAATGTGTCGCATTTTTCGAGCTACTCCTTGGAGGTTCCAGACAAGGTAGGCAAGGCTCAATGCTGCTCTAGATGTTGAGCAAGATGAAGGGAAAGCACTAGGACCAACCGTTCCTACTGAGGAAGAGGAGGGAGCAAGATCTCTGATGTTCTTGGGCTGAAGGTTCCATGGCAGCTTGAAGGAAGAAGGAGAGAGAAGGTCCTCTTGAAAAGTAACTATGCTTTTGGTCTTCTCTAACTGTGCTACACTCCTTTTTGCCCAAAACCCTCAAGAAACTTACATCAAAATTAGTGAGACTTGTCAAATTTGCCTGCCCACATCCAAATGTATCCATGGTTCTTGGGAAAGCTCCAAGAAAGGCTGCCATAGTCTTCAAGAGGGCTGATAGCCTGCTTGAGTACTCTTGTGTACCTGTGAGAGAGATGTAATTGGGGTTTTCTAACTATGGGAAAATTGTGAGAGCCCTAAATCTATGGGAAAAGAGAAGGATCAAGGACAAGGCTCTGATACCACTTGTAATGAAAGAGACCTAAATGTCCTAACTAAGGGAGAGAAGAGAGAGAAGGACTGC
The DNA here is from genome assembly GCF_053477565.2 of Lygodium microphyllum. NCBI lineage: Eukaryota > Viridiplantae > Streptophyta > Polypodiopsida > Schizaeales > Lygodiaceae > Lygodium > Lygodium microphyllum. Next base: position 5,485,320 of record NW_028229514.1, on the reverse strand, counting down.
ATGAGAAGAGGGAGAGGAGAGAGAAAGACATGAAGAAGAGAGAGAAATAGAGGAAAGGGAAGAAGAAGGAGAAGAGGAAGAAGAAGCCATGGAAGCTTGAGAAGGTGAAAATAGAGTTTCTTGATAATTTTTGTCATTCCTCAAAATACCCTCTTACACCTTATATACCATTAGTGTGACTGGTATGTTTCCATGCCATGTTCCCATAATCCCCGCTCATTACATGTATTTTGCGGAATCACTGTGGAATCACTCACGTTCACATTAAATCGATTTGACGCCCAAAAAGGACATGTGTCCCCATCAACTTCTCGCACAAGGAATCCACCTTGTATACGAGCCCCGATAAACCAATAAAATTTATAGAATCCACCGTAAAGTCTCACGAAATCCACCATGACTATGCCTCTTGGCATCAAGTCATATTGTCTGACCACATTATGAACCTTCTGTGGTCAACCAATGAATATTTTCTTTATCATCAAGGCTAGGGGCACTATCTTAGGGTGGCCGCTGGCATCCTAAGACCCCTGTAGCCACGGGCCACACTTCTGTTGCCTATTGACCCCAAAATAGGGGTGCTTGATAACTCCCACACCCCCTAGCTCAATGCATTGTGTCTTGCCTTGCTATCATCATAACTATCTATCTAATCCAAATGTCAGATCCACAAAAGATCACCTTTTTGCCATCTAATCACATAGATCACATCTAACATACAAATTAGGATGACCCAACCAATGTTCAATGCTCACACATGGCTTCTCCTCACAATGGAGCCCTCACAACTTAAAGCACCATGGATCATTGGCAGCACCTAACAAGGGTGGGGCATTGAGCATATCTAATAACCTCTTCACATGCTCCAATGAAATGCTCATATCCTATAATGATGATTGAATTTGACCCTCATGATTACACAAAGTAGCATTTAGTGCAAAAATTTTCATTTTTAATTCAGCATTCTTTACCAAAAGGATTTCTGCCATCTCCATACAACCACCAAGATCCTCATTATAAGTAAAAAGATGAGGTAGTATAAAGGCACTATATTCTTTGGTCTTAGTGTGCTTGTTGGCCTTCTTAAACCTCTTCTCAATCAACATCCTCCTTACATCTTTAGAAGAAATGATGTTGCTGTAATCTTTTGATGCTTTCTCCATGTTCCTTATTGCTTTTTCTGGATGGAGAATGGCCTTAATGGTTACAACAGCAATGTCATAGCGAGGAATAATACAAGTATTTCAGGGTGAGTGACAAACTATTATCGTATTGCTGCTATTCTTCTCTTGAAACCTCCACTTCTAGGCTGGAGAGTCTCAATATTCTTCAGATTTCTCTACCTCTCACACCTCTAGAGTTTCATTTTCTTTTGCCTTGCTACATGTAGCTAGCTTTTTCTTAGCTCTCCTCCAATTGTTTCATCACATTGTAGCTCTTTCCTAGAGTAACCATTGGTTTTGCAACTTCATTATTTTAGAATGTCCTACCAGATTCCATTTATAAGCTAGAAGCACTTGCCTATTGTCCCCAACAAACCTCACTAATGAGGAACATGACGTGAATGGATGGGTGCTTCTTGTTGTGAGATCCACAGGATACAACCTGCCATTAGTCCATAGATTGATATTCTTTCCACCTCTAATCTCATTGCCTCTAGCACACTTCGTCTATTGTGACAAACACCTAGTTGCTCTTGCCAATGGATTCATACTCTTCTTCTAGATCAAAGGGCGGTCTCTTTGTGATGGCAAAGCATTGAAGGTGATTCATACAAGAATGAGAGACAATGAAAGTACCAAGCCAAAAGAACGGTTTGGTGGCATAAAACCACATGCTTTTGGTGAATTGTTGTAGAATAAACCAATTTTTTGTCTCTCGATGATTGCACCTTTGGTGAAACTCAACCCACACACCAACCACTATGCCACGACCCCATTGTCTAGAAGAGGTTTTTCAAAAAAAAAAGAAATAGAAGGACTAAAACATTTAAACTTAAGGATTAAACTACTAATGACCATCGCAACTAATTGTGGATTTAGCGCAACTGACTGGGAGGGGTCAAGGTCACAACTTTGCATCTCTTCTCTCTCTCTCTCTCTCTCCTCACTGCCATAATAGAAATCACCATAAACTACACACACACACACACACACACACTCTCTCTCTCTCTCTCTCTCTCTCTCTTCCTCTACCCTTACCCACAAATAAGCTGCATGCATGGCCTCGTCATCAGTGCTCATAGCGTACTTTCTCTCTCTCTCTCTCTCTCTCTCTCTCTCTCCACTCGCCAAAAAAAGAAACTAGGCTCAAAATTTAGACGTTGTAGTAGACTGAAGGGAGAAGCCCAAGTAAAAGGACAAACAAGCGGAAGCAAGAGAGGTGTGAGCTATGGCAGTGGATGGAGCAAGAGAGCACGAGAGAGAGATTCAAGATATGGGAACTCCAACAGTCACAATGTGTGACCATCCTTCCCTTTATTCAAATGATGTTGAAAGAATAAAGAATGAAGTGATAGTGACAGATTGGGTACCGCCGGCCACACCTGCAATGTGTAGGTGCGGGTAATATTAGTATAGTAATACACAGTCACTATGCACATGTGCCTTTACCCCCAACAACCTCCCACTTAAAGGTGAGTGTGTCTTGAGTGAGAAGGGACAAAGAAAAAAAAAAGACAAAGTGCAATGTTTACAAAGAGTACAATAGGATAAGGAATAGAGGTCATCTCATCCAATGGCCATCAACTCCCTAAGGAATGCAAAATGCCCTAGTGAGAGAATTTTTGTGTGAGCAGATCTACAAGATTTTGGTTAGTTGAGATCTTGACAAGGTCAACATACTTGTCCACAATGACATATCTAATAAAGTAATACCCCACCTCAATGTGCTCCATCTTCGTATGGAAGGCCAGATTCTTGGCTAATCAGATAGCACTCATAGAATCCAAATGCAGTGTAGGGACCATGTCAGTCATACCAAGGTATGCCACCAGACAGCCTAACTAGTGAGCATCCTTGGAAGCCTCAATGGCTACAATATACTTGGCTTCTGTGGTAGAGAGAGACACGTATTTTTTCATCCTACACATCCAAGAAAAAAGACTCCCATCAAATGTAAACGCATAGCTAGAGATGGATTTCCTACTATCTATATGCCCTACATAATTAGAGTCAGTATACCCCACGAATCTTGCATCCTAGCCACCATGACATATACACATATTTTTTGTGCCCTTTAGGTATCTCATGATACCCAGAATAGCATCCTAATGTCATCTGCCAAGTATAGCCATAAAGCATGCCGCCATAACTTCCACTACAAAAGCTTTGTTAGGATGAGTGGCTATCATGGCATATATAAAAATGCCCATGGTAGATGCATAAGGGATCTTGGCCATCTCGACCTTCTGTTCATCAGACTACTAACAATTTGCTTAGCTCACCTTCACATGAGAAGGCAAAGGACAACCAATAGGTTTAACATCCTTCATATGAAACCACTTAAGGACCTTTTGGATATACTCCTTCTATGACAAGTAAAGGCACCCCTGAGAATGATCATGCATAATGCGCATCCCAAGAATATGTGAGGTCTGTCCCATGCCTTTCATCTCGAAACACTTCTTGAGCACACTTTTCAAAACATCCAACTCATTAGGAGCTCTCCCAACAATATCTCATCCACATAGAGTGCCAAAATCAAAAGACTTCCATCACTAGCCTTCTTCATGTATAAACACATATCCATATCACTACATGTATAGTCCTGCGAATGCATAAAAGCATCAAACTTGTAGTACCCTTACCTAGGAGCCTACTTAAGGCCATAAAGGCTCTTTCTCAATTTGCATACTAGGTATTGCTTGCCTTTTTTCTGAAAGCCCTTAGGCTATTGTATAGAAATCTCCTCATGCAAGTCCCCATGTAAGAAAGCTATCTTAACATCCAGCTAATAAAGGTCAAAATTTAAATGAGCAATCAAGGCTAATACGAGGTGTAGGATAGTCATCTTGACTACAGGACAAAAGACTTCCTTGAAGTCAATACCATGCTCCTATTTAAAACCTTTAGTAACCAATCTCGCCTTATAGGCAAAGCTTGGGCTATCTAGAGGTTCTCTTCAACTTGTATGCTCACTTGCACAGCAATGCACACTTTCCACCAGGCAAAGCAACCAACTCCCATGTATGACTTTTCTATAAAAACTCAAACTCTAGCAGAGCGTCTCAAGTCTGAGGACCTTGCATATTCTATCTACCATCATGGTCATGGGCACCAGAGCACCACCTACTATCTAGAGGTTCTCTTCAACTTGTATGCTCACTTGCACAGCAATGCACACTTTCCACCAGGCAAAGCAACCAACTCCCATGTATGACTTTTCTATAAAAACTCAAACTCTAGCAGAGCGTCTCAAGACAGAGTAGCTTGCATATTATGTCTACCATCATGGTCATGGGCACCAGAGCACCACCTACTATTGTAAGATTTCTTGCTCATTGTGCGGGAGTAGGAGGCTCCCTTTGAAATATAACCCTACATATCTTGACTATTTTCTCAAACTACTTATGCATCTTCTTATCATGGAAAACTACCTCATGGTTGCGAGTGACTTTCTTTGCATGTGGATCCCATAGGCGATAGTCCATCTCACCTCCATCCCCATAACTAAGAAAGATGAATTTCACGAACTTAAGATCTAGCTTTGTGCGCTTGTCCTTGTATACATGCCAGAAAGTCTTACAACTAAAGACACGCAAATGAGCATACAAAGGGAGGTTTTCTATACCACACCTCCTCTACAACCTGAAAATTAATAGTACTTCAAGGAGATCAATTGATCAAGTGTATATTGCCTCGACCCAAAATTGCTATGGTAAGCTTGCCTGGCTTAGCATATTATGGATCATTTCCCGTATTGTCTTATTTGTGTACTGAACCATACCATTCTAGGATACGATGTATAGGGCAATCAACTGATGCTTAATACCTCTCTCATCTCACAAGCTCCTCAAAGGCTTTAGAGATATACTCACCCCCACTAATTGGCTATAGGCATTTTAGCCTATACCTAGACTAGTTCTCAACCAATGCAAGCCAACACTGAAAGGTAGCCAAACATTAGATTTCAGCTTTATCAAATATGCCTAGACCTTATGTGAGTAATCATCAATGAATGTGATAAATTACTTCCCCCCTCCTAATGCATGACAAGGCATAGGTTCGCAAACATTAGAATGAACAAGAGCAAGAGACTCACTCATGCACAGAAAGAGTGCCAGACTTCTTATGCATACTACATGTCTACCTGGCATACAAACAATGATCACATGACTCAAAACACTTATAGTCAAGGGACGGAAGATACTACAAATGAGTAAGCATTTTCATTCCTTTAAGAACATGTGCCCAAGAGGACAATGCCAAAGAGATACATGTGAAACTACAGCTAACTACAGACACTAACTACATACAAACATGATCTGTGGATCCAGTTACAACCAAGGGATATAAAGTGCCAAACTTGGCACCACATGCTAGGAGAATGTTCCCATGGGTGATCCAGTGTGCTAGTAGAGATAAAACTCTTTTGTAAGAACTGCTACATATCGAACATTATGCAAAGTAAACATACTACTTAAACCAAACTGCAATCACATATCACCAATACCAATTGTCTGCAATACCAAGTCATTTTCCAAATGGACAAATGCACTCATACTGTGATAGGAGTAGAATCACTCTCTATGAGGGGTTACATGAAAAGGAGCCCTTGAATCCATCAACCAACAAACACTAAGTAAAACTAGGTGAGGCATCAATGAAGCAATGACTCATCCAAAGAAGAAGCTGTTAGTATATAATCATCATAAGAGTCAAGTTGCTGCACTACTTGGGCAAGAAGAGCAGGACTTGGTAGGGGATGCTGGCATTTATCTCTTGGATCTTAACATTGGACTTAGTAGGGACAATGTTGCAATCATGAAACTTATCAAGTGGTTCCCCTTTGCTCTTTTCCTTGTGCTTATCATCGTGCATTTTATGAAAGTGCGGCCTAATATGTCATATTTTCCCACAATAATGGCATGTTGAATCAGACTTACGTCCATGGGACTTACAACAAGACTATCCACAGACTTAGAATGAGACTTTTGCAAGTCTCTACAACAACAATCATTCCTTCTCTTGCCATCATGATGACCCCAAGCAATCAAAGCATGAGAAGTATGAGAAGCATCCACGTTCTTCATATTTATCTCCTCTAGTCAGGAGTGCACCCTCTACATCAGACAATTTGAGTCCATTCTTAGGCATATTTTCACATATAGTAGTACAAAATGTGTCCCAAAACTTAGGCTGCATGACCAACAAGTAAAAAGGTGGAAGATTGTCCTTAAAGTCAATATCCTATGATGACACCTGGCCAATGATGGCATAAAACTTGCTTAAATATTGAGAAACACTAGTATCTTCCTTCATACAAAGGTCCATAAGCTGCTTTAGCCTATACATCTGAGAAGTAGGGCTATGCTAATTATCATAGAGATTACAGATTTTCTCCCAAAGATCCCATGCAAACTACCCATCTGAGATTAGACTGATCAAATCTGTGACAACCAATGTCAAATGTCCTAAGCTTAAATCAAAGCTCAAATGTGTACCCAAGGGTTTTAGCTATAGGTTTTTGAGTGCCTTATGAGGGTTTGTGGCACTTGTCCTTGTTTTTTGGACTTTGTGAGCTTTGGAAATTGTCATCCTTAGATTTCTCCTCCTCATTGCTACTCTCTTTCTCTAGGTCCAAATCCATATTAAAGTCACTCGACTCTATATGACATGGTTTATCAATGGTTTTAGTAGTTGATATTTTTCCTTTTCTTGAATTTTCTTTAGCCAAAAACATCTCAATGCAAATGGTGTGTTGGTAGAAATACTTCATGTTACACTCAAATAGATCTTTGGAAGCCAAATGTTTATGGATATCGTAGTTAAAGCCTTGCACATATAGAGAGTGCAACATTTCACCAACGGGTTGTGTGTTTGAAAACATCCATTCGCTCAAGTCCTTAAACTAAGCTATATAGATCTGGAGTGTAGCATCACCTTGTTTAAGACTACAGATTCTCGCCAACTTTTGGGCATTGATCCTATCGTGTTAGAACTATGAGTAGAATGCTTCCTTGTTCAAGACTATAGAGTCTCTCCATCTTTTGGGCATGAGAGTGGATTATTTAGAGCGTGTTCTTGAGCGGAAAAGTGACTCCGGGAGCTGTAAAAGACCAAATTTTAAGCAAAATAAAAGCATTGTGGATCGATGAGTTAGAGTTTTCCTAGATGGAGTTCAATGCCAGGAGCCCATTGCAAGTCTCGGTTTGTCGATTGGAGTTCATTTGACCCCCCCATTTAATCCTCGCAAAGTTTGACATTATAAGCAACTATGTGATTCAAGAGTCACAAAGTGTATGACAAAGGCCAACTTTATAGATTTTGATGCTGTGAAGCTGCCCAGCCAGTCGGATTTTGAATTGGAATTCGTTTGGGCCTCCGTTCACTGAAAATCCACTTTGCCAAGTGTGAACATGAAAAACTTTGAACTAGTTATTGTGTTTAAAGCATAAGCATTGTTTAAGGCTTAATGAGAATCCAAAGGGCACAAATATGAAATGTGTGTGGGGGGGGAGCGCCTTTTTTTGCATCCCAAAAAATGATTAGAAATGGCATTTTCATCTGGTGGAACTAAGATAAATGCAGAGGGCAGCAATATACTCAACTTCTTCACCATCCATCACCACAAATTGATCAGAAAACGATGCTTTAAATTAAGAGATCTGATTTTAGTCTTTCTCTCTCCTTTCTCCTCTATTCTCTCTCCTCTCTCCTCTCTCCTATTGTTGTAAGTTTATATGGGTTAATGTATGAGAGAAGGGGGTGAGCTGAGATGAAACAACTTGATGGTGTGATGATGTGGGAGTGCAAAGAAGCATTGATCGGTGTTGGAAGGATTGTGCGATAGCTATTGGGAAGCATCAGTAGACCTCCAATTATGAAGTACGTAGTCATAAGACGTGATTTCATGAGTAAGTCGTAGATTTCATTGTTTTATGATAAATTTTTGTTGAAAATGGTTGAAAATGATTGTATCTGGTTACTAGTGCTTTGATTTATTAGGAATGCTAGAGTAATCAAGAAAAATCAGTCATATAATAATTTTATGCTAAACACATAAAACCCGCAATATTGCGATTTTATCATGTGTATAGTGTTCCTTTGGATTGAAATATAATAAGAAAATAATTCTCAATAATATTAATCAATCTAAACTAGTAAATGAGTAACTATCAGTAATATCTATAAATAAATAGAAAAAAGTAAGAAAAAAAGATTTATGTTTGTGAATGTATGATAGAGCTAAAGCATGAGGTTTCAGCCCTATCTCTATGTTAAAGTGGATTTTTATTGCTTTCATGAAAGAAACATACATGAAGAATATACCTTAAACCTACCCGAATATATAAATTTAAATGGTAGGGAGAAGGGGGCTGTTGAGTGTTTGAAAAACTCTAAATTATAATGTATTATGATGCATGGCATGTAGGGTACGTTGTTGTCTAAAATTAAAAGGGTCTAATAGCATGAGGATGCTTGATACTAGCCTTAAGAAACATAGCAATCACGATTTAGAAGAAAGACATGAAAAGAATTGTTTTTTGTACTTTCACAATACTAATTGTTAATGAATAAACTTGTTTGAGTATGGTAGTCATACAAAATTGCATTGCACGCACCATATGGTATCATCCTATATGCATAACACTTTTTTTTTATGAGGAATGACCTACGTTGAGAATGTGAGGTCCCCTAAGGTGTAGGGTTAGAGGTTTGGTTCCTAGGGGGATATTCAATGAGGACTATTTATTATCTCTTGTATTTCAAATGCATTCTATGTGTTCAGAACGCATCTTGGGGCCAATCCTTGATGTGTAGGATATTTGTTATAGTAGACCCACAATAATTAGCAGAGGGCCCTCCCTTTGTATGTAATTAGGTTGTGTACTACACCAATATGTGTAGGGACTCCCTCTTAGGAGTGTGGAGAAGGATATCTATTGGATTTCAAAAGTATACAAATGCAAAGTTTTGTCGGGAGCGGGGTCCATTTTAAGTCCCAATAGATTGTGCATTTGTCGGGGAGCCACCAATAAGTGGCAGTTTTTGAACCTTGGCCAAAAAGGGACTTAAAATTTATAACCTCATTTATTAGGGTTACACTAAAGTATTTGTAAAATGGGTTTTGCCCAAGTTCTCAAATACTTGGCATGCCCTATTCAAAATCTCCTAATAGACCTAATTAATTACATAGAGATTGAATCCTCTACAAGAGATGACTTATATATAACATGGAAAGTAAGTTTCTGGTTGGCGGTCCATCCTCTAGTATAATGGCAAGGGCCGAGGCTCCCCTCAGTGCGGTCTCTATTCAAGAAACATTGTGCACAACAATCCATCAACCTAGAGGATATGCAACATGCACGTTGGAACTCGTGGCAGCCACGGCATCAACTTATGGTCATGCTAAAGATGTAACACCATGGAAAAGTACTAACATACAATGGAATTTAGTTGTGGCTGAAACGTTGAGAGCTGGATTTTAGGAGCCAATTTTGAGCCATGCTTGAAGCATTTGAGGCTGTTTTTGGAGCAAGAAGTACTCGAAAAGTGCCAAAGACCAAAATTTCATGAAAAATAAAATGGTGGTAGATGATTGTGCTGGAGTTTTCCTAGATGCATTTTGACATCATGAATCCAATGTAAGTCTTGGTTTGTCGATCGAAGGTTGTTTGACCCCCTATTAAATCCCCGCAAGGTTTGGCGTTCTGAAGCAGCTATTGGATATGGGAGCCAAAAATGTGTGGTGGGTCCCAAGTTTATAGATTTCAAAGTCACGAAGCCATCTGTCTAAACGGATCTCAAATCCGAGTATGTTTGCCCACCCAAAATCGAAATATCCACTTGTAGGATAGTGAGAACACAAAGAGATGAACTAGTTATTTTAAAGGTTTTAACCTTAGGCTTAGTAAGAGGCCTCAAATTAATAGAAAAACTTAGGAACAAGGGGGCACCAATTTTTTTCCACCCTCTTAAAATCAGATTGATGCCTCTCTGATTCACATCCGTTTAGAGAGAGAGAGAGAGAAAGATTCTCGGTCCAAATAGAGAAAGAGAGAGAAAGATTCTCGGTCCAAATAGAGAAAGAGAGAGAAAGATTCTCGGTCCAAATAGAGAGAGGAAGGAGATGACTGTAATCTTGCCCATTTTCACGGAGGATTAAGAAATCTAAATTTTTAGTATTTCTCTCTTCTCTCTTCTCTCTCCTCTTTGCGGTTGTTCGTATGCATCAATTCAAGAGAGAAGGGGGAGGGTTGTGATGAAGAATTCGGAGAAAATGATGATGTTGGAGCAATGGAGGATGAAGATCAAGCTAAGAGAGTGAGTCAAGAGCAAAGAAGAAGCATGCTCCCGTCTGTGAGCTAGGAGGCTTGAAATCGCAGTTTCTATGTAGTGAGCAGTTCTTTTGTTTTATGAAAAATGGTTGAAGAAAGTGCTTGCTTTTGTTTGTTCTTGATTTTTCAAATCGCATTTCCTCTGAAATATGAAAGAAAAATAAAAAATACAATGATATTATAATTTCTCGCAAAACTCACAAGTTACAATTTTTATTAAAATAATGAAATTTGAGATTTTTGTTGAGTGTTTTGGGATCATATGGGACAAAAATTGATATGAAAATAATGTTGAGTGTCCTTGATTAGTAAGAACTCATAATTTTGAAATATCTCATTTTTATGAAGAAATAAATGGAAGAAATAGGAAAAAAAAGAGAAAATTTAGTTTTTATGCCTAAAAATTTAGGAAAATATACATTTTAGATTCGTGAGCACATAACAAGACTGGAGAATGAGGATTAAGCTTCAGTCAAGCCTTGTTTCTATGATATAGTGTGTTTTTATAGATTTTTTAATGAAAAAGTATATTAAAATGAACCCTATACCTACCCAATGAATGCAAAACCTAATTGGTAGGAGGGAAGAGGGTTTGTGAAAGTAGTTACTTGTTGAAAATGTTTCAAATTCTAATTTATTTTTCTATGCACAACATATAGAATGGATTATCGTTTGAATTAAGGGGACCAGTAGTACGAAGAAATTTGGTGCTAGTCTCTATCAATGCGGCACGTATGATTTGTTGAAAAATCATTGAAGGATTTTTTTTGCACTTCACCTAGCTGGTTTCTAATAATAAAAATACTTAAGCACAATGGTCATTCACAATTGCATCATGCATATAACATGGTAACCCTTGGATGCATAGCAATTGATTGCCAATTATGTGACCTACGTGGAGTGTGAAAGAAAATCCGAGCTGTAGGGTAGACGAATAGTTTCGTGGGATAAGCTTGGTTTAGGAAATATCAAATCTCCTAGATCCTTCAAAATATATAAGAGTAGAGATTGTTCTTGTGTTCTTTATGTCAGAGTAGCATATCTCGGGTGGCCAATCCTCTCAGTGTAGGAGAGCTACTGCAGTGGGGCCACGACATTCAGTCGGAGGGGTGCCTCCTTTATGTTTGTATTACATTGGTGTACTACAACAAGATGTGTGGGATCTCCCTCTGAGAAGTAATGAGGATAGTTGTTGGACTATGTTCTATTACAAACACAATATCTACATTAGCAATTAGGGCATTGTGTCCCTTGGACACTCCTGGCCGCGAATCCATGTGGGGTTGTCTTGTGAGTATTAGAGACGTGGCTAGTGCCTATAGCCAATGTCAGGCCCGTTCTGGGTCCGAATAGGTGGTGCATTTTTCAGGAGTTGTCTACAAGTGGTAGTTTCTGTGCCTTGGTCCATTGGGACCTATTTTCTAGTGTATGCTAGAAATTAGTGAGCTAGACTCACCAGAATGTCAAGTGCAGCTCCAAAAGCAAGAAAGGGCTGAACGAGCTAGATGATGGGCTGAGATAAATACAAGATACTATCCACAAAGGAGTAGCCAATATCTTTGCAAGGGCAGGGTCTTAATAACCCGAGCTCGGTACACAGTCCATTAGGGGGAGGAAGCTCTAGTTCTTCCTCCCTTCTAGTTAGGCACTCCACATCGAGTGGAGCTCGAGTTTCGATTATTCAAACCCCTCTAGAAGCAAATCTAGTTGTTACCATGGCGGCACAACCTATTGCTATACCTACTGGAATGGTAGATTTGCCAGCTTTAGATTTTCCCCTGCCCATGTTTAATAGGTTAGTGGAGGAGGATGCGGAAGTGCACATTAACGAATTCCAGAAGTTGATGTTCGGCTCTCATATCCAAGATGGACATTTAATGATGTTGTTTAACATGACTATCAAAGGAAGAGCTACCATATGGTACCATGGCCTAGAAGCTGGAACCATAACCACTATTGATTTATTTTTCAAAGCCTTTCTAAGGAAGTTTGTCCCTGAAAGGGGTGGTCAATATTGGCTATGTGTACTAAATGTGACACGTTGAAGAGACACATCAGGATATTTGAGGCATACGCTAAGAAGTTAAAAGAGGTTTTTCGCAAATTGCAAGCCTCTATCCCTATCCCAGTAGTTGCTCAATTGCAATATTTTTTGCATGGTATGGATTTCAATATTCAGGTGCAGCTAAGTAGTGTCACTTTGTCGGATGTAAACACTACCATTAGATAAGCACAAGAAGTAGAATCCTAACTACAACTGGTGTATGCCTCTCGAACCAATCTTAATATGGGTCTAGTTTTGGGAAATCATTTGGCATTGACCAATGGCAATGGAAGTAAAGGGATAGCTACTATGACTAGCTCGAATGGGAGAGGAAGCATGGTCCACAATGTGTCTTTATTGCTAGCTCCTCCCACGATGACTATGCCTATGGCTAGTCAGATGGCTCCACCAAATGTTGGAGGCCAAGCATCGAACCCTAATGTTGTCCCTATGAGTCAACAACCAATGCCCAATAAAATTGTTAGGCCAATGGAACAATGGATAGACGATCATGGCTATGAGTCAAGTGCATTTAATGTCCTTGGCAAAGTTAAGGATATGATGAAGCACTACACTGACATGATTTTTGAGCAATATCAGCAAATAGTCGTTGATGTAAGTTTCCTTAAAAAACAATAGAATTTGATAGGAAGTAGACTCCTTAAAGAGGCTGCACCTTCAAGATTTAGTTGTAAATGGTGTAATGGCTAGCACTACCCTATAAATTTTCCAAATGTTAAATGTGATATTTGTGGGAAGTTTGGCCATTTGGTTGCCACCTATTGGAGTAAGATTATCTCTCTCCAATGAGATAGTAGATAGCTAGGTCCTGTTAACCATCATGCGCAAGGGAATAATCTTCAGCACGATGATGGAAAAATACTTCAAAGAGGTAAGGCGAGGGTGATGCTCTATAGAGAAGCTACCTAGTGGCAGTGGAGTTAGCCTCATTGAGGTTGTATGGGTTAATGGCACTGAAGCTTCTAATGTGCGGGCCATTACAAGAGGTCAAAAGGGTAGATAAGGCAACAAAGACAATGTAAAACCTATCGATGGAAACCCTAAGCAAGATGACAAAGATACGCAAGTCCTTAATCCCAGTATGGAAGGACCTTTAAAACCTGTACAGAGTAAAGCCGACGCCAAGAAGGATAAAGAATTACCAAGGAGATAGGTGAAAGCTCAGAAGGAAGCACTGAAGCTAGTTTAATGACCAAAAGAGAGAATGGTCTAGCGAAAGAAGAGAGCTCTAGCAAATTATCACGAATTCTATTTATCAAGCTCTCTTTGTGAAGTTAGACTAGACGTGAATCTCTTACAGCTCATTAAGTTGTCTCCAGGAGTGTGCAAGGAATTTAAAAAGATCCTATATACTAGGTATATCATAGAACCTTTAAGCATAGTGTGAATAGGAGATGATTGGTGGGAGCATGCTAAAAAACATTGCCCAAGGGTTGCACCCTACATTGATGGAATACTAGTGAATCATGCTATCGTAGATACAAGATCATGTATTAACATCATGAATTTAGAACTGATTGAGAGGCTAGGTCTAGCAATCCAAAAAGACGCCTCCACAATTTTGTGAACGGCTCTGCTGATGATAGTTTAAGATAACTGAAGGTTGTATTACCAAAGTCCTTGTGACCATTGCTAGTGTGGAATGCATTGTGGACTTTAGGGTTATTAGGTTCGCATGACGGCCAAGCTATCAAGTATTTTTAGGAAGGCCATAGATCTTACAATCTTATTGTCAAGTTGATATACCTGATGGTCCTTTGATTTTTGGTAGAGGTGCCAATCGTGTGGTAGTAGATGCTTACCTTGAGTCTCCTCAAAGTGAGAGAGCTCCTCTATCCTCTATGAAATTAGAGACATTAGAAGATGTATGTGCTAGTGAGACATCATCAAGTGAAAAATCCAAAGAAGGGTCCATTATAGAGGACATCTATCAAATAACTCTAAATGAGCCAAAAGATTGAATAAGAGACACAAATGTGATTGAGTTGGATCTTGGTATGCCAAATGATCCGTGGCCAATTAAATTAGAGTCCATGCTCAGTTTGGAAAAAAGAGAGGACTATGTGTCCCTTTTCCAAGAGTTCTGTGATATTTTTGCATTGAGTTATGATAAACTGAGAGGTATTCCTCCCAGCTTCGTTGTTCATACCATTCCTCTAAAGGAAGGTAGCCATGTTGTGCGTCAGAAAGTAAGGCATATGCCTTTTGAACTAAGGGATGGGCTATTCAAGGAGTTACATAAATTGTGACAAGGTGGTTTGATCTTCCTTGTTTAGGACACAGAATGGTCTTTACCTATTGTTATCAGGAAGAAGAAAAATAATCAAATCCGGCTTTGCATAGACTTTAGAGAGCTGAATAAGCAGATAGTTAAGGACTACTACCCGTTGTCCTTTATTGACCTGATAGCGAGTAGGGAGATATATTCATTTATGGATTGCTTCACAAGATATAACCAAATGAAAATTGCAGAAGCAGATAAGCTGAAACCAACATTCATTACTATCTTCGGTACCTTTGTGTACATGTGGTGGCCTTTGGTTTATGCAATGCACGTGGTTCACGACAATGAACATCAAATAAAACCTTTGTTGACATCTCCCCAAAAGAGTTGAAAGTGTTTATTAATGACTTGGAGATAGCCACCATAAGAGAAAGGCAGTTGATTATTTTAAGGAAATGTTTTGAGGGATGTAGGCAATTTTGCATGATAGGTCTTAACCCACAAAAGTGTGTATTTGGGGTGCCTTCTGGGCTATTGCTAGGATATATGGTTAGTTAGTAGGGATTGCAATTGACCCTGAAAAGATCAAGGCCATAGTCTCCATGAGTCCTCAGGCACTCTGAAAGAAGTAGACGGCTTTCTGTCATCTCTAGGGTACTACCGGAGGTTCATAAATGCCCTGGCAAAAAGAACGTTGCCACTAATGAATCTATTATCCTTTAGCTATTTATTTGAATGGAGCGACCCTTGTAAGGTAGATTTTGATTATATGAAATAGGAGCTGGTAAAAGCACCAATTTTAAAAGCACCTAAAAGGACCAAAATATTATATATATTTTCAATAGCCACCATGCATAGTATTAGCTGTTGTTTATCCCAAATGTGGGAGGAAAAGTGGTATCATTTGATAGCCTTTGCTAGTTGAAAGTTGGACATATCAGAGATCAACTATACCTATATGGAGAAGTTCTGCCTTGCAATGGTATTTACGACTAAAAAATTCAAGTACTATATCCTCTATGAGAAGGTAGTTTTCTATACAAAGGTGGAGGGGCTTAGATTGTTGATGAACAAGTTGCAGCCGCTCGATCATTTAGCAAAGTGATAAATCACTTTGCAGGAATTTAATTATGAGATTAGGAGTAAGCCGCTAAGGTTAAAGGGTATTGTGGAATGCTTGGTGGATTTTTGGGAGCTGAAAGAGACTTTAGTTGAAGGAAGTGATATTGAGAAAATGTGTAAAATTGATACAGTTGCGATCCCCTCTTGGTAATTGCTATCACACATTACCTATCCATAGGAGAGACTGGAACCAGTTTATTGAAATTGGAAAAGAGAAAAATTAGATAGCATGCATTGAAATTTTCTTTGATCATCGCAGAAACACTATATCGGTAGGGGGTTGATGATATCTATCTTGCCGATGTGTGATACCTGACAAGGTTCCATTTGTTTTGAAAGAGTACCATGACTTCACTTGTAGATATTGGTTGATATTGGTTGCCATCTATTTTTAGGACGCATTCAAGTACGTGAAGAGATGTGATACTTGTCAATGGCATGACAGTAGGGAGAATAGGAAGCGACCATTTACTGCGATTATGGCTAAACTTCCATTTGAGAAGTTGGATATCGACTTTGTGGGTCCTATTACCCCCTCGTCTTCTACGCAGAAGAGATATATCATAATGGCAACTGACTATTTTACAAGGTGGTCAAAAGCACGAGCAACGATGAAGGACCACGCAAAAGAGACTGCCAGTTTCCTACTATAGCAAATTATATGCTAATTTGGTCCACCAAAAAAATTAGTATCGGACCATGAAATCCATTTCCTAAACAAGGTGATTGAAAGCTTGACTAAAGCATGGAAATTTAAGCACAATAAGATAACTCCTTATAACACCCAGGCAAATGGGTAAGTCAAAAGCACAAATAAGCAGCTTGTGTGTATTCTATCAAAAATAGTGTCTAAAAAGAAGCGAGACTGAGATACGAAATTATGTGTGGTAGTGTGGGTGTATAACACGATGTTTAAATGATCCACTGGCCACACCTCCTTTGAGCTAGACTGTGGGAAGGAGTGTGTTTTTCCCTTAGAGAATGAGTTGCAAACTATAAGATTTGCAATCAATCACTCTTTGGGTGACAAGGATGCCCTTTCCGAGTGCTTTACGACTCTGGCCCACTTGGATGAGCTCAAATTGCAAAGTCTCTTGCACCAGGAAGTGGCTAAGCATCGGATGAAGTAGTGGCATGATTTAAAAGCGAAGAAATATACCTTTAAGAAGGGACATTTAGTTCTATATTTTGATGCACGCAGAGAACTGTTTCCAAGAAGACTTGAGTCCAAATGGGATAGTCCCTACAAGATCATAAGAATAGGGAAAAATAAGTCCATGGCTTTACGCGTAAAACTTGAGGGAGTAGAATTTAAAAATAAGGTTAATCTTAATAATATTAAACCTTATTATCTCTAAATGCACTAACGAAATAAATACTTTGTAGGTCAATGCGGTGTCGCACGCGATTTGCATGATGGGGGGGAGGGGGGGGAGGGAGGGGGTTTCATAAATGTCACTCGCCACAAGGACACTTTTTGAGATGGAAATAATGGATTTCAATCTTCACAATTCAACATAATATGAGATCTAAAATACGGACTTGATGATTTTTAAAATACCGCTTTGATGAATTGATGCACTTGAAAGATAAGCTCAATGTATCTTTTCTCACAAGATATTCAAAGTTTGGATTTTCAAGCTATGAATATGCATGAAAGAGAAGCAATAGAAGTATATTTAGCAATAATAAAATGGACTTTTCAAGTTTTAAGGTTTCAAAGGTTGGAGGAGTCATAAATATCTGCAACATTTTTCTCAAGATCCAGGTTTGTTTTGATTCGGACAGAACTGAATTGAATATCACCATGACAAATCTCATGTATTTGCAAGTTCAATAAACCCATAGAATAAACTCATCAGTAAGTGGGTTGCCCTTTGAACCAAGAAAAGATGTACAGACAAAAACTAACCCTCGCAGTCTTCCTTTTACTCTTCAATAACTTCAATATGATAGAGTTGATCAAGCTTTTAATCACAACATGTCTGGAATTCATCAGTAAGAGATCCTTCCAGTGAATCTTAAGGTGAAAGTCCAGTTGAGAGAAATTATAGCTTGGAAACATGGAAGTTGCTTAATCGAAGGCTTTGGGTCCATCGTAAGTAAAAGCTTCAACTGCAGATGACTTCTCCTTCCGATGAATAATTGCGTTTGATCATTTTTTGATGGCCTTCCGGCTTTTACTGCAGGTTTCCTTCGACTTCGGCTCCTTCCTCATGTTCATCGTCATTGCAGTCTTCTTCATCCCTTCGCTTTGTCACCCCGCATTTGTCTTCTTTTTGCCTCCAGTCCTACTTTTTGCCGGCTTTGCAACAACTCAGCTTTTTCTTTGTCAGCTCCATATCTAATTGCTTCATCTCGTCCTCGTCCTTCTTCTCTGCCGCAGCTTATGTGCTGTCTCTCCCTTTGTACAAGACCTCATCACCGTCTTCGTCAGGTTCTTCTGCTACATTTCGTTATCACCTTCGGTCGTCTCTTTTGTTGTAGGTCTTCGTCATTCCACGTCTCTTCCTTTGATCATCTTCAGACTTTTCCTCCGATGTCACCTCTTCTCTGTCTTCGTCTTTTCGTCCTTCTCTTCTATTTTGCTATTGTTGACTTCACTTCCCCCTCAGCTACATCGTAGGCTACGTCCTGTCCTTCGTCACCTCCCGTCTTCTCTCCCTTCCCATGTCACTTTTATAACTGTCCAGCACCTCAAAAAAACTTCAAAAAAGTCATCGATGAAAGAGCCGTTGATAATACTGGCACCAATCTTTCGAAAACAAAGCTCTCTTATTAATGTCTCTGGTTGTCTTAATGAAAAGGATTTTGGGCATCCCATGTTCACATCAATAGCGGCCACATTATGACATACAATTTGAGAGGCAAATAAATCTCTTGTTGCATATGTTGTCCCAATCTAATAGACAACACGATGTTTCTCCACTTCCAAAGTTCTAAAAAAAACCTCTTCTGATGTATTTTTCAAAAAATCAACATTTTCAAGCACACTGTTTTCTTGACGGTTAAATTTGATCAATTTATGGTCCACAATCTCTTCACCATATGTTATATAAGCACCAAAATTAGTTGTCAATCAATCGAATGGAAGGGTTGAGTAGCAGTGAATCCTTTTGGCTACATAGTGGCACCAGAAGAGCTGACAAGAACTCTGTTTGCTTAATTTTTTGCAAATCCTCCATTCCAAGGTGTAAACCAATTTCCTCTATTTCATGAATTCCATCTTCAAAACTTATTGTTTGTTTTCTTCTAGAAAGTATTTCCCCATTGGTGAAGCCAATCAAAGTATCTTGCAAGCTCTTTGAGTTCCATGAGTTCAACCTCTCCAAAGCATTGATGCACAAGCAAAGTCCAAAACCAAGATGGTCTTTTCCTTGGATCCTTGAGCCTTCAAAAGAGTTACTTGTTTTTCCATGCAATGTGCCCTATCAAGTATATGTTTTGAAAAAGAACTTCGTGCCCAATCACTCATGCAATTTGCAAATTAGAATCCATGCTATACAATCAATCGAGCGATGGTTACAAAAAAAATATGAATGCATTAAAGAAATTGTGTCTAGCCTAACTACAAGTGCTTCGTGCATCATGCAAATGCAAACACAAAAGATACACACAACGGAAAATAAACCCCTAATGACACTGACTAATGTTTTCAAATTCTTGGCGAAAAACTCCACCCTCAAATTTGCAATGGTGGATGTGCAGCTTTAGGACAGCAAGGCTGATTAGAAACCTAAAAGAGAAAATATTGGTTGATGGGGTGGCTTATTCCTTACTTGGAACATTCACACTTGGAGCAATGATATCATCATGGAAAGCTTAGCTGGTGGAGTAAAGGACATAAAGTGACTAAGCAAGAGGATGGATCATTTGTCTAGGAAATCAAAGTCTTGAGTCATCATCACTGCTTGCAAATCTTGACAAACATCCTTGTTGTATTCAATGAAGAAGGTGGGATGGAGCCTTCAGTACATCCTCTGAATATGCTAAATTTTTATTATCATAATTAGGAGTAGAGGTGACGATGGAAGGTTGTGTTAACCCATTGTAGACGTACACAATGTACTTTGATGGAGTGTCCAAGGGTCCCAACAAGAAAGGGAGTATAGGGGTAGTTATTAAAGACCCTTGATGTAGAGCCCTGATGAAATTTGGTATTTATCTTGGGGTTGGATTTACCAATAACATGGTGGAATAAAAAGCGTTAATCATGGGCCTGAACATTGCTAAGAAGGGTGATATCCATCAGTTTGTTAGTAAAGGGGGATTCCCAATTGGTATTGAACCAATTAAATGAAACCTACACAGTACAAAATCCCATTCTTTATATGTATTATTGAAGGGAGCTCTCCGCTCAACCCTTGAGACCTATGGACCACTTATTTGTCAAGCATTTCAAGTTGAGTGGCCATGGCTACCTCTCACATAGCTGGATTGAGTACCCTCCTCTTTCTTGCACAGGGTAGCTCCATGATTCTCGATGCAAGTTCGAGCAACCTCAATCCCTCTCTATCAATCTCTATCTTCCATAGCCGCGTGAGATAAGAAAAGAGAAGAGAAGAGAAGAAGATGAAGAGAGGAGATGGGGAGCTTCTTCTCCTCGATCCCTTACTCTCACTCTCTCACACTTCCTCACTCTCACACTCAAGCACACACAAGAAGACAAGAAGAAGAGAAGAAGAAAAAGAATCTTTTTGCTTCACACTAAGACTGAGCTTCTCATTCACTTTTCAACTTTATATACAAAACCCTAAATCCCTTTTGGGCGATCATTCCCTTATCGCCTTTTTTACATGGGCAATCGTGGCCTAGACCCTTTTTCCCATTGTCCTCTTATCTTCCTAGCTTCCTTCCTACCACCCATCTACCTTTATAATTTGCACGTGTGAAAGGGCTGACGCTCTTAAAATAAATCATAATGCACCATGTGCTCTTTTACAAAAGTATTGACTTGCACCTTTTCTTGTGCGTTTTTCTCCTTGATTTAAGACTTTTTTGCACTTCTTGCGTTTCCATATTTTTCTATTGCACCTTCATCTTCAGTTTAACTTTTGCCTTGGCCTTGTCTTCTGCTTTAGATTTTCCAAATTTTCCACCTTGTTTTTCTAAGGGTTAACATTACCCCCTCTTAGACGAGTGCTAGTCCCATGGCAATCACTATCATAGGTAGCAGGCTTTGGCATGCACTGAAGAGATGTGGTTGGGAGGGACTGTTGTGGTTTGGCTTGGAGGAGTTTTGATGGTGGTGCAGATGAAGGTGGTTGGTGCCACTTTGTTGGATTGATTGGTTGGTGATAGGGTTGTTGATATTGGTGATAGTGCTGGTTTTTGTTGGGAGTTGCACTCATGGGTTGGCATAGGTGTTGATGTTTTGGGAATTTTGCAGGCGATGATTCTTTGGTGGGCTTGTAGGATAATAAAGGATAAGAATTCAGAGTTGAGTGTTGATGAAGAGTTTATGGTACTTTTGTTGTGCTCATTAAGATATTCTTGCTCTTCCCAGGATAGTGGATATGAAAATATTTTTCAAGCTGCTCCCTAGGGAATGTGCCCATGTTTGTAAGGACATAAGCACGTGCAAATAATTTGATTTTAGCATCCAACTCCATCAAAAACTATGTGACACTTCTATGTTTGATGAGGGCTTGCTCAGTTGCTATCTCATGCAAGGTTCTAGGAGTTTCCCTAGGCTTTAGCATAGTTGTGGGGGCTGAGGTCGAGATGAGAAAGATTGGTAAATGTTAGAAATGATTTTGTCCTTGGGATTTTCATGTTTCTCCGGAGGCTTTGCTTCTATTCTGTCATGGTTCTCCTTGGATGTGACTAGTATAGTTTTGTCAACCTATTGTGACATTGTTATATCCACTCTTGATTGGTCGATGTAAGTTCTGCTGTCTGTGGATTAAGTGTTGCAAGAAACCATTGATGGTAATGGTTGCTTTGACTTATCAGAACACACGGATGTGTCTAAGGTTTCACTGCTGTTAGGAGAGATGGCAATGGGTTCATGGACTCAATGATTTATTCCTCAGCTCTTCAGTGATGTTGGTCTCAATCTTATGGGTGTCTACAACCACTTGCAATATTCATTGTTTTTGGTGTTTTCTCCTCTTTTTCTTGGGCAATTGAGGTGTATCCTTTAAAGATTTAGGATCTTGACCTAGGTTAGCCACCATTGATGTGCTTGGTTGGCCTCAACATTCTCTTTTTCTTGCATGTCCTTATGGGACATAGCCATGGCCTATTGGACAACCTTGCGAGGTTGTCATGGTATAATGGCCTCTCTTCTTGGAGAGTCTACCTCTTCAACTAATTCCCCTCCATTTAGTTGCTCATCTGATTGCACTCGTAGTTGCTCCTGGTTAGCTCAGAAATTTGCTCTAGACTCTTGTTCTTACCCATTGGAACATGCCTGCATTGCTTCTTATTAGAGCACGTGTTGTGTTTAGAGCTATTTTCCTCTTACTCAAGAGGTTAAGGTGACTCTAATGTAAAACTAACGGACAATTTAGGGTTCTTATCATGTAGGCTTGGATGAAACCAGTTGAAGAAGCTAGGGTTGTATTGATGGAAAGCATAGAGATCTAGGATTGTAGGGTCTTGAGTGAGGCAAAAGAAATATGCACTAACATCAAGAACCATGCTCCCTACTCCTAGCTTGCTAGCCATGTGTAGATCTTCTTCTAGAAGTAGTTTATCATATAAGGGATGGTTTTGGACAGTGGTAGAAAGCTTGACCTCATGGACCATTGCCAATACTCTTAATGAGGTCGAGGCAATATATGTGGGATCATGTATTGATGTCCAAAGGGCTTTCCTTTGCTCAGTAAGTATCATTAGTCGATGGCCAATTTTGGCTGCCAAACTTAAGTTGGAGTACCATTTCTGCACAAAGTCACCTTATCCTTTTCCTTTTTGTTTGATTGCTTCGAGCTTTTCCTTGTTTGTCATACATTGAGTAGTATAGAGTGAGGGTATCAAGGGCAATTCTCTAGCTGTGGCTTTTATGATGTCCTTTATGACTTCTTTAGTGATAGCTACATAGCGGGAGCAAACATGTTGTTGCTCATCCCAAGTTAGGGGTTCAACTATAAGCTTTGTGTACTTTGGTGTTGGCCTTCCAATTTCTACATGGATGTATGTACGTGTGATGGCTATCAGCTTGTGATCAAGCTTCATCAGGCACTTTATCTCTCGTTCATTGGTTAGATGCGCCATCTCCTTGGCCAAATCTTTGAGAGATTTCTCCTCAAGCCTAGGCTTTAACTGCTTTGGAAGTGCTAGAGGTGTCAAAGACATTGGTTGCAACATCTCTTCTACATGTGAATTGCTAAGGACACATTCAACAAGGGACATCGTCAACGGCCAAAGGTTGTGACTACTGTGATTCTTGGTGATTGGAAGTAGTAGTGGCTAGTTCATGGCCTGGCTACTATTGGTAGATTGTGGTGTCAAGTCCTTAAGCAGATCAAAAGTGTTCATGTCTTTTGTTGCCCTTTGCGCATTCACTTGTGCAAATTGAGCATCAGTTGAGCTAGTCATAGTGGATTGCACATGCATATCCTTAGGTTGAGAGCTAAGGGTGGTGTCACGTCTCGCATCTTAGACATTTGGAAGCTAAGATGGAGATAGAGATTGGGATTCATTTAGGGAGATAAAAATTGGAGCTCAAGAAAGCTAAGATGGAGATAGAGATTGTCACGTCTCGCTCCCTATGTTTGTTTAGGGAAAAAAGGTATAGAAGATTTGGGACTCCTAGGCGAGCTCGACACTCGCTAGAAAATTTGCTTGTGGCTACTAGACGATTCTGCCATTTGCTTTTTTGAGCAATCAGCCTTATCATGAGCAACATTGTGCAGGTGGTGCTCCTTATCCTCTTGGGAAGTCAAAGGATCCTTGGGCACTAGTGTTCTTTGTGCACACTTGACGATTACATATGATATTCACTTGCTAAGCATGTTAGGCTGAGGATCTATCTTTTGAATGGGCATGTTTGGTTTCTTAATTTCAATTGTGATGGGTTCAGTCACTCCAATGTTATTGAGTAGAGACGGATTTTTGTTCCTCCTGCGCTTCTTCGCTTTTGATAGGACCTGGTCTTCAGTTGACAAAGGTGGTTTAGTAGGGGGTTTTGGTACCCAAATCCATTGGTTACCTGTGTAATACCCTTGAGCATGTAGTAGTCACACTTTGGATATCCATCGCGGCAATATGCTGACTCTCCATTGATACCTTCATCTATAAGGTTTGGGCATATTTTGTGGCCTTCTATGATATTTGTAATTCCAAAGCCTATCCTTGGCATTGTCTTATGACATTCTTGTTTCAAGCATGGCCTTGCTCAGTGGTTCTCTCTGTTCAACATGAACTTGTATCAACTCTTTCAACAAGTCCTCGCTCTCGTTACTAGGATTTCCTGGTATGTCAGAATGTTCCTTATCTTTTCCTTCAGATTTAATGAGGTCACCCTTACTAAAGGTTGTGATTAACCCCATCCCCAGTAGTGTCAACTGTATCCTCCATGCTGCATAATCGGCTTGACACTTTCTCGCCCTTTTGAAGGGTCTTCTTAGGAGGGTTTCCTTTTCATAATTAGCACTATTTGGAGGAACATGGAATAGGATAGGCAAGCTTTCAGTTTCAATAGTTTCAAGGATTTTGCACTTCCCTATAAGTGCTTGTGGGTGTCCCCAATAAGGATTAAGAGTTGCATTATTTGGTGTGATCTCTGGTCCTCTAGTCGCGTCCATGCTTCATAGGTCAAGATATTGAAATTTGCTCCTTCATCGATGAGACCATCGATACTATGCTCTGTTTTTGCGGTGAATTTGACCCTAAGATAAGCAAACGGTACTATGTCTTCATCTTCTGGGTCTTGGCTTAGAAATTCAAGCCTTCTGATACATGCCTTTGAGTCCCCAACTGCACAACCAGTTGTGGATTCTCTATGATGTCTTGGGTCATCTGTGCAGTGCCATTTAAGTATATCTATCGTCAAGACTATCATGTGTAGTCATCCTTGCAGTTGTAGCTTGATGTTGCTGCATTCTGCTTTGACTAGATGCAGTTCGAATGCAACATATACATGTTTTTGTGGTGTGGCCTTTTTTCCCTTGTTGGCTACATTGGCCCATTGAGATTTTATGGTCTCTGTTTGTCTTTGTTTGGGTATGGGCTTTTGGTTGTTGTTTTGCAAGTGATAATCTATGCTTGTGTAGAGCCATTACTACACTAGGATCTAATTTGGAGGCCCTATCATGGTGCGCATTTTCTCTCTAGCCTACTTTGGGGAGGTGCCGAGGGGGCAGAGCCCCCTCTATGGAGGTCAAGGAGGAGCAGTCCCCCCCCAGCCCGCAAGGCCGTTACGCTAAATACCATGCATGATTCAAAGGACACTAAGTTTTGAACTACTTGCTCTAGAACTCAGCCCAGTGATAGATCTATGATGTGCTTTTAGCTCTATACTGCGCTCCTAAGGATTTTTTGGGGTCTCACTACTCCCTCTATGCTCTATCAAGGTTGGGTTATAGTCTAGATTCCAACTTTGGGCTACAAGTCTAGTTGGTTATGTGACCAAGGTGTTAGAGGTTGCCTTTAGGCCATTCAATTGCGATTTTTGCTAGTTTTTGGCTTTTGGCATGATAGGGTCGGCTTCTTGGGGTTTTTTTAGATCCAAGCTAGCTAGCTGTGAGTTGTGGATGTGGTCCTGGATCAGTGTTTTTTGCTCTGGTTTGTTGGTCCAATTCCTAGAATCGCACTCTGGGTGGTTTGACTTTCAGAGTCTGAGAGTCCGATTGGGTTGGTCCGACTCTAAAAATTGGTTCGATCATCAGACGGCTTGGTCCGATTCCAAATGGTGGTTTGATTCTTCAGATGATTTGATTGTTGACTATGCGCGTCGGACTAGAATGGGTGTCCGATTGGACAACTGGTCTGAGTTGTGCACTGGTTCGATCCTTGAGGTTGATTCGACTGGCAATTGGGTGTCCGACTAGACAACCCATCCGATCGGAGCAAGGGATATGGTCTGACTATCCCAGTCAAATGGTTTGACTGCCTGATTTTGGGAGTCATACCAGGATATAGTGGTCCGAGTGCGACTGATGGGATGCAACATGATGATTCTTGACGATTTCTTCACGCTTGGTTCACGATTGCATGCAAGGCTTTCCATACACGGTGCAAGGGTGTGTGTGAGTGTGGTTTCAAAATCATATGAGCCTTAGGAGATCTTTGGGCACGGGAGTGAAAGGACTTAAGGGTTTCACACCCAGGGGGAAATTTGAAGGGTAACACAAGGGTTTATAGCACGGGGGAAAAAGGTATGTAAAAAGGGGACACGAGGGAGGATGGAAGGCTCTTTAAAAAAGTTAAAACCGGGAGGGGGAAAATTTGAAGGCCAACACAAGGGGGTAGAAGGCTTTAAGGGCCTCCACGGGAAAGGGGGCTTAAGGGTTTAAAAAACGGGGGGGGGGGGGGGAGAAAAGGGTGTGTAAAAAGGGATATGAGGGGGGTGAAAGGGGGCTTAATTAGCCCCCCTTAAGAAGCTTCTTCAAGGAAGCTTCCATGCTCCACGTGGTAGGAGGGGGGCGTTTTAAGCCGTGTTGGCAACGACAGCCAGTGACGGCGTATGCGGTGGCAGTCCCATCAAGCTTCCTCCTCGTCCTCAGCAAGCTCCCTCCTCGTCTGCCTCTAGCAGCGTCCTCCTTCTACTTCTTTTTTTTTTCCTCCCTCACGATAGTTAGGCGTTGGCATCTACCTCACGGCGAGTAGGCGACAGTATTTCTTTGTCTTCTGTCCCTCTCCCTCCTTCGTACCCCCCAGCACAGCAGCCCCCCCCTTCTGGTTAAATAGGGGAGGGGAGGGAGATGATTACTCCCCTTCGTGTTAGTGTGCATGGAGGTATCCCCCTGCGAGCTCCACCGAGGAGCTTCAGCGTCCATTCTATTCCTCCCCCTCCAACATGACTGTCGGCTGGGGGGGAATAAGGAAAAAAATTTGTGTTTATCGAAAAGAAATTTAATAAAATTTGCCTTATCATTATCCCCCTTTCCTATAAGGGGTAGTTCACACGAGAAAGGAGATTAAGAACTTTACATTCTCTCCCCCTTAGAGGAATCGAGATGTCCTCATCTCGAGATAAACTGGGGGTATTGATGGTTGAGAGTGCCTTCTTCTATCCAAGTGGCATCCTCTTCGGGATAATCTTTCCACTGGATGAGGCATTCTCTCAAGGTTCTGGATCTTAATTGTCTCTCTCTAACATCCAAGATCCTATCAGGCCTTAGCTCAAGGACTCCTCATATGATGTAGTCATTGGGAGTGTATATGGTGTGTCTCTTCTCCCCCTATTGCGTCTCTACATATCTTCTCTCTCTACATCATCTCAACATAGCTTAGGGTACCTCACACTCTCAACGTAGGTCATCGCTTATAAAAAACAATTGCTATGCATCTAGGATGCTACCATATGGTGCGTACAATGCAATTGTGTATGACTACCATGCTCAAACAAGTTTATTCATTAACAATTAGCATTGTGAAAGTGCAAAAATAGTTATTTTCATGTCTTTCTTTTAAATTTCAATCGTTGCCTTACTTAGAGCTAGTACCAAGCATTCTCGTGCTTCTAGACCCTTTTAATTTTAGACAACAATGTATCCTACATGCCATGCATCATAAAACATTAGAATTCAATGTATTTTAAACACTCAACAACCCCCTTCTCCCTACCATTCAAAGTTATCATTCAATGGTAGGTTTAAGGTATATTTTTAATGTATTTTTCTTTCAAGAAAGCAATAAAAACCCACTTTAACATAGAGATAGGTCTGAACTCAGCCTAATCCTCATGCTTTAGGTCTATCATACATTCACAAACATAAATCTTATTTTTTTTATTTTTCGAATGTGAAAAATCTATTTTTTCTATTTTTCTTACTTTTTGCTATTTATCTATAGATAATTACTTATATTTACTGATTTATTGGTTTAGATTGATTGATCTTATTGAGAATGATTTTCTTATCATATTTCAACCCATAGAAAGACTATATGCACCACAAAAGCCCAAGAACTTCTTAATTTTCCTTAAAACGCAATATTGTGAGTTTTGTGTGTTTAGAATAAATTTATTATATGACTAATTTTTCTTGACTACTTTAACATTGTTGATAAATTGAAGCATTGTTAGCCAAATACAATCATTTTCAACCACTTTCAACAAAAATTTATCATCATAAAACAATAAAATCTATGACTTACTCATGAAATCATGCATCTTAAAATGTAGTATTTCATGA
Organism: Lygodium microphyllum; assembly: GCF_053477565.2. Lineage (NCBI taxonomy): Eukaryota > Viridiplantae > Streptophyta > Polypodiopsida > Schizaeales > Lygodiaceae > Lygodium > Lygodium microphyllum. Next base: position 5,457,103 of record NW_028229514.1, on the reverse strand, counting down.
TTCTCCGCCCACAGTCACTTCCTAACAACCTCTTACAATCCTTCCAACCTCAATCTATGGTTCTTTGCACTCCCGCATCATTGCACGATCAAAATCTTTCATCTTAGTCCCCCCCCCCCCCCCTCTTCTCTCATACATTAACCCATAGAAACATACAAGAGGAGAGAGAAATACTAAAATCAAATATCTTGATTTAGTACATCATTTTTTGATCAATTTGTCACAGTAAATGGCAAAGAAATTGAGTATCTTTTTGCCCTCATCATTCCTCTCAGTTTCATTAAGACTGACAAATGCCATTTTTAATCATTTTTTGGGATGCAAAAAAAAAGAGCATCCTCCCTCTCCCCACGTTTCATATTTGTGCCCTTTGGATTCTCATTAAGTCTTAAACAAGGCTTGCACTTTGAACACAATAACTAGTTCAAAACGTTTTATCTTCACACTTGGCAAAAGTGGTTTTTCACCAAATGGAGGCCCAAACCAACTCCGATTCGAAATTGGACCAGTCGATTGGCTTCATAGCATCGAAATCTATAAAGTTGGCCTCCCTCATATACTTTCCGACTCCTGGATCATGTAGTTGCTTTATAACACTATACTTTTTTAGGATTAAATGGGGGATCAAACAAAATTTGAGCAATGAATCGAGACTTGCGTTGGGTTCTTAGCATTAAACTCCATCTAGGAAAACTTTAGCTCATCGATTTGCAACAATTTCATTTTGTATGAAAATTGGTCTTTTACGACTCTCCCAACTACTTTTCTGCTCCAAAACAGGCTCTAAGAATCTTCTCTCATTTGGTGACTATAGGATAGGGAAACTCAGCCCGTCAAATCCCACCAACCGATCTACATAAACAAAAACCATAAAAAACATCTAGCTGCCACAAAAAATAATACTCATCAAAGCACAAGAACAACTCTCAACACCCTACCTCTTGACATAATCAAGGCATGAAACTCCAGAAGGGATACACCCATCATAATCTGACAAAAATCGAGAGCGAGTTGCTAACCAACTACTGTAACATAGACTCGCTAAATGAAACCATCAAAGAGGTCATCCTAGTGGTGGCCTAAACTACTTACCTAACTTAGGACAACTAGACCAAGACCTCCTACTAGGCAAGGACTCCTATAGCCTGGTTATCATATATGTTATTTTAAAATATTTTCTCTCAAAGTTTCCATACTTGGGTGTGTAAAAAAGGAGGAAGCTGAGCGTAGTGAGAGAAGAGTTCTGAGCCTAGAATGTGCCTAAAATTTGCCAAAAAATCCAAAATTTAGGGGAAAAATATTTAACATCGAAGGCGGCGACTGTAGTTAGGACGATTTTAAGCACCAATTGAAAGACGACTTTTAAAAGGCACCCGAGCGACACTTGTGGATTTTTGATAATTTTTTCAATTGCCATACCATTTGCCAGGAGCTGCCAGTCAGTGCGGGATGTCAAGCTGGATGCGCAGGATTTTTCAGAGCTCGAAATGGAGTCCGGACGAGGAAGTGGCCACAAATTGGTCAAGATACGAAAAGGTGGACAAATTTAAGGACCACAGGGGGGTGCCCTTTGGGGATTTTAACCCCCCTTCCTCTTTTTCATCAAAATATGGCAGTAGCATGTTGTGGAGATGCAGGCGGCACAAATTTCGCCATCTCCCCCTCAAATCGAATTCGGAGGGTGAATGCAACCTATGCAACCGACATTGGGCATCAACTTCTCCTTCTTGGCTGATCATATCACCGGTCTTCGCACGAGGAATGGCTATCTGGATGAAGAGATCAGAATCTAGTCTTTCTCTCTCCTCCCTCTCTCTCTTCTCTATGGGTTGTTCATGTGTACTCTCTTGAAGAAGGAACCGGGAAGGAGAATGAAGGAAATGGTGATGGAGATTGGTGAAGATGCTGAAGATTGAAGTACAGCATTGGATTGAGAGCAATGGAGGCTCCGTCTGCTGGTTATGCAGTCATTCAAGGCGTCTCGGGTTACGTAAAAACACGGCATGATCATTTTTATGAAGAAAATGAAGGATTTTTTATAGTTTATGATGATAATTATGTTCTTATTAGATGAAAATTTATTTTTGTGCTGTTTGCAAAATGAGTAATTATTTTTTATTAGAAAATCTTGATTTTGCAATGATTTACATGCTCTATTTAATTCCCATAAACCCAAAATGTGGTTTTTAAGTGGTAAAATGGTAGTTTTTCCGTTTCGGGTGGGCAAAATGTGTTTCCATGGGGGGAATATGGAAGATAAATTGAATATTAGTATGCTGAAGTGATTGGAACAGGAAAAATAAAAAAATAACATATTTTATTGCCAAATAAATCAAGAAAATGAAAAAAAAATAAGGGGAAAAATAGAAATACATCTTGGAAAAATAAGGAAAAATATAATGATTGTTTGTGGATGTGTGGTAGTGGCAAAGCATGAGGTTTGGCCTCAATTTTCCCTATCTCCTTGTCAAAGTTTGTGATTTATTGTTTTTTATACATCAAAACATGACAAAATGAACCTCTACACCTATGCAACGAAAGCAAAACCTAAACGTAGGGGGTTGGGATGTTTAAATGGTGCGATTTGCGTGTTGATTGTTGTTGATTTTCTGATGCACATCATGTCATAGAGTTCGTGGTATGTTAATTAAGAGGATAGTAGCATGAGTGTGGTCTCGGTGCTATCCTTGCATCGCCGCAACGGGTTAGTAAATGCTTTGGAAAAGCCTGGTTGTGCACCACGTGTTTCTGATTTAAATTGATATTTGAGCACTTTAGAATCATTCACTTTGCATGTGCATGTCGATCATGGTATCGAAGAAAAACTGGATGCATAGCACCTGTTTTCAATGACAATGGCCCACGCTTGAGTGTGGAAAGGCATCCTAAGCCGTAGGATAAACGTTTGTTTCTTGTGGGATTATTTGGTAAGGAAACGTGGTATCTCCTGGATTACTTTTAAGATGAAAGAGTGGAGTTTGTTTGTTTGTTTTATATGTTGAGCAACGCATCAAGGGGCTAATCTCTACGATATAGGAGAGCTGCAGTAAGGCCGTGGTGATTCCAACGAGAGGTTGCCTCCCATGTATGTGATTATCGTGGCATTTATTATCGATGTGTAAGGGTTCTCCCTCTGTGGAGTTTATAGAAAGGGAAATGTTGGACTATAAAGCAAGAAATGCATAGATTAGGCTCTAGGACAGTTCGTCCTTTAACAATAAATAGATGCTCTTGGCCCGCGAGGCCATGTGGGTGTGTTTGTCTATCATGAGCATGAGGTCTGGCTAGTGCCATAGCCAGTGCCGGCTCATTTGAGGTCCCATCAGTGGTGTATTTTGTGGGAGCTGCCAACAAGTGGTGTTTCTCGAATCTAGGGTTGTTAGGGACCAAAAAGTTGGTTTATGTCCTCTAACAATGACCGTCAAGCCAAAATACAAAAAGCAGAAAGTGTTGAGAGGGCTAGATGGCGGTTGGAGATTGTAAGTCGCTATTCTCCTCAAAGGAGTAGCCTGATACACATAAAAGGCAATGGTCTTAGTAACCCAACTGCTGCACATAGTTCTTTAGGTGCAAAAGGAAGTGCAAGTTCTGCCTCTCTTCCACCAAGTCAACCCACTTCAAGTGGGGATGTGATTCCATCAGTTCAAACCCTTATTGTCAATCCGATTGTCGTCATGGCACAACCCATTGCAATTCCTGCAGGGACGCCAGATCTACCAGCATTAGGAGTGCCTTTGCCCATTTTTAATGGGTTAGTTGAAGAAGATGTGGAGTTTCACATTTGTGAGTTCCAAAGATTAATGTTTAATTATCGCATCCAAGATGAGGGACATCTTATGATGTTCTTTAACATGACATCAAAAGGAAGGGCTGCCGTATGGTATCATAGCATAGAGATTGGAACCATAACCACATTCGACCAATTTATGCAACTTTCCGAGGAGAATATGCCCTTGAAAGAGGTGGCCAATACTGGTTGCATGTTTTGAATGTAACACGCCAAGATCCTCATGAGAATGTGAAAGCCTATGACAAGAAGCTTAAGGAAGTATTTCGTAAGTTACAAACTTACATTCCTATTCCGCCGGCTGCCCAATTGCAATACTTCTTGCATGGATTGGATTTCAATATTCAGGTACAATTGAGCAGTGTGGCTTTGGTTGATATAGACACCGCCATCACGCGGGCAGAAGGAGTAGAGTCACGATTACAAATGGCCTACTCCTCTCGAGTAAATCTTAATGCAGGTTTAGTACTTGGAGGCAATTCACCATTGGTAAATGGAAGTGAAGGGATGCCTATGAATAACCCTAATGGGAGAGGAAGCATGGTTCAAAATGTACCCTTGCTGCCAGCTCCTCCCAGTGTGACTATGCCTATGGCTAGGCAGTTGGCCCCACCAAATGTTGGAGGCCAAGTTTCGAACCCTAATTTTGTTCCTATGAGTCAACAACCAATGCCCAATCAGATTATTAGGCCAATGGAATGACAGATAGATGATCAAGGCTATGAGTCGAGTGCCTCTAATGTCATTGGCGAAGTTAAGGATATGATGAAGCACTACACCGACATGATTTCTGAATAATATCGGCAAATAGCTATTGACGTCAATTTTTTGAAGAAGCAGAAGAATCTAATAGGGAGTCGACGCCCTGAAGAGGGTGGTCCCTCGAGATTTAGCTGTAAGTGGTGTGGCAGACAACATTTTCCTAGAAAATGTCCAAATGTTAAATGTGATATTTGTGGGAAGTTGGGCCATTTAGCTGCTACCTGTGGGAGTAAGATTAGTTCTCTCCAACAAGGGAGTAAACAGCCAGGTCCAGTTAATCATAGAGCGCAAGGTAATAACCTCCAGCAAAATGATGGACCAAGACAAATACTGCAAAGGGGAAAGACCACTATAGACGAGTTTCCACAAGGCAATTGAGTTAGCCTTTTTGAGGCTGTACACGTCAATGCCGCTGAAACCTCTAACCTAAGAGCCGTGACAAGAGGCCAAAAGGCTAAAGAGGGTGATAAAGATAATGCAAAACCAGTTGAGGGAAACCCTAAGCAAGGGGATAAGGGGGCGCAAGTCCTGAATCCTGGCATGGAAGGTGAACCTCTAAGGCCTGTTGACAAAAAAGTCGATCCTAAGAAGGATGAGCAAGTGCCAAGAAAGAATGCAAGAGCTAAAAAAGAAGCACCAAAACCGACCCTGAGACCAAAAGAAAGAATGGTTTGGCGAGAAAAGAGAGCTTTGGCTACCTATCATGATTTTGATATAGCAAGTTCTCTTTGCGAAGTCAAATCGGATGTAAACCTCTTACAGTTGATTAAATTATCTCCAGGAGTACGCAAGGAATTCAATAAGATCCTGCGTATTGGCTATATTGTAGAACCTTTGGGCATAGCACGAGTAGGGGAAGATTGGTTTGATCATGCTAAAAAGAATTGCCCTAGGGTTCCAGCATACGTGGACGGAATATTAGTAGAGCATGCTATCATAGACACTAGGTCCTCCGTCAATATCATGAGTTCAGAGTTGATGGAGAGGTTGGGTCTAGGCATCCAAAAAGATAGCTCCACCCTTCTTAGAATGGCTCATGATAGTCTAAGGCAACCAGAAGGTTGCGTTACTAAAGTCCATGTTACAGTTGCAAGTGTAGAATGCTTCTTGGACTTTAGGGTAATAAGATTTGCAAGGCGTCCTAGCTATCGAGTCTTGCTAGGTAGGCATTGGATTTTATGAAGAGACTGTCAAGTCGATATACCCACCGGTCAAGTGGTTCTAGGTAGAGGTGCTAATCGAGTAATAGTCAATGCTTACCCTGAGTCTCCTCAGAGTGAGAGAGCTCCTTTATCCTCTACTGAATTAGAAACAGCAGATGATCCATCTGGTAGTGAGACATCATCCAACAATGAATCTAAAGAGGGGTCCACTATAGAGGATATTTATCAAATAAGCTTAAATGAGCCGATAGAGCCGCAAGATAGGATAAGAGACATGGATGTGATTGAGTTGGACCTTGGCACGCCGAATGATTTGCGGCCAATTAAATTAGGTTCCATGCTCAGTTCAGCAGAAAGGGAGGACTATGTGTCCTTGATTCAAGAATTCCGCGATATCTTTGCTTAGAGTTATGATGAGCTGAGAGCCATTCCTCCCAACCTGGATGTTCATACTATTCCTGTAAAAGAAGGTAGTTGTCCTGTACGTCAGAAAGTAAGGCGTATGCCTTTTGAATTGAGGGACGGGCTGTTTGAGGAGTTACAGAAAGCTGGTTTAACTTTCCTTGTACAACACACAAAATGGTGTTCACCAGTTGTCATCAAGAAGAAGAAAAACAACCAAATCCGACTATGGGTAGATTTTAGAGAGCTGAATAAGCAGACGGTTAAGGATTACTACCCGTTGCCATTTATTGACCAAATTTTGGATCAATTAGCAGGTAGGGAAATATATTCGTTTATGGATTACTTTGCAGGATATAACCAGATGGCAATTGCAGAAGAGGACAAGTTGAAAACAACTTTTATTACTGTCTTTGGTACTTTTGCGTACCATGTGATGGCCTTTGGTTTGTGCAATGCACCTGGATCATGGCAACGAATAGCAGACAAGACCTTTGGTGACATCTCCCCAGAGGAGTTGAAAGTATTTATTGATGACCTGGGGGTAGCCATTGTAAGGGAAAGGATGTTGATTATCTTAAGAAAGTGCTTTGAGCGCTGCAGACAATTTTGTATCGCTCTTAATCCATGGAAGTGTGTCTTTGGAGTGCCTTATGGGCTATTGCTAGGCCATGTGGTTAGTTCAGTAGGGATCGCAACTTGGTGCGCAGATCGGTCACAGATAGCTCACGTAGTGAATCCCTGAAGGTCCCCAAGAACAATGAACTCTACCTTTTTGCACAAAAAACAATGTAAAAGCATGCACGACAAGAGATAAGAGACAAATTGGGTTCAATCTCCCCCATGCCTTGTGTGAGCGCTTCACAAAGCATGTATTTTATGTATATTTCAATCTTCATGCTCAATAATAGCCCAATTACAAAAATATGACAAGCTTTTAGCTTTTGAGTTTGCTTTCTACAAAAATAGGAAAATAAAGCTAATGGACGGTGCCCATAGAGTCTGGCACGCCCAATCTCAATGTCCAAATAGAAATAACATATCCGAGCGCATAGTCGCATACAAAATAATAATCAATAATCGATGTCTCTATAGACATAACAAAATATAGGCGTGGCGCCTATCAAAATATAGTCCAAAGGTCAAATACCCGCTAGACTCCAATGCTTTCCTCCGCCACTGCTGCTATCTCTACACATCAACTGAAGCATTCACAATCGTTAGTAAAATAATACAATTAAACCAACAAAAGTGAATACCTAGCAGTCTTCAACTACATAAATAAATCAACTGGTTAGAAATAAATCCTAACCTTAATTTATTACGAGTGCGCACTCTAAACTCATAAACGTTTATTAATTTAATATGCATTTTGCGGAATCACTCGCTATGGAATCACCCACGTACACACTAAATTAATGAAACGCCCGAAAAGGATAGGCGTCCCCATCAACTTCTCGCACAAAGAATCCTCTTTGTGTATGAGCCCCGGTCATCTAAGTTTACGGAATCCACCGTAAAACCTCACGGAATCCACCGTGGCACGGAATCCACCGTGGAATATGCCTCCTGGCATCATACCCCCAGGGTGGGATAGCAATTGACCTCAATTGCTATTAGCTCAATGTGGAGCTAACAGAGTGGGGAAAGCATTTAAGTCTCTAGCGTGCATCCATTGTGCTTCCTCTATAGGATGGTTCTTAAATTTGACTAGATATCTAGAATACCTTCGGCCAGTTCTAGTGGCCATGTAGTCAGTGTCTATGATGGCTTCTGGTTCAAGTATTTCAGTTTCTTCCTCTAATAAAGGTGGGTTTTCATAGACAGGGTGGATAGGTAATTGGCCTCTAAATGGTCTCAATAAACTAATATGAAATGTATTATGAATTTTCCAATGAGATGGCAATTCTAACTTGAATGCATTATCATTAATCTTATGAATAATTCTAAATGGTCCATAGAATCTAGGAGCTAATTTGACAACTGGATGTCTATCTACACTTTGCAGTCTATGCTTTTCTATTCTAAGCCAAACATAATCATCAACTTTGAAATTCATGGCTTGTCTTTTCTTGTTGGCTTGTTTGGTATATGATTGTTGGGCTTTAGCAATCATATCCTTAACCTCATCAAAAATATTGTTGTGCATAACAGCAATATCATCAGCACTCTGAATTCTATTAGACAAAGATGCAATAGGTGTAGATAATCTATATCCATAAATGACTTCAAAATGTGCTTTCTTTGTAGATGTGTGGGGTGTATTGTTATATGCAAACTGTAATAAATGCAAATGAGTATCCCATGTCTGAGGTTTAGAAATAGTATATGCACGTAAAAGATCTAAAATGGTACTATTTGTGGCTTCTGTTTGTCCATTTGTTTCTGGATGAAATGCAGATGAGAAATCAATCTTTGTGCCTAGATTTGCAAACAGTGTAATCCAAAAATTGTTACAAAATCTAGAATCACGATCTGAAATAATCACTTTTGGCAATCCATGGTTAGTAAAAACAGTTTTCAAAAATAACTGTGTTGCTTGTGATGCTGTTAAAGTTTTCTTACATGTAATGAAATATGCTTGCTTACTAAATCTATCTACAATTGTCCAAATCATGTCATGGTTAGATTTAGTATTTGGTAAACCAGTAATGAAATCCATAGAAATATGTTCCCAAGGTTTAGATGGAATAGATAAAGGCATTAATAATCCATATTGTTTACCATGATGTCTCTTTATTCTTTGACAAATCAAACATTTAGAAACGAAATTAGATACATATGCATCCATATGCGGCCAATAAAAATCTTTAGTTAACATGCGTAATGTAGAAATGATACCTCTATGACCTTGATATGGGGGACAATGAATTTCACTTAAAACAAAAGATCGGAATGGAATAGTAACACACAGTCTCTTTTCAAAAAACATAAATCCATCATTATATGATAATGAATCAACAGGAATGAAATTATTTTGAACTAATTTTTGCCAATCAGAATGAAAAGTAATATCCTGGTAATATGTGTCTTTCATAGCATTCAAAGAATCAAAAGATATGATAGAAATATTATGAATTGCAGGTCTTCTACTCAATGCATCAGCAACTACATTTTCTTTTCCAGGTTGGTATTGAATGATAAGATGAAAACTTTGAATGAAGGAAGCCCATTTGATATGGCGATCAGAAATTTGGGGTTGGCTAAGTAGATGTCTAATGCTTTGCTGGTCAGTCTTTATCATGAATTCTAAACCCATTAAATAATGCTTCCATAGTTTTAATGCTTGTACAACTGCGAATAGTTCCTTGTCATAAGTGGAATATTTGAGCTCAGAGGGTTTCAGCTTAGAACTAGAATATGCTATTGGATGGTTGTCTTGCATTAATACGGCTCCTATTCCTGATCCGCTAGCATCGGTCACAACTAGAAAGAATGGTCTATTAAAGTCAGGCAATTGTAGAAAAGGGGCATTAGTTAATGCACGTTTAAGTAAATCAAAGGATTTCTGTTGAGTTTCAGTCCATTGATAAACAATTCCTTTCTTAAGAAGTTTTGTTAATGGTAAAGCAAGTAATGAAAAATTACGTACAAACTTCCTATAGAAACTAGCAAGACCAAGGAATGAGCGTAATTCATGTACATTTTTAGGAACAGGCCAATGCAATATTGCATCAATTTTCTTAGGATCAACTTTAATTCCTTCTTTTGATACAATATGACCTAAATACTCAATTTCTGTCTTAAAGAATTCACTCTTTTCAGGATTTGCAAACAATTGATTTTCTTTCAGTAATTGAAAAACTAATGATAAATGCTCATAATGCTCTTTTTCACTTTGACTGAACACCAAAATATCATCAAAGAAAACAATCACACAATATTGATATTTCAGAAAGATACGGTTCATCATTCTACTGAAAGTAGCAGGTGCATTAGTTAATCCGAATGGCATGACTAAGAATTCGTAATGGCCAAATTATGTCCTGAATGCAGTCTTAAATATGTCGGATCTATCTAACCTCACCTGATGATATCCAGACTTAAGGTCAATTTTACTAAATATAGAAGATCCTTGCAGTTTGTCTATAAGGTCATCAACTCTAGGTATAGGATACCTATTCTTTACAGTGATCTTATTTAATGCTCAGTAGTCAATACACATACGATAAGTATTATTCTTTTTCTTGACTAAGAGTACAGGTGCACCGAATGGGGAACTGCTATGTCGAATTAAGCCTCTATTTAGTAATTCTTCAACTTGACTCTGGATTTCTTTTTGCTCTATTTGATTGTGCCTATATGGTGCTTTGCAAGGTGGTTGTGTGCCAGGAATTAAATCAATCTTATGGTCTTCTGGATGTGAAGGTGGTAAACCTAGTGGTAGGTCTTCTGCAAAATAGTCCTTAAAATATGCAAGAAATTCCTTATGCCTAGGGTGCATATGATTTTCCTTTGCGTGCAATTCATTCACCCAAATGAGATATGATTTAGTATTCTTGCGTAGTGTACGTTTTGCTTGAGTATGCGAAAGCAGTGGAAAAATATGAGATGCATGCATACCATATAATGTAATAGATTTTCCTTGAAAATTAATATTCATTGTGTGTGTGGAATAATATATATTTGGATTATGCTGGTGTCTCCAAGGCATTCCTAAAATAATGTCGCTTGACTGTAATGGGACAACTAAGAAATTTCTTCTTTCAATGTATGGACCAATTTGAATTTCTAAATCTTGAACTTCTTGTGTGCCATTGTACCTAGTTCCTAAAAATGCAGCTTTTATGCAATAATGCGTAGGTACAGTATGCAATTTCAATTCCTTTACCAATTTTGCTGAAATAAAGTCATGGGTACTACCGTCATCATGCAAGATAGTTATTTCCTTTCCATGCACCATACATTTCATAGTCAACAATGAATGTGAAGTAGGCATACCTGGTAAAGTGTCGGAAGTAGTAGTAGGATCATCCTCATCTTCAGTGAAATCTGGCATATCCTCATGCTCGTCTTCGTCCATAGCTCCAAGGTAGTTGATATGTACTGGTGGCTTCTTTGAATGACAATTTGCTGCGAGATGCCCTGGCTGGTGACACTTGTAGCATACTATTGGCTTGGCTTTGGTTACATTATTTGCAATGGCTGGAAGTCTGGGTACATTTGGATTTGCTTGTGGAATAGGCTTTGGATTTGGATTGACAGTGGACGGTAATGCAGGTGGTTTAGGCCAATTCTTGCGGAAAGATGGTGATGAGAAACGACCTAGATTAAACCTTCTAAAATTGGAATTGAATTGTTTAGATCCATAATTACCGTTGTCTTGGAATTGCTGTGGTCGTCGATCTCTTCCGCGTAACTTATCTTCAGTGTCATGAGCTAGTGAGATGGCGTCTTCAAGGGTAGCAGGCTTGAACATGTTCACTTCAGCGTAGTAATGTCCAAGAAGTCCAGACATATACTTCCGCTTATGTGTCGTCTCTGGTACGTCTTCAAGCATGCGTAGCTGTAGGAGTGCATTCCAAAAACGCTTTGTATACTGTGAAATAGGCTCACGATCTCGCTGTTGAAGTAAATCCCATTGCTTGATAGCCTTCTCATGAAATTGCGGTGGAAGGAAATTCTGCATGAACTTCTTCTTGAAATCTTCTCAAGTAGCAAGGCATTCTATGCTCTTGCGGACTACAGTCCACCAAAGTGATGCTCTATCTATCAGATGATTAGTAACACACTTGATTTTATCTTTTTCGGGATAAGTTTCCTCATGGAAATAGTCATCAAACTGGCTAATGAAAGATAAAACAGTCTTTTCTTCTCTTATGCCATTGAAAGTGCGAAACTTGAAACTTCGTTTACTTATCTTGGATTCCTTGCGAATGGTTTGTGCTTCAAGAGTGGCGTCGATGGTACGTCGAATCAAATCTTCAGCTTGAGGTTCTTCTTTGTCGGTGGATGCTCTTTGAAGTTTTGTCAATTGCGCTTGCAATGCTTGCCTAGCCCTTCGCTCTTCTTCCGATTGTAGCATGATTAGATCCAGCTTTTGTTCCATGGTAGGCTCAGGTAGGTCATCTTCAGTCATAGGATCATCCATATGTGGGGTCATCATCCTGTAAAACTCAACAAACCTTTCTCTCTCAAAATCAGGTTAGTGGGATGAGCGTAGCTCAAATTTGGGGTTACAAGGCTATGTATTTTTGGATATTTCTTCTTCAATTTTCAAAAATTCTCCAATATTTCTGTCTCCGTTTGCTGAAATTACTTCAACAAACTTATAGATAGGTAGAACAGCTTGCTGCGAACAACTTTCCAGTTCAGAGTTTTTGCATACGAACAAGTCTTCTAGGAGTTTTAAGCACTAGTCAGTTCTGATTTAGTCTGACTTGCAGAGTTGCAGACTTAGCAGACTTGCAGAGTTGTTGACTTGCTGAACTTAGGCCGACTTACAGAACTTGATTTCAATTGACTTGCTGAACTTGACTTCAGAAGTGCGGGACCTGGAGTTTGCCAACTTGTCTGCCCTGTGTGACTTGCAGTGGCTTAAGCTTAAGTGATTAAGCTTAAGCTTAATAAGCTTAGTGACTTAGGCTTATTAAGGAGGGAGAGTCGTCAGGAAACGACGCAATTTGTGGAGGACAAGAGTATACGTTTGCTGACGTCGCGAAGATTTCGGGCATCCTCAGTTACTTCGTTGACGAATTTTGTGAAGATTCTTCACTTCCTTAAGCCTTTAAGCTTGTAGACTAAGATTTTTGAAGAAAAAGATATGAGCTTCTTACTGTTTATCCACGACTTGTTTATGGAGATGAGGGAGTGGTCCTCCACCTACAGAGCCTGGTCCTTCGCGATCTGACAGTAGAAACAGGGGTTCTTGATTGCCAGAAGTCTGCCTGTATCGACGGTTCGCGACGAGATTGACTGTAGAGCCCGTTTGTTCCTGGAGCTCCGCCTTCGCCCGAGATTGGTAGCGATTGGAAGCTCTTGATCTCTGCTCCGCTCTGATACCACTGGTGCGCAGATCGGTCGCAGATAGCTCATGTAGTGAATCCCTGAAGGTCCCCAAGAACAATGAACTCTACCTTTTTGCACAAAAAACAATGTAAAAGCATGCACGACAAGAGACAAGAGACAAATTGGGTTCAATCTCCCCCATGCCTTGTGTGAGCGCTTCACAAAGCATGTATTTTATGTATATTTCAATCTTCATGCTCAATAATAGCCCAAATACAAAAATATGACAAGCTTTTAGCTTTTGAGTTTGCTTTCTACAAAAATAGGAAAATAAAGCTAATGGACCGTGCCCATAGAGTCTGGCACGCCCAATCTCAATGTCCAAATAGAAATAACATATTTGGGCGCATAGTCGCATACAAAATAATAATCAATAATCGATGTCTCTATAGACATAACAAAATATAGGCGTGGCGCCTATCAAAATATAGTCCAAAGGTCAAATACCTGCTAGACTCCAATGCTTTCCTCCGCCACTGCTGCTATCTCTACACATCAACTGAAGCATTCACAATCGTTATTAAAATAATACAATTAAATCGACAAAAGTGAATACCTAGCAGTCTTCAGCTGCATAAATAAATCAACTGGTTAGAAATAAATCCTAACCTTAATTTATTACGAGTGCGCACTCTAAACTCATAAATGTTTATTAATTTAATATGCATTTTGCGGAATCACTCGCTATGGAATCACCCACATACACACTAAATTAATGAAACGCTCGAAAAGGACAGGCGTCCCCATCAACTTCTCACAAAAAGAATCCTCTTTGTGTATGAGCCCCGGTCATCTAAGTTTACGGAATCCACCGTAAAACCTCACGGAATCCACCATGGCACGGAATTCACCGTGGAATATGCCTCCTGGCATCACAACTAGCCCTGAAAAGATCAAGGTTTTAATTGCTATGAGTCCATCACGCACTCCGAAAGAGGTACATAGCTTTCTGTCATCGATAGGGTACTATCGGAGGTTTATAAATGCCTTGGCAGAAAGGAGGTTGCCACTAACGAACTTATTATCCTTTAGCTGTCTATTTGTATGGAGCGACCCTTGTAAGGTAGCTTTCGAGGATGTGAAACAGGAGCTAGTAAAAGCACTAGTTTTAAAAGCACCCAAAAGAGGTGCAATATTTTACATATTTTTAGCGGCCACCATGCATAGTATCAGCTGTTGTTTAGCCCAAATCTGGGAGGAAAAGTGCTATCATCCGATAGCTTTTGCTAGTCGAAAATTGGGCATATCAGAAATTAACTACACCTACATGGAGAAGTTGTGCCTTGCGATGGTCTTTACGACTAAAAAATTCAGGCACTACATCCTCTATGAGAAGGTAGTTTTCTATACGAAGGCGGAAGGGCTTAGATTGCCTATGAATAAGCTACAACCGCCTGATTGTTTGGCAAAGTGGTTAATCACTTTGCAGGAGTTCGATTATGAGATTAAGGGTAAGCCACCAAGGTTGCAGGGTATTGTGGAATGCCTTGTGGATTTCGGGGAGCCAAAAGAGACTTTGGCTAAAGGAAGTGATATTGAAGAAATGTTTAAAATTGATACAGCTTCTATTCCATCTTGGTATACTGCTATCACGCATTATGGGAAAGAGTGTGTGTTACCCCTCGAATCGAGTTGCCAACCATACGGTTTGCAATTAACCACTCTTTGGGAGATGAGGATTCACTCTTTGAGCATTTCACAACCATAGCCCACCTGGATGAGTTGAAGATGCAGAGCTTATTACACCAGGAGGTAGCTAAATGTCGGATGAAGCAGTTGCATGACCTTAAAGCAAAGAAATATACCTTTAAAAAAGGACAATTAGTTTTGTATTACAATGCGCGTAGGGAGCTGTTTTCAAGGAAGCTGGAACCTAGATGGGATGGCCCCTACAAGATTGTTAGTATAGAAAAAATAGGACTACGGCTCTACTAGCTGATCTGCAGGGAGTAGAATTTAAAAATAAGGTTAATCTTAATAATATTAAACCTTATTATTTCTAAGTATGATAACACGAAAAAATGCATTGCAGGTCCATATGTTGGGGCTGATTTGAGACCTGCAAAAGACCTTAAAGCTGGTTGATGGGGCGGCTAATTCCTTATTTGGAGCACCCATATCTGGAGCAGAGATACCATCAAGGGAATATTATCTGGTGGAGCAAAGGATACAAAGTGATTGAGCAAGAAGATGGAACCTTTGTGTGGGAGATCAAAGTCTTCTGCCATCACTGCTTACGAATGTTGACAAGTATCCATGTTGAGTTCAATGAAGAAGGTGGGATGGAGCCGTCAGTTCATCCTCTAAACATGCTAAATTTTGACTATCATAATTACGAATAGAGGAGTTCTGATGGCAAGCTATGTAAACCCATTGCGGACATACAAATTATATTTTGACGGGGTGTCCAGGGGCCCTAATAAAAAAGGGAGTGTTGGAGTAGTAATCCGAGATCCCCGATGTAGAGTTATGATGAAGTTAGCTGCTTATCTCGGGGTAGGATTCACTAACAATATGACAGAGTATAAAGCTTTGATTATGGGACTGCATATTTCCAAGCAAGGTGGTATTCGGTGGTTGTTAGTAAAAGGGGATTCCCAGTTGATCTTGAATTAACTAGATGGGACATATACAGTGTGGAATCTCATCCTTTGTATGTATCATCGAACTGCCATGACTCTACTTGAGGAGTTTGAGAGTGTCTTTTCAGCTGATTCCACGTTAGTAGAACCAGTTTGCGGATTCACTGGCAAACCTTGCTTATGAAGAAGACCTTTTCTTCAGCTGTGGTCCTAGTTTGGATATTGCTATCAATAATGAGACAAGGCCCAGTTTCTTGTGGGGAATGTTATCAGAGCATGCAATATATGGTAGGCGATGGTTGATATGGGTGATGCAAAGAGTAGCCGAGACCAATCTACCGTTATTATCTTGGACCCATAGGCTAATTAGACAACATGTTATGTGTACGCCTCTTGCTACATATGCAGGAGGGATGGGCCATAATCTTATGCATTTAGCTTAGGGTTGCGAGCCCTATTTTTCCTCCTTGGAAAGGAGCATATTATTGTATATCTGCACTATTTCGGGGAGGGATGTGTAGGTGCTTTTCTGTTTTATTTCATTAGGCCAAGAGGGCCAGTTTTGCGAGATTTTAAATGGTTTATTTCATTAGGCCAAGAGGGCTAGTTGTCTGTTTAGTATAGGTGCGGTTAATGGTTTCTTGTTTTAGTCCTGTGCTAGACAGGTTTAAAGAAGAGCTTGGAAGGAACCTATGTCGGCAGAGACTTCTTGTGGCCCTATCCAGGTGATATCTCTCCTTTACGAGTAACGTGTTTTTGATGTTATATGTGTCTGTGTACTTGTAGGGGATTTGCTTTTCTTATTGGGGATCGACGTCCAAGGCATGAAGTCCGAGGTTTAGGTTAGGTATATCAGAGGGAGGTCTGAGTAATTGTTGCCTCCTGTAAAGACATTGTCAGGCATTGAAAGACCTGTTTCAGAAAGTAGTCCTAGTGACCCTGTTCTACTAGCCTGCTAAGCAGCCGTTCTAGGAGTTCATGCTTAGTTGTGAGGTAGTTAGAGAAGCCTGCCGAAGGAAAAATGATGATGATAGAGAGAAAAAAAAACCCTGAATATCTTAAAGAAAATAAATATATACAAAGGTGTGTAAAAAGGGGTTCTAACCCCTATAAAAGTAGAAAAGAAAAGGAATAAAAATTTGTAAGTAGTTGATTATCGCCTTGTGAAGGCCTGGTAGGTTCCTGGGGACGAGTCAGACCTGGGGCCAATGCCTTGTCTTCCTAGGGGTGGTGTCTCGCTGGAAAAAAAAAGTAAGGAAGGTTGGAGTGAAAATAAAAGTGAGCGTCAGAAAAGGATTAAGTGTTGCCTTGCGAGGGCTTGGTAGGTTCTTGGGTATACCGAGACAGGACTTGAGGCCGATGCCCTGTTCTCCTTGGGTCACTACGCTCAGCTCCCTCCTTTTTACATGCCCGAGTATGGGAAAGTAAAAACCTAAAAGAAGAAATGTGCTAAAAGAAAATACTTCTTGATCAGGCTATAGGAGTCCTCGCCTAGTCGGAGCTCCTGGTTGTGTTGTCCTTAGTTAGGTAGGTAGTTTAGACCACCACTTAGGGCTACCTCTTGGATAGTTCTTTTTAGTTTGGCCGTGTTGGAGCAATTGGTTAGTGACTACTTTTGGACCTTCTGTCAGATTATGGTAGGCCTACTCCTTGTGGATTTCATGTCTTGGTTTTGTGAGGGGGTAGGGTGAGCATTGTGCTGTGCTTTAATATGTATCTATTTTGTATCAGCTTGATGTTTCCTTTGGTTGTTTTGTATAGATATGTTGTGGGATTCGACGGGCTGAGTCACCCTATCCCGTGGTCGCCAATGAGAGCGGAGTTTTGAGTCCAGAATGTGCCTAAAATTTGTCTAAAAATCTAGAATATAGGGGGAAAATATTTAACATCGAAGGCGGCAGCTGCTGCAGCTAGGACGATTTTAAGCACCAAGTGAAAGACATCTTTTAAAAGGTGCCCGAGCGACACTTGTGGATTTTTGATAATTTTTTCGACTGCCGTACAATTTGCCAGGAGCTGCCAATCAGTGCAGGATGTGAAGCCGGATGCGCAGGATTTTTCAGAGCTCGAAATGGAGTTCGGACGAGGAAGTAGCCACAAATTGGTCAAGATACGAAAAGGTGGATAAATTTAAGGACCAAAGGGGGGGTGCCCTTTGGGGATTTTAACCCCCCTTCCTCTTTTTCATCAAAATATGGCAGCAGCACATCGTGGAGATGCAGGCGGCTCAAATTTCTCCATCTCCCCCTCAAATCGAATTCGGAGGCTGAATGCAACCTATGCAACTGACATTGGGCATCAACTTCTCCTTCTTGGTTGATCATATCGCCGGTCTTCGCGCGAGGAATGGCTGTCTGGATGAAGAGATCAGAATCTAGTCTTTCTCTCTCCTCCCTCTCTCTCTTCTCTATGGGTTGTTCATGTGTACTCTATTGAAGAAGGAACCGGGAAGGAGAATGAAGGAAATGGTGATGGAGATTGGTGGAGATGCTGAAGATTGAAGTACAGCATTGGATTGAAAGCAATGGAGGCTCCGTCTGACTACATAAAGAAATGGTGATGGAGATTGGTGGAGATGCTGAAGATTGAAGTACAGCATTGGATTGAGAGCAATGGAGGCTCCGTCTGCTAGTTATGTAGTCACTCAAGGCATCTCAAGTTACGTAAAAAGACGGTATGACCATTTTTATAAAGAAAATGAAGGATTTTTTATAGTTTATGATGATAATTATGTTCTTATTAGATGAAAATTTATTTGTGTGCTGTTTACATAATGAGTAATTGTTGTTTATTAGAAAATCTTGATTTTGCAATTATTTACATGCTCTATTTAATTCCCGTAAACCGGAAATGCGGTTTTTAAGTGGTAAAATGGTAGTTTTTCCGTTTCGGGTGGGCAAAATGTGTTTCCATGGAGGGAATATGGAAGATAAATTGAATGTTAGTATGCTGAAGTGATTGGAATAGGAAAAATAAAAAAATAGCATATTTTATTGCCAAATAAATCAACAAAAATGAAAAAAATAAGGAAAAAAATAGAAATACGTCTTGGAAAAATAAGGAAAAATATAATGATTGTTTGTGGATGTATGGTAGTGGCAAAGCATGAGGTTTAGCCTCAGTTTTCCCTATCTCCTTGTCAAAGTTTATGATTTATTGCTTTTTATACATCAAAACATGACAAAATGAACCTCTACACCTATGCAACGAAAGCAATACCTAAACGTAGGGGGTTGGGATGTTTGAATGGTGTGATTTGCGTGCTGATTGTTGCTGATTTTCTGATGCACATCATGTCATAGAGTTCGTGGTATGTTAATTAAGAGGATAGTAGCACGAGTGTGGTCTCGGTGCTATCCTTGCATCGCCGCAACGGGTTAGTAAATGTATTGGAAAAGCCTGGTTGTGCACCACGTGTTTCTGATTTAAAATGATGTTTGAGCACTTTAGAATCATTTACTTTGCATGTGCATGTCGATCATGGTATCGGAAAAAAACTGGATGCATAGCACCTGTTTTCAATGACAATGACCCACGCTTGAGTGTGGAAAGGCACCCTAAGCCATAGGATAGACGTTCATTTCTTGTGGGATTATTTGGTAAGGAAACATGGTATCTCCTCGATTACTTTTAAGATGAAATAGTGGAGTTTGTTCGTTTGTTTTATATGCTGAGCAATGCATCAAGGGGCTAATCCCTGCGATATAGGAGAGCTGCAGTAAGGCCACGATGATTCCACCGAGAGGTTGCCTCCCATGTATGTGATTATCATGGCATTTATTGCCAATGTGTAAGGGTTCTCCCTCTGTGGAGTCTATAGAAAGGGAAATGTTGGACTACAAAGCTATAAATGCATAGATTAGGCTTTAGGACAGTTCGCCCTTTAGCATAAATAGACGCTCCTGGCCCGCGAGGCCATGTGGGTGTGTTTGTCTGTCATGAGCATGAGGTCCGGCTAGTGCCATAGGTGGTGCCGGCCCATTTGACATCCCATCACGTAGTGATCCAGTGAGAAAAGGGCATCTGTCTCAATACCTAACTCGATACCCAAGAACTTATCAAGATCTCACGAGGCTGCACTTAATCCTTTTTTTTCCATGCTCACTTTTATTTTCGCTCTAACCTTCCTTATTTCTTTTCTAGCTAGATGTCATCCCTAGGAAGACAAGGCATTGGCCCTAGGTCTCTGACTCATCCCCAAGAACCTACCAAGCCTTCTCATGGCAATAATCAACTGATCATAAGATTTTTATTTCCTTTTTTTTGAATTTTAGGGGTAAGAACCCATTTTTTCACACCTCTGTATTTTTTTATATATTCAGATATATTTGGAAAAAAATTTAGGCCATGCTTCTCTAACTACCTCACACTAGCAGGGACTCCTAGAACAACTACCTAGCAAGCCAATAGAACAAGGTCACTAGTAGTGCCTTCTAAAACGGAGCTTCAATGCGTAACAATGTCATTACAGGAGGTAGACAACTACTTGAGCCTCCCTCAAATATACCCAACCTAACCCTAGGACTTCATGCCTTGATTGCCAATCCCCTAGACAAATGAAAATAAAAATAATCCCCACAAACACATATAACACAATGAGCTTTAGGAGAAAAACTCGAAAAGGCAATGACACCACCTAGAATGGTCACCACAAGAAGCTCCCATAGCAAAGGCTCCCTTGAGGCACTTCGTTAAACCTATGTGATGCAGTTACTAAAACAAAAAACCATTAAACGTGTCCACACCAAACAAACACATGGCCTTGTTGGTCTAACAAGATGAATGATATCGTGACATGAAAATTGGTCCTCTTGACCTAACAAAACATAAATAATTTTTTACTAACCAAATATGGTCTATTTGGCATGTAAATTGCATCGCATAAGACTAACCAAGCTAAACCAAAGTGACATAAGGTGCGAGGGCTAGCCTCATACCGCATATAAATGGTAACTCACTATAATTCCATCATTTAGTTTTAAACTTAGACTTTCTCTATATCCACAAGTCCAAGCCTTCCTATTGATATAACCTTAGTATGAGCTATTCTTGTTTGTGTTATTAGCTAAACAAATGACCTCTTTGGGCTCAAGTGTCTTATCATTCAAATAGACTGGTTGTTCCATTCCTATAGAGAGATCTGCAGATTTTGGCTCATTTGAGGCTTCCCTATTTGGACTTTTCAATGTGTAGTTGTTACTAGCCAACTAGGTAGGGCTTTAATCCTAGGCCTATCACATCAATGCATCCTAGAGCGGTGCATATTGTTAGATGTATCATTATGGCCTCTAGTCTCATTCACTTACGAATTGACCATGGTATATCCACTTGGAACTCTTTGCTTTTCATCTGACACACTAACCATAATTTTAGAGGTTTTGGGCCTCCAAACCCATCTCCTTTTAATTATTTCATGGCTCGAATTGGCTACCTCAACTCCTATTTTTATATTATTTCATGTTGACCGATCTATCTCAGATCGCTTTGCTACCTATCACTTTCTCTAAATCACATCCTTTTGCTAGATTCAACTCTAGGTGGATGTTAACCATTATAAACCCTAGGTCCCCTATCACTTTGGCTCTCAATAGTTGAGACCATGTCCACATGATGGTAGCATATATCAATTGTGTTTTGGAAGGCCATCTCATGATTTTGTTTCAAACGTAGACCAGTGTGGGGTTGCTTAACCACTCTACTTTTCCTATTAGGTCTACACCAATTTCTAGCTCATGGATTTGGAATGTGAGATTTGGCTGCATTAGGATGCCATGGTTCCTGGGCTAGGATCATTATAGTTAATGCCATGCTCCCTAGTGTACCTGTCATTTGCACCTCCACCATGACTAACATTTCGTACATGTTGCCAATCTTTATGGATTTCAAGGGTGCAAGAAAAACTCTAATAGCTCTCCCAACATCTCTAAACATATCTCTCATAACTATATGCATAAACCTTTGTCTCCTTCACTGATTTCGGGTTTCTCATCCTAACTTGGAACTACATATTTATTTCCAAACCACTGACAAAGAGTTCACCAAGCACATCTTCTTGTATTCAATTGACTTTCCTTGGCCAAAGCTTCAAAATGTCATCAAAGGCACTCGTATACTCTTTGATGGAGGTATATAACTCTTGTTGAATCTGTATAATTTGTCCCAAGACCTGAGTCATGGGAACCTTCTTTTCATATTCATCCAAAAATCTATCACATAATTCTTCAAATGATTTAATTGACCCTTTTTGGAGGCTCCAATACCATTTTCTAGCCTCTCCCTAAGGTACTCACTCATTAACACAAGCATCCAATGTAGATAATTAAAACCACTTGCAAGGCAAGTTAGGCCATATTCTTTCAAGTGTATCATCATATCCACATCCAACAACCCATAGCACACTAGGAGATCCCTATAAAGAGGAGGGCATTTAGTCCTCTTCTCTGGGATCAACACTGGATCATCAAGGTCTTCATATTTATATTGACTTGGTTCCAGCATCTTGGGTCCCCTAATCTCTTCCATTTCCATCTTTATCAATGTGGAAAGGTTACTTTCTCCATGGAATTCTCGTTATCCCAGCTCATAGAGTATTCTAGGGAGTCCTATGACTTTTAGCATATCATTCCAATCTTTCCTCAGAGGATATTCCATACCTTGCCCATTCAAAGGCCATTCCATAATGGATCTGTGTAGGATCTTTAGCCCTTCATCAAAAGCAAATATATCAACATTATTTAGAGCTTGAGGGTCGGGTCTTTTAAGCAATGGCTTTCCCTTAAAAACTAAGACTTCCAACATCCTTGTGAGGTTTAATATTTTAGGATGGTGACCAACCACATGGGATATTTTTCGAGACCTAAAACGGGCGTGACATTGGCTATAGGTACTAGTCGGGCCTCTAACACTCACAACCCAACCCTAGAGGGCCTTGTGGCGACCAAGAGCATCCAAGGGACACACTGCCCTAATTGCTAATGTAGACATTGTGTTTGTAACAGAACATAGTCCAATAGTTGTCCTCCTTACTCCTTAGAGGAGATCCCACACATCTTGGTGTAGTACACCAATGTAATATAAACATAAAGGAGACACCCCTCGAGTTGAATGCCATGGCCCCACTGTAGCTCTCCTACACCAAGAGGATTGATCCCCCAATGTGCTGCTCTAACATAAAGAACACATGAACAATCTTCACTCTTATATATTTTGAATAATCTACGAGATTTGATATTTCCTTCCTAATCTTACCCCAAGAAACTCTTCATCTACCCTACAGCTCAAATTTTCAATCACACTCCATGTAGGTCATGTAATTGGCAATCAATTGCTATATGCATTTAGGAGTTACCATGTTATATGCATAATGCAATTGTGGATGACCATTGTGCTCAAGCATTTTTATTATTAGAGACCAACTAGGTGAAGTGCGAAAACAACCCTTCAATGATTTTTCAACTAATTGTATGTGCCGCGTTGATAGGAGACTAGCACCAAATTTCTTCGTGCTACTAGTCTTCTTAATTCAAACAATAATCCATCCTATATGTTGTGCATAGACAAATAAATCAAAATTTGAAACATTTTCAGCAACTTACCACTTTCACAAACCCTCTTCTCCTCCTATCAGTTAGGTTTTGCATTCGTTGGGTAGGTGTAAGGTTCACTTTTATGTACTTTTCCATATGAAAGTACATATGTGCCGCGTTGATAGGAGATTAGCACCAAATTTCTTCATGCTACTAGTCTTCTTAATTCAAATAATAATCCATCCTATATGTTTTGCATAGAAAAATAAATCAAAATTTGAAACATTTTCAACAACTTACCACTTTCACAAACCCTCTTTTCTCCTATCGGTTAGGTTTTGCATTCGTTGGGTAGGTGTAGGGTTCATTTTTATGTACTTTTCCATATAAAAATTTAAAAAAAAACACTATAACATAGAAAGAAGGCTTGAATGAGGCTTCATCCTCATTCTTCAGCCTTTTTATGTGCTCATGAACATAAAATGTATTTTTTCCTAAATTTTTAGGCCTAAAAATTAAAATTTTCCTTATTTTCTCTATTTTTTCTATTTATTTCTTCATAAAAATGAGATATTTCAAAATATGAGTTTTTACTAATCAAGGACACTCAACATGATTTTTGTATCAATTTTTGTCCCATATAACCCCAAAATACTCAATGAAAACCACAAAGTCCATTATTTTTATAAAAACTGCAACTTATGAGTTTTGCATGTTTTGCAAAAAATTATTATATCATTGTATTTTTTGGTTTACTTTCATATTTCAGAGTGAATGCAACATGGGAAATGAAGAAAAAACAAAATCAAACACTTTCTTCAACCATTTTCCGTAAAACAAAAGAATCGCTCACTTACACATAGAAACCGCGATTTTGAGGCTCGTAACTCATAGATGGGAGGCCACTGATGCTTCTTCTTTGCCATTGGTGCACTCTCTCAGCCTGATCTACATCCTCCATTGCTCTAGCATCATCATTTGCTCCATATTCTTCATCACAACCCTCCCCTTCTCTCTTGAATTGATGCATACGAACAGCCCCCGCAAGAGGAGAGAGGAGAGAGGAGGGAGAGAGACTAAAAAACCAGATTTCTTAATCCTCCATGAAAATGGGCAAGATTATAGCCTACTCTAGATAAGAGGCTAGCTCACCCAGAGTAGTGACAATTTTTTTTTCACAGGTCTAACCCTAT
Organism: Lygodium microphyllum; assembly: GCF_053477565.2. NCBI lineage: Eukaryota > Viridiplantae > Streptophyta > Polypodiopsida > Schizaeales > Lygodiaceae > Lygodium > Lygodium microphyllum. The sequence goes on along the minus strand of NW_028229514.1, from coordinate 5,432,680 downwards.
GAACACTACTAGCCTTCTAGAGAAAGAGCCATCCCTCTAGTCACCTCCCATTCTACATTTTGGAATCACATTGGATAGAGCTACTTTACTTCATCAAGCATGACAACCCCATCTACCAAGACCAATGCCCACAAGGAGGCCACACAATAGTTGGGGGGATCAGAGCCATTATCATGAGACATCGGAGAATCACCACTAGCATATCAGTGGAGCACTTAGGGATTTCATCATAGCTGAGATCATGTGCAAACCTTGAGATCAACTATAGCCTATAGTCTCCACCACATTTTTACGTACATAGTTCTATCATATTTAGGTTTCCTTTTCTTTCTACGAATGAGACAACAATTGACATGTTTCTACTCTAGCATAGTCTCATTGTAAAGTTATTCTTGGCACTATTTCATAGGCCACTTACTTATTTTAATATAGAGGTAAGGTTGATCCAATGAGGCACTAGAGCCACTACAATGACTCATCACAGTGAACAACTACTCTATCATTTTGGTTCTCAATATGCTCAAATGGAAAAATTAGTAGCTAGAGGACAATTGCATAGCCAATGCACATGAAGTTGAAAATCCTTATGCTTGACTTCTCCTTAAGTTGTTCTCCTCCAATCCTACAAGAACTAATACAATACAAAAATTAAATGAAACAATGTCTCTTCTCTATCCCATGTCTATCTACTCCATCTCCTTCCTCTCTTTATCCGTAAAATTTTCTATTAATTTGAGGCTTTTTACTAAGCCTAAGATTATAACCTTTAAAATAACCCGTTCATCTCTTTGTGTTCACACTGTCCCACAAGTGGATATTTCAATTTCGGGTGGGCAAATGGACTCGAATTCCATATCCGTCTTGACCAGTGGCTTCATGATATCGAAATCTATAAACCTGGGACTTGCCACACACTTATTGGCTCCCGTATCTAGTTGCTACTTTATAACCCCAAACCTTGCAGGGATTAAATGGGGGGATCAAATGACCTTCGATCGACGAACCAAAACTTGTATTGGATTCTTGACATCAAAATGCAACTAGGAAAACTCCAACTTGGCCATCCGCCACCGTTTGATTTTTCATAAAAATTTGGTCTTTGGTGCTTCCCTAGTACTTCTTGCTCAAAAAATGGCATCAAATGCTTCAAGCAGGGCTCAAAATCGGCTCCTAAAATCCTGCTCTCATTGGCAACAACAAGATAGGGTGACTCACCCCGTCGAATCCCACCAATAGATCTGCACATGCATAACCATAAAGAGCATCAAGCTAAGACAAAAAATACACAACAAAACATTCCATAGCTCTCACCCAACCCCTTGACAAAATCAAGGCATGAAAATCTACAAGGGATAAGCCCAACATGATCGAACAAAAAAAAACAGAGCGAGTCTCTAACCAATTGCTCGAACACGAACTCGCTAAAAAGCCTATAAAAGAGGTCATCCTAGTGGTGGTCTAAACTACCTTCCCAACTTAGGAAAATTGGACTAGGACCTTCTTGTGTGCACTTGAGTGCTTTATAAACCTTTCCCTCTCTGAAGAAGCTAAGACCTTAAAGGTCTTGTTACCCCTTTCTCGTGGTCAATCCCTTAACCATTCCTTGACTCGAAAGAGAGAAGAGGAATATTGAAGCGACGGTGAATTCCGAAAATGAGTGTAAAGCTACTTTCATGTTCGAAGGATTACAACTGCGATGCCGCCTAAGAAAGTCCAAGGAGTAGCTGCGGGAGGGTCATCTCCCGGTATCCATGTGGATATCTCACCCCAAAACTAGGTTTTTCCTTCTTGGTTTTATATCGGTTTTAATTCAATCATGCAAGATGAAGTGTTAGGGACAAGATATATTGTCCTAGTTATTTAGGATGAAGGAATTTAGTTTAATTGAACATGCAAAATGGATAATGTATAAACATAGTTTCCTTCAAATAGCATTATGTATTGAAACGAATTACGAGCAAGATTATCTACCCACTACAGTAGTATATTTCAGTTAAATCTTGAAGGTATAAAAACTGCATCTTGGACCATTAACCCCTATTCTTTTTACAACGAATCATCATAGAAGGTGAAATTCATGAAAGGTTTCTTACGTTGCTTAAACACTAGGAAGTTATCATTGCTAACTGCATATCTTAGCAAGGAAAAGATTATTTATTTGGCATGAGTTTTGTTCACAAGGAAAAATGAAGATTAATTGAATTTACCTAACCTCAAAACAATAAAGTTTAGGACAGAAAAATCAATTGTCACATAGATAACAAATCGTGCCGAGGTGATCTTGATATTACTTACTAAAAGTTAACTGAATTAATATAAACTTAGAAATACCTATGCTGCAAAATATGCATTGGGAATGATTTTTAAATCCAAGAAACGTTATACCTTAAAAAAACTTGCCCACCTTCCCTTATTATAGGGTCAATAAATCGTAAACGTAAAAGAACTAGGGTTTGTCCCTCAGGTTCCTAAAGAAAATAATAAAAGGAGACCCTAAGTCTGACAAACGTCAGCTTAAAGAAACTGAAACGGATTGTTTCATCGTATATTATGATGCAGGACTTGCACAGTAGGTACGAAGTCATATGGTCTTGTGATTGATTCACAAGAAGAAAGGTTAAACACCCTCAATAAGGATGGCAGATCCTTACGCAAGTTATCTTGCAAAAGGATGTATTCTTTGATATCCTTCTAAGTAAGGAAGGTTAAAAACTGGAAACTAAAGTATCCAATGAACTTTAGGCTGGCCAAGTTGGGTTAATAGGGTACGCTCTAACCCAGAATATAAGGGATCTTGCCAAGTTGCAAGACACCTTGGATCGAGTGCTGATGCATTCGAAAGGAAAGAATCATTCCTTAGCAGTTTGCCAACAACAAAGATCAATTAATGGAAATGTTTGTGCTTGCTAGAGATTTAAGAGCACTGTTTGATTTATGAATTACAAATTAAATGAATATCTATACTTCAGGTTGAAGGCCTGAAGGGAGAGGCAGCTTCAGTTACCCCTGACTGCCTGCCTGACCCTAACCAAGGGGGTTGTTGACCGTGCCGGGAACGTGGACCGAAACCATCGCAAGAGGTCTCTCTGTTGAGCTCTACTCGGAGCAGGAGGACGCTTGGGTGCTAGGGGGGCTCTGGCCGTAAATCCCTCGCCTTTCGGGTCCTGCACAAGAGGCTAACGTGACTCGGGATTGGATCCCGAGGCCCGCATACTAGTCTATGGGCGGAAACTTGGAATAGTGATCCCTGTGGATTACTAGATAGCCTTCGGGCGAATTATGGACAAGCCTACGAGCGGAACTCCTTGTATTTCAAAGATAAATATGATGATATGTTAATAAAGAACTTGTTTGATATTGTTTTTTTATGTCACGTGATAAGATTACGTGAAGGAACTAGTGCTTAACGGTTTAATTAAAGAAGCTGATTGCTACATGTCCAACTAACGTGTTAGATAATTACCTAACTAAAACAAACCGAGGAAAGTGCGAAGGATGGGCCATGGGTCTGTCCTACGGTTGGGTGGTCCCGGTTGGCTGGGAACTTTTCTCAAATCTCGAAGAACAGCGGGATGATCGTCAAAGGACACGAACAACAAAAGCGTTGACCTAGAGTTATGTCTTAACCGATTTACGCAGTTTTAGGGGATTGGAATGGGACTATGCCTTATGGCAAAGAGGTTGAGCTTTGCATCCCTCTCGTTTCCCATTCTCTTTGAACCAAGTGCGGCATGAATCTGCTTCGGACCTGGCGTTTCTGCGTAAAGTAGTTCGCTTGGGTCCGACGCTAGTTGCTGTTAGAAAATGACCAATCAGGAAAACCCAAATTTTGATCGATCCTAAGTGGGAACGGCCAGAATACTTCCGCTACGTGGGAGACACGGAAAGCCCTAGATCGCAAACCCGGTAACATTCCATGGGCAAAGCTTTCTAGATATCCTTTCTGATGGACTGCTAAGACGTGTCCTGGATGATACTAGTGGACACGTTACATTATTCTTGCCCACGTTTCATCTATCTTGGACCTATTTCTTTTGAAGTATGTTTTTGGAACTAAACGTGTTTCCTTACAACATAGCTTTTGTGTACGATTTGTTTTGATGCACTTTTGTCTCGTCGCTTCATACATGGTATACAAATTCTTTGATCTTATATTGTACGTATTCTCTCTGTGAACTATGTTGAATCCAATAATCGTCAATGGATTTCCTTCTGGACGATGTTCGGCTCCTCACTTTCAACAATGAGAAGGATTCCTTGAGTGAAAAGTAAAGATGCTGCTAATTCTTGAAGGCGATGACTTGTATGATATTATTCTTGGTAATTATGAATGTCTGCCTCAGCCAATTGTTCAAGCTCATGATAACACCCTTGTAATTGAAGGACCTATCTTTGAAGAATGGCAAACTCTTTATAATGAGTGGGTTAGATGTGACAAAGGAGCTTGTCGATATATTATTTTTTCTCTTCAAGAATCAAGCTATGCTTGATGTATGTAATCTTTCAACCTCACAAGTTATATGGGAGTATTTGATAGCAAATTTTGAGAAGAAATCCATTATAGAACTTCTATGACAACACATACAAAATCATTCAAGAACATTAAAATTAGCTTACTACACTAGTTATGCTATTTCACGAAAGCAATTCGTAACACTGCTTCTTGATACTGTAAAGGATCTTTCTTATGATAATATTGTTACCATAAGATGGGATCAATTTTGATCAAGCTTCTATATCTTTGATTGAATATTCACAATGATATGAACGATGATACACAAATCAAGAAACAATTATGATCTCACAAGAGGACACACAATCGGAACAAATTGACCAATCTTAACTTGCTCGAAGAGTCATCCCTTTCCATGCTCTATACGTAGGTGTCATCGTGGTGGTAACCTCTCTTCTCTCAAGTTTCCTAATAGATATTGTTCTTATTGCAATAGAAATTGTCACACTAGATATGATTGATGGGCAAAATAATATGATGAAGGACATGGTATTACAAAAAAACAACCGCATTTATCCAGAGATTATTCTCCTTGTGACTATTGCAAAAAGAGGGATCATCCAACCCATCTATGTTTCAAGAGGCATTTTGATTCATATCGTAATAGAGCATATGCTACTACACTACACATGACAACACTACTAAAGAGGCAAATTGTGTGAGTTATTCTATCTCTCTCAAAAGGATACTTCATGTTCATGATGGATCTTTTTTTATTATTGATTTGGGTGCTACATGAAACATGACATATCAGTCCCAACGGTTACATTATTATCATTTTATTCCTGTCAAGAAATTGGTTTATCTAGCTGATGACACAACCTACCAAGTCAAAGGTATAGGTGATTTATATGTCAGTACTCTTTCTTCAAAACAAATTCTATTTGAAGTTTTACATATCCCAGATCTACAAAGGAATCTTCTTTCAATTGCAAGACTTGTGGATCTTGGTCTATTTGTCAGTTTTGATCATACTAAGTGTGCCCCATTGAGAAAGATGGCCAAACCATAGTTGCTGCTCCTCAAAATGGTAATATTTTTGAGTGATCTTTAAATGAACATGTTGCAAATATTGTTACAACTCATGGCAATCTTAACATCAAAATATGGCATCATCACTTTGTTCACTCTGATTTTTCAAAGCTTGTCAATCTTTATTGGCTTGACCTTGTTCAAGGTATGCAATTCAAAGCTTGTTCTCATATGGGTATTTACAAATATTGTGCACTTGGAAAGCATTTTTGCAAACCCTTTTCCATTTCCACCACAACTCATTCTAGAGATTTGCTTGATCTTATTAACAATGATATTTGTGGGTCATTTTCTACATCAAAATCTCTATTGGTATTGCATGACTTTTATTGTGACTTCTCAAGATACACCACTGTTTTTCTCTTGTGACAAAAATAAAAAGTTTTATTATCTTTTAAGAAATATAAAAAAGATATAGAACTTCATACTGGTCGTCGCATCAAGAAACTTCACAGTGATAATGGTGGAGAATATAGTTCAAATTATTTTGATGATTATTGTAATAACCAAGGCATTCATCATGAATATATGGTTCCCTACTCTCCTAGGTCTCACCTATATATATATATATATATATATATATATATAGATTGTGATCAATATGATGTAGTCTTTGGGAGTGTATATGGTGTGTCTCTTCTCTCCCTATCGCATCTCTACATATCTTCTCTTTCTACATCTCAAAAAGCTATAGGGTTCGAGATTCCGTTCCTTGGGGGATAGTCAGTGAGGACTATATATTATCTCTTGGATCGATCAATAAAAAGAGTGGAGCTTGTTTCAAATGTGTTCTATGTGTTCATGTCGCCTCTTGGGGTCAATCCCTGAGGTGTAGGAGAGTCGTACCAATATGTGTAGGGACTCCCTCTAAGGAGTGTGGGGAAGGACATCTGTTGGATTACAAAACCGTACAAATGCAAAGTTCTATATTCGAGGTCAGGGTAGCATATCCCTTAGACATTCTTTACCATGAGCCCATGTTGGGTGGTTGGAGGTGTGTAGTAGAGACCCAACTAGTACCTTAGAACCAATATTCGGCTTGTTTTAGGTCCCGATAGGGTATCAATCCTATCTGGTTAGAACTATGAGCAGAATGCTTCCTTGGCATTGTCAAACATTTCTTTGTTGTTTTTTATTGCAAGTCAAAATTTGCTACCTTTTTCCACATTTTGACAAGAATATGGCCATCTTATAGGTGGGATCCACTTGGGTGGGCTAATTTACCATATATGCCACATTTAATTGCCTAAGGAAGGCATCAGAGTCCTCAAGTGATGAGCTCAAAATCTTTGGAAATAGAACCTATGCTTGGGGAATCATCTGGGGATGAATTGGAGTACCATGAGGTAGAATTGGTAAAACTACGATGAGTTTAATTGATACAAAGAGCCACTCTGCTAGGTTTAGAGGTATCACATGAGCAACTAACAAACTAGAAAATGCATCCCAAGGTCTTGGAATAGAGTGTGAGCATTGTTTGTGGAGCTATGGAGCAGACTACTCTGATAGGAAGTCATCATCATTGAGGAATGAAGTATCCTTGGGGATAGAATTAGACACTCTTGCTTATGCCTAGGCTACCGTGAAAACACAGATTGGATATCCTTTGGAAAACCCTAAGAGCATGTGTATATGTAGACCTATACATGAGAAAAAATCAGTGTCATTGCCATCTATAATCAGGTCTAGGTTTTGGTTGTGTTCATGACGTGCAAGTGGATTGCACATGGCAACCAATTCTATGGGTATATCAAAGTCTTAATATATGCAATGTAGGCATACTAAGTGTAAATGTGTGGATCCTTCTAATCAAGTGGTCCATCATCAATATCTGCACATGTTTAGCTTGCCATCTTAACACTCCCCCTCAAGTTGAGTTGCATCTCTACAACTTCAAGTAAGCTTCAAATTTTTCAAAGCTTCTCTACACCCAGAATCTTTGTAGAAATGTCATCTATTTGATCATGTGGGCTACCCAATAGTCAATCTCTCCTATAAGTATATTTTCTCTCAAAAATGGTAATGCATCTCAATGTGTTTTGTCCTAACAGGGAACATTTTCTCATGTTGGCACGTTTTTTTAGCGGTCCATGGAGAGACGAATCTAAGCGACATTTCTCGACACTCCCATGGAATGTTACGGGGTTTGTCCCCTGGGGTTTCTCGAGTCCATCTCGCAACGGAACGTTCATGGCCGTACCCACTAGGATCGACTTGAAATTTGGGTTCCTACTGGTCAAGGTCTCTTGACAGCATTCTAGGGTTGGGTTCTAGACATCCTACTTTACATAGACATACCCAAGCCAAAGCAAATCCGTGCCGCACTTAGTTCAAAGAGAATGGGAAATGAGAGGGATGCACCGCTCAACCTCTCTACCATAGGAAATAGTCCCATTTCGGTCCCCTAAAACCACATGAATCGGGGTTCTAACCTAACAATTCCTAAGGGTTGGTCATTGGTAAAACCTTGTGAGAAGCCTCCTAGTTCTCAAGGACAACCCTGCCATAGGGAAGACCCGTCGGGATTCTACCCACCCACTTCCCTTGATATCTTTAGTTTTCTAATTAGCTCCTACCACAATTATGTGTGACATTTAAAATCAGCTTCCTTAATTAAGTCTTTTAGGAAACAAGGTTCGTTCATGTAATTTATAGCACAGACACGAAAACAGAGCAATTGGTCCTTTTGACAAACAAGTTCAAAAAAATTCCCTAACTTATCTTCAAGTTAATCTTTGTCTCCTATCCATACAATAGAAATTATATATCCCTTGTGCCCTACAGAAGTACCCAGTCCAAATCACATGGCCCCATAATTTCCATCCTTTATCCAGAATATGATCTTTCAATGCTATAGACGTTGGGCTCACAGCAATCTTCAACTCCATTCCGAACTAGGCAAGGGATGTCCAAAGCTCCACTTGACCCACAAGTGGCGTACGAGGGAGATACCATTTCCATGGTTGGCCTTTTCACCACTCAATCTTCGACCTGTGAATCGAGCAGGGCCCTCTTGGGTTGAAGCACAGTGTGACCTTCGAGATGATCCACCCATGCAAAATATCATTTCCTTAATTAATACATTTAAGAATCAAGCATAATTAAGACAATCAGCCTAATATCATCTTGCAAGAAAACACAAGCCTTTATCCCCATGGCAACTTGTCATCATAGACCCGTGCCGCCATGAATTTACCGTCAATCACAAACACTTGGAATAATCATTCAGACAACAATCCAACTATTAGTTGAATGTAAAAGCATTTAGGACGTTGTTTGATCAATCCAACAAAACCAATTGTATTTTCCACACAATGCAAGAATAGACGTGATAACAATTCCATCGTATATTCACTCTCCCCCTTGGGATCTAAGAGCAATACTATGCAAAATGTTTCTTAACACTTCCTTCCCTCGGCTAAGGCATAGGTTAACGGCTCATACAGTTGTGAAAAAGTGTAATTCATATTGATCTCTTACATTGATCGACAAACCAACATTCTTTCCAACAAGTATAATAGTATCGGCCTTTCCTTTGGCTTAGAGTTTCCTATTCCTTGAGCTCTCTTACTTGCCTTTGAGTACTGAAGTTTTTGTTTGCATCTAGTCCAACCCCAAATAGGATTGATAAACATAGTAGCTATTGGATGGATCTCAAGTCTTCTTAGTTTTAATCCTTATGATCGTTGTTTGCACTAAATATGCACATCATCAAGATCTCAATCCATTAAATATGAGTTATCATTTCATGTTATTATCAAGAGCTTGGGAAAAGGTCTAGAGCTTCGAAAATGAATTTCCTTAGGCTAAATCACTTACCATGCCATCTGTTAAGCGTGAAAACTACAACATACCTTCGGTGTGGTGGAAACACACCTACTATTGCGAGGACGAGAAGACGGCAAGGCTTGAAGCTTTATATGTTGTTTATGAGTTTATGGCATGGCATCTAAATGCAATAAACTTCTCTTGATATATGCATTTGAGAACTCAATTCTTTGAAAATTTGAGACAAAGTTTATCTTTTCGAGCAACTATTCTCACGCGGTATAGTTTGGGTCTAACGCATCTCATGTAGGAACCAAAGAAAGCATCTATCAATTTGGAAATACATTACTTACAACCGGTACCATAGCTGGATTGGCAATGATGCCCTAGCTCAAGGCTTTCGTTGCAAGATTGCCATCCACACATGACATTCTCCGCTTGGGGGCCATTCTCGACCTTCTTTGCTTCTAGGCAGAACTCACACAAGACTTCAACGCCTTTTACTTGATTAGCTGGGGCCAATTGGGGAGACAATTAAGCTTGCGGGTGGAGGATAATCTCGTGGGAAAAGGTATAGGTTCATGGGAAAAGGGAAAGAAAGAACGTGTGTGGACACCCTCTAAGGAGGGGAAGAGAAGGAGAACCTTTTGAAGGGTTCTCTCTCTCTCTCTCTCTCTCTCTCTCTCTCTCTCTCTCTTTGTCTCTCTCCGTGTCTCTCTCTCACTATTGCTTTCGACAGCAAGGGGAAGGGGAAAGGAAGTAGTATATTCTTTTTTCATAAGGTGATTTTAAAGGGGGAGGGGTGGTATTATTGGGGAGGGGGGACATGACATAGGGCCCCTCTCCTTGCCCTCCATCTAGGCGGCCAGATTGGCGTGCCCTTCTTTGCATGGTGGGGAGGAGTGAATTTGGGCCGTGGGCTAGACATGTGGCCTAGGGGGTGGCAGGCCATGTGGCCTCCCTCTCACAATCATTGACATTGCCTTCTTCTCCTATTTTTTCAACATCATCCATGTCGCCTCCTTCTTCCTTGTCGTCCTCACCTTTTTCCTCTTCCACATCATCCTCTTCCTCCTTCTTGATGTCTTCTTCCCTCTCGTTATTGTCATCATCACTCCCCCTTCCTCGTTGGTGTCATTTTACTCCTTTCCCCCCCACCACCTATTTGGAGACAATAGGGGGAAGGTTAAAAGAATTGGAATTAGCCTTAATAAAAAGGGGGGTTTCTATGGCTGACAGGGACATTACATCCTCTCCCCCTTAGAGAACTCAAGATGTCCTCATCTCGGAAGAACTAGGGATTTCATTTTGGAATATGTGGGGTAGGACCCATCACGCATTCATTGAGATACTTTGATCACTCATAAGCATACGGTCTTTTGAAATAACAACTTATTGTATTTGATATATCCAAGCTTGGCCAAGTAACTTAAGTTTGCCTATCATTGCTTGATTGGTAGAAGTAGTTCTTACAACAGACAAATAGTCATTCATCAAATCAATCCATATCTCTACCTTTGCTATGATGTCTAATCCTTTTCCACCAAACTCGGGTGCCTTAATTTGTTTGAGAAGGAAATTCTTCTCCTGCATGTCTGTATTCATAGGTGCAGAGGGTGCTTGGCAATCAAGCCATACCCCTTCAGTTATTCTATTAAGGATATGTCTATGAACCATTTATTAAGGAATCACATATCATTACGAGGTTTTTCTTTGATACCAACTATAACATGCCTACCTGTCCAAGTATGTTTTTTTAGCGGTCCATCGAGAGACGATGAACCGAAGCGACATTGCCCAACACTCACGGGGGATTCACTAGTAGTAATAAGGAGACGTCACTTGCATGCAAGAAATATATGAAAATATCCCTTATCTATCCCCTATTTATGGGACCTTACCTTATAAAATGTATCTTTATTCCCTTAAATAACCCCCTCCCTTACACTACATGTTACCGGGTTTGTCGCCTAGGGTTTCCTAAGTCCACCTTGCAACAGAACATTCACGGCCGTACCCATTGGGATTGACCTAAAATCCGGGTCCCTAACGGTCAAGGTCTCTTGACAGCATTCTAGCGTCAGGGGGTCCCGAACATCCTACTTTATGCAAAGATACCCAAGCTGAAGCAGATCCATGTCACACTTGTTTCAAAGAGAATGGGAAATGAGAGGGATGCGCCACTCAACCTCTCTACCGTAGGGCGGCATAGTCCCATTCTGGTCCCCTAAAATGGCATGAATCGGGTTTCTAACCTAATAATTCCTAAGGGTTGGCCATCGGTAAAACCTTGTGAGAAGCCTCCCAGTTCTATGGGACCACTCTGCTAAAGGGCAGACCCGTCGAGGTTCCACCCACCCACTTTCCTTGATAGATTTAGTTTTCTAATTAGGTTCTACCACAATGATGTGTGACATTTAAAATCAGGTTCTTTAACTAAGCTTTTTAGGGAACATGGTTTGTTCACGTAAGTTACGACGACACAAACACTAAAATAGAGCAAGTAGTCCTTTTGACAAACAAGTTCAAACAAATTCCTAACTTATCTTCAAGTAATCTTTGTCTCTTGCCCATACAAGAGAAATTATATATCCCTTCTGCCCTACAGAAGTACCCGATCCAAATCACATGGCACCATAATTTCCATCCTTTATCTAGAATAGTATCTTCCAATGCCACAGATGTTGGGCTCATGACACTCTTCAATTCCATTCTTCCAGACTAGGAAAAGGGTGTCCACAGCTCCACCTGACCCACAAGCGGCCTAGGAGTGAGATACCATTTCCATGGTTGGCCTTTTCAATCACTACTCCACCTTTGGCCTGTGAATCGAGTAGTACCCTCTCGCGTGGTGTAACCTTGGAGATGATCCACCTACGCAAAATATCCTTTCCTTAATTAATCCACTTAAGCATCAAGTACAATCAAGACAATTAGCCTAATATCATCTTCCAAGAAAACATTCCTTTATCCCCATGGCAACTTGTCATCACAGACCCTTGCCAAGAATTTACCATCAATCATAAGCACTTGGAATAATCATCCAGACAATAAGCAAATAATTAGTTGACTGTAAAAGCATTTAGGACATTGTTTGATCAATCCAACAAAACCAATTGTATTTTTTCACACAAATGCAAGAATAGATGCGATAACAATTCCATCGTATATTCACTCTCCCCTTGGGATCTAAGAGTGATACTATGCAAAATGTTTCTTAACACTTCCTTCCCTCCGCTAAGGCATAGGTTAAGGGCTCATACGGTTGTGCAAAAATGTAAGTCCTATTGATCTCTTACATTGATCAAAAACCCAACATTCTTTTCAATAAGTATAATAGTATCGGTCTTTCCTTTGGCTTAAGGTTTTCTATTCCTTGAGCTCTCTTGCTTGCCTTTGAGGCCTTGAGTTGTTGTTTGCATCTAGCCCAACCCTGAATTATAGGATTGATAAACATAATAGCTATCGGACAGATCTCAAGGCTTCTTAGTTTTAATCCTTATGATCGTTGTTTGCACTAATTATGCACATCATCAAGATCCCAATCAGTTAAATATGAGTTATCAGCTCCTATTATTAGCAAGAGCTTGGGCAAAGGTCTAGAGCTTTGAAAATGAGTTTCCTTAGGCTAAATCTCTTACCATGCCATCCATCAAGCGTGAAAGCTACAACACACCTTTGGTATGGTGGAAACACATGTACTTTTGCGAGGATATGAAGACGACAAGGCTTGAAGCCTTATATGTTGTTTATGAGTTCATTGCATGGCATCTAAATTCAATTAACTTCTCCTGATACATGCATTTGAAAAATCAATTCTTCGAATAATCGAGATGAAGTTTATATTTTTGAATAAAACATTCTCACCTGGTATAGTTTGGGTCTCATGCATCTCATGTGGGAATTAAAGCAAACATCTATCAATTTGGAAATACATTAGTTACGACCAGTACCATAGTTGGATTGGCAATGATGCCCTCCCTCAAGGCTTTCGTTGTAGGATTGACATCCGCACATGAGATTCTCCGCTTGGGGGCCATTCTTGGCCTTCTTTACTTCTAAACACAACTCACACAAGACTTTAGCACCTTTTACTCAATTAGCGGGGGCAAATTGGGGAGAGAATTAAGCTTGTAGGTGGAGGATAATCTCGTGGGAAAAGGGGAAAGAAAGAACGTGCATGTGGACACACTCTAAGGAGGGAAAGAGAAGGAGAACCTTCTGGAGGGTTCTCTCTCTCTCTCTCTCTCTCTCTCTCTCTCTCTCTCTCTCTCTCTCTCTCTCTCTCTCTCTCTCTCTCTCTCTCTCTCTCTCTCAGTCTCTGTCACACACACTCTCTCACTCTTTATAGGAAATGTGGAAAAGTAAAGTGCTTTCAATAGGATGGGTGCTAGATATGTGAAAATGGTTTAAAGGGTAGGGAGTGGATAGATATCTAGATGTGGCATCCGAAGATATATGCATGGAAACATTTCAATCAAACCTCTTATGAGAATATCAAGAAAAACATCAAAGCAAGGGAGAAAATGAAAACCTTGCTTATTACAGTATGCATATCTATTCGTCATGTTGGGAATCCTACATGTAGGCAGAGGCACATACGCAGCCAAACATAGCCAGCCCGCTCTCGGTGGTATTTAGATGGACTATTACATGACTTCAAACTAGATCACACACTTTATTGATCAAGACAGGTGCATGGAGAGGACAGGCAAGAGAGATGAGGTGATGCAAGTTGTGTGGACTGTAGACTATAGAATCAGAGGAGCACATGATTATGACATGCCAACATATGCACACATACGGGATGACTTTGATATCCCTTTACAAGGGCCACTTCACCATTTTTTGACCACTACTCCTATATCAAACCTAGGGGCTCTCATCACTCGCATGTTACACTTTCGGGAGAACTGTCAAGATTGTGGGAGAGAAGGAAGGAGTCTCACTTGAAGCTTTCTTGCTTGCACAATGGGGGAATACACACCAGGGTGGAGGCTGAAAACAGTTTTCCTCTTCTTAGTTGTGTAAGCCAAAAGAACTCAAGTACAAAGAAATAGAAGAACCCTATATATGGGTCTCAAACCAAACTCAACTAACTAAGGTGGCATACTAACTGAGCCACGAACTAGAGTAGATAAGGATAGCTATCATGTAGCTATTATTCATGGGCGGTGTACCAAGCGCGTCTGACAAGTCGGTGACATAAATACACAATGGTCACCTTGGCGTATCACGAGTGGAGCTCGATATCTCAACACTCCCCCTCGAGCTCAATCCCAATTCTTGCACACCAAGCAGGTCTCTAAACTTGCGCAGCTTCTCTGCACCCAATGCCTTCGTGAATATGTCAGCTACCTGATCCTCTGTGCTAACATAAACTAGATCAATAAGACCTAGTAAAACCCTCTCTCGCACATAGTGATAATGCACCTCAATGTGCTTTGTTCTAGCATGATAGACTGGGTTATTTGCCAAGTGTATACTACTCATGTTGTCACAATAAATGACAACTGGCCCATTTGTAGACTGATGCATATCATAAAGTAGCTTATGCAACCAAGCTACCTCACATGCAGCCATTGTTGCACCCCTGTACTCGGCCTCTGTGCTCCAAGTGACTGCAGCACTCCCAAAAGAGAAAACATATCCACTGGTAGATCGTCGATCAGAAATACTACCAGCCCAATCAGCATCAGTGTACCCATGCAACTGTATCTGAACCCCAGTCTCATAAAATAGTCCATACTGCAATGTGGACTTCACATACCTAAGTATGCCTCTAGCCGCATCCAAATGTGGTTTCCTTGGAGCCTGCATA
Source organism: Lygodium microphyllum (assembly GCF_053477565.2). Classification (NCBI taxonomy): domain Eukaryota; kingdom Viridiplantae; phylum Streptophyta; class Polypodiopsida; order Schizaeales; family Lygodiaceae; genus Lygodium; species Lygodium microphyllum. Next base: position 5,417,546 of record NW_028229514.1, on the reverse strand, counting down.
AACTGACTCACCAATCCAACAGCATAGCTCAAATCTGGCCTGGTAATAGTCATATAAATCAAACTTCCTACTATGCGTCTGTACATAGTAGGGTCTTCTAGAAGCTCACCTGCATCTGCGCTTAACTTCACATTTTGCTCCAAAGGAACTGAAATAGGCTTACAGCCTCTTATCCCATATTTGGACAGCATGTCCAATCCATACTGCCTCTGCAAGAGCTGTATCCCACTTGGTGATCTAATCACCTCAATGCCCAAGAAATAACGCAGCTCTCCCAAATCCTTCATCTCAAACTTCTACTTCAATAGCATTTTCACATGAAGGATATCTTCATCACTGTCACCTGTCATAATCAAATCATCAACATAAATGACAAGTAGCATAATACCTTTCTCTGTTTTTCTCACATAAAGTGAGAAATCTGCCTTGGAAATCTGAAAGCCAATAGTGACAAGATACTGTCCTATCTTGTCAGACCATGCTCTAGATGCTTGCTTCAAGCCATACAAGGCTTTCTTCAACCTGCAAACAAACTCAGGATGAATAGCATGCACATAACCTTGTGGCTGCTCCATATAGACCTCTTCTTGTAAATCACCATACAAGAAGGCATTCTTTACATCCATCTGAAGTAAAGACCATCCCTTTGATGCAGCCATAGCAATGACTGCTCTTACGGTTGCCATCCTTGCAACCGGACTGAATGTTTCTTCATAGTCAATGCCATATGTTTGTGCATACCCCTTGACTACTAATCTTGCCTTGTATCTGTTCACAGAACCATCTGCATTGTGCTTCACCTTATAAACCCACTTACAACCAATTGCATTTTTACCTTTAGGCAAAGGTACCAATTTCCATGTAGCATTTGCTTCCAAGGCATCCATTTCTTCATCCATGGCTTTCTCCCATTTCTCTTTTCCCATGGCTTGCTCAAAAGAAGTGGGTTTTGGTTCCTGTATCACTTTAACCATATATGCATAGTGAATGGCTGTAAATCCATCATATTTCAGCCTATCCACAGGATACCTAGCTCTCGTAGACCTGCGCAAAGTAGGTTCACTCCCAGGTGCTCTCAAAACATCCCTAGTCTTCCTTACTCCAGGTGTAACAATAGAAGGAATACCCAACTCATCATCAATACTCTGTTCTGAGCCACTGGATTCACCATCCACATAAGAGTGACCTGCATTCACATCAAACATGGGCTGATCAACCTTCTCTTTTCCTTTTCGTGATACATGCATACCACTATCTGCATTGCTTTGAGAAGATTCTCCTGATCTCAATCTGCTTGTCCATGGCGAAGAATGTGAACCACTGCTAGAGGACGCTCCAGGTCCACTAATATTTTGTGACTGCTGCTGTGAACTCTGTGCAGCATTACCATTTTGTGCATCTACATCATCAATCACATTTACTGGTTTGTAACAGCTACTCATCTCATAAAAAACAACATCTCTGCTCACTATAAACTTACGAGTAGAAGGGTTATAGCATCTATACCCTTTTTGCTACAGAGAGTAACCAATAAAGATGCACTTCTCAGCTTTTGGATCCAACTTGGATCTCAACTCATCTGGCACATGTACATAGGCAATGCAACCAAAAATTTTCAAATGAGAAATATCTGGTTTCCTACCAGTATACCTCTCCTCTGGAGTCATTCCATGTATTGCTGTAGTGGAAGTCCTGTTCATTATGTAGACTGCTGTAGCAACTGCTTCAGCCCAATAAAAATCTGGCAAGTCTTTTTCATTGAGCATGGCACGAGATACTTCTCCAATATGTCTGTTTTTCCTTTCTGCAATTCCATTTTGTTGTGGGGTATAACTGCATGAATATTGCTGCTTTATGCCATGCTCCTGCAGGAACCTTGTAAACTCATTTGAGAGGTACTCTCCCCCTCCATCTGACCTTAGGCATTTTATCTGCAAGCATGTTTCTTTTTCAACCATCGCTTTAAGAGTTTTGAAATGCCCAAAAACTTCACTTTTCTTTTTCATAAAATACACCCAAACTTTTCTGGTATAGTCATCAATAAAACTGACAAAATAATGACAGCCTCCAAGAGATGCAGCTTTAGTTGTCCACACATCAGAGTGGATTAATTCCAATGGCTTCTTACTCTCTTGAACATGTCTAGGAAATGGTTTCCTTGCCTGTTTTCCAAACTAATAGGCTTCACATACCTTATGCATTTCTGCAACCTTGAATTTTGGCAAACCTGCAACAATATTTTGGGCCAGCATTGATTTAAGTCGCTGTACATTAACATGACCAATGCGTTTATGCCAAATATCAATATCTGCAACTACACCGGTCCCATGTGCAAACATTGCTGCACTCAATTCAGGCATGTCTGCATCCAACGTAAACATTCTGCCCTTCTTCTTTCCTTTTGCTATCAAGCGACCTTTATTTTTCATATCCTCAACAAAGCATCCATGAGGATTAAATCTGACCTGCAAGCCCTGCTCAACCATTTGACCAACAGAAACCAGATTCTTGGTGATATTCGGGACATGAAATACATCGGACAGGTATTTCTTTTTCCCAACCTGCATAGACAAGGGAAATTTTCCAATCTGCACAATAGGATGTGCAGTATCATCACCAGTCTCCACAAATCCTGGTTTTTCCATTTTTCTTGCATCCTCCATCCATTCTGCATGACCTGTCATGTGGTTTGATGCACCTGAGTCAACATACCATACATCATTGCTTTCTTCTGCACTTGTCACAGAATTGTTCATGTGCTGCACCATAAACAAGTGCTCATTTCTATCATCACCCTGTCTATTAGAAGATGCATAATTCCCTTGTTGCAGTTTTCCATTCATGATGTCATTCTGCTTTTTATAGCAGTTTTTAGCCATATGACCCATTTTACCACAGTAGTAGCATTCAACATTACTGTTTGCATTTTGGCCTCTTTGCCATCCACCACGACCTCTTTGGCTCCCCCTGCCTCTAGAGTTACCACGTCCTCCTCCATAGGATTGGTTTTCTTGAGTTTGCTGCATATTCTGATTTCTGCCATGGCCTCCAAATCGGCCTCCTCTACCTCTACCTCTACCTCTTCCAGCATTTGAGTAGAAGACAGCTTCTTTTGAAGTTCCTCCTGAAGAAGATGCACCACCATTTCTTTGCTCCTCAGAAATTAGAAGAGCAATCAGCTCCTCAAAATCAGGAAATCTTTCACGAACTGAAATGGATATCCGAAACTATGCATAATCATTTTCTAGACCATTCAAGGTCACAGAAACTAAGTCATCATCTTCCACTAGCGACCCAATGGAAGCAAGTGCATCTACAATCTTCTTCACCTTCATGTGGTAGTCATTGATGCTCATATTTTCTCTTTGCACATTATGCAACTCTTGCTTGAGCTGCATTTTCCTGGCTTGCGTATTTGTGCTATACATTTTTGACAAAGTATCCCATGCCTCCTTTGGCATACTTGCATCTTGAATATGCACAATCATAGAGTCTGAAATGCTGATAGGCAGCCAATACATAACTTTCCTGGCTCTCTCATACCATGCTTTAAATGCCTGCATTTGCTGTTGATTGGGAACATCAGGAAGAACTGGTTCTTCTTCATTTCCTGCAACAAATTCCCAACATCCTTTTCCCATAAGGAAGTTCGTCATTCTAAACTTCCATGCTTGGAAGTTGTTCTTGTCAAGCTTTTCAGTGACAATCTGTGAAAGAGAATCAGATGCCATTACAGAAGTCTGCAAAAAATTCTGTCACTGCAAAAAACACAGCTTCACCCTCACAAGGGAAAATCTGCAAAACTGGCGAAAGTGGTATTTGACCACAGTCACTTCCTAGTGACGATTTTACATCAACAGGCAACTGGGATGATTCTATAACTCCCAATGTCTCTGCGCACAAGCATACGATGCAATTTCTACAGTAACTTTTCACCGACCTGTAGAACAGTGGCTGCACAGCATAAAACTGGGCCTTTTCCTAAGTGCGTGTAGAAAACGTCCGCCTTCAAAACAGGAAATGAAAGCAACACTGCTCCTCTTACTAGAACACCGCGAGCTTGGCTTGCTTTCTTGAGCTCCTTACCACGAACAAGGCTCTGATACCATGTCAAGATTGTGGGAGAGAAGGAAGTAGTCTCACTTGAAGCTTTCTTGCTTGCACACAAGGGTGGAGGCTGAAAACAGTTTTCCTCTTCTTAGTTGTGTAAGCCAAAAGAACTCAAGTACAAAGAAATAGAAGAACCCTATATATGGGTCTCAAACCAAACTCAACTAACTAAGGTGGCATACTAACTGAGCCACGAACTAGAGTAGATAAGGATAGCTATCATGTAGCTATTATTCATGGGCGGTGTACCAACCGCGTCTGACAAGTCGGTGACATAAATACACAACGGTCACCCTGGCATATCACTAGTGGAGCTCGATATCTCAACAAGAACCACACTGCAAAGATTGTTCTTTCACTGTAGCTAACCCTTTCCTACCATGGGGGAGGAGAATCATTGTATATTTGGAAAGGTCCCATGGGTCATAATTTGGCCTTCCATGGATGATAAGAAACTACTCTACTCCTCTCTCTCTCTCTCTCTCTCTCTCTCTCTCTCTCTCTCTCTCTCTCTCTCTCTCTCTCTCTCTCTCTCTCTCTCTCTCTCTCTCTCTCTCTCTCTCGGCAGCAAGGGGGAGAGGAAAGGAAGTAGTATATTCTTTTTTCATGGGAGAGGGGGATTTTATAGGGAGAGAGGGGTGGTATTATTGGGGGGGAGCGTGACATGAAGCCCCTCTCCTTGCGCTCCATCTGGGTAGCCAAATTGGCCGAACCTTCTTTGCATGGCGGCGAGGAGCCTGATTTGGCTTATGGACTAGAGAGGTGGCCTGGGGGGGTGGTATGCCATGTGGCCTTGTAACGTGCCACCCCTCAAATTGCGGGGCACGTTTTAGCAACCCATCGAGAGATCAATCTAGAAGATGCCACCTGGCACTCCCAAGGAATGACACGGGGTTTGCCAACTAGGGTCTCTCGAGTCTACCTCGCAACGGAACTTAACCGTCCATTCCCACTTGGATCGACCTGAAGTGCAAGTTCCTAGCACTCAAGTCTTCCTAACAACCTTCTAGCATCGGTCGACAGCCGCTCCACTTTGGGTGACTCATACCGCACTTGGTTCAAGAGAATGGGAAACGAGAGGGATGCATCGCTCGACCTCTCTACCTGTAGGGCATAGTCCCATTTTGGTCCCCTAAAACGGTATGAATCAAGGACTCTAACCCTACTGATGCTAGGTCTTCATAGTCTCATTATCTCGTCTTTTGAGAAAAGTTCCGAGCTAACCAGGACCACCCTTCTGTAGGACGGACCTAAGTCACGTCCACTGCACTTTCCTCAATTTTCTTTACTCATCTAATTACCTACCACATTACGTTCTAACATGAAAAAACAGCTTCCTTAATTAATCAACTTAACCACTAGTTCCTTCACGTAACTTAGGCACTAACACAAAAACAATGTCAAGAAAGTTTCTTTTTCTTCAATATCTGTTCTTTATTTATCATAATCCTAGAGTACATCCAATATCATGCCCGAAGGCTATCCTAGCAATCTACAGGATTACTACTCCAAGTTCCGCCCGTTGACTAGTACACGAGCCTCAAGATCCCATCTCGAGTCACATCAGCCTCTTGTGCGGGATTCAGAGGCAAGGAATTTATGGCTAGAGCCTCCCCTGGCACCCAAGCATCCTCCCGCTCCAAGCAGCACCCACGGAGAGACCTCTCGCGGCGGGTTAGGTCCATATACCCGGCGCGGCTAACAACCCCCTTGGATAAGGCCATGTAGACAGTCAGAGGTAACTGTTCCTGCCTCTCCCTCCAGGCATTTAACCTGAAGCATTAAGTGTTTTCCCTTGAATTAGTTCCTTGAGAAAAGGAGATCAAATAATGTACCTAAGTGTACAATCACAAACATTTCGGAGGTCGTTTGTATGACCAACTGCTAAGGTGTGACTCCTTTTATCCTGATGCTCCCAGCATCGGATCCTGGGTCTTTTTCCCAGAGGCCGTTCGCGACTTGCCAAGATCCCAATAATCTCAAACAAGATTATGCAAGCAAATGTTCTTGGTAAGTTAACTTATTTTGACTTGCTCTTTCCCTTGGGTTTTACCTTTTGGTATCTTAACCCTAACCCAAAGCACTAACTGGTCAAACAAGGCAACGGACATGCCTTATTCGCAACCCAACCAAGGATCTTTTGTTCTTTCAGTTCTAACCAAGCTCATTTAACACACTTCATAGGATACAATCTAGATGCATGCGTCCCTTCCATCTCCCTTAGTGTGGTACTATGCAGAGTTTTCCAATCATCCTTACCCATCTTGCACATGGTGCATTTAGTATATTTGTACATCCTAAACGACCTTTAACTCTCTTCATACCTGTCAATGAATACTTATTCCTAATGCACCGAATCACATGTGACTTGCGTATATGAAAGTCTAGGTTTCTATCCATTCGGTGCAAATGCATCTTGCGAATGGAAACTAACATTTCATGTGTTTCTTTTACTCATGATTGCGAAGCATGAATTCCAAATGACTATTCATGCACTAAACTGGTTTAAAGGCTATTATTTTATGTGAAATAATGTAAAAACCTTTTCATTTTATGTGTGTAAAAGCTATCATTCCATGCATATAAACTTATGCGACTCCATACTCTACCGTTTCATGCATGCAACCTAGTACTTAGAGTAAACAAAAAGTCCTAAGGCTTGTTTTTGTTCCATGCATTTATGTGCCCCTTTATTTCTTCTTCCAAAAATAATACAAAAGATGCTTAATCAACATTGATTATAAATCCTAGGATATTCAAAAAGAACCTGGGTTTGATTCGTGATTGTAGGGGCATTGGTTGCGTTGGTTGCTCCACTCGCCTCTCCCGCATTACCGGTACCAATTGGCACTTATGCTTCTCGCAATTTTCTTCTTGGGAGACATTACTACTCAGAGTTTGGATAGTCTGAGCCTTAACGGCCTTCAAGATGACCGGTTCGAGAGGGAAAGGTCATGGGAAGTGGTCCTTTGCTGATGAGGGGTTGGCTTGAGTGTGGCTCCTTGAACCTTCACCTCTCACCAACTCTCTCTCTCTCTCTCCTTCTCTCTCTCTCCCTCTTCTTCTTCTTTTCTTCTCTTCTTCTCCTACTCTCTCTCTTCCTCTTCTTCTTCTTCTTCTCTTCTTCTTCTCCTACTCTCTCTCCCTCTCCTTCTCTTCTTCTCTCTCTCTCTCTCTCTTCTTCCTCTTCTTCTTCTTTTCTCTTCTTCTCCTACTCTCTCTCTCTCTCTAGGGGTGCAGCCGACTGGCAATCAAGGAGGGGGGGAGGTTACTCAGATGGAAGCCCGAGGGGGGGAAGAGTTTCTGTCACAAGACCCAGGGGGCGCTGCTGGCCACCGTGAGGAGTTGGAGGGGGGTCCTTGTTGCTGCAGCGGAGGGGGAAGGTGACGAAGAAGGGAGGGGGGGGTGCTATCTGTAGCCGAGGGAGGGGGTGGAAGCTCCTTTTATAGGAGGGGAGGAGGGTGGCATGGCCGCCACCCCTCCCACCTTGGGGGTTGCCCCCCCTAAACTAACACGTCACTCCCTCTCTCTCTCCCCGACATGCTGTCAAGTCTGATGATGCACTCAGTGCTTTAGTCCTTGCATGTCAATGCCTTTTGGAAAGGCACAGAGATGCATGCAATCCTGCCACTCTTAGCTCTTGGAGATGTCACAATGAAGGGAATCATAGATATGGGAGTGGGAGTTAACGTGCTAAGCCATGCACTACTCCAAACTTGGGGTAACCTGCCGGTCAAGACTGCTAGGTTCAATGTCACGTGGGCTAATAAAATGAGGATGAAACCATTCGGCATGTTAAAAAATTGGCTAGTGAAAATCGTAGGAGTCCAATTCACTGTTGAATTTATAGTCATGAAGGGAGTGGACTACGACATTCTTCTAGGCCGATCGAACAATAAATGAGAGCTCTTGGAGATCCTAGGATATTTGACCAATGATAAGTTGGCTGGCCATCTAGCAATGAATCTCAAGCCACTCCAAGATCTCTTAGATGAGCTTGAATGGCAGTGATCTAAGGTGCACGATTTAAACTTGATGTAAAATTGGACCCTAACAAGAAGAGACATATCAAAAATTGTGAAATGATGAGCAGTGAGAGATACATTTAAGGAGTCGACTTTGTGTCCTCCTTGAAGCATTTGAAGCCGTTTTTGAAGTAGCAAAGTGGTCAGGAGGTATCAAAGAGCGATTTTTCATGGAAAATCACCAAGATACCAAACATTTGTAACTGTACCATGCAAAAGAACATTAGAGGCATCTCAAAACCTTCAACATAGCATACAACTAGATAAACTCAGCTCTTCCATACAAGCTATAAGAGCTAGCCCATCCCATGGCTCCATCAATGTAGAGAAGTACTCGTACAAAGCCTGTCAATAAGGCTCCATGTTTGGGTCATTTTGCCATGCCTCCAGAATCATCATCATTACAGCTTCAGGGAGGCTTCGACCACTACATACCAGCAATTCTAGTACACCATCAAAGGCACCTACAACATTCATCATCAAAGATCAATCTACACATACAAAACTCTTTCCAAGAAACAGTATTCCACCATTGCTCTACATCTAAATAGAGTCCATAAGTAAAAAATCAAGTTCAAATTCATGAAAACCTGAATCTGATGAGCTTGTGTCAACTATTGGTAAAAGTTTCTGCATTTCATCTGGTGAAAGATTCAATGCCTTGCATTTGAGAAGTCCCTCCCGAGCTTGCATCCTATTTATTAAGGAAACAGAAAGGTTAAGTATTTATCATGGAAACAAAAAGGTGAAGCTAGACCCTTGAATATATAGTATTGATAGTAGAAAATATTACATCACAACAAATTGAGACTATTCTTTTCTTTCGTAGTCCCTTGAGAGCATGCATCACACAAGAAAAATTAGATGCAAGTCCTAACCAACCCTTTTAATTAGCCCAAACAACACATTAGTATGTATCGTCCTTTCATGTGTCCCATCAAGCATGATCAGAGAATAAGCTAAAAGTTTTCCATCACCAAGTACCTCTCTCAAGAGCATACCAGCTATCATGTACTTTATTACTATCTCTAATAAAGTATTCGGATATCCATGCCAAATACTTGTCCTGACATCTCTAGAGCCTTCTTGTAAAGATCATTACGAGGTTCCTAGATACACAAGAACCCAAGTTATTGTGACAGCCTATCTCAATAAAGCTAATAAATCTCAACAATGACAATTAGGCTGACAATACATCATCTAAAGCTTGCTAAAAGCAATTGGAGGCCTTTTTGGCCTTCTTAGACTCTGTTAAGAGAAATCCATGTACTTTATTACTATCATGTACTTTATTATTGTCTCACGAGCATGCCAACTATCTCAAGTACCTCTCTCAAGAGCATACAAACTGTCATGTACTTTATTACCTCTCAAGTCTAGATAAACCATAACACTATATTGATATATCCATGCCAAATACCTTTCCTCACATCTCTAGAGCCTTCTTACAAAGATCATTATGAGGTTCCTGGATACACAAGAGCCCAAGTTACTCTGATAGCTTATCTCAATAAAGCTAATAAATCTCAGCAATGACAATTGCCCAAGCACCACAATGTGTGAAGAGAAACCCATGGGAAGTATGGGCATTGCCCACGCACCTAAGACCAAGCACACTTTGGCTATAAAACTAAAATATAAGAATCTCCATTGTACTACCTTCCACCACGTTGATAGATTCGTGGCTCTGCTGAAATTGTACCAACTCTAGAAGGGCCCCTCCCCATCTCAAAAATGTGTATCCAAAAACCTGTTTGATTCAAGGTGTTGCAAAAGCAACAAAACAAAGGATGCCATCATTTCTATTTCTATGAGCCACTGACATTGACAACAATATCCCATCTATTTCTTTAAGCCATTGACATTGACAACATACACATGTACAAGACGACTATTGTACTTAGTTGGCGATGTTCCTGATAACACAAGAACGAGTCCAAAAACCTACCAAAACAAGACAAGAATATACAACATGGCCAGATATTCTTGTAAAACCTTGCTACAATACATGACAAAGAATAGAGTTAGAACCCATTTTCTCGCTTGCATTCAAAACCTTACGATAAAGCACACTAAAACATACCTGAAGTACTAATTTAAACCCACTTTATCCACCTTGGTGCAAAACCTTGTTGTAATAACTCTGGAGGTATAATACTCGATGCTTTATTTGCAGCATGCTAAGATATAGTAATCATGTGAGAGCATGAACTATCACATCAAGTCTAAATCCCATCTGAAAATAAGTACAATGCAGTTTAGAATTTTGCTACACTGCATCTATTTCTATAAGCCACTGATATTGACAACATACACGTGTACAAGTGACTGGAGAAATTACCTGAAGATGTTCTTGATATTAAAATTATGTGGCATAACCTACATTTAACAACAAAAGAAAGCTAGCATGGAAAATGGGTCTTCCGTCAAGTAACACAAGAATGAGTCCAAAATCTGCCAAAACAACACAAGAATATACAACATGTCCAGATGTTCATGGAAACCTTACTACAACACATGACAAAGAATAGATTTAGAACCCACTTTCTCGCTTGCATTCAAAAGCTTATGATAATGCACACTAAAACATACGTGAAATACTAATTTAAATCTCCTTCTCCACCTTGGTGAAAAACTTTGCTACAATAACCCCAAAGGTATAACTCGATGCTTTATTTTTCGCATGCAAAGATGTAGTAATCTTGTGAGATTTGCACTATCACATCAAGTATAAATCCCATCTCAAAAATGTGTATCCAAAAACTTGTTTGATTCAAGGTCCTACAAAAGTGATAAAACAAAGAACTCCATCATGCCAACTCTATTCCAAGCAAAACCACAAAGTTGTGCTTCTTGTATGAGAAAAAAGAAGAAATAAAGCGTAATAAAAGATTAATAAAAATACAAAGAAGAAAAACCTACCAAATGTTTTTAATGCCCCTTCACAAAGTCATTGAAAACATTCCAATCATTCTCATCTAGTTTGTACTTGTTTGTATTGCAATCATAGGTCAGATTTGCCAAGGCAATCATACTATCAATGTCTATTATTGCAAGATCTGTAAGGTCATATGTAAAGCATCGCGAGCCTTTTGTATTTTGGTACCATCCAAGTTGGACTTCCACTCTTGAAGGCCTATCTAAAAGGTTGAACCCTCTCCTATACTCCACATAACCCCCTCTAACCTTTCTCCTCATCTTTTGCACTCTTCCAAGATACCATACAATGTGTGTCCTTTTCTTACTTTGCAAAGAGCTTAGTTTGCATTTTCTTGTGCTCTTCCTTGTTGCGTCCTCTTGAAAGTATACAACACAATTTGATCCTATCCCAAATAGATTCTCATTTGACATAGCAAAAGGCTTCTCTTCCTTGTTATAGTATACTCCTTGGCGAACCCTACTAAGTCTATCTTTTGAGAGTGTGGGATTTCCATTGAGCTGACTCACTAATGTAGACTTGAAGAAAGATTTACCCTCAATAGAAACAACTGGGTTCACAGCTTCTTGTTCGTCTAGTAGAGAATCCACTACATGTCTAATCTCACTTAAGCATGCATCATTGTCGCTATCCTCACTATTTATTGACTCCTGACTAACTGGTTGATCTTCTTCTTCTGAGTAAGATTCTTGTGTATATGCATCTGTAAAGCTAATTGACCACGCCCTTCGGTTTTACATGTAATCATTCACACATCTCATGAGCACTTTTCAGTCCCTTCTTCAAAGCATCAATAATTTTATCATCACTTGATACGCAATCATAGTCTCCTAGATTAGCTTTCGGCATGTTGTCTTTGAGATTCAACTCCCTCCAAACATGCTCTTGCTTCTTGTGCGCTCTTGCAAACAAAGGACCATTCTCTTTACACTCCAAGTAGGAAAGCCTATTCAAACTCCTAGTATTATGCAACATATCCATCATGTCATATGAGCGTTCTTGACCCACCATGCTCCCAATCTTGCTAAAGAAGATTTCAATTGCATCTGATCCTGTAAGATGTAAAGGGAATTTGAGACTTGGAAAGAAGTCTCTGAAATACTTGATTAACAAGGAAACAAAATAGCATGAGAGCTGCACATCCAAAAATGCCTCCTTGCTTATGAAGTTTACACTCAGCGTATAAGTGGTATGGTGCATAATCCACAACCTCCAAATTTGAAAAAAGAAAGAAAATTTTCCTACAAGATAGACTCGATCCACCAAGCTCAAGTGTGGAGATAAAAAGATGTCAATGTAGTCTCCAGCTATTTCAAGATACACTTGCATTCTGAATATACCCCGCTCTATTCTGCGTACTCCATTATTTCCTAGTTCTCCCAAACACCATTGCACTTGCCTACTACATATTCTTTGAGCTCCTACCCAGTTTTGACAATCATCTCGCCTAATGTCTCCCTCTCTTAGCATATGCTTGTCAACAGAGAAAGCATCATACATGATGAGAACATGATTTAAGGTGATCCAAACATCATCAATAGCCAACTAACACTTAGGCTTGTCAAGAACATTGACTAGCTTTTTCCCATTGTGCACAAAGTCTTGGTCATGAAGCCCATAAACTTCATTTTTTGAAAGTTTTGCTGAGAGTGGCCATCCATCCCACTTGAGTCTAAATCGACTGCCAAACTATTCTACATAATCTGAAAGCATCAACTTTCGTCGCTAACTATCACTGTCGGATGCATGTCCAATGATTGGGCCAACTGTGGGCCCTAGCTTCTCATCCCAAAGCTTAAAATGACTGCCCATTGCTTGCAAAAAAAACTTTCATCAAACTGATTGCAAGTACAATGAAGAACTAGGACCAAGCGAGGGAGAGCATCATGCAAAGGGTTTGCAAGGAAAACTCTTGCATGCCCACCAATAACACATTTTTGAAATGCACCAACAATCTTCTCATACCCTTCTTGTCCTTCTCCCACTTTGATCATGCACGCTGTCAAGCACTCATGATCGTCTAATTTATATCCATCAAACTCCACAAGCGTATCATCCTTTGGGTGCCACCTGCAAGCATGAGTGGGAAAAGCACAAACTCTTTTACAATACTTTCTTAATTCAAACAAGGTATGAATCCATTTTTATTGGAAAGACCATGATATTGTTACCTGACCCGCTTCTTTATGGTAGATTTGTCTTCCACTAAAATGAAATGAACCTTCGACACGATGCCATGCTTCTCTTTCTCCTCTTGATAGATTTAAGCACTCGCATAAAAAATGTACCGATGTATGCCTTGTACAAATTGAGTGGCATGTCTTTGCCCTCTCTTTGTTGTTGATAAAGAGGGCTCATTAAGGTCAGAACTTAGGAAATCAAGTAGCCTTGGTCCCCCTCACATCCTCGCAACTTCAAATATCTCCTTTGTGCTTTCACTATATCTTCATCCCACACTTGACCTAATCATGTTTGTGGAAATGTCTTGTAGAAAGTCCCACAAGGCACCTTTACCACCAAACTTGCCCAACCTATGGGCTTCAATTATGTTGTTGCAGAACCTTTTTACATCCTTATGATTAAGAGACTCTATGTTGGGTTCTCTTAAAGTTCGGACTCTCACAGAAAGAATGGCAACTTGAGATTTTTTCCACCATAGCAGCATGCTAAGTTCCCTTACTTGCTTTTTAGCAGAAACTGATGCCATTCTAAGCTCATTCTTTGTGAGATAATCTAGTCTTCTTCCACACCCAGTCCCCCTGTATCCTCTTTTGGTCTTAACCTTTGCATCTCTATAAAATCTCATTCTAAAGTCAGATGACTTAACTATCCCTTTGCAGTGGTGGCATGTGAATCCTTCAAATGGATGCCCATCCTATGAAATGTGTAGGTAGTTTATGTGACGAAAGCATCCATTCACATGAAAGTTTGTGCCTCCATCTTGTAAGGTTACCTTGGTGTGTGGCTTAGCAAACCAATTATTTCCATCACATTGATCATCAAAGAAGGGCTTTATCTTAATATACTTGTTGTTTACCTTAACTTCATGGCTCTAGAGACCCCAACAAAGCAAGTTCAAATTTACTAGCCAATTTCTAGTCTCTATATCATGACTAGAAGTGGGGGTGAAAGCACTCATACTTGTATCTCCTGGTTTCGTTGAGACTAAGAAGTTTGTGAGAGGTCTTTGCTTTGGATTGTGCTCCGTATCTTTTTGAGGATGTCCTCGCAAGCTTGTGAGTATTGCCTTTGAACCTTCCTTTCTCTTCATGAGTAACTTTATGTGAGAATTTGACTTTGTGTGCTCGTTGAGGATTGTGTAGAGATTTGACCTTGAGGGACATAATCGCATCCATGCATCATCAATCTTGCATCTCACATTCACACGATTTTTGTCTTTAAAACCATGTAATGTAGCTTCAATCAACTCAAAATCCCAATCGACAAAAATTTTAACATGAAAGGGTTGAGTAAGAATCAATTCAAAAAGATAATAAAACTTTTGAACATAAAAAGAGATAGGAGAGGAAAGAAAGGTATAGTACCTTCATTTGATGCCCTATAAGAATGCAACTTCTCTATTGCTTCTTCTATTTGTGTCTTGTCATCCTTTGCCAGCTGAGGTACTCCTTTAAGCATATTTTATTTTTTCAATCCTCGAGCAACCATATACTTGAGCTCGTGCTTCTTACTCTCCAAGACGTGGAACCTCATGAAGTTAGAGAAGCAATTGTAAGCTGTTATCTTTCCTTCTATTGAGCCTTTACCATAAAGCTCATTACATTCATGACACCAAATTTGCACACGAGGAGCCCCATCAAATTCTTCGGAATGCAGCTCAAACCTATCATCCCTCAGTATTGCCATTTCTTTGAGCTTTGATCTAACTCTCTCACATTCTTGTTGCCAAACTTCAAGAATATCTGGACTCAATAGTTTACTACTCAGCTTTGTAGTCATATTTGGTTCAGCCTCACAATTTGCATCATCAACCGATTGAGAGCAATGTATTTTATTTGGAGGGGGAGGTAGAGATTCCTCTACATTGCATAAGCTTCATTTGATGCGAAGTAGGAGCTGATGATTGATTGTCCATCGTCCCTCTTGTCTCTTAGTCAATGCATACCCTTCTTCATCAAGAAACCCAAAAGGCTCCAAGAGAAGCTCATCCCCTTCAATCTATTCTCGAACATGAGAGAATGTGGGTTGGCCTATGTCTCTTCTGACTCTAACAAGGCCTATTTCTTGCTCTCATCATCGACCACTTGAATCCTAAAAAAGGATGTCATGGTGCCAAGACTCTTATGCAAAAAAAACAATAAAATAAACTCGTACAATCTACTTGCATAGAAACAAAATATCCATAAATATGCGAGAGACACAAAGAGAGAGAGAGAGAGAAAGAGAAAGAGACTTACCAGATTATTTTGTTAGTCGATTCTTGGACAAGCTACTATACCTGTCAAGACAAGGGTAGTGCATGGAAATTCTCGTCGTGATGCTATTCAATGTTGACTACATATAACACAACAGTGTACATCACACAAATGTGTATATATAAATTCACACCTACCTATGTGCAGCGCATTACAACAATAACTTGGAGAACGAATGAAAAATTACAGTAACATTCCATGATTGTATGAGATTTCCAACAAACTAACTGTTTAGTTTGAGAAGCGGTCTATAGACATATTTAAGCCCAATGATAAATGAAGGCGGGTTACAATGTGATGTTATTACAATTTGACAACAACTTTGTACTTTTTAACAAGTGTCATATCGACACTTTTGTGCAAATTTTAGGGATCAATGACCTCCATTAGCATGTCACCCTAGTTTAGGGCTCTCTCTCTCTCTCCCTCTCTCTCTTGCTCTCTCTCTCTCTCTCTAAAACAATCCACTCTCTTTGAGTTTCCAATAGCCAATCTATTTGTAAATGCTTTGCAATGATCTATAGCCTAAAATGCCCCACCAATAGTAGCGACAACCACTTGGCTTGGAGTTCACAACCGCACATTGTATGCAACACAATAGCAGTGAACAAATAGGTCATGTCTTGTCGCATTGCAGTAGCAACCAACATGCTTGGCACCACCCACCACCCAAAGTCTTCAATGGATACTTGATTTATTACAAAGCATATTGCAAACCTTATGTACTTGTAGCGTGTCCACTTGTATCTTCAGGACACGTCTTAGCAGTCCATCGAAAAGGATGTCTAGAAAGCTCCGCCCGGCACTCCTATGGAATGTTACGGGGTTTGTGGTCTAGGGATTTCCGCATCTGCACGTAGCGAAAGTATTCCTGCCGTTCCCACTTAGGATCGACCAAAATCAGGGTTTTCCTTATTGGTCATTTCCTAATGGCAACTAGCGTCGGACCCAAGCGAACTATTTTACGCAGAAACGCCAGGCCTAAAGTGGATTCATGCTGCACTTGGTTCAAGGAGAATGGGAAACGAGAGGGATGAAAAGCTCAACCTCTCTGCCATAAGGCATAGTCCCATTCCGTTCCCCTAAAACAGCGTAAATCGGGTTCAATCATAACTCTAGGTCAACGCTTTTGTTGTTCATGTTCTTTGACGATCTTCCTGTTGTCCATCATGAATTTGAGAAAAGTTCCCGGCCAACTGGGACTACCCATCCATAGGATGGACCTATGGCCCATCCTCCGCACTTTCCTTAGGTTGTTTTAGTTATTTAATTACCTAACACCTTAGTTGGACATGTAACAATCAGCTTCTTTAATTAACCCGTTAGGCATTGGTTCTTTCACGTAATCTTATCACTTGACATAGAAAAACAATATCAGACAAGTTCCTTATTAACAGGTTATCATATTTATCTTTGAAATACAAAGAGTCCAACCCGTAGGCTTATCCACAATCTTCCCAAAGGCTATCCAGCAATCCACAAGGATCACTAATCCAAGTTTTTGCCCGTAGACTAGTATGCAAGCCTCGAGATCCAAACTTGAGTCACGTTAGCCTCTTGTGCAGGGCCCGAAAGGTGAGGGATTTACGGCCAGATCCCCCTCTGGCACCCAATTGTCCTCCTGCTCCAAGTAGCGCTCAACGAAGAGACCTCTCACGACGGGTTTGGTCCACTTGCCCGGTGCAGTTAACAACCCCCTTGGTTAGGGTCAGGCAGGCAATCGGGGGTAACTGAAGCTGCCTCTCCCTTCAGGCCTTCAACATGAAGTATAGATATCCATTTATCTTTTAATTCATTGATTAAAC
The DNA here is from genome assembly GCF_053477565.2 of Lygodium microphyllum. Classification (NCBI taxonomy): domain Eukaryota; kingdom Viridiplantae; phylum Streptophyta; class Polypodiopsida; order Schizaeales; family Lygodiaceae; genus Lygodium; species Lygodium microphyllum. The sequence goes on along the minus strand of NW_028229514.1, from coordinate 5,400,232 downwards.
AAAGCCAAACAGTGCTCTAAAATCTATAGCAAGCACAAACATTTCCATTGATCATTTTTGTTGGCAAAATGCTAAGGAATGAATCCTTCCTTTCGAATGCGTCTAGCACTGGATCCGGGATGACTTGCAACTTGGCAAGATCCCCTATATCCTGGGTTAGGGCGTACCTATTAACCCGACTTGGTCAAACCTTAAGCTCATCGGTAATTTTAGTTTATCGGCTGGTCTTTAGTTTCCAATCAATCTTCTTTACTCACGAAAGATACTAAGTTAGGATTATTATTCATCCTCTTGCAAAATAACTTGTGTAAGGACTTGCCAATCTCGTTGCGAGAATTTGGCCATTCCTTTGTGATCCAATCGCAAGATCATATGACTCCACACTTGCTGCGTAAGTGTCGCATCGAACTATGAGACTTATTCTACTCATTGAACGGAGTCACGAAACAATCTGTTCCTGATTATGTTAGGCTGATGTCATCAGTCCTAGAGTTTCAAGTTCCATCTTGTAAGATTCTTAGGGACAAACCCTAGTTCACTTTCCAATTACATTTCATTGTCCCTACGTTCAGTGAATGTGGGCAAGTATTTAAGGTATAGGTGTTTCTTGGAATTTAACTCATTCCAACGAGTACTCCGCGGCTTAGGTGTTTTAGGTTTATGCCAATTTGTTTAACTCTAGAAGATAATTACGTGATCATTTTTCACATGACTCGTTGTCTATGTGTAAATTTATTTTTCAACCCTAACTTATCGATTTGAGGTCAGGCATAGGTTAGGTTAAATTCCAACTAATCTTCCTATAGCTTTGCGAACAAAAATTCATGCTAAACAAGCAACCTTTTACTTGATAATTTGACAAACGATAATTTCCTAGAGTCATGCATCGTAAGAATCATTTCATGCTTTGCACTTTCCATGATGATTCATTGCGAAGAGGATATGGGTTAATAGTGCGATTTGCAGTTTATGCATCTAGGCTTTAAACGAAGTATACTATTTTTATGGACATTAATCTAATTTTTAATTCATTTCAATGCATAAAGCTATTTGCTAGAAATCCATTTATTCTTCCTTTATTTTGCATGTTTTATTGAAAATATTAATGACTAAGTTCCTTCGTCGTGAGCATTTAGGACAAAAATATGTCCTCTTTCTAACAATTAACCTTGCATGATTGAATTACAACAATATCAAATAAAAATTAGGAAGGAAAACCTGGGCTTGGGGTGAGATATCCGCGTGGATGCTGGGAGACGACCCTCCCGTGACCTTGGACTTTCTTAGGAGGTATCACAATTGTAGTCTTTCGAACGTGGAAACAGCTTTACAACTCCTTTTTGAAATTCCACCGTGGCTCCCTTTTGCAATAACTTGCACTGTCCGTCGGAAGCAGTTTTAGAAGGCTTCCTCCTTGGAGTAGGGAATTCGAAAGGGGTGTTTCAGAATCTTTCACGACTAAGACCCATTAAGCCATGGGGAAGGCTTAATGGCCTTTGTAAAGACTCACATGAATGGGGAAAAAGGTGTGGAATCCCTTACGAGGGCTTTTGAGTGGGAAAGGGAGGTGTCAAAAGACCCTCAACCACTCTCTTTTCTTTTACGAGTCGGGAAAAAAAAACAAAGCTCCAAGGGTATTTTGCATGGGAAAGAAAAGGGCTAAGGGGGCCCTTAGGGGGGATTTATCATTGGGGGGAGGCAAAGGACCCTTAAGGTCAAGCTTTTTGAGAGGGGAAAAAAAAACCCTAAGGAAGCCTTAAAGAGGAATTTTAAGGGGGCTTCAATATGCCACAAGGGAAAGGGGGCTAAGGAAGGTTTAAAACACGGGGGAGGGGGGTAGTTCTAAAAAAGACATGGGAAGGGGCTAAGGGGGCAAAAAGGGGCTTATGAGGCCCCTTAGAAGGGAGTTTGTGGGGGTAGTCCTAAGCCACGGGAAAGGGGGCTTAAGGGAATTTAAACACTGCCGGGGGGGGAGGGGGTAGTCCCAAAGGAATGGCTAAGGGGGAAAAGGGGGCTTATGAAGCCCCTTGGAAGCTTCCCCCTAGGAAGCTTCTGAGGCTTCAACGCCATGTGGGAGGGGGGAAAAGACAGACGAAATTTGACGGCGTGCTGACGAAGTGGGCACAGACTATGACGGCAGAGGTCGATGATGGCCTGGCAATACTCGGTGCCTCCTCTCCCCTCTTGCAACAGCAGTGGCAACATTGATAATGGCAGCCCCTCCTCCTTCTTTGTGATAGGCGGTAGCACTTCCTCTTCTTCCCTGATCTTTGCCTGTTCCTTCTAGACTGCGCCCCTCAAATATTTATAGGGGAGGGGATAAGATTCTCCCTCCCCCACATGTCGAGCTGCATGATCCCCCTTGCTTCAAGCTCCAGCAAGGAGCTTAGTGTCCTATGCTTCCCTCCCTCTCCCCCAGCTCGACAGTCGGCTGGGGGAAGGAGGGAATAAAAAAAAATTGCCTTTATTTTATTAAAATAAATTATCCCTGCTACTTTTAAAAAAAGGGGTTCATGCGCGTAGTGTTCGGTATTTTACATTCTCTCCCTCTTAGAGGAATTGAGATGTCCTCATCTCAAGATAAACTGGGGATATTGATGGTTGAGAGTGCCTTCATCTATCCAAGTGGCATCCTCTTTGAGATAATCTTTCCACTGGATGAGGCATTCTCTCAAGGTTCTGGATCTCAGTTTTCTCTCCCTAACATCCAAGATCCTTTTAGGCCTTAGTTCAAGGACTCCTTGTCTAGGCATTACAATTTGTTGGTCATCAAGTACATGGTTAGGATTAGGTACATACTTTTTCAATAGGCTGATATGGAATACATTGTGAACCTTTAGGTTCTCAGGGAGTTGCAGTTTATAAGCATTAGGTTCTAGGCATTTGAGGATTTTGTATAGTCCACAATACCTTGGACTTAGCTTCTTGCAATCTCCTAAGGATAGGGACTCTTCTTAGGGCGTACGCGAATGAAGACCATGTCTCCTTCTTCGAAGACTCTATCTTGACATTTCAAATCCGCGTATGCCTTCTGTCTATCCTTGGTAGCTTGGATGTCCTGTCTTATTGACTTTATTTGGTCATCCATCTCTTCCAACATCTGCCTTGAAGCTTCAACCCTCAAGGTTGGATCTAAGAAGTTTAGGGGACTTCGACAGTCATGACCATACAATGCTTGGAAAGGGGTCATCTGAATTATTTGTTGGTAAGAAGCATTATAGGAAAATTCAACCAAAGGTAAGTATTGAATCCACCTCTTCGTCTCCCGACAGAAAAATGCCCTTAGCATGTCCTCGATGACTTGATTTGCCCACTCTGTTTGACCATCTGTTTGGGGATGATAAGCGGTGCTAAAACAAAGTTGAGTCCCAATAGCTTCAAAGATAGCTCTCCAAAAGTGTGACGTTAAGAGAGAATCACGATCACTAATGATTCTTCTGGTTAACCCATGTATCTTGAATATCTCCTTGATAAATAATCTTGCAATGTCTGAGGCTTTATAGTTTGTCTTTACTGGAATAAGGTGTGAGACCTTAGTAAGCATGTCAACCACAACCATGATGGAGTTGTATCCTCCCTGAACTTGGGGTAGGCCTACAACAAAATCCATACTGATGAATTCCCATTTCATTTGGGGAATGTCAAGCGGTTGCAGTTTCCCTGGCATCTTGACATGTTCGGCTTTGATACGTTGACAAGACAAACACTCGGTGACATATTTGAAAACGTCACCTTTAAGCCTCTCCCAATGGTAGCTCTTCCTAATTGCATTAAGAGTCTTGGCATAGCCATGATGTCCTGAGAAAGGGGAATCATGAGCCTCCCATAATATCTTCTGCTTAAGTGACTGACTTGCTGGTACAACAACCTTGTTCTATAGTAGACAAGTCCACTATTGATTGAAAGTTCATAATACTTAGCATGCAGCTTTTGATCCTGATCTTTGGTAGAGATTTCCCTTATCATATTTTGATAAGCTGGATCATGGCATGCTTCCTCTCTAGCTAACTCAAGTATTGGATTGTTTGGCATAGATACTTTAGTAGCTAGAGATCTAGTTGTTGATGGATTCTGCAAGATTAGAGAATTAAGGAATGCCTTGCGACTGAGTGCATCGGCAACTACATTCTCTTTTCCTGGTCGGTACTTGTTTTCAAAGTCATACTCCTCCAACACTTCAATCCACTGACGTTGCCTCATGTTGAGCTCATTCTGGGTAAAGATTCATTTGAGACTCTTATGGTCAGTTACTAGAGTAAACTTGTTACCCAACAGGTAGTGTCTCCAAAGCTTTAGAGCATGGATGACAGCTAGCAATTCCAGATCATGTGTAGCATAATTCTTCTTACAACTCTTTAATTTCCTTGAAGAGTATGCTACTGGATGACCTTCCTGCATGAGCACATATCCCAAGGCAAGTATGTTAGCATCAGTTACTACCTCAAACTCTTTATTAAGGTCGAGAAGTCTTAAGATAGGTGTTGATACCAGACTTTGCTTCAATTTGTAGAAGCTATTTTGTTCGGGACTAGACCATGAAATGGAAGTTTGCTTCTTTAGTAAGTCTGTCAGAGGTGCTGCAATCAAAGCATAGTTTTTTATGAAGACCCTACACCATCCTGTCAATCCAAGAAAGCTACGTATCTCTTTGATAGATGTTGGTATTGGCCATTCTAGCACATCTCTGACCTTGGCTGGGTCCACTGAGATTCCTTCTACTGATACTATGAATCCCAGATATTCAATTTGACGTTTGAAGAATGTACACTTCTTCATCTTAGCATACATCTTATGAGCCCTCATTGTCTCAAGGACAATCCGAAGTTGGGGTTCATGATCTTCTTCCTGTTCAGAATAGACTAAAGTGTCGTCAAAGAAGACAAGCACGAAATCATCAAGATATGGCCTAAAGATATCCTGCATTAACCTGTTGAAGGTGGTGGGTGCATTCATAATTCCGAATGACATAACTAGGAACTCAAAGTGCCCATATCTTGTATTGAAGGCTGTCTTTGGGATATCTTCTTCCTTGATCCTTATCTGATAGTAGCCCAACCGGAGATCAATCTTGGAGAAGATCTTTGCACCTTTAAGAAGATCAAGAAGCTCATCTATTCTAGGAATAGGGTACTTGTTCTTGACTGTTGATTGATTCAACCCTCAGTAATCAATACATAGTCGAAGTGTTCCATCTTTCTTTTTTTGGAACAGTATTGGAGCTCCCCATGGTGAATTGCTAGGCCGGATATAGCCTTGATCTAGTAGTTGCTTGAGTTGTTTCTTCAGATCAATTGCTTCTGGTATGGACATTCTATAAGGTCTCTTTGCAATTGGCGTAGCTCCTAGTACTAACTTAATCTCATGATCCGCCTCTCTTTGAGGCAGGAGTTCTGTCAACTCTTCAGGGAATACGTCCGCGTATTCCTTTAGCCAAGAAGGTCCTTCCTTAGACTCTTGCTTTTGATCTAACTTGTTGAGTTTGATCAAGTAGACAGGTAATCCTTTTCTGACTCCTTTTATGATCCGAGATACTTTGGTCAATTGGATTCTTGGCACTCCAGCCTCACCTTGAGTTGTGACTAATTCCCTTTCAGAGTTTCAAAAGGAAACTTGACCCTTTCCACAATGAACGTGGGCGTCATTAGGCTTAAGCCAATCCATTCCGAGTAGACACTCATGGATATCTAAATTCATGACTCTAAATTTGACCAAAGTCTTCTTTCCTCCCAGAAAGAATTCCACCTTAGCAGTTTGCCTGGTACAAGTAACCTCACGACCATTTGCCAATTCCACAAGCAAGGTAGGTGCTTCTACTGTGGCTATTCCTAATCTTTTTGCACATGCTGGTGAGATAAAGGAATGTGTAGTGCCACAATCAATCAAGGTCTTGAAACTCTTACCTTGATAGTTCGATGGTGTTTGAATCATCGAGAACTGATGATTTGGCCGTTTCTTGTGTAGAGCGGGCATGGATTGTCGGCCTTTTGAACTCTGCTTCCATGGTCGGATCTTCCTCCTCTTCTTCTTCGCACAATTGCCTATTGGCAACGCAGGCAGTTCTTCCTCTGCCCCGGGTAGCGACTCCTTGACCACGGTCCATTCCTTGGAAAGGTGCTTGGCGATGTCCTCCACCAAGCTTGGGACATTACCTCTTGAAGTGACCGGGTTCGTTGCAGTGGAAACAACGGAGGTTTCGGCCATTCCTTTGAGTAGGAACAAAGTTGTTGACATTGTTAGTCTTTGCTTTCTTTCTTTGTCTCTGATTATGACCTTGAACTCTCTTCATCTGATGTCTGAATGCTCCTCTGTTTGGGTCATTATAAGACCAAGCTTTGTTACCCCTTGGTCTAGACTGCACTTCCTAAATTATGGGCGCCGCTCGAATGAGTGCGTCCTGAAGATCTGATGGACGCACACCTGCTGTGTCATGTTCATTTGCAGCGCATACTTTAAAAGTGAGACAAATTTAGAATAGTATGCATCAAGAGTGAGTCCTAGCTATTTTAGCTCATAGAACTCATTCATTTTCTTCGTGCGATATGCAGGTGGTAAGTATCTTCCCTGCACGTCTTTCTTTAGCTTCTCCCAGGTAACGGATCCCTCCGCAATCCCTTGATCCCTGCACCATTGCTTCCACCAAAGCCTGGCTTTGCTGGTGAGCTTCAGGTTAGCGAGCATAGCCTAATTGGCGGGTGCAGTATCGGCTGCTTCGAAGTAATCCTCCATGGATTCAATCCAAATTTTAGTGTCAGCTTGGACGGACCTGCCTCTCCCGTCAAACTCGGGTGGCTTGATCTGCATGAGAAGAAACTTCTTCTCTTGGATTACAGCAATACTTGATGTAGGAGGCGAACTAGGAACTTGTACCTGGGGTTGTGCCTGGATAAAGGTTTCTTAACGTTATTATACGATAATCATTATTGATTTATATTACATCTTCAATTCTGCTATCACATAAGCAATGTAGCTACTTAACTTTTTATCAATTCTCATGCACAATCAGACATTGATAAAAATAAGTCTTATTTGTATTTATATGGACATAGCCCTTTCAGAATACAACATTTCTTGCGACGATAAGCCAACTATAACATTTAGTTTGGGGAGAACAACGTTGTATTACATTTATCTACAGGAACTGTATAATAGTATGGTTTTGGGTCATGGATCTTCAGGAAATCGGTAAATCTGTGGAAGTTCAGGATATCCTTTCCTTTGGAACCCATTCTTTTCATGGCACCCTAACACTTTAATCCTGTCAGCGGAAGTACACAGGTTACTTCCTCATATAGATATGAGTTCATTTCAACCTTTCGACCTCAAATATGTAAATTTGAGTTTATGTGAGCTTCCACAAAAATGAACAGCTTCACGACTTTTAGGTCTTCCAACCACTTGATCCTCTTTAGGTTGGTTTGTAGATAAGCAAACCGGTGGGCAGCTATGTAGTAGATTCCTGAGGCACCTTTCCATCTTTGTTCCATGTACAAGGGTGATGGATTATAGATTTGCTCCAGGATGTTCATCATCTCAACCCTTTGTCGATAATGCAGAGAATGCATTGCAGTCACAAACATGATTCGAAATACTAAGAACTTGTTCCACGCTTCGTAATTCTACAAGACAGCATTGAAGGTAAGGAAATGTTTGGAACATCAACATTTTCTTTACTTCTTCTTATTAAGATTTCATAAAAACAATTCCGTTGTTGGTTGGCTCTGATACCAGCTGTAATGTGTCCATTTGTATCTTCAGGACATGTCTTAGTAGTCCATCGGAAAGGAGGTCTAGAAAGCTCCGCCCGGCACTCCCATAGAATGTTACGGGGTTTGCGGTCTAGGGCTTTCTGCGTCTACCACGTAGAGGAAGTATTCCGACGGTTTCCACTTACGATCGACCAAAATTAGGGTTTTTCTTATTGGTCATTTCCTAACGGCAACTAGCGTCGGACCCAAGCGAACTACTTTACGCAGAAACGCCAGGCCCGAAGCGGATTCACACTGCACTTCGTTCAAGGAGAATGGGAAACGAGAGAGATGAAAAGCTCAACCTCTTTGCCATAGGGCATAGTCCCATTCCGTTCCCCTAAAAGAGCGTAAATTGGGTTCAATCATAGCTCTAGGTCAATGCTTTTGTTGTTCGTGTTCTTTGACGATCTTCTTGCTGTCCATCGTGAATTTGAGAAAAGTTCCCGGCACCCATCCGTAGGACAGACCTATGGCCCATCCTCCGCACTTTCCTCGGGTTGTTTTAGTTATTTAATTACCTAACACATTAGTTGGACATGTAACAATTAGCTTCTTTAATTAACCCATTAGGCACTAGTTCTTTCACGTAATCTTATCACTTGACATAGAAAAACAATATCAGACAAGTTCCTTATTAACAGGTTATCATATTTATCTTTGAAATGCAAAGAGTCCAGCCCGTAGACTTATCCACAATCCACTCGAAGGCTATCCAGCAATCCTCAAGGATCACTAATCCAAGTTTCCGCCCGTAGACTAGTATGCGGGCCTGGAGATCCAATCCCGAGTCATGTTAGCCTCTTGTGTAGGGCCCGGAAGGTGAGGGATTTATGGCCAGCTCCCCCTTTGGTACCCAAGAGTCCTCCTGCTCCAAGTAGTGCTCAACGGAGAGACCTCTTGCGGCGGGTTCGGTCCACTTGCGTGGCGCGGTTAACAACCCCCTTGGTTAGGGTCAGGCAGGCAGTCGAGGGTAACTGAAGCTGCCTCTCCCTTTAGGCCTTCAATCTGAAGTATAGATATCCATTTATCTTTTAATTCATTGATCAAACAAAGCCAAACAGTGCTCTAAAATCTGTAGCAAGCACAAACATTTCCATTGATTGTTTCTGTTGGCAAACTGCTAAGGAATGAATCCTTCCTTTTGAATGCATCCAGCACTCGATCCGGGATGACTTGCAACTTGGCAAGATCCCCTATATCCTGGGTTAGGGCATACCTATTAACCGGACTTGGTCAAACCTTAAGTTTATCGGTTAGTTCAGTTTATTGACTAGTCTTTAGTTTCCAATAAATCTTCTTTACTCACGAAAGATACTAAGTTAGGATGATTATTCATCCTCTTGCAAGATAACTTGCGTAAGGACTTGCCAACCTCATTGCAAGAATTTGGCCATTCCCTTCTGATCCAATCACAAGATCATATGACTCCACACTTGCTATGCAAGTGTCGCATCGAACTATGAGACTTTTCTACTCATTGAACGAAGTCACGAAACAATCTGTTCTTGATTACGTTACGCTGACGTAATCAGTCCTAGAGTTCCAAGTTCCATCTCGTAAGATTCTTAGGGACAAAAACCCTAGTTCACTTTCCAATTACATTTCACTGTCCCTACATTTAGTGAATGTGGGCAAGTATTTAAGGTATAGGTGTTTCTTGGAATTTAACTCATTCCAACGAGTACTCCGCGGCTTAGGTGTTTTAGGTTTATGCCAATTTGTTTAACTCTAGAAGATAATTACGTGATCATTTTTCACATGACTCGTTGTTTATGTGTAAATTGATTTTTCAACCCTAACTTATCGATTTGAGGTGAAGCATAGGTTAGGTTAAATTCCAACTAATCTTCCTATAGCTTTGCGAACAAAAATTCATGCTAAACAAGCAACCTTTTACTTGATAATTTGACAAACGATAATTTCCTAGAGTCATGCATCGTAAGAATCATTTCATGCTTTGCACTTTCCATGATGATTCATTGCGAAGAGGATATGGGTTAATAGTGCGATATGCAGTTCATACATCTAGGCTTTAAATGAAGTATACTATTTTTATGGACATTAATCTAATTTTTAATTCATTTCAATGCATAAAGCTATTTGCTAGAAATCCATTTATGCTTCCTTTATTTTGCATGTTTTATTGAAAGTATTAATGACTAAGTTCCTTCGTCGTTAGCATTTAGGACAAAAATATATCCTCTTTATAACAATTAACCTTGCATGATTGAATTACAACAATATCAAATAAAAATTAGGAAGGAAAACCTGGGCTTGGGGTGAGATATCCGCGTGGATGCTGGGAGACGACCCTCCCGTGACCTTGGACTTTCTTAGGAGGTATCGCAATTGTAGTCTTTCGGACGTGGAAGCAGCTTTACAACTCCTTTTTGAAATTCCACCGTGGCTCCCTTTTGCAATAACTTGCACCGTCCGTCAGAATCAGTTTTAGAAGGCTTCCTCCTTGGAGTAGGGAATTCGAAAGGGGTGTTTCAGAATCTTTCACGACTAAGACCCATTAAGCCATGGGGAAGGCTTAATGGCCTTTGTAAAGACTCGCACGAACGGGGAAAAAGGTGTGGAATCCCTTACGAGGGCTTTTGAGTGGGAAAGGGAGGTGTCAAAAGACCCTCAATCACTCTCTTTTCTTTTACGAGTGGGGAAAAAAAAACAAAGCTCCAAGGGTATTTTGCATGGGAAAGAAAAGGGCTAAGGGGGCCCTTAGGCGGGATTTATAATCGGGGGGAGGCAAAGGACCCTTAAGGTCAAGCTTTTTGAGGGGGGGGGGGGGGGGGGAAACCCTAAGGAAGCTTTAAAGAGGAATTTTAAGGGGGTTTCAATATGCCACAAGGGAAGGGGGCTAAGGAAGGTTTAAAACATGGGGGAGGGGGGTAGCTCTAAAAAAGACATGGGAAGGGGCTAAGGGGGGAAAAAGGGGCTTATGAGGCCCCTTAGAAGGAGTTTGTGGGGGTAGTCCTAAGCCATGGGAAAGGGGGCTTAAGGAAATTTAAACACGGGGGAGGGGGGGGGGTTTGGGGGGTAGTCCCAAAGGAAGGGCTAAGGGCAAAAAGGGGGCTTATGAGGCCCCTTGGAAGCTTCTGAGGCTTCAACGCCACGATGGAGGGGGGAAAATACAGATGAAATTTGATGGCGTGCTGACGAAGTGGGCGCGGACTGTGGCAGCGGAGGTTGATGATGGCCTGGCGATACCTCCTCTCCCCTCTTGCAACAACAGCAACAACATTGATAATGGCAGCCCCTTCTCCTTTATGATAGGCCGTAGCACTTCCTCGTCTTCCCCGATCTATGCATGTTCCTTCCAGACCGCGCCCCTCAAATATTTATAGGGAAGGGGATAAGATTCTCCCTCCCCCACGCATCGAGCTGCATGATCCCCCTTGCTTCAAGCTCCAGCAAGGAGCTTAGTGTCCTATGCTTCCCTCCCTCTCCCCCAACTTGACAGTCGGCTGGGGGAAGGTGGGAATAAAAAAATTTGCCTTTATTGTATTAAAAGGAATTATCCCTACTACTTTAAAAAAAAGGGGTTCATGCGTGTAGTGTTCGATATTTTACAGTACTTCAGGGTGATGGATTCGAGGCACTGAAAGTAAATAAACAACTCATCCATATGATGATAATATTTTTATTGAGCCTATTTGCTATCTAATTCTATGCTTTGCTTACAAGTTTAATTGGTTGAACATACATAATTCAATGGATTACTCCTCTTTTTTTTCAAAAAAATTTGTGTGACAATAGCATTGAGAACCTTGTCCAAAATCAAGGAAATTGTGGCTCCTACTAGACACTCAACTCAATTACCTTCATTTCAAGTTGTCCAATGTTAGCTTCCAAATACCATGCCTTAAGCATCACATACAAGTTTATATAGCAACATGCAAACAAGAATCTAGTAATAAATAGACATTGATAATGCTCTTGAGCTAGGACATTGGTTGGGCTCATCATTGATCCCTATTTTAGCAATGCATCCTGTAAATGAAGTTCTTGCATAATTGGGCGGGGTGAAATGCTAAATTCATAATAGAGAGAGACAGATGTGTGTGTGTGTGTGTGTGTGTGTGTGTGTGTGTGTGTGTGTGTGTGTGTGTGTGTGTGTGTGTGTGTGTGTGTGTGTGTGTGTGTGTGTGTGTGTGTGTGTGTGTGTGTGTGTGCGTTTGGAATTACAAATTTTTCTAAGAAGATATAATTGAAGAAATGCTTACTAATGATGGTTCTCTTGCTGTTGATCCACAGAGACATGAGAGGGAAACTGATGATGGTGCTACTCTACTGCTACTCAATACAAATTTCACAACGGAAAAATTGTGTTTCTTACTGTTATTTGAACAAAACTAATCCTCAAGGAAATAGCTTACCATGCAGCTTTTTCCTTCTACAAGAATTTCTCGCAGCCATAAGCACACCCAATTTAAAAATTAAATTGACCTCTATTAGGATCAAACAGTGTAGAGAAATTAGAAGAAAGCATACCTGTCAGAATAGCTCAACTCATAGGATGAAGCATGATGTTGAAGACTTGCTTCTTAAGATTCACCACCTACTCCACAAAGTTGCCATTGTCTCTCACCTCCTCAATCTTGATGGCCTTGCACACAAGCATTTTCCTTCTAAAGTCTCAAATCTTTGAACCTAACCTCACACCTACCTGCTTGGTAGCAAATGGTGCCTACTCTCTCTCTCTCTCTCTCTCTCTCTCTCTCTCTCTCTCTCTCTCTCTCTCTCTCTCTCTCTCTCTCTCTCTCTCTCTCTCTCTCTCTCTCTCTCTCTCTCTCTCTCTCTCTCTCTCTCTCTCTCTGTGAGCGAACAGAAAGGTGTGAACTCAGAACAAACAAATGAGTAGAGTAAATACATGTGGAACTTGCACATCTTATCTCCTCGCTCACGTTACCCAGAAAGCTTGATGTCTCTCAGATCACTCAAAAGCTGAAGGTTTTAGAATGGCGGCACAGTAGCAGGTGTTCTTCGAATGCGAGCAGCAAACTATGTGATAGAGAAGTGAGGGAGGCTACACAACAATGATCCTTCTTGATCAGTACACAACAACGATCCTTCTTGATTGGTACAAGGAAGACCGGAGCATGCAAGCAAAGGAGGCAATAAAGGGAAGGGGGTAGAAAGCCTCGTGAATGTGATGAAGAAGGCGGTGTGCCAAGCCTCACCAGCGTAGGTGCTCAGCAATGAAGATGGTGGTCGATGGTGGGAGCCAGGGAGGAAGACCATAAGAGTGCCAAACCCTATTCTTGGCATTGGATACCCTTTACACGTGGTCAAGTCAAAACTTGGAAAGGGTTTTGGGAGGGCCACCCATGTGGGAGTGTTTCTGGGGGGAATGCCCGATCTTGAAAACCCTCCCCATGTGTCTTGGAGTGGTTTTCGATTTTATCTAAAAACCATTTGAACCCCCCCCCCCCCCCCCCAAAAAAACCCTAGGTGAATAGCTCCATTGTGTTTGCACCTTCTTTTTCCATCATTGGAAAATTTTTAGTGACGCTATTTTTTAGGGCCCCCACTATCACTATGTTGGGACACTTGAATAGTGGTAATAGTGGGACCTCAAAACCCCCACTAAAATTGGGTGGGAAGAGGCTCTAAGAGCACCTTTTAACGGCCCCTTCTCAGAACAGGATAATGAATGTTATGATTTTCAACTTCACTTTTTGATGCAATCAATTGACGGGGTGTTGAAGGTCATATCTGATTTTGTTGCAGCCGTTACACACTACCATGGCTCCTTAACTGGCTATCGGCTGTTAAAGTTTGAAACGATCAGTGATGTTTCGTAACTTTTGCAAATATGCAAAAGTTATAAAACTCACATAAAGAGCCTGACGTTTGCCATAATTGCCTAGTGTGAGTTGCACAAAGGAATCGTGGGAAGGTGCTATTAAAAAAGTAGCATATTTTCAACTACCAAATCTGCAAATTTTAACTCAAAAAAATGGGACACTTAACTCCAATTAACCCCGGGTAATTGTTTTTGGGGCTTGAACGACCTTGCCACCGCACCATTGTATAAGCATATACCCTAACAAGCAATGCTAATAAACTAAAACTCTCACATGCTTTTAAAATTATAGGATGCCATCTTTGGGAATTGAACCTTTAACAGTATGCAAAACTCCCTTGTTCCAAGTAAACAATGATACCCACATGCCCAAGTTGCAATAGGAACTTCTGAAATTTTATTAATAAAAAAACCCCTTTTGTAGGTTAACTTTTAGGCCTTAATTTTCACCCTTTTGTATTTGTAAATATGTAGATTCTAGGGATATTAAATACCCTTATTTTGAACTCACGTGTTAGAGGTACATATTGTTGACCAACCCCCCCTGAGTCCCTAGCTACGCACCAAAATGACAGCAACTCTCCCACGAACATAATCAACCACAAAACCAGGGACAAAGCACACAAAATCTATGTGTATGGATCTGCCATTAATCTCAAAAACTGAAAAGAAATCATAAATATTTTTTAAAATAATGAATCAATTTATCATCTTCATCCATAGCTTCAAGAATTATGCAAGAACAAAAGGGAAAAGAGGAATTTCTGCACAAAAGACAAAGGAGAGAGGAGAGAAAATAAATTTTTGGTACTACCAAAAAGGGAGAATATGTGATTGGAGAAGAGAGAGAGAAGGGAAAGAGGCACATAACCACTCGTGCACTCCACCCCACCTCTTCCCTAAAAAGCACACCCCTTCGTATTTTATTATTTCTTTGAAACTTTGATACATCTGATGTTATAAGGGAGAATATGTGATTGGAGAAGAGAGAGGGAAGGGAAAGAGGCACATAACCACTCGTGCCCTCCACCTCACCTCTTCCCCAAAAGGCACACCCCTTCGTATTTTATTATTTCTTTGAAACTTTGATACATCTGATGTTAAAAGGGAGAATATGTGATTGGAGAAGAGAGAGGGAAGGGAAAGAGGCACATAACCACTCGTGCACTCCACCACACCTCTTCCCCAAAAAGCACACCCCTTCGTATTTTATTATTTCTTTAAAACTTTGATACATCTGATGTTATAAGGCCTTTGACCTTTAATTTTGAGTATTCCTACCCTTTAAAAATGCATGCACGTAACACTTGAAAGCATACCATTGACTTTAATAGATGTGGCCCCCCTCCCCTTTATGTGGGATATTATTTTAGTGATTTTGTAAAAATTTAGTATTATTCTCTTGACAAAAAATTAACATATGATGCATGCTTGGATTCTTTTGTGCCTTGTTTTTATGCTTCTTTTGAGTGTTATCAGTAGTTCTTCTTGATCTTGCACTTCTTCATTAAGCTATATTCTACTTTAAACACAAGATGGCCTCCCTTCTTAAATATTCTCTCAAATCCCATACTCGATGGGCTCTTGTAAGAAATTTGATCCTTCTACTAAGGGTGTCACACTTACATAAATGCTACCCATCCAAGGTATGTTAGACATCATAATTTCCATTATTTTCCTACACCTCCACAAGCTATTCAAACAAATTCCTCCCTTCTAGGCTTGATGCCTAAATCATGAGCGTTGTCACAGTGCATAGGGTTGAAGGTCACCACAGGGGCTTGTCAAGAAAACTGGACAAGATAGATAGAGATGTGTCTTCAAGAGATAAATAGATTGCAATGAGTGTTTAAAGGTTCAAGAGGTACTTCACGGTCAATCACAAGGGTTTGAGAGAGAAGAATGTATGGGGGATTCAAGAGCTTACACTCCCGAGATGGTAGAGATAAGAGAAGGATTGAACGTTTCAAGCCAAGTTCTTGAATATGTTAATAGAGCTTCCAACTGCATGTTCTTAGCAAAGATCACAAGAGTATTATCTCATAAGGTCTAACTCAAATCAAGCTTGTTTTCTTGGCTATAAGAGCAATCACAAATTATAAAATCAAATACAATATGTTGTAATGTATCATAAACAACTCTCCATCCCATCATTTATACATGATGCCATAGCATGAATCAACTTTGCATGATTACATTCAATGTAGACTGTTAGGTACAAAAGCTTATGAGTCAATTACAAGGCTTGTAGGGCAAAGAGACTTGCTTCAAGAGAGCTTCAAATTGAATTCCTGATAAGGTTAAGTTACCATAGCCAAGAAATAAGAGAAAAAGCTCCTCTTAATTCAACCAAAACATCTATGAATGATCTACAAACATTGCCTTGCCATAGGGGAACATAATACTTGCATATTTTTACAATATGTCTTTTGTAGATTAAGAAATGAATTAAAAAGAACAATGATGTAGCTAATTCTCTAAATATGGTTGAAGATATCAGCCCAAATATCTTCCAAAAGTCACCTTTGATGATAGAATAAACTTCCCCTAACACGATGTTGGTGTGTTTGGTGTCGAAAGTCTACCACAGGGGTAAGAGACAGCAGGGTGAAGGGAGATTCAGGGAGAGAAGTGGACGGAAGAGAAGGGGTTGGAAGAAATAGAGGACGTAGAATAATACTCATAGAAAGAAATATAAAATGTAGAAGAATACTAACAGAGATGAAGCGTATCAGTATATTTTTGCATTATGAGAAGATAAAAAATCTTGTAGACAAAAAAGTGTATAAAATAATACCTTCCTCTATGCTTCTCAAGTCGCCAATCTCATGCTTCCATTGGCTCCAAAAGGGGGTTAAAATACCAGCACACCTAGTCAGAATTCTGCCAGATCACTCTCTCTTCATCTCCCACTTCAAAGTACTGTTCACTGCTTGAAAACAGGGATCGTGCACGATTTCGTTAATCTTTCTTTTTACATAAATTCCTCTCAAAATAGTTGAAAGCTACATGCTTTCTTTTACATGTTATCCTAATCTAGAAGTTGTTTACAGTTTTATGGATTTTTACAAGAGATAATATCTAAAATATTAAAAATTAGCTAAAACTTGTCCAAAAATCTAATATTTTTGAACCATGGACACTAACACTAATGCCTAAAGTGGCATTGGCTCTCTAGATCTATAAGGAAGCCACACTCTAGAGTTTTTCATACGATGTGTGCATAGCGGCACAACATCCACCCCCTTCTAACCTGCATATCCTCTGGCATGTGCCAAAGTCTTATCGATCTAGGGTGTCAGAAGAAGTATCTTCTACCATGTCAATGTCTTTATCTTCTGCCTCTTCTTCTTCCTCTATGTCTTCACGCTTTTGAATTATATCCAAGTATTCTATCTCATATGTTGAGTTTTCTCTTTGTTTGAAGAGCTTGATTCTTTTTCTAGCTACTACGGGTATCTTCATGATTGTCCCATCCAATTCAGCCAATGAATATGTGGCATTGATTCTTTTTCTAGCTACTACGGGTATTTTCATGATTATCCCATCCAATTCAGCCAACGAATATGTGGCATTGTCATGAACGACCTTTACCACATACGGGCCAAAACCAATGCTTTACTATCTTCCTAGAAGCACTGTATTGATTATCTAGGCTACTGTCATAAACAACGACCCAGTCATTTTCTTGGATAGCTCTTGGCTGAAGTCAATGTTGCCTATCAAATCTTCTTTTGTTTTTTATTCTTGCTATTTTTAGCTTCTTAATAGCTGCTTGAACATCTTCAGGCCTTCTTTCTAGCTACCATATACACAAAGTCAGCAGCTCTTCTCTACTGATGTCTTCCTCCCAAGGTAGAAAAATCCATGTGAGAATAGATTCTTCAATTGACATAATTGGTTGTTGTCCATGCATAAGTTCAATTTGCATATAGCCAGTCACTGTACTGTGAGTAGTCTGGTCAACCCATAATGCAAAAGGTAGCATTTTAGGCCATTCTTTGATCTTTCCTCTACAAGACTTTGCTAGAGCTTTGAGAATAGGTTGATGTCATCTCTCACTGTTTCCATTGCCTTCAAGATTGTAGGCTGATGTCAAAGCCAACTTGATATCCAATTGAGCAAAGAAGTTGCATGCCTCCTCTGCATCCAATTCTCCTCTATCTGTGGTTACCTTGCCAACACAGCCATATCTGCAAAATACTTCTTCAAGAAAAATGTGACAAATAGCTTGAGTGGTCTTGGTTGTTAAATCTTTACCTTCAACTTGATTGGTTAGATCTGCTCTTGCAAGCACTAAATACCGCATATTCCATATCCTTGTAGGCATGATTACAAGATCAATAACCCATCTATAATGTATAGATAAGGAATAAGTCAGTTGTAACCCATCTCGATGCTTGACCATAGAATACATCTGACACACATAATAGGTTTCAACAAAATGCTCTATATTTTGATACATTTTCTACCACCAGTATTTTTCTTTGACTTTAATAAAGGTTCCCCATGTACCTCTATCTCAAGTTATTGGACCATGAGTACCTTAAACCTTTTGGTTCTAAGAATTGTGTATATGTATGTATGAATAATCTAGATGAAACTCTACTCTCTAGAAAGGTGAGTAGTGGATTCAACAAAATTGTTATATCTATACACAAGTGGTTCACCTTATCTCGAGCTAAATGAGTTGTTATTCTAGCATGCTCTCATTGCCACAACTACTGCAAAGAAGGATATCCAAACCTTCCTTCTAAGTACCAAACCCTAATATTTTTGTCAAGCCTCCAAACTACAAAACTATTAATATATCCAACTTTTATGGAAAAACTTTTGTAAAAGGATCCCTATCATGATGCAATGCCTATTTGGCTATTGGTCATTTGAATAAAAGATTTATTTATTTTTCATTTGTATAAAGAGTCAATGTTTATTTAAGTCTTGTGTTAAATGTGGAAGGATTTACATGAAATCTCAATAACTTGCATGAAACTAGTTCTTTATAATGTATGTCATGGTATCACACCTACCACTAGCATTATCTTCAAGAAAAGAAATTTCTTTTTAAATAGCTTTAGCCATCCGAATTTGATGGCAAGGGTAAAGCCACCCGAGTTTGATGGTATTATTATCATTAATTTTTAATGAAAATTTCCCATTGAGGTTCTAGGGTCTCTATTTGTCTTTGTTTGAGTATGGGCTTTTGGTTGTTGTTTTGCAAGTGAGATTCTATGCTTGTGCAAAGCCATTACTACACCAGGATATAGTTTGGAGGACCTATCGCAGTGTCCAATCTACTTGGGGGAGGTGCGGAGGGGGCAGAGCCCCTTCTACGGGGGTTCGGGGGGGAGGCGCAGTCCCCCCCGACTTGCAGGGCCATTACACTAAATATCATACGCGATTCGAAAGACCGTTCGTAGCCAAGTTTTGAACTACTATCGATGTTGCCAATGCTACAACTCTTTGTTATGCAATCATGTTATCTAGTAGTCACTTGGTTAGGAGCTCGCTCGGTCTGAGATCTCCTTCTAGTGCTCTCTCACTCTCTGGCTGATTTCTGCCTGTTAGGACTATTACTCTCTAGATCTCTCGCATTTCTAAGCTCTAGTGTAAGTTCCTAGTTTGCTAATCCTAGTTGTACGCAACCAAGCCTAGCAGAGTCTACGGGCTAGTTTTCTCTCTTCCTCTAGGTCTGCTATGATGTTCTCTACCGGCCTACCATGGCGTTCTAGTTGGGTTTGAGCGTCGTGTTGGTTCACTAAATGTTGAACAACCTCAGGGAAGTCTCTTAGGCTAAGTTCCTCCTTGCTTCTACGGCCTGAGCTACCCCCTTCCATATCTAGGACTTCTTGTTCTGCCAAGTTGTCGATCAAGGTGATAAGGCTAGGCATGTCCACTTTTGCGATATTGTCTGTCCTTGTTGCATTTGGGATTTTGGATGCGTCCTTCGCTTGGTCCTACTTTTGGGCATTCCATCTCCCTTCTATATCCTTGGGTCTTCTCTTATTGGTGGGTTCCTTCAAGTTCTTACATTTGGTGAGTTCCTTATTAATTACAACCAGTCCTCAACTTACCCACACTCTGTGTGCGTGTGCGTGTGTGTGTTTTTTTTCTGTGCATTGTGTGAAATTAGGCTTTTAGCTTTTCTCCCTCATGCTTTGAGGGCTCAAATTCAGAGTGAGTGAGAAGACAAGTGCTTAAACGACTCTATCATTCTTGTCGTGGGTTTAGCTTGATAGGATTGTATGCTTGGTTTTTGGATGTCCCTGTCTATTTATAGGGTTCTCTGCTACTCTCTCTACCTTGTCATGACTTGACAGTGCTCTAAGACTCCACTCGATGCTGCTATCGGGTAAAATCACTAGATGGCAGGTTAGTGTAGCCTCTATGCTTGTCTCGCTAATCCCCTTGTTCCTCGTGCCAGAATGGCTTCTCTAGTGTCTGTATGGCCTTCACATGTCAAGACAATCGGTGCTTAAGTAGTCTAGTCCAATGTTCAAAAATTCTAAAAAATCAAACTTGGCCCAATAGGTCCAAGCTGCAAGGGCCGAGTGCTCGATTTGGCCCATCCGAATGGCCGAGGGCCACATGCAATTGGTTCGAGTGTCGAACTTGGATAGTCCGAGTGTAGCTATCTGAGAGTCGAATCGGGTGGGTCAAGTGCAAAATTGGTCAAAATGGTGAACTGGGCCGGGCCGAATGTGAGCTTGTCTGAGTGGGGTTGGTGGGCCAAGTCGAGCGATGATTGTCCGAGTTAGGTGGGCCAAACGGCCGAGGGGGCCGAGTTAAGTGGGCTGAGTGGTTAGTTGTTCCGAGTCAAGTGTTCCAAACGACCAAGAGCCAAGTAAAGGGTGGGCTGAGGGCAGATTCTGGGACTTGGCCCTTCTAGAATGGCCATCACTTGGACAGGCTGAAAGCGATGCGATTTTCACCGAGTGAACACAAAATTTGTCATGCCGAATGATCAAAGCTTTCGTATTGCTCAAGCACCTCCAGATCCTAACTACACATGTAGGAGAAGGTGTGGGAATACCTGTAGTGGCCAATAAACTTGTCGGTGATGAGATTGAATCGAGTCCACACGATGAAGCTCTCTCTCACTCCTCTCAAGCAATCAGGGTTCCAAATGAGCCTCCCCTTTGTTTCCCAATTGTTAAACCCCTTCCCCTACTAAGCTCTTGCCTTTCCTGTCCCCTTGCTTGTTGGTCTCAACCCCCTTTAGTTCCTTCCTCCCGTTTTCCACAGATTTGTGCTATATTTGGCCTATTTTACAGTAGCAAACCCTACCCTTTTCCAATTGATTTCTTAACCTTAACCTACTCTAAATGAAAAAAGAATTGAAAGAAAGATAATGAAATAATTTCTCTACTAAACTAACCATCAAAGATAAAAAATACTTACTTGTAGTAAGGATTAAAGACCCAAAACCTCCTATCTACCTCAAGGTCCTTTTTCCGGGATGAAACCCTTACTTCGATGCTCGATTTGAGTGCAAGCGCTCAAGCTTAAATTCGTTGGCCTCAGCAACAGAACCAAAATGTGGTGGAGAGCGCAAGCTCTACCGCCATGACCCACAGACCGCTTATTGTTCAAGCATTTCAAGCGAGCATTAATGGCTACCTCTCACATAGCCCATGTGCTATCCCTCTCTATGAGCGTAGTGAGCTTACCTTGATGCCTCATTGAGTTCCTTCCCCTCTCAAGCACTCTGATAGCTCCACACTCAAGCATCCTCAAGCCTTCAAGCTCCATCCTCCATAGCCATATGCAAAACAAGAGAAGACAAGAGAGAGGATGGTGGAGAGCTTCACCTCCTTGATCCCTCACCCTCACACACTCACTCCCTCACACTCTCACACTCCCTCCTTCAAGAAATCATAAGCAAGCAAAGAGAAAAGGAGGAGAGAAGAAAAAGAGTATACTTTGCCACACACCAAAGAATGAGCTCCCATTCACTTTTTAAACTTTATACACAAAGCCCTAAATTTCATTCGGGCAGTCATCCCCTTTTCACATGGTGGGCCATAGCCTACGCCCTTTTTTCATTGTCCTCCTATCTTCCTAGTTTCCCTCCTACCGCCCATCTACATTTACCACTTGCACATAGGTCAAGGCCCAATGCTTTTTAAAATAAATCACGGTGCACCTTGCGCTCTTCTATAAAAGTATTGACTTGTGCTTTTTCTTGGGCACCTCTCTTAGATTTAGGAATTTTTCACACTTCTTGTGTTTTCCAATTTTTCTTGGTGTGCCTTCATTTTCCATTCCACTTTTTCCTTGGATTTGTCTTATGCTTTTGATTTTTTGGGTTTTTCACCTTGTTTGTTTGAGGGTTAACAAACGCAATCTTCTGTAAGAGATTGACAATAACAATGACACTAACTGAAAGTACAAAGCATCATGATATTACATTACTTACATTGAATGGGATAGTCAAGTACAATCCTTTATAGTAGTTGGGTTATTTCATTCTCCTCACTGTGCATATGGGATTTAGGAGATCTCTTCCTGGAGAATACATAATTTTTCATTCTCAACACCCCCCCTCAAATGATGAGTTCCTACACTTGCTGGCTTTTGCCCCCCTTACATGATAACATGGCCCAAGAGACTACCTCATAGGTAGCCTAGTCAAGTTAAAGCTTGAAACTTTACATCTTTGGTAAGGGTTTTGTTTCACAAAGAAAATCCACTAAGGAAAAAAAAATGCACTATGGGAAAGATAGTTTCTTCAAAACAATATGTCGGATATGTTGTTGATGGCGGAAGCATCTTGTTCTTCTTCTTCTCTTTCATTCATGAACTCATTCTGGTGGTTACCATTCTGCATTTGTTGTGCTCTTTTATGGTGGAAGAATTCATTGGCTACATGGCCAATCTTACCATAATAATGACATGTCATTATATCTTTGTCGGAGTTGAATCCTCGGCCTCTTCCTTTGGATCTAGTAGCTCCTTTGTTGTATAAGAGATTTTCCCTAAATGATGGGACACCATCTTTTGCACTCTCGTTCTTCTGTTTATTCTCTTCATCAAGAAGAGAGTGCTCAATATCTTTAAGTGAGAGACTTGAAACATTACTTAGGGTGGATACAAGATTCTCATATGGATCCTTGTTTACACTTGCAAGCAATACGACTATTGCTTCATCTTTATCAATATTATTCTTAAGAGTTGCAAGGTGGGTTTTTAGGCTCTTGAACTTGTTAATGTGTATGGTCATGGAAGCACTGCCTTTTATATCTGGGTACCAAACATCATGTCAAGTTCCTCCCAATTAGTTCTAGCATCTCTAATGCCAGATATATGATGTAGCACATCATCACTTAGTCCCCAGGCAATGAGGCCTAGAGCCTTGTTGTTCATCTTTTTTCACTCCTTTGTCTTGAGTTGGTCTTCTTCAACAAACCCATTCTCATCATCTTCCTTCTTGCTAGCTGTATCATCCTCAAACAGGTCCCACAAGTCCTTTTGCATAAGGTGGTACATGGTCTTCTCCTTCCAGGTATGATATCCTTCTCCATTGAACTTGACTATTTGCTCAATTTCAGAAATTTTGGAGGCCTTACCACGAGTGTACTCAAGCAGTTTCAATTCTTTTATAATGATATTGAAGCTTATAAGAGATTTAATCACTTGGGCATTCCATATTAAAAATATTCATGTTTTTCATTGCAAGAATTGAAGTAAAACTAGCAAATTAATTGTTCTTGGATGTGTCAAGAAACAAAGGTGCCAAGAAACGCTAGGTTAGTATCAAGAGATACTAGCTTGATTTCAAGCTTGATGTTTCCTGATTTCAAGTGGTCTTCTTGATCTTCAGGTGGACTACTTGAATTCAAGTGAGTTGCTCCAAATCTTCTTCTTGAAGTTTCATCTACTAGAATTCATCAAATCTAAATGACAAGAACTCCAATTGATTGAGAAGGATGATAAATTGAAGAGATTTTTGAGTTTGAAGTTCAAGGCTATGGAGTCTTTGTTTTAGGGTTTCTTGCAAATCTGATTTTTTGCTTATAGCACAAGCTACAGTAAAACATTTGCTACAATATTTATGTGGGAGATATCTTATGTATAGGCCTTGAAAATCCCTATATGCGCAGGGTGAATCATGGTGCGCAGAGGTTGATTAGGCCGTATGACACGAATCTGGTGTAGAATTACAACGATGACAAAACCATGCAATGTTGGCTGCTCCCTGCATCAATTCAGCTCAAATTTTGTGATGGGATAAAGTGTCTTGAACTGTAGAGAAAGTATCTAGAAGAAATCGAGTTGAGATATGGCATATGGAGAGAGTTATGAAGGATCCAAGTGCTGGAGGTCTAGTCTAGGTATGGTTGCCAAACAGTGAGTGTGAGATTCAAGTAAGGGCTGAAGTCATGCATTCAAATTGAGTTGACCTGAGGTTAAGCAAAGTTGAGAGGAGTGAGATGAGAGTTGATTCATGCTTAACTGAGCTCTAATACAGTATTAAAGATCATGGATCTAGAGCATGGTAGCTATGGAGGTTGGAAGATGAAGACTAGATTCATAGTGACATTCATAGTGCATGGACAATGAATAGACCAACTGTTACACAAGTAAATTAGGTTCCAAGATGGAAGGTTGGACTCATAAACACAATCTTGTGTAAGAGACTAACAATAACAATGACACTAAATGAAAGTACAAAGCAGCATGATATTGCATTACTCACATTGAAAGTGATAGTCAAGTACAATGCTTTATGGTAGTTGGGTTGTTCCATTCTCCTCACTATGCATATGGGATTTAGGAGATCTCTTCTTGGAGCATACATCATTTGTCATTTCTCAACACAGTAATCCATCAAGATAACACTTTGCAAGTTTCCAAAATATACCATCTCATCTATAACGATATTTGGATCCGTGGCTTGCCATCGACTCTCTTGCTCAAACTTTTCCATGACACCACAATTTGTTGTGGAGTGCATTTTGTCAATGTGCTCAATGCAAAAACATCACCCGCGCAACTATGCCACATTGTAGATTTTATACTGTACATTGAAATGGTTAGATTATTTGTCGCATATAAAATCTAAATACGATAGATTATAAAATATACAGTCACCTTCAAACTACATCCCCTCAAGGATTTCAACTCCTCAGTAGAGACCTCTACCCCTTCGCGAGAAGCTATGATCAAAGCTCCATGTAACCATCGCATAGGCATAAACCACGACATCTCCTCCATGTCCTTAAGATATCAAATTGGTCGATGACATGTATTGCGTCAAAATTTTAATCGTGCTTCTTTTCAATCTTTCCTGGCTTGCTCATACCTAGCGAGCCACTTCTCCATGGATGCATGATCCAACATAAAAAAACGATTCACTTTCTTCTCCAGTGTAGCATCCATCCTTTTTTCTATCCCATTTCCAACCACCACATCTTCGATCAGTCTATCATTATCCTTTAGTGACCATAGCATATTGTTTTCTGAATCCACCATTGGTAGCCATTATGAAATATGCACTAATGCCTCCAACACTAGCCAACCTTCAGTCATGCTATCTTATGATCAAGCTCGCTATCGAAAAAAGGCCTTTACATTTTTTATGAAGTGCTCTAGGAAGAACATCCATCACGTATGGACGGAGATCCTACAATCTCTACTTCTCAAAGAGACGACCGGCCGTCTCCACCTCTCCCCACCTTGTAGATTCAATAGATGATATCTTGATCTTCTACTGTGAGATCCATTGCACTAAATTTGACAACTTATAAATTGCCTCACGTATCTTTCGAGTGAGACATCCCATGATCATGATTGGTAGTACAAACTACCACAAATGAAGAAGCATTATGAACACTAACAAGAAACTAAATAGCAAAATACACAGGCTACTTGCAAACGAGGCCAATACAAACTTGACATATCTTATGCCAATCATGGGATTCTAGCCCTGATAGTTAGTTTTCCTTAGAGAAAGCGGATATGAGGGACAGCACCATACCCATTGGGTGCTGATAGACTTGACAATTTTCTTCACAATGCGCTCTTCTTTAGTGGATAAGACCCAAGGATTGTGAGGTAGTTGCAAGCAATCGTTAGTGCTCAACTATGGCCAAAGTGTCTCCATCTTGCCTACCTTCTTCAAATCCATTCATGCCCCTACAGTGTCTATCTTTCTTGTGATATGGTCCCATAATAAACTACTCACATTCTTGAAAACATGCATGGGATCCAACAAATGGTTGATCTGTAAGTGGGTTGAATATGAAAACTTGTAGAAAACACAGAACCATCGCATTCCATTCGGATGTGACTCTATGTGGACCATTTTCAACTCGTACTAGCTTTAGGCGTTCATTCGTGTTGAAGATCATCCAAGAAAACCTTCCCTCAATTCATGACCCTCCACCAGCAAGAAAGCGGCATGTCCTTGATATACCATCTTCTTTATGGTTCTGACCTTTGGGAGTCTAATTGTGACCCCCGCAATGGATATGCATGATAACTAGAGGTAACCAAGCATGTCCCAACACCCCTATTTAGTCAACACAAACTTGAACGAGCTATGTTAGATATCACTAACAAGAACAGAAGCCTACTTACCTGAGCACTCCCCGAATCCCAAAAAGTCATGCATGGTTCACATGAGAATGGCTCGTATATTGGCGGACCATCGACCATTGCGCTTGCTCATGTCTTCCACGACAACCCCCTCCTAGACATCCATATTCTTGACTTTTTAGTGCTCAAGAATGAGCAAGCTAAGGATCAGGGGTCCTTTCTTCATAGTAGAAAGCCATGGCAAGAAGTTTTAGTTAACAAGGACTATAGGCCACACATTGCAAGAAGTTGAGCAGAGACCAAATGGATTCACGCATTGGGTAAGTTACTCATGAATATATGTATGCATCACATAAGCTCAAAATAATGTATTTTTTAAAATACCATTTTTATACATTTTTAGTATACATAAGGGTATAATATAGAGGCTTATTTATAGATTGAATAGAAAAGGGTTATGTTTTATTTAGGAAAAATTCATAGATAAGGATATTTATAAATAGGCCTTGAACTCACGTGATGTAGAGGATATATATATAGTAACTTCCCTGAGATTCATGCCATCCATAGCAAGACTGAGATAAAGATTCCTTGGCTCTCATACAAAGCTTGGAAAGGTGGAGTCAATGTGGCTCCATGCATGTGAATCTATTGATATTCATTGGACTCCATCTATGGATCTATTCTGTGCATGCCACATTGTCAAGCTCCCCATGCCCGACGTACGAAACATGTGACATATATACGGTAAAATTGAAAAGTATTTAAGAAATTTTTGAGGGATGGTTTTTCCTTACAAGTCTTGTCGATACTTGTGAGTGCCACACTTTGGAGATGTCTCCATAGTCCCATAGTCTCCTAGAAATAGCACACAATTGTTGACACATGTATGGATGCTATTGTAGTCCATGCCAAGCTTTTGTAATACCAGCCATGCATGCATCATCACGAGACTCAGGCATCGTGTTTCTACATGGTAATATATGATACTTTAGCAACCTGGAAAAAAATCATGAAACACATTGAAAAGGCACAACAAGTGTTTTTTATAATGGAGTCAAAAAGATCAACGGACCGTACGTAGAATGTACCTTAACAACTCAATCACACTTGCATCGCTCCACCTTTATTTTACTTGCAAACTTAGGAGCACAAGCAATGTCTTTAGGCAAGATACTCGACACCCATCATATAATAGTATGGATGCTTTCTCTCTCAGCGGATCAGATGACTGGGCATCCATGGGTATCAATGTATTGATAATTGCCTCCATCTTATCAAGGTCCAAAAGGATGATTTTCTCCTTTGGTATTGAGGGTGTAGACTGAGTCATGCCTTCCAACTAGTGGATTGGCTCATGCACTCCATCCATCACACTCCAATGAACTCTTCTAACTCGTTGCAATAGGTGCTTTCCTCCTTGGGATGAGGCGTTACTCCTTGTATAAATTTTACAGGCACGTCTAATGTTTTTGTATATGATATTCAATTACTTTGTGAATGTAAGGCATGATAGATGTGCGCTTTTCTTACCATTCGCTCAAAGTCTGAGATTGTCTGATCAATGATCTCTGATTGAAACTCACCAACGTGCCGTATGTGTTCTATAGATAAGCGATGCTTTTGTCTGATTGTCAGCTTGCACTGAGAGCAAGAACACGAGACACACTGATTAAGATACGCCCTCGCGATCTTAGACATCCTGACCATCATCATTCTCCATTTTGTCTATGTTATGACAAACAACATGTTTTTGTTTCGCTCATTTATGATATTCCTTTGTTTTAATCTCTACTCCTCTTTCTCTCCCTTTCTCTTTATTTGTTTGCCTCCCTCCATCTCTCTTTATTAGTTCCTTTTCTCTCCATGTCCCTTTGTCTTTATTTATATCCCTTTTTATTTCTCTCACTATCCCTCTTTCTCTCTCTCTTTTCCCTTTTTTTATTTGCCTCCCTTCCTCCTATTTATTTCTCTTCCCATCTTTCACATTCTCTTTCTCGTTCTCTTTTTTTATTTTCCTCCCTTCATCCTTCTTTGTTTTTCTCTCCCCCTCTCTATCTCGATGTTATTTCTCTCCCCCATCTTCCCTCCCCACTCTCACTTTTTCTCTCTTTTCCTTTCCCTTCCTTCTTTTCTCTGTCTTTCTCTCTCCACTCGCACTCAATACATCTTGTTACAATCAAAATCAAAGATAGAAAATAAAAAACTCGTAAAATAAGACATTGAAAGACCCTCTCCCCACCCCTCTTCATGCCTCTCTTCCCCCTTTGCCTTTATTTTTCTATCATTCCATTCTCTCTAAATCTCTCGTTGTCTCTGTTTTTCTCTCTCCTTCTCTCTCACTCTCTATTTGTTGTTTTCTCCATCTCTCTTTTTCTCCCTCTTTCTGTCTCATTTTCTCCCCTTCCCTTTCTACCTCTCTTTTTTTTTCACTCTCCTTCCTCTCTTTACGTCACTCTTTTATGCACCTCTCCCTTCACTCTTCGTTTCTTTTTCTCTCCCCCTCTCTTTTTTTCTCCCTTTCTCTTTCTTTGTTGCCTCTCTCTTTGTTTCTCTCCACCCCCTCATTGTTTCTCTCACTCATTTTTCTCTCTCCCCCCTTTCTCTCTTTCTTTTTTTGTTATCTTTCCTCTTTTTTCTCTCTCTCATTCTCTCTTATTTTTCCTTCCTTCTTCTCCCTCTCTCCTTTCCTCTCTTTCTCTCTCAATGCATCTCATTACAAAGAAAAACAAACAAAAGAAAAAAAAAACACAAGAACAATAAAAGAAGAGGCAATGTTAGGCCACAAAGGCTTGATGATGGATTCTTCATCTCCTCTTCACGACGTCCCTTCTTTCTCCCTCAAACTCCATATTCGAGAATTTGGGAATTTCCCATCAATATGGGAATTCCAAATCAAAATGGATTTTGTGAATTTTGGGAATTTCATTAATTTGGAACTTGGTGCAATGGAACATATTATTGCTTATGGTTGTTTCCAAGAGATTGAAAAAAACTCAAAAAGGTGGTGTTAATAAACACCTTGGTTTTAATATCCTTGAAAATATTCAAGGAAAATCTTCAATCAATGGATTCTTGTAGACTTTCTTTGGCCTTCAATACAACCTTTGGGGGAATTTTAAAGCTTTTGCCCGTAGACTAGTATGCGGGCCTCGAGATCCAAATCTCGAGTCACGTTAGCCTCTTGTGCAGGACTCGGAAGGCGAGGGATTTACGGCCAGAGTCCCCCCCTGGCACCCAAGCGTCCTCCTGCTCCGAGTAGAGCTCAACGGAGAGACCTCTCGTGGCGGGTTCGGTCCACATTCCCGGTGCAGTCAACAACCCCCTTGGTTAGGGTCAGGCAGGCAGTCGGGGGTAACTAAAGCTGCCTCTCCTTTCAGGCCTTCAACCTGAAGTATAGATATTCATTTAATTTTGAAATTCATAAATCAAACAGTGCTCTAAAATCTCTAGCAAGCACAAGCATTTCCATTAATCGATCTTGTTGTTGGCAAACTGCTAAGGAATGATTCTTTCCTTTCGAATGCATCAGCACTCGTTCCAGGGTGTCTTGCAACTTGGCAAGATCCCTTATATTCTGGGTTAGGGCGTACCCTATTACCCCAACTTGGTTAACCCTAAAGTTCATTGGATACTTTTGTTTCCGGTTTTTTTAACCTTTCTTATTCACAAGGATATCAAAGAATACATCCTTTTACAAGATAACTTGCGTAAGGATCCGCCATCCTTGTTGAGGGTATTTAACCTTTCTTCTTGTGAATCAATCACAAGACCATATGACTTCGTACTTACTGTGCAAGTCCTGCATCGTAATATACAATGAAACATTCCGTTTTAATTTCTTTAAGCTAACGTTTGTCGGACCTAGGATCCTTTTTTTTAAAAGATCCTCAAGGACAAACTCTAGTTCTTTTACATTTACGAATTTATTGACCCTACAATCAGGGAAGATAGTCAAGTGTTTAAGGTATAAATGTTTCTTGGTCTTTAAATCATTCCCAAGGCATATTTCGCAGCATAAGTATTTCTAAGTTTACATTAATTCGGTTATCTTTTAGAAGGTAATATTGAGATCACCTCAGCATGATTTGTTATCCTTGTGACAATTGATTTTTCAGTCCTATACTTATTGCTTTGAGGTTAGGTAAATTCAATTAATCTTCTTTTTTTTTTCCCTTGCAAACGAAACTTATGCCAAATAACAATCTTTTCCTTTCTAAGATATGCAGTTAGCAATGATAACTTCCTAGAATTCAAGCAACGTAAGAAACCTTTCATGAATTTCATCTTCTATGATGATTCGTTACAAAAAAGAATAGGGGTTAATCGTGCAAGATACAGTTTTTATGCCTTCAAGATTTAACCGAAATATACTACTATAGTAGGTAGATAATCTTGCTCGTAATTTGTTTCAAAGCATGATGCTATTTGAAGGAAACTATGTTTATTATATTATCATTTTTGCATGTTCAATTAAACTAAACTCCTTCATCGTAAATAACTAGGACAAAATATATATTATCCCAAACAATTCATTTTGCATGATTAAATTAAAAGCGATATAAAACCAAGAAGGAAAAACTTGGTTTTGGGGTGAGATATCCACATGGATACCGGGAGATGACCCTCCCGCAGCTACTCCTTGGACTTTCTTAGGCGGCATCGCAGTTGTAATCCTTCGAACATGAAGGCAGCTTTTACCCTCCCTTTCGGATTTCCACCGTCTCACTTTCGAGGCAAGGAGCCATTTAAAGGATTGACCACGAGAAGGGTAATAAGACCTTTAAGGTCTTAGCTTCTTCGGAGTGGGAAAGGTTTATAAAGCCTTAGAAGGCCCTATATGGTATATACACGGCAAAAAGGTTATGGGTGAGTGTGGCTTCGCAACCATATGAACCTTGGGAGAACTTTGGGCTTGGGGTAAAAGGTATAGGAAGGGGGATTTTTAGAGGGGTTTTAAGACACGGAGTAGTAAAGGCTTTAGGAATTAAAATCAGGATGAAAGGGAAAGGTGAAGGGTGAAGGCTTATAGTACTAGGGAGGGAAAAGGGTATGTAAGGAAAAGGGAACACGAGGGGGTAAGGGCTTAGGGGGGGAGTGTTTTAAAAAAAGGAATATGAGGGGGGGGGGGGGGGGGGGGGGGGGGGGTGCAACACGGTTTCAAAGAAACACAAGAAGGGACTTTACAAATTTAGGCACAGGAAAGGGATTTGTGGGTTATGAGGCCAAGGGTTGTGGGGGTTTAACGGCCCCTCGGAAAGGGGTTAAGGCCTTAAGACCGCGGCGGGGTAAAAGGATTTCCAAGGGGGTAAAAACCGGGAGGGGGTGAAAGGGTAAAAGTATAGGAAGGGGGGCTTGAGGGTTTTAAAAACCCGGGGGGGAGGGGGGGGGGATAAAAGAGTAGAAGGAATATGAGGGGGTGAAAGGGGGCTTAATTAGCCCCCCCCTTAGGAAGCTTCTTCAAGGAAGCTTCCATATCTCACGTGGCAGGAGGGGGGGTTACCAACAATCCGACGGCGGTAGTAACTTGGAGATGGCGACGACCGTGGGGGGGGGGGGGGGGGTGTAGTCTGCAGGCGGCGGCGGCTCGGCTCTATCCTTCTCTCCACACGACGTCAGGTGGCAGCGTTATTTCCTTTTGTCCTTCCTCTGTCTCCCCTAGTACCTGCGGCCCTCCCTCTTTTATATAGGGGAGGGAAGGGAATCCTCCCCTCCTCGACGTGCCACTGGGCATGCTCGTGGAGCCGAGCAAGCTCCAGCAAGGAGCTTGCTGGCTCCTCTATCCCCCCCTCTACCCCTCCAGCACGATGCGCCGCCGCGCGAGAAGGAGAAAAATCAAAATATATATTTGATATATAGTACAAAAACGAGGTTGTGTATACCAACAAACAGTCACTTAAGCAGAAGATATTATGGGAATCTCATGATTCCCCTTTCGCAGGACATCCTGGCTATGCCAAGGCTCTCAATGCAGTTACGAAGAGCTACCATTGGGAGAGGCTTAAAGGTGACGTTCTCAAATATGTCACCGAGTGTTTGTCTTGTCAACGTATCAAAGCCAAACATGTCAAGATGCCAGGGAA
Source organism: Lygodium microphyllum (assembly GCF_053477565.2). Taxonomy (NCBI): domain Eukaryota; kingdom Viridiplantae; phylum Streptophyta; class Polypodiopsida; order Schizaeales; family Lygodiaceae; genus Lygodium; species Lygodium microphyllum. Next base: position 5,368,052 of record NW_028229514.1, on the reverse strand, counting down.
AGTGCAACCGCTTGACATTCCCCAAATGAAATGGGAATTCATCAATATGGATTTTGTTGTTGGCCTACCCCAAGTTTAGGGAGGATACAACTCCATCATGGTTGTGGTTGACATGCTTACTAAGGTTGCACACCTTATTCCAGTAAAGAAAAACTATAAAGCCTCAGACATTGCAAGATTGTTTATCAAGGAGATATTCAAGCTACATGGGTTACCCAGAAGAATCATTAGTGATCGTGATTCTGTCTTCACATCACACTTCTGGAGAGCTATCTTTGAAGCCGTCGGGACTCAACTCTGCTTTAGCACCGCTTACCATCCCCAAACGGATGGACAAACAAAACGAGTAAATCAAGTCATGGAGGACATGCTAAGGGCATAGTGCTGTCGTGAGCCGAAGAGGTGGATTCAGTACTTGCCTTTGGTTGAATTTGCCTACAATGCTTCTTACCAACAAAGCATTCAGATGACCCCTTTCCAAGCATTGTATGGTGGTCATGACTGTCGAAGTCCCCTAAACTTTTCAGATCCAACCTTAAGGGTTGAAGCTTCAAGACAGATGTTGGAAGAGATGGATGACCAAATAAAGTCAATAAGACAGGACATCCAAGCGGCCAAGGATAGAAGAAGGCATACGCAGATTTGAAGCGTCAAGATAGAGTCTTCAAAGAAGGGGACATGGTCTTCATTTGTGTACGCCCTAAAAAGAGTTCCTTATCCTTAGGAGATTGCAAGAAGCTAAGTCCAAGGTATTGTGGACTGTACAAGATCCTCAAGTGCCTAGGACCTAATGCTTATAAACTGCAACTCTCGGAGAACCTAAAGGTTCACAATGTATTCCATATCAGCTTATTGAAAAAGTATATACCTAACCCTAACCATGTACTTGACGATCAACAAGTTGTAATGCCTAGTCAAGGAGTCCTTGAACTAAGGCCTGACAGGATCTTAGATGTTAGGGAGAGACAATTAAGATCCAGAACCTTGAGAGAATGCCTCGTCCAGTGGAAAGATTATCTCGAAGAGGATGCCACTTGGGTAGATAAAGGCACTCTCAACCATCAATATCCCCAGTTTATATCGAGATGAGGACATATCGATTCCTCTAAGGGGGAGAGAATGTAAAGTTCTAAATCTCTTCTTTGCGTGAACTAACCCTTTTAGGTAATGGGGATAATGATATATCAATTTTGATAATTACCTAAGGATAATGCAAAAAAATTTATTATTCCCCTCCCCAGCCGACTGTTGTGTTGGAAGGGGAGGGGAATAGAAAGGGTGTAGAAGCTCCTTGGTGGAGCTCGCAGAGGGATACAACCATGCGCGCTGACACAAAGGGGAGGAATCATCTCCCCTCCCCCCTATTTAACCAGAAGGGGGGCTACTACCGGGAAAAAGGAGGTACGAGGGACTGAAGACGAAGCGAGGGCCGCTAGCTGAAACGCTGAGGGAGAGAGAGTGGGGATGCCGTAATGCTAGACGGAGAGCCGCTGCCGTGAGGAGGGACAAAGGAAGGAACATCAGTCCCACCATGCCGCATGCCGAGTGTGAGAAGGAAAGGCCTTGAGAGAGGAGAGGATGACCGCGAGCTGTTGTAGAGCGTGAATAGGCCGCCACCATGGAGACGCCCCACTGTCGCTGAGGACCTACGCCACTGCTGACTGTACTCTCCCCCTTGGAAACATAGAAGCTTCTAGAAGCTTCTAGAAGGGAGCGTCATAAGCCCCCTTTCACCCCCTTAAGCCCTTTTCCCTTGGAACCACACCCCCCCCTACCCCCCCATGTTTAAAACCCTCACAAGCCCCCTTAGGCCCTTTACCATGAATGTTGGAAAACCACCCTTTCCCGCCCCCCCCAGTGCTTTTAAAAGTTCACTTAGCCCCCTTTCCCTTGGGCTTCCCCCACCCCCCGTGCTTAATCCCTTAAACCCCTTTCCCTTCACCTTGAAGTCACCTCCCCCGATTTTAACCCCCTATAAGCCCTTTTCCCTTGGGCTTTATAAGTCCCTTTCCCCCCCAAAAAGTACTAAGGCCTTAAAAGGTCTTAGTACCCCCCCCTCGTGTTTTAACCCCTTAAGGCCCTTTCGTTGAGGCATCTTGAAACCCCCGTGTTTTATAAATTTCCTTAAGCCTTTCCCTTGGACTTTGGGATTACTCCCCCCCCCCTCCGTGGTTAAACCCCTTAGCCGTTCCTTGCCCTTTGCAAAATACCCTTGGGCTTTGTTTTTTTTCTTTTTTCCCCACTCGTAAAAGAGATGAGAGTGTTGAGGGCTTTTGACACCTTCCTTCTCCACTCAAAAAGCCTCGAGGGAGCCTTCTAAACTACTTTCAACCGACGGTGCAAGGGAGCGACAGTGAAATTCCAAAGAAGAGTTGTAAAGCTACTTCCACGTCTGAAAAATCACAATTGCGATGCCTCCTAAGAAAGTCCAAGGCACAGCCGCGGGAGGGTCGTCTCCCAACATCCATGTGGATATCTCACCCCAAACCTAGGTTTTCCTTCCTAATTTTTGATATTGTTGTAATTCAATCATGCAAGGTTAATTGTAGAAATAGGATATATTTTCGTCCTAGTTGTTCACGACAAAGGAACTTAGTCATCGATACTTTAAAATGATACATGCAAATTAAGAAAGTATAAACGCATTTCTAGCAAATAGCTTATGCATTGAAATGAATTATAAGACTAGATTATTATCCATTAAAACAATATACTTCGGTTAAGCCTAGAAGTATAAACTGCATCTCGCACTATTAACACATATCACAATAAATCATCATGAAAAGTGAAAAGCATGAAACGATTCTTACAATGCATAAACTCTATGAAATTATCGTTGTCGACTACATATATTAGCAAGAAAAAGGTTTCTTATTTAGTATGAATTTTGTTCGCAAAGAAAAGGGAAGATTAGTTGAAATTAACCTAACCTATGTCTGATCTCAAACCGATAAGTTAGGGTTTAAAAAATCAATTTATGCATAGTCAACGAATCATGTGGAAGTAATCTCGAAATTATCTTCTAGAGTTAACCAAATTGGCATAAAACTAAAACACCTAAGCCGCGGAGTACTCGTTCGGAATAAGTTAAATTTCAAGAAATGCCTATACCTTAAATACTTGCCCACATTCACTGAATGTAGGGATAGTGAAATGTAATCGTAAAATGAGCTAGGGTTTGCCCCTAAGAACCTTACAAGATGAAACTTGGAAACCCTAGGTCTAAAGACGTCAGCCTATTAACCTAAAGCAGATTGTTCGTGACTCCATAGACTCATAGTTCAATGCAGCATTTGCGCAACAAGTGCGGAGTCATATGATCTTGTGATTGGATCACAAGGGGATGGCCAAGTTCTCGCAATGAAGTTGGCATGTCCTTACGCAAGTTATCTTGCAAGAGGATGAATAATCATCCTAATTTAGTGGTCTTTCTTGAGTAAAGAAGATTGATTCGAAACTAAAGACTAGCCGATAAACTGAAGTACCCAATGAACTTAAGGTTTGACCAAGTTGGGTTAATAGTGTACGCCCTAACCTAGGATATAGGGGATCTTGCCAAGTTGCAAGTCATCCCGGATCCAGTGTTGGATGCATTCGAAATGAAGGATTCATTTCTTATAGCAGTTTGCCAACAAAAACGATCAATGAAAATGTTTGTGCTTGCTACAGATTTTAGAGCACTGTTTGGCTTTGTTTGATCAATGAATTAAAAGATAAATGGATATCTGTACTTCAAGTTGAAGGCGTGAAGGGAGAGGCAGCTTGAGTTACCCCCGACTGCCTGACTGACCCTAACCAAGGGGGTTGTTAACTGCGTCAGGAAAATGGACCAAACCCACTGCGAGAGGTCTCTCCGTTGAGCGCTACTTGGAGCAGGAGGATGCTTGGGTGCCAGGGGGCTCTTGCTATACATCCCTCGCCTTTCGGGCCCTGCATAAGAGGCTAACGTGACTCAGGATTGGATCTCGAGGCCCGCATACTAGTCTACGGGCGGAAACTTGGATTAGGGATCCCTGTGGATTGCTAGATAGCCTTCAGGCAGATTGTGGATAAGCCTACGAGCTGGACTCTTTGTATTTCAAAGATAAATATGATAACTTGTTAATAAGGAACTTGTCTGATATTGTTTTTCTATGTCAAGTGATAAGATTATGTGAAGGAACCAGTGCCTAATGGATTAATTAAAGAAGCTGGTTGTTACATGTCCAACTAATGTGTTAGGTAATTAAATAACTAAAACAACCCGAGGAAAGTGTGGAGGATGGGCCATAGGTCCATCCTACAGATGGGTGGTCCCGGTTGGTTGGGAACTTTTCTCAAATCACGATGGATAGCAGGAAGATTGTCAAAGAACATGAACAACAAAAGCGTTGACCTAGAGTTATGATTGAACCCGATTTACGCTATTTTAGGGGAACGGAATGGGACTATGCCTTATGGCAGAGAGGTTGAGCTTTACATCTCTCTCACTTCCCATTCTCCTTGAACCAAGTGCAGCGTGATTCCGCTTCGGACCTGGCATTTCTGGGTAAAGTAGTTCACTTGGGTCTGACGCTAGTTGCTGTTAGGAAATGACCAATTAGGAAAACCCTAATTCAGGTCGATCCTAAGTGGGAACGGCTGGAATAGTTCTGCTACATGGCAAACGCGGAAAGCCCTAGATCGCAAACCCTGTAACATTCCATGGGAGTGTCGGGTGGAGCTTTCTAGACATCCTTTCCGATGGACTGCTAAGACATGTCCTGGATGATACTAGTGGACACGTTACAGAGAGCTGGCTATACTGGACCGGGAAAGTGCTGCTAGATCTACACAGAAAGTGCATAGAGAAATGAGATGCTGCCAACAACTATGCCAGAGATTCAGAGAATCAATCTTGGTATGATAACTTCACATATGAAGGCTGTGGTCATTAATGATTTATTATCATTTGACTTTATGGAGACAACCCCCCCACTTTTTTCTTAGGTTTTGATCTCTACTATGCAGCAGTTGTATAGCTTAGGAGCACTTAATGAGGAGGGGCTTCTTGCAAAGTTAGGGAGGAAGATGGAAGAGTTCAGTTTGAAGCCCCCTTTACCAAAAATGTTTTTATCTAGTGTGGACTTGGGTTGCAGTGACAAGATATTGACCATTATATCAATGCTCCAAGCACAAAACATATTTCATCGACCTTGTGAGAAGCAGACATAGGTTGATAAAAAAAGAGCAAATTTCTTTCAACTAGAGGGTGATCACTTAACACTTTTAGCTGTATACGAGGCATGGAAAGCTAAAAACTTTTCTGGTCCATGTTGTTTTGAGAACTTTGTGCAGTCACGCTCTTGACGTAGGGCTTAGGATGTGCGAAAGTAACTTCCTACAGTAATGGATAGGTATGTAAAGAATCTCTTAGTGCCTCTTAATCTCTGTACTTCTTACAATAGTGGACAGGTATGTATGGTTACACCAAATGCACAACACCAGTGTTGTATGGTTGGAGTTTAACAAGGGTTTAAGAGCTATTGAAATGATGCCATCTAGTGATTATCTTCCAGTCTGGATGGGTTTTTTGGGTGCTTGATAGAAGTGGAAGAATGTAAGGCTTCGGAGATTGGCTTTTGATTGTATCCTTCAAACAGATAATACAAATGCTTCTGCCTACATCTGTATGGCTAATATTTATGCAGCAGCTGGGCTACAAGAGGATGCATGGGAGATTGAAGTCATGTGGTCTCATGGAATGCACTAATTGCAGGGTATGCTGCCATGCCAGTAGTGCAGATGTGTTGGACTATTTTGAACAAATGCAATGGAAGGGCATGTCTCCAAACCCATGTAGCTTTGTTTGCATGCTCAATGCATGCTGTCACTCAGGTCTACTAGATGCTCATTGGATGAGGGCCAAATGTATTTTATGTAGATGAGTGCCAAATTTGGTGTCACACCAGATTCACATTACTACTATTGTATGGTTGATCTCTTTGGTCATGCAAGGGAGTTTAATGAGGGTTTTTAGTTATTGAAATGATTCCATCTAGTGATTATCTTCTAGTCTGGCTGGCTTTTTTGGGTGCTTGTTAGAAGTGGAAGAATGTGAGGCTTGGGAAACTTGCTTTTGATTGTCTCCTTTAGACAGATAAAACAACTGCTTCAGCCTACATCTATATGGCTAATATTTATGTAACAGCTGGGATGTAAGAGGATGCATAGGAGATTGAAGTCTCTTGGAATGCTCTAATTGCAGGGTATGCAACCTCATGCCTGTAGTGTAGATGTGTTGGACTATTTTGAGCAGATGCAATGTAAGGGCATGTCTCCAAACCCAAGTGGCTTTGTTTGCATGCTCAATGCATGCAGTCACTCAAGTTTACAGTAATAGGCATAAGGACAAATAAAAAGACAAGGACGTGGATAGACACAGAGGCAAAGACAAGTATAGGGACATGGGGAGGTACAGTGAGAGGCACAGGTGCAGGGATAGGGATAGAGATGGAGACAGGAATACCAAATGGAATGATAAAAAACAAGACCACCATGAAACTTATGATAGGATTGCTAAAGATCATCACAGGAACCATGATATAAATAATGAGTATTGGGATGGTGATAGAAGCTGAAAGAATGGAGAGATTAGAGTTTTTTTGTTGTGTACTGTGGTAGGGTTTCTAGGGTCATGGATAATGGTTGCTTTGTACATCTCTCGAGCTCTCGTGAAAATAGGGTATTGTCCATGTTTCTCAAATTGCTTGGATGTAGACTAGGGCAAGATCTCCTCTCCATGGAAAGGAACAGTTTGGATGAAGACTCAAGTCATGTTAGATCCAATCATATATTCTACTTGTTGTAGTGGTTATAGACCTACTTACTATAGTTGTTGTGGTATAAGATGTTATCAATTAATCTAGTAAATGTATTGTACTTGATGTAGCTATGGTTGGTCTCCATGCATTTAGCCACCCACAAGATTCCACCTCAAATTTTATTGACTGGCTTTTGCAAAGAGCTAAGCAAGGGATCTAGTAAAGCAAAGAAACAGTAGGTGATATTGTGATCATGAGATGAATTAGGATGGTGATGGTGACGAGGAGAAGCAAGTTTTGTGAACTTGCTTGCAATAGAAACCAAATGTTTCCAAGATACCTACATAGTTTTGTCCATCCTTCTACGATAGGTAACCCAAGTTTTCTTTTTAATGCACTGTTGCATGTTACATCCTTCAAATTTACCTTGAATAATAATAAGTTTCCTTGAAGATGTCAGTTTCATGCTACATCCTCAAAGATTTCTATAGCATAGAGGACCCTTATTTCTTTTTTCCTTTATTAAAATAGTGTAGATTGAAGAACTTCACAAACCGTGCCGTCATTTGAGATTCCAACCATTATTATCATTATTAAGACATCCTTTTACACAATCCCACTTAACCAATATGGCTCACTTATGTTCAGTGGTTTGTCAATAAAATAAATATGTTTAACAATTTGTCAGTCGCAAGGTACTCTAAATAGGGGTGTGCCAAGGAGGTCCTGGACTGTTTTAGATTATGTAATTTGTAGTCATGTATATAGATCCTCCCACATATGTTCTTTGCTTGAATCTTATAGCATCTTAGCAGTTGTCAAAACATGCCATGACAACAGAGGTCAGGGAAATTCTAGACAATTTTTTTGTGGATACTATGTTGATAGACATGTATCGAAAAATATGGCTTGATAGGAAAAGCTTGTGGAGTGTTTGACAAGATTCCTTCCCAAGCTGTGGTGGCATGGACAACAATGATTAAGACCTATGGTGAAAACCAGGAGGATGAAATGTTCAGACATTGCTTTGAGCACATGCCACAACAAAGTGTTAAGGTAGATTCCATTACATACTTGTGTGTTTGTAGCATGCATCCATGCTAGCTAATTAGTCCTCTTGGGTGAAGTACTTCAAGTTAATGCATAAAGACCACAACATGGCACCTACTCTAGATCACTTTGCTTGTATGGTTGGCCTTTTGGCAATATCTAGGTAACTTACTGAGGCATGGAAAGCTGTCATAGCCATGGAGTAATTGTTTAGCCACTAATTTTAGGGTTTCTAATAATCCATTGTTAAGACTCCTTAAACCATCCCCAAAAGCACATCCGTGCTGTTTTATTATTATTAAATGGCTTGTTTTTGGTAGTAGATTACATCTCAAATACTCTATAAATAAGAGTTTTTTTATAGAGTATTTATTTATTTTAGCTAGCTACCATTCATCCCTCCGATGCCCACTACTGGCCTCACTCCTTTGGGAGGACATTGCTAGTTTGTGGAGTTTTGTTGAAGTACTATCCTATTGTCCACAACTATTATAGTGCCAGGTGACCTGATTACCGACCTTGTTACTAGCTATCCTAATGCTATTCCTAGTATGCAATTGTTGCTTGGTTGGTTTGGGATACTCTTGAGCTGTTGCATGCCTATTTAATTGTTGCCTAGTTAATTCATGGTCTACCTACTACCTCTAGCACTCTCAACATTTGCAATTACTGCATCAGCTTGGAGCTAATGTACGTGTTTGTTGTCAAGACTTACTGGCCTACTAGTCGCCTGCTTGTTGCAGGACATATGGCTGTTGACATCATCAAACACTCATTCATGAATATATATATCATTCTCAATACAACAAGCACACTATGTAGGGTAAATATTAAACATTTAACTCTCATGTCTTGAGGACCAGGGAAAAGAGTATGAGTTGAAGAGTGTGCCATACTTTGACGGATCCTGAAATGCAGCAAAAAATCTCCAAAGATGTCATGTAGCAGTAAACAGAGCTCAAGAAGGTTAGATCAATGTTTGATGGAGTAGTTGAGGCTAAAAACAGTGAACATAGCAGTTGCTGATGAGTTGATAGCTTGGTAATGATGCAAAGGAGTAAAATGTAGCAGATTAGGTGAGGTGGCAAATAGGCATTGATGCAACTAGTTCGCGATCAATTCTACGATAAAACTAGTATTTTGTATTTATTACATAAGGGTCTCTTAAATTCTTGTATTAAAAAAATAAACTTATAGAAAGGGATTTATAAATTATGGTAAAAAACACAGAAGGGTCAAACAAATATCACAAAAAAGGTCACATAGGGATATATAAAACATGCCATGAACGCACATGATATATAGGATTTGTATAGAGTGACCCCCCCGAGGCCGGGGAATAGGCTAATCTCATGACTTGCAATGGTGGTAAAAATGTTTTCCTTCATTCAAGAGGCAAGTATATGTGGAAGAAAACAACAAAACACAAGAAAGGAGATAAGTGAGAAGATGAAATACAAGAAGAGGAAGAAGATGATAAGGATTGGTGATGCGAAAAGGTAGCGCAAGAGAGATTGGGAAATAGATCAGCACCTTTAATCCTATTCTGATTACTTCATCCATCATCAATGATAGGTTTCTTAAAAGCACACTGTTTATGGCAAATGCAATCTTCTTTGCATCGTGTGAAATCGTAGCAGAAGAAGACATGATTTGCAAATATATATGGTGTAACAGATGAAGAAGTTGAACAATAAGTCACAATAAGTCAACACAATCCAAGATATGGATCGATGACCAGTTCCAAGCAATTTGAAGCAAAAAATTTAGAGACCTTGGGCGATGGTGAAGAGGGGGACCCCAATCAGCATATGTGCAATCACCAGAGAATGAGAGCTTGGTGTCTTGAAAATGGAGCAGTGCTAGGCACAACCAGAAACAACCGCAGCCTGCACAAACCCTCATCATGTTGTTTGGCCTTGTGAAAGAACAAGAAGAAGAAGAAGAAGAAAACAATTCTCCCCTCCGTCAACACCCTACATCATTTTCTACCACACTGCAAAGCTGATCAAGCGCAGACCATGACCGCCAAAGCTGGTCAAGCGCAGACCACGACCGCCAAAGCAAGAGGGTGAAGGAGCAATAGGCGGAGGAGGAGGAGGAGGAGGAGGAAAGGGAGCAAAAGTGGTAGGTCACGAGCCTTCCCTCACCATCAAGCATGGGGCCGTCTTCATCTTCGACCTCGCCTACCTCTCGCCCTATCTTTACATGTTCTTTAGATTGACTAATATGCAAAGATGAGCAACAGCAGCAATCCAACATCACCTTACATCACCCCATTGAGTCCCTCTGTGTCTTTCCCATGCTTGGCTGGCCCAGCGACACTCTCCAACAAGCCTTGTGCATAGGTCAAAAGCATGCTGTAGTTGCCGAGCTCTTCGAAGACTATTGACAAAGCCCTCTGGAGATGAATTTCCCCTATCTTCATTTCAAAGATGGTGATTCTGCCATCATGGAGGATGGTGGGGTAGGCTACATTGACTCATGTACACTCATCCATGCACAGTTGACATATGTAGAGCATAATGGCGTGTGTATTTTCTGTGAGACAGTATCAAAAATTATCCCATCATGCAGCAAGGGGGTTGAGATATACACAACAAGTAAAACCTACCATGCATCCATGGTCCTGGTTTGTGTAGGTTCATATTCAAGCTTCCTACTACTAGATAAGGCCCTTGACCCACGGACCGAGGTGGTCTTGAACGTCCTGTGGCTGAGAATTTTGATGGCAAAGACAGAAGAAGAGAGTTTGCAAGAGATTGCAAAGGGAGACGTTTTGAGTGTATGTCTTACAAGCCATGGCTTCTACCATAATCCATTCAAGAGAAAATGAAGGCAGTGGAAGTTTTGAGTGTGCAGAAGAGGTGTGACACAATTCCAACGGCACAGTCGGAGCACGAGAGGGCATAAGGCATAGGCAGAAGCCAGGATTGTTGAAAAGAACAACGAGAAGAGGAAGCAAGAAAATGAACATACAGGAGAAGATGGATCCAAAGCACCCTTTGGACCATAGGATTAGGGCGTACTACCATAGGGTGTTTCATGCCCTCTCCTCTTCGAAAATCTCCTCTCAAATCTCCTCCATAGCCCCTCCTACTTCCTTCCCTTTCATCCATACTCCAATTTATTTTTGCATCCCCATCTCCTTCTCCATGGCATCTTCCTTCTCTCTCCACATCTCCCTCTCAGTCCACCCCTTCCATCTTCCCCTCAACGAGAATGGATAAACCCTAAAAGTTTAACCATTTTTTAAAAATCATAGAAATTTTAATCTTTAAAGGTAAAAGCATTATTCCCATGCTTCATTCCTCCATCCTTTGCCTCTTTATTATGCCTCCTTCCCTCTAGGCCTGTCACCCCCTAATCTCATTCTCCTCTGCCAATCTCATTCCCCTCCCTTTACCTCATCTCATGTGGGAACGGACTTCACAAACAGAAGATAAGTTTTTTTATAAAAAAATCAATAGAATTTAAAAAAACCATTTCTATAACATCACAATTAAGATAAAGTTAAATACATTTAAAGAATACCAAAAATATTAAACACATACAATCAATATGGTTCTTCATATGGCTCTACCCTCTTTACCCACATATCTCTCTCATTAGCCTCACCTACCCATTAAAGGTTCCCATCCACCTACTTATCAACACCATGGATTGCCCATGTGGACCCCTATTTGGATCCCCCCTTCTTTAATCTTTGTGGAGAAATAATGCATCCACATTAGCCTTTTGAATAAGGCTTAAAACAATTACCATAGCAACATATTCTACATAAAAATTTAAGGTATGTTTTCATGATTTCCTCTCTCCTCTAGCCAAAGATTCATATCCATTACAACAAGACCTATTCACAAGCACATATTCCCATTCTCTCCTCTTTTTCAGTACACAAGTGATAGCTTCATTTTGATGAGACACCCTTTGAGTTACATAGTGAAGGGAGTCATTCTTCTTCCTTCATTGCGGGATGGAGAAGTTGTTCTTGTGATTCCTTATGAAAGATAGAACCCTATCCTTTGAACAAGTATACAAGTTTTTCAGTGTGGGAGTGTGATGAAGGCCGGAGTTCCCTTACTCTGGTGGTCATGGTTTGGAGTTTCATACCCTACCATGGCTAGGCCTTGTAATTGAAGTTGTTTTACTAACAATTTTGGAAGTGTTTTGTGTTAGACATTGGTTCTTCTTTGACAAGGTTCGCGAGGATGCTTCACGTTTCAGTGTGGGAGGAATATGATGACACTCAAAAGAAGCATAAAAACAAGGCACAAAAGAATCCAAGCATGCATCATATTTTTATGTTTTCTCAAGAGAATAATACTAAATTGTTACAAAATCACTAAAATAATATTCCACATAAAGGGGAGGGGGGCCACATCTATTAAGTTCAATGGTATGCTTTCAAGTGTTATGTGCATGCATTTGTAAAGGGTAGGAATACTCAAAATTAAAGGCCAAAGGCCTTATAATATCAGATGTATCAAAGTTTCAAAGAAATAATAAAATACGAAGGGGTGTGCTTTTTGGGGAAGAGATAGGGTGGAGTGCATAAGTGGTTATGTGCCCTTTTCCCCTTCCCTCTCTCTTCTCCAATCGCATATTCTCCCTTTTTGGTGGTGCCAAAATTTTGTTTTCTCTCCTCTCTCCTTTGTATTTTGTGCAGAAATTCCTCTTTTCACTTTTGTTCTTGCATAATGGTTGAAGCTATGGATGAAGATGATGAAGACGATAAATTGATACATTATTTTAAAAAATATTTATGATTTCTTTTCAATTTTTGAGATTAATGGCAGAGCCGTACACATAGATTTTGTGTGCTTTGTCCCTAGTTTTGTGGTTGATTATGTTCGTGGGAGGGTTGCTGTCAACTACATGCTGATGAAGAGGTGCATGAGGATGAATCAACACTAGAGGATATTACACCAAAAGACATTCCATTCATAGCTACATTAGAAATAGAGGTTAATCTTGAACTAGATATGGGTACACAAACCCTTCATAATGATTTTAGGAGAAGAATATGGAATGTTTTACTAGTTGAAACTACCCTCTTTGGTCCACATGCACAAAGATAGTTAGCATTTAGTCCATTAGCCCTTGGTACCATACCAAGAAGGATGATGACTTAGGTACAACCACATTAGAATCCTAAGGTTTGGGCATCAAAATTTTTAGGTAGAAAGAAAGAAGATGCTAATTGTCATATTGCCTTGCCTACTTTGAAGTGAGGTGGATGGCAAGTGGATTGAATCAATTATATGGAGATCAGGTTAAAAAGCAATAGTTTACTCTATGAGAGAATCCTAGGGATTAATTTAGTAGTTATGGTAGGGGTGCTTTTAATACATATGATGCATTGAAGTTTGTATAGAGATTTAGAAAAGCCAAAAATCTTGAAGATAACTTGAGAAATATAAAAAAGACATGTTAATAGTGGACTATGCTCAAAAGTTCAATAACCTGCTAAATTGACTTGCAATTGCAAACATATCATCCCAAGAGATTTATATTTCTCATTTTCAAGGGCTTGAAGATCAAAATTAGGGGCCCTATAGCAAATGTGGCAAAACCATCACTTAATGATACATTGAATAGCATGGTGAGAGTGGAAAGAAGGCTTGGTTCTAGTCAATCAGGGAACCACAAAGATGAGGATGTTTCAGACTCAGAGGAAGAGTCTAATTTGGATGGTATAGTGACAAAGATTACAAGGATATAGGATCAGATTCAAAGGATGAATCAAGTGACTCAAATTTTGAGGAAACTAATAATAAAAGACATAAGAAGAAGAGGAAATTTAGGAAAAGGAAAGAAGAAGAAAGTGAAGGATAAGGATAAGAAGAAGTTTTGGGGCTACAAGATTGAGAAGAATATCAAGAAAAAGTTGAAGGACTTAGTTCTTCATGCAACACAAAGGAAGGAAAAGTATTGTGAAATATGTTAGAGGAACATGCATAAAACAAGAAGTTGCTAGTACAATCCTAATATTTGAATGGGATAGCAAGTATTAGTTATGTAGTCTAGGGTAAGAATGGCTCAACTAGCTCAAGTAAAATAAGGCATTTCTGACATTGTACCTCAAAAACCCTTTAGAGGACTAAGAAATACTTTAGTAAGGTAGCCATAGGATAAATTTTAGGGACATCAACAAAATACACAAATAGGATCATGTCATTAGTGTGGAGATCAAGGAAACTTTGTAGGACCCAACTATGAACTATAGACAAGGCATAGGACTAAGAGAAGAAGGCCAATAGTAAGGACCCACAATAATAAAATACCTAGAGGAGCACCTCATCTATGGCATCCACCTTCCCGAATAGTAACAATCTTGATAGGTTACCTGACCAAATAAAGAAAGGTAGCAAATTCTTGAAGATTCAATGACTTCAAGACAGATTAGTCAGGTTCTGATGAGTTTTTTAAAGTTGATAGAACTATAGGAGGAGGTTATGATGAGTTTTTAAAGGCATTAGTAAGATGTTATTTGCAATTAACATTGAATCAAAACTTGGACTTGATTGCAAGCATCAAGAAAATTCTCCTCCTAACGATTAGGCAAAAGTAGTAGGATGTTCTTAGGGAAAAATCTTTGCACATTTAAGAAGTCCCTGAATGTCAATTAGTTATGGCTACTTAGAGAGAGATGATGGACTATCATGGCCCTACAATTAAAGTGGAATATGCAAGAAATAAGTATGATAGTGTTCTCTTAGGTGGATATTCAAAGAGACATACTTGGCCAGTAAGCAAGGTAAGTTATTATCTACACCATTTCATGTCAAGATGGTAGACCAAAGAAGATTACCTCCCATTAGGGAGAATATAACCTCAAAAATGACCTCATAATAAATTGATTAAGAATCCTTAATATTAGATTATTCCCTCTTCAATGGTCATCATTGCATGCACACTTTTTGTCCCTTGGCCCCCCTACATTCCTAGGCTCCATCCTACTTTTTGTGGAGAACCCTGCCTAGAAAGGAGAGAAGTCTCCCTTTCTTTTTACCCTAGTGGCCCCCCTACATTCCTAGGTTCATCCTACTTTTTGTGGTGGTGTGGGACCGTACCTAGAAAGGAGGGGGGTCTCCCTTTCTTTTCACTATGGTAACTAGCCTTCTTCATCATCCAAGATGGTATTACCACTTTTCCAAAAGTTCCATATCAACAATTTGGATTTATATTTTCTATATAATTTTTTGCATTAAATGATTTCTAAGCTCTCCATTTATCTATTTTTCCTAATATTCATTCATTTTTAAGCTAAACTATCTCATCTTGGGACCCATTGTTTGCTACCCATACACAACAAAATTCTTGATACATTTTTAGTGAAGCTAATGTGAAAGAGTCAAGTAGGGTGAGTCTTAAGCATCGTGGATGATCCTTTAGATGCATGATGTATCTAAGTGCTTGTGCTCTATTGCAAAGATATTGGAATTGGAGGTTCCTCCAAATTAGATGAGTTAATACTTTGTTGGGGTTATAGTCCCATAACTCCAACTATGTGTAAGTGATTTTCTTGCAAATCATGGCTCAAGTTGGGATGATTTTCAAAAGCACTCAAGGATGAATATATGATGAACGATGTAGAATGGGTGATGAAAAGAAATTTCTTAGAGTGAGTTGGGAAGTGCAAAAAGGGGGTTAGCAGCAACATAATCTCTATAAGAATTTGAGTCAGATATGCATAGCTAGATAGAGCAAAGAATTTGACTCTAGAGATGGACAAAATATTATTGTTTCTTCAAGCTATAGATTCTTCACTATAGTCAAGTATTGAAAAGCTCTTAGAAGATGGCAACACAAAACAAGGGCTAAAGACTGACTTGAAATATGTATGTGATGTAGTATTTACACTTGCAAAAAGGCAAAAATAACGAGAGAAATTTTCTATTGCAAGAATCACTCTAGCTTTATAGATAGAGTCAAAGTAAGTATATTGCCACAATTGTAACTCCAACTCCAAAAAGAGATGATATGATGGAATAATTAAAGAAATAAATGCGAGATTTGTAGTTAAAGTTTGTAAAGTTCGAGAAAAAAGATCATTGTTTAGGATCTTTTGGATTTTAATATTCAAACTATGAAGGGTTTGTGTATAGATGTATCTTATGGAGTGCCCTACAGATTACTTTTGGGCCATGTAGTTAGTTTGGCCAAAATTGCAATTCATTTAGAAAAGATTAAAGTACTATCACTATGAGTCCACCGTGAAACCCCAAGGAAGTGCATAGTTTCCTATCGTCAATTGGATATTACCAATGATTCATTAATATACTCCAAAAGGACGTTGTCATTGACAAATTTATTATCCTTCTCTATTCATTTTCTTGGAGTGATACGTGCAAATAATCCTTTGAGGATGTGAAGCAAAAATTGGCTAAAGTGCGAGTCTTGAAAGCACCTAAAAGAGGTGAGACATTCTATTGTTTTTGGCAACCATGATATATAATATCAACTCTATTTCTTAGCTCAAATATGGGATGTGAAATGGAACCACATGATCGCATTCCCTAGTCACAAATTGGGTGTGCCCAAAATAAATTATACATATATAGAAAAATTATACCACGAGATGGTCTTTGCCACAAAGAAATTTAGGCACTACATTTTGTACAAGAAGGTATTATTTTATACAAAGAAAAAGAGCTGAGGTTATTATTTAATAAGTTTTAGTCACCTGATTGCCTAGTAAATTGATTAATCACTTTGCAAGAATTTGATTATGAGATTAAGAGTAAGCTATTGAGATTGCAAGGCATCATGGAATGTCAGACTTTGGGGAGCCAAAAGAAGTATTGGATGAAGTTAATGACTTGAGGGTCTATTTAAAATAGACATTAGTCCATTCCATCTTAGTATGCTGCAATAATGTGTTATCTATCCATAGGAGAGAGGGGAGCCTCTTTCTTTAAGAATGAGAAACAAAAAGTAAACAACAAGCCTTAAAGTTTGCCTTAATCGCTTGCAGAAACCCTATATCAGCAAGACATAAATGATTTTTATCATCGATGTGTTATGCATGATGAAGTTTCATCCGTCTTGGAAGAGTGTCATGACTCTTCTTGTGGAGGGCACTTTGTTGGAAGATTGTCTACACAAAAAGTCTTAAGAGTTGAATATTAGCGGTCATCTATTTTCTAGGATGCATTTGCATATATAAAGAGATGCAATATATGCCAAAGACATTATAGTAAAAAGGATTGGAAGCACCCATTGACTCCTATTATGGCTTTATTACCGTTCGAGAAGTGGGGAATTGACTTTGTAGATCCAATGATCACGTCATCCTCTACACAAAAAATATATTAACTGACTATTTTACAAAATGGTTAGAGGTATAAGTAATGAGGAAGGATGATGCAAAGGAGATAGCTAACCTACTTCTTAAATAGATAATCTATCGGTTTGGCCTACCAAAAGAGTTGGTGTTAGATTGTAGAACTCATTTATTGAATAAGGTGATCATGACTGAGGCTCGACAAATTAAGCATAATAAAATGGCACCTTACAATCCACATGCGAATGGGCAAGTTAAATGCACTAATAAGCAACTTAAGGGAATCTTGTAAAAGATCGTTTCAAAAAACAATTGGGATTGGGATAGAAAATTATACATGGCCATATGGGTGTACAACATGACCTTCAAACGAGCTACTGGCCACACCCTGTTCAAATTAGTCTATGGAGAGGAGTGTGTATTATCTCCCCCTTGAGATCAAGTTACCTACAATAAGATTCACGATTAACCATTCTTTGGGGGATGAAGCTGTACTTTTCAAATGATTTACGACCTTAGCACATCTCAATGAGTTGATATTACATCAAGAGGTGGCCAAGCATCATATGGAACAACTCCAATCTCTGTTTTCGTAATAAACTCTTTCTTTTAACACTTGACATGAAAGCAAAGAAATATACCTTTTAAAAAAGGACAATTTGTCATGTATTATGATGCGCATAGGGAGTTTTTCTTAGAAAATTAGAGCTTGAGTGGGATGGTCCCTGCAAAATAGTTAATATAGGTAAAAATAAGTCCGCCACATTATTAGCAAATTTGCAGGGGTAAATTTTAAGAATAATATTAATCTTAACAAGATTAAGCCTTATTATCTATAAGCATACTAATGAGACAAACGCCCTTGGAGATTTATGCCATACTAATTTGAAACTTGCAAAAGAAAATAAAACCAATTGATGGGGCCATCAATCCCCTATTTGGAGCACCCATACTTGGATCAAAGCTACTATTAGGGAAGGTTTTTTTGGTGGAGAAAAGGGTATAAGGTGATTGAGTAAGAAGATGGGATGTTTGTTTGGAAAATTAAGGTCTTTTTCCATCACTGTTTGAGTATCTTGACAACTATCCTTGTAGGTTTTAATGAAGAAGGTGGGTTGGAGCCTTTGGTTATCATAGTTACAAATAGAGGCATTGAAAATGGCTGGCTATGTAAATCATTTATGAACCTATACATTGTATTTTGATGGTGAATCTAGGGGTCCTAATAAGAAAGGAAGCATTGGGTAAGTCATTAGAAATCCTGGACATAGGGTCACGATGAAATTAGGGCGTAGGATTTACTAACAATATGGCAAAATATAAGCCCTGATTATGGGACTGAACATTCCTAAGAGAGGTGGTATTTGCCAATTATTAGTAAAGGGGGATTCCCTATTGATATTGAATCAACTAAATGGGATGTACACACTATGCAATCCCATTCTTCATATGTATTATCGCATTGCTATAGACCTAATTGTCCAATTTTGAAAGAGTATCTCTTCAACTAGCTCCATGACATTGGAACCTATTTATCGATTCATTAGTGAACTATGCTTATGAAAAAGACCTCTTTTTTAACTGTGGTCCTAGGTTTGACATAACTCTTGATGATGAGATGGAACTTGGTTGATTATGGGGGCTCTTATTTGAACATGATTTATATGTTATGTGGTGGCTAGTTTGGGTAATGCAAAAAGTAGTTGAGATCCATCTACCATTAGTATACTAGATCTATAGACTTGTTAGACGACATGTTATGCATACACCTCTTGTTGTATATGCAAGAGGTATGGATCGTAACTTGATGCACCTAGTTTAGGGCTAGGAGCCCTATTTTCTCCTTGGAATGGAGCATTTTCTTGCACATTTAGTACTAGTCTAAGGGGAAATGTGGCATAAGCAATATTGATTCATTACTTTATGCTAAGGTCATTTGGTGTGTTTAGAAGCCTGCTAGAGCTGCTAAAGCTAGTGTCGAGCCCATTTTAGGTCTCGATGGATCTTTATGAAGGTTGTCCACATGAATAGCCTCGTTAGAGATATCATTGATGATGGAGCAATTTAACTCGGAGTTTTCAGTTAAGGTCTTATAAATATTTTCATCATAGATGCCCTTGATGAAAGCTGTTGTGATCATGTGGTATGGGAGGATCATCATCAACTCGATCTAGTTGTTTGGCCACTAAAGGAATCTTTGCTTGGTCTCTATGGGTTGTTGTGCTTTCTATCTTGGTCAAAATGTTTTGTGCAATGTGTATTCTAACTTGAAGCATGCTTGATATATTAAACAATCTTCTTTGCACAAGATTAGAGAGGGAATATTGTGATGAGCTAGTTGCTTCAACATTGAATAACATCCTACAGATGTTATTCATTCTTTCTTTTATGGTGGTAGGTTGCCACTTAGTGTCATGAATGAGATAAACCAACAAGAGATTTAGGGCGAGTGTTCCTTATCTCTTAAGCTCTATTAGCTTCTGTTGCATTACTTCAGGAATCACGTTTGAAACATCAAATCTCATAGCAAATGCTAGAAGCTACCAACTTTGGCTTGGAAATAGTTAGGATTACCTCCCAAGCTATCCATAGTGCTAACTGTGGTCCCTATGGTTTCTTAGCTAACCAAGTTGATGATGTGATTCATCAAGTTGTGCACATTGTGTTTTCTAGATTAAGAGTGTGACTAAATCTTGGGTCCCTATTGATAGGTAGAGTATGAAGCTCATGAGATGATTTATTTTGTTCTCCTCTTCTATTTTATTTGTTGGTTTTGTGGTTAATCTACATTATCTAGTTTTTTCTTTCAATGAAATTACTAATAAAAAGAATCCATGCTGCAAGATATATCCTAATTGTGACATGTAACATCCAAGTGTATGTGCATCCTGCAATGAGTAGTTGTGGGTTAGTGTGGTAATGTGAATGTACATAGGTGTGCAAGGCCAAAAGGAAGTGCAATGTATCTAGGCTGGAGTAGCTCTAAAGAATTGTTTGTGGATGCATAGAATACATGTAGATACACTCACATATATCTAGATGCACATATGTAACTACATGTGTACACCAATGTTTACTCATATTCACTTGTGCCTATGGATATACCTAAGTGCTCATGCCTGTGCAAGGTGCTAGATGAGTTGTCCTAAGTGTAATTGTATACGCTAAGCCTTTAGTACTACTAAGTGAATGCATAGTGTTCGTGGGTACCTAATGAATTATGCAAGTGTGCTTTTATTTGCAACATAAGTACTCTTAACTATTATGAGTTCTAGAGTGGGTGTTGGGTAATTGACGAATTTTCCCTAGCTTCGAACCCGCCCCCCCTGTGATTTAACCTTTAAGCCCTTTCTTACGGGCTTCAAAAACCCTTTTTATTACCCCCCGTGTTTAAAGCATTATATAACCCTTCCCATAGTTGGAACCCAACCCCCGTGTTTTTTTTAAACTTTCCTTTAGCCTTCCTCATTGGCCTCGGAATCATTTCCCCCCCTACGTGTGTAAACCCTCATAAGCCCCTTTTCTCCTAAATTGCCTAAGGGTCCTTAGACCCTTACTTATAACCTTTACGGCTATTATTTTCCCTTACAGCTCTCCTACACCTTGTGTCTTTTCCACACCTTGTTATTCCTGTTTGTGTGAGCTTACAAAGGCCATTAAGCCTTCCCCATGGCTTCAATGGGTCTTAGGTGTAAAATTTTCTAAAACACCCTTTGGAATTCCCGAATTCAAGGAGGGAGCCTTCCAAAAACTACTTTTGGCGAACAGTGCAAGGGAGCGACGGTGAAATTCTAAGGAGGAGTTGTAAAGTTGCTTCCACGTTCGATGGACCACATTTGCGATGCCTCCTAAGAAAGTCCAAGGCGTAGCCGCGGGAGGATCATCTCCCGGTATCCATGTGGATATCTCACCCCAAAACCAGGTTTTTTTTCTTCTTGGCTTTAATTCGGTTTTAAGTCGATCATGCAAAGAGATATTGTTAGGGATAGGATATATTTGTCCGAGTTATTTGTAATGAAGGAATTTAGCTTATTTGAATGAATGATAATGTATAGAACTTAGTTTCCTTCGAATTGCATCAAGCATTATAAATTACGAGCAAGATTATCCATTTACTATAGTAGTATATTTTAGTTAAATCCTAAAGGTATAGAAATTATATCTTGCACCATTAGTCTTATTCCTTTCGCAATGAATCATTGTAAATGGTTAAATTCATGAAAGGTTTCTTTCGTTGCTCAATTTACTAGGAAGATATCATTGCTAATTGCACATCTTAGCAAGGGAAATGTTTGTTATTTGGCATGAGTTCATCTGCAAGGCAAAAGGAAGTTTAAATTGAACTGTATTCACTGAAAAGTAAATTGTCACAAGGATAGCAAAACCGTGACAAGACGATTAATATTACCTTCCAAAAGATAACTAAACCAATCTAAACATAGAAATATTCATACCCTAAGCACTTGACTACTTTCCTTATTGTAGGGTCAATAAATTCGTAAAGATAAAGAACTAGGGTTTGTCCCTAAGGTTCTTAAAAAAAGAAACCCTAGGCCCGACATACGTCAGCTTAAAGGATCTAAAACAGATTATTCCATCGCAGGACTTGCGCAGCAAGTACGAAATCATTTAGTTTTGTGATTGATTCACAAGGAGAAAGGGTAATAACCCTCAATAAGGATGGCAGATCCCTATGCAAGTTATCTTGCAAAAAGACGTATTTTTGGATATCCTTCTAAATAAGGAAAGTTGTAAAACCAGAAACTAGCATATCTAAGGAACTTTAGGGTTAACCAAGTTGGGTTAATAAGATATGCCCTACACCGGAATGTAAAAGATCTTGCCAATTTACAAGACATCTTGGGAAGGAGTGCTGATACACTCAAAAAGGAAAGAACACTTCCTTAGCAGTTTGCCAAACAACTCGATTGATTAATGGAAATGTTTGTGCTTGCTAGAGATTTTAGGGCTCTATTTGAATTATGAATTACAAATTAAATGAGTACATATACTTCAGGTTAAAGGCCTGAAGGAAGAGGCAGTTTCAGTTACCCCCGACTACCTGCCTAACCCTAACCAAGGGGGTTGTTCACCGCGCCAGGAACGTGGACCGAACCCGCCACGAGAGGTCTCTCCGTTGAGCTCTACTTGGAGTAGGAGGTTGCTTGGGTGCCAGGGGGGGCTCTGGCCGTAAATCCCTCGCCTTCCGAGTCCTCCACAAGAGGCTAACGTGACTCGGGATTGGATCTTGAGGCCCGCATACTAGTTTATGGGCGGAAGCTTGGAATAGTGATCCCTGGGGATTACTGGATAGCCTTCGGGTGGATTATGGACAAGCCTACGGGCGGAACTCCTTGTATTTCAAAGATAAAATGATGAAATGAAAAAAAAGAACTTGCTTGATATTGTTTTTCTATGTCACGTGATAAGATTACGTGAAGGAACCAGTGCCTAACAGGATTAAGTAAAGAAGCTGATTGTTATATGTCAAATTAATGTGTTAGATAATTACATAACTAAAACAAACCGAGGAAAGTGCGGAGGATGGACCATGGGTCCGTCCTACGGTTGGGTGGTCCCGGTTAGCCGGGAACTTTTCTCAAAAGTCTCGAAGAGCAGCGGGATGATCATCATCATAACGAGAGCGATGACCTAGAGTTATGTCTTACCCGATTTATGCTATTTTAGGGGAACAGAATGGGACTATGCCTTATGGCAGAGAGGTTGAGCTTTGCATCCCTCTCGTTTCTCATTCTCCTTGAACCAAGTGCAGCATGAATCCGCTTCGGACCTAGCGTTTCTGCGTAAAGTAGTTCGCTCGGGTCTGACGCTAGTTGCTGTTAGCTAATGACCAATCGGGAAAACCCTAATTCCGGTCGATCCTAAGTGGGAATGGCCAGGATACTTCCGCTACGTGGTAGACGCGGAAATACCTAGATCGCAAAACCTGTAGCATTCCATGGAAGTGTCGGGCGGAGTTTTCTAGACATCCTTTCCGATGGACTGCTAAGACGTGTCCTGGATGATACTAGGGGACACGTTACAGTTGGTATCAGAGCCGACCAAACAACGGAATTGTTTTTACGAGATCTCAATAAAATGAAGTAAAGAAATTGTTGATGTCCAAACATTTTCTCATCTTCAATGCTGTCTTGTAGAATTATGAAGCGTGGAACGAGTTTTTGGTATTTCGGGTCATGTTTATGACTGCAATGCATTCTCCCCTTTATAGACAAAGAATTGGGATGATGAACATCCTGGAGCAGATTTATAATCCATCACCTTTATACATAGAACGAAGATGGACGGGGTCTTCAGGAATACTATATAGCCGCCCACCGGTTTGCTTATCTACAGACCAACCTAAAGAGGATCAAGTGGTTGGAAGACTTGAAAGTCGTGAAGCTGTTCATTTTTGTGGAAACTCACGTAAATTCGACTTTACATATTCAAGGTCGGAGGGTTGAAATGAACTCATATGTATATGAGGAAGTAACCCGTGTAATCCCAGCCGACAGGATTAAAGTGTTGGGCCGCCATGAGAAGTATGGATTCCAACGGAAAGGGTATCCTGAACTTCCAATGAATTATCAATTCCTAAAGATCCATGACCCAAAACCCTACTATTACACAGTTCCTGTAGACAAATGCAATACAACGTTGTTCTCCCCAAACTGAATGTAATGATTGGCTTATCATCACACGAAACATTGTGTAAGGCTATGCCCATGTAAATACAAATAAAGACTTCTTTTTATCAATATCTGGCTGTGCATAAGAGTTGTTAAAAAGTTATGTAGCCACATTGTTTACGATATAGCTAAACAAAAAAATGAAAGATAAGCTAACGTCGATTATCATATAATAACGTTAAGAAAACTTTTATCCAGGCACAACCCCAGGTACAGGTTCCAAATTTGCCTCCTACATCAAGTACTGCTGTGACCCAGGAGAAGAAGTTCCTCCTCAAGCAAATAAAGCCACCCGAGTTTGAGGGGAGAGGCAGATTCGTCCAGGCTGATGCTGAAATTTGGATTGAATCCATGGACGATTACTTTGAAGCAGCTAGTACTGCACCTACCAATCAAGCCATGCTCGCCAAGTTAAAGCTCACCGGAAAAGCCAGACTTTGGTGGAAGCAATGGTGTAGGGATCAAGGGATTTCAGAGGGGTCCGTTACCTGGGAGAAGTTGAAGAAAGCCGTGCAGGGAAGATATTTACCACCTGCATATCATACGCAGAAAATAAATGAGTTCTACGAGCTAAAACAGCTAGGACTCACTCTTGACGCATAACACTCTAAATTCCTCTCACTTTTAAAGTATGCGCCACAGATGGACATGATGCAGCAGGTGTCCAAATTTTGTGCAGACTTAAATCCACCCGTAAATACCTGTCTCGAATCTATGCGTCCATCAAATCTTCAAGATGCACTCATTCGAGCGGCGCCTATAATTCAGGAGGTGCAAGCTAGACCAAGGGGTAACAAAACTTGGTCCTATAGTGACCCGAACAGAGGAGCATTCAGACCTCAAATGAAGAGAGTTCAAGGTCATAATCAGGGACAAAGGAAGAAAGCAAGGAGAAATAGCATTAAAACTTTGTTCCTACTCAAAGTAATGGCTGAAACCTCCGTTGTTTCCACTGCAACGAACCCGGTCACTTCAAGAGGCAATGTCCCAAGCTCAGCGGAGGACATCGCCAAACGCCTTTCCAAGGAGCAAGCTGTGGTCAAGGAGCCATTACCCGTGGGAGAGGAAGAACCGCTTGCATTGCCAATAGGCAAAGATGCGAAGAAGAAGAAGAGGAAGATTCGACCATGGAAGCTGAATTCGAAAAAGCGACAGTTCATGCCGCTTTACACAAGAAAGGGCCGAATCGCCAGTTCTCGATAATTCAGACACCGTCGGACTATCAAGGTAAAGGTTTCAAAACCTTGATTGATTGTGGCAGTACACATTCCTTTATCTCACCAACATGTGCAAAAAGTTTAGGAATAACCAATGTAGAAGCACCAACCCTGCTTGTGGAGTTGGCAAACGGTCGTGAGGTAACTTGTACCAGGCAAACTACTAAGGTGGAATTCTTTCTGGGAGGAAAGAAGACTTTAGTCCAATTCAGAGTCATGAATTTAGGTATCCATGAGTGTCTACTCGAGATGGATTGGCTTAAGCCCAATGACGCCCACATCCACTGTGGAAAGGGTCAAGTTTCCTTTCGAAACTCTGAAAGGGAATTTGTCACAACTCAAGGTGAGGCAAGAGTGCCAAGAATTCAATTAGCCAAAGTATCTCGGATCATAAAAGGAGTCAGAAAAGGATTACCCATTTACCTGATCAAACTTAACAAGTTAGATCAAAAGCAAGAATCTGATTAAGGACCTTCTTGGCTAAAGGAATACGCTGACGTATTCCCTGTGGAATTGATTGAACTTCCGCCTCAAAGAGAAGCAGATCATGAGATTAGGCTAGTACCTGGAGCTACACCAATTGCAAAGAGACCTTATAGAATGTCCATACCAGAGGCAATTGAGTTGAAGGAACAACTCAAGCAACTATTAGATCAGGGTTACATCCGGCCTAGCAACTCATCGTGGGGAGCTCCAGTACTATTCCAGAAAAAGAAAGATGGGACACTTCGACTATGTATTGATTATCGAGGGTTGAATCAATCAACAGTCAAGAACAAGTATCCTATTCCTAGAATAGATGAGCTTCTCGATCGTCTTCAAGGTGCAAAGATCTTCTCCAAGATTGATCTCAGGTCAAGTTACTATCAGATAAGGATCAAGGAAGAAGATATTTCAAAGACGGCCTTCAATACAAGATATGGGCACTTTGAGTTCCTGGTTATGTCATTCGGACTTACAAATGCAACTGCCACCTTCAATAGATTAATGCAAGATATCTTTAGGCCATATCTTGATGATTTCGTGCTTGTCTTCTTCGATGACACTTTAGTCTATTCTAAACAGGAAGAAGATCATGAACCTCAACTTCGGATTGTCCTTGAGACAATGAGGTCTCATAAGCTGTATGCAAAAATGAAAAAGTGTGCATTCTTCAAGCGTCAGATTGAATATCAGGGATTCATAGTATCATCAGAAGGAATATCAGTAGACCCAGCCAAGGTCAGAGATGTGCTTGAATGGCCAATACCAGTATCCGTCAAAGAGATACGTAGCTTTCTTGGATTGACAGGATAGTATAGGGTCTTCATAAAAAACTATGCTTTGATTGCAGCACCTCTTACAGACTTACTAAAGAAGCAAACTTCCATTACATGGTCAACTTCCGAACAAAATAGCTTCGACAAATTGAAGCAAAGTTTGGTATCAGCACCTATTCTAAAACTTCATGACCTCAATAAGGAGTTCGAGGTAGTAACTGATGCTAGCATTCTTGCCTTGGGGTGTGTACTTATGCAGGAAGGTCATCTAGTAGCATACTCTTCAAGGAAATTGAAGAGTCATGAAAAGAATTATGCTACGCATGATCTGGAATTACTAGCTATCATCCATGCTCTAAAGCTTTGGAGACACTACCTGTTGGGTAACAAGTTTACTCTAGTAACCGATCATAAGAGTCTCAAATGGATTTTTACCCAAAACGAGCTCAACATGAGACAACATCGGTGGATTAAAGTATTGGAGGAATATGATTTTGAAATCAGGTACCGACCAGGGAAGGAGAATGTAGTTGCCGATGCACTCAGTTGCAAGGCATTCCTAAATTCCCTAATCTTGCAGAATCCATCAACGGCCAGATCTCTGGCTACAAAAGTATCTATGCCAAACAACCCTATACTTGAACTAGCTAGAGAGGAAGTATGCCATGATTTGGCCTACCAAACAATGATAAAGGAAATATCTACCAAGGAGCAGAATCATAAGATGCAAGCTAAGTATCAGGAATTTTCCATTGATAATGGGCTTGTCTACTACAGAACAAGGCTGTGTATACCATTAAGCCAGTCACTTAAGCAGAAGATATTATGGGAAGCTCATGATTCTCCTTTTTCAGGACATCTTGGCTATGCTAAGACTCTTAATGCAGTTAGGAAGAGCTATCATTGGAGAGGCTTAAAGATGACGTTCTCAAGTATGTCACCGAGTGTTTGTCTTGCCAACGTATCAAAGCTGAACATGTCATGATGCCAGGGAAACTGCAACCGCTTGACATTCCCCAAATGAAATGGGAATTCATCAGTATGGATTTTGTTGTGGCCTTACCCCAAGTCCAAGGAGGATACAATTCCATTATGGTTGTGGTTGACATGCTTACCAAGGTTGCACACCTGATTCCAGTAAAGACAAACTATAAAGCCTCCGACATTGCAAGATTGTTTATCAAGGAGATATTTAAGCTACATGGGTTACCTAGAAGAATCATTAGTGATCGAGATTCTCTCTTCACATCACACTTCTAGAGAGCTATCTTTGAAGCTATTGGGACTCAACTCTGTTTTAGCACCGCCTACCATCCCCAAACGGATGGCCAAACAGAGTGAGTAAATCAAATCATTGAGGATATGCTTAGGGCATACTGCTGTCGAGAGCCGAAGAGGTGGATTCAATACTTGCCATTAGTTGAATTTGCCTACAATGGTTCTTACCAGCAGAGCATTCTGATGACTCCTTTCCAGGCATTGTATGGTCATGATTGTCGAAGTCCCCTAAACTTTTCCGATCCAACCCTAAGAGTTGAAGTGTCAAGACAGATGTTGGAAGACATGGATGATCAAATAAAGTCAATAAGACAAGATATACAAGCAGCCAAGGATAGACAAAAGGCATACGCAGATTTGAAACGTCAAGATAGAGTCTTCGAAGAAGGAGACATGGTCTTCATTCGTGTACGCCCTAAAAAGAGTTCTCTATCCCTAGGAGAATGCAAGAAGCTAAGTCCAAGGTATTGTGGGCCGTACAAAATCCTCAAATGCCTAGGACCCAATGCTTATAGATTGCAACTCCCTGAGAACCTAAAGGTTCACAATGTATTCCATATCAGCCTATTGAAAAAATATGTACCCAACCTTAATCATGTACTTGATGACCAACAAATTGTAATGCCTAGTCAAGGAGTCCTTGAACTAAGGCCGGATAGGATCCTAGATGTTAGGGAGAGGCAGTTAAGATCTAGAACCCTCAGAGAATGCCTGGTCCAGTGGAAAGATTATCCCATAGAGGAAGCCACTTGGGTAGATGAAGGCACTCTCAACCATCAATATCCCCAGTTTATCTCGAGATGAGGACATCTCGATTCCTCTAAGGGGGAGAGAATGTAAAGTTCTAAATCTCCTACCTCGTGTGAACTACCCCTTATAGGAAAGGGGGGTAATGTTAAGGCAATTTTATTAATTTCTTGACGATAAATGCAAATTTTTTTTCCTTATTCCCCCCCAGCCGACAGTCGTGCTGGAGGGGAAGGAATAGAAATCATGCGGAAGCTCCTCGGTGGGAGCTCGCAGGGTGTTGTGGCCATGCCTCGCGACATGTTGGAGAGGAAGCATCTCCCTCCCCTCCCCTATTTAAATAGGAGGAGGCACTACCATAGGGGGGGCTGGATATACGTGAGGAGTGAGGGGATCTTGCCATGGGAGAGAGCAGCTGCACTTGTGCCGCCTGAAGGAATAGAGGAGGATGCCATGGTGCTACTGAAGGAGGAGACGCCATCGCCCTGCCTGTCAGTTTGCGCTCGCCGCTGCTGTCTCGTTGAGCCATCAACTGACGGCCTTATTACCCCCCCCCCCCCCCCCACGTGGTAGTCTCGAAGCTCAGAAGCTTCCAAGGGGGGGCTCTCTTAAGCCCCTTTCACCCCCCCCCCCTCCCGGGTTTTTAAAAAACCTTAAGTCCCCCTTTCACCCTCGTGCAAAAAAAACCCTTCCCTTCACTTTGGTGTCACTCCCCCCAAGAGCACAAAGGCCTTAAGGGTCTTATTACTTTTCCCCCTGTGTATAATCCCTAAAAGCCCCTTTTTCCCTAGCTTCGAACCCACCTCCCTTGTGATTTAACCTTTAAGCCTTTTCTTACGGGCTTCAAAAACCCTTTTTATTACCCCCCATGTTTAAAGCATTATATAACCCTTCCCATAGTTGGAACCCAACCCCCGTGTTTTTTTTAAATTTTCCTTTAGCCTTCCTCATTGGCCTCGGAATCATTTCCCCCCCCTACGTGTGTAAACCCTCATAAGCCCCTTTTCTCCTAAATTGCCCAAGGGTCCTTAGACCCTTACTTATAACCTTTACGGCTATTATTTTCCCTTAAAGCTCTCCTACACCTTGTTATTCCCGCTCGTGTGAGCTTACAAAGGCCATTAAGCCTTCCCCATGGCTTCAATGGGTCTTAGTTGTAAAAGTTTCTAAAACACCCTTTCGATTTCCCGAATTCAAGGAGGGAGCCTTCCAAAAACTACTTTTGATGAACGGTGCAAGGGAGCGACGGTGAAATTCTAAGGAGGAGTTGTAAAGCTGCTTCCACGTTCGACGGACCACATTTGCAATGCCTCCTAAGAAAGTCCAAGGCATAGCCGCGGGAGGATCATCTCCCGCTATCCATGTGGATATCTCACCCCAAAACCAGGTTTTTTTTCTTCTTGGCTTTAATTCAGTTTTAAATCGATCATGCAAAGAGAAATTGTTAGGGATAGAATATATTTGTCCGAGTTATTTGTAATGAAGGAGTTTAGCTTATTTGAATGAATGATAATGTATAGAACTTAGTTTCCTTCGAATTGCATCAAGCATTATAAATTACGAGCAAGATTATCCATTTACTATAGTAGTATATTTTAGTTAAATCATAAAGGTATAGAAATTATATCTTGCACCATTAGTCTTATTCCTTTCGCAACGAATCATTGTAAATGGTTAAATTCATGAAAGGTTTCTTTCGTTGCTCAATTTACTAGGAAGATATCATTGCTAATTGCACATCTGAGCAAGGGAAATGTTTGTTATTTGGCATGAGTTCATCTGCAAGGAAAAATGAAGTTTAAATTGAACTGTATTCACTGAAAAGTAAATTGTCACAAGGATAGCAAAACCGTGACAAGACGATTAATATTACCTTCCAAAAGATAACTAAACCAATCTAAACATAGAAATATTCATACCCTAAGCACTTGATTACTTTCCTTATTGTAGGGTCAATAAATTTGTAAAGATAAAGAACTAGGGTTTGTCCCTAAGGTTCTTAAAAAAAGAAACCCTAGGCCCGACATACGTCAGCTTAAAGGATCTAAAACAGATTATTCCATCACAGGACTTGCGCAGCAAGTACGAAATCATTTAGTCTTGTGATTGATTCACAAGGAGAAAGGGTAATAACCCTCAATAAGGATGGCAGATCCCTACACACGTTATCTTGCAAAAAGACATATTTTTGGATATCCTTCTAAATAAGGAAAGTTGTAAAACCAGAAACTAGCATATCTAAGGAACTTTAGGGTTAACCAAGTTGGGTTAATAAGATATGTCCTACACCGGAATGTAAAAGATCTTGCCAATTTACAAGACACCTTGGGAAGGAGTGCTGATACAATCAAAAAGGAAAGAACACTTCCATAGCAATTTGCCAAATAACTGGGTTGATTAATGGAAATGTTTGTGCTTGCTAGAGATTTTAGGGCTCTATTTGAATTATGAATTACAAATTAAATGAGTACCTATACTTCAGGTTAAAGGCCTGAAGGAAGAGGCAGTTTCAGTTACCCCCAACTACCTGCCTAACCGTAACCAAGGGGGTTGTTCACCGCGGCAGGAACGTGGACCGAACCCGTCGCGAGAGGTCTCTCCGTTGAGCTCTACTTGGAGTAGGAGGATGCTTGGGTGCCAGGGGGGCTCTGGCCGTAAATCCCTCGCCTTCCGGGTCTTGCACAAGAGGCTAACATGACTCGGGATTGGATCTCGAGGCCCGCATACTAGTTTACAGGCGAAAGCTTGGAATAGTGATCCCTGGGGATTACTGGATAGCCTTCGGGTGGATTATGCACAAGCCTACGGGCGGAACTCCTTGTATTTCAAAGATAAAATGATGAAATGAAAAAAAAATAACTTGCTTGATATTATTTTTCTATGTCACATGATAAGATTACGTGAAGGAACTAGTGCCTAACAGGATTAATTAAAGAAGCTGATTGTTATATGTCAAATTAATGTGTTAGATAATTACATAACTAAAACAAACCGAGGAAAGTGCAGAGGATGGACCATGGGTCCGTCCTACGGTTGGGTGGTCCTGGTTAGCCGGGAGCTTTTCTCAAAAGTCTCGAAGAACAGCGGGATGATCATCATCATAATGAGAGCGATGACCTAGAGTTACGTCTTACCCAATTTACGTTGTTTTAGGGGAACACAATGGGACTATGCCTTATGGCAGAGAGGTTGAGCTTTGCATCCCTCTCGTTTCCTCTTCTCCTTGAACCAAGTGCAGCGTGAATCCGCTTCGGACCTGGAGTTTCTGCGAAAAGTAGTTCGCTCAGGTCTGACGCTAGTTGCTGTTAGCTAATGACCAATCAGGAAAACCCTAATTCCAGTCGATCCTAAGTGGGAACGGCCAGGATACTTCCGCTACGTGGCAGACGTGGAAAGACCTAGATCGCAAAACCCGTAACATTCCATGGGAGTGTTGGGCGGAGTTTTCTAGACATCCTTTCCGATGGACTGCTAAGACGTGTCCTGGATGATACTAGGGGACACGTTACAGGTGGGCAGTGAGGACGGATGCACTATGTGTAGAAAGATGCACACAACATAAGATAGTAGATGCACTATAGGTCTATGGATACCTAATGGGTCTACAGATGCATGATAAATTTGTGGATTTCCTACATTATATATAGGTGTCTGCATAGTATACCATGATGCACTATGAGGTGGATAAAAGTGGATCGTTAGTGTGGATGCACTAAGTGTATGTTAGTGCACAAAGGTCTTTTGGTTGAATACATAGTGCACTAAGGTTGAGCTTTGTGATGAGTGTATACGTGTCACTACGTGGGCTAATGTGGGGATGGATGCATTGCATGTTGTTATGGGTGCATTAAGTAGTGAGGGTGTATGCATGGATACACATGGATGCATATGTGTCACACCAATAAGTCACCTAAGTACCCTACTCTTATTTGCATTTCCTACTATACTCCCTTTTGGTAGGTTGGATCTAGATAGTGGAGAAGGGGCTATTGATGTGCACGTGTGAGAGGTGCCTACATGTGTTAATGTACCTTTGGGGGTGTAGTCAATGTGTCTACATAATGTGTGTGTAGGTGGATGCAATATATAAATGAGTGGGACGCACAGTGCTTGTGTGTGTGTGCTATTATGTGGGGTGAGTTCATGGTGTGTGTAGTGGGTTGCCCTATAGATGTAGATGGATGCACCATGTGTAGGAAAATACATTGTACATGTAGATAAATGCATGATGCACTATGGAGTGGATAACTGAGTGCACAACGTGTATCTTTGTGCATATATGGATGCATACAAATAAGTGTGTCTCTAAGGCTCCTAGCTTCTATCTCACTTCTTATTCTCCTTCCTGTGCTGCCTAGTAGGTTGGATTTTTTTTGTAGAGAGAGGGTGATGCTCCTTGGTGCACACTTGTGTATGATGTGTCTAGATGTATCAACAGATGCAAAATGTGTGATGAGATTGTACAATGGGTGAATGCATAGTGTAGTGAACCTATTATTGAGAATCAAGCTCAGTGGTATTGACGATAACTCTACTTAGTATAGCTATAGCTAGTTGTTACAAGTCATGTGTATCATAATAATGAGTCAATCAACCAGACTTAACTCATGTTAGAGATTTTTGGTTAGTTTGTGACTTATTTTCATACACTGTACGTGACACTACAAGGATATAGGGGAATAGTGATGGGCAGTTCCGACAAAAATTAGTGGAATCACTATTAGTGTGTCGTTATTAGCATCATAAATTTATGTCACTGTTTGCGTAGCAACGCAAATAGCGATGGTACTCTGACGAAAAAAATGAACCGAAACTCGAATGCGATATTATTTTGCATTGAGCAAAAGAGAGAGTGAACAACATTATGCGTTTGGGAGGGAGAGAGAGAGAAAGAGAGAAAGAGAGAGAAGGAGAGCTTCTCACCGCTGTCGTTGTCGTTCACAAAGAAGAGGAGGAAGTGCACGAAGGGCGAAGAGGAGCCGCCATCACGAAGATGAGCTGTTGTCATGAAGAGGAGACGAAGAATCCATCCACTGGCCTTTGCAGTGAGTGCATTGCTCCCTCTTGGTTTGTTCTTGTTCTTTCTTCTTTTCTTTTGTTTGTTTTTTCTAAGAATAAGGTGCATTGAGGGAGAAAGAGAAGAAATGAGACATGGAGAAGAAGAAAGAAAATTGAAGAAAAAACAAGAGAAAGAGAGAGAGAGAGGGAAGAAACATGAAACATAATAAAGAAAGAGAGAAATAGAGAGAGAGGGAGGGAGGGAGAGAGGACAATGAATGAGAAAACACGAGGGGGTAGAGAAAAACAAAGAGAGGGTTTGTTCTTGTTCTTTAATTCCTTATTTTCTTGTTTGTAGTAGTAGTAGTACACTAGTAGTAGTAGCAGTAGTAGTAGCAGTAGTAGCAGTAGTAGTAGTATGGGTTTTGTCTACTAAAGAAGAGTGCTTTGTGAAGCAAATTATCAAGTCTATCCACAATGTGATGGGTATGATGCGTTCTATTAGATTCGCATTTTCTAAAGACGACCAATTAATAGGGCTAAAATCCAAAGATTGGCATAAGATATGTCAGGTTTGTACTACGAATGGGTGGTAAGTGGCATGCATATTTTGCTATTTGGAGTCTAGTCATTGTTTGTAATGCTTCTTCATTTGTAACAGTTTGTACTACCGATCATGATTACCGGATGGCTTACTCCAGAAATATGCGAGGAGATTTACAAGTTGTCAAATTTAGTGCAATGGATCTTATAGAAGGAGATCAAGACATCCTCTATTTAATCCGCAAGGCGGGGAGCAGTGGAGACGGTCTGTCTCTTTGAGAAGTACCTGTCCACTAGCATGCTCATGATATAAGCCCACCTCCTAAGTGCAACTTGTAGGTCTTATTGATCTAGTTTATGTCAGCACAGAGGATCAGGTAGCTGACATATTCACGAAGGCATTGGGCACAGAGAAGCTGCGCAAGTTCAGAGACCTACTTGGTGTGCAAGAATTGGGATTGAGCTCGAGGGGGAGTGTTGAGATATCGAGCTCCACTCGTGATATGCCAGGGTGACCGTTGTGCATTTATGTCACCGACTTGTCAGTTGCAGATGCGGTTGGTACACCACCCATGAATAATAGCTACATGACAGCTATCCTTATCTACTCTAGTTCGTGGCTCAGTTAGTATGCCACCTTAGTTAGTTGAGTTTGGTTTGAGACCCATATGTAGGGTTCTTCTATTTCTTTGTATGAGAGTTCTTTTGGCTTACACAACTAAGAAGAGGAAAACTGTTTTTAGCCTCCACCCTTGTGTGTATTCCCCCATTGTGCAAGCAAGAAAGCTACAAGTGAGACTTCTTCCTTCTCTCCCACAATCTTGACAGAGAAAGCCATGGATGAAGAAATGGATGCCTTGGAAGCAAATGCTACATGGGAATTGGTACCTTTTCCTAAAGATAAGAATGCAATTGGTTGTAAGTGGGTTTATAAGGTGAAGCACAATGCAAATGGTTCTGTGAACAAATACAAGGCAAGATTAGTAGTCAAGGGGTATGCATAAACATATGGCATTGATTATGAAGAAACATTCAGTCCGGTTGCAAGGATGGAAACTGTAAGAGTAGTCATTGCTATGGCTGCATCAAAGGAATGGTCTTTACATCAGATGGATATAAAGAATGCCTTCTTGCATGGTGATTTGCAAGAAGAGGTATATATGGAGCAGCCACCAGGTTATGTGCATGATGTTCATCCTGAGTTTGTTTGCAAGTTGAAGAAAGCCTTGTATGGCTTGAAGCAAGCACCTAGAGCATGGTCTGACAAGATAGGATAGTATCTTGTCACTATTGGCTTTCAGATTTCCAAGGCAGATTTCTCACTTTATCTGAGAAAAACAAAGAAAGATATTATGCTACTTGTCATTTATGTTGATGATTTGATTATGACAGGTGATAGTGATCAAGATATCCTTCATGTGAAAATGCTATTGAAGCAGAAGTTTGAGATGAAGGATTTGGGAGAGCTGCGTTATTTCTTGGGCATTGAGGTGATTAGATCACCAAGTGGGATACAGCTCTTGCAGAGACAGTATGGATTGGACATGCTGTCCAAATATGGGATGACAGGCTGTAAGCCGATTTCAGTTCCTTTGGAGCAGAATGTGAAGCTGAGCGCAAATGTAGGTGAGCTTCTCGAAGACCCTACTATGTACAGATGCATAGTAAAAAGTTTGATTTATATGACTATTACCAGGCCAGATTTGAGCTATGTTGTTGGATTGGTAAGTCAGTTTACGCAGGCTCCAAGGAAACTGCATTTGGATGCGGCTGGACACATACTCAGGTATGTGAAGTCCACATTGCAGTATTCACTTTTTTATGAGACTGGGGTTCAGATACAGTTGCATGGATACACTGATGCTGATTGGGCTGGTAGTGTTTCTGATAGACAATCTACCAGTGGATATGTGTTCTCTTTTGGGAGTGCTGCAGTCACTTGGAGCAGCAAGAAACTGCCTACAGTTGCCTTGTCAAGCACAGAGGCTGAGTACAGGGGTGCAGCAATGGCTGCATGTGAGGTAGCTTGGTTGCATAAGCTACTTTATGATATGCATCAGCCTACAGATGGGCCAGTTGTCATTTATTGTGACAACATGAGTAGTATACACTTGGCAAATAACCCAGTCTATCATGCTAGAACAAAGCACATTGAGGTGCATTATCACTATGTACGGGAGAGGGTTTTACTAGGTCTTATTGATCTAGTTTATGGTAGCACAGAAGATTAGGTAGCTGACATATTCACAAAGGCATTGGGTGCAGAGAAGCTGCGCAAGTTTACAGACCTACTTGGTGTGCAGGAATTAGGATTGAGCTCGAGGGGAAGTGTTGAGATATCGAGCTCCAGTCGTGATATGCCAGGATGACCGTTGTGCATTTATGTCACCGACTTGTTAGCTGTAGATGCGGTTGGTACACCGCCCATGAATAATAGCTAGATGACAGCTATCCTTATCTACTCTAGTTCGTGGCTCAGTTAGTATGTCACCTTAGTTAGTTGAGTTTGGTTTGAGACCCATATATAGGCTTCTTCTATTTCTATGTATAAGAGTTCTTTTTGGCTCACACAACTAAGAAGAGAAAAATTGTTTTCAGCCTCCACCTGTGTGTGTATTCCCCCATTGTGCAAGCAAGAAAGCTACAAGTGAGACTCCTTCCTTCTCTCCCACAATCTTGACAGTCGAGAGAGAGTGAACAACACTTTCGTTGGAGTCTTCAATACCTGCAATTTGAAAACCTCTCATAAGTGGTCTCTCCCTAGGGGTAGTGCTAGTCTTCTCTATCGTGTACAAGACTAACTTCAATTAGTTTGGGAGACAGGTCAAACTCTAAGCAAGCTGAGAGTATTGCCCTGCACTTGAGAACCGAGACTTTGTATATATTTCGGTGCAGATATTACGTGAGTGCTCATGCATACTTAGATATTACGTAGTTAGAAGATCGCGGGTTGGTTTCTCATAACAATGTGTGGATGAAGCAAAGTTGTCCATGTTGAGAAGAAGTACACATGAAGGTGTATGAGACATCCTTTGCATTGTGATTGCACGACATAGCATAATTGAACACAAGGACACCGCACTTTTGGTAGCTGGGAGCTATTGAACTTGCTTGATGAGGACAATGTACTTTTCATGGCCATTCGTGCGGTGCTTACCACAATTGATTGAAATGGTATTAAGGCACAGTGCAAGAGGGAATCGTGCGAATGGGTCAGGGTGACAAGTCTAACCATAGGCGAGACAAGCTCCCTAGGTATGTCCTGCCCTTGATTTGTCCTGAACAATTGTGGGTGATGCTAAAGGGCTAGGGGACTAGGGACGGAGCCAGCTGACCAAGGTCACTAGACATACCTAATTTGAGGACCCCTAGGTGTTGTGCTGTGATCATGGGTGCTTTGTATCTTTTCGTTCTTTTCTTTTCTTTTTTCCTTTTCCATTTTCTTTTTCATTTCCTTTTCTTGTTCTTTTTTATTTCTTTTTTTTTTGGACTTGCCTGAGTACAACCATTGTAATATGTTGAGGCTATCAGCCTTTCCATGGGTTGAAAAATGTCGAGCTTTGAAGGCTCAGGAAATGGATATTACAGCAATGATTGTGCCCTAGCCTCATTGTTAGAGAACCAGTTGTTGAGATGGGGAGATATGCTTGAGATTTTGCAAACCTCTTTGCGACACGCAATGTTGGTATAATTGAGGTAACAACTGCCGTGAGCCAAATGTAGAGCTTGACCGAGAAAGAGAGTGTAGCCCATGACTATGCTTTGGGCCATGCGATGTGGGTGGTTGGCAAGGGTGATTTTTGCTTCCAGCAGTGTGGCTTTGTCGCGGATCTTTGTGGGGTTGATGGTGTTGTTGCGGTGACTTGGGCATTGAACACTTTCGCACAAAGACCTGCGTCATCCTGCATCCACTTGTCACTTCATGAGAGTACATGCACGGCATATGTCGCAACTATAATAAACCAGTGCAACGCAAGGAGACATCGCTTATCTGAATTCCATGGTGTTGACTTAGATACTTACCACCTGCGCTTGATTAGCTTTTTCTTTTGCGAAAGACGTGAAATATATTAAATGCAAATATGAAAAGTTTGCACAATTGGGGAAAATGTCAGCACTTAACCATTCAAAGACAAAAAGTCATGGCCAGGTAGCATTTGATAAGCCCTTTATACAACATGGGGCTACTCTATTTGTACGAGGTGGGGCCAGTCCGGGTGGTTGGGCGACTGAGGTTCTGTTGGTGTAGGGCTCCTGTGAGGTTGGGTGGGGAAGATGTCGGCTGGGACCCGAATGTAGTCCCTGGCCACAACTATTTCCAGAATGCTTTTAAACAATGCGTCAAATTCATGCTTGTCTCAAGCTGCCCTCTCCTCTTTCGAGCACCTGGTGCTTGAGTGTCTATTGGGGGCCCGCACGACTAGTGTTGCCATGCCCTGTGTGCTCCCTTGAGCTCTCGTCCTCTTGGCTTGGGGGGTTTTCGGCCTAAGTCTTGGGCGATGTTGTTTAGGGCCTCGTTTCTTTGCGTGACTTTTAAGGGTAGGTACTAGCATCCTGGCGAAGAAGCTTGTGCTGCATGCTCCCTTTGACGGTATATAGCATCCTTGCAAGCCAGCTGCATTGGTCGCTCCATGTTGACTACCATAGGGGGACCTACAAAATGTGAACCAAGGATTAGGCCTTGAGGCAGGATAAAACTATCGCATGGAAGGGATTATACAGTGGGTTATCAAGCGCATATGATGAGGAGGGGAGAGGTGAGGCATGCAGTGTTTGTTGTAGAGGGATGGCCCCTATGATGATGTTTGTTTTATCTCCAGCCATTAGCAGATCTTGGCTTATGCTAAGTTGCGTGGACTGGTTGTCATGGAGTGGAGCAAGGCTCATCCCTGGAAGGATAGACCGAAAAAGGGGAAATGTGTATAGAAGGGGACGGTGCCCCATCTACACCATTAGAGATGTTGGTCAAAGCTTCATATGGTGATAATGAAGATTGCATGCCCTCCTCTTGGAGGCGGGAATGGTCACACGACTTCTCAATGTGTGGTGAGAGGAGGACCTGAGGAGCTCAGCCTATCAAATCCAACTCTTTTCCTTACGCTTGACGATCATTGCTTGTGTGTGTTGATCTTATCTATACAGGGTCACAAAAGTCATTGTTTATTTATATACATATTTACAAATCCATGTCACTTCACGAGGATAAAAACCAATTGTAGAACTCCGGATTGTACCACAGTGTGGCACATGCATTCAATACTCGTGGTAGCCTTCTTAATAACATCAGGTATTTTGTAATGTCAAGTATCATGGTACCTTGTCCGAGTCTACTTACAACATGTAGCTCCTCCTCAGTGAGAACCTTATAAGCCAAAGAGTTTTCTTGGCTAGTTCCAACTAAGTCCATACCTCGAATGGCAGTCAGCACTCGAAAGGAAGTTGGTGCCACATAGGTTGGGTCTCTTTGAGACCACTATTTGGCCAATCGCTCCTCTGAACTATCATGATCTAGGCTCCTAGTTCGGCCATTGCAACACGGTTTTTAAACCAACGTTGTTCAAATTGACTTCGACCCTCTAATTTTCGCTTTAGTTGCTCTATCTCTAAGAGATTTGGTTGGCAGAGCACATCACTGAATGTTACAGTTAAGTGTGGTTCCTTGGCTTCCTCGTCAGAGGTGAGTCGCATGCGTTCATGCAGGAGCCTGTCATAGTGCTCGTCGATATGTTCTTGCTCTTCCCAAGATAGGGAAAATGGCAAGTATTCTCCAAGCTACTCCTTGGGGAATGTGCCCATGTCCACAAGGATGTAGACATGTGCAAACACCTTGAGCTTAGCATCCAACTCAGTTAAGGATTCTGCGACACTTCTATGTTCAACGAGGGCTTGCTTGGTTGCTATCTCATGCAAGGTTCTAGGAGCTTGCTTAGGCTTTAGCATAGCTGGGGGCTCAAGCCTAAATGAGCAAGATTGGTCAACACTAGGATTTCTTATGCTATCGGGGTTTCCATGTTTCTCCTAAGGCTTTGTTATTGCATCATGGTTCTCCTTGGATGTGACCGGTATAAATTTATCACCCTATTGTGGCAACATTGTATCCACTCTTGATTGGTCAATGCGAGTTCTATTGTCAGTGGATTGAGTGTTGAAAGCAACCATTGATGGTAACGACTGCTTTGATTTTTTAGAGCACACGGATGTGTTTGAGGTTTCACCACTATTAGGAGAGACATCAATGGGTTCATTGGTGGATGTACTCAATGCTTTATTCCTCAGCTCTCTAGCGATCTTGGTCTCAATGTTCTTGGGGTCCACAACCACCTGTAACTGTTGTTGTTTTCGTTGTTTTCTCCTCTTTTTCTTGGTCAATGAAGGTGCATCTCTCAATGACTCAGGAGCCTGGACTAGGTCAACCATTGATGTGCTTGGTTGGGCCTCAGTATTCTCTTTCTCTAGTGTGTCCTCATGGGACATAGTCGTGGCCTGCTGAATAGCCTCGCTAGGTTGTGAGGGTACAACTGCCTCTCTTTTTGGAGAGTCTAGCTCTTCAACCAATTCCCTTATGTTTAACTCCTCCAGCCTAGGCTTTAAGTAATTTGGAAGTGCTGGAGTTGTCAAGGATGCTGGTTGTGGCACCTCCTCCACAGGTGAATTGCTAAGGACACATTCCGCAAGGGGCATTCTCACGCCCAAGGGTTGTGACTACTGTGATCCCTAGTTGAAAGTAGTAGCAGCTATTTCAGTGGATTGGCTACTGTTAGTAGATTGTAGTGTCAAGTCCCTAGGTCGATTGGAAGTGGTCGTGTCTTTTGTTGCCCTTAGAGCATTCATTTGTGTAGATCGAGCATCAATTGAGCTAGCCACGGTGGATTGCACATGCATATCCTTAGGTTGAGAGCTAAGGGTGGTGTCATGTCCTGCCTCTTGGATATTTGGAAGCTCAGATGTAGGTAGAGATTGGGATTGAGTAGCTGCACTTTTGACGACTGTTGTGCTTCCTGTGTCTGTTTAGGGAAAGAGGGTGTAGGAGACTTGGGACTCCTAAGTGGCTTTGACACTGGCTGGGAGATTTGCTCGTGGCTGTTAGATGATTTTGCTATTTGCTTTGTTGAGCATTTAACCTTGCCATGAGCAATGTTGTGCCTATGATGCATGTTATCCTCTTGGGAAATCAAAAGCTTTTTGGGCACTAATGGCTTTTGCATATTCTCAAGGATTACATCTGATATCTGCTTGTCAAGCACGCTAGGCTGAGGATCTACCCTTTGAGTGGTCCCGTTTGGTTTCTTGATTTCGATCGTGAGGGGCTCGGTCACTCCATTGTTTTTGACTCAAGACTTGGGTTTTTGTTTAGATCTCCTCCTATGCTTCTTTGCTCTTGATACGATCTGGCCTTTAATCGACAGAGGAGGTTTAACAGGGGGTTTTGGTACCCAAATCCATCGGTTACCTGCATAATACCCTTGAGCACATAGCAACTCTTTGGATATCTATCGCGGTGTTGTGCTGACCCTCCATCGATGCCTTCATCTATAAGGCTTGGGCTTTTTTTTGGGTCTTCTACGGTATTTGTAAGTCCAAAGCCTATCCTTGTCATTGTCTCTTGACCTTCTTGTTTCAGGCATGGCCTCACTCACTGGTTCTCGTCGTTCGACCTGTGCTTTTATCAACTCTTCAAACAAGTCCTTACTCTTATTAGTAGGCTTGACTGTTATGTCAGCACCTTCCTTGCCTTTCCCTCGAGGTTCGATGAGGTCACCCTTGCTAAAGGTTGTGACTATCCTCACACCTGGTAGTGTCAGGTGTATCCTCCGTGGTACATAGTCGGCCTCACACTTGGTCGCCCTTTTGAAGGGTCTTCCTAGGAGGGTTTCCTTCCTGTAATTAGCACTATTTGGAGGAACATGAAATAGGATAGAAAAGCTTTCAGTTTCAATTGTCGCAAGGATTTTGCACTTCCCTATGAGTACTTGTGGGTGTCCCCCGTAAGGGCTAAGAGTTGCATTAGTTAGTGTGAGCTCTGGTTGGCCTAGTAGGGTCCATGCTTCATAGGTCAAGATATTGAAATCTGCTCCTTCATCGATCAGAGCATCGACAGTATGTTCTCTTTTCGCGGTGAGTTTGACCCTAAGATAAGCAGGTGGTACTATGTCTTCATCTTTAGGGTCTTGGCTTGTAAATTTAAGCCTTTTGACAAATGTCCTTGAGTCCCCAACTGCATGACCAGATGTGGAAACTCCACTGCTGTCTTGGATCGTTAGTGCAGTGCTATTCAAGGAGCATCTATCATCAAGACTGTCATATCTAGTCATTCTCACTATTGTAGCTTGATGTTTTTGCTTTCTGCTTTGACTAGATGCAGTCCAAATGCAACACGTATGTGTTTTTGTAGTGTGGCCCTTTTGCCTTTGTTGGCTAGATGGGCCCATTGAGGTTCTAGGGTCTCTGTTTGTCTCTGTTCGGGTACGAGCTTTTGGTTGCTCTTTTGCAAGTGAGAATCCATGCTCATGTAGAGCCATTACTACACTAGGGTCTATTTTGGAGGACCTATCACGGCACGCGTTTTCTCTCCAACCTACTTGGGGGAGGTGTGAAGGGGGCAGAGCCCCTTCTGCGGGGATCCGGGGGGGGGGGGGGGCCGACCCGCAAGGCCATTACGGTAAATGCCATACATGATTTGAAAGAGTGTTTATAGCCAAATTTTGAACTACTTGCTCTAAGTTTCAGCCTAATGATCGATCTATGATATGGTTTCGGCTCTATATGGTCTGTCAGTGAGTTCAGGGTCTACAGGTTAAATTTGAAAAAAAAATCTGAATTCAGCCCAACATGTCTGAATTTCAGGGGCCGAGTGTCTGATTCGGACCGTTCAAGGGTCGAGTGGAAAGAGCCGAATGTAATTGGTCCGAATGTCAAATTCGGCTAGTTCGAGTCTGGTTGTCCGCGGGCCGAGTTGGCCGAGGGCCAAGTCAGGTGGGCTGAGTCAAGTGGGCCGAGTCCAATGGACCGAGGCCAAATTTCAAAGTTGGTCCAAATGTCAAATTCGGACGGGCCGAGCGGTGGGTGTCTGAGTCAAGTGGTCCAAGTGGGCTGAGGGCCGGATGGCCGAGTGGTCCAAGGGCCGATTCTGGGACTTGGCCCAGAATCGCTGTCACTCGAACACGCCGAGTGCGGTGCTTTTTTCGTCGGCCTTCACAACATTCGTCGCGCCAAGCATTGGAGGCCTTCTGACTGGTCGAGCAGATCCAGATCCAACCTACTCATGTAGGGGAAGGTGTAGAATTACCTAGGCTAGGCAAATAACTCCCGATGGCCAGATCAAAGCGAATCTATGCGTTGAAGCTTTCTCCCTCTCTCCTGCTCTCTTTCTCTCTTGAAACCCTACAATGCACAATGTGACCTTTCTTGCCACTCCTGGCCCCTTATCACCCTGCCCAAGCATGTACTCACCTTAGTCTTGCCTCCCTTACTAGCATTTAACCCAAATTTTCATTTTTAGCCCTTCTTTTCCCTATTTCAGCTTGTTACACAGCAACAAAAAACCCTATTGTTTGCTCCTATCCTTCCTACATGCAAAAAAAAAAATCATAAGAAAAATACCTACACTACTCCATCATACTTTCCCAAGTCCAAAACAACAAAAACCTACTTGCTAAGGAGATCGAATACCTCTTCAAACTCCCTCGCTTCCTACCTATCTATCTCAAGCACCGGTTCGAGGAAAACCCTACTTCAATGCTCAATTCGAACCGTGCAAGCGCTCAAGGCTTGAATCCGTTGGTCCCGGCAACAGAACCAAAATGTGGGAGCTTTCACTCAACTGCAAAGACCTACGGACTGCTTATTGTTTCAAGCATTCCAAGCCGAGTACTAATGGCTACCTCTCACATAGCCGATGCGCCATCCATATCTACGGGTGTAGTGAGCTTACCTCCATGCCGATCAAGTTACCTCCTCTCCCACGCACTCTGGTAGCTCCATGATCAAGTGCAAGCTTCAAGCAAGCTCCATCCTCAAGCTCCACTCTCCAAGCTCCATAGCCACGAGCAAGACAAGAGAAGAGAAGAGAAGAGAAGAAGAGAGGGGAAGATGGAGAGCTTCTCCTCCCTGGTACCTTACCCTCACACACTCACTCCCTCACACTCTCACACTCCCTCTCTCAAGCACAAGCTCAAGCAAGTAAGCAAGCAAGCAAGCAAGCAAGAAGAAGAAGAAGAAGAAGAAGAAGAAGAAGAAGAAGAAGAAGAAGAAGAAGAAGAAGAAGAAGAAGAAGAAGAAGAAGAAAAAGAGGAGGAGACCCACTTTTGGCCACACACAAGAATGAGCCTCTCATTCACTTTTCAACTTTATATACAAAACCCTAAATCCCTTTTGGACGGTCATCCCCTTATCCCCTTTTTTACATGGCCGGCCGTGGCCTAGGCCCTTTCCCCATTGTCCTTCTATCTTCCTAGCTTCCTTTTCACTTCTCGTCTACATTTATAAATTGCACGGGTGAGAGCCCGGTACTCCTTAAATTAAATCATGATGCGCTTGCGCTCTTTTACAAAAGTATTGACTTGTGCTTTTCCTCGTGCGCCTTTTTTCCTTATTTAGGAATTTTCTATGCTTCTTGTGTTATGTGTTGCATCATTACATAGATGTAGGGTTTTATTTCTTGTCATTTTCGATGTATAAAGCAATAAAAATACACCAAAACATATAAAAAAGGGTGAGATGAGGCTATAACTTATGCCTCAACCTTGCTAATCATGCACGGACATTAACACAAATTTTTCCCATTTTTCGAAGCACAAAAACCTATTTCTCTCCATTTTTCTTTATTTTTTCTATTTATTTATAAAGAAAATAGAACATTTACTAGTTTTTTTGGTTTCTTTGATTATGAAAATTGATAATTACTCATTTCCCACATTTCATCACATATGCATCTTTTTTATCAAACCCGAAATGACAAAAACCGCATTTTCTTTGTAAAATACGTTTTTTTCGGGGTTTAGAAAATTATTTTCAGCATTA
Source organism: Lygodium microphyllum (assembly GCF_053477565.2). Taxonomy (NCBI): domain Eukaryota; kingdom Viridiplantae; phylum Streptophyta; class Polypodiopsida; order Schizaeales; family Lygodiaceae; genus Lygodium; species Lygodium microphyllum. The sequence continues at coordinate 5,323,178 of NW_028229514.1, read as the reverse complement.
TGGCATTATGTATTCTAATTTTTCTCACATAGACTCATCAAGAATACATCAAAAAACATTCCTACCAATTTTCATATGATATGAACATCATTTGACCAATAAAATATTAAAAAATAGTCATTTTCCTTCATGAAAGAGAGTTACCGGTTTTTTTCTTATTGTGGGTTTTTAAAAATCTGATTCGGGACAACAAAACAATCCAACATTGATGCTCAACCCTTCTCCAATCATCCATTTTAAGCCCCACTCGATTTGGAAGCAATCCGGTATCACGCCGGACGAGCATTCATCAATCGCGCTTCTTCCACATGAATTGCCTCTTAGGGGAGAGAGAGGGAGGAGAGAGAAAGACTAAAATAGGATCTTTCAATCCAGGCAGCCATTGGAGGAGCGAATGGCGGTGACGGAGAGTGCAAGAAGAGTGTAGATCACTGATGTAATTAGTTTGTAGGGTTGGCCTTTGTCCCCTTGTCAACTGCCTCCATTTTTTTTTCCATGTCAAATCCCCCTCCCCCCCCCCCTTCGGTTCAAATTTTTGGGGTCCCAAAGGGCCCCCCAAGGGTCACACCCTTTTAATTCTCATTGTTGGCTTTCTTTTCCGGCCTATCTCCCGCGTTTGTCGCCCCATTTGAGGTCTGTAAATTTCTGGCAGTCCATCTTAGGGTCCCGCACTGGTGGCATCTCCTGAAGTCTCATTCGACATCCAAAGAAATTATGGACATTACCCAGCCATCACTTGGTGGGTCTTTAAAGCACTTTTGGCACCCGTCGGGGCGGTTGCTTGCTGCTTAAAATCGACCCAATTGCCTATGCCGCCTTCGACAGAGTTTATTTTTCCCTTGAAATCTGGATTTTTTGGCAATTTTTGAGCACCTTCCAGAGGGAAAAATCCATCGCTCGCATTTTTCATATTTTGGTATTTTGCATATTTTTATAATCAATCTCCAATTCGATTTAATTAGGAAGAAAGCAAGCCAGTGGTTATGTACAATGAAGATGATTAGATTGGTGATCAAGAAGATCAATTTTGGATTCCAAAAGATGATGTTGTTCTCAATGATAAGCTTGTGGACTAAGGTTGTTGCAATGAAGATGTCATTGTGCATAGTTTTTTTGGTTCTCTTATTGATTGCCAAGGAAGATAATGCAGCTAGTAAGTTGGATTTCAATTAAGGAACTTTTCTGGAACTTGAAGAAGTGCCACTACTTGTGCAAAGTGCACCATCTTTGGATGTATTTGTTCAAGATACTGATGTTTCCAACATGAAAAATAATATTTCAGGCCATTGCATTGCTTGATCTAAAAACAAGTCAGTGTTCCGCTCCCAGAATTGAGGAATTGCAAGATTAGCACTGTAATCCCTTGGCAAGAAGAGCAAGATTGCAAGATTTGCACAACATTTACTTTGTAAGAGTTGGTTGAATATGAAGCATTGTAGAATGCAGTCAAAGAGCAAGATTGCAAGATTTGCACAACATTTACTTTGTAAGAGTTGGTTGAATATGAAGCATTGTAGAATGCATTTGCATGGTTTTTCTAAAGTTTCCCATGAGGTACACTCTATGCTTCAATCTCCAACTGGGATGATTCATTGGTTTTTTGTTGAGCCTGAAAAGGAGAGAAATGTAGCCAATGTTGTAGCAATTGAAGCTTTGTTTGTTATTAATCAGCTTCAAGAGGAGAAATCATTACTACAACAGGAGGTTTCTCAACTGAGGAATGTAATGGATTTCCAAGTTTCTCATGTTTTTGAAGTCATTAATGCTCTTGAGGAAGTTGTTCTACAGAAGGATAATGAAATTGTTGATTTGCATACATAGTTGGTATTTTCTCCTAATTCAAGTCAAGATGTTATTCTTGAGGATATCTATGCATTGAATAATTAGGTTGTTGATATTTTTATTCAAGTTGCTATTTCTGAAGTCTTTGAGGACTCTGATCAGTCTATCATTAAAGTTGCAGTATCTGAAAGTATACAACAACCTCAAAAATAGCAAATATGACAACCACATGATGATTACTGGTTCCAAGTACTTGAAAATCAACTGTTACAAGTTGTTGTGGATTATCTTACATATCTCTTTCAGGATGCAATGTCTTATTCAAGATCCAAATTGGGTGGCACATTGCCATACATTTATTATGATGAAAATGCTAGAGCATCATTGATATTTTTTCAAGTCAATGCAATTATTATTTGCATTTGGAGCAGTAATCTACTTATTCTGTTATGGTTCTATATCTTCATTCTCTATGATATGCTATGGATGTCATTGTATATGATGACTTCTTAGCCCTTGCATATTTCATTGAAATGGTTGTACTATATAACTATGGTTCATTACCTGTCAGCAGTTTTGCAGATACTTTCACTCTGGCTATAATGCAAGGCGACATTGTTCAAGTTGATTATGACGAGCCATAGAAGGATTCCTAGGTTCAGCCAGTAGTTGGAATCAATTTTATGCAAGTCACTGCTACATTGCTTCATGCAACAGTAGTGTGGAATTCTATGGATATTATGGTTTTTTTGTCAGTTTTATGAAATAAATAGTTATTAGACTTTGACAATATCTCATTATACTTATGTTGGTGATATTTTAGTGCTAACAATCGTATTTGTTTGTCTTTAATGGACAAAGCATATGTCATTCATATTACAGGAGACTACAATCTTGATGAAGGTGATTGTAACCTTGTTGTGAGAGACAGGGTTATTGCAGCAAAAAATAAGGTTACTACTGTAGGAAATAGGGTTACTACTCCAAGTAGCAATTTTACCATTGTTAGTAAACAATAACTCCCTGTAGCAACATTGTTACCCCATGCAACAGCACAATTACCCCATAGAGCAGGCAGTGCAGTTTTGCCTCATAGAGCAAGTAGTGCAGTTTTGCCTCATAGAGAAGTTTATGATTTTCTTACTCTTTCTCAATCTTATGCAGTTTTACAGCATTCCTTTGTGTCTGAGAATATGGAAGCATTGATACATGATAAAGACATGGTGCAAGAGAAGTTTGATGGTCTACAGACTGAGTACCATAGAATTGTGGATATGCTTGATGGATTGCAACATGCTAAGCAGCTTCATACTGCTGAAAATTGGCTTGCACATGTTGATGATGTGGTTAGGGCTGATATTAGTGATGTTTTGCATGATCTTAATCAGCAGGTTAAGATTAGGATCTTACAGCTAACAGGATTCATGATATGGCTATTTTACCTCTTGGATCACCTGAACAGTGTGACCAAGAGTAGTCTATTATGGACTGCCATGATGCTCATGAGCATTCTAGTTCATGAGTTACTTTGATGTACCACTATCAGATCTATTTCTTTGTTTGTCCATCATACTTATTTCATACTTGATATGTATGCCTCTATGCGATGCCTTTATGTTTTGTTTTGACTGTCTCTTGAGGGGATTATGCAACCATTTTAGAAGGCTATAAGTATCCTTTTGGAGAGGCTCTTCTTATGGTTTTTCTTTGTGGCTTACTTCATGGTGCAAGGCTATGGGTAAGGTATAATTTTTCTCATTATATATGTTAGGTTTTGGATAAGGCATTTAACACCATGATTCATGCAAGGGTCGGGTTGTGCCAAGTGTTAGCCATGGTCATGGTTTCACACTTTATGGATCATGTATTATACCCTTAGCATGGTTGGGCCTTAGCTATGTTAGTCTTGTGTGTGAGGTAGCCCCTATTTGTCTTATGAAGTTTAGTGCCTCATGAAGTGTAGTTTTGAGGTAGTTAGAAAATGTGACTTGAAGAGTCATTTCTGTATGTCATTTTCGTGGATCTAATCATTTGTGATGTCTATGCTTGATGTATGTTGGATTTATATGATTATAGAGAGGATCTGGCAATTGACACCATCATCTATTGTGTCTTTCTTTTATTTGCAGCATGTTCTGTGTGATTAACTTCTTATTGTCTGATTTGTAGTACTGAAGTTACTGTGTCCATATCTCTATGTGGTTAGTTTCTATGGGTTTTGGTTATGAGATTTGTAGCAAAGCAGTTTTTGGGTCTTGGTCGTCAAGTGAAAGCTCCCACAATGAACTCCATAAACCTCTTAAGATGTATTAAGAAAATCTACAGATGCAATGGCTAACTCTTCCACTACTACATGATCTTCTAAGACATATGTGGCTATCTCAATATTAGACTGCAACTTACATCCCAGCTATTTGACCTCTTGCTTACTATCTTGTTTTTGCTCTTGCCCAACCTCTTCCATAACATGCTTGGGAGGTGGCTAATTTGTAGCTTTAGGCTGATCTACACTTTTTCTTGTCACTCTCTTAGATATCCTTGCATTATCTTCATCTCTCTTTTATTTCTCTTCCACAAGTACATTCATGTTTTGCACTTTTGCTAAATATGCATCCATTGAATAATATGCATCTACCGGTGATTCCCAGCTAGATATGTCACAAATGTCTTGCCATGTATGATACATTTCACTATCAATAACTTTTCTCTTTTCAATTGTATGCAAAACATGTGTTCATATTGCAGCCTTTGGACCACCCAACCATCACCTAGCTAGGCATTCTATCCAACTATAGAATAAAAGTAGCAGCATGTACATCCACATAACCTTGTGCATGGATCTTGCCATCTCTCCAAAAGATGAGCTGTCGTGCCAAGGCCTCTTGATAAGCAACACAATCCTTCCTTTCATGCCACAAATTATCATTCCACATACACCTTTTTCCTAGTTTAGGGGCTTCTCCCCTTTCCTCTTGTCCTTTTTCATCCAAAATTTCAACCTTCAACTAAAGATCTTGCATGCCTTTAACCAGTTCATCCAATACATCTTCCCTAACAATGGAAACAACAGGTGCAACCATAGGGTTAGCCACATAAGTGGGTAGCTTATTGGATACATTTTGCCAATAACAATGGGCAAGCTAGATACATGTAATCCTTCCCTTCTTCTATGATTTTTCACCAATGAAATAAGAGTTTTCTTAATATGCCTCCACTTTGTTTTAAGCCTTATCTCTGTAGTCTGATCTTCTAACAAATCATCAAGCTTCTCTTGAAGTTCAAGATCTCATGTTTGTAGAAACAATTCAATTTTCTAACTTGCAAGAGCTTGTTGTTTTGCAAGATCTAACTACTCAAACTGACTTTCAAATTCTCTTAATAACAATGTAGCCACAAACCCTTATTGGGTTTTAGAACCCACTCTTGAAAATTCTTGCATGTAATCAAACTGGTGTCTTCAATGTAAAATTCTTCCTTGAGTGTCTTCTTGAAAGCTATCTAGTTAGCATTGTGCATGTACAATTCAGTAACTTGGGCTTTCAATTCACGTACAGTGACTCGTACAAAGTATTGGTTCCATGCAAGTTCACCCCAAAGAACTCCATCTTTTGAGCATAGGTATGCCAAATATACAAATACATTCTTACCATTAAACAACTTCAGCTCACACTCTACTACTTGCAAAGCATTCATCACAATAGTTTCTGTGCATCACCTATTATTGTTGTTGTACTTGCATAAGCATGTTCATATTCTACAGTAATTGCTGCAAAACATCACTAGAAATTGTGCTTAAAGGTTCTCCCATAATGTCTTTCCTTCCAATGACCTTTCACATTGGGTTCACCAATGTTAGACGGGAAAGGTCGTATCCATTGAAGATTAGAGAGAGAAGGAAGTAGAGAAGAAAAAGAATAGACAAGAGGTACACAAGATAAAGACAAAGCACAATGAATCAAATCACTATGTATTGACAAATTCTGAGAAGATAAACTAAATCCTTAGTGGGAACTACTTGGAAGCAATCTCCAAACATTAGATCTCCTGGAGCTACCTGGTAGACAAAAAACGCACACAAAAAACTAACTTCATCTCTACTTCTTAGACGACAAATCAAATGGTTCCATTGTCTCTGAAAGGGGGTAAAACCTCAAGACACCTCCCACACCTGGTCAGAATTCTTCGAGATCACTCCTTCTCCCTATTCTTCGGAGTGCTGTTTACTACCTCAAAATTGTGATCACACGACACACGAATTCGTAAGTCCTTTTCACATGAGATCTCCCAAAATTGGCTAAAAAGCCACTTACTTTTTTGCATATCACTCTATTCTAGAAATGTTCTATAGTTTTTAAGGATATTTACAAGAAATAATATCCAAGATATCAAAAATAGGCTAAACTTGTCCAAAGATCTTGTATTTTGGAACTATCCATACTCTAGACACTAATACTAATGACTAATATGTTACAAAATCATTGCTAAAGCCATAGGCTTATAGATCAAGTATTTGATGCCTAGAATTATTCACCAAGTTTAGCATGGATTCCTTCACTGGAGACACATGCATGATGCAATATTGAACTTGGTACTTGTAGAGGATTTGGCTTTGGATTTTGACAAGAAATTTGTCCTTATCAATAGGGATATGGATAAATTGTATGATCTTTCAAGTGGTACTTCATCACTGTCACAATAGAGTGTTCCTTCCAATCACAAAGGTCAATGAGATAGGGATGTCCCTTGGTGTCCCTTCTATTTGCAATTGTGTCAAACCCACTCCTATGCTTAATTGACTTGAAGGTACAAAGTAGAGTGTTGAAAGGGCCCTGAGTACCAAATAGATCTGTCTTTTGTGCTCAAAATTTTGTAGATGATAGCTCCAACATACTCAAAGCATAGCACAACATTGACATTTTGCTTAATATCTACAATGTTCTTTGTATAGTTTCAAGTTCATAGATTAGCATCAAGAATGTTGAGATGCTACATATCTCAATTGTTCAAGGAAAGGAAAAACTTAAGTGATGTGGCTTCAAGATGATAAAAGTTGGCAAAGATTCAAGTATTTGGGGTTGCCTATGGATATTTGTGCTATTGAGAAGCAAAATTTGATTGATGGAGAGCTAACTATAATGTTGAAGGTAACATATAGCTTAAGTGGCAAGATTGTGATCTATTACAAAATCATTGCACTAACAACAACCTTTGTCTTTGTAGTTAACCCATTCACCTAATTATGTTGGGATAGAACTAAAAAAGGGAGGGTAGAGCCATCCTTGAGAGCTATGCCATTAAGCATAACTAGCATGCAATCACTTTTGGGAGCAATTGTGTTATATGGAAAATGGGTTCTATAGAGTGGATCTCATGAAGGAGAAGGTAGATAGGTTAGCCTTCAAACTCACCTTTAGACTTGACCAAGAATGGCCATGGATAGTAATCATGATCTACTAAATGGAGCATGCAATGGCTGAAAAATGCAACCATGGCTTATTGGATGGAGCATGCAATGGTTGTATTTGAACTAGTAGGATGTAATGTGTGCTGACATGTAGCTCAAAATAAAACAATCCTCACCAGTAAACACCCTACTTAGAAGTTACAAGGGGACTTTGAAATCATTGAAATGGATAGATCACTAAGCAATGTATGGTGATTCCTTTCTCACACAATATATCTTACTCTATCCATGTGCCTACAAAAAAGGGATTGTACTAGCCTATGCACACTGGAAGAAGTCAAAAGATTTGGAAAAAAAAGGAGTTGTTAGGTGGAGGGATGTTTGGGACCTTGGCAGTAAGGGTTAGAGGAAAGAAATTATCGAAATAGCTAGGGAACACTATTTAAATAGAAGGGAGGTGGAGTGGATATAGAAGACACTAGAATCAACTAAGGGGAGTTGGCTAACTTCTTGAGTAGTCAAGTCTAACTCAATACTTAAGTCATTAGAGATAGGAAGGGATAAAAAAGTAATGTTGGAAAAGGGGAAAAAATACTTTGACATTAGGAAGGTTGATTTCTATGCCAAGATGAAGAGTGGAAAACTCAATTCCCAAAAGAGCATTGGAAAATTTGGAGATGCAAAGAAAATAGGGTATTGCATGCAACACCCTCAAATAGACTCAACACTTTGTTACAGATGCAAAAAAACTCCCCCACCAAGTGTAGGGTGGAAAATTTCGTGAAGATTGGATCCCTATGTTTGATATGCTCTAAAGCTAAAGTTTCAATAGTACATATCTTTTGGCATTCCCCAACCATCTAGCTAGTATGGAAGAAACTAAAGGGGTGGATACAAGAGCAGCATGTTTCAATGAAAATCTTAAGATGAAGATCGCCCTATTTGGGGATAGGGGGAATATGGATTATGAAATTTTGAAAGTATGAAATTTGATTAGATAAGTGACATTGAAAGCCTTATACGCTAATAGAAATAGAGCACTCATGGCCAAAGAGGGAATAGCTACCTTATTTAAAGAAATCCTAGCATTGCTAGAGGTAAAGTAATGCATTAATTACAAGAAGTTAAATGCTACAACTAAGAGATATCACTACCTACTACCATACATTGATCATATGATCAAATGATTAGCAAGGAAGGAAGCTTACACCCTCCTAGATGGATTTTTAGGATATAATAAAATACAAATCCACTCAAATGATGGGCTAAAATCTACCTTTGCTATGAAATTAGGGGGTATTTCCTTATAGTATCATGCCTTTTGGGCTAACTAATGCCCAACAACCTTCTAGAGGCTCATGTGCACTTTTAGGGACATGCTACAGAAGTGACTCGAGGTGTTCATCAATGAACTGTGTGTCCACTCCAACTGGATCGAGCACCTCCACAAGCTTCACCTGGCCTTTGAAACATATAGGTAGTATAACCTTTTCTTGAGGTCCTTTTGCATATGGCCTCGAAGCATTGCACAAATGTATTTGTATATACTATTAACAAAAATATCATTAAAGTATTCATAATATGAGAGAGAGAGAGAGAGAGAGAGAGAGTGTGTGTGTGTGTGTGTGTGTGCGTGTGTGTGTGTAAGTGAGTGTGTTTAAGTAATATTTTCCTTCAACTTAACACTTGAAAAATTAATAAATCCCCAATTCAGTAACGCTAATTCAAAAATAAAGAATAAAGAAATCAATGCATCTAAAATGTTATGAGAAAATTAAATGTGTAAAGTATATAATTAAGTTGAATATGGAATTCATAATGCACAGTTAGCAATCTCGGTAATAAAATGAATCATTTAGAATTTGAAAATAAAAATAAAAATTTCATTTAAATGGAAATAAAGTAACTACATCAAACACATCAAGTTCTATGTAAACTAAAAATAAAAAATAAATATAAAAAATATTTCAAAATTACAATCTCACAAATATCCTTTTAGGTATGATTTAGATAAAAAATAAATTGTCATATAAGTATCCAAAAACTGTTGTTTTCTATCCATGGTAGTCCCTAGGAGTAGTCTTTATAGGCATGAATGGGTGAAGGGTCTACCAATGACCTGTATCCGTACAAAAGATGAAGGTAAGAACCATACCATCTAATGTGTATTACATGTGTTGTCACAATAATTGAGTGTCATCTTAATCCCACCTATAAAGGCACTAACACAAACCAAACCCTAAGGACTATGTCATTAGTAATAGATTACCATAAAAGAAACAATATTAAATGGCATTCATAGAAGCATTGATGATTAGTAGACAATAGCTCTTATATATGGTCATCTTTATTGCATACTAATTACTCGGGGAAGTTACTATATGTATATCCTCTACATCACGTGCGTTCAAGGCCTATTTATAAATATCCTTATCTATGAATTCTTTCTAAATAAAACATAACCATTTTCTATTCAATCTATAAATAACTCCTTTATATTATACCCTTTTCTATGTTTAAAAAGTATAAAAATAAGATTTTAAAAATACCTTATTTTGAACCCACGTGATGCACACATATATTCATGAGTAACTTACCCGAGACTAATTGTTAATGCATACTAATTGTTAATGCTTCTAGCTAAAGACTAAGCCAATCATAGAGATAATCTAGCTAAAGACTAAGCCAATCTGTATGCAATAAAGAGCAAAGAAATATTACCCGTCACTAAACGGAAAATTATAGTGAAAGATATCTGCTCATTAGGAACTAGAGACTCCTTAGAGATCCTAAGACAAATAGGATGCCTTCTTAGCAGACATAATAGGTAATAAACTATTAAAGTAAATTCCATAGGTTATAGGGTTATGAGTAAGGGTATACTTCCTAGCAATCCAAGTGGGATTTTGTGTGAGATAGAGGTTAAGAAATGTGTATGTGTGTGTGAGTGATCAAGAACTTGATATTAGAGAGACTCAAGATTTGAAAACTATGTCACTCTCATCAATGCTCACTATAACCAAGCCTAGTGTACATACATAGATAAGTAGTTATAACACATACAATCAAAGGGTTATTTTTTTTTAAAAAAACACACATTGAATGGTGTAAATAAACCATGTTCTACACTTATTAAGAGCTTATGCTACAAATGCTTGAAAAAAGAACTTAAATATACAAACCTGGTATATATTACCATTGATAGCACAAACACCATTGAGATTCTCTAAATCTAGTAATAAACTAATGTCATTCAAATCGCTTAGCAACAAATTTTTTTTTCCTAATGCCCTTCTAGGGCTTAGAGCTTAGAAGATCATAATTATCTATATGAGCCAATATTAACCATAAGGACTATGTAGGAGCTGATGAGAGAGAGAGAGAGAGAGAGAGAGAGAGAGAGAGAGAGAGAGAGAGAGAGAGAGAGAGAGAGAGAGAGAGAGAGACTATGGTGTGTGTGTGTGTGTGTGTGTGCGCGCGCGTGAGCATGCGGGTGCGTGTGCGTGTGTTTTCTTTTCATGCTACTAACTAGAAAACATTTTTCCATGTCATCCCTTTGAGGTAAAGCACCCATCAATACCTAGTATTATTCATGCATGTGAGATGCTCTACCATAGTATACACTATCAATGTAGACTATCTAGGGGGTGATGATAGAAAAACACACATGACTTTTCATAGCATAATATCATGTGTGTAAGGATTGTACAATGGCAATATATGAGTGCGTTAAGGAAGCATGCCAATTTTAGACATTAGCTAACCCTATCACAATAGTAAAATCAGAGTAACGCCTGGTTAATGCTAGAGTAAGTAGTACTATTTACTTGCTATGTGGCATTCTGACACATGAATACCACTAGTATCTAACTCCTAAACGAGTGCTCTAGTGGATAATAATTTAGGATATATGTATGTCAAGATCAATATACTATCATAGAAATCAAAATCAAATGCGAATCTATTGTGACTTGCATGAAAAATACATTAGATTAGTTTCTTCAATGTTATTGATCTTAATACTGGATGTGGTAATACTACAACTCTATCTCTTATGTCATAAAGTATCTTAACTTCTCCATATTGAACCCAATGTAGAAGGTATGGAAGCCCTATGAGAAGCTTGGGAGGATGCAGATACAACTAGCTGCTATGCACATTTGATTTTAAAAGATATTTCAGCACTTCTACTACCTATCATACAACACTAATGCAATGCGTAAATGCTAGTATCACATCATAAAGAAGAGACTAGCATTACCCTATAAAGATAAGGCTAGTATTACCAAAAAGTTGGACATTGCCACCTTCTAAACTATGGTAATACAAAAAACCATCACCTTAATATGTAAATTAGCACATGCTCTTCTAACCTAGTAAGCTATTCTAAACAACTCCATTCCATCATCAACGTTCGTTGATCCACCTTCCAACATCAATATGTTTGGATTCATCAATTGTATAAAAGAATCTTATTTTGGGACAAGTCAATGCAACTTAAAAGATGACTATGCATATCCTAAAATCATATTGAGCATCAACCATTGATGAAGCAATAGATTCATTTTTGGCATTACAGAATGATGCAAATAGCATTGGATTACCGATCTATGCACCAGTGGTATCAGAGCGAAGTTGAGATCGAGAGCTTCCAATCACTACCATCTTGTGCGAAGGTAGAGCTCCTGGAACGATCGAGCTCCACAATCAGTCTCATCGCGAACGGTCGATACGGGTGGATTCCTGGTAGTCAAGAACCTCTGTCTACAGCCTCTGATCGTGAAGGACCGGCCTAAGGAGGCTGAGGACCACTCCTACATCCCTCTCTCCAAGTTGCTTTGTACAGAGAATACAGTAATCTCCATATCTTTCAAAAAAATATTAAAAGCTTAAATTTAAAAGTTAGAAAGCTTAGTGTTAAGCTTCAAGAAGCTTAAAACAACAAATCGTCAACAAGCGGCATCAGGAGAGGATCGCTGTAATTTTCGCCGGCTGAAAATGCCCCCCCTAAAATGCAACGTGGTAACCAGATTAAGCTTCAAGCTTAATCCTATAAGTCATAAGTCACACAAAGCTTCAAAGTTCATCAAGTTCCATAAGTTTTGCAACTCCACAAGTCAATCAAGTCATCAGAAGTCAGAACTGACGTATGCCAAAAACTCCCATAAGGACTGTTCCTACGCAGAAGCACTGAACTACAAAGTTGTTCCCTGGAAGACTTTGTTCGCATACGCAGACTTGTTGAACCAGTTTTAGCACATGCAGAAGGTCATATGTAGATTTTACGAGGATTTCAAATCTTGCAACCGCAAAAGTTGAAGATCGTGAAAGTCAAATAAAAATCTATAAGCCTTGTACACCCAACTTTGAGCTACGCTCATCCTGCTAATTGGATTTTGAGAGTGTGAGGTCTTTTGAATTTTTACAAGATGACGGAACAAAATATGGATGATTTAATGGCTAAAGGCGATCTTCCTGAACCTACGGTGGAACAAAAATTGGATTTAATTATGATGCAGTTGGACGAAGAACGAAGAGCCCAGCAAGCCTTGCAAGTTCAATTGGCCAATTTACTAAGATCGACTACCGACAAAGATGGACCACAGTCCGAAGATCTTATCCGACGAACCATCGATGCGACTCTCGAAGCTCAATCCATCCGCAAGGAAACAAAGATAAGTAAAAGAAATTTCAAATTATGTACTTTCAATGGCACTCGAGATGGAAAGACTGTTCTTGCATTCATCACTCAATTTGATAATTACTTTCATGAAGAGACATACGCTGAAAAAGATAAAATCAAGTGTGTCACTAATCATTTAGTGGATAGAGCATCTCTTTGGTGGACCGTGGTTCGTAAGAGCATAGATTGTCCCACTACTTGGGAGAGTTTCAAGAAGAAGTTTATGCAGAATTTCCTTCCTCCACAATTCCATGAAAAAGCCATAAAGCAATGGGACCTTCTTCAGCAAAGAGATCGTGAGCCTATTTCCCAGTACATCGAACGCTTTTGGCATGCCTTACTCCAACTACGCATGCTTGAAGACGTACCTGAAGCAACTCACAAGCGCAAGTAAATGTCTGGATTACTTGGGCATTACTACGCTGAAGTCAATATGTTCAAGTCTGCAACTCTTGAAGATGCAATTTCTTTAGCTCATGACACTGAAGACAAGATTCGAGGAAGAGACAAGCGTCCACAACAATTTCAAGCAAATGGTAACTATGGTTCAAAGCAATTCAATTCAAATTTTAGAAGATTCAATCAAAGTCGATTTCCTTCATCATCTTTCTGTAATTCTTGGACAAAACCACCTGCTTTGCCATCAAATACCAATCAAAACCCTAAGCCATCCTCACAGCCAAATCCTAATATTCCTAGACTTCCTGCCATTGCAAACAATGTATCTAAAGCCAAACCTATAGTGTGTTACAAATGCCATCAACCTGGACATCTAGCAGCCAATTGCCAATCGAAGAAGCCACCTGTCCATATCAACTATCTTGGAACAATGGAAGATGAAGAACATGAGGAAATGCCTGATTTTACGGAAGATGAGGATGACATTACTACTCCTTCGGATACTTTACCAGGTATGCCAACTCCACATTCTTTGTTGACAATGAAATGTTTAGTGCATGGAAAAGAAAAGATTATTTTGCATGATGATGGTAGTACACATGATTTTATTTCTACAAAGTTAGTGAAAGAATTGAAATTACAAACTGTTCCTACGCATTATCGCATTAAAGTAGCATTCTTAGGCACAAGGTATAATGGAACACAAGAGGTGCATGATTTAGAAATTCAAATTGGTGAATATACTGAAAGAATGAATTTTCTAGTTGTACCATTACAGTCCAGTGATATTATCCTAGGTATGCCTTGGCATCATCAGCATAATCCTGACATAGATTATTCCACGCATTCAATTAAAATTCATTTTCAAGGAAAACACATTACATTGTATGGTATGCATGCATCCAATAATTTTCCACTGCTTACTCATACTCAAGCTAAATGTGCATTACGCAAAAGTAATAAATCTTATCTAATTTGGGTGAATGAACTTCAAGCTAAAGAAAAACATATGCACCCTGGCATAAAGACTTCCTTGCACAATTTAAAGATTGTTTTGCTGAAGATCTACCACCTGGACTACCTCTTCATGTCCTGAAGACCACAAAATAGATTTAATTCCTAGTACACAACCACCTTGTAAAGCACCATATAGGCATAACCAGATAGAGCAGAAAGAAATTCAAAATCAAGTTGAGGAATTATTAAACAGAGGATTAATTAGACCTAGTAGTTCTTCATTTGGTGCACCTATTTTGTTGGTAAAGAAGAAGAATAATACTTATTGTATGTGCATTGATTATTGTGCCCTAAATAAGATTACTGTAAAGAATAGATATCCAATTCCTAGGGTAGATGATCTTATGGATAAACTACAAGGTTCTGCCATATTTAGTAAAATAGACCTTAAATTTGGTTATCATCAGGTGAGATTAGATAAATCTGATATATTTAAGACTGCATTTAAAACACAATTTGGTCATTATGAATTTTTAGTGATGCATTTTGGATTGACTAATGCACCTGCTACATTTAGTAGAATGATGAACTGCATATTTTAGAAATATCAGCATTGTGTTATAGTATTCTTTGATGATATCTTGGTATTCAGTAAAAATGAGAAACAACATTATGAATATATGTCCTTGGTTTTCACGTTGTTGAAAGATAATCAATTGTATGCTAATCCGGAAAAGAGTGAGTTCTTTCAAACAGAAATTGAATATCTAGGTCATATTGTGTCATCAGAAGGTATTAAGGTTGACCCTAAGAAGATACAAGCAATATTGAACTGGCCTATACCCAAAAATGTGCATGAGTTACGTTCTTTTCTAGGTCTTGCTAGTTTTTATAGGAAGTTTGTGCAAAATTTTTCATTACTTGCTTTGCCTTTGACTAAACTTTTAAAGAAAGATATTGTTTATCATTGGTCTGATAATCAACAAAAATCTTTTGATTTATTGAAACATGCATTAACCCATGCTCCTATATTACAACTACCTGATTTTAATAGACCATTCTTTTTGGTAGTTACTGATGCTAGCGGATTTGGAATAGGAGCCGTACTTATGCAAGATAATCATCCCATAGCCTATTCTAGTTGTAAACAAAAACCATCCAAACTTAAATATTCCACTTATGATAAAGAATTGTTAGCTGTTGTACAAGCTTTAAGACAATGGAAACATTACTTAATGGGTTCCGAGTTTATGATTAAGACTGACCAACAAAGTATTAGACATCTACTTAGTTAACCTCAAATATCTGAATGACATATCAAATGGGCAGCTTTTATTCAGAGCTTTCATCCCCTTATCCAATATCAACCAGGTAAAGAAAATGTAGTGGCCGATGCATTAAGTAGAAGATCGACCATTCATAATATCTCTGTTATATCATTTGATTCTCTAACCCCTATGAAAGATACTTATCATCAGGACATTACTTTTCATGCTAATTGGAATAAATTAGTTGGAAATAACTGGATTCTTATTGATTCACTGTCTTATAATGATGGATTCATGTTTTATGAAAAGAGATTATGTGTTACAGTTCCATTTAGATCTTTTTTTTTGAATGAGATTCATTGTCCTCCATATCAAGGTCATAGAGGTATCATATCTACTTTACGTACATTGACTGAAGATTTTTATTGGCCACATATGGACACTGATGTATCTAACTTTGTTTCTGAATGTTTGGTTTGCCAAAGAGTTAAGAGACATCATGGTAAATAGTATGGGTTACTTATGCCTTTATCTATTCCATCAAGACAATGGGAACAGATTTCTATGGATTTTATTACTGGTTTACCTAATACTAAAGCTAACCATGATATGATTTGGGCTATTGTAGACAGGTTTAGTAAACAAGCATATTTTATTCCATGTAAGAAAACTTTAACAACATCTCAGGTAGCACAATTATTTTTGAAAACTGTTTTCACTAATCATGGATTACCAAAAGTTATTATTTCTGACCGTGATTCTAGATTTTGTAATAACTTTTGGATTACTTTGTTTGCTAACCTAGGAACAAATATTGATTTCTCATCTGCATTTCATCCTGAAACTAATGGACAAACAAAAGCCACTAACAGTACTATTTTAGATCTTTTACGTGCTTACACTATTTCTAAACCATAGACATGGGACACACATTTGCATTTACTGCAGTTTGCATATAACAATACACCACACACAACTACAAAGAAAGCACCGTTTGAAGTGATTTATGGTTACAGATTGTCTACACCTGTTGCATCTTTATCAAATAGAATTCATAGTGCTGATGATATTGCTAACATGCACGCTACTATTTTTGATGAGGTTAAAGACATGATTGCCAAAGCCCAGCAATCATATACAAAACAAGCCAATAAGAAAAGACAGGCCATGAATTTCAAAGTTGATGACTATGTTTGGTTGAGAATAGAAAGATGTAGATTACAAAGTGTAGATAAACACCCAGTTGTAAAATTAGCACCTAGATTCTATGGACCATTTAAGATCATTCACAAAATCAATGACAATGCATTCAAGTTAGAACTACCACCTCATTGGAAAATTCACAACACCTTTCACATTAGTTTATTACGACCCTTTAGAGGCCAATTACATGTACACCATGTTTATGAAAACCCACCTTTGCTAGATGAAGAGACTGAAATACTTGAACCTGAAGCTATCATAGATACTGACTTTATGACCAGTAGAACTGGTCGTAGATATTCTAGATATTTGGTCAAGTTTAAAAACCATCCTGTTGAAGAGGCCTAATGGATGCACGCTAGAGACTTAAATGCTTTCCCCACTCTGTTAGCTCCACATTGAGCTAATAGCAATTGAGGACAATTGCTATCCCACCCCGGGGGTATGATGCCAGGAGGCACATTTCATGGTGGATTCCGTGCCACGGTGGATTCCGTGAGGTTTTACGGTGGATTCCGTAAACTTTGTTGACTGGGACTCATACACAAAGTGGATTCTTTGTGCGAGAAGTTGATGGGGACACTTATCCTTTTCGGGCGTTTCATTAATTTAGTGTGTACATGGGTGATTCCATAGCGGGTGATTCCGCAAAATACATATTAAATTAATAAACGTTTATGAGTTTGGAGTGTGCACTCGTGATAAATTAAGGTTAGGATTGATTTCTAACCAGTTGATTTATTTATGTAGCTGAAGACTACTAGGTATTCACTTTTGTTGGTTTAATTGTATTATTTTACTAACGATTGTGAATGCTTTAGTTGATATGTAGAGATAGCAACAGTGGCGGAGGAAAGCATTGGAGGATAGCGTGTATTCGAGTTATCATTTATATTTTGATGGGCGTATACCTTAGGCATGGCGCCTATATTTTGTCGCGCCTATTTATTAAGGCGTTGGATATTTATTTATTATTTTGTATGCGCATGGGCGCACGATTATGATATTTGTATTTGGACATTGTATTGGGTATGCCTGACTCTTGGGGCGCCTGCCCATTAGCTTTATTTCTATTTTGTGCTAAAGCAAACTCAAAAGCCAAAAGCGTGCTATTTTGTAATTTGGGCTATTATTTTAGCTTGAAGATGATTAATACATAAAATATATGCTTTGTGGAGCACTCACACAAGGCATAGGGGAGATTGCACCCAATTGGTCTCTTGTTCATGTTGTGCATGCTTTCTACCTTGAGTTTTGTGCAAAAAGTAGAGTTATTTTGTTCTTGGGGACCTTCCGACGCTCACTACGTGAGCATACAGCATCCAATTTGTGCACCAATTGTGTACATATGTCTTCATGATCAAGCTTCTCATAGAAAAGAATATGAAAAGGAAAGGTAAA
Organism: Lygodium microphyllum; assembly: GCF_053477565.2. Classification (NCBI taxonomy): domain Eukaryota; kingdom Viridiplantae; phylum Streptophyta; class Polypodiopsida; order Schizaeales; family Lygodiaceae; genus Lygodium; species Lygodium microphyllum. Next base: position 5,305,081 of record NW_028229514.1, on the reverse strand, counting down.
CTACAAAGTTTTGAAAATGTGAGGGAGAGTTGTGGATGTATATTACTAGTATAATGTGAAGTTTAATAGTATGGAATGGATACTTTTATAAGGGTTTGATGAAAGAGAATGTAAAAAATTATATACACTTCTTATAAAATATTCTCATCCTTCAAAAGGAAAAGAAGCTTACTTTAGAGAGAGATTCATGGAGAAAAAAGCTTTGAAGAATAATTGAGAAGAGTTTAAAATCTCTACCATTGTAGATATGGCCTTTATTACTAATCCTTTAGTGCATAAATATATATTATTACATTTTCTTCTTTTTTGTGGCCCAAATATTTTTTCATGCATGCACCATTTATGAAGTTTCAAATAACTCTAGGTAGAATAGAGAAAAATGAGAGATATCATAGTTAATTTAATAACAAGCCAAGAAAAGTGAGATGCATGAAAAGAGAAAAATATATGTGAGAAGAAAAGGGAATCGAATGTATGCACCATATGAAAAAGTTATTGAAGTATTTTATTAAAATACTCAAAGCATGTGTGTCCAAGCTTTGTCCCATGTCCTCCTTTCATTTTCAAATATCTTAGCTCTAATTGACTAATAATTTAAACTTTTTGTAGAACATGTCATCATATCCCCTTATCCTCATGTTGACTTCTTTGTATACTTTGCACATTTTCCTTAAGTGTGAGGAGATTCTCATGCTTGACTCCAAGGTTTTTTTAATAGCATGTGGCCCATCTCCAAATCTATCTAAGCCCAATGCTAGAATTATTGTAGATAGATATTTTCAAGGAGAATTACTTCTAGAAAGAAAATTCCTTAGGGAAAAGTGGATCACTCTTATTTGGTAGAAATGTGTAAGCCTTTACAAACATTGGTTCCTATATAAGACTTAAACTACATACTCTAAAGCTATCTACATCTTACATGATTTTAAAAGAAGGCTGACATGGAAAGAACAAAATATTGTGAAATGTACATATCATATTTAGCCCTTCCCTCAAGTTAGAGGTATTCATGTCTCTAGCTTGACCTTCATGGTTTTGTCATTATTGGTAGGCTCATAGAATCCTCTTCATGTAAAGACATGTCATGAGGGAAGACCCTACAATGATATGGTTTCAAACTCTAGCCATTCACTTAGGTTTTAAGCATCTTGCTTGAGATATCCCCTAATTGAGGACCACCATTAGAGTACTTCTCTACCATAATCAAAGGTCTTTTCCATTTGGCTTCAAACTTGCCATCCTTCGTGTTTTCAAATGCGTTATCATACCTAAGCACAAGACATCCTTTCATAATCTCCTTATTTGAGAACTTGTCTAGAACTTCTTTCTCCTTTTCCTTGCTTGGATATCATAATGTTATATTGTCTTTTCCTTGTCTAGTTGCAATCTTTCAAGGTCTACAATGCCAACTAGATTTATCTCAATGAGTAAAAGTACCCTCATGGCATAGATAAAATAAAATGAAGTTAACCCCTAGGATATCTTGAATAAGATGTAATAGGTCCATAAGGCTACATTTAAATGCTTATCCTAAGTCTTAGCCTTATCATAAACTTGTTTAGTGATGATTTTACATATTATTCCATTAACTTTCTCTGTTAGTCCATTGCATTGGAGATAATTAGGGGTAGAATGCCTATGTTTGATGCACAACCTTCCAATGAGGTCCTTTATAAGGTCTCCATGAAATCTTGGTCTCCTATTTGAAATAATCTCTAATAGAGTTCCAAAAATGCAACAAATGGATTCAAAAACAAAATTTTCAACCTCTTGGGCATTAATGATTCTACTTTTGTGGCAATAGCTTTCTGACCATCTAGTTATGTAGTCCACTTTGACTATGATGTATTCATAAGCGGTCTCTACCATATTCATAAGCGGAATGAAGAGTGAAGAGTCTCTTCAAGAGAAACCTAGTGAGTGGGAGGTGTCTACCATATTCATAAGCAGAATTAAGAGTAAATAGCTCTACAAAGCCTTGGTAGGCAACTCAAACCTGCAAAGGGACATGCTGGTTAGGCTCTTTGAGGAAGCCATATGTGTAGATGACCTGCTCAAGGATAGGAGCTCTAGAGCTAGAGCCGAGATAGTGTAGCCTCTAGAACCTGAAAGAGAGCTGCCACTGCTATAGCAAGAGATCCATCAAGGATAACCAAGAGAAAGGGAAGAATGTTGACACTAGCCACAAGAATTAGTAGACCTAAAGCTAGAGCTAGCCAAGCTCCAGGAAATGATTAGAAGACCTGCACGACCTCATTTGCAATCTGTCTATTGTGGAGAGAACCATATCTTGACCGAGTGCAAAGATCCTAGATCTAGACCTTGTGCCGAGACTGTTGTAGGTTTGGTCAGATGCTATGCATTGCTGATTACCAAGGTGATTACCATATCTGCAACTTTACAACCACCTGTACTACTTGGGAAATAGATTGTCACAATTCAGAAGGGAAGCTTCATTAGTTGTCCCAGTACCTAATGATGCCAAGTCGGTTGTCTCCAGAATGGACATCAATCCTACATGCATATCTAGACCATATGGACCCTTCGTGACCATCCATCGAGAGCGATGCTCCAATACATTATGTAGAGGAGCTAAATGAGGACGAGACATACGTAAACCCTTACATCTCATACGAACATGAGGGAAATCCCATCTTAATGGATCTTAGACCAGTATCGGTGATGGCATTAGGTCAAGGAAGGGTTAGAGACTGAGGAGGGTAGAGCAAGGACCCAATCTCATGTTAGACTTGTGGCCACCTAGGGCACATCTCATCTCGTTGCCTTGAATGGGAGTAAGGTAACTGGGAAAAGGCCAATTTGAGATGCCTTGAGTGTGAAATCACTCACTTATATGATGAACTTCCAAGGCCAAAACCATTTGCTACTCAACCATCATACATTTTGGTGCCCTTGGACTATTTGGAGTCAAAACAATGGATGGTGAGGCCACTCCCATCATGTTGAATGTCATGACTAGGGCATAAATGAAGTAGCCCAGCATTTCATTACCAAGACCCAGAAACCTAGATGAAACCTTCATAGGAAAGAAGACCGGCTGAAGGAAGAAAAAGAGGGTTGATACCAAAATGACACTAAAAACAGACAACGCGACTGCACTAACACAACATGACTGCACTATCAAGAGGGAAGCAAGTGGCAAATACAAAGGTTGAGGCTTCAGTGCCTAAGATTGTAGAGAAGGGGAGTGGCCAAGGTTGTGAAATACCATAACCCAAAGCGCTAATTGAAAATAGTCGATGAGGTTAAGGAGTGGGTGAGAGAAGCCCAAGAGCATCTAAAGGATGCTGAGACCATCCTAAAAGATAAGATTAACGAGTTTTCCAATTTGAGCACACCCATCTAACCGACACGCATGAAATCATAAGATGCATCCACACCTTGCATAGAATCACGAAGACAAGGCTTGAATGCCAATGGTAGGCAAGCTATTCAAGAATAGTGGCAAATGAGTGTAGGACAAAATGAGACACAAGCAGCCAAGGCCTACTTACAACGTTGTTATCGGCTCCTATGTTGTTTCCAATGGGGGATCTTCTTAGGCAAAGTCCTTCATTATAGAAAGAATTTAAGCAATGGCTAAAGGGATCCAAGGAGCCAGAAGTAGCTAACTTGCACAAGAATGATACAGCCACGCAGATACCCACTCTTACATTGATGCCTAAGTCCTTGCATTTGAATGCTTTCTAGGAAGGCACATAGATGCATCTGGTCCTACTAGTGGTAGCACTAGGAGATGTCACGAGAAAGGGGATTGTAGACACTCTAGTTGGAAGACCACTCTAGTTGACCTAGATGGATACTTGGAAGACCACTCTAGTTGACCTAGATGCCATCTTTGCTATGTCAAAAGGAGAGTCACCAGTCAAAAAATCCTATGGGCCATTAACAAAGTATATTCCTTGCCCCGAGGAAGACTTGCCTCAAGGACAAGTGGGATTGGATGCATGTCCTAGCCACCATTGATCTACCATTCTCAGATGAAGAGGAGGATTATAAATAGGTTGCTAGGGTAGCCAATGAGTCCCAAATAGTCACATTATCTCAGCTATTGCTATTGAAGAGTAGGGTTTCACCATTAGTAGTAATACCACTTTGCATGATGGCTAGGAGCTCTAGTAATCGATCAACCCCAGTGCACCTGTCACATGAGCCTCCAATGCTAAACTTGCCTATAAATGTAAGAGTAGCCACCATCACTCAGATTGAGGAAGAGGATGAGGAAGAAGTGGCATCTACATACCTACATATATCGATCATTGGTCACATGACATGTGCTATTGATACACTCATTGATGAGGGAGCTGACTTCAACATCCTTACTTACCAGCATTGGACTCTCATTGGTTAGCCCCCAACTCGAGCCCCAAAATGTGAAGCTCAACCCGTTTGGGGGATAGTCCTACCCTCTACTAGCAAAAAGCAAAGTGGTGGTCTCTATCGAGAGTGAAAGCCTACCCATGATTTTCTAGTGCTACCTAATACCAAAATTGCAGGTAAGAAATTGCTGCTAGGACGCGCTTTCAAGAAGTAAGAACATTGCAACATCAACTACAACTTGCAGTGCATTCACCTCCTCATTAGCACTCTCAGGATAGTAACAACTTTTAACAAGGGGAGTGTGGCTCCACCCAAGCCCACAATGCCACCGATAGGAGTATTTAGTAGGAAGTCTAAGGAGAGGGGTCCTGACTTGACCCGCCCTGCCAAGACCAAGCCGAGGGAAACACAACCAAGACCACTAAACAACACCTAAAATGGGTACCTAAATGCCAGTCACCACCATCCAATAGCCGACCCGCAAGGACCTCCAACTCCCGAACATCACATCCGAACATCACATCCTAAGCATAGGAGATGCAGTTAGCACTCTAGAACCTAACGAACAATCAAGCCACGATGGGAACCTACCACCCTATTACATGCATAGGGCTATTATGAAGGCAACAATTGTATTTGGGTTCCTAATACCAAGATTAGCACATGCATCCCTCAACCATCTTCTAATAGCCTATCTCCAAAGATCGACAAGCCACCTAAACCAACAAAACCACTTGAGTCACAACCCAAACCCGTCCAACTTTAACAGGTCTATCGACCAAAACCACAACTAGCTATCCCTCAACTGACCCAACCTATTCCTTCTAGTGTCCCAATGACTTCACACCTAGCAAGTAGCAGAACATCTAAGCCCTAAACCAAGCCCCTCTCACACAAGTAGCTAACACACACCCTACGGATCAGTCCAAGCGGCATACACCACTTTTTGTTGAACTATCTAGCCCACTAGTCAAACCCCAACCTTATGTAGGCCTTAAACCCTCTTATGAGTGGAAATCTATTCTTACATTAGCCTCTAATTTAGTTGTGAACACGAGGGATAATTTAGTCACATGCATTAAATGCTTGGATGTTAGCTAAAATCTACGAACAGTTGTAGCTAGGCCTCCTATAGATGAGTCTTTAGCAAGTGATATATGCACGATGCCATGTACTTGGGAAGAATCCGAGTTCATGTTCACTAAAATCCCCATGAATGGTAACCAAGGAATTGATTGCCACCGAGATTTCTCACAAACAGGCTCATAGTAGATAGGTTAATCACCTCCTATAGCAAGAGCAAAGTCTCTACCACAAACCAAGGGCTAGAAGAACTTAAAAGAATCACTCCTCTTTTATATGAAAATGGTACACTTTCCTTCTTCAATGGGAACAAGAGGGCTGCCCAATTATGACCAATGCCAAGTAGAGATGTTCCATCAAAACCTCCAAGTATGATCGGCCAACTTATGTGGCTCCTACCTCCTTCACAGTATTGGCCATCACTTGCAATCCAAGCTTCACAGATCATAGTATGACCCACCCCTATTTAGATGAGTCATTACCAAGGAAGAGCTACACATTTCTAGCATCAACTCCGATGACTTCCTCTCACAGATGTCCTGACCTACATTATGCACATAGATATTAGACCTCAAGACATGGATTGTCATACTCATTTTATAATATAACCGACATTTCTATGCCTCGCTAATGCAATTATAAACCATCGCAAACTTGTGCTTAATGCCCTTAATCCTTTGTTCTCCAATCCTAGGAAGGATTCATATCCTTCTCGAGTGGGAGGGGGTAAGGTGGAAAGTAAAATATGTCTCAAATCTCAACCAATGTTCAAAGGAATAAAATCTAACTTATGATTGAGAAAAAGTATCATAATTTCTTTTGGGTTGCATGGGTTGCTTAAAGCCAAATTCTTTATTCTATACTTAAGCATCTCACCTCTCCATAACTTATGGTCATTGTTTGCTTATTCTTTTGCAAGATTTATCTCAAGAAAACTAATGGTAAGTTGTGGTATTGTGGCAAGAATCTACAATTGTGGGCCAAGACAAAGGCAAGCTTTCATAGGCAAAGTATGGCCTAACGGTGGAGATTAGGGCCTTCAACTGATTCAAGTTTAGAAACATCATGAACTACAATGACTTGGTCTTGGAAGAATTGGTCCTAAAGCGCCTCATCAACTAGTGCAACCTCGGAAAGTACATGGAGAAAGTCAGGCATGCTATAGACTACAACATGTGTGTGGAGTTCCTACAAACCTTTGAAGCCAATAGTAATCGTGGCATCGTAATAGTACAATGAGGAGAAAATTTCCATAGGGCTAAGCCTGGAAGTGGTGGAAAAAGTATTGGGCCTGGTCAACAAGGTTGACAAGGGACCCAAGAGGGGCATCTATGGTATGCTAGGGATGGATAAAGCCCTAGTCCACACCAATGATAGCATCAGCCTAGTCGACATCCCAGATCCTGAATTCAAGTTGCAGAGGCAAAGGTGATCCACACCGTGTTCTCTAGCCAAATGTACAATTCCCTAATGAGCAGAATTGGAGTGCCCTACTAGAGAGCCTTGTAACAAAGTCCCTAGATGAGATGAACTAGAATGGGTACGTGTGAAAAACAATCAAAGCTTTGGCAAAGGCACTAGCTACAGAAACAAGACTAGCGGGGGCAGGGAGTCTCCAGCTTCCATAGCAAGGACAGAAAGGAAGAAGTCATCATCATCAATGGCATCCATCATAGGGCTTGGTGGGGTGTTGAACGCCATAATCCAAGGGGCTGTGGGGGAGGTAGAAGGTGAAGACAAAGTGGGGGAAGACACCTAAAAGGTCGTCACCCCAGGAGCAAGATCAATCAAGTGAGAGGATGGTGAGCGAGGGCAAAGAACCAGAGGTACCATTTGGCCAAGGAGGGCCTAGGATGCCAAAGAAGACAACATGTCTGAAGTAGTGGCAAGAGACTGTTAAAGACCACATATCTAGAACATGGTAGCTATGGAGGTTGGAAAATAAAGTCTATGTTCATGTTGTCATAGAGCAACAGAGACGGGCTATTACACAAGTGAATTAGGTTGACTTGGACTCATAAATAAAATCTTGTGCAATGAATTGACATAGACAAGATACTAAGTGAAAGTACAAAGCATCATAAAAATTGTCTTGAAAGATGAACCAAGTACATGCTTTTCTAGCTTTTCAGTTTCTCCACTCTCCTCACTGTGCATATGGGATTCAGGACACCTCTTCCTGGAGCATACATCATTTGTTATTTCTCAACACCCCCCCTCAAATGATGGGTCTCTACCCTAGCTATCTTTTTTCCCCCCTGCATGTATACATGGATCAGGAGACTGGCTCTTTGGTAGCATAGTCAAGTTAAGGCTTGAAACTTTACATCTTAGTAGGGTTTTTACATCCACTATGGGAAACAAATTCCTTAGAACAATTTGTCACAGAGTTGTTGATGGTAACGGAAGCATCTGCTTCTTCTTCTTCATTCATGAATTGGTTTTGGTGGTGGTCATTCTGCATCTGCTGTGCTCTTTTCTTGTGAAAACATTCACTGACTATATGGCCAGTCTTACCACAATAATGACATGTCATCCGACTTTTGTTGTTAGTGTTGAATCCTTGACCTCTTTCCTTGGGTCTAGTAGCTCCTTTGGTGTATAAGAGATTTTCCCTTGAGCTCGTCTCTTTTATGTCTTTGCTTTTAAATTTTCTTTCTCCATCAAGCAATGAGTGCTCAATGTCTTTGAGTGAGAGACTGGGAACATTACTTAGTGTTGAAACAAGGTTCTCATACGATTCATGATTAACAGTGGCAAGTAGCACTCTTATTGCCTCATCCTCATCAATGATCTTTTTAAGGGTTGCTAGCTGAGTTTTAAGGCTCCTGAACTTATTGATGTGTGCAGTCATAGATGAACTATCTTTATATCCAACTTATTAAACTGCATAAGTAATTTTACCTTTGATTTCTTTTCTTGTGATATACCAAAGATTTCGTCAAGTTCTTCCCATGCCTTATTTGTATCCCTAATGCCAGTGACGTAATGTAGTACATCATTTGATAGACCCCATGCAATAATACCTAGAGCTTTGTTGTTCATCTTCTTTCATGCCTTTGGTTTAGGCTGGTCTTCTGCAGCATCTTCTTTCTTATCATATGCATCTTCCTCTTCATCTTCAAACAAGTTCCACAAATCTTTTCGCATAAGGTGGAACATGGTCTTCTCCTTCCAAGCATGAAATCCTTCCCCATTAAACTTTACTATTTGCTCAAGCTTTGCCATTTCTCACCATCAGCAATCAGCTTCTTATAACCAACAAAGAAGTTGTATCTCAATGTGTCAATAGACATAGGATGATTAGTGTTTAACAACATTGTATGATTATTAAGGGGATACAATCTTGGAGTTCAATGTTGGGCATTGATGCTTAATCTTCTTCTTGAAGCTTTTTCTTGTTGACTTAGAGAGGAAATATTGTTGGAATGTGATTAGGTTTGATTGACAGAGGCTTTAGTGTGAGGAGAAACAGAGAAAAAATCAAGTTTCCAAGCTTTAGTTATGGTTTCTAGTTAGGGTTCCAGGACAAGGGCATGGTTTTTCAATTTGTGTGGATTGTATACACCATCATTTCCAGAGGTTTTTTGATGAGAAGAGAGCTTAAGTATTGAGCTTCAATTGCCCTATGATGGCCGCCTAGATTGCACCTCATGCTACACACACAATCAAGCTCCATAGATACCAATTTCACACTTTGATGTACCAGGCAGGAGCGCACGAAGTTGAAGGATGTTTCTCTAGAAGGGGTCTTGGGAATATCTAGCATGTATGTGGAGATCGAGATCCTCCAAGTAAGGTAGGTATTGTTGTCCACAGATACATATATGGTAGTAACTTTGAAGATAGGAAATGCTAAGGCTATAGCTGCCCAATGTTAGTGATTGAGGTGCAAGAGAGGAGCTCTAGAAGCAAAAAAACACTTCTCCAGAAGGAAGTACAAAGGAATTTGGCCTACGGAGATAGATATAGAAGCTTCAAGCTGACAGGGTACTATTGGCTATGGCTGCCATGGAATTATTGAAGGTAGAAATAAGAATGAAGTTGGAGATGAGATCCAACACAACCTAGCTAAGAGGAGATGGAGATGAGCTAAGCCATGCCCGACTGGGCTTTGATACCATGTTAAAGACCATGGATCTAGAGCATGGCAGCTATGGAGGTTGGAAAATGAAGACGTGAAAGCACAAATCATCATAATAATTGTGTTGAAAGATGAACCAAGTACATGCTTTAATAGCTTTTTAGTTTCTCCTCTCTCCTCACTGTGCATATGGGATTCATGACACATCTTCCTGGAGCATACATCATTTGTTATTTCTCAACAGAGACTACAGAAAGAATGACAAGGGAAGAGAAGTCTGAATTATAGAGGGTGCAAGAGAAGTTGAGGAGTCTTGAAGAAGAAAGAAGGAGGAAAGCAGAAGCAGAGTCAAAAAATAAATACTCAAGAAGGAAGAGGAGGATTTATCTCCAGCCATCTGCATGTCAGTGGAACAACCCTCGACGGAGGAGGAGCTAGCCGCCATGAGTCCACCAAGGGGATGAAGGCCCAAGCACCAGCACCAAAGTGCCAAAGATCGAACCACCGCTGAGACGATGGTAGAAGGCAAGAGCAAGGGCTTGTTGTATCTACTTCCACTCTAGTTCCTTGCACAACTACCTAAGGTGTCACTAGCACAGTGGGTGCAAGCAACCTTATGTCCGGGGTACAATACCTTGTGAAAAAGGTGCGAGAAATAGCCCCAGATTTGGGGGGGAAAGCTTTGATGACTAGGACGAAGAGACCCGAAACTATAGATGTTGGAATCGAGGCAAGTCCCCAAGAGGAAGAGGATAGAGGCGTCTACAAGGACCATACCAATAGCACCGCCGTTGTCCATGGGCTATGATGAATATGTCAAAGAGCTTATCACACAACTAGCTAGGGCAAAGTTAGAGAATAAAATGATGGTATAGCTGAGTTGGAAGTCAAGAGAGACATTATGGAAACCTTCTAGTCGGAAAGGACTCACCAGGTGGTAGGATACCAAAGAGAAATCTACGAGCTAAAGAAGGAAGAACTCAAGGTTAGAAAGAAAGAGGAAGATAATTGGCAAGGAAGGCTAGAAGAGGAACAATAGGAACTGATAGGGTTGCAGAGGGAGTACAAGCTCATCCTTGTGCAACATGAAGAGTTGAGAGAGTAGCTGAAGAGGATAGAGAAGGCAACAAAGGAACTTGAGGCAGCACACCCAAAAAAAGCCCAGATAGAGAAACAGCTTCGAAGAAACATGGAAAAAATGGAGTATAGGTTGCTCATGGGGCAAAGTCAGAGAATAAAATGACAGTATAGCTGAATTGGAAGCCAAGAGAGACATTATGGCAACCTTCTAGTTGGAAAGAACTCACCAGGTGGTAGGATACCAAATAGAAATCTACGATTTGAAGAAGGAAGAACTCAAGGTTAGAAAGAAAGAGGAAGATAATTGGCAAGGAAGGCTAGAAGAGGAACGATAGGAACTAATAGGGTTGCAGAGGGAGTACAAGCTCATCCTTGTGCAACATGAAGAGTTGAGAGAGTAGCTGAAGAGGATAGAGAAGGCAACAGAGGAACTTGAGGCAACACACCCAAAAAAAGCCCAGAGAGAGAAATAGCTCCAAAGAAACATGGAAAAAATGGAGTATAGGTTGCTCATGGAGCTGGAAGAGTAGGGAAGACTAGAGAGGGAAATCAAGCACATGAGGAGGGAAAAAGAAGAAGAAACCCAGAGGTGGAGAGAGCTAGAATCGAGGATGGCAGCCTTAGCATGAAGGTAGAATGAAAATCTAGAGGAAATGAAGCAAAGAGCAAAAGAATGGCTCATCAAAAGCAAGGGAAGAGTGAGGGAACAAGTAGGCTGTCTAGCCCATGTTGAAGAGAGTAGGGTGTTGGTAGAGAGCAAGGAACAGAGGCCCTAAAGATAAGCATGGAAGCCTTGCAACTTGCCTTCCTCAGCACACCATCTTAGATTTCATCCATCCAGAAGAGGAGGAGGCCATTGAAACCCTATAGAAGAAATCGAAAATTACCCGCAGAGCCATGAGGCACGGTCTAAAAGAGAACGAAACCTAAGCCTACGAGAGCAAAGGGAGTATGTGCTAAGGGCAAGACTAATAGTCCAAGAGATGGAATGGCTAGGGTAAATGGAGGAGTAGGGACCACAAGAGCTAGTGAGAGAAGAAGAGCAACAAGTATCGCTACAAGAGGTGGGACAAGATTTTGAAGCGAGGCAACAATGAGATGAGGAACGTCCCCCAACCACCCTCTCCAAGACCAAAAGCTCAGTGGGACGTGCCATCCAAGGATGCAACAGCTGAAAGAAAAAAGGAGGTTAGGAAAAAAGAAGGAAGAAGATGTTGGAGCAAGCATGATGAAGGCTAAGGGCATGATCCCTAGCAATCATGAAAGCTCCCATCCTGCAAAAAGAAGAATGCTTTCTAGTCAATTGGAACCTAGAATTTGTAGTGTAGGAGAATGGGAGAAGAAGTCTAAGCCCTTCGAATTCACCTTCCGATACCCACCCACTTTAAGCCAAGTATTATCCCCTAAAGTGTTAGAGGAAGTGATCAGCATGGGCAGAAGGCTTGGGGATCAGTAGAGCACAGAAAGAGAGACAAATCTAACACTCTGGGGAATAGAGACACATGAGTACTGGGAAGACAAGGTCATGGAGGTGCCTAGGACCATCAAAGGGTACGAATCAACCAAAGTGGAGGCAAATAATTTGGGATGGGAATGTAGATGCATGGATGTCATTTTGCAGGACCCTACCCTACAAAAGAAACGACCCAATATACGTACCATATCCAAGAAGGGTAGGGGTGGACTTTAACCTCGACATCCATGGTCATTAACGATTTCCCTAAAATCTACAATGTAAATGCTACCAAGTTAGAAGAAGCCCTTGTGTTCTTTGAAAAAAACCTAAGATCCTCCATCTCCCACTTCCTTAGCAAATTCTCTTCTTACCTCGACCTTGATTTTATCAAAACCTGTAACTACCTTAGGCTACTTAGGGTTTTTCTTAAGCAATCACCTACCTCTCATGAATTCCACCTACCACCCCTATTTTTTGATTTGAATGCCAACATAGATAGCTATGTTATGGCTAGGCTCATGATGAGAGCCATCCTCTTCCCATCCTTTTGCATGGCCTTACTAGAGGGCATGAATGACAACCAATTCATTAGGTGTAGTCATCCATTTTTATCAACATCCCCTTTGAATGTACGCATGAATCCAAAGGACTATATGCAAGATAGGAACTTTCTTAGTAAATTACTTAATCCCCTAGCCTCCTCCTCTCACAACCATAAATCTGAGGACTAGTTCCTCGTGCGCACATTTCAAAAAAAAAAGAGAAAATTCAAAAAAAAAGGAAAAAGAGAAAAAAATGAAAAAATAAAGAAAAGAGCAAGGAAAGAAAAGAAGATCAAATACAAAGTAGAAAAACACACCTCACTTGATGAGTGCCACAATCACTGCACCTAGGGGCCCTCAAGTTAGGCACGTGTCTCGTGTCCTTGGTCAGCCAACTCCATCCGTCCAGCTCCATTCCTAACCCCCTAGCCTTTTTTTCCCCACTTCATGCTTAGGGCACATCAAGGGCAGGACAAACCTAGGGGGTCACACTTGAGACCTATCTCCCTAAGTTACACTCACCGCACTTTTGCCATACACAAGCTGGGTCCTCAAGTGCTTTGGTGATCTTGCCATGCTTTTTTGAATCTCTCATGTGGAAGTTTAACAACAAAATGACTTCAATTGATACCATAAATTTGAAGCTCTATCAAAAACGACCTTGTTTTGGGGAAGACAACCTCATTTCCTATATGTAGTATGGAAGGTTTTCTGGGTGCAGAATTTTTGCAAAGACTTGAAGTAGTAACAATTGAGATTTGTGAAAAGTGACTTTGTTTTATGGACGAAAAACAAATTCATTGTATGGAGTTCAAGGGTTTTCTATTTGTATATGTTGCCATTGATTCTCTGTGTCTCTGTGTTCAAATACCATTAAAAATGGCAAAGGTTGAGGATGGAAATTGGAATTTGCTATATGGAGCATAATCCATGTATGGAGCACAATTTCTACATGAAGTGAATTTTTTGCATGAAGCAGAGTTCCTACATAAAGCAGTAATTTGTGCATGAAGCATAATTCCTGCATGGAGGAGAATTCCTGCATGAAGCAGTTTCCTGCATGAGATTGAGTTCCTCTATGAAGTAAAATGTCTTAGATACATGAAATTTTTGTCAAGTGATGAAGCAAGCCAGACTGCCTGAAGCACTGATAATTGCTTGAAGCAGTGACAACTATCTAAAGCAATGGGTAAATCAAAGGAGAAGAAAAAAGTGGTGCAAAGTTTTCTTTGAGTATGGACATACTTCAAAGCATTGTTCTTATGTTCATGAGTCTTCTAAAGTAGGAAAATCCTGCAATTATTTTTGCATGTTGATTTATGCAATGAGTTTGATGGTATTCGCAAGAGGTTTTCATTAGTATAGCAAAGAAGGCTTCAAGTTCAAAGATGGATAAAGCATGGGAGAAGTTGGATTCTTTCGAGGATATTCTTCATGATGCTTATGAATGGCATGATGATCATGAAGGCAAGAAACTCAGGCCTTGTTCAAGTGTTAAGCATATTGGGAGATTGCTTAGAGTAGTTGAAAAGCTCAAGGAAAGATATGAAGATGTTTTGGATCCTAATTTAGACTCTGATTCAAGTTCAAGTGATGATGATGATGACTGGTGCTCTTTACCCATGGTCTTGCCAAAGATTGAGGCAAAGGGAGCAAGAGAGGACAAGAGCCAAAGAATCCAAGAATCCTCGAGTGCCTCAAACCCCACAAAGCAACTTGCAAACGTGAGATGGATCATCACACACTTTGCATCAATAATCTCAAGGTATTTTCCATATTTTGGTATTTTTCATAGTGTTATAATCAATCTCCAATCAGCTTTAATCAAGAAGAAAGCAAGCCAGCAGTTATGTAGAATGAAGATGATCAGATTTGTGATCAAGAAGATCAATTCTATATTCCAAAAGATGATGTTGTTATGGATGATAAGTTTGAGGACTATGATTGTTGCAATGAAGATGCCATTGTGCATAATTTTATTGGTTCTCTTATTGATTCTAAGGAAGATAATGTAACTAGTAAGTTGGATTTCAATGAAAGAACTTTTCCAAAACTTGAAGAAGTGCCACTACTTGTAGTGCAAAATGCACCATCTTTGGATGTATTTGTTCAGGATATCGATGTTTCCAACATGTAAGATAATATTTCAGGTCATTGCATTTCTCGATCTAAAGAGCAAGTCAGTGTTCCGCTCCTCCCAGAATTGAGGAATTGCAAGATTAGCACTGTAATCCCTTTGCAATAAGAGCAAGATTGCAAGATTTGCTCTACATTTCCTTTGCAAGAATTGGTTGATATATGAAGCATTGCATAATGCACTCACTTTAAATGACTAGCAAGGAAGGAAGCGTACAGCTTCCTAGATGGATTTTTAGGATATAATCAGATACAAATCCACTCAAATGATGGGCTAAAGGCTACCTTTGCTACAAAATCAAGGGGTATACGCTTATATTATCATGGCTTTTGGGTTGACTAATGCACCAACAACCTTCGAGAGGCTCATGTGCACTTTCAAGGACATGTTACAGAAGTGACTCGAGGTGTTCATCAATGAACTATGTGTCCACTCTAACTGGATTGAGCACCTCTACAAGCTTCACCTAGCCTTAGAAATATATAGGTAGTACAACCTTTCCTTGAGGTCCTTTTGCATATGCCCTCGAAGCATTGCACAGATGTAGTTGTATATACTATTGACAAAAATATCATTAAAGTATTCGTAATGAGAGAGAGAGAGAGAGAGAGAGAGTGTGTGTGTGTGTGTGTGTAAGTGATTGTGTTTAAGTAACATTTTCCTTCAACAAAACACTTGAATCATATAGATTATTGAAAAATTAATAATTCACCAATTAAATAACATTAATTCAAAAATAAAGAATAAATTAATTAATTCATCTAAAATGTTATGATAAAATTAAATGTGAAAATTATATAATTAATTTGAATATAGAATTCATAATGCATAGCTAGCAATTTGGGTAATAAAATGAATCATTTAGAATTTGAAAATAAAAATAAAAATTTACCTTAAATGGAAATAAAGTAACTACATCAAACACATCAAGTGCTATGTAAATTACAAATTAAAAATAAATATAAAAACTATCTCAAAATTACAATCTCACAAAGATCCTCGTCCACTTCCATCACCACCAGCTAACTATCAGAGATTATTGTTGCAGAATCCTAACGCCCTACACCAAATTGATTGAAAGATTATCTAGTTACATTAGTTATCCTTTCTAGTAAATATTGATTATGATTCTCCATAATATGAGGATTCACAAAAATTGTAGGTAGTGGTGGTGGTCAGGTTGGGTAGGTATGGGTTGTGATTGCAAGTATTTCACCCTTAACATTTGGGCTTAGAATCTCAATTTGGAATATTTAGCTCTTGCTACTTTCATTGCCTCTTCAGATATAGTAGGAATTTTTTTTCTTGCTTTCTCTTGGAGAATAATTGGTTTCATGATTAGCATAATCTTTGTGAGAATGTTGGCATAGTTATGAGAGTTCTCCAAAAATCTTTACGAGCATCACCTACTCCATATTGGTGAAGAAATGCATTGTTAAGGGCCTTCCATGTAGCTTTAGCTTCATCACCTCGGCCATGCTACCAAACTCTTGCCTCTTCTTTAAAAACCAATGATAGACCACAAAGCTCTATGGCCTCATCATCCCTTGTTAAGATAAGGAAAGCCTTTTCTAGGATATCCATGAGAGATCACCAGTATTCTCCCTTGGGTGACCAAATAAACTTAGGAATGGCATTATTACAAGATTATTATTGTTTAAAGTAGAAGATGATGAAGAAGTTACATAAAGCTTATATTTTTACAAAGTGGTTTGTTGCAATATAAAGATCATGACATCAAATGAGATTTGGTAGTTGATGATGGGAAGGATAAATGGCTCCACTAAAGCATTAATCTTTGCTAGTTTTTGTGGCCCAAATATGAGAGCTATATGTTTTTGAAAATGGATTTTTCTACTAAAGATGATGTGAATTGATTGAAAATGAGAAGGCACAAATGGCATTTTCTCTCGAAGTTGTAAATTCCGTGTACTATCATCTTGCATCTTTAATTCAAAAACTTAGAAACTATAAACTGTCATCTCTCAAAGAGAAACTGGTTGTTTCTTATAGAATGTCCTCAGTGGGGATATGAATTAATGAGGGAGAAAATGCACACTTATGACCTCTACACAAATGGGATCAATCTCCTCATTAAGAGGTGTGAAATGGAAACTATCTAGCCAAATTAGAAGTAGACTAGGGCATTTTTTCCACACATGAGAAGAGAGATAATGATGGTGATAATGTAAGAAGAGAAAGAGAGGAGAAGGTGTATTATAATATATGAAGAAAATAAATGAAAATGTTAATATTTAGGGTTACAACTAATGCATCACAAATCCCAAAATTGTAGCGGGGACATACATATTCCACTCTATCACTATCTTCATATCTCTATTCTCTTCCTCTCCTTCACCATCTTCCTATATCTCTCCATTCCATTGTCCTCCTTCCCCACTTCATCATTCACACCCTCTCTCTCTCCCTCACTCCCCTATCCATCTTCCAACTCCACCACTCTCCTTACTCCCACTTCATCACTCACACCCTCTCTCTCTTCCTCACTCCCTTATCCATCTTCCAACTCCACCACTCTCCTTACTCCCACTTCATCACTCACACCCTCTCTCTCTCCCTCACTCCCCTATCCATCTTCCAACTCCACCACTCTCCTTACTCCCACTTCATCACTCACACCCTCTCTCTCTCCCTCACTCCCCTATCCATCTTCCAACTCCACCACTCTCCTTACTCCCGCTTCATCACTCACACCCTCTCTCTCTCCCTCACTCCCCTATCCATCTTCCAACTCCACCACTCTCCTTACTCCCACTTCATCATACCCTCCCCTCTTCTATCCTTACTTTCATCCTCTCACATTCTCCATCCCTCCATTATCCCCATCCTTCCCATTCCACTACTCTTAAATCTCTTTGTATACCTTTTTTGGGTTTGAGATGCATTATTTATAACCCTAAATATTAGCATACTCATTTATTTGCTTCACATTGCACTACACCTTCTCCTCTCTTTCTCTTCTTACATAATCACCATCATTATCTCTCTGCTCATGTGTGTTTTGAGGATTCAACTATGAAGGGAGGGTGGTATATGATACATTTGATTGTAATCCAATTTTAATTTGGTTAGGTGGTATGACTTTCACGCCCCTTAATGGTATATTGATCTCATTTTTGTAGAGGCAACAAGTGCACATTTTATCCCTCACTATGTAGACCAACACTTCAAACACAAGCCAACCAACATATGTAAACATATTTATAGACTATAAGTCCATAAGGTATTTGCACACAATATGAAATACTACAAAGTTCTATAATAACTTCAAGCTTATACTTAGATAATTTGATTGCATTTCTAATCTAAATCCATGTTTCCTCATTTGAGATACTCCAAAATAAAAGAAGTTGAACAAGGCTGGAAGATAGTACTTAGATGCAATAGAAAACACTCATTGCAGGGAGGAATGATAGGTGAATTAGGATACACCAAAAAATGGGCTATATAAACATAATCTTCAGACACTAAATCACGATAGATGGTTATCATGCTACCTAGAGTGTCACTAAGCATTATCATATGCTACTATTTCTTCAATCACTATAAATCTCTAGAGAATCGTGTTCAAGTAGGTGCCACTACTTGATGGTTGTGTTGTCAAGAAGCCCACCTTGCAATTTGAGCCACCATAGTACCATAGTTATTTCTTGAGGCTACAAAGAGATCTTACAGATTTTTTAGGATTTAATTATTAAGGGAGAGCAAAGGATTCAACTATGAAGGGAGGGTGGTAGATGATACGTTTGATTGCGGCAATATTCCTACCCTTAAGTGAGAGACTCCTCAATATGTATAATTATGTTCATCAATACCATAAACATGCATCATCACAAAAAGAAAATCAAGGCCATTTGTTAAAAATAAAGGATGTTCTTAAGGTTTAAAAAACATCATAATGGTCCTTTTTTTTCCAATAGTTGTAATATAAATTCTCTAATGGCAATCCTTAGGTTAGTATATTACATAAAAATTATAGTCATGGAATTCAAGGTATCAACATCTATAGAAATATGAGTCTATGGATGCATATATGAAGTGTGGTGCTATAGTAGAAGACATAAGCAAGCATATTAGAAGGTGATATGCGAATATAAGAGTAATTCTCATGTGGCTTATACATTAATTTTTAGGCTTATGAGAGTGCTTGCATAAATGAGTCTCCATCATCGATGCATTCTCAATATACACTTTTATAGTCAAGTTGATTATATACAATGGTTGTTGCAAGGCTAGTCACTTCAAGTTACCATGCATGTCCCATGTGTTGATCAAGGTTGGATTCTTTAAGGTTAAGGACCATGAAGAAGATAGTTTATTAGGGGCATGCTATGTTCTTGTCAAAGGGCCATGATTTGAGAGAAGGATTTCTTAGGTGACGTCTTATAAAAATGAATGCATGAAGTTCGTATAAGTGGAATATGGTCCATGAAGAGCCACTTCCAAGTGGAATATGATGGTTCTCCATTTTTTATGAGTTCTCATACATATATTAATCATCATCTAGATCCCATATATATTTTTAAGAATGTTGGTTGCTTTTTGTGGGACCACATCACAAGAAAGAGAGACACTCTAGGGGAAAGGATGGACTTGAAAGAGATAGGTAAGATGGAGGTATATTGGTCACAAACAAGCTTAGATGATCATGTACAACTACCTTGTGATCGTTGGGTTTTTTCCATCAATAAGAAGGTGAAGAAAATCATTGTCTATTCACACACTAATAGGTGAGATATGCATTTATCAAGGATGAACAATGAACATGACTCAAATCCCATGCTTTGCATAAGGTATGCTAGGTTTGTATTGGTGAAGATAGCCATTGACTTAATTAAGTGCTTCTGGTGTTTTCTATTATGCATGGACTTGTGATAGATAATGCATTTGAGTTATGACAATTCATACTATTAGTCATGATTATAGGTTGCCTCACTCCAAAGATCTATTTGGCAACTTGGTGCAATGGGTCTTATAGATGGAGATAATGAAATCCTCAATAATCGGTAAGGCAGTAATAAGTAGTAAAGAGGATTTTTCTTTTTAAGAACTACTTATTCACAAGCATTCTAATGGTATAGACCCACCTCATAGTACATATTGTGGACAGAGATGAGTGAATACCCAGTGTTTTTTTTTTTGGAGTAGTTTATGAAGATATTAAAGAGCTTTATGCAACATTGGGCTTGTCCAAAGGATAGTCAAAGGCCTTGGTACACATTTATGAGTGTTTCATGATGGTGTATACAAACAAAAAAAAACTATGTGGAATCTCAAGGGTGACAGTCATTAAGTGGGAGAGTGGTAGTTGCAAATGGGATAGAGAAGAGGATGTATGGAAGCAAAAAATAGAAGGTAAATCATTTATGTATGTACACCATGCATCCATAGACAAGTGGCTTCATAGGTACAAGGCTACTAGAATTGAACAACATGCAGCATAGCTAGAGTTTTGACATAGGACACGTGAGTGACCTATTCAATGTCATGAGGGCCTAGAGAAAGTGCTGTAGTTCAAGTCTAGGACGTGGTTGCATGAAGCACTAACAAAAGCATCACATGAAGGTGAGGTAGTCATCAGAGGACATGATTTGGAGGTTCTGCAAGGGATATAGTCCAAAAGTAAACATGTTCTTTCATATTTATTGTATCCATTAAGTGTAAGTGACAACTAATCCTAATCTTCAATCCATAGTACAAAGTTTATAGTGTGGCATGGTTGTGTGGGTGACATTTTCAAGTAGAGATATCAATAAAATGCACTTGATGAATTATGATGTGATTATGAAGTTTGACCACATGACAATACCAATGACCCACAAATCTGAACATTGTAGTGGAGGATATGGAGTACCTTGGTACCTTGTAAAGTGTGATTTCAATAGATTATTGTAGCTTTTCCATGATCACATTTGATGTGTAGTGGTCTAAAGTTGTCTTAGAAGGAGTGGGGGCAATCGAGCCTATGTGTTACAGAGTGTCTGTATGAGAGGATAAAAGAGGTGTATCCATTCCATTTTTGATCCTTCTTCCTTCAGCTTCACTTCTCTTCTTACACATGCTAGTGTGTTGGATGGATTAAGGATTGTAGATTGATTGGAGCACCATTTTAGCACATACTTGATAGTAGCAAATCTGAGCTTTTCCCATGTGGTCTAGATAACAATAAAAGAGAGGGAGGCCATACAAAGCTTCTCTTAAGTTCTTGAGATTTCTCTTTCATTTTCTAAAATACTGTTATCGAGAGTCAAGGATAACTTAAAGCTTGGATTTTAAGTGACTCAATTTAGAGGTGGGTTTGCCCATGAGTTTATAGAGTGCTTGAAATAATACTCATTTTGTCTAGCCTCACTTCATTGAGCTTGAAAGCTCCAATAGTCGTGACACTATATCTATAATTAGAGAGGCCCTTGGCACATGCATATCCTTGTATCTAGGTTATTTGAGGTAGCACAAGATGGGCCTAAACTTCCTGTTGAGATTGAGAGAGGCAGAGACAGAGTGAAAAGCAAGCATGCTCTCTTCTTCTTCCATTCATTCATTATCTCATAGCCACACACATAGAATAAGTGTATATAATAGTACTAAGGTCCGTAGGACCATTCACACTGGGTCTAAGACCAGTGACTTATTTAATGTCCCACACTTGCTGATACAGCTGGACAAGGTTAATGTTGGTCATACATACTAACAGGAGAATAATATGAGCTTGATATTCTAACACTCCCCCTCAAGCTCAAATCATCTGATGAACTCCAAGTAGCTGTCTAAAACAACTAAACTTATCTTTACCCAAAGACTTGGTAAAGATATCTGCAACCTGTTCATCAGTCTTCACATGCATAAGATCTACTCCCCCTACAAGAACCATCTCTCTAATAAAATGGTAGTGTACCTCTATGTGTTTTGTCCTGGCATGGTATATTGGATTCGTTGCCAAGAGTACACTACTGAGATTGTCGCATAATAAGGTCACTGGAGCATCCATCTGAATATCCAAATCAGCCATAATCTTGAGTAGCCATGAAATCTCACATGCTGCCAATGCAACATCCCTGTACTCTGCCTCAGTAGTGGACAATGCAACTGTCGGTTGCTTCTTGCTGCTCCAGCTGATCATGCCACTTCCAAAGCCAAAAGCATAACCACTCGTAGATCTGGGATCATATGAGCATACTGCCCAATCCGCATCTGTGTATCCAACCAGTTTCAAGGGCTTATCTTTCATATAGAACAGTCCATAATCTACAATGGACTTAACATATCTCATAATCCGCCTAACAGCATCCAAATGTGGCTTCCTGGGCTTCTGCATAAACTGACTTATGAGCCCAACTGCATAACTCAAATCTGGCCTAGTGATGATCAAGTAGATCAGACTTCCAACCATCTTCCTGTACATAGTCACATCCTAAATTTCAGCTCCAGTGCTAATGTCCAACTTGACATTCTGATCAAGGGGTGTATCCAATAGTTTGCATTCAGCCATGCCATACTTTTTCAGCATTTCCATGGCATAATGTTTCTGCATCAGCCATAAACCATTTTTAGCCTTGATTACCTCAATACCCGAAAATAACTTCAATTCATCTAGACCTTTCATGTTGAATTCAGATTTCAGCATCTTCATTACATGCTGTATGCCCAAGTCATCATTACCAGTGATTATCAAATCATCAACATATATGACTAGCACTACCAAGCCACTGTCAGTCTTCTTTGTAAATAGGCTATGATCAGCCCTACTAACAGTAAATCCCAACCTTTGCAAGTAGTTACTGATCCTAGCATGGCAAGCTCTCGGAGCCTGCTTCAACCCGTACAGTGCCTTTTTCAGCTTGCATACATGATGCTGAAAATCAAGGTGAACATACCCTTCTGGCTGAACCATATAGACATCCTCTGCTAAGTCACCATTAAGAAATGCATTCTTAACGTCCATCTGTTGTAATTTCTAGCCTCTAGTAGTAGTCAAAGCAATCACAGTGCGTATGGTTGCCATCTTGGCAACAGGGCTGAATGTTTCCTCATAATCAAGTCCATACTATTGGGCATACCCCTTAGCAACCAACCTGGCTTTATAACTTTCCACACTGCCATCCGACTTGCATTTGATTTTGTAGACCCATTTGCAGCCAATGGTCTATTTTCCTTCAGGCAGTGGCACAAGATCCCATGTCTTATTTTCAGCCAAGGCATTCATTTCTTCATCCATGGATGCACACCAGTTCTCATCTTCCATTGCTTCAGCATATGTACCTGGTTCTTTGATCTCCATCACTTTTGTCATGTAAGCATAATGCTTTGCAGTGTAGCCACTATATGTCAACCTGTCAATAGGGTATCTGACCCTTTGTGAGCGTCTAAGCTGTGGTGCACTGCTCGATTCCCCCTCTCTCATGAGGCAGAATGTACCTGCTCTGCCTTGTGCCAGGTGTATAGACAGTCAGAATACCAAGTTCACTGTCTAAAGTGTCAACAGACTCATATCTAGAAGTCATTCTACCAGGTGTCATCATCCCAGATACATCCTCAATAACTTTCTCTTTTCCTTTGCTGTCCACGACATCATATCTTACCCTCACTGACATACTGGTGTCAGTGGACGGTGAGCTCCTCAATCTCCCTGTCCATGGGGATACTGTTTGACTAGTAGGTCCTGTCATAGCAGTGCTCTGCTGTATATCAATTGTAGATACATGAGTAGAAGTCATATCTAATGGCACTGTAGCCAGTGATACATACCAAGAACCCATCTCATAAAAAATAGCATCCCTGCTCACCAAGATCTCCCTGATAGAGGGATCATAGCATTTGTATGCCTTCTTCTCCTGCAAATATCCAATGTAAACACACTTATGCGCTTTTGGATCTAGCTTCTTTCTTCTTTCATCTGGAATATGCACATAAGCAAGACAACCAAAGACTTTCATGTGACTTACATCCGGCTTATAGCCATACAACTTCTCAAATGGTGTCATCTCATGAATACGTGCAATGGGAGTCTGATTCAAGATATACATGGCTGTCATAATAGCCTCAGCCCAATAATAGAGCGGCATCTTCTTCTCATTCATCATGGCACGAGCAGCTTCCATCAAGACCCTGTTCTTTCTTTCAGCTACCCCATTCTGTTGAGGAGTGTAGCGACAGGTAAGCTGCCTACGTATGCCATTTTTAGCCAGAAAGTCGTCAAACTCATTTGATACATACTCCCCACCACTATCTAATCTCAAGCAAGAGATATAGTAGTAAAATTCCTTTTCAACCTGCTTTTTAAATTGCTGAAAAACAGCAAACACCTCATCCTTTGTCTTTAGAATGTAAACCCAAGTATACCGACTGTAATCATCAATGAATGTCACATAATTCAGAGCACTTGTTCGGAATAAGTTAAATTCCAAGAAACGCCTATACCTTAAATACTTGCCCACATTCACTGAATGTAGGGACAGTGAAATGTAATCATAAAATGAGCTAGGGTTTGTCCCTAAGAACCTTACAATATGAAACTTGGAAACCCTAGGTCTAAAGACGTCAGCCTATTAACCTGAAGCAGATTGTTCGTAACTCCATAGACTCATAGTTCGATGCAACACTTGCGTAACAAGTGCGGAGTCATATGATCTTGTGATTGGATCACAAGGGGATGGCCAAGTTCTCGCAATGAAGTTGGCATGTCCTTACGCAAGTTATCTTGCAAGAGGATGAATAATCATTCTAATTTAGTGGTCTTTCTTGAGTAAAGAAGATTGATTGGAAACTAAAGACCAGCCGATAAACTGAAGTACCCAATGAGCTTAAGGTTTGACCAAGTTGGGTTAATAGGGTACGCCCTAACCCAGGATATAGGGGATCTTGCAAGGTTGCAAGTCATCTCGGATCGAGTGATGGATGCATTCGAAAGGAAGGATTCATTCCTTAGCAGTTTGCCAACAGAAACGATCAATGGAAATGTTTGTGCTTGCTACAGATTTTAGAGCACTGTTTGGCTTTGTTTGATCAATGAATTAAAAGATAAATGGATATCTATACTTTAGGTTGAAGGCCTGAAGGGAGAGGCAGCTTGAGTTACCCCCAACTGCCTGCCTGACCCTAACCAAGGGGGTTGTTAACCGCACCGGGCAAGTGGACCAAACCCGCCGCGAGAGGTCTCTCCGTTGAGTGCTACTTGGAGCAGGAGGACGCTTGGGTTCCAGGGGGCTCTGGCCGTAAATCCCTTGCCTTCCGGGCCCTACACAAGAGGCTAACGTGACTCGGGATTGGATCTCGAGGCCCGCATACTAGTCTACGTGCGGAAACTTGGATTAGTGATCCCTGTGGATTGCTGGATAGCCTTCGGGCGGATTGTGGATAAGGCTACGGGCTGGACTCTTTGTATTTCAAAGATAAATATGATAACCTCTTAATAAGGAACTTATCCGATCTTGCTTTTCTATGTCAAGTGATAAGATTATGTGAAGGAACCAGTGCCTAACGGATTAATTCAAGAAGCTGGTTGTTACATGTCCAACTAATGTATTAGGTAATTAAATAACTAAAATAACCCGAGGAAAGTGCGGAGAATGGGCCATAGGTCCGTCCTACGGATGGGTGGTCGTGATTGGCTGGGAACTTTTCTCAAATCACGATGGACAACAGGAAGATCGTCAAAGAACACGAACAACAAAAGCGTTGACCTAGAGTTATGATTGAACCCAATTTACGTTGTTTTAGGGGAACGGAATGGGACTATGCCTTATGGCACAGAGGTTGAGCTTTGCATCCCTCTCGTTTCCCATTCTCCTTGAACCAAGTGCAGCGTGATTTCGCTTCGAACCTGACGTTTCTGCGTAAAGTAGTTCGCTTGGGTCTGACGCTAGTTGCTGTTAGGAAATGACCAATCAGGAAAACCCTAATTCAGGTCGATCCTAAGTGGGAACGGCCGGAATACTTCCGCTACGTGGCAGACGCGGAAAGCCGTAGATCGCAAACCCCGTAACATTCCATGGGAGTGCCAAGCGGAGCTTTCTAGACATCCTTTTCGATGGACTGCTAAGACATGTCCTAGTGGACAAGTTACAGTTGGTATCAGAGCGAACCAACAACGGAATTGTTTTATGAAATCTTAATAAGAAGAAGTAAAGCAAATGTTGATGTTCCGAACATTTCCTTACCTTCAATGTTGTCTTGCAGAATTACGAAGCGTGGAACAAGTTCTTAGTATTTCGAATCATGTTTATGGCTGCAATGCATTCTCTGCATTATCGACAAAGGGTTGGGATGATGAACATCCTAGAGCAGATCTATAGTCCATCACATTTGTACATGGAACGAAGATGGACACTTTGTTGAGTAGGAACATTCATTGTGGGAAGGGTCAAGTTTCCTTTCGAAACTCTGAAAGGGAATTAGTCACAACCCAAGGTGAGGCTGGAGTGCCAATAATCCAATTGGCCAAAGTATCTCGAATCATAAAAGGAGTCAGAAAAGGATTGCCTGTCTACTTAATTAAGCTCAACAAGTTAGATCAGAAGCAAGAGTCTAATGAAGGACTTTCTTGGCTAAAGGAATACGCAGACGTATTCCCTGAAGAGTTGACTGAACTTCCGCCTCAAAGAGAAGTGGATCATGAGATTAGGTTAGTACCAGGAGCTGCGCCAATTGCAAAGAGACCTTATAGAATGTCCATACCAGAAGCAATTGAGCTGAAGGAACAACTCAAGCAACTACTAGATCAGGGCTACATCCGGCCTAGCAGTTCACCGTGGGGAGCTCCAGTACTATTCTAGAAAAAGAAAGATGGGACACTTCGACTATGTATTGATTATCGAGGATTGAATCAATCAACGGTCAAGAACAAGTACCCTATTCCTATAATAGATGAGCTTCTTGATCGTCTTCAGGGTGCAAAGATCTTCTCCAGGATTGATCTCAGGTCAGGTTACTATCAGATAAGGATCAAGGAAGAAGATATCCCCGAGACGGCCTTCAATACAAGATATGGGCACTTTGAGTTCCTAGTTATGTCATTCGGGCTTACAAATGCACCTGCCACCTTCAACAGGTTAATGCAGGATATCTTTAGGCCATATCTTGATGATTTCATGCTTGTCTTCTTTGACGACACTTTAGTCTATTCCAAATAAGAAGAAGATCATGAACCCCAACTTTGGATTGTCCTTGAGACAATGAGGTCGCATAAGCTGTATACTAAGATGAAGAAGTGTGCATTCTTCAAATGCCACATTGAATATCTGGGATTCATAGTATTAGCGGAAGGAATCTTAGTGGACCCATCCAAGGTCAAAGATGTGCTTGAATGGCCAATACCAACATCTGTCAAAGAGATACGCAGCTTTCTTGGATTAACAGGATGGTATAGGGTCTTCATCAAAAACTATGCTTTGATTGCAGCACCTCTCACGGATTTACTAAAAAAGCAAACAGCCATTGCATGGTCAACTCTCGAAAAAAATAGCTTCGACAGATTGAAGCAAAGTTTGGTATCAACACCTATTCTAAAACTTCCAGACCTCAATAAAGAGTTTGAGGTAGTAACCGATGCTAGCATACTTGCCTTGGGATGTGTGCTCATGTAGGAAGGTCATCCAGTAGCATACTCTTCAAGGAAATTGAAGAGTCATGAAAAGAATTATGCTACGTATAATTTGGAATTGCTAGCTGTCATCCATGCTCCAAAGCTTTGGAGACACTACCTGTTGGGTAACAAGTCTACTCTAGTAACTGACCATAAGAGTCTCAAATGGATCTTTACCCAGAATGAGCTCAACATGAGGCAACGTCGGTGGATTGAAGTGTTGGAGGAATATGACTTTGAAATCAAGTACCGACCAGGAAAAGAGAATGTAGTTGCCGATGCACTTAGTCGCAAGGCATTCCTTAATTCCCTAATCTTGCAAAATCCATCAAAAGCCAGATCTCTAGCTACAAAAGTATCTATGCCAAACAACCCTATACTTGACCTAGCTAGAGAGGATGCATGCCATGATCCGGCCTACCAAACAATGCTAAGAGAGATCTCTATCAAGGATCAGAATCAAAAGTTGCAGGCTAAGTATCATGAATTTTCTATCAATAGTGGGCTTGTCTACTATAGAACTGTAACATGTCCACAAGCATCATCCAGGACACGTCTTAGCAGTCCATCGAGAAGGATGTCTAGAAAGCTCTGCCCGGCACTTCCATGGAATGTTACGGGATTCGCAATCTAGGGCTTCCCGTGTCTGCCACGTAGCGGAAGTATTCTGGCCGTTCCCACTTAGGATCGACCGGAATTAGGGTTTTTCTGATTGGTCATTACCTAACAGCAACTAGTGTCGGACCCAAGCGAACTACTTTACGCAGAAACGCCAGGTCCGAAGCGGATTCACGCTACACTTGGTTCAAGGAGAATGGGAAACGAGAGGGATGCAAAGCTCAACCTCTCTGCCATAAGGCATAGTCCCATTCCGTTCCCCTAAAATAGCGTAAATCGGTTAAGACATAACTCTAGATCAACGCTTTTGTTGTTCGTGCCCTTTGACGATCATCCCGCTATTCTTCAAGATTTGAGAAAAGTTCCCGGCTGACCGGGACCACCCAACCGTAGGACGGACCCATGGCCCATCCTCCGCACTTTCCTCAATTTGTTTTAGTTATGTAATTATTTAACACATTAATTTGACATGTAACAATCAGCTTCTTTAATTAAACCGTTAAGCACTGGTTCCTTCATGTAATCTTATCACGTGACATAGAAAAAAATATCAAACAAGTTCTTTATTAACATATCATCATATTTATCTTTGAAATACAAGGAGTTCCGCCCGTAGGCTTGTCCATAATCCGCCCGAAGGCTATCCAGTAATCCACAGGGATCACTAATCCAAGCTTCTGCCCGTAGACTAGTATGCGGGCCTCGAGATCCAATCCCAAGTCACGTTAGCCTCTTGTGCAGGACCCGGAAGGCGAGGGATTTACGGCCAGAGCCCCCCTGGCACCCAAGCGTCCTCCTGCTCCGAGTAGATCTCAACGGAGAGACCTCTCACGGTGGGTTCGGTCCACGTTCTCGGTGCGGTCAACAACCCCCTTGGTTAGGGTCAGGCAGGCAATCGGGGGTAACTGAAGCTGCCTCTCCTTTCAGGCCTTCAACCTAAAGTATAGATATTCATTTAATTTTGAAATTCATAAATCAAACAGTGCTCTAAAATCTCTAGCAAGCACAAACTTTTCCATTAATCGATCTTGTTGTTGGCAAACTGCTAAGGAATGATTCTTTCCTTTCGAATGCATCAGCACTCGTTCCAGGGTGTCTTGCAAATTGGCAAGATCCCTTATATTCTGGGTTAGGGCGTACCCTATTACCCCAACTTGGTTAACCCTAAAGTTCATTGGATACTTTTGTTTCTGGTTTTTTTAACCTTTCTTATTCACAAGGATATCAAGGAATACATCCTTTTGCAAGATAACTTGCATAAGGATCTGCCATCCTTGTTAAGGGTATTTACCCTTTCTTCTTGTGAATCAAGTACAATACCATATGACTTCGTACTTGCTGTGCAAGTCCTGCATCGTAATATACGATGAAACATTCTGTTTTAATTTCTTTAAGCTGACGTTTGTCTGACCTAGGGTCTTTTTTTTTTAAGATCCTCAGGGACAAACCCTAGTTCTTTTACATTTACGAATTTATTGACCCTACAATCAGGGAAGGTAGTCAAGTGTTTAAGGTATAAATATTTCTTGGTCTTTAAATCATTCCCAATGCATATTTTGCAGCATAGGTATGTCTAAGTTTACATTAATTCGGTTATCTTTTAGAAGGTAATATTGAGATCACCTCGACACGATTTGTTATCCTTGTGACAATTGATTTTTCAATCCTAAACTTTATTGCTTTGAGGTTAGGTAAATTCAATTAATCTTCTTTTTTTTTTCCTTGCAAACGAAACTTATGCCAAATAACAATCTTTTCCTTGCTAAGATATGCAGTTAGCAATGATAACTTCCTAGAATTCAAGCAATGTAAGAAACCTTTCATGAATTTCATCTTCTATGATGATTCGTTGCAAAAAAAAATAGGGGTTAATCGTGCAAGATGTAGTTTTTATGCCTTCAAGATTTAACCGAAATATACTACTATAGTAGGTAGATAATCTTGCTCGTAATTCGTTTCAAAGCATGATGCTATTTAAAGAAAACTATGTTTATTATATTATCATTTTTGCATGTTCGATTAAACTAAACTCCTTCATCGTAAATAACTAGGACAAAATATATCTTATCCCAAACAATTCATCTTGCATGATTAA
Source organism: Lygodium microphyllum (assembly GCF_053477565.2). Lineage (NCBI taxonomy): Eukaryota > Viridiplantae > Streptophyta > Polypodiopsida > Schizaeales > Lygodiaceae > Lygodium > Lygodium microphyllum. The sequence goes on along the minus strand of NW_028229514.1, from coordinate 5,275,044 downwards.
ATTAAAACCGATATAAAACCAAGAAGGAAAAACCTGGTTTTGGGGTCAGATATCCACATGGATACTGGGAGATGACCCTCCCGCAACTACTCCTTGGACTTTCTTAGGCGGCATCGCAGTTGTAATCCTTCGAACGTGAAGGCAGCTTTTACCCTCCCTTTCGGATTTCCACCGTCTCACTTTCAAGGCAAGGAGCCGTTTAAAGGATTGACCACGAGAAGTGTAATAAGACCTTTAAGGTCTTAGCTTCTTCGGAGAGCGAAAGGTTTATAAAGCCTCAGAAGGCCCTATATGGTATATACACGGCAAAAAGGTTATGGATGAGTGTGGCTTCACAACCATATGAACCTTGGGAGAACTTTGGGCTTGGGCTAAAAGGTATAGGAAGGGGGATTTTTAGAGGGGTTTTAAGACACGGAGTAGTAAAGGCTTTAGGGATTAAAACCGGGATGAAAGGGAAAGGTGAAGGGTGAAGGCTTATAGTACTGGGGAGGGAAAAGAGTATGTAAGGAAAAGGGGACACAGGGGGGGGGGGGGGGGGGGTAAGGGCTTAGGGGGGGAGTGTTTAAAAAAAAGGAATATGAGGGGGGGTGCAACACAGTTTCAAAGAAACACAAGAAGGGACTTTACAAATTTAGGCACAGGAAAGGGATTTGTGGGTTATGAGGCCAAGGGTTGTGGAGGTTTAACGGCCCCTCGGAAAGGGGTTAAGGCCTTAAGACCGGGGCGGGGTAAAAGGATTTCCAAGGGGGTAAAAATCGAGAGAGGGTGAAAGGGTAAAAGTATAGGAAGGGGGGCTTGAGGGTTTTAAAAACCCGGGCGAGAGGGGGGGATGAAAGAGAAGAAGGGATATGAGGGGGTGAAAGGGGGCTTAATTAGCCCCCCCCTTAGGAAGCTTCTTCAAGGAAGCTTCCATATCCCACGTGGTAGGAGGGGGGGCAACCAACCATTCGACAGCGGTAGTAACTTGGAGATGGCAACGACGGGGGGGTGTAGTCTGCAGGCAGCTGCTCGGCTCTATCCTTCTCTCCACACGACGTCAAGCGACAGCATTTGAAGGCAGGGCGGCAGTGTTATTTCCTTTCGTCCTTCCTCCGTCTCCCCTAGTACCTGCGGCCCTCCCTCTTTTATATAGGGGAGGGGAGGGAATCCTCCCCTCCTTGATGTGTCGCTGGGCATGCTCGTGGAGCCGAGCAAGCTCCAGCGAGGAGCTTGCTGGTTCCTCTATCCCCCCCTCTACCCCTCCAGCATGATGCGCCGCCGCGCGAGAAGGAGAAAAATCAAAATATATATTTGATATATATTACATCCTCTCCCCCTTAGAGGAATCGAGATGTCCTCATCTCGAGATAAACTGGGGAAATTGATGGTTAAGAGTGCCTTCATCTACCCAAGTGGCATCCTCTTCGGGATAATCTTTCCATTGGACGAGGCATTCTCTCAAGGTTCTAGATCTTAACTGTCTCTCCCTAACATCTAAGATCCTATCTGGCCTTAGTTCAAGGACTCCTTGACTAGGCATTACAATTTGTTGGTCATCAAGTACATGGTTAGGGTTGGGTACATATTTTTTCAATAGGCTGATATGGAATACATTGTGAACCTTTAGGTTCTCAGGGAGTTGCAATCTATAAGCATTGGGTCCTAGGCATTTGAGGATTTTGTATGGCCCACAATACCTTGGACTTAGCTTCTTGCAATCTCCTAGGGTTAGAGAACTCTTTTTAGGGCGTACGCGAATAAAGACCATGTCTCCTTCTTCGAAGACTCTTTCTTGACGTTTCAAATCCGCATATGCCTTCTGTCTATCCTTGGCCGCTTGGATGTCCTATCTTATTGACTTTATTTAGTCATCCATCTCTTCCAACATCTGCCTTGACGCTTCAACCCTTAGGGTTGGATCAGAAAAGTTTAGGGGACTTCGACAATCATGACCATACAAGGCTTGGAAAGGGGTCATCTGAATGCTTTGCTGGTAAGAAGCATTGTAGGCAAATTCTACCAAAGGCAAGTATTGAATCCACTTCTTTGGTTCTCGAGAGCAGTATGCCCTAAGCATATCCTCGATAACTTGATTTGCTTGCCCTGTTTGGCCATCCGTTTGGGGATGGTAGGCGGTGCTAAAAGAGAGTTGAGTCCCAATAGCTTCAAAGATAGCTCTCCAGAAGTGTGATGTGAAGAGAGAATCTCGATCACTAATGATTCTTCTGGGTAAACCATGTAGCTTGAATATCTCCTTGATAAAAAATCTTGCAATGTCGGAGGCTTTATAGTTTGTCTTTACTAGAATAAGGTGTGCAACCTTGGTAAGCATGTCAACCACAACCATGATGGAGTTGTATCCTCCCTGGACTTGGGGTAAGCCTACAACAAAATCCATACTGATGAATTCCCATTTCATTTGGGGGATGTCAAGCGGTTGCAGTTTCCCTGGCATCATGACATGTTCGGCTTTGATACGTTGGCAAGACAAACACTCAATGACATATTTGAGAACGTCACCTTTGAGCCTCTCCTAATGGTAGCTCTTCCTAACTGCATTAAGAGTCTTAGCATAGCCAGGATGTCCTGCGAAAGGAGAATCATGAGCTTCCCACATTATCTTCTGCTTAAGTGACTGGCTTGCTGGTATACATAGCCTTGTTCTGTAGTAGACAAGTCCATTATCAATGGAAAAATCCTGATACTTAGCTTGCAACTTTTGATTCTGCTCCTCGGTAGAGGTTACCTTTAGCATTGTTTGGTAAGCCAAATCACGGCATGCTTCCTCTCTAGCTAACTCAAGTATAGGGTTGTTTGGCATAGATACTTTTGTAGCTAGAGACCTGGCTGTTGATGGATTCTGCAAGATCAGGAAATTTAGGAATGCCTTGCGACTAAGTGCATCGGCAACTAATTCTCTTTCCCTGGTTGATACTTGATTTTAAAGTTATATTCCTCCAATACTTCAATCCACCGACGTTGCCTCATGTTGAACTCGTTCTGGGTAAAGATCCATTTGAGACTCTTATGATCGGTTACTAGAGTAAACTTGTTACCCAACAGGTAGTGTCTCCAAAGCTTTAGAGCATGGATGGCAGCTAGTAATTCCAGATCATGCGTAGCATAATTCTTTTCATGGCTCTTTAATTTCGTTGAAGAGTATGCTACTGGATGACCTTCCTGCATAAGTACACACCCCAAGGCAAGAATGCTAGCATCAGTTACTACCTCGAACTCCTTATTGAGTTCTGGAAGTTTTAAAATAGGTGTTGATACCAAACTTTGCTTCAATCTGTCGAAGCTATTTTGTTCGGGAGTTGACCATGCAATAGAAGTCTGCTTCTTCAGTAAATCCGTTAGAGGTGCTGCAATCAAAGCATAGTTTTTGATGAAGACCCTATACCATCCTGTCAATCCAAGAAAGCTACGTATCTCTTTGACGGATAGTGGTATTGGCCATTCAAGCACATCTCTGACCTTGGCTGGGTCTACTGATATTCCTTCTGATGATACTATGAATCCCAAATATTCAATCTGACGCTTGAAGAATGCACACTTTTTCATTTTTGCATACAGCTTATGTGATCTTATTGTCTCAAGGACAATCCGCAGTTGAGGTTCATGATCTTCTTCTTGTTTAGAATAGAATAAAGTGTCATTGAAGAAGACAAGCACGAAATCATCAAGATATGGCCTAAAGATATCCTGCATTAATCTATTGAAGGTGGTAGGTGCATTCGTAAGCCCGAATGACATAACCAGGAACTCAAAGTGCCCATATCTTGTATTGAAGGCCATCTTTGAGATATCTTCTTCCTTGATCCTTATCTGATAGTAACCTGACTTGAGATCAATCTTGGAAAAGATCTTTGCACCCTGAAGACAATCAAGAAGCTCATCTATTCTAGGAATAGGATACTTGTTCTTGACTATTGATTGATTCAACCCTCGATAATCAATACATAGTCGAAGTGTCCCATCTTTCTTTTTCTGGAATAGTACTGGAGCTCCCCACAGTGAATTGCTAGGCCGGATGTAGCCCTGATCTAAGAGTTGCTTGAGTTGTTCCTTTAACTCAATTGCTTCTAGTATGGACATTCTATAAGGTCTCTTGGCAATAGGCGCAGCTCCAGGTACTAACCTAATCTCATGATCTACTTCTCTTTGAGGCGGAAGTTCGGTCAACTCTTCATGGAATACGTTCGCGTATTCCTTTAGCCAAGAAGGTCCTTCATGAGACTCTTGCTTTTGATCTAACTTGTTGAGTTTGATCAAGTAAACAAGTAATCCTTTTTTGACTCCTTTTATGATCCGAGATACTTTGGCCAACTGGATTCTTGGCACTCCTGCCTCACCTTGAGTTGTGACAAATTCCCTTTCAGAGTTTCGAAAGGAAACTTCACCCTTTCCACAGTGAACGTGGGTGTCGTTGGGCTTAAGCCAATCCATTCCGAGTAGACACTCATGGATACCTAAATTCATGACTCTGAATTTAACTGAAGTCATCTTTCCTCCCAGAAAGAATTCCATCTTAGCAGTTTACCTAGTACAAGTTACCTCACGACCATTTGCCAATTCCACAAGCAGGGTAGGTGCTTCTACTGTGGCTATTCCTAATCTTTTTGCACATGCTGGTGAGATAAAGGAATGTGTACTGCCACAATCAATCAAGGTTTTGAAACCTTTACCTTGATAGTCTGACGGTGTCTGAATCACCGAGAACTGGCGATTCGGTCATAATCCTGTATAGATTTGCTCTTCCTCTCCATGTTGTTGAACTTTTGCTTCAACTGTATCTTCCTGGCACTTGTGGTTGTGCCATAATACTTGACCAAAATGTCCCATGCATTCTTAGGAGAGCTGCAGTTCATTATCTGCATTACCATGGCATCTGAGATACATAAAGAGAGCCAGTGCAAGACTCTATGAGCTCTTTCTATCCAAGCTCGATGTAATCGTCTCTGATCTGAAAGGTGAGAAGGATCAAAGCTTGCACGCGAGCTATGGCGGGAGAGCAAGAGCAAGAAAGAGAGAGACAAGAAATGGGAACTCCAATAGTCACAATGTGTGACCGGGCCTTCCTTTATTTACTAGTCACTAAAATGAATGTAAAGAATAAAGTGACGTGACGGGCGCCTGCCACCTGCAGTGTGTAGTGGTGGGTACTGTCAGTGTAGTAATACACGGGGCGGCACGGCAGAGGCGCCTTTACCCCAACAACCTCCCACTTAAAGGCGAATCTGCCCCAGTGAGAGAGAAAAGGAAAGAAAAAAGATAGTACAACTGTACATAGGTACAAGGGATGAGGAAAGGCAACATCTCATCCAATGCCCATCAATCGCCTGAGGAAGGCAAAGCGCTCAGTAGTGAGGCTTTTCGTAAGCATATCTGCAGGATTCTCATCAATGGAGATCTTGACAAGGTCAACAGACTTGTCCTCCATGACACCACGTATGAAGTGATACCTCATCTCAATGTGTTTCGTCTTCGCATGGAAGACCGGATTCTTAGCCAACTGAATGGCACTCATAGAATCCGAATGCAGTGTAGGTATAGCATCAATCCCAAGGTCAGCAACTAGATGGCCTAGCCATATGGCCTCCTTGCAAGCCTCAGTGGGTGGCTGCAACATACTCGGCCTCAGTGGTAGACAAAGCCCTACACTTCTGAACCCGGGACATCCAAGAGACAGCACCTCCAGCATAGGTGAATACATAGCCAGAAGTGGACTTCCTACTATCTGCATGTCCTGCATAATCGGAGTCAGTGTACCCCATGACCCCTGTATCCTGGCTACCATAGCAAACACACATATCTATTGTGCCCTTCAAGTACCTCATGATACCCTTCACGGCATCCCAATGTTTCTTGCCAGGTGTAGCCATATAGCGTGCCATAACACCAACTGCAAATGCAATATCTGAATGAGTGGCTATCATGGCATACATCAAATTGCCCACAGTTGAAGCATAAGGGATCTGGGCCATCTCGGCCCTCTGCTCATCTGTCTACGGACAATCGGCCTATGATATCTTCACATAAGAAGGCAATGGACAGCCAATAGGCTTTACGTCTTGCATGCGGAAGCGCTCAAGGACTTTATGAATATACTCCCTCAGTGACAAGTAGAGAAGTCCCTGATGCCTATCGCGTCTAATGCACATATCAAGGATGTGAGAGGCCTGTCCCAAATCCTTCATCTCAAAGCTCTTCTTCAGCTGAGATTTAAGAGCATCTAGCTCATCATGAGCTTTCCCTGCTATCAGCATATCATCCACATAGAGTACCAAAATAAGCAATGAACCATCATGGACTTTCTTCGTGTAAAGACACGGATCCATAGCACTCCTGCTGTAGCCCTGTGACTGCATAAAGGCATCAAACTTATGATACCATTCCCTAGGTGCATGCTTCAAGCCATAAAGACTTTTCTTCAACTTGCACACTAGGTGCTCCCTGCCAGATTCTGCAAAGCCCTTAGGCTACTCCATATAGATCTCATCATGCAAGTCCCCATGTAAGAAAGCCATCTTGACATCCATCTGATATAGATCTAAGTCAAGCTGAGCAACCAAAGCCAAGACCAAGCGCAGGGTGGTCATCTTAACCACAGGAGTGACTGTCACCCCTGCGCATAGCCTCATCATAAGTGAAAGGCTCTCCTGCATCTGTAACCAAAACATAATGCATAGAGGGCTAAAATCTATCAGGTGGACGTCTGTCTCAGCAGATCGTCTCACTGCAGGCTCTGCTGCCTGCCCAGTGGCCTGGCCAACACCCTGACCATGAGTATCTGCTGCAGCTGTAGGCTGTCCAACTGGCTGTGCAGGAGCTCTAGGCTCCTCCTGAAAGATTACTCTGTGGATCTCAACCACCTTCTCAGGCTGCCTGTGCATCTTGTCTTCATGGAAGACTACATCATGGCTGCGTACTATTTTCCGCGCCTGCGGATCCCATAGGCGATAGCCCATCTCTCCTTAATCACCATAACCAAGAAATATGCATTTAATGCTCTTTGGATCCAACTTACTCCTCTTGTCCTTGGGCACATGGCAGAATGCCTCACATCCAAAGACACGAAGATGCGCATAAGAGGGTGGCTTACCAGCCCAAACTTCCTCTGTAACATGGAAATTTAATCCACTTGAAGGCGATCGGTTTATGACATGCACTGTTGTACTAACTGCCTCAGCCCAAAAGCTCTGTGGTAGGCCTGCATGGCTAAGCATAGAGCGGACACGCTCCTGAATAGTCCTATTCATGTGCTCAGCCAAACCATTCTGGGGTGGGGTGTAAGGGGTGGTCAACTGACGCTTAATACCCCTGTCATCACAAAACTGCTCAAAAGCACGTGAGACATATTCTCCCCCATTGTCAGTCCTAAGGCATTTCAGCCTATACCCAGTCTGGTTCTCAACAAGAGCAAGCCAACGCTGAAAGACTGCCAAGACATCGGACTTTTGCTTTATAGGATAAGCCCACACTTTCCTAGAAAAATCATCAATGAAGGTAACAAAGTACTTCGCGCCACCCATAGACATACACGGCATGGGCCCACAAACATCTGAATGCACCAAAGCCAAGGGCTCACTCATGCATGGCCTACCTGATTTCTTATGTGTAGACCTATTTTGCTTACCATAAAGACAATGATCACACGAGTCAAAACGTGCATAGTCCAAAGGCGGAAGATACTGCAAACCAGATAACATTTTCATTCCCTTCAAAGACATATGCCCCAAACGGGCATGCCAAAGTGATACATGTGGGATAGAGCCCACTGTCAAGACATGGTCTACAGAAGACCGAGATACAACAAGAGGATAGAGGCTGCCAGCCTTGGTGCCTCTAGCAAGCACAAGTCTACCTCTGGTAATCTTCCAGGCAGAATCCCCAAAACAGACATGAAACCGTGCATCATCCAACTCTCCTGCAGACATAAGACTGCACGTAAGCACAGGTACATGACGTACATCCTTGAGCAAAAAGGATCTGCCAATGGAGAACTGCAATTGAATATCTCCACAGCCCACAATATCAAGAGACCTGTCATCTCCAAGTCTGACTGATCCAGATATAGTACGGTAAGAGTGAAACCACTCACGGTAAGGTGTCACAGGGAAGGACGCACCTGAATCCAATAACCAGCACTATGCATACATACTAGGTGTCTCAGTCAAGTGTGAGGCATCAGAAGAACTAGCTGCAAGTATGAACTCATCACCACCATCGGAATCCTCGGTCTGCGTGATATTAATTTCCTCGATCTTGACGCTAGACTTCACAGGTACTATGCTGCGATCAGAGGACTTCTCCTGCACTTTCTCTTTCCCCTTATCCTTGCGCTTCTCATTGCGCAACTCATGACACTGCGATCTGATATGGCCCTTTTTTCCACAATGATGACAAGTGACATTAGCGTTGCGCCCACGCAACTTACTACGCAGCTTTCCACGAGATTTAGACCGACCCTTCTGCGAGTCACGGCCACGGCCATGACCACAATCATTCCTGTCATTCCTGCCTCTAACTGTCAAAGCATGTGAAACACGAGAGGCATCCAAGTATTTGCGATTGACCTCTTCCTGCAGAAGAGCACTCTCAACATCATTCAGTTTTAGAGTAGCACTAGAGGTACATAGGGCAGTGCGGAATACATCCCATGACTCATTCAGAGTCCCAAGCAAGAAAAGAGGAGTTACTTCCTCTCCAAAGGTGATATCCTGCGAAGTCAGGTTCTTCAGTATAGCATGGAATTGGCTCAAGTGAGCAGACATAGTCGCATTATCCTTCATGCATAGATCCATAAGTTGCTTCAACCAGTTCATCTGACTCGCCAGACTTTTCTTATCATAAAGATTCTTGATCTTATTCCATAGATCCCATGCACTCTGTGCTTCCTCAAATACATTATAATGTACATGTTCAGTGAGAGACAATACAATCGTGGACTTGCATAGCTCATCAAGTTCAAGCCAGTCGTCATTGTCCATAGTTTCAGGCTGCTCCCCGCTCAACCGAAGTGGCTTCATCTGAGATTTCTGCACCAAGACCTGCCAAATTTGACTCTTTCAACAAGAGTAGTTGGTACCATCCAACTTTGTGATGTTAAATATGGCATTATCAGTCGAAGAGGATGCCATAATGCAGGCTGGAAATGCACAGACAATGTAAAACTGCTGGTTGTTTTACTACAGAAAATGCCCAAAATCCACTGAAATGAGCTCTAAATGGCGAGAAAAATATGCCAAAAGATACTGCCCACTTAGTACTAGGTGCGGTACACCAAATCAGGATATTTTAGCATAAAAAATACTACTCAGTCCACCAATAAATGCTTGCTGTAATAAATTTTAGAACTGCAATAATGAGAGCAAACTGTCCCAAAACTGGATCTAATGTCAACTAAACAATGCTAGGTCCAAAGCCGGCATAAAGAGGACAAAGCAAAGCCAAATGACAGTGAAAATACATGAGCATAACACCGAGAGATGTCAAATAGCATCTGCCAGTAAGAGGCACACCCTCAGACAATCTAGGCAAAATGTACCTGCAACTGCCAAAACCTGACACAAATAGGTGTCTGCTCAAAAGAAAGCGGATCCAAAACTGAGACTCAGCTCATAAGCATCCTGTGAACCAAGACATATACTTAATGCAACATCCAATTGTCGGAGTATAATCCCAAAGTCTCAATACATCTGTAACTGCTCAATGACATAGACTGCTCCAATAGCATGTAATCCCTGCTCAAGGTCAAGTAAGCATGCAAGATGCTCCCACTGGCACAAAAGACGTACAAACGAGCTCAAGGGCTCAAGCAACTTAAGACAAACTACCAGTGACAAGTGACCAAGTCAATGCGTCATACGCATCTCAAGAGCATGACATACATGAAGCAACTGATGGAAGCAACCAACGAGCAATACATAATTCCAAGATAAGATCTCTATCAACTCAATGACATTCGATAGCAACCAAGTAAATGATCAAACTAAGTCGGAAATGCTCAAATACATCCAAGGCAAATCTCCCAATGTCGGTAAAGCATAGACGAACCAAGCGGCATATATCACGAACCAAAGCATGTAATGTATGAAGCCTAACTGTCAAGCATAGACATGAGGCATAAGCGGTCCAAGAGCATGCCAAGTCGGTCCAAATGCCAGTGAATACCAACCAAGACAGAGCTTATGCGTAGCTCAAATACATTCCATAGATTCAAACATGAGCTCAAAGTTGTCCCCAAATGTCAGATACATGATGGCAAATCCCAAAGCATACATCCGGTACCAATAAGTAAGTGACAAAGCATCCAAAGTACCTTCAGCCCACTGTTATTACAGCCAAGTTTGACTATCAAAACTAAGAAATTTCAGCCAATATTTCAGGCCAAAATCATGGCATAATCATGTGCATACATTCCCAAGGCACTAGGCATCATGTAGGCCGCATACGGGCATCAAACAAGGTAACCGGAGTAGAGTATAAGCATCAAATGCCAATGCCAAGTGTGACTACCCTATTTCTAGCACTGTATAATAGTAAATGACAATCCCAAATCAGAGAATGTCAGCCCCAAAGCTTCAATGCCAAGCATAAGGCCTAAAGAGGCTTTCAAAGTAGCTCAAATGCCTTCTAGAAACCATTATTTAAGTGCTCATTTAGGAGCCAAGGCATATAGGCTGAAAACTTGATGAGTAGGCAGGCAAAAATTTGGTGCAAATTCAGCGTAGGCTGTCCTAGGAAGTGGCTGCTCCATGTGGCAATGTTGGTGTGGATGGGAGGCTCAAAGAGGCCCCAAAGAGGGCATACAACAAAGCCATGAATGCCCAAAGCAAAGGGCAAGGGAGATATGGAGCTTTGAAGCTTCAAATGATGGCTGCCCCTCTTCTTCCACCTGTTTAAAACTGAGAATTGAAGTAAAACCCTTCAAACTCTGATGCAATACCTCAAGAGCAAGGCCTGAAGAAGCCCAACAATGCCGGGAGGGAGCTCGGGAAGCCAGGGAGTGTCGGAAGCTCGGGAGATCGGCTATGGTTGCCGGGATGGAGACCCAATGCGTGAAGGGAGTCAATGCGAAGGTAGAGAAGCACCGAGTTGAGCTCGAGCAAGAGGAAGCCAAGCTCTGATACCAGTTGAAAGGTGAGAAGGATCGAAGCTTGCACGCGAGCTATGGCGGGAGAGCAAGAGCAAGAAAGAGAGAGACAAGAAATGGGAACTCCAATAGTCACAATGTGTGACCGGGCCTTCCTTTATTTACTAGTCACTAAAATGAATGTAAAGAATAAAGTGACATGATGGGTGCCCGCCACCTGCAGTGTGCAGTGGCGGGTACTGTCAGTGTAGTAATACACGGGGCAGCATGGCGGAGGTGCCTTTACCCCAACATGATCAACCGTAGGTCGATCTGGAGCTCAGGTTTAGCTTTCGCTCCAATCACCAACTCCCAATAGCCATTCCCTATTAAGAAGTTCTCCATGAGGAACTTCCATATGGCATAATTGTTACTCTCAAGCTTTTCCCCCACTATCTGGGTTATGTTGTCAGTCCTCTCTATATTAGCCATGTCGTATGCTCTGTCTGACTACCTGCAAGCCAACAAGTGTCCTTGACTCACTGCAGTTCTTGACTATTTTTGACAGTTTTATGCAACAAATTTATTGTCAAAACTAGGGTATTTCAGCCCTTTTTCTACTCAAAAACATCCACAAACATGTGGTCCCACCTGTAGATACATTTATCAATACATATGCTATGTAGTTGCTTCAAGTCTGTAACATGCAGCCGTGACTGCCAGGGTTCATACATGCAATCTAAAAACTGTAAACTGACCAGCAGCTTATTCAAAGCCAAAACTGAGTCATATACATGTCATACATGTCCCAAACCTTCATAGATAGTTGCTAGTACATGTAGCAGTCCAAACATAACCATACGGGCACAAAACAGTGCATAGATAATATGTATAGGTGTCAAACTTCCTGCTTATAGATTGCAATCAGCAAATGCTCAGTAAAACCTTGTCTATCCAACTCCAAAACAGCCTCAAATCATGTTATACATTCACTTTGAAGTGTTAGGTTCAATACATGAGCATTCAGGTAACCATAGACATCCTGTCTTCATAAATCCAAGTCATAGATTGAATTTACAGTTTGTACCCAACCAAGACAATGTAACTGCATTAATTTCCAACTCCAGACTTCAATTTTCACTAGTTTTTAATGCTTGTCTTAGTCCTCCAGACATTCAGTAGACATATCCCAAGCCATACATTTCACATGAACCAAGCAATGTCATGTAATGCTTCAAGTGTAAACAATGCTTGTTGTCTACAGATTCATGACAGTTTTCCAACCAAGTAAATGCTTCAGATCTGAGTATACTTGATCAGTAATCTTCAGCTTATAAGCAAAACATCCAAGACATATGTTTGCATTAACGTGTATGTACTTCAGTAGACCCTTTTTGGCATCTCTATGAGCTCAAGGCTCTTTCCAAAGTCATGTACCTGCTGAATACTCTCTGTCTACAGTAGTTTGGGACACATTTTAGATCTACAGTCAACTCTCACAGCTCATATCTCATTCCCAGTCAAGCATTAGCATGCCACAAGTCTTTAGCAACCTTGCCAAGGCTTATTTATAAGCCATAGATCAGTGTGTGACCAAGTATTAGCATGGAGTTCAGCAAATGCATTCAGCCTGCAAATAGGCGCAGTTCACGCAGCCTGTCATGCTCTTCCAGCAGACGTGGTGAAGGTAATAATGATTGTCAAGCACTCAAATGTGCTCAATGATGCTCCGAAAGAGTCCCAGACAAGTCTTCACCACTGCCATGAAGCATAGAATCTCACATGAACAAATGAATACCTTGGAGAAACAATGGTAGCCTATTTGGTCTTTGAGAAATCTTGATCTTCAACTCCTGCAAGTCTTCTTGACTTCCTCCCACTCTAGAGAGCCTGCCTAGCATGGCTCTGATACCATGTTGAGATTGAGAGAGGCAGAGACAAAGTGAAGAGCAAGCATGCTCTCTTCTTCTTCCATTCATTCATTATATCATAGCCACACACATAGAATAAGTGTATACAATAGTACTAAGGTCCATAGGACCATTCACACTGGGTCTAAGACCACCGACTTATTTAATGTCCCACACTTGCTGATACAACTAGACAAGGTTAACGTCGGTCATACATACTAACAGGAGAATAATATGAGCTTGATATTCTAACACTTCCTAAGTCAATTCACCACTTAGGCATGCATGTTACATGCATGGGTATCCTACAAAATTATTTGCAATAAATATGGATAAGCATTGTGTTTTAGCTTTGAGATTGTTATTGTCTTGGATTGCATCAACATTTCTTATTGTGCTTCATCATGCAACAGCTTTCTTTAATTTTGTCATTTTGTTACATGGATGGGTATATAGATGGCCTCTTACAAAAGTATGTCAAAACATATGGGTAAGTGTTGTGTTAACTTTGATATTGCAATTACTTCTTGCACTACATTAATCTTTATTGCTGTGCTACCTTTTGCAAAAACTTTGGTTTGATTTTTTCATTTTGTGCCCAATTTCTCGACATGCTAGGCTTAAAAACAATGTTTGTATGAATCACTTAAACTACAGGTTCATCCCAAATTAATTTATAGATTAAGTTGAAAATCCCCTATAAAAGCATCACTTGAATACTTGAAAAACACTCATTACTCTTCTTTAAAGCTTGCTTTCACATATCTTTTTCATGTACACTCTTAAGAATCATCATCATAGTCACTTTTTGGAAATATTTTCTATAATATGGGTTGACATTTGACATTAGTTTCTACATTGGAGGATTAAAAATCACCTACTAAAAACCATATGAGGGATTTGTATATGGAGCCTAGAGACATATAAGAATTTCAATAAAAGTGACTTCCCCTCGAACTTACACATATGACATTACATGTTTTGAACACGCATTCATAATGGAGAAAACCTGCTTCATTTCTTATTAGTGTCTTGAACTTATGAGCATGTGCAAATTTTTGAAAGTGTAAGCATAAATTAATCATGAAGCAATCACCTTATTTGTACCTAATACATGTTCTAAGCCCTTTTTTAAAGGTATTTTTATCATTTATCTTTTCTTTCACCATTTTTGGACTATTAGAAATCAAATGGAGGTTCTTTTTGACATCTAATGCAGTGAAGTTTTGTAGTGTATGTTAGAGTAGAAAATGAAATCTTATTCTTTGATTTATTAAATGTGTTCTCTAGGGTGGATGATGATGGGTTATAACCTTCTAATGGTTGGTTGGGAATTGAGAGATTTATCATTGTTGGTTTGATTTAGTGATGAACTTACAAGTGTTGGCATTATGGTTTTGATTTTTTTTGTGCTTAAAGGATAAGTGTGTAAAAGAGAAGTCATTTCATGTGTTTGGCTTGGTAGCTATAGAAGCCAATTATTTCTCTAGTAAAATTAATTCATACAATTAGGTGTCAAGAGGGACTTTCTCTTGATTCCTGTTTATCTTCGGGGCCATTTCTTGCATATGGCCAATTTGTAAATATACATATATGCCTACCTTATAATATGCACAATCATTTCTTGACCATTGGTTTTTTCTTTTGCTAAAATCTAGATTTATCATCATCATGTAATAGCTTAATATAAATGATTATGAGGACATGAAGATCATGTTTTGATATGAAAAAATAAATTAAGTGTGCACTTTTTTCTTTGCAAGTAAAGCAAGTGTGATGCTTGATTGAATTCTACTTGTGTAAGTTTAGTATTAATGCATCATAAATCATTTCTCTAAATATTGTGATGCTTGATTGAATTTTGCATCGTGAATCGTTTCTATAAAAATGCTTTATTGAATTTATAATTCATTGTAAGCTTAAAGTTAAGGTGCTAGAAATCATTCCTCTAAAAATTTATGACTCATATGGTTACATGGGATGTCAAGTAGTTTTTAAAGTTTTTCCAATACAAACTATTGCAAACAAATCAAGATGATTGTAAAAGAGCTCCAAGATGATGAAGATGCACTAGAGGGATGAATTTTTTACCTCTTCTTACTATGACTTGGAGATGTGATTTAGTTTAAACAAGTTGGTTTAATTTTTTAAAGTTTTTCCAATACAAACTATTGCAAATAAATCAAGATGATTGTAAAAGAGCTCCAAGATGATGAAGATGTACTAGAGGGATGAATTTTTTACCTCTTCTTACTATGACTTGCAGATGTGATTTAGTTTAGACAAGTTGGTTTAATTATAAAGAAAAGGATTTAGGTGTGATATGGATTGGCAAACTTGATGTTGCTGCTATTTAAACTTACATATGATTTAAGGTAAGTGCTAGGGATAAATTCCTCATTCATGTGCTTAGGCTCAAACATATAGAGAACAATCCTTGCTTTGGTGAGGTCATATGAGCATGTCATAGAGGTGCTCTAGCCTATCTTTAAGATATATTGGACTTCTATAATTTGCTTTGAACTATGCTTATTGTATCAACTTCTATCATTTTCTTTGGACTATGCTTATTGTATTGACTTCTATAAATTTATTTGGAGAATGCTGATAGTATTGACTTCTTTAAATAGTAATGAGGACAATATATGCAAAAAAGTAGACACACAAATAAATAGAGGGTGGTTGGGTAGGTAGGTGTACAAGTAGTTAGCCAAAAATGTAGGCATGCCCATAGATATGTATGCACATACATAGATACATGCATGCATGCATATATAGATGTCTATACACATACATACATACCCAACATACATAGACATATACAAACATTGATATGTCCACACATGCACACACATTGTTTGTGTGAGTGTGTTGGAATATTGTAGAGTAATCTACTTTAGTTTGAAGGAACTTCAAACTACTTTAAAGTATGCAAAACTAAGTTTTAAGTTTCCAAACCATTTCCAAAGCATGATTGATAATATTTAGCCATTGATATACTATTCAAGCTTTTTGATTATCATGCATAATCACAATGGCAAAAAAGGTCACATGGTCTAGATCTAACAATACACATGTAAGTAGTACACCTAGAAAGCACACATGCATAGCATGAATGCATGCCGATATGTTAACCACATAGTAATCACACCTTCAACGAGAGAGAGAGAGAGAGAGAGAGAGAGAGAGAGAGAGAGAGAGAGAGAGAGAGAGAGAGAGAGAGACTCTATTCTTGAAACATGTAAAGGTTTGGCTTAAAAGTTTGTTGTTTGGGTTCTTAATTATTTAACATCTTAATTATAAAAAGGAGTGGGGAAATATTTCAAACTATGGAATGAAAAGAAATATGCACATAGTAACAATATTGGTATGGACACATAGGTGCAAAATCTTTCTCACATTAGTCTAGACTTGTGAGACATGCTTCAAGCATATAGATAGAGGAGAATAGCCTTATTGCTCATGTGAGGTTTGAATTTTGGAATCTCATTGTGGAGAATAGACACAACGACCAAAGCCTACAATAAAGTCTATCATTAGATCTCTCTCTCTCTCTCTCTCTCTCTCTCTCTCTCTCTCTCTCTCTCTCTCTCTCTCTCTCTCTCTCTCTCTCTCTCTCTCTCTCTCTCTCTCTCTCTCTCTCTCTCTCTCTCTCTCTCTCTCTCTCTCTCTCTCTCTCTCTCTCTCTCTCTCTCTCTCATGTGCACACATGCACAAACACACATACACACATTTAGCACATCAAAAGGAGTCTTCATAGAGCACTCTCAAGGGGTGAAAATCAAGAGTTTTTGTGTGTCTGATAAATATGTGAGAGTTATGGGATATTTGAATGGGAAAATCTAAATGCAAAGGTTTTATGCTTGCTAGGATGAGAGCTTTCCTCCATGAATTCCCAAACTTGTATTTGTGCATGTATGCAAGATGGTCTTTTGCATGTGAGCATACAACTACTTGTGCACCTATATACATAGATTGAAAAACTTACTTGGATCAGCAAATACAACAAGCCCAGTGCCATTGAAGTGACACGTCCACCAATTTCGTTGATTTTGTTGATAGTACATGTTCATAACATAAGAGGCATGAGAAATTAGATTGTTGGGGATGTAACAAGCGCCTTGAGGTTGGATAGCTGAACAATCTACTCCCCCTTCTCCACAAGCATAGGCAATATTGCGTAGCAATGTCAACTCATCAGCTGCGGGCTTGGATATGCACCAAACTTTCTGTCCAATACCTTGAGGACCTTGCTGTAAAGCCATTTGTTGATAAATAATAAATATATAAAGGCAATCAAACTAGAGCAAAAATAGCTTCAAAAACTTTGTGTTGATTTTTGGAGAGATACTAGTTTATCGTACTTCATAGGTCAAAATGGACACATATTGTTTTGTGGCCATAATGAAGTGAACACGCACACTAGAGCAAGTTAACACTTGTTAGGAAAAGTACACATTGGTTTTGCTTGAAATCTTTTCCATTTTACAAAATATCTAATTCAATTGTTACACTCATTACTTTAACATGCAAATACCTTTCTATTCAAGGTTGTATTGTCTCTTCTTATATCTCCTTTTGAATTGAATGTTTCATTCATATAATTTTTTATTTGGTTCACATACTATTCTAGCACCATTTTCCTCTCTGTATAGGTAGTAGGACTACAACTGAAATGTAGATCTTGTTAATTGATGTTCTTTAGTGGTATGCCATTGCTAGTTGACCATAACACAACCACAATAAAAGCAAAATAAGGATCTAGTGTCCATTACCCTTTTTCTCTTCTTTTTCAATTTAAGAGGGCTTTTTCCATTTTTGAGTCACCTCAATACCACCATAGTTTGTAGAAAACATATATGTGATATAATGGCAAAATATAAGAAGTTTTTTTTTTTTTGGGTGAGGGGGTGTTTTCCATTGTCGAGGCATTATATTAAAAAGTTACTATATAAAACATCCAAGTGGGAAATTTACATAAAAATGAAGTCACTAGGAAAACCTATAGGTGCTAAATGTGCCAAAATATAATGCATTTTTGTTATTTAGGTCCTAGTTTTGGCCTATGTCTACCTTTATGGTTACAAAATGCCTCATAGCAATACAAAATTGCATTTGTTGTGTTGTTTACACTATTAGGTGCCTTCTATGGGATTACATCCATACACACACACATGCATGTGCACACTCACAAGGTTCATGCCAACACATTTTGTAAAAAAGATAATTGAAATTTTCTCATGATCTTCCCATTCACTATTCAATATTTTATGCTACTTTCTTCATCACACCCTCCCAAAACTACAGCATAACAACTTTGACCTATGCATGCCTCCAAACAAGTTTTCATATGTATATGTAATTTATGTGAGCCAATGTTAGGTAAATGCGCACGTAAAATGATAAAAGATTGTTTTTTAATGCGCAATGTTGAGGATGGGGTGAAGCTAGTTCATATTGTTAAGAGTTTTTGTAAGTTGTTCTGGATGTAAGTTGGTATGGCATTCTCATGCAATGATTGGGAGTAAAAGGACGTCGGTAAGGGGGGGTCCTTGGCCTAATATGGTTAATTTACACTTAATGTGATAGGAAAAACCAAGGCCTAATACGAGGAAGAGTATATTAATCACACTATGACCTCATACAATAAGGTAAGTATGCTCTTAACAATGCCACGTATGCTCTTGATGCAAGGGTTTTAACTTCACGGTGGTGCACCTGCTTGGTCGCGGGTGTAGGAGTAGCCGTAGGAGAAGAGGGCGTCGAACCTGCAAAACCACAACAACAAAAACACACGGCACGGCATCAAAATCTGAGTCATGTGGGCGTTATCCGTGGCGTGCAGCTTCAACCACAGGGAATTAAGCTTACCTGAGGACGAAGAAGAAGAAGAAGAAGAAGGAGGAGGAGAAGAGGATGGTGATGATGATGATGATGATGGAGTAGAAGACGAAGGAGAAGAAGAAGAAGACGAAGATGAGGAAGGAGAAGAAGAAGAGGAAGACGAAGGAGAAGAAGAAGAAGACGAAGACGAAGAGGAAGAGGAGGAGGAGGAGGGAGGGTTGGAGGTTGAGGGAGCAGAAGGGGAAGCGTCGAGGGAAGAGGTGTAACTAGTCGTAGAGGAGGTGGTGTAAGGGTTGAAGGAGGAGAACTCGGAAGAGTATGCATCCGCGGGGTTGTTGTTGTAAGAAGAAGGGTTGTAAGAGGAATAGGAAGAAGGGTTGTTGTAAGAAGAAGAATAAGAGGATGTGCGAGATGGGTTGAAATTTGGGTACGTGAAGGAGGAGGGGAATGAGAAGGGATAGGCTACGCATGTTGCCATGCACAGGCACACCACCAAACAACCCAACAACATCTCTGATGATGATGACGACGACGACGACGATCCACCTTGCACAGCCATAGCTATGGCGTTGTCCTCAAGATGTGCTGCACAGACACAAAGGCAAACAGAGAGCTTCTCGATCAGCCTCTTGCACCCTTCTTCTTATGTATGAGCCTTGCCTTGGCCTTCTTTGCCCTCTCATTACACAACCATCTATAGCTCTTCTACATTCTGCAAAAAGTGAACTTGCTACCGTTTGTAAAGAAGCTAGTTAAGTCCAATTCACGTAACCACAATAAGGGGTCACATCCACATTTGCTCAGCTTTACATAACCGGGCAACAATTAGATTGTCTCAAAAACATTGACAAGCTCTCTACTAGAAAGATTGCACCTACATTCTTTGGTTCTTCGAGCCTAGATATCATAATTCAAGCTGACACGCCTTCTCAAAAGCAAGCCATGTGAAGCTCATTACTTGAGAGTCATAATGCCCTCCTAGTTTCCAAGAGAAAGGTGCATTTCACATATGTACAAATATTCCCTTCCCTTTAGGCTTCTTTTCCCATGTTCAAGAAACAAATATGCCTTCAAAAAAGTAACTATTTGTCTCAACCTTTTGGTTTATTGTTTTTTACGTCTTCAAACCATGTAACAAGAAGTAATATGTGACCGAAAGTGAAAGCTTCCCCATCATGAGGATCTCTTAGCATGCGCATGCATATGAAGAAATATAAAGCTCAATATTAACATCTAGCTAACATTCATGAGTGGCAAATGAATGGAATTCCTTTGCTAAACTCCTTTCTACTTGTTTTGGGATCCACTTCACTAGCTTTTAAGGGTAAAAGTATTAAGGAGGTGCATATGTTTGCTACATTTGCTTTACACACGAAATAAAAAAGTACTTAGTGTTCTATTTTCAAAAACTTGCAAAATCAAGATGCAAAGTTCCATCTTTACCTTTAAAGCTTCGAAAATATTGGTTACTTAACAAATGACCAAAAGAATAACATATAAATACCAAAAGTTTGAAATAAGGAAAGCATGACATCTTGTACCAAAGCAAAAATAGATAATATGATTAATGAAATTTATAGAGAAACTATAAGACCTCCCTAGTAAGAGGGCACAACCATTGCCATTGAGGGCTATAACGACAAATCATGGCTCAAGATTTGGTTGTACATTTGGGGAGGATATCTTGAATAAACAAAAGAGATACAACAAGCTTATGGCCGGAGCCAAAACCTTTTGTGACTTTAGGGAGTATACATTAAATATGCATGGATATTAATGAATGGATGTAGAGTGTATATTGACCATGTGAATGTTGGATGTTGCCATACTAGTGGAGTATGCTATTGGACCATCAACCTTAAGATGTTTAAGGCAATCACATCATGCAAAAAAACTTTACATCAATGCTACATAACTACACAAGTTATTCTATACCTTACTAAATCATGGATAAAAAAGGGGCATGCTTGTTTACTATTGCAATGTATAGTGACATTACTTGAAAGAATCTTGAAGACATATAACACATTTCTTAATTTTGTTAAATTATCATGAATATGCCCTTGTCTTGTATTCTTTAAACGCCAAAGTCCCCACATATACTCTAAGGTGACTCTCATAACTGTAAGAGCCAAAATCTAAGCCAATATTTAGCTTAACATGGCAAAGAGAGACCTATGATGGTTATATATATGCTAGAGATGTCCCTTGAAATATGTTTTGTCACATAGGTTAGTGCATCATTTTTAAAAATGCTTCATAGAGATAAAATTAATAATGTCTTTGACATTTTCTTATGCTATCTTGATCTGGTACTTATGAATACTTTCTAGTACTTGAACCTATGTATTATGCTTGAAGTAATGTCAATGCACAATTGCCCATTTTAAAAGTTCATCTTTGCATTATCAACTTATAATCTTAGTTATTTAGTGAAACACAAATTAAGAGAAACCAATGAAATTGTAGTATATACATAGATAGAATTTTGTAATGGTGGGAAATCCCACCAATTTTCATCCAAAGTTTAAGCTCTCCCAAGGGTAAGTATCCCTTGTAACTACCAATTAAGGTCGTACTCAACACAACCTTTGCACCAACCAACTTGCATGTTGCTCATGGGTTAAAAATTGCAAATACTTATCTCCACATACATTTGAGTGATGGTGGAAGGATAGAGATAATGAGTAAGACAAGAATGCCACATTGCATATTATCCTTGCCCAAGGTATATAGTTTTGATTTTGAACCTTGGTTAATAAAGAATAGAGGCAATGAATAAGACAATAATGCCACATTGCATATCATCCTTCCCCAAGGTTCATTTTGATTTTGAACCTTGGGTTGATAAAATAAATTTGATTAAGGTGGAGTGTGAACCCAATAATATGGAGTGCATGCTTCTTTTTCAAAAACTGCTTTGATTTTGCAATAGTTTCCTAAATTATTAAGGTGAGTTAAAAAATCTCTAAAATATCTTATTTCCATTTTCAAGGTAAAATTCCATCATCTACTTCACGCTACTTTATGTGCAAATGCATAGAAGTATTTTAAATGGAATTGTAAATTTAGAGAACATATTGAATGAGACATGTTTTACAACATGGACCATGGTGGAAATACACTAAAGTTGATTGCTTTCAATTTAAAATATGGATTACTACACAACAATATAAAGTCATAAAAAAAAATAGCATGTAATGTTGTTAAATGTTCAAGATAATGTGTAGATATTATTATGTGAAAACTTATTTTGTAAAAGGAGAATCTAACATGTTTTATGGCTAAGTAAAAAAGTGAATTATTTTTAAACTAAATCCATATACTAATTCCTAGAATAAATCTTATGATACTTGAGTAGAATCATAGATGTATTGCTTGACATCCTAAAGCCGCACATAATTAGTACATATGTGAAAACATATTTTGTACAAGTAGAACCTAACATGTTTCATGGCTAGTAAATCAAGAGGATTATGTTTTAACCAAACCCATATACTAATGCCTAGAATTAATCTTAGGATACTTGAGTTGAATCATCATATGTTTGCTTGACATCGTGAATCACCACACAATTACTTCATATTAATATTTATAGCTATGTTATTTGCATGGATAGGAGGTAGTTTGTTATGGTACAAAATCTCTAGGGTAGATCACTCAAAAATACACAAGCCTATCATGTGGGTTCAAATTAAGGACATATTTTTTTACAAACACAAGGTTATCATTCAAGGGCTATTCTTTATTTCCAATAAAAATAGTATAATGTATTCATGAAACATCTAGCATGGTGCTCCATAGTTGTTGAAGTCCAACTTGCGCCTTTAGCATTCTTTAGAGTTTCAAGAAAGAAGAATCACTCCAAAAAAGTTGCTTCAAGCTCCACAATTTCTTTAGGGAACTTCTTTAGAATCGTTCCTTTGGGACAATAAGATTTACTATTTCTTGTAAGCATCATATCTTGCGAAAGTGCTATTGTATAGGATGAACATCCTCACCTTCATTAAGGGGGTGTTGTAGTGTATATTGTTGTGGAGAAGAAGACTCTCACTGAGGGTTTTAGGAATTTGGTGTTGCGTGAGTTGGAGGTGGTATCTATGGCAATCCAATGGTGGAGACACTAAGGGTTGCATAGATTTGAAGATGATATAGGAAGTGGAGAAATGTAAAACATATTAGACACACTAGTGAAAGAGATTGATGTTCTCTAAGTGTTGATTAGACACACTACTAAAGAGATTGATGTGCTCTAAGTGTTGATTGTAGTGAAGGTACCATTTGATCCTCCTCACTCATCAACATTATACCTTGGTGTCTCACAATATGATTAAACCCACTCAAGAGTAGCCTTGTGGCTTATTTGAGTATTAGGCCTATTCTTTGCTTCTAGAAATGATAAATCTTTCATATGGAAATGAAAAATTCACTCTTAGAAGCTTGAAGGAACCTAACATTTCATTATAGCAAGCACACTAGGATGGTGAAATTTTGGAGTATTGAGATAAAATCTCTAACAATAAGTGGGAAGCTCTTATGAGAGGGTTTGAGAACTATCCTTCTAGTGGTCCTCTTCCAATAGATTAGAATTTATGCTTTGGAAATTTCTTCATTGTATATGTGTTTTTTAATTGATAAGATGCATCTTATTATGTTTGCATTGATAATTTAGTACCCAAGACCTCCATAAGAATCATATTTTATTCTTAAAGCAAAAATTTATGATGATTCAATGGCCTTTAGTAGAATGCATGTATTCATGTTCGAGCATTAAGAAGTGTACATGCATAATCATTTTTATATGAAATCGCATTCTTGCTTTCACATGATTGCCCAAAAAAGTACATGCAAACAACACCTAGAAAAAATACAATATTTTTTTTAATCTTGTTATCTAATATATTTACCAACAAATATCAATTCAATGTATCCACGAATGTCCTAGTTCATAACATGTATTTACATACAAATTGGGTTGGATAGACAAAATAGTAACTAGACTCCTAGGGTTGGAAGTACTTAGGCACCTACTATGGACTTGAAAAGATATTTCAGTTGACCTATAGAGCTCTTGCAATAGTGGACTATAATGGAAGATATCATTGTTTTATCAGAGGTCAACCTACTACCTATGACTGCCCAAAATCTACAGAGAGCATTAGAGTGAGAATGTGATAGGAATTAGGAAACCAATCTAGGTGATGTGGATAGTGAAAATGTAGATCTTGAATTCCTATTGCATTTAGTATAAATACCATGGGAAATGATGTGTGGGTTGGGAGTTATAGCTAGAGAAAGAAGAAAGGATTTTGTAGTTTTTGTTATCATGAGGATGTTAAAGAAAGAGATATAGCTAGAGTGAGGTTTAGATGAGCCATGGAGATGAAGAGAACAAAAAAAGTTTCTAATACCATATTGGGAAGAACAACTGCACAATCAAGAATCTCATATTGTATATGCAATCAATCTAAGCATGTACATCACATTAGAGAAGACTTGGATAAGATCCTCAAAGCTAGATTTGTCTACCAAATAGATCATATAGGCTGGGTATTACCCATTGTTGTAGTACGCAAGAAAAATGGAAAGACCAAGTTATGCATAAGCTACAAGAAAATAAACATGGTGACTAAAGAGATCATGACCCACACTGTTATACACAAAGCACATAATTGAGTGCTTGGAGGAAATCAATGAATCTTATAGATTATTGGATGGACTCTCAAGATACAATTAGGTTCAAGTCTACCTATATGATAAGCACAAGATAGCCTTTTCCACATAATGGGAGATCTTTGAATACATATTCATGCCTTTTGGGTTGAAACAAGCCACTCTTCAATGATTAATGTGCATGGCATTCAAAGACTTGCTAAGAAAATGAATTGAAGTTTTTGTCAACAATTTATGTGCCAATTCAAGTTGAGAGGAAACTCAAAGAGGTTAGGCTTGGTCTTTGAGTTATGTCAACAATACCATCAACTTTATCTTAATCCCCTAAAATAGAAATTTTGGATAAAATATGGACTCAGCTTGGGTCATGTGGTATCCAAGAATGACATGGAAATTGATATAGCCAAGATTTGGATAAACATTTACTTTTATCCACCAACTAACTTGAAAGGTACTTAGTCCTTCTTAGGCCATATTGGCTACTATAGGTGCTTTGTACTAAATTAAACATCTATAGAACACCCTTATATAAGCTATTGATTTTTTAGGATTGGATATATAAATGCTAGCAAAATCTCTATGAGACTTTGAAAAATGATTTCACAATTCCACCTAACTTGCATGGCCCAAATTGGATAATCACATTCAATGTGTATATAGATGTATCCAAGCTTGCCTTTAAAGTGGTGTTATATTGGGGTAAAAGTCAATATGATGGGCCACCATCTTACTTATTAACCCTAAGTATATATACACACACTCATTCTTCATTCATTAAGTTATAAGACAATAAGGGGCTACTTACAAAAAAGTTATTGAAGGCACCATAAACATAGTGTCTATTGTGTGTGCGTGCGTGCGTGCGTGTGTGTGTGTGTGTGTGTGTGCAATCTCCATTCTCGTTGTAGCTCAATAAGGGCTTACTAGTCATTCAATACCTTCAAAATAGGTTAAGGCTTGCAATGTTCACTATGGAAACATTATATAGAGGTTATCAAGCATTGGTAACTAGTGATGGTTTGCCAAATATAAGCGATTTCAAATTATAGGTTTTTTGCCACAAGTTACTTAGATTACAAATTTCATAGTTTTGGAGTTTACTATAAGCTACTATTATGCGTAACCAAGTGTTATTCAAGTAGAGACTTTGATGTACACGATGTAGCAACTCTTGAGCTACATACATTGTCATAATATCCATGCATATTTGATCATGAATTAGTAGGAACATTGTTCTTTGATGTACTATAGTAGTTTTAGGAAGATCAATCTATTGGTTATTTGAACAATCATATATGTATTATTGTTGATGGTGAGTAGTGGTTCATTTTCTATCTTCTCTCAATTCTAGTTATATTGAGCATGTGTTGTAGAAATTTTACTAGTTCTATGGTGCAATTTGTTGATTTTCTAATTGCTATCACTTGAGGGTTAGTTTCTATTTTGCACAAATGGCTTTATTATCTACAATGTACAATGAACTATATAATATTAGGAAGGAAGTTTGATAGGCCTAACTTTAGTTTTGTGGAAGGAGTAGATCCAAGATAGAGGCAAATATGAAAAACCACCAGAGATATCTAAATATGAATGATCGGAGCTTAATGCATTGGAGAAATCCACTATTAGGCTACTTTTTCCAAAATCTATGTATTTTATATTTGTGAATGAGATCATTATGCATCACTTATGGAAGAATCTATGTAGCAGTTATGAGAAGGAGATTGCCTAATAAGGTGTATCTCATGAAAAAGTTATTTGAGTTGCATATGGAGGAGGACTCTAGTACTGCCTCTCAGCTTAATAGATTTAACATCGTATTCAATCAGATGTAAGATTAAAAGTTCAAGTTCAAAGATTAGGTTCAAGAAATCTTTTTGTTATGCTCCTTTTGTGCATCATGGGACAACTTTAGAACAACCATCAATAATTTAGCTCAAGATGGTGAGTTGAATTTTAATGATATTGTGGGTACATCATTAACAAAAGGAAATCCATGGATCAAGGCAAAAATGGTCAGGCATTGGCAACGCATGAAGAAAGAGGCTAAAAACAATATAAAGACGAGTTAGAACCATAGGTGGTCATGCAACAAATTCAATACCAAGAAAGACATTGAATGCTTCCATTGTGGTAAAACAAGTCATATCAAGAAGAACTATTATAAATGAAAGAGAAATCAACAAGTTAAGAAGAAGATAGATAAGGATGTTGGCAATAAAGAAGGTAAAGAAAAGATACAAATTAAAGAAATAGATACAGATTAAAGAAATAGATGCAATGACTATGCATAATGATAATGAGATGCTATTTACTTCTAATTTTCCTATGTATATGCTAGTTTCAACAAATTGATAACTAACTCAAGATTAGTTAGATACTTGATTCTAGTGTATATTTTCATGTGACACCTCATAAGGAGTGGTTATGCTAATATGACACCAGTATGCATGGATGAGTCCATTTTGATCATAGCTGTGTGTGTGATATAGTTGGTGTAGATGATGTGTAGTTTGTCTTTTAGAATGGATCTACTTTTACTCTTCAAAATGTACACCATGTGCCCATCTACTAGTCAACTAGCTGACTTGAAATACTCTACTACTGCTGGTAGTTAGTTATAGAAAGTACACAAGGGATCAATGGTTATTACTAAATGAACCAAAAATGATGCATTGTATCCCCTTTATGTATCTTCTATCAGAAATCCTATAATTGTAGTAATCAAGTAGCCAAATGTATATTTTTGGCATCACCAATTGGGACATATACCCAAAAACGTAATGGAAGTACTATCTCATTTGGGTTACTTTCTCTTGATTTTTTTGATATTTAATTTGCGATTATTATACATTTAAAAAGTGTGTATGTTCAACATATAATAAAAACTTAAACAAAAAAAAGAGTGAGGCACTTGACTTAGTGCACAATGATATATGTGGATCTATGCCTATCTATAGAAAGACATCCTATTTTATCACATTCATTGATGATGCAAAAAAGAAACTATGGGTAGGAAAAATGAGACTTTGTCTTGTTTTCAAGCTTTTTTGGCACTTATAGAAAATTAGTGTAGGAAGAGTCTTAAGCGACTCAGAATTGATAATGGTGGAGAATATGTCTCTCATGAGTTAACAAAATTTTTTGAAGCACGTGTAATAAAAAGAGAACTTGCTACACCCAGTAATCTTGCCCAAAATGGTATTGCACAATGTCTGAGTAGGATTATAAATGAAATGATGTTGAGTATGCTATCGAATGCTAGTCTTATTCAAGGATATTGGGCTAAGGCTATGGTGACTACTATAAATTTGATAAATAGGTCACTCAATATTGCTTTGGATGGTGGTATTCCTAAAAGATATAATTGGGCAAGAAGCCCTCTTATGCTCACTTAAGAGTATTTGGCTTTGAAACTTATGTGGATGTACCAAAGGAAACATTTAGTAAGTGAGAGGCAAAATCCATTAAGTGTATCTTTTGAGTTATGAATAGAGTGGTGAGATGGGTTATCTCCATTTAGATTTGGAAGGTAGAAAGATTATCCATATTAGTTATGTGATCTTCAATGAGAAGAGAACAAGAAAGGTTACATTTGAGGATGTAGTGCCACATATTATTTTTCCATGTAAGGCAAGTGTTAATGCATCAAGTGTGTAGAAAGAGGGTACAAATGATACTTCAACTAGTGATAAAAAAGTAGGGAGATTTATTGAGTAACATGTTGAGAGTTTATGGTGCCTTAGGAAGAAATATTAGAGGTTGAAGTTCCCACCCCTTGAGATTTTAGGCTAGGATTGACCATGTGATCCTCATTGATTGTGGGAACCCATCTTATTATAAACAGCCCATGGCTCATGTTGATAAGTTTAAGTGGGAGCTAGATATGTAGTCAGAAATGGATTCCATTATAAAGAATGTGACTTGGGATTTTATTGCTTTTCCAAAGGGAAAAAATGATTTTTCATCCAAGTGTATCCATAAGTTGAAAGTCACAGGTGATGCTAAACCAAAGGACAAGGCAAGGCTAGTAGCCAAAAGTTTGAAGTAATACAAAGATATGGACTTTGATGAGATCTTTTCACCTGTGGTGAAATTGACTACACTTTGCATTGTGGTTGCCTTTGCTAAGGATGACATGGACCTTGTATAAATGGATGTCAAGACATCATTTCTACATAGTGACCTTTATGATGAGATCTATGTGCAATAGCTAGAGGGCTTTATGAAATATATATAAAAAACATCTCTATAAGTTAAAATACAATCATTGTGGATTAAATTGGGCCCTATGGGAATGGTACAATAATTTTGATGCATTTATGTAGTTTCATGGTTTTTGGCTACAAGAAAAGTGAGACAGACCATTTCTTGTACACTAAAAAGGCTAAAGATAGCAACTTGATAGTGTTGATCCTTAATATGGATGGTAATGTGGATGGTATGTTGATAGTCAAGAAAAGCAAGTACAAGTTTGATGCTCTAAAGAAAAGGTTAATGGACACCTTTGAAATGAAGGATTTGGGATATGCAATTTACATTCTTGGCATACACATAATCAAGATAGAACGAAGATATTTCTCTATTTGTCCAAATAGGATTATATCAACAAGATATTTAAGTATTTCAATATGGAGGGGGAAAGGAAATTAGTACTCAATTGTGTTTATATATGAAACTTAGTGTTGATGATTTTCCCAAATATAATGAGAAGAGGGTTCAAATGGCCAAGCTTCCATATTCATCATGTCTGGGCACTAGACTCATATATTTTGACTCACATGTAATCACATGACAAAATCATAGGTGCAAGGTCCATGATAAGATATAATGCCATGAGCTTAAAGAAAAAATTACACAATAAGATACATGAGGAATTTTTTTGATATCTCACTTCTATTTACTTGGTTAGTATCCAACCATCAATTGTTATCCAAAGCCGTGCTTTTGTATGTAAAATTGATGTTGAAATGACCTTTACTAATGGGGAGAGTGGTGAGATAGCCCATAGAAAATTTAGATGGCCCAATTTTGGCCAAAATTGAAAAGATATGACTAAAGGACTAAAGGGGACACCTAAAAAAAGGAAGAATGTGGTGAGAAAGAAGAAAAAAGAGATAAATAGCATGGAATAAAAAAAGCGAGATCATATTTTGCTTCTTTCCCTCATGTACTATAACCAAATCAAGCATGTGACTATAGAAACACATCCTACTCTTCACCCTCTGCACAATGATACCACTCTTATGGGCTATTTTTGAGCATTTAGAAATCTAATTTTCTAGTCTTTCTCTCTCAAAAAATGCAGTCTCTCTCTTTCTCCTCTAGACACATAATGCTTGTTTCTATGGAGCAAAGGGGGATGGGAGTTCGAGTGGGAGAGGTGAGTCGTATGCGGTAAAGAGGCAATAGAGCATAGTGCTAAAGAACATGAGAGAATATTTAAGAGCATTACTGGCTTTTAGGAGCATCAACAATTTTAGATCTCGCACGAGGTGACATATATGTTACAGTTGTGGCGTAGCAGTCTATAAGTAAGTATGAGTATTTTAATAGCAAATAACATCAAAATAAAAAACTATTTTAGGAAAAGGTAAATGAAGGTAATACTTAATTTTTAGCACCTTGGAATTTTTGTTTGCTATTTTTTTTGAATTTCTATGTGGTAAATAGGTTTAAATTAGTGAAAATAACGAAAAAAAAGATATTGGTGAAAAATATCAATAAACAAAGAAAAGTAAAGAAAATGAGGGCTTTATGCTTAAGAGTAACATTTTAGTAAGCAAGAGGTTGGCTCAATATCATGTGTTGTAATTCACATTCTACAAGAAGTTAAAATTCTAATCAAAATGGTTGAAAGTGCTATATTTTATTACGCATCTCGTTATTAAGATGTTTATGTATTTTATATATATCCAAAGGTAGCATGAGTCAAGAGCACTCAATGCTTTGGGTGAGTAAAATAATGATGCATCGTGTAGGACATATTCATAAAAAAAGGGAAAGATATGTATGTTGCATTTACACCTTTTTTTCCACATCAAAAGTTTTTTGAGTACTTAGTATTCACCTTATGCATTTAGGTATCCCTTCACATACACTACGACATAGCACTTGTTTGATCTTGACTGTGTGTGAGGGAGTCCAAGCTATCTAGATGTGGGGGTTTAAGGGGGTTTCAAGTGAAGTAGAGAGGATAAAGTATGGTTAGTCAGTGGGGCAAGTGAGCATTCTATCATTGCATTCAAATAATCCATTTTGGCAACAACACCACAATCTCCTTTAACTAAGAGGAAGTATTTTCTCCCTTGGGCCTTGGGCAGTTCAATTTCCAATCTAAGAAATAGCCAAATTGGGGGTGGCTATACTCTCAAACATAGTCACTTGCACATGCCTAATTTTTAATTCCATTGCACTATGGAATGGTTAAGTATGTGACAAGGAAGGTGTGTACATTTTCTACTCATAGTTCTTTGACGCAACTGTCATTCACCATTGGTCAATCATATGTGGTCTCTTCCATAGTCCTTGTGCATTGCTACATAAGGTCAAAGCTTTATTGAGCTATCGAGATCACCATCAATACTTATTAGGCTAAGTTTCCTAATCATATTCCCTTGTGCTTTCACAACCCAACCCCTCTCAAATACAAATGACTTGACAAGTCTTTGTTTATTTTTACAATTATATGATCTATGGCACAAACCGCATGCATGTATGATGGGTGAGGATTAGTTTTAATTACAATTTAATGTGTGTCTTGCATATATGAATAGAAGGTGTAAGAAGCTGGGAATACTTAGAATGCTAATAATATGCCATGTCACATTGACACTGGTATATAAGGAGAGAAGTTGTAAATTTTCACATCTTTTGACAAATCAATACATTTTACAATCTTTCTCTCCCTTCTAGCTCTAAGCTTCCATGGCTTCTTCATCTTTCTTGTCTTTCTCTCTCCAATTCTAGTATTTCTCTCTCCTCGTCACTCTATTTCTCTCTCTTCCTGCAGTCTTTCTCTCTCCTCTGCAATCTTTCTCTCTCCTCTATCTCTCTCCCTAGTTCTCTCTCTGACAAGTGGTATCAGAGCCTCAGTCTTTGATCCATTATTCTCTTCCATTTTCACTCCTATTTTCCTATTTCAAAACCAATTTCAGACAAAAATGGTACAAGACAGTGACTAGTGGAGTGCTGCAGGACAACTACAGTTAGCAATGACTACATCTGGGGATATCCAAGGTCAGATATGGCGGGTAAAGGCCTAAATGGCTGGACGTCATCAAATTTTATACAAAAATGGAGGTAACTAGGGTAAAGGATGGTTAACCGGGCTTAGTTTGAGAACAAACTGTGGTTACTTTGAAAAGAGGGGTTTCTCTTTCCCCTTTCCTGGAGTTTCCTGCAGGTTTCATGGAAGTTCAGCCCTGAAGATCAGCTCATATCTCTCTTATCCCTGAGTTTCTTGGTCAAGTACCACATGGAAATGATTCCTCAGTTCAAGACCTTCAGAATGAGCACATGGTTGCTCAAGCTTTTCACTACCATGGAGCTAGAAGCAGCCCCAAAAATTGCGGTGCAATTTTCGGGCTAATTCCAGCCCAGCCCTGCTTCAAACTTGCTTCTCCTCAGCTCTGGCAATCCTCTTGATCCATTTCAAACATAAATCCTCAGCAATGGTGAGATTCTCAGCCATATTCATGGATTCCTCAGCTCTCTTGAACCCTAGGTGAACAGTCCATGGGTAGCCATGAAAGCTTTAGCCAAAGCTTCCATTTCTTAACAATTTCTTGAAGATTCTTCATCCTTTTGGCCCGTGGAATCATTTCAGCAAGGATTCTTCAACAAATTGCAAGGATTAAACACGAGATGGCTAAAGATTGAAGATCAAGAGCTTCTATGGAGCAAAAATTTGGGGGAAACGGGTTTAATGCTTCAATTTCAAGCATTTGAAGCTTCAAGATTGGTCTCAACCATTAGATAAGCAAGCCTTATGGATTATTTTGCTAACATTGGACAACCGGGAGCCCTATCAAGCATTTGGCAAGTTATTTTCAGCCATGTCAAGGTATTTCTCTTCAATTTTTAATCTCTCTCATTAATCCAATTGTTGAGCTTAAGCCATTTGACTGAGAGATTAAAGAATTGAACATTTCCATCAAATTCTCAGCCAACCTTTGCTTGAATTCATATATTCAAGAATGCAATGCTTGCCTAATGCATATTAGCTTCAATCAGTGAATGAAAGGCCTCAATCTGAGATTTCAGCATAACATTTGAATCCTATTGACTGAATACATTGATTGATTCCTTTGTTTACTCTAATCCAATTGATTGGTTGATTCTTTTGCCTAAATTGGAAAATTGTAAAAGGGTAAGTACTAGCAATCAGTGAGTCACTGAATTGCATAGGTAAAACCCTTCTCCCATCTCAAGTTTTCTTATCTCAATCAATTGCATCTCATGAAAGGCTGAATGGATATTTTTCAATTGCATATCATGCTGATTGCTTAGCACACTAGCCTCTGCCATGTTGATATTCCCACCGAGGAAAAAGGTGGATGCCGGGAGAGATAGTGGGACAAAAGAGAGGTGACCCTCCCTCACTATCGAAGATCCCGAAGGGGTGCAACCAACAGACTCGGGGGGAACTTTGCCCACCTCCCGGTGATTCGAAGCCCGTGTAGGGAGCCCGTCCTGTTGTTTTATCCCTCACACAGGTACAGCGAGTGGAGAATTGAAGATTGAAGACTTTCCAATGACTCAAGTACCTACTGGATTAAAACAGGGTAAAACAGGGCATTTTCAGGTTACCCACAGGGTATTTACAGGTGGATACAGGTACACCCTTTGATACTAAAGCACAGGTGCAGGTACTACAGGGTACCCACAGGTCCTATATACCCTTTTGCAGGGTTTGGTAGCCATTTGAGGTTACTTTCTTGCATTACAGGGTCAAAACAGGGCACTTACAGGTCTAAACAGGGTGCAGGACTGGACAGTTCAGACTCTGAAATTCAGTTACAGAATTTTATGTCCTAAACCTGTTATAGCGTGCTATAGCTCATCTCGAAGAGGGCATTGTAAGCTTCGATTTGCACAAAAAAAATTTGCAATTGGAGTTTTCTAGCCAAAGTTATAGCCGTTTTACTGACAGGGAGTACTGCAGGACTGCACTAGTATGGCAGGACATAAAGGCAAAAATAAGATCCAGGAGGACTATGCACAGCAAATCAGGGATTCCATGATGGAAAGCACACTTCAAGAGAACCTTGAAGAGCCTCAACAAGGAGAGATTAGTATACTCAATGACGCTTTGTGTGCCCATGAACTAAGACATAAGGAATGTCATGAGACTATTTTGTCAGCAATGGAGCATATGATTTTATCATTTGATCAAACAAAGTCTACTATTGAGAAGATGATGGAATCAACTAACCGAACCAATGCTTCCATTGATAAGCTGGTAGAATCTAATGCTCAACTTATGGCACAATTTTCTCAACTCATGTAGTCACAAAAGGGATCAAAAGAAGCAAATGAGAAGGCTTGTTCAAACAGTGACCCCTCAGTCCCACTTCAGCCATCCAACCAAAATGGTTATGGAGATGGGATCATAGGAAGAAGAGGCATACCAAATAGTCAATATGAAATGGGAGAAGCTTCACAAAGGCATGATGACTATTTGGGCAGTTTGAATGGAGCCAATACTCAAACTTTTGGACTGCATACTCAGAATTCTGGGGGTGCTTTACCAACAGGAAGATTACATGGTAATTCTCAGCCACCTGTTGGAAGATTTCAGTCTCATTTTGGGGGTTCTGTACTTAGAAATCCCGATCAGCCAGTTTTGGGACAGCAACCATTCCATGATAGAGAATTCAAGGATAAAATTGTTTTGTCCAAATTCAATGGCCAGTCATCTTCACCATCAGAATTAGAGGAATGGACCTCTAAGATGGAGTCTTATTTTGACATATTTCCTAAAACTGATGATATGAAGATACATTTTGCCTCCCTCCACTTAGAAGGATTTGCCCACACTTGGTGGAGGTATATCAAGAAAGAGAATGTACTTATTGAGAATTGGGAAGCTTTCAAGGCACTTATGGCTGAAGTCTTTGTTTCACCTTTTGAAAAAGAGAAGTTAGAATGAAGATGGT
Source organism: Lygodium microphyllum (assembly GCF_053477565.2). Classification (NCBI taxonomy): domain Eukaryota; kingdom Viridiplantae; phylum Streptophyta; class Polypodiopsida; order Schizaeales; family Lygodiaceae; genus Lygodium; species Lygodium microphyllum. The sequence continues at coordinate 5,240,398 of NW_028229514.1, read as the reverse complement.
ATGGCTTAGAACAAAGGAGCCTAAGTGTAAGAGAATATACAAACCAATTCCTCAACTTGACCATATATGTGGAAAACATCAGTGATGAGGCCAAGTTACACAAATTCATGTATGGTTTAGAACCATCCTTGTCAGCTGATGTTATGGCGCAGAATCCTACTTCACTTTTCAAGGCTATTGAGCTTGCAGAGCGCTTTGGAAGGAAGTATAGGAAAGAGTCTTCATTTCAGCCAAGTTATGGACAGCCAAGGGCTATTTTAAAGCAAGGGCAAGTTGGTAACAATTATGGCAGCAATCATATGCTTAGTGGGAGCTTACGGATACCAACTTATCCTCCATTTAATGCTTCTAGGCTTCAAAGCAATTTCAAGACAGCAAACAGTCCAAAGGTTGAATTTAAGCAAGGTGACAATAAGCCTAAGTCTACTTCAGCCAATACAAATTCCAGAAATATTCCCATGGATCTTTACAAGGAAAGAAAGGACAAAGGCTTATGCTTCAAGTGTGGAGAAAAGTATACTCCTGACTATGCTTCAAAGTGTGTATACAAAAATGCCAAGCCAAAAATTCAGAGTATGCTAGTTCTTGAGGACCTTGAAAATGACATAGATGAAGTTAATGCAGTCATAATCAATGCTGAAAATGAAGATTTTGAGGATGATGGTGGACAGGAGTACTTCTATGATCCATCTGACTCTTTTCCTTTTGATCCAGGCGGTGATATCCCATTTGATCCTGGTGGATTTTGTAATGAGTTGCATGCTGCCACTAATTGTTCTATCTCTATGGATGCTTGGACGGGATCTAGGAGCCCCAATAGACTTCGTATGAAGGGAAGCATATGTGAAAAGCCAGTGTTCATCTTGATAGATAGTGGTAGTACTCACAGTTTTGTCAATAAATCTATTATATACAAGTTGAATTGTATTCCCACCGACTTACAGCAGCCCATTAGAGTACAAGTGGCTAATGGTGAAGAGGAAATCAGCACACAGATTTGCCCACAGGTTTCTTTGCAGATGGCTGAAAGTTTTGAAGTCAAAGTAAACCTGATCACTTTGGAAATGGGGCCTATAGATATTGTACTTGGTTGTGATTGGTTGATGACCTTAGGTAGGATTACTATGGATATCTCACAGTTATATATGGAGTTTTTCTCCAATGGACAGCTTATCCATTTACAGGGAATCTCTAGTAAATCTGATTTTCAGCTTATCACCATTCAACAACTCAAGAAAGAGTACAAGAAGCGCTCACAGATATTTGTATTGCATTTGAACAAAGAAACACAGGATCAGCCCAATAATTGGGCAAACCATCCAGCCTTGACAGCTCTTCTTGAGGAGTATAGAGATTTATTTGAAGTACCTACTTCATTGCCTCCTAAGAGAGCGGTGGATCACCCCATTGATTTGGAACCCAACTCAAAGACAATCAATAAGCCACCTTACAGATTATCAAAATGTGAACTAGAGGAAGTAGCCAAGCAAATCAAAGAGCTTCTTGAAATGGGATTTATTGAACCCAGTTCTTCACCGTATGCATCCCCAGTCCTGTTAGTCAAAAAGAAAGATGGATCTTTCAGAATGTGCATTGACTACAGGGATCTCAATAAGATAACAGTGAAGAACAGGTATCCTATACCCAGGATAGATGATTTGCTTGATGAGCTTAAGGGGGCTCGATTCTTCACGAAGATTGATTTGAGATCAGGGTATCATCAGATTCGTATGAGAGAGGGTGATGAGGTCAAGACTGCTTTTAGGACTGATCGTGGGCTCTACCATTTCTTGGTGATGCCATTCGGCCTTACAAATACTCCAGCTACCTTTCAAAGCTTGATGAATAAGATTTTACAACCTTTTCTCTTTCAGTTTGTCTTAGTGTTCTTCGACGACATTTTGATCTACAGCAAGACTTTTCAGGATCATTTGTTGCATATGAGGAAGGTTTTTGATGTGTTGAGACATCATAGGCTTTTTACTAAGGAGAAGAAGTGTTCTTTCATGCAGACTGAAGTGGAATACTTGGGACATATAGTCAGTGAAAAAGGAATACAGGCTGATCCCAAGAAGGTGCAATGCATAAAAGATTGGCCAACGCCTACTACTACTACCTCTCTTAGAGGATTTCTTGGTCTATCTTCATTCTATCGCAGATTTATAAAGCATTATGCGGCAATTGCAGCCCCTTTAACTGATAGGTTGAAGAAAGAGGCTTTCTTTTGGGATGCTTATGCCCGGATTTCTCTAAAGCGTTTACTATACAGTGTGATGCTAGTGGCCGTGGCATTGGGGCTGTTTTGCTTCAGGAGCATGGAGTAATTGCATTTGAAAGCCGTAAGCTTACTGATAAGGAGATGGCCATGAATGTTTATGATCAGGAAATGTTGGCTATTCTGCATGCAATCAAGAAATGGCATCATTACTTATATGGCAGCCAATTCAGAGTACATAGTGATCATCGGGTACTCAAGTATTTTCTTACTCAGTCAAATCTTACTCCAAAGCAACGACGATGGGTAGCAACATTACAAAATTATGACTTTGATATCACTCATACAAGGGGCAAAGATAACATAGTGGCTGATTCTCTCTCTCGTATGTGGGCCTACAAAGTATCAGCCATGACAGAATTACATAGTGATTGGATTGAGGAGCTACAAGAGGCATATCTCTTAGATAAGGAATTCAGCCAAATCTTTCAGAAATTACAGCAAGGTCTTATGGAAGAAAACACACATTACCAGCTTAAAAATGGTCTTATTTGGTGGAAGGGCAAGATTGTTATTCCCTCTGCTTCTTATTTCAAGTGAAAAATTATGGAGGAGTTGCATTCTTCGCCTTTAGCTGGACACTTGGGAGTTTTCAAGACTTATGACAGGATCAGCAAGAGCTTTTATTGGAAAGGACTGTGGAAAGATGTCAAGGACTTCGTTATGAAGTGTATGCCTTGTCAGCAAAATAAGGATAGCACCCATAAGCTAGGAGGTTTGTTGCAGCCATTGCCTATTCCTACGGGTAAATGGACTCATATTACTATGGACTTTATCACTGGCTTACCTACTACCAAGAAGGGGTGGAATAGTATTTATGTGGTGGCTGACAGACTCACCAAAGCAGCTCATTTTATCCCAACAAAAATTTAGTTTACTGCTTCTCAGGTGGCCAACCAGTTTATGGAGCATATTTTCAGATTACATGGATTACCGCAGGTGATTGTCCATGATAGGGACTCAAAGTTTATGAGTAACTTTTGGCAAGCGGTATTTACATCTATGGGTACCAAGTTGGCTCCATCTACGGCTTATCATCCCCAAACTGATGGACAGACAGAGAGAGTTAATAAATGGTTGGAGACTTATCTTCGCCATTTTTGCTATGATGTCCAAACCTCATGGGATTCTTGGTTACACCTGGCTGAGTTTGCTTATAATAATTCCACTCATGCGAGCATAGGAGTTTCACCCTTTGAGGCTTTGTATGGTTACAAGGTGCCCCTACCCACAGTCATTTTTAACGAAAAGATCAATCCTCATGGGAAGAAGAGTTGGAAAGAATGCAGACCCTTCTTCAGCAATGCAAGGTGAATCTAAGGAAGGCTCAAGATCAAATGAAGATGTATGCTGATGAGAAGAGGAGGCCTTTAGAGTTCCAGGAAGGAGAGCTGGTTTTGTTGAAGGTGCCCAAATCCAAGTATTCTACATTGAAAGATGGATCCGGTAATAAGCTTGCCCACAGATTCTATGGCCCTTATAGGATCCTTAAGCGGATTGGAGATTTTGCATATAGACTAGAGCTTCCCTCTTCTACAAAGATTCATAACGTCTTCCATGTTAGTCAGCTCAAGCCCTATTATGGTGATCCAGTGGATTTAGTTGATGAGCTGCCACCTATTGATGAAGATGGTATCGTTCAGTACATCCTAGAGGCTGTTATAGGTCAGCGTGAAAAGAAGCTTCGATCACGTTCTATTGTGGAATATTTGATTAAATGGAGAGGTTTACCCTCTGAAGAGGCTTCTTGGAGACCTGATTCAATATTGGATGAGTATCCATACTTGAAGGATACATTGGTGGCTGAAGCCTATTGCTTATGGAGCTAGTATTGGTGCAAACTGGTTCAGGACAACACGCTGTTTTAGAACAGTTTTTATCGTACTTCATTTTCAGAATTGAGCTATCTACATGAGCTTAAAGTACTCTTCAAGAGCTTCGTTTCGATATGTGGTACATCTCATTTGTACACTTCTATCAAAAGTTATGGTAGATTTGGTCCAGCAGGGATTGTTATTTCAGCAAGCTGTCTACTTTCTTCTGGAACTATTTGTTGAAGATTCTATGGCTCCAATGGCTTCTAAAGTTCTTCAAATCATGTATATAGCGGGGTCCTCTTTCCGTTCTTCAAATTCAGTCATTGTAATGATAATTCTTCACTCATTCCCCATTTGTAAAGCTGTAAAACAGAGTAGTACTCTATTCTATCCATCACTTCTTTAGTTCTTTCTAGGTTTATTTTTTAGGACAAAAACTTTTGGGAAGGGATGGATTGTAAGAAGCTGGGAATACTTAGAATGTTAATAATATGCCATGTCACATTGACACTGGTATATAAGGAGAGAAGTTGTAATTTTTCACATCTTTTGACAAATCAATACATTTTACAATCTTTCTCTCCCTTCTAGCTCTAAGCTTCCATGGCTTCTTCATCTTTCTTGTCTTTCTCTCTCCAATTCTAGTCTTTCTCTCTCCTCGTCACTCTATTTCTCTCTCTTCCTGCAGTCTTTCTCTCTCCTCTGCAATCTTTCTCTCTCCTCTATCTCTCTCCCTAGTTCTCTCTCTGACAGAAGGGTTCATTTTAATTTTGTAAAATTGACTAGATTGTCATGCGAAGTGCTCGTGCATTGATGGGGGTTCATTTGATCAACATTAATGGCTATTTTAGTTTAATTAAAAATTATTAGGATACATTGTGTTAATTTTGTTGGATGCAATGACATTTTGATTTTATTAAAAGTTAAATGTATCTAAAGTTGCATGTGGAGGAGGCAAAAGATAAGAACTTGGTAGTGTGGGGGCACACCTGCAAGGTCTCATTACATGATGTGAGGGTGAATGCAACTCACAAGCCCAAGCCCATGATGCCATGAATCCATGATAAAAAGTAACAATGGGTCGACTAGCATGTTGATGACCTATCCATAAACCAACAAAAATACAAATAAAACAAATTCAAAAAACAAGAAAGTATAGGTTGATGGAGAGGAAAGGGGTAGGGTGTTGGAGGTTCAGCATGTATTTGATGGTTATTATTATTATTATTATATTTTTTAACCGTAGGATTTTTTTGTACTTTTTGTATTGTTAGTTTTTCATTTTTGTAATGGACGGGATGGGATGTTCTTTGTTTTGTATTTTGAAAGATGTTTTGTGTTGGTGGATTTGTTTGTATGTTTGTTTTTCTTTTTCCTTTTGAAATGTGTAATTAGTATAAATATGAGTTGGTAGTAAGCATAATCGTGAAAATAATGTATTTATTTATTTATTTATTTTTTGAAGATATGTGTATATTTATTATGGTTTGTATGGTGTGTTTGTTTTTGTTTTCTTAAATTAATAATTGTGTTTTTTAATTGTATGAGTTTTTTTTGCATTGGTTTTCTTGGTTATTAGCATGGTTTTTTCTTTGTTTTTTTGTGTATTGTGGTTTTTGTTTTTGTGTATTTGTGTGATCTTCTTTGTTTTTAAAAGTTTTTTTAGAAATTCAAAGCAAAAGTATAAATGGGATGGGATATTGGACTAAAAAGAGTTCAGTGTTATGAACAAGTGCTTAAGCATACATGCGAACCACATCACACAATAAGCATACAAACATGAGCAAATAGAATACAAAATTTAGCCTTGACCATGTCTTGCATGAGAATAATAACAACTAGCTTGTAGAAAATTTCCACCCATCACATATGTAAACATGCTCCAATAAGTGATCTCGTAGGCCCAAGGGGTCCATCTATAAGAAATAATCTATATAACATGTGTTCAAAGGATATTAAGAAATACCCCTTCTCTTTGCATGCTATAAGGCCTTACATTGATCCCTTTTATTTTACAAAACTTATAACTTTTTTCAAATTGTAATTAAAAATTTTAAATTTTAAATATAATCCTTTAAATTTTACTAAATATAATACCCTTTCTTTTGAACTCACATGGTATCTTACATATTCTATAAGGCGAACTCTCTAGGCTTGCAGGTGGGTGGAGGCACACAAAGAAGACAGGAGTTGTGTGAAAAAGGGGGACTCAAGTAGGAAAATGAAAAGGAAAGGTTTAAGGGAGGAAAGGGGGCTGAGGAGGGATAGTATAAGGGCTTTGTAGCTATACCATGGTGTTGTTGCTAGAAATACCTATATAGAGAGTAGTAGTGACTCTAAGCCATGCTTCGTTTCCACTTTACGTGTGATTCCCTATACCTAGTGGGGTGAACGCTCACATGTGCAACATCACCAAGGTGTAGTCTTGAAATTTTCCTATATTGTATAATTTCTTTCATTGAATAATATAAGAGTATACCTTGCTCTCACATATCGTGTTATCTTTTTGTGCCATGTTGAGTGAGTGATTGAGTGCAGGTGGATTACAATTGGTATCAAAGCAACTCTTACTCAAAGTTAAGGAGTACATATCATTTTTAGCAAAGCATGAGTGGAAATTTTACTCTACTTCGCTTGGATTTTTGCTCATGAGTATTGCTTCATCAAAGTGTTGGGCATGGCTTCCATGTCATCAATGGTATCATCTACTCCAAGATAGTTGGGATGCGGCTATAGGTTTTGTCTACTCATGAGTATTTCCCATAGAACAACAACTTGTAATATGGCTAGGATAATTACATTTATAGCAAATTACATTTTTAGAATTTGTGTTGGATACAACCAAATTGAAATTTTTGGCTTTAGAAGGTTTTGGAGGATTGAAAGGCTTCAGAGGCTGCTACTAGTGGCATATCTCTTTGGTATTGAGAGACCTCCATTATTTATAAAATATCTTCATACAATCTCTAATAAATTTATCATATCAATAAATAAGTACAAATGGTTGTGTAAATGCCATGTGCTAACTGACGATGCATCTTATTAGATAAATACTAAATAAAAAAATATTCTTCAAATAAAATTGTACATGTCACATAAATCTAATTTGTCATGTCTGCTCTACATATCAATTGTCACATATTCAAAAATTTATTATTAGAAAAATAATTAACTAAATCAAAATAGCTAAACATAAATCATCAGTAATAAAAATTCCATTAAATATCAAAGCACATAGACATTAACACTTGTCATGTAAATGTTGTGGCATCATCCACAAATAAATTCACTCGCATTCACACCTTCAAAACTCATGCCCAAAAAGGATAGGAATTCCTATCAACCTTGTACTTAAGAGGATATGCATCTACTCTTAAGAACGTGCCCTGCGCTGAAGGATAACCATTTAAAGCGCTCATCCCTTCAACATGCACATAAGGGAGAACTATGTAAGGCCCTCATTTCCTCATGTAGGTGCTCAGTAGTATCATTTACAACCCTCAAACTCACCAAATGACCTTTTCCACTCTACTGTAGATTCTTGCAATTGCAACAATCTCTCTTTGAAATAATCTTTATCCTCACCCTTAATTTTTCAAGCATCCTCACAAAGGAGCAAGTATTTCCACTTCTACAAGCAATAAAGCTTCTCTTCCATAAACCATCTTATATGAAGAAAACCCAATTCTCTCTTTTCTAGGTAAAAAATAAACCCATAATGCACTCAGAAGCTCAATATCTCATATTTGAGGATGGTTTTTAGTCATCTTTGACACCATCCTAACTAGCTCACCATTGAATCATTCATTCAAACCATTGCATTAAGGATAATAAGGTGAAGCAAATCGCTTTGTTATCTTTATTTTTTCACAAAGATAATCAATCAATTTTCCTTTGAAATCAGATCCCCTATCAAACAAAATTTCTAAAGGCATCCCCAACTTACAATATAGGTCCTCATATATAAATTTTATCACATCAACGGTTGTGATGTTCTTAATTGCTTTGCTCATTGTTGGCTTCCAATGGGAAATATAATCAATTGCAATCAAAATATAAATCATTCCTCTTGAAGTATGACATAAAGGAACAATTGTATCAATCTCCCACTTTTCAAAAATGTCATAAGCAAGAATTATCTTTCTTATTTCTAGTTTTAGAATTTTCTTACTCATTCTTTGACATTCATGACATGATCTATACTAGTGATTTACATATTTATGCAAACTTAGTCACATATATCCCTCAGTTGAATTTTTTATGTGTAATATGTATGACCCCTCTCTCCTCACATAAGAAAAATTCTTTTTGACAAGAGAAGGGCCCCTATGTCTTTTGTTCTCTCTCCTTTTTATAGGTTTTTCCTTTATGAATTGTTCTCATAAAAAATGTTACTTGATTTTCCTTATGTTTAACTTATTAGAAATTCTTAAGGCTTTTCCTCCTTTATTTACTCTTTTCATTCTGTAAGAAAGTTGTCACTCTTATCGCAATTGCAGCCACCTTCATCGAGATAATATGACTGACCACCTTTAAGGAATGGTTTCCTTATGATCCATAGTTTTTGATTTTGTAGCTTACAATGATTGTAGCCTATCTTAGTAATAACCCACAAGAACCTAATTGCTTCAACTTTGTTATCTCCTCTAACATGATGAGCAAGGAGCCCACTCCCAACAAGGTGACGATGATCATGATGGCTCTTGCTAAATCTCATTGTCTCTTTCAAACACCTATGGCTCCCTTCAACTAATCAACACCTCATCTTCTTTGAAGATGGCCTCAAAGATATACCTGGAGCCCTTCTCCCATCATGATCTACCACCTTCTAGCTCTAACATCTTATTTTAAAGGCTGTTGTCTCTTCCTTTACAACATAAAGTATGGACGTCTGTAATTAAAACTCTGCTTTCAAAATGGTAGTTTCTCAAATGGCAACAACATCACAAATTTATTTTCTTCTAGGCATGTTCTTTGTTGGCCTCCTTTCCAAAAACACTCACAGACAGCCTAGCCCTCCACACCAACTACAAGACCTACCACCTAGAAAGATGCAGTACATAAATACATGACAAGAACTATATAAGTGAACCATCCGTCTAGTTCATTGTCACTAATCATTGTTTGCTATAAAAGGATAGACCTTAAATTTTTTCACAATTGTTGTTGCAACTACTACTACCATTTGGAGATTATGCTGCATGGAAGAACACTTCTTTGAGCTATTCTATTGTTCTTTCATCTATGTTTGTGATCGATCTTGCACTTTGACAAGTGCCATAGTCTCTTCAAAATCCATCAAAGAGGCTACTTTAGGGCCTTTAGAAACATCAAAATTTCCCACAAAGAGATTCAATATTCCAAGTGCAAATACTAATGTTCTTAAACTGTCAAAAACCTAGTATTCTGCAAAATACACAAAACCAATGAAAATGGAAAAGAATGTTCAAACTATTTGAAACATGGGAATTATAGAAATGGAATCAAAAATTGCCAATCAATTATTCAACCTTTCCACCCTCCAGTGACACTCTCCAAGTATCACAATCCTCCCCATATCTCACCAACACTCAGCTAAAAAACAAGACGAGGACTCCTTGAAGATACACTGCAACACCATTTTTTTATCACATGCTTAAAGTCATCAAATGTGTAGAGAAAGGACCCATGAAATCAATTAGATAGGCCTCAAATCCCAATTCAATGAATGAGTTTCAAAATTAGAGGGCCTTTAATCTTGATCCAAGAGAAAGTAACAAGTTGTGGTAAACCTTTGGATTAATAGAACCTTCCCAAGCTATAGGATTAACAGTCATCGATTCTAACCCAACACCAATGTTGGAACCTCATCTTGAGCCCTTCGTGAGACACCATAATGGTCAACTACATGCTCGAAAGTAATTCCCATTGATAAGAGACAAGCTTGCACCTTCTGTACCATCACAACCTAGCCATTTTCAAAACACCATCTTATCCAAGTGCTATTTTTCAAGCTATTATAACCTTGATTTGATGATTCCTTCAAGCATAATCATCTAAGAAGTTGCTATCTGTAAGTGCTACTAAGGGATCCCTTTAAGACAAAACTGCATCTCCTTTTTTTTGCCTAGCTTCATTTGTATAAATTTTTATATTGCATGGCCACTAGTCTTTATAGCCATATTTCTGCTATATCCTTGCCACTTGACCAATTCCTCCAAAGAGCTCTCAATATTCATCATTTGTAACATCTTATGGAAGATTAGAAATATAGATCCTGACATTATCACAAAAATCTCCACATCTTGTATAATGTTGCTTGACTTAGACACCTTCTAACTTTCATAGCATATGTATACACCATGAATGTTCATCCAATACTACATAAGTAAATATGGCATATACAAAGTTGACAAGAATAGTAATTTCCAAGCCTTCTTTTTTTGTAGAGATCTACTTGTTAGATGTACTTGCTTTGATTCTATGCAATGCGTCCTAACAAAAACTCATACCATGGAATAACACAGTTAATGCAAAACGAGACAAGATGAATCCATCAAAAAATTAGTGCCTAGCCTAACTACAAGTTCACGTGCATCATGCAAGATGCAAACACAATTCCTTGATTATTTTTTATCCTTAACCTCACCTCTCAACACTTCATGGAAGAATATTGCACTCTTCTCCACCCACCCAATATAGCTGCAGCAAGCATCATGCCATACTAGTGCTCAACTCTAGTGTAAAAAGTACATTAACCCACCCCATGGCATAGAAGTAATTGAAGAAATTTAGGAGATGACCTCCAAGTGTAGAGTATTTTACAGGTGTAACATGAAGTGCTCGTGAACCCAAAATTCCTATGATGTGCAAAGATATCAACAATGAATTATACTAATTTAGGATATTCAGCAACTACAATCAATTTCTTGCTCCAAATTTGCCCAAATAATACCAATCTCGACCAAGTCTATCAAGTTCTCAAGCACAACAAATAGGAGAAAATGACAAAAAATAATTTTTAAACAAATCAAACACAAAGAACACTATAGCACAAGAAATATCCACCTCGTGAACCTTTGAAACTTGGATCATAGTAAAAAAATCCCAAGTGTAGTATACTTTCCAATAAATATAACCTTACCTCTATAAATTCTTTAGCACATATACTAGCAAGATGGGCTTATCTAATTATTGGATTGATCACTCTTTAAAATTTTTAGATTAAGCTTTGACAAACAATGGGAAAGTATAGAATCCACCTCAATCTTAGTCCTTGTTCTAGCAAAATAAGCAGAAAAAATAATCATTGTAATAAACTAATACCTAAATAACTGAAAATTCAAGTTAGTATTTGAGAAGCATTAAAAGAATCTAAGGTGTTGGCATTCAAGAAGGATAATTCTTCATTGAAGTCATCCACAAAGTTCTCATTTTCACAAAATGATACAATATATCCATGCAATAGTCCTCCCTAAGCGGCTGCGGGGATAGTGGGGGCCATACCCAATCGAAAAACGAGACTAAACTTTTTAGCAAGCAATAATTAGAAATATAATGTTAGTTGAGTGACTCAGTAGCTAAGAAGTACAAAATTGCAAAATAGAATTCATATAACTCACACTTCAATTTATAGAATAAGCAAGCATAACAGTATAACATGTTTAACAAAATGATATGCTATTGCTAAATGGTGTATAAAAATATTTTTATGGATTGTCAAATCAAGAAGTTTGTCCAACTTTGCAAAGGAGAAAAGCAACATAGCTAGAGGTTTCTCTTTAGTAACAATTTCTTCTCCAATATGCGACCTAAATGATAGGGTCCTTTGAGGCTTCTACGTCAACTCCTATCTCCTCTCCAATGTTTGGATCTTCTAAAGGATTTATATGAGCAAATGGTGTAATTGGCATCTTCTTCTTCTCTACTAGATCCATTTATATTTAAATAAGAAAAACCATCCATAAATGACAACTTAGCTAGAGATTACTCTTCATTAAAAATTCTTTCTTAAATATGATTGATCGACCTCTTAATAGGGTTCTCTAAGGCTTTTGCATGAACTTTGATCTCCTCTCCAATATTTAGGTCTTCTAGATGTTGTATATGAACCAAATGGTATGATTGCTATCTTCTTCTTCTCTAGAGCTTGCATTTATATATATATGAGAAAAAGCACCTATATATATGATAAATTAGAAAATCTAAGCTTGAAACTGACCCAAATCCTAGGGTGTGCTAGTCAAATTTCCTTCTTACACACAATTATCAAATTGTATCCTAGTGTAGAGTATGAATGCAAAATAACACAATTTCTTTAAATTATTCATATTTAAAGACTTTTCATTGTATACTAATATAATTGTGAATGCTATATCTGAGAAAATAAAGTGCTCTTAACTAGCAAATACGATAAATACTCAATGCACATGTGAATTCCTAGCATTAGTCTTCCATTAAATAAATTAATACCTAATCTTAACAACAAATGATACTAAGTGTTTCACAAGATGACATACTTTATATTGCATATGCTACATTGAATATTTTATTAATATATTGTTAAAGTAAAAAGTTTATCCATCTTTATAAAGGAAAATAGCAACTTCTCCCTTCGAAATTTCTCTCCATTGATAATTTTTATTCAATATAATTGTCCTTTATGCTAGGATTCTCTTAGGCTTTTGCATTGACACTTATTTTCTCTATACACCACTAACATCAATGACTTGGAGAAAAGAATAATTATTTGAGCTAATATCACAATATATAAGGAATATGATAATACCAACTACTTGGAGAAAAAGATAGTATCATAAGCCAAAATCTAAGATACAAGGAAAAACGCTAGTAGAACTATAAAAATGCTTAAAACTTTTTTTTGTGAGGATTTTGATCATTCTAAGGCAATATGTGAGCTCAAAAGGCCTATTTCAATCATTTTGATGATAAATATCACCCCATTTTGAGCTTTGGATTGAAAGTTATGGTGTTCTTTATGTTTAGTTTGACCCAAATTGTTGAGCCTAATGCACCAACAATCGAGACTTTGGATGAACTTCTATTGTTTTAAAAGCTGCAACTCACTTCAACGACAATCTCTCACCTTGTCTCTCAACACTCCACTCTAACTAACCAAGCACCCTCCTCTCCAACCCAAGAAAGCAAGAACACAAGACTAGCTCAAGTTGTAATAAACTCATCTAACTTACCTTCTTGCATTTGATGACTCAAAGGCTCAAAGATGGTTCCATGACTATGATCAACATGATCCAATGTCTCCACTCCTTCGCATCCACAACCAAGCACACCAATGAGTTGGAGAGCTAGTAGAGAAGACAATAAAAGCAAGATGATGGCGAAGAGCTTCACCTTCCCTTAGTCCCTCACTCAACACACCTCTCACTCTCTCCCTCTCTTAGTCACTCTCAACACAATGGAAGTAAGATTATAAACTAGAAAGATTGAATAGAAAGCTTGAGTAGTCACGTTGATAGAGCTTCCGTAGCATGGATGTGCCAAAGGGTCCATACAACTGAGACCTCCCACTCTTATATAGGCACAAGATTAGGGTTAGGGTTAGGATTTGCACCCCTTTTGCAATTAGGGTTTCCATAACTCTGAATTAGGATGGTTTGCACCCTCTTTTGGGCATCCTACCCATTTAGTGGGCTCTAGGCTGGTCAATCCTCATTACATGCTTCTACCTTAGCCTAATTAGACCAAGCCTATGCTATTCTAATCACAAATACATGTGTGTAACCCAACCAACACTTGTATATGTGACAAAAACAACTACGGGTGGTGGTGAATATAATGTGCATGGGAGTGAGCCCCGCTCTCACAAAATAATACATCCATGATAATTTGTTGATGTCCATGAAGTATAAATATAATCCAAGTGCCAAAAAATAAGGCAATGAACCTCTACAAAAATAATATCCACCAAAATATAGTAGCTGACACTTTCACTCTTGCATATCATTAACGCGAACCTTATGGTGCATAGGACCATTCTAACCATATGTGCATCATTCACTCCTAAGCTCAAAATGGGATCGTATTTATACTCAAAATGATCACATCATGTTACATAAAGCTCTCATAGTTAGATCTAAATTTTAGTTAAAATAATAACAATGCAAATAATCAACATACTTATTGTCTTATAGTAAGATGAAAAATACTACTAAATAGAAATTACTAAATAAATATCTTTTGTAGCATATATAGATTAAATATTAATATGCATTTTTTCATTTGTCAATTTGAAGCTCAAATCCATATTTTCTTGTGAAAGTTGATATTGTCTCTTTTATGCTTATTTATCTTGTGAGGATGTTTATAAGAGGGGACCATTATTATTCAATCATGGATCTTGTAAGTTATTAGATGATATATATCATTCTCTCTTATATTTTGACATGTACATATTCGTATATAGCTATATGGTTTCCTAAAAAACCCATGGAAGAAGTTTGAGATATTGAAAAGAAATGAGATACACTAAAACTAAAATAAAAAGATTTTCAAAGTTAGTTTACAAGCTTAGTGGAACAATAAGACTAAAATAAAAAGATGCACATTAAACATTATCCTTTCTAAAAATGTACATTTTGTTACTTTTAGTAAGGTGTCAAGTAAAGATTCTTTATAGATTACATGTATTAAATGTTTGCATGCTATTTTTTATTTGGCAACTTAAATCCCAGATTCATCATTTGCTATGAATTCTCTTTTTTGTTTGTTAATCTTATGAGGACTTCACAAAGAGAAAAGATTTGTTATCAAAAGGTAGAGCTTGTAGATTATTGGATATCAAATATCATCCTCTCTTGTATTGTAGTATTACACACATGAATAGAGATAGATGGTTACCTAGAAGAAGCTATGGAAGAAGAAGTCTCAAGTGTTGACAAGAAATGAGGTTAGAAAAGAGTAGAGGTAATGTAAAAAGGAGTTAGGTGTCACTAAATTGATTGCTTATTACACATTCTCTATTTAATAAATCCATGTCAATAAATTAATGACTCGCTTTTCTTTAAGTGTTGATGATGATCTAGCATGACTATGAGATCATTTAGAGACCATCATTCCTAGTGCATCACTTAATGGGGTGATCAAAGCACTGTGATGGGGATATCTAGTACACGTAGTACAAGTTATGAAGGGGGAAAGAAGTGTCTGCCAAGTGTAAGATGTACACAAGAACCAAGGAGTTACACATAAATGAAGATGGATTGAGTTCTAAGAAGAGGAAGTGCATTAGCATTGTGTATATGTATTTATGTATGCATCCAAGGATGCCTCGGAATGTTTACTTATGTGTAATGAGCATTGCATTCATTTGGGGTCATCATCTCTCCTGTAAGTCAATGTTTAAGGTCTTTTCTTTCATTAAGAAAGACGAGAGAGGGAATTCTTTCACTAAGAAAGACGAGAGACGTGATCCTTTGGAAGTGAGGAGAGAAGTGATTTTCTCTTTCTAAGGTCTAAAATGACACAAGCTTTTGTGTGGAATTCAATCTTAAGGTTGAGGCCCAATGCAATCTAATGAACTCTCCTCATCTATGACTCAAGGTGGTTGCATGGACCACAAGTTCAGAATACAGTTTGAAAAGCTATTTTTAAAAAAATCCATCTTTAAAATATCTCGCAATAGAAAAATGGGCCACGTGGGTTATCGAAAACATCGAGATCTACAACTTTTGTGTTGGACGTTTTTTCATCCAAACAACGCACAAGGAGATTAGTGCTGCAGAGTGGAACAACCACATCTTGCGTGAAGATAAACTCAACTCTCTCTCCAAGAAGAGAAGCTCTTGAAAGCCTACAAAAGAGGAGGCTCTCCTTGGGTGTAAGGGAGAGGTGAAGGAAGCATCATTTTGCATGTATCCAATAGGAGAAAAGAAGGTGCAAGTGCTGTGGAAGCCCTGCTGAAATCAAGTGTTGAGGAAGCTCTGCTAAAATCAAGTTTCAAGAGGAGAAGAGAATGTGCAAGTGCTGCAGAAGCTCTACTGAAATCAAGTTCCAAGAGGAGAAGAGAAGGTGCAAGTGCTACGGAAGCTCTACTGAAATCAAGCGCCAAGAGGAGAGCCCTACACATATTATGTAGGAGAGAAGGAGACTCAAGAAGGATCAAAAGGTGCCAACTTCCAAGTTGTGTAAGTCTTAGCCGGTTGTATACCGTGCAAGGAACCGTGATCTTGTTTCCAAGATCTACAAGTAAGAACTAGCTTATGTGTAATGGAGGAGCTTGCTCCTTGTCAATAATATAGCTCCATAAGGGGGGGGGGGGGGGGGGAAATTGGCCCATCTTCCAATCCCTAGTGTATTGCCAATTTCTCTACCTCTCTCTCTACATCTTTCTTTTCTCTCATCTATTATCCCTCTATGCCAGTATAATATTTGCTATATATATTTTAAGTATATAAGAAAGTCGAGCGTGTATCTTGAATTCTATAACAGTGGTATCAGAGAGCAGGTCTCTTTGCTTTTCTCAAAGTAAAGGCGATCCTTGCAAGAAAGAAGGTAAAGATGGAAACTGATGAAGCACCTACAAGTGAGCAATTACAGGCTCAATTGACAGAGTATCATAGCTTGTTGGAGATTTCTGAAGTACGTCAATTGATTGACACCTTAAGGGCAACGGAAGAAGCTACTTATGAAGGACCGAATCCTGGTGATACTGGAGGAAACACCATTACACCAATTGATAATGAAGATGCAAAGCATCCAATTGCTGAGAAGCTTCCTAGATGGAAGAAGGATTCTCGGGTCAAGAAGAGTAAAACGACCTCACCTCAAGTGAGGCAGATAAGGAGAGAGTCATCTCCCTCAGCAACCAACTACTCCCCTCATTACTCAAGTTCCTCCTCCTCCTCATCATCTTCTAGTTTCTACTCTCTTGGTTCTAAGTCTCGTACAATCAGTAAATAGACAAAGAGGGACCATAAGTGGAGCAAGCTTAAGAAGACTAAAACTTTCAAGTTTGGGAATAAGGACATAAATTTTGACCCTTGCTCCGGTAAGAGAGATCCTGCTAAGGCATTAGCCTTTGTCAGGCAATTTGAAGTTGCTTTTTCTGATGCTAGTTTCTCAGAAAAGTCCAAGCTAAGGCATGTAGGCATGCACTTGAAAGACACCGCTAGCAATTGGTGGTTGAATCTCATTTTGGAGGGAAGGAAACCTATGACTTGGGAAAAGTTCAAGAAGAAGTTTTATGCTCAGTTCTTGCCTCCTGATTTTGAAAATGATGTCGAGAAGGAGTGGGATTGGCTAGGCCAAAAAGAGCATGAAAAGGTCACTAGTTATGTGGATAAGTTTTGGTCTACTCTTCTCAAGGTTACTCCTTTCATGGAGATCATCGATGAAGAGAAAAAAAGGAAGTTTGAAGCTGGCCTACTCCCTCATTTACACAGAACCATGAAGTTGTATCCACATGAAACCTTATCTTGCATGGAGTCTGCCATCATAGCTGAAAGTTTGCATACACCTGGTACATCTCGAAAGTTAGAGATCAGTTCTTATAGAGCTAGACAAGAGCAGCTCTATGATCAACTAAGAGACAGGACTAATTGAAGAATACCTACCTTTACCCATGACCAATATTCAAAGCTAGAGGGTAACAAGAAGAAGCGCAAGTATCTCTCACCCTCTGAGATTCAAAAGTACAAAGAGGAAGGAAGGTGCTTTCTTTGTAGTGAGTTAGGGCATATGAAGCCTAATTGTCCTCACAAAAGAAAGGAAGAAAATGTGGTTAAAGATCCTCCTCCACCATTCTCAAATTTTGTTCCGAATGTGCAAGCTAACGCTCATTCAAATGAGAAGAAAAGACAACTCTTAAAGGGTTGGGGGAACTCAACAATCAACGAGTTTTGATACTCTTTGATACAAATTCCACCGGATCGATTGGGAACACCAATTGGATTAGGTTCGGCATTTGAAGGATTTACAACCAATTCTACTCCTATTCAAGGGAAGTTGAATCTTAGAATTGGGGACTACCACGACCAAGAATCTTTTCTACTTGCACCCATAGGTAACTGTGATGTTATCTTAGGCATGCATTGGCATTACAAGATTAGACCTCTTCGCGATTTTGTTAAGAAGACCCTTGCATTTCAATTCAAGGATCAGAACATAGTATGCATTGTTGATGCCAGAGATTGGCATGTGCCAATGGTTAGTCATGTTAGCATTTCTAAAGAAATGAAGAAAGTTATTTCTGCGTACATGATTTTTGTGAGAGAGTCAAAAGAAACTAATGATTCAAGGGCACTTGGTGCCTCTAATGAGCACACAATACCAACTAATGCTTCGAAGTCTCAGACTTTAAAAGAACCACTCTTTTTAATTGATCAAGCTAGACATGATTTTGTTAATTAATATGAAGATTGTTTTAGTGATTCACTCCTAGGAGAGTTACCTCCTAAGCACCCAAAAGATCACACAATTGATCTTATCCCAGGCAGTTCAACCACCTTACCGAGTAAGTGCAAGTCAGCAAGAGGAGATCCTAACACAAGTAAACGAATTGTTGGAAAAAGGGTTAGTTCAACCTAGCTCTTCTCCATACTTCTCTCCAGTCTTACTTATTCCAAAGAAAGACGATTCTTTCCGTATGTGCATAGACTATAGATCTTTGAACAAGATCACAATCAAGAATCATTTTCCTATCCCAAGGATAGATGATATCTTGGATAAATTGCAAGGGGCTAGTATCTTTATTCGCATTGATCTCAAGAGGGGCTATCACCAGATACGGATAGCACCTAAAGATGTTCATAAGACAACTTTTCATATGACATTTGGACTATACAAGTTCTTAGTCATGCCATTTGGTTTGACTAATGCACCCACCACATTCAATCAAATGATGGAGAGAATTTGCAGACCTCACTCAAAGTTCACAGGTGTCTTCTTTGATGACATTCTAATATTTTCATGGTCTAAAGAAGAGCATAGAAAACATATATATATTGTTTTTCAAGAGCTTTGCAAGCATAGACTACAAGTCAATGCTAAGAAGAGTGAAATTTTCCTTTCGAAAATTCATTACTTAGGCCATATTGTTTCTCACAATTTGGTGAGAATGGATCCTGAGAAGATTTGAGCCATTGTTGAATGGCCTACACTTACTTCTGTACATGAAGTTAGAAGTTTATTGGGCCTATGTTCATACTATAGGAGGTTCATACGAGGTTTTGCGTATGTTGCATCTCCTCTATATGACCTTACTAAGAAGCAAATGCCTTTTTGCTGGGGATCAAGGCAACTACAAGCCTTTGAAAAAATTAAGTTTCTTGTGACTCAAGAACCAGTTCTCATAGTTTTGAATCTTCAAAAACCTTTTGAAGTTCACTGCAATGCTACTAGGGATTGCATTGGAGATGTGCTTAACCAAGAGCATCATGTAGTAGCATTTGAGAGCCGATGCCTCAAGGACCATGAGCTACATGCTCCAATATATGAGAAAGAGCTTATGGCGGTAGTACATGCTCTTCAAGTATGGAAAAACTATTTACTTGGTGCATATTTTGTTATTAAAATAGATCACCAAAGTCTAAGATACTTTCTCACTTAGAAAAAACTCTCAGAGAAACAGATGCGTTAGGCAAATTTCTTATCTATGTTTCATTTTCAAATCCTTCACATATCTAGAACTAAGAATGTGGTAGTAGATGCTCTATCACGACGACCTCGAGTAAATGCAATCACAACTGTTTACCATAACGAGTTCATGGATTTACCCAAAATGTATGCAACTAATTCTGACTTCTCAACCATATGGGATCAGCTTAACTCAAGTCAGTCGATTACACCTTACTCGATTCGAGATGGTTATTTGTATCATCATCAATAAATTTTTGTAGCATTACCATTGCGACACAAGGTAATGGATGAAGCACATGCATCTCCATATGCTGGACATAGGGATATTCTACCCACTATTCAAGCATTGGAAAGATATTTCTTTTGGCGCACTCTTAGAGCTGACATTGAAATATATGTCTGAAAGTGCAAGATATGCCAAAAAGTAAAGTATGACAAGCATAAACCACCTGGTCTACTGAAGCCATTACCTATTCCCAATGAGCCTTGGGAAAGTATAGCCATGGACTTTATCATGGAGCTTCCTCACACACAAGTAGGCAATGATGCAATCTGGAGTATCATTGATAGATTCAGTAAGTAAGCTCACTTTATATCTGTGCGAAAGACAATCAAAGCCGATCATATGACTAAGCTATTCATTGCTCATATTTTCAAGCATCATGGCATGCCTAAGTCCATTATAAGTGATCAAGATCCCCGCATGCCTCTTTTGGCAAGCTCTCTTCGAGAGCCTCGGGACAAAGTTAAAGTTTTCATCATCTTATCATCCTCAAACGGATAGGCAGAGTGAAAGTGCTAATTCTACTATTTTGGACCTTTTGAAATCCTATGCCTCTGATAATCAAAGAGAATGGGAAAAGTATTTGCCTTTAGTAGAGTTTGCATACAATAATACGGTGCACTCTAGTATTGGTAAGGCGCCCTTTGAAATCATCTATGGTAAGCCTCATTTACCACCCATTCTTCTTACGAAGAATAAGATCTTTGCAGCATATGAGTTTTTTTAGAGACATTGATACAACTTTCACTCAAGTAAAAGCTGCTATCCAAAGGACACGAGAAGCGTAAACGCAAAGCAGATAAGCATCGTCGTAAGTTAGATCTCAAGTTGGGATAGTATGTTCTTTTTAAGTTTGAGAAGGCTCGCTTGAAGAAGCAGAAAGGTCAAAAGGGTAAAGTGGTTAAGCTTTCTAATTGCTATTATGGGCCTTTCAAGATCACAAATAAGATAAACGATGTGACTTTTTGTTTGGATCTACCAAGCCATTGGAACATTCATAATGCTTTTCATATAAGTTTGCTATGTCCCTATATTGGAGAACCTCCAATGGAACCAATCAAGGAAGATTTACATGACATAGAAGAAACATAAGAGTTCCTTGTGCCTAAAAGAATTTTACACCAGCAAGACAATACTCTAAGGTCAGGTAAGGTATTACAGAAGTATCTAGTTAAGTTTAAGAATTATCCCCCATTCGATGCTTAGTTTATGACTCAGAGAGAACTACAAGACTTTCCAGATCTTCTTAAGGACTATGTATCCCCTCTACAATTGAGGTCAACTAGTTAGAAGCCAGAGGGATGTCACTAAATTGATTGCTTATTACGCATTCTCTATTTAATAAATTCATGTCAATAAATTAATGACTCACTTTTCTTTAAGTGTTGATGATGATCTAGCATGGCTATGAGATCATTTAGAGACTAGTATTCCTAGTGCATCACTTAATGGGGTGATCAAAGCACTGTGACGGGGATATCTAGTACAAGTAGTACAAGTTATGAAGGGGGAAAGAAGTGTCTGCCAAGTGTAAGATGTACACAAGAACCAAAGAGTTACACATAAATGAAGATGGACTGAGTTCTAAGAAGAGGAAGTGCATTAGCATTGTGTATATGTATTTATGTGTACATCCAGGGATGCCTCGGAATGTTTACTTGTGCGTAATGAGCAGTGCATTCATTTGGGGTCATCCTCTCCCCTATAAGTCAAGGTTTAAGGTCTTTCCTTTCATTAAGAAAGACGAGAGAGGAAATTCTCTCACTAAGAAAGACGAGAGACGTGATCCTTTGGAACTGAGGAGAGAAGTGATTTTCTCTTTCTAAGGTCTAAAATGACACAAGCTTTTGTGTGGAATTCAATCTTAAGGTTGAGGCCCAATGCAATCTAATGAACTCTACTCATCTATGACTCAAGGTGGTTGCATGGACCACAAGTTAAGAGTACAGTTTAAAAAATCTATTTTTTGAAAAATCCATTTTTAAAATATCTCACAATAGAAAAACGATCTCTAAAAATAGGCTGCGTGGGTTATCGAAAACATCGAGATCTACAACTTTCGTGTTGGATGTTTTTTCATCCAAACAATGCACAAAGAGATATCTCGAAATTAGTGCTGCAGAGTGGAACAACCACATCTTGCATGAAGATCAACTCAACTCTCTCTCCAAGAAGAGAAGCTCTTGAAAGCCTACAAAAGAGGAGGCTCTCCTTGGGTGTAAGGGAGAGGTAAAGGAAGCATCCCTTTGCATGTATCCAAGAGGAGAAGAGAAGGTGCAAGTACTGTGGAAGCTCTACTTAAATCAAGTTCCAAGAGAAGAAAAGAAGGTGCAAGTGCTACGGAAGCTCTGCTGAAATCAAGTGCTAAGAGGAGAGCCCTACACATATTGTGTAGAAGAGAAGGAGACTCAAGAATGATCAAAAGGTGCCAACTTCCAAGTTCTGCAAGTGTTAACCGGTTGTATACTGTGCAAGGAACTCTGATCTTGTTTCCAAGATCTACAAGTAAGAACTGGCTTATGTGTAATGGAGGAGCTTGCTTCTTGTCAATAATATAACTCCACAAGGGGGGGGGGGGGGGGGGGACTGGCCCATTTTCCAGTCCCTAGTGTGTTGCCAATTCCTCTATCTCTCTCTCTAGATCTTTCTTTTGTCTCATCTATTCTCCCTCTTTACCAATATAATATTTGCCATATATATTTTAAGTATATAAGAAAGTCGAGCGTGTATCTCGGATTCTACAACATTAGAAGAAGCTCAAGTGCCAAAGTAATGAGAGTTACAAGATGAATGCACACAAAAAAATGTAAATTACAAACACTTTGAAATATCTATAAGACCAAAATAAAAGCTATTTAGTTTTTAAATTTTGGGGTGACTTAAGAATTCCACTTTTCAAAAAGTCACATTAAGGTACTGAAAGCAAGAAAAATGATCCAAAAAATGTCATTATAAAAGATAGCTCTTTTGGTTGAAATTTCATTGTGAAGATAAGTTTAGAGGTCCCTTTTTAACTTTTTGCTAGATATAGATGAAGTTTGGTTGAATTAGTAGAAAGTCAAATGTTACATTTGACAACACATGTCATTGTCCCATTGGCCTATTCACTAATCGTAGCATTAGTGAACACTAATCAAAAGGCCAATTTTTTCTCAATATTGGCTCTAATGTATGCAATGTTGCCATGCATGTATGGATGGCCATATCTCTCAAAATGGATGTGAAATTCAAGCCATATCTAATAAATAGATATGCTAGACATATAATTATAAAGAAATATCCATTGGACATAGTTATAAACCGATCCACAAAAACTCATTCAAGTGACAAGATTATGACTAGGAACATGGACATCATGCTTCATATGCAATGTAGAGGTCACATCTTATGCTATGTAGGCATCACATCCTACACTATCTCAAGTGAAAGCAAAAGCAAAAGCCCTTCCTAATCTATCTCCTCATATAGATGTATAAGTAATGATTTTCATAACAAATCAAATGCTATCATTTCTTCATTTTACTTAACATATCATAACAATCATTAAATGTACATGATGTTGACATGTTAATCTCCTCTAACATATTATATAGTCCTCTGTGTCATTAATGGGTAGACACTTTCCAATCAGTGCAAAAACTATATGAAGGACAAGCATTAGCTCTTTGATATATAGACAATGATTGTCGTAGCAAAAAAAAGATACCGTCATAGCCCCATCTCTCCCATTAGCTAGTAACCATTGTCAAATGTGAGTAATAACATATTGATAGGTTAGTCAATCTCCTCTAATCCATTATATGATGTTTCCTATAATATATGATAACATCATCTATGGGGTTGGAAGTACTCCCACCAATTTTAGTATTATGTTGTAACAATGATCATTTCATTTTGGTAGGAGTAACGTTCCTCTTGGATGGTTCTGCCATATAACTTACACATTGTATGTTCCCAAGTCAACACAAATCTTATTCTATTAATAACATCAACTTGACAAGTTTGGTAAACAAGTGAAGCAATGTGGTTTATAGAGGTTCACCTCTTACCAACATTTCTAGAAAGTATGCTGTCAAGATATGTGCAATGTGCTTAATCACATTCAAAGCACTAGGGAGACATCCTAGCTCATCAACCAAGGCTTGGTGAAGTTGATTCCTAAAGGCATAGTTAGAAGCACACCATCTCAATGGTCTCCACTCACAATGCTAAATGTAATTTACAAAGTGTTGGCCAAGATGTTAGCAAAGAGAAACATATTTATTCCCGCTAAATGCATTAGTAGACTTTAGCTTCATTCTAGGGTGCAAGATCCATGATGCAATCATGAACCTTGCCATGCTTATTAATTATGCTCTCAAGCTAAGATAGAAATGGATTGTGGTCCATATGGATTTTGAGAAAGCTTATGATAGAAAAATTTTCATTTATCATTAAAGTTATGTTGGCTTTGCCTTTGGTATTTTCTTCTATAATTTGATGGTAGATCTTTTTTTGCTAATGCCACTGCATGTATCTCTGATAATGGCTACATTGCAAGTGGATTCCCTCTAAAGCACTTAGTGAGGCAAGGCTATTGCTTATCTCCACTATTATTCGTCCTTTTCATTGAATACCTACTCAAGATTCTAGAGCTAAGAGTTAGGAAAGGTTCCCTTGATGGTCTGTGTGGTAGTGAGTTTATGACACAAACATTTACTGATGATTATTCAAATGTAGTTGCAACTAAGAAGAGCTCTCCAACTTCCCTCTTGAAAGTATACGACAAGTTTGCCAAGTTATTTGGTTCATAAGACTAACCTCATTTATCTTGGCTTTGATGATCCCTTAGGTGTAACAAATGGAATACATACAAACTAGGGGTTAGACACACGGTCACACTGACCGGGGTATATAAGGTATAAGAGTCCCAGATTAGGGAAACTAGTTATTATCAAGAATATACTCTTCACCTTCATCTTCAACTTCCATGGCTTCCTCCTCCCTTCTCCTCTCTTTTTTGTCTTTCTCTCTCCTCTTCTAGTCTTCTTTTCTCTTCTTCTTGCTCTCTTCCTCTCTCTTCAACCCCTCTCCTCTCTCCTCTCAGCTTCATTCATTACAAGTGGTATCATAGCTTCAGATTTGGTCAAAAACCCTAGTTACTCAACTTACGAGTACATGTACAGCAAGAAGGACTACAATTAACCTCAGCTTTTTGGAGCGAGCAAGAGCTATGGCTAGAGACTCAAACATATTTGGAGGTAAAATGGTTAAAATAGCATGTCATCACTTCTTTTCATGCAAATTTTAGGGGTTCCAAACCAAGTTTAGAGTTCCAGGAGTTGGAAGAGGGAAAAACCCAAGTTACTTTTTGCCTCGGCACTCCTCTCTCTTCTTTTGCAAGCTGCCATGGCTACCTGCCTCCCAAAAACCTCTAAGATATTTCTTGAGGTTGCTCCCCAGCATCAACAACCTTGGGACATTGTTCCTGACCCCACCAACTCTAGATCAAGCAGTCGAGTGAGGGGGTTGTTGCCTAGAAGGCCTACGGGGTAGCCCCCGCAATTTTCGACGCATTTTGTGATGGCTGCCTTGCTTGCTCCAGCCCTCCTTCCCTTCCCCTACTGCTACCCCTTGGCACTCCTGAGCACTGACTCAGCACTCCTCTCTCTTCCTTCTTGACACTCTTGGTCCCGCAAATCAACCTCCAAGATGGCTGGACAGTTTGGTATAGTTTGGCAGTCATGGATTCTTCAACTAAAGCTATCTCAGACCATTGGAACTTAGCCCAATCCCTCCCTAGCATTGAGCTCAACCCCCCACAAGCCCTTCAACCCATGAATGACCTCTCTTACCCAGATTGAAGACATGGAGCTCAGCATGCAGAGAGTTCTTGTGGGCAGCCATGAAAACTTCACTTAAAGCTTTCATTCCTTGAAGCTCAAGCTCGGGAACAAGGACGGGAGCCATCATCATCATTAGAAGCATCGAATGCTGAAGCCTTCACCCATGGGAGTGCTCCAACCAACCGAACTTGCTTGATGGAGAAAATGGGCATCATGACAACCATCTTCTCCAATCACTGAAGACGTACAACCATTTGATCTTAATCACTCATGTTAATCCACTTGTTGAGCTTAATCCCTTTGCTGGAGAGATTAAAGATTGCATAGGCTTAGAAGTTCAATCCCTCTTGTATGAATGCATCATAACTAATCCTAAAATTCATTGTATTGGTTGACATGAATCCCCATCTTATTTTGTGACCTTGGATAATCCTCAAAGTGAGTAATAGCCATTGTAATTAGGTAAGTAGTAGCCAGTGCGTCACTAGACTTCCAAGGTAAACCCTACCCCAACCCTTGTTCATTCCTTGTATCTCATGAAAAGGCCCAATGTCTCCTTTTCAATGCATCTCATGTTGATTGCTTAATAAAAAAAATTTCCATGTATACTTTGATTGAGGAAAAGGGCTGATGCCAGGCGAGGTGGTAAGACAAAAGAGAGGTAACCCTCCCTTACCACTTAAGATCATGAAGGGGTGCACGACCCGACCCAGGGGGAACTTTGCCCACCTCCCGGTGATGCGGAGCTCGATACTTGTATTCTGATCATTCTTTGTCACAAAGATTAATAGCTCATCTCAAAGAGAACTTTGTCCCCTCTGACTTGAATCAAAAATCTCACCAATCCGAGTTTTCTACAAAATGTTATGCCCCATTTACTCATAGTAGGTCCTGTGTGGACTACATCCAAATGGCTGGCCAAAAAGGCAAAAGCAAGGCCCATAAGGAACTCCAGAGGGAGATTAGAGACTCTTGGACCTCCATGAATGATGAACCAAGCTCGACACAAGATTACCATGGTGATATGCAGGGGAAAATGCCCAACACGGACCCATACACCCTACTCAATCACACCCTATGTTAGCATGAGCTTCGTCACATGGAATGGCATAATGACATGGTCACCAACTACCACCAAATGATGTCCAAGTTTGATTAAGTGATTGAGCACATGGTGCTCTCAAACTCGAGGAATCAACAAACCTTGGAGCAGCTCACTATTCTTGTTGCTCAATTAGCTACCGCTTCATCCCAAGAGAAGGTCAATGACTCTAGGCATGAATCTAGATGTCCACTATATTAGGAGCCATTGCATGGTCCACAGGGCATGCTTGATGCTAAGGAATCCCCCCTTCTACTACCTATCAGATTGATGAACCCTCTCATGTGCATGATGAGCCCCTATTGAACTCCCCCTATCAACCATGTAGCCAACACCCCACAGAGGCCCTCTCCCACCCTTGGTAGAAATTTTCCTACTCTCCCTAGGAGCCCCCATGCACCCTATATGAATTAGCCCCATCATGGACAATATGGTACCAATGGCTAGCATGGCAATCATAGGCAACCTAGCTATAATGGATAGCATGGGATAAATGCACCACATGGGATATATGGATAGCAAGGTATGTATGGCCACCAAGGGATGTATGGGTAGCATGGCCGTCATGATCTGCGTGACAAGATCATCCTAATAACTAAGCATAATGGGCAATCTCCCTTACCATCTGACTTGGAGGAATGGACATCCAAGTTGGAGTCCTACTTCAATATCTACCCCCGCACTGATGATCAAAAAATACTTTTTGCTTCTCTCTAGTTGGAAGGATTTTCCCATACATGGTGGCATTATATCAATCGAGAGAACCATCAGTTCATTGATTGGGAAGATTTTAAAATGCATATGGTCTAAGTCTTTGTGTCTTCTGTGGAAAAAGAATGGTTGACAAGACGATGGTACACTCTTGACCAACATGAGTACACAAATTAGTTCATGAACTTGACCATGTATGTGGAGAGCATTAATGATGATGTTGAATTGCACAAGTATATCTATGGGTTGAAACCGAGCTTATCAGTAGATGTCATGGCCCAAAATCCTACCACACTGTTTGATACAATTGAATTAACTAAGAGATATGTAAGGAAGTACCATAAGAATGAACATTTTCAGCAAGGTTTTGGACATCTCTGCATCCCTTCAAGATCATCCCCATAGGAAGGTGGTTTCTGAGGCAATTCTATGCCTAATAACAACCCTAAAGTATCCACTTACCTCGGCTTCCATGTTGAAAAAAAATGGACACTTTTGGGACAACATTTGACTTTAATGTTGAGAATAAGTATGCTGAAAACAAATAGCCCACTGCATCACCTTCCCTTGGCTCCAAGGGTCAACGCTTTATTTCTCTAGATGTTGTGAAGGAACAGAAGGAAAACGGCCTATGCTTTAAATGTGGGGATAAGTACACTACTGACCATGCCTCCAAGTGCCTGTACAAGACATCCAAGGTCAAGGTTCATAGCATGTATGTCATGGAAGATTAGCACAATGATGAGGATGGCCTACCCACTACTAGGTTGAGCTTGCTGAGGATGTTGATCACAAGTAGTTCTATGACCCGAAGGATGGGTTTCCTTTTCCACGTAGTCATCCATCACGGATACTTGATTTGACATCCCACCCACCTATTGTGTGCAAAAAATTCATTAGCTTTACTTAAACAACCCCAAAACTTGCTTAATTAATGAAGAAACCTAGTTTATTTAAAAGAAATGTGATCCTAGAGAGTTTCTCTGTCCCATAAGCACAAACCCACTTGGGAGGGCCCAAACTTTCTATAAAAACATATGGTGCCCTCCATTCAGCCTACAATCTTGTTTTTGCAGATTTCAGGTGTTTCAGCTTGCTACCTACACCCCGTTCATGAAGGACGTCTCAACCGAAGCTATCCATTGTTGCTGTCTATATCAGTTTGGTGCCTGATTTTCAGCCCTCTTTTCACAATTTGGAGCTGATCTCAGTAGGTGACGTGACAACTGTTTCTGCATAGACCTGCTACCATACTGCCTATCACGTCATCTACAGCATGTGTTTGGCAGTCTTCTCTCTCCTCCAAGTGTCACCAGCTTCTACATGCTATCGCCAGGTTGTTATGCCTGCATTTGGTAGTTTTCTCTCTCTTCTCCTGCATGTTGTTCTACCTATGTTTTTAGTCTTTCTCTCTCCTACAACCTGTGTTTTTAGTATTTCTCTCTCCTCATTGCTATCTTTGCATCAAATCTAGCTCACTGCTGCATTTGTTAGTGTTCAACATCCGGAGGCTACCTTGCTACGATTCGGGATTCGTTTAGAGTATGACACACTCTCCACCTCATTACCCTGCCTTAATCCTTGAGATACATGAGTTTGATGTTCAATATTCATTCACTACATAGTGTGTTTACTACATGAGCATTGTATATTCAGCAGTTACATCACTTCAATTGTTTTTTGTGTTCATTGTCTCTGAGTTACCCTAACCCTAGCTGAGTTCTTTTATCAATATGTGCTTTGTCGTACGATTGTTATTTGTGTTTCTGTGTTAGAGTATTTCTTTACACCTACCATTTCCCTTTGCTCTATCTCCTTGGATGCTTGGACGAGTTTCCGAAGCCCCAGCACCCTACACATTCAAGGAAGTATCCATGGAAAGCATGTCTTCATCCTTGTGGACAGTGGTAGCACTCACAGTTTTGTCAATAAATCAATCATTAATCGGTTGAAATGCATCCCTATGGAATTACACCACCCCTTGAAGGTTCAAGTAGCAAATGGAGAAGAAGAAATCAACACACATGTATGTCCCGTAGTCCCCTTATGCTTGGCTGAAAATTATATGGCACTGGTTGATCTAATTGCCCTTGATATGGGCCCCATTGATGTTATCTTGGGTTGTGATTGGTTGGAAACAATTGGGAAAATTTTCCATGGACTTCTCTCAGCTCTACATGGAGTTTATGATGCATAGATAGCCCATCCGCCTAGAGGGAGTTCAAGATCATGCTGATTTTTAGCTCATTACAGCAAAGCAACTCAAACGGGAATTTAAGAAATGCTCATAAATCTTTGCCTTGCAATTGAATAAGGAAAATTTCAGTCAGCCCTCCGCAGCATCGAATGATTCAACCTTGTAGGCCTTACTTGAGGAGTACAGTGACCTATTTCAAATGCCTATAGCCCTTCCCTTTAGGAGGCCAGTGGACCATCCATTTGATTTAGAGCCCCATTCCAAGCCATTAAACAAGTCCCCCCTTACAAACTCTCCAAGTATGAGCATGAAGAGGTTGCAAAGAAAATCAAGGAGTTATTAGAGATGGGTTTCATTGAATCAAGTTCTTCCCCCTATGCATCCCCTGTCCTGTTAGTCAAGAAGAAAGATTTCTCCTTTTGCATGTGCATCGACTACAAAGACTTGAACAAAATCATAGTGAAGAACCACTACCCCATCCCACTGATTTATGACTTGCTGGATGAGTTGAAAGGGGCATGCTTTTTCACTAAGTTTGACTTGTGGTCTGGCTACCATCAAATTTGTATGAGGGAGGGAGATGAGGTCAAAATGGCCTTCAAGACTGATCGTGGACTTTATCATTTTCTAATGATGCATTTTGGGTCGACTAATGCCCCCACCACATTTCAAAGCCTCATGAACAAAATCCTTCAACCCTTTTTGTTCAAGTTTGTGCTTATTTTCTTTGATGACATCCTCATTTATAGCAAGTCATTAAAGGAGCACTTGACTCATGTCAATTGACATATTGAGAGAGCATCAACTCTTAGCTAAGGAGAGAAAATGCACCTTCATGCAGACATTTGTGGAGTACTTGAAACACATTGTGAGCAAAAATGGCATATAGACTGACCCAAAGAAGGTGCAATGTGTTAGGGACTGCCGCACTCCTTCCACAACCACTTCGTTGCGTAGCTTCCTTGGTCTCTTCATTCTATAGACACTTCATTAAGCACTATGCAACCATTGCAACACCTTTGACTAATCGATTAAAAAAGGAGACATTATTTTGGGATGCCACTATTGATCATAGCTTCAAGCAATTAAAGGACATGCTTGCTTCTGCCCCCATCCTTGTCCACCCTAACTTCTCTAAGCTATTTACCATTCATTATGATGCCAGTGGCAGGGGTATTAATGTACTATTGTTGCAAGAGCATAGTGTTAAATGCAACCAGTGGTAGGTGTATTAGTGCACTATTGTTGCAAGATCATGGTGTGATTGCATTTGAGAGCCGCAAGCTTGATGAGAAGGAGATGCAAATGAATGTATATGACCAAGAGATGTTGGTCATCCTCCATGCCATTAAGAAATGACACCAATATTTGTATGGCAGCTGCTTCCGAGTAAAAACTAGTCATTGAGTCTTCCAATACTTATGGACTCGCTCCACTTTGACTCCTAAGCAAAGGCGATGGATGGCAACTTTACAAAACTATGACTTTGACAATTCTCACACTCGGATCAAGGATAATATTGTGGCTGATTCACTCTCTCGTATGTGGGCATGGAGAGTATCCTCTATTTCGGATTTTCATAGTGATTGGGTTAAAGATCTTCAAACAAGAGGCTTACTTGTTAGATGATCACTTCAGCCACATCTTTTAGAATTTATTGCATAGGGTCATGACTGAAAACTCCCAATGTCAGCTCAAGCATGGCCTTATTTGGTCCCATGATAAGATTTTCATCCCACACACTTCCCCCTTCATGCAAAAGATCATGGAAGAGATGCATTCTTACCCCATTGCTAGTCACTTGGGTGTTTCAAAACATATGACAGGATTTCCAAGAGCTTTCATTGGAAAGGCTTATGGAGAGATGTCAAGGACTTTGTGACCAAATGTGTTCCATGCCAACAGAACAAGGATAGTACACTCAAGCTCATTGGCCTCTTGCAACCCCTCCCTATCCCTGAAGGGAAATGGACTCATATCACAATGGACTTCATCATTGGCCTTCCCTCGACCAAGAAAGGGTGGAATAGTATCTATATGGTAGTTATCGCCTCACCAAGGCTGCCCACTTTATCCCCACTAAGACCCAATACATTGCCTCTTAGGTGGCCACTCAATTTATAGAATATGTCTTTGAGTTGCATGGCTTACAACAAGTCATAGTACATGATCGGGATGCAAAGTTTATGAGCAACTTCTAGTAAATAGTTTTCACATACATGGGGACCAAGCTTGCTCCATCCACTACATACCACCCTTAGACTGATGGCCAAACTGAAAGAGTGAACAAATGGCTTGAGGCATATTTGATGCACTTTTGCCATGATGTACAACACAGTTAGGATATGTGGCTCCACTTGGTTGAGTTTGCATATAATAACTCCACCCACTCTAGCATTGGATTTTTCCATTTTGAGGCCTTATACGGGTGTAAGGTTCCCCTCCCTACAGTCTTATTTAATGATAAGATAAACCCTTAAAGTCAAGTTAAGTTGGATCGCATGCAAGCCTTACTTCAGCAATGTAAAGTGAACCTTCAAAAAAGGCCCAAACACACATGAAACTCTATGCTGATGAGAAAAGAAGGCATTTGGAATTCCAGGAAGGGGAATTGGTCCTTTTGAAAGTGCCTAAGTTCCACTACTCCACTCTCAAAGAGGGCAACAGTAAGAAGTTGGTCCATTGCTTTTATGGCCCATACCAGATCCTAGAGAGAGTTGGTGACTTGGACTATCGATTAGAACTTCCCCCTACCACCAAAATCCACAATGTGTTTCATGTCACCCAGCTAAAAATCTTCATGGGCTCCTCAATGGACTATGTGGAAGAACTTTCCCTCATAGTTGAAGAAGGCATCACTCACTATATCCCTGAAGCAATCATTGGGCAGCAAGATAAGCACGTAAGGTCTCAATCCATTAAAGAATACCTCATCAGATAGCAAGGCCTACCCCTGGAAGAAGCCTCTTGGCACCTAGAAACCATTGTCAATGAATTTTTCCACCTCCAAGAGGCCTAACGATCTGAAGACTAGCCAGTAATGCCCGATTTGACCACCATCTGCCTCCTGCAAACTGCACACTATTTTAGAATAATTTTATACTTATCCATATCTCAGGCATGTGCATCCTACATAGGCTGAAAGTAATCGTCATAAGCTCCATTTCGACATGTGGCACGCCCGATTTGGAGCAGCCTATCAAAAGTTATGGCCCGTTTACTTCAACAAGCCGATCATGGACAACATGTTATCCCTAGTCTTTACCCACTTATTTTTCATTGTAAAAGGGCTTAGAGTAGTACTCTACAACCCTCCCTTAGCCCACCCATCACTCCCCTCCAGTTCTCCTTGTTTTTTAGGGCAAAACCCTTCAAGGTGGGGATGGATTGTAACAAGCGGAATACATACAAACTAGGGGTTAGACACCTAGTCACACTAACCAGGGTATATAAGGTGTTAGAGTCCCAGATTAGGGCAACTAGCTATTATCAAGAACATACTCTTCACCTTCATCTTCAGCTTCCATGACTTACTCCTTCCTTCTCCTCTCTTTTTTGTCTTTCTCTCTCCTCTTCTAGTCTTATTTTCTCTTCTTCTTGCTCTCTTTCTCTCTCTTTATCCCCTCTCCTCTCTCCTCTCAGCTTCATTTATTACACTAGGATGGTCATTGGACTAGATTTTAATCTTATTGGCCCTCAAATGATATTTGATATTGTGGATACCCATTGGGGATAGTCATCACTATGAAAGATTGATTTATTTAGTTCTTAGAAAGAGGTAAATGAAATTTTGCTAAAGTGAATGGATTACAAACTAGTCTCTCAAGTAGATTGGTATTTGCACAAAATTTCCCGTTAACTTCAAGAGTATTTATAGCTAGATTGCTTTCTTTTACTTAGACATGATAGTCTATAAATAGATTACTTGGTAAATTTAAGGTGGCAATCAGGATCACCTCCTGCTCAAGGGAGGTCTTCAAGTATTTGGGCTGCCCATTAGGGCATGAGGTGAATTGATCTATGCCCAAAGGTTCAAATGGTTTTTACTAAGGTCAAAGTGAAGGTTCAAAAGTGGGAATTTGAATGCACTTTCTTTGGAGATACACTTGTAATTTTGAGTTCTATGTTGATTGCACCCATGGTCTTCATTGCAACTATTTTTTCCTTTACTTCAACTTGTTGGAGGTAGATGGAGAATGTTTCTAGAACCTTTCTCTAGTCTGATGGTGAGAGCCAACTATGGTACTTGGTTGCTTGAAAACTAGTCTAATAGAAAAGGTTGAAGGTGGGTAAGGCATTGATCCTTGAAGGACAAGGCCATGATGCTAGTTGTTCAAAGTAGTTGAGACCTTGGATAGCAAGTAGTAGGTAGTCATGGGCTATACTCATGAGACATTGGCTCTCAAACTATACATTTTTGGGTGGTAAATGGAGACATTGTTAAATAAAACTATCAAAATCAAGATCCTAGGCTCAAAAATGATGTAGATGATTGCTTTGAGTGGAAAGCTCTGACCTATGAAGCTAAATCATAGATGAGGCTAGAAGCTAGAGGAGACTTTAGTATTCTTCAAGTAATATGATTGTATCTTGACACTTTCAAAAATGACTATTTTTGCTAACCTCATCAAGCCAAGCCTTAACATGATAAAGGTATTAAAAGGTGGATTGATACTCTAGCCTTGTTCAAGTAATCTAGATGACTATCCACCAATCTCTAATACCTCATCATGCCAAGTCCTTACCTATGAAAAATGTGGAATGTGACTTTTGAATAAAGTTGCCAAGAGATTGGAGCTAGATGAGAGAGATGTATTGTGACTCGAGGAAGTCCTCGCACATTGAAGAGAGGATTGGCCCACCTCTTATATGCTGCATGATATAAGTCCTAAAATATTACAAGATTGAAATGGTTAAACTTCTATCAAAGGCCATGAAGCAAGTGGACTTCTATCTCAAGGATGGTAGGCACATATTCAAGGTCTTCGATTATTGGAGACATAAATACTCCAAGACCAAATGGAGATTGTGAAAGAGAGTAAGGAGTATTAGGTGAGCACTCCATCAAGAAATGAGAAATGTATGAAAAGGTGGTTTGATTTGTGGCATGGAAAGTCCCTCACATGGTCGCCTCTAGATGAAGTTGCCTAAAGATTGGAGCTAGATTAGAGCAATGTAACGCAACCTGGGAAAGTCCTTACACATCAAAGAGAGGATTGGCCCAACTCTTACATGGTGCAAGACATAAGTTCCCCAAAATGTTACAAGACTAAAAAGGGCAAACATTACATCAAAGGCCATGAAGCAAGGTGATTTCGATGTCAAGGATGGTAGGCACATATTCAAGGTGTATAATTATTGGAAACATAAATACTCCAAGACTGAATTAAGGATGTGGAAGAGAGTAAGAGAATTGTGCAAGCACTCCATTAAGAAATGAGAATGGTATGAAAAGGTGGATTGATTTGTGGCATGACAAGCCCTTCACATGGTTGCCACTAGATGAAGTTGCTCAAATATGGAAGCTAGATGAGAGTGATGTAATAGTTGTTTTTAATTAATGAAGTTGTTTTATATGTTTCATGTAATGTGATAGGTAATTAGATAACTAAGAACTTCCATAGAGGGAAGCGTGTGGATGGATTCCCGACGAATCCAATCCTATGGCAGGGTGGTCTCGATTAGCTGAGAGATTTCCCCAAAAACAAACGCTAGGAAGAAACTCTAGGAAGGGCCGATTCGCTGACTTACCTAGGGTTTGGTCTCAAAACCCGAACTGTAAATTATCTTAGGGGAAAGGTACTGCGGCTTCTCGCACTATGAGGGATTACATAAATTCTTAGTCTGCTACTAGAAAAAAGCATTATACTCCATGAACCAAGGGTAATGGCAGCTGCTTCTTTCGGATAAGAAGCCTCTCAAAGAACACCTCCAAATGTGAGCTAGTTGTTGATAGGTGATTGTTAGGTCAATTAGGAGGGTTCAAGGTGTATGATTGTTGGAGACATAAATACTCTAAGATCTTAACACTAGTCTTGTAGCAAAAAAGTCATTTTGTGGCAATTTACACCCTCCACAAAATATTCCATTTCTCATCAAATGAGAAAAATTAAGAAGAAACAATTTTAGGAAAATGTGATCAACACAAGATAATAGTTTAAAATTTTTAGAAATGATTAAAAAAACTAGAAATTGTATATTTTTATGGTAATCTTTAAGACCATTTTTACAAAAACTTGAAAACTTTTAGTGTTTTTTATCAAAACCATCTTAGAAAATTTTTCATTAAGCCAAAAATTTAAGAAAAATTACTTTAATATATATATGTATTCCCATCATAACAGATTTTTAATGAGATAAAAGCTACAAACTTTTTAAAGTGCTCCAAATAGTGTTGTTGAGTGCTATTTTGATCAATTTTTATGCACTTTTGAGGATCCACTTTTTGTAGAAAGTGAATTTTCACTTGAAACTTGTCTCAAATATTTTACTCTACTATCTTACAATGTTGAAAAGTCCCATTCAATTTTGGTATCAAAAGCACATATTATTTCAAATATAGTGAAATAGAACATGAGCCGCTAAAGCAGCTTGTAGCCACTTTTGTGGCAAATTACAAGACTAGTATTAAGAATGTGGAAGAGGGTAAGAGGGTTTGGGCAAGCA
This sequence comes from Lygodium microphyllum, assembly GCF_053477565.2. NCBI lineage: Eukaryota > Viridiplantae > Streptophyta > Polypodiopsida > Schizaeales > Lygodiaceae > Lygodium > Lygodium microphyllum. Next base: position 5,203,928 of record NW_028229514.1, on the reverse strand, counting down.
CTCCATTAAGAAATGAGAAAGGTATGAAAAGGTAGATTGATTTGTGGCACGGCAAGTTCCTCACATGGCTACTACAAGATGAATTCGCTCAAAGATGGGAGCTAGATGAGAGCAATGTAATGTGGTTGAAGGAAGTCTTCACACATCGAACAAAGGATTGGCCCACCTCTTACATGGTGCAAGTCATAAGTCCCCTAAAATATTATTGAAAAGTGCAAACTTCTAGCAAAGGCCATGAAGAAAGGGGGACTTTTGTTTGAGGGATGGTAGGATTCAAGGGTAAGGAGGATTTGGGCAAGCACTCTATCAAGAAGGCTAGATCTTACTCTATGGAAGACCATCATGAATAAGTTCTCTATTGAGAGAGAGAGAGAGAGAGAGAGAGAGAGAGAGAGAGAGAGGTTTAATTAGAGCAAGACTCTCCTATGTTTGTCATATGCAAAAGATAAGCTCAATTGCTGCAACATCTCTTCTTGGTAATGTTGGGGGTAAAGGCGCCTCCGCCTAGCCGCCCATGTATTACTACACTGATAGTCACCGCCACTACACACTGCAGGTGGCGGACACCCGTCACAGTCACTTTATTCTTTATTCTTTTAGTGACAATTTGAATAAAGGAAGGCCTGATCACACATTGTGACTATTGGAGTTCCCATTTCTTGTCTCTCTCTTTCTTGCTCATGTTCTCCTGCCATAGCTCTCGCGTGCAAGCTTCCATCCTTCTCACCTTTCAACTGGTATTAGAGCTCGGCTTCCCGACACTTGAGCTTGGCTCATGGCATTATCAGCTTCCCATCGACTCCCCACTCGCATTGGGTCTCCTTCCCGGTAGCCATATCCGACTCCTTCGAGCTTCTGTCACTCCCCGGCTTCTCGAGCACCTTCTCGGCCCCCTTGGGCATCCTCAAGGCATTCACACAGAGGTATTGCTTCACTCTTTACAGGGGTTATCTCAGTTTTTAGGTCTCTTGAAATAGGGGCAACCATAGCCCAAAACCCTTGAAGCTTCTTTGCTTCATATCTTGGCATAGACCTCTTGTGGCTACTTGAGGCTTCTTATGTGCCTTCCACAGGCCCTCCTTGAGCTCTCTTTGGCCTCAATCTACAAAACGTTGATTAGCATAAAGCCCTTTTAACATCAACAAATTTGTGCCATTTTTAGCGTGTTTTGGACTGCACACACACTCCAACAATCTACCACTTCTTTAGGTAGCCATTGGCACTTGGAAAGGCTCTATTTTGGGCAAATGAACATGCTTTGATGGTTGATTTTGATGGTTGATGAGTTGGCATAGCATTTGGACTGATTTATCTCAGTTTCAGGACTATTATAACAATCCACAAACAGTGCTACAGTAACATTTGATGTTTATGCTTGCCCGGCATTGTCATTTGATGCCTGGTTGGTCCCATTTGATGCTCGGATGTTAGGGGAATATATGCCTATTGTTTAGCAACCATTCGAGCTGATTTTGGTGCTGAAATTCTCAGTTTTGAACAGTAAATCATTGATGTACACAGTTGAGTTGAAGTCATTTTACTCATATATACTTATGCCTATGCTTTTCGGGCTATGTTTCAGGCATATATGGTGATGTATTGACACTTGGGGCTCGACATAGAGCTTGGTTTTGATTCGGGATCGTTGGTTGAGCTTAAGCTCGCTTTGCAAAGCATTTGGATGCTCCGTCTTGGATGTACTTATGGCATGTATGTTGGTTATGTCTTACCTGTCTTGACATGCTTAGCCTATGCCATTACTACATGCTAGTTACATTATTTGGAGCCTATTGCTACTGGAGCTTACTTGAGCTTGGATTCCTGGAGCTTACTTGAGTCTTACCTGTCTTGGCTTGACCTTGGATTCCTGGAGCTTACTTGAGCTATTTATTGGCTTGCCAGAGTTATATCTTGGGATGTACTTGATGTCTTACATGCTTATGGATGCTACATACGGATGCTCTACCGCCTACATGTCCGAGATGTACCATGGATGCTTGATCTTGGATACTTGTTGTTAAGAATCGCGTGGTGGGAGACTTGCTCAAGATGCTGCGCGCCGAACACACACAGAATGCACAAGGAGAAGCTCACTCAAGAGACAAGAAGAGAGATGGAGGCCAAAACATTTTCTTGCTGGTTTCTTCTTCTTCTTCCACACTCTTTACAATGTACACAAATTATAGATAAGATACAACATAAAGGAAAGTGGCCTACTAAGTCAAACAATGCATAACCGACTACACTAGTCGACTGGCGCTATAACTATGCCAGCTGTAAATAGGTATAACAACCTGAATATAATAAGTAATGAGTCAGTGGCCATGTGAGAGTCATAATGACCACTGACGTGCTAAGTGTAGACGTGTGGACCCATCTAACTAGGCGGTTCATCATTAATGTCTGCATGTGTTGAGCTTGTCATCTCAACACTCCCCTCAAGCTCAACTGCATCTCTGCAACTCCAAGTAAGCTTCGAAACTTTTGAAGCTTCTCTGTACCCAATGCCTTCGTGAAGATGTCAGCTATCTGATCATGTGTGTTGACATACACCAAGTCAATCTCACCTGCTAGTATATTCTCTCTCACAAAGTGGTAGTGTACCTCAATATGTTTTGTCCTAGCATGGAACACAGGGTTCCTAGCCAACTGTATACTGCTCATGTTGTCACAATAAATGACAACTGGACCTTCCATCTGCACATCTAAATCAGCCAATAACTTTTGCATCCATACTACCTCACATGTTGCAACAGCAGCACCTCTATACTTAGTCTCTGTACTCGACAAAGCAACTGTAGATTGCTTTTTGCTGCTCCAAGTAACTGCTGCACTATCAAGAGAGAACATGTATCTGCTGGTAGATCTTCTATTAGGCCTCCTATCAGCCCAATCTGCATCTATGTATCCAAACACATGTACATCTGTACCTGTCTCATAGAAAAGTCCATAATGTAATGTGGACTTCACATATCTCAATATGCGTCTGACTGTATCCAAATGTGGCTTTCTAAGTACTTGCATAAACTGACTCACAAGACCAACAGCATAGCTCAAGTCTAGCCTTGTAATGGTCATGTAGATCAAACTTCCCACTATCCTCCTAAACATAGTAGGGTCTTCTATCTCATCCCCAACATCAGTACTCAACTTTACATTCTGCTCCAACGGGACTGAAAGTGGTTTGCATGCTGTCATACCATACTTGGACAACATATCCAAGTCATACTGTCTTTGGGATAGCCATATACCATCATCACATCTGATCACCTCAATGCCAAGGAAGTACCTTAGCTCACCTAGATCCTTCATCTCAAACTTCTTCTTCAAAAAGTCTTTGACTTCAGCAATCCCACTATCACTATCACCTGTAATAATCAAGTCATCCACATAGATGACTATGATGACCAAACTTGCATCTCCCTTTCTCACATAAAGTGAGTGATCAGCATCAGAAACATAAAAGCCAATATTGACAAGATACTCTCTGATCTTGTCAGACCATGCTCTAGGTGCTTGCTTGAGCCCATAGAGCGCCTTCTTCAACCTACACACATACGTGGGATGCTCTAAATCTTCATAACCTGTTGGCTAGTCCATATACACTTCTTCCTGCAAATCACCATGCAAGAAGGCATTCTTCACATCCATTTGCTGCAACCTCCAACCTTTGACTGCTGGCAAAGCAATCACACATCTGATAGTTGTCATCCTAGCAACTGGACTGAAGGTTTCATCATAATCTATGCCATATGTCTGGGCATAGCCTTTTGCAATTAGCCTAGCTTTGTACCTACTAATAGAACCATCTGCATTGTGCTTAATCTTATAAACCCACTTACATCCAATAGCTTTCTTGCCCTTCGGCAATGATACTAGATCCCAAGTCTTATTGGCCTCTAATGCAGCCATCTCCTCATCCATTGCTGCATCCCAATGAGTATGACCAACAATGTCCTGAAAACAAGTGGGCTCAACATCCTCAACTAGTTTCACCATATAAGCATAATGGTGAGCTGCATAACCTTCAAAACCAAGTCTTTTAACAGGGTATCTGACCCTACTAGATCTGCGTACCACCGGATCACTCGATGAAGCCTTTACATTACTATGAGCTCTCTATACACCTGGTGTCCTGACAAAAGGAATGCCAAGCTCATCATCCAAGCTGTCTGAGCCACTGGAGTCTCTATCAAGAACTGCATCAATGCCATCTGACACTTTATTCTTTCCTTTGTCTTTACTTGTGGTGCTACTAGATGCACCTGAAGATGTAGAGCTACTCCTTAGTCTCCCAGACCAAGGACTACCAGATGATGTCTCTGGTCCACTAAGAGTCTGTGATTCTTGCTTTTCAGCCTGCACATGAGTGTCACGATCATCATCATCCAATGCCACTAGATGCATACCAACTGCTCATTTCATCAAAGATGACATCCCTGCTCACTCAAAACTTACATATGGCAGGGTTATAACAACAATACCCTTTCTGCTTTAAAGACTATCCAATAAAGACATATTTTTCTGCCTTTGGATCAAGCTTCTTCCATAGCTCATCTGGCACATGAACATATGCAACACAGTCAAATATCTTCAAGTGCAATACATCAGGCTTCTTGCCAATAAAGCATTCTTTAGGAGTCATCCCATAAACTGCAGCTGTGGGAGTTCTGTTCATAATATAAACAGTAGTATGAACAGCCTCAAACAAAAAATACTTAGGCATATTCTTTTCAGTCATCAAGGCGCGTGCAACTTTTGCAATATGCCTGTTTTTCTTTCTGCAACCCCATTTTGCTGTGGGGTATACTTGCATGTGAACTGTCTCTTTATCCCATGAGACCTCAGAAAATCATTGAACTCATTCGAGAGGTACTCTCCCCCTCCATCTGACCTCAAGTACTTTACTTTCAAGCATGTTTCTCTTTCAACTGCAGCCTTGAAAGTTCTAAAGTGCTCAAATTCTTTACTCTTTTCCTTCATAAAATATACCCACAGCTTTCTAGAACAATCATCAATGAATGTGATAAAGTATGAACTGCCTCCAAGAGATACATTTGTCAAGATTGTGGGAGAGAAGGAAGGAGTCTCGCTTGAAGCTTTCTTGCTTGCACAATGGGGGAAGACACACAAGGGTGGAGGTTGAAAACAGTTTTCCTCTTCTTAGTTGTGTAAGCCAAAAGAACTCAAGTACAAAGAAATAGAAGAACCCTATATATGGGTCTCAAACCAAACTCAACTAACTAAGGTGGCATACTAACTGAGCCACGAACTAGAGTAGATAAGGATAGCTATCATGTAGCTATTATTCATGGGCGGTGTACCAACCGCGTCTGCAACTGACAAGTCGGTGACATAAATACACAACAGTCACCCTGGCGTATCACGAGTGGAGCTCGATATCTCAACACTCCCCCTCGAGCTCAATCCCAATTCCTGCACACCAAGCAAGTCTTTGAACTTGCGCAGCTTCTCTGCGCCCAATGCCTTCGTGAATATGTCAGCTACCTGATCCTCTGTGCTGACATAAACTAGATCAATAAGACCTAGTAAAACCCTCTCTCGCACATAGTGATAATGCACCTCAATGTGCTTTGTTCTAGCATGATAGACTAGGTTATTTGCCAAGTGTATACTACTCATGTTGTCACAATAAATGACAACTGGTCCATCTGTAGACTGATGCATATCATAAAGTAGCTTATGCAACCAAGCTACCTCACATGCAGCCATTGCTGCACCCCTGTACTCAGCCTCTGTGCTTGACAAGGCAACTGTAGGCTGTTTCTTACTGCTCCAAGTGACTGCAGCACTCCCAAAAGAGAACACATATCCACTGGTAGATCGTCTATCAGAAATACTACCAGCCCAATCAGCATCAGTGTATCCATGCAACTATATCTGAACCCCAGTCTCATAAAATAGTCCATACTGCAATGTGGACTTCACATACCTGAGTATGCGTCTAGCCGCATCCAAATGTGGTTTCCTTGGAGCCTGCATAAACTGACTTACCAATCCAACAGCATAGCTCAAATCTGGCCTGGTAATAGTCATATAAATCAAACTTCCTACTATGCATCTGTACATAGTAGGGTCTTCTAGAAGCTCACCTGCATCTGTGCTCAGCTTCACATTTTGCTCCAAAGGAACTGAAATAGGCTTACAGCCTGTCATCCCATATTTGGACAGCATGTCCAATCCATACTGCCTCTGCAAGAGCTGTATCCCACTTGGTGATCTAATCACCTCAATGCCCAAGAAATAACGCAGCTCTCCCAAATCCTTCATCTCAAACTTCTGCTTCAATAGCATTTTCACATGAAGGATATCTTCATCACTGTCACCTGTCATAATCAAATCATCAACATAAATGACAAGTAGCATGATACCTTTCTCTGTTTTTCTCACATAAAGTGAGAAATCTGCCTTGGAAATCTGAAAGCCAATAGTGACAAGATACTGTCCTATCTTGTCAGACCATCCTCTAGGTGCTTGCTTCAAGCCATACAAGGCTTTCTTCAACCTGCAAACAAACTCAGGATGAACAGCATGCACATAACCTGGTGGCTGCTCCATATAGACCTCTTCTTGCAAATCACCATGCAAGAAGGCATTCTTTACATCCATCTGATGTAAAGACCATCCCTTTGATGCAGCCATAGCAATGACTGCTCTTACAGTTGCCATCCTTGCAACTGGACTGAATGTTTCTTCATAGTCAATGCCATATGTTTGTGCATACCCCTTGACTACTAATCTTGCCTTGTATCTGTTCACAGAACCATCTGTATTGTGCTTCACCTTATAAACCCACTTACAGCCAATTGCATTCTTACCTTTAGGCAAAGGTACTAACTCCCATGTAGCATTTGCTTCCAAGGCATCCATTTCTTCATCCATGGCTTTCTCCCATTTTTCTTTTCCCATGGCTTGCTCAAAAGATGTGGGTTCTGGTTCTTGTATCACTTTGACCATATATGCATAGTGAATGGCTGTAAATCCATCATATTTCAGCCTATCCACAGGATACCTAGCTCTCGTAGACTTGCGCAAAGTAGGTTCACTCCCAGGTGCTCTCAAAACATCCCTGGTCTTCCTTACTCCAGGTGTAACAATAGAAGGGATACCCAACTCATCATCAATGCTCTGTTCTGAGCCACTGGATTCACCATCCACATAAGAGTGACCTGCATTCACATCAAACATGGGCTGATCAACCTTCTCTTTTCCTTTTCGTGATACCTGCATACCACTATCTGCATTGCTTTGAGAAGATTCTCCTGATCTCAATCTGCCTGTCCATGGCGAAGAATGTGAACCACTGCTAGAGGACGCTCCAGGTCCACTAATATTTTGTGACTGCTGCTGTGAATTCTGTGCAGCATTACCATTTTGTGCATCTACATCATCAATCACATTTACTGGTTTATACCAGCTACTCATCTCATCAAAAACAACATCTCTGCTCACTGTAAACTTACGAGTAGAAGGGTTATAGCATCTATACCCTTTTTGCTGCAGAGAGTAACCAATAAAGATGCACTTCTCAGCTTTTGGATCCAACTTGGATCTCAGCTCATCTGGCACATGTACATAGGCAATGCAACCAAAAATTTTCAAATGAGAAATATCTGGTTTCCTACCAGTATACCTCTCCTCTGGAGTCATTCCATGTATTGCTGCAGTGGGAGTCCTGTTCATTATGTAGACTGTTGTAGCAACTGCTTCAGCCCAATAAAAATCTGGCAAGTCTTTTTCATTGAGCATGGCACGAGATACCTCTCCAATATGCATGTTTTTCCTTTCTGCAATTTCATTTTGTTGTGGGGTATGACTGCATGAATATTGCTGCTTTATGCCATGCTCTTGCAAGAACCTTGCAAACTCATTTGAGAGGTACTCTCCCCCTCCATCTGACCTTAGGCATTTTATCTGCAGGCCTGTTTCTTTTTCAACCATCGCTTTAAGAGTTTGAAATGCCCAAAAACTTCACTTTTCTTTTTCATAAAATAAACCAAAACTTTTCTGCTATAGTCATCAATAAAACTGACAAAATAATGACAGCCTCCAAGAGATGCAGCTTTAGTTGTCCACACATCAGAGTGGATTAATTCCAATGGCTTCTCACTCTCTTGAACATGTCTAGGAAATGGTTTCCTTGCCTGTTTTCCAAACTGACAGGCTTCACATACCTTATACATTTCTGCAACCTTGAATTTTGGCAATCCTGCAACAATATTTTGGGCATGCATTGATTTAAGTCGCTGTACATTAACATGACCAATGCGTTTATGCCAGATATCAATATCTGCAACTACACCGGTCCCATGTGCAAACATTGCTGCACTCAATTCAGACATGTCTGCATCCAACGTAAACATTCTGCCCTTTTTCTTTCCTTTTGCTATCAGGCGACCTTTATTTTTCATATCCTCAACAAAGCATCCATGAGGATTAAACCTGACCTGCAAGCCCTGCTCAACCATTTGACCGACAGAAACCAGATTCTTGGTGATATTCGGGACATGAAATACATCGGACAGGTATTTCTTTTTCCCATCCTGCATAGACAAGGGAATTTTTCCAATCTGCACAATAGGATGTGCAGTATCATCACTAGTCTCCACAAATCCTGGTTTTTCCATTTTCCTTGCATCTTCCATCCATTCTGCATGACCTGTCATGTGGTTTGATGCACATGAGTCAACATACCATACATCATTGCTTTCTTCTGCACTTGTCACAGAATTGTTCATGTGCTGCACCATAAACATATGCTCATTTCTGTCATCACCTTGTCTACTAGAGGATGCATAATTTCCTTGTTGCAGTTTTCCATTCATGATGTCATTTTGCTTTTTATAGCAGTCTTTAGCCATATGACCCATTTTACCACAATAGTAGCATTCAACATTACTGTTTGCATTTTGGCCTCTTTGCCATCCACCACGACCTCTTTGGCTCCCCCTGCCTCTAGAGTTACCACGTCGTCCTCCATAGGACTGGTTTTCTTGAGTTTGCTGCATATTCTGATTTCTACCACGACCTCCATATCGGCCTCCTCTACCTCTGCCTCTACCTCTTCCAGCATTTGAGTAGAAGACAGCTTCTTTTGAAGTTCCTCCTGAAGAAGATGCACCACCATTTCTTTGCTCCTCAGAAATTAGAAGAGCAATCAGCTCCTCAAAATCAGGAAATCTTTCATGAACTGAAATGAATGTCCGAAACTGTGCATAATCCTTTCCTAGACCATTCAAGGTCACAGAAACTAAATCATCATCTTCCACTGGTGACCCAATGGAAGCAAGTGCATCTGCAATCTTCTTCACCTTCATGTGGCAGTCGTTGATACTCATATTTTCTCTTTGCACATTGTGCAACTCTTGCTTGAGCTGCATTTTCCTGGCTTGTATATTTATGCTATACATTTTTGACAAAGTATCCCATGCCTCCTTTGACGTACTTGCATCCTGAATATGCACAATCATAGAGTCTGAAATGCTGATAGACAGCCAATACATAACTTTCCTGGCTCTCTCATGCCATGCTTTAAATGCCTGCATTTGCTGTTGATTGGGAACATCAGGAAAAACTGGTTCTTCTTCATTTCCTGCAACAAATTCTCAATATCATTTTCCCATAAGGAAATTCGTCATTCTAAACTTTCATGCTTGGAAGTTGTTCTTGTCAAGCTTTTCAGTGACAATCTGTGAAAGAGAATCAGATGCCATTACAGAAGACTGCAAAAAATTCTGTCACTACAAAAACCACAGCTTCACCCTCACAAGGGAAAATCTGCAAAACTGGCGAAAGTGGTATTTGACCACACAGTCACTTCCTAGTGACGATTTTGCATCAACAGGCAACAGGGATGATTCTGTAACTCCCAATGTCTCTGCGCACAAGCATACAATACAATTTTTACAGTAACTATTCACCGACCTGTAGAACAGTGGCTGCACAGCATAAAACTGAGTCTTTTCCTAAGTGCGTGCAGAAAACTTCCGCCTCCAAAACAGGCCCCGAAATGGCCTCAAATAAAAAAACAAGGTCGCCAAGGGCTAAAGCCCTTTCCCGCAGCATATACTCCCCTCTTGCTTCACCGCGAAGAGCGTCTCAACCTGAGACAATGCACTCCTGCACTTTCCGGCTGTGCTACCTGCAGAGATCTGCTCCCAAAACAGAAAATGAAAGCAACACTGCTCCTCTTACCAGAACACCGCGAGCTTGGCTTGCTTTCTTGAGCTCCTTACCACGAACAAGGCTCTGATACCATGTCAAGATTGTGGGAGAGAAGGAATGAGTCTTGCTTGAAGCTTTCTTGCTTGCACAATGGGGGAAACACACAAGGGTGGAGGCTGAAAACAGTTTTCCTCTTCTTAGTTGTGTAAGCCAAAAGAACTCAAGTACAAAGAAATAGAAGAACCCTATATATGGGTCTCAAACCAAACTCAACTAACTAAGGTGGCATACTAACTGAGCCATGAACTAGAGTAGATAAGGATAGCTATCATGTAGCTATTATTCATGGGCGGTGTACCAACCACGTCTGCAACTGACAAGTCGGTGACATAAATACACAACGGTCACCCTGGCGTATCACGAGTGGAGCTCGATATCTCAACAACATTGTGTGTAGGCCTCCAAATGTCTGTATGCACAACATCAAGGATATTTATGTTTACATCTCTGTCATGTGAAAAGGATTGTCTTGCTTGCTTATCAAACTGACATACTTCGTATACCTTATGAAATTCTGCAACTCTAAATGTAGGCAAACCTATAACCAACCCTTTGGACTGCATTAATTTCAGCCTTCGTACGTTTGCATGTCCAATGCGTTTGTGCCAAATTTCAATATCTGCAACAACACCTTTTCCTTTAGCATACATAACAGCATTCATAGTAGGAATTCCAGCATCCAAACATACGTCCAACTCTACTTCCCTTTGCAACTAACCTGCACTTGTCATTGAAGTCTTTTACAAAGCAACCCTTTGCATTAAATCTGACTTGCAGCCCTTGTTCTACCATCTGACCGACTGACACCAAGTTCTTTGTAATAGATGGCACATGTAATATATGTGAAAGACTCTTTGTCTTACCATCATGCAAGGACAAGGAAACTTTTCCAATGTGTGAAATTGGATGGCATGAATCATCACCCGTCTGTACATAACTAACATTTTGCAAATCCTGCATCTCTCCAAACCATTCTGCATGGCTAGTCATATGATTGGATGTACCTGAATCAACATACCAAACATCATCATGTGTTTCCTTTCCTGTAACAACATTCAGTATATGCTACATAACAAATAGACGTTCATTTTTGTCTTCATTCTGTCGTGAAGACAATGCATAGTTTCCTTGCTACAACTTACCACTGCGAATATCATCTTTCTTAGCATAACATTGGGCTGCAATATGACCTGTTTTGCCACAGTAGTGACACACAGTACCAGAGTTGTTAGAATCTCTGTTCTGTCATCCACCTCTTCCTCTAAAGCTCCCCCTGCCTCTAAAGTTACCACGACCTTCTGAAACCTGCATATCACCAAATTGCTGATTCAATCTGTTTTGTTGGTTATCACTACCATATCCTGTACTACGGCCTCTTGAAGAGAACTTGCCACGTCCCCTTCCTGAAGTGAAGTAGGAAGCTTGGACCTATTCATCACTTCTTTCAGATGTCTCACTCTGCATGTTGATCTCTTCAGTGATCATAAGGGAGATCAACTCATCGAAATCTTGAAATGGCTTTCTGATATATACGGAAGTTACAAAAGACTTCCAAGCCTTTTCATTGTTAAGTCCACCCAAGGTAGACGACACCAAATCATCATCATCGAGCATTGCATCAATCGCTGCCAAGGCATCTACAATGCTTCTTACCTTCAGTGCATACTCATTGATAGGCATCTTCCCTTTCTTCAATGTATTCAACTCTTGCTTGAGTTGAATCTTTCGTGCCTTTGTATTTACAAAAAATATACTTTAAAGTATGGTCCAAGCTACATATGAATTCTTTGTATTTCTGATATATCCCAGCATATTATTGTCAATTACTGTAGACAGCCAATACATGACCTTTTTGTCTTTTGCATTCCATTCCTTCCGGCTCCTTTTCTTCACCTGACACAAACTCGTAGAGGCCTTTTCCAATAATGAAGTTTGTGACACGGAATTTCCATGAAGGGTAGTTGTTCTTGTCGAGCTTCTCAATGATGGGGTTTCCACTGTTCTCTATCATTATCACAAAACTAATACCAAACAGTAAGCAAATCTTCTACAATCCTTGACCTGTAGTGCACAGCAATACATCAGACAGCCTTTTTCACTGTCTACTCAACAATACATGCAATCTGCAACTAGTTTGTAGATAAACCTTGTGTTTATTCGCTGTAAACACCTTTGAACTTACAGATCTGAAATCTGTAACCTGTGCACATGTATATGACAGACACAGCTAAAATTGCAAGGTATCTCGAATTGCTGTTCGCAACCTTGTGACTCTAAAACGGGGCCTGAAATGACCTCGAATGGCCAAAATAGCAATCTAAGATTTTTGCTCTACCCTACTTTTGGTGCCTCCACAGGCACTGTCCAAGAGAAAGAGTGGAAGAATGGGAGAGCTTCTTACCGTGGCTTGCTTGCTCGAACCTTGCTTCTTCTCCTTCACTTCAACCTTCGAAATCATCTTATCTCAGTGGCGGGGCTCTGATACCATGTCAAGAATCGCGTGGTGGGGGAGACTTGCTTAAGATACTGCGCTGAACACACACAGAATGCACAAGGAGAAGCTCACTCAAGAGACAAGAAGAGAGATGGAGGCCAAAACGTTTTCTTGTTGGTTTCTTCTTCTTCTTCCACACTCTTTACAATGTACACAAAGTATAGATAAGATACAACATAAAGGAAAGTAGCCAACTAAGTCAAACAATGCATAACTGACTGCAATAGTCGACTGGCGCTATAACTATGCCAGCTGTAAATAGGTATACCAACCTGAATATAATAAGTAATGAGTCAATGGCTATGTGAGAGTCATAATGACCATCGACGTGCTAAGTGTAGACGTGTGGATCTATCTAACCAGGCGGTCCATCATTAATGTCTGCATGTGTTCAGCTTGTCATCTCAACACTTGTCACACTGGTGCTTGTACATGCTTTGTTCGAGCTTTGTTGCTTGATCTTTACGGTTTTTATGCTAGTGGAAGCGTCTTTGGATGCTTGACAGCCATTGAGCAGGCCGTCTATACTCTTTGATCTTTTAAGACTATTTGGGATATTTTACCCTTCAGGATGATGCATGGTTCATATGTCTTGGTTCCTCTGATGCTTATGAGCTAACTCTTTGCTTTGGGTCCCTCTCTTTGTGAGCTGACACCTACTTGTGTCAAGTCTTGGTAGTGGCAGGAACACTTTGCCCCGTTGACTAGGGGATGTGCCTACTCACTGGCAAATGTTTGTATGGCATGTTTGGGTATTGGATTCGTGCTTATCAACTGTTATATGCCTATGTTATGCCTGCATGATGTCGGCTTTGGTCTTGGCAATATTTGATTGACTTGGAATCCGATTTTGACACTGTTAGCTCTCATTTACTGAAATCTATAATTTATTATAGCAAGTATATATGTATGGATTGACATGGATTTTTCGTGTTGAAATATTTTGAAATGATGTACTTTCACTAGTACTTGGTGGGCAATAGCTTTGGTTACACTTTTCTCGCCATTTTCTCTCGATTTTAGTGATTTTTTGGTCATTTTCTATAGTAAACAGCAAGCAGTTTTGAACTGTCTACAGTCTTCCAGCTTGCATTATGGCAAGTTCGTCCACTGAATATGCTATTTTCAACATCATTAAGCTTGATGATACGAATTACTCTTATTAAAAGAGCCAAATTTGGCAGGTGTTGGTGCAGAAATCGCAGATTAAACCTTTGAGGTTGAGCGGACATCCGCCTACAACTATGCCAGATAAGGAATGGCTTGAGCTTGATGAGTTATGCAAGTCCACTATTGTATTATCTCTCACAGAACAGGTTCATTACAATGCTTTTGAGGAAGAACAGAGTGCATGGAAGTTGTGGGATAAAATCAAGAATCTCCATGACAAGAAAAGTCCAGCGAGTCAGATGTATTGGCTGAAGCAGCTTATGGATCTGCGCATGAAGGAGAATGTGACTATGTCTGCTCACTTGAGCCAGTTCCATGCTATACTCAAGAACTTGACTTCGCAGGACATCACTTTTGCAAAGAATGTCACTCCTCTTTTCTTGCTTGGTACTCTTAATCAGTCATGGGATGTATTCGGCACTGCATTATGTGCCTCTACTGCTACCTTGAAATTATCTGATGTTGAGAGTGCTCTTTTGCATGAAGAGATTAACCGTAAGAATTTAGATGTCTCTCGTATGTCGCATGCTATGACAATTAGAGGCAGGAATGATGGATATGGAAAGCATGGCAGTGGCAGTGGCAGTGGCCGTGGACTGGATTCTCAAAAATCTCGGTCCAAGTCTCGTGGGAAGTCACGTAGCAGATCCCGTGGCAGGAATGCAGATGTTACTTGCCACCATTGTGGGAAAAAGGGCCATATTAGGCCACAATGCCATGAACTGCGTAATGAAAGGAGCAAAGATAAGGGGAAAGAAAAAGTGCAGGATAAGTCTTCTGATCACAGCATAGTGCCTGCAAAGTCTAGTGTTAAAATTAAAGAGATCAATGTTATGCAGCCTGAGGATGTTGGTTATGATTATATCCTTGCAGCTTCTTCTAGTGCTTCACAGATGATAGAGATACACTCTATGTATGCACAGTGTTGGCTCTTGGACTCAGGTGCGTCCTTTCATGTGACACCTTGTCGAGAGTGGTTTCATTCATACCGTACTGTTTCAGGTTCTGTGCGCTTGGGTGATGACAGCTCTCTTGATATTGTGGGCATTGGTGATGTTAGGCTGCAGTTTTCTTCCTGGCAACACTTTTGTTATGCAGGATGTATGTCATGTACTTGCTTTTACACGTAGTCTCATGTCAGCTAGACAGCTTGATGACGCAAGTTATCATGTATCTTTTGGAGACTCTGCATGGAAGATCACTCGTGGCAAACTTGTGATTGCGAGAGGTGCCAAGGCTGGCAGCCTCTATCCCTTGATTGTATCAGCTTCTTCCCTTGATCATGTTTTGTCTATGGATTCTATCCCACATGTATCTCCTTGGCATGCCTGTTTGGGCCATATGTCTTTGAAGAAAATGAAAATGCTTTCTGGTTTGCAGTACTTACCGCCCCTTGATTATGCATGTTTTGATTCATGTGAGCATTGTCTTTATGGTAGGTAGACTAGGTCTACGCATAAGAAGTTTGGTAGGCCACGTATGAGTGAGCCCTTGGCATTGGTACATTCGGATGTCTGTGGGCCCATGCCTTGTCAGTCTATGGGTGGTGGTGCCAAGTATTTTGTTACTTTTATCGATGATTTTTCACGAAAAGTTTGGGCTTATCCCATTAAGCTAAAATTCGATGTCTTGGCTGTGTTTTAGAGATGGCTTGTATTGGTTGAGAATCAATCTGGGTATAGGCTAAAATGCCTAAGGACAGATAATGGGGATGAGTATGTCTCACGTGCTTTTGAGCAGTTATGTGATAAGAGGGGTATTAAGCATCAGTTGACCACCCCCTACATCCCCCCTCCAGAATGGTTTGGCTGAGCGGATGAATAGAACCATTCAAGAGCGTGTACGTAGTAAGCTTAGCCACACAGGCCTACCATAGAGTTTTTGGACTGAGGCAGTTAGTACAGCTGTGCATGTCATAAACAGATCACCTTCTAGTGGTTTGAATTTCCAAGTTGCAGAGGAGGTATGGACTGGAAAACCTTCCTCTTATGCGCATCTCCATGTCTTTGGATGTGACGCATTTTGCCATGTGTCCAAGGACAAGAGAAGTAAGCTAGATTCTAAAAGTGTCAAATGCATTTTCCTTGGTTATGGGAATGCAGGCGAGATGGGTTACCGCCTCTGGGATCCGCAGGCACGAAAAGTCATCCGCAGTCATGATGTAGTCTTCCATGAAGACAAGATGAATCGGCAACCTGAGAGAGTTGTTGAGATCTGCAGGGTCGAGAGCTCCCGCACAGCCAGTTGAACAGCCTACAACTGTAGCAGATGCTCATGGTCAGGATGTTGAATAGGCAGCAGAGCCTGCGGTGAGACGGTCTACTAGAGACAAACATCCACCTGATAGATTTTAGCCCTCGATGCATTATGTCTTGGTTACAGATGCAGGAGAGCCTTTCACTTATGATGAGGCTATGTGCAGGAGTGACAGTCACTCCTGGGAGAGGGCTATGCAATCTGAGATAAACTCCTTGCATAAGAATGAGACTTGGGATTTGGTTTCCTTACCTACGTGCAAGAAGGCTTTGCCATGCAAGTGGGTGTACAAGCTGAAAAGTACCCCTGGACACCCCAAGCCGGCATATAATGCTAGATTGGTAGTAAACGGTTTTAAGCAGGAGCATGGTGTGGACTTTGATTAGGTCTTTTCTCCTGTGGTTACGATGACCACCCTGCACTTAGTCTTGGCTTTGGTTGCCCAGCTTGACTTGGATTTATACCAGATGGATGTCAAGACGGCTTTCTTACATGGGAACTTGCATGATGAGATTTATATGGAGCAGTCTAAGGGCTTTGCAGAACCTGGCAGGAAGCACCTAGTGTGCAAATTGAAGAAAAGTCTTTATGTCTTGAAGTAGGCACCTAGGGAGTAGTATCATAAGTTTGGTGTCTTTATGCAATCACAGGGCTACAGTAGGAGTGCTATGGATCCATGTCTTTACACAAAGAAAGTACGTGATGGTTCTTTATTGATTTTGGTACTCTATGTGGATGATATGCTAATAGCAGGGAAAGATCATGATGAGCTAGATGCTCTTAAGACTCAGCTCAAGAAGAGCTTTGAGATGAAAGATCTGGGACAAGTCACTCACATACTTGGTATGTGCATTAGACGCGACAGGCATCAGGGACTCCTCTACTTGTCACAGAGGGAGTACATTCATAAAGTCCTTGAGCGCTTCCGCATGCAGGATGTAAAGCCTATTGGTTGTCCATTGCCTTATTATGTGAAGGTATCACAGGTTGATTGTTCGCAGACAGATGAGCAGAGGGCCAAGATAGCCATGATTCCCTATGCATCTGCAATGGGCAATCTTATGTATGTCATGATAGCCACTCGTCCAGATATTGCCTTTGCAGTTGGTGTTGTGGCACGCTATATGGCTACACCTGGCAAGAAGCATTGGGATGCCGTGAAGGGTATCATGAGGTACCTGAAGGGCACTGCAGATATGTGCATATGCTATGGCAGCCAGGATACAGGAGTCATGGGGTACACTGACTCTAATTATGCAGGACATGCAGATAGTAGGAAGTCCACTTCTGGCTATGTATTCACATATGCTAGAGGTGCTGTTTCTTGGATGTCCAGGGTACAGAAATGCACGGCCCTTTCTACTACAGAGGCCGAGTATGTTGCAGCCAATGAGGCTTGCAAGGAGGCCATTTGGTTGGGTCGTTTGGTTGCTGACCTTGGTATTGATGCTATCCCTACACTGCATTCGGATTCTATGAGTGCTATTTAGTTAGCCAAGAATCCGGTATTCCATGCAAAGACGAAACACATTGAGGTGAGGTATCACTTTATACGTGGGGTCGTTGAGGACAAGCCTGTTGATCTCGTCGAGATCTCGACTGACCAGAATCCTGCAGATCTGCTCACATGAAAAGCCTCTCTACAGAGCGCTTTGCCTTTCTCAGGAGGTTGATGGGCGTGGGATGAGATGACGTCTTTCCTCATCCTGTTGTACATGTGTACATGTTGTACTGTCTTTTTCTTTTCTTTTTCACTCCTCACTAGGGCAGATTCGCCTTTAAGTGGGGAGGTTGTTGGAAGTAAAGGCGCCTCTGTCTAGCCGCCTGTGTATTACTACACTGACAGTCACCGCCACTACACACTACAGGTGGCGGGTGCCCATCACCGTCACTTTATTCTTTATTCTTTTAGTGACAGTTTGAATAAAGGAAGAGGCTTGCAAGGATTCCATTTGGTTGGGTCGTTTGGTTGCTGACCTTGATATTGATGCTATCCCTACACTGCATTCGAATTCTATGAGTGCTATTCAATTAGCCAAGAATTCGGTCTTCCATGCGAAGACAAAACACATTGAGATGAGGTATCACTTTATATGTGGGGTCGTTGAGGACAAGCCTGTTGATCTCGTCAAGATCTCGACTGACCAGAATCCTGCAGATCTGCTCACGAAAAGCCTCTCTACAGAGCGCTTTGCCTTTCTCAGGAGGTTGATGGGCGTGGGATGAGATGACATCTTTTCTCATCCTGTTGTACATGTGTACATGTTGTACTCTCTTTTTCTTTTCTTTTTCACTCCTCACTAGGGCAGATTCACCTTTAAGTGGGGAGGTTGTTGGGGGTAAAGGCGCCTCCGTCTAGCCGCCCATGTATTTCTACACTGACAGTCACTACCACTACACACAGGTGGCGGGCACCCGTCATCGTCACTTTATTCTTTATTCTTTTAGTGACAGTTTGAATAAAGGAAGACCCCATCACACATTGTGACTGTTGGAGTTCCCATTTCTTGTCAATCTCTTTTTTGCTCTTGCTCTCCCGCCATAGCTCTCGCGTGCAAGCTTCAATCCTTCTCACCTTTCAGGTAACTCAAGAAATCAAAGGCCTATGGTCATCGCTTATGAAGTGGGCAGATGGCATTGCCTCCTTCCTAAGGGAGGGCAACTACCATCGCTTATGAAGTGGGTAGATGACATTGCCTTCATACTATGGGAAGGCAACCACTAAGAGTGCACTATTCAATGACTATGAAAGTCTACATGAAGCAATTATTGACCTTTGGGATGTGATTAGAGTTATGACCATTATGAAGTGGATAGTGACTTTTACCTCCTTCCTATGAGGAGGCAACTACCAAGATTGCACTATTCACTGCGACTATGGAAGCCTAAATGAAGCAATTATTGACACTTTGGATGTGATTAGAGCTATGACGATTAGGTTTATGTGGGCCATCAAAATGCTAACTTATTTGGGATGGAAAGCAACACGGTAGCTTTCAATGGATGTTATTTATTTTACATGGAGCTAGAGCTATGACAATTAGGTTTATATGGGCCATCAAAATGCTATGGAAAGCGACAATGTAGCTTTGGGATGTTATTTATTTTACATGGAACCATTGAAATACTATTTGAGAAAGTATCAACTCAATAAGTAAATAAACAATGTGATTAACAAGAGTTTAAAAGTATCAGCTCAATTAACAAACAACAATGTTATTTATTTATTTTACATGGAGCAATTGAAATAATATTCAAGAAAGTATCAACTCAATAAATAAATAAATAATGTGATTAACAAGAGTTTAAAAGTATCAGCTCAATAAACAAACAACAATGCAAGTCATTGGCAAAAGTTTAAAAATAAATCCTCTACTATTATAGTCCCTTAAGAAAGCTACCTAAGTTTATCTCAACTCAACCTAAGTGTGGATGATGAAACGATTCAATCTCAAAATCACTCTTAGTTAAACCATGGTAGCCTCTTGTTTATTATGATGTGGCATATTAGTCATGTGTAAGAAATATTCAATTCACATCCTTGAACACATTGAGATGTGACAACCACAACTCAAGTCAAGTTGTGCAACTTTAGTTCACAAATTTATGTTCCAAGGAAGTGAACTCATACATTGTGATATAACAACCACAATTCAAGACAAATTGTTCACCTTCAACTAACAAAATTATACATGACATGCAATTTGACACCAAACAATACAACTAAAATTCAAGGTAAATTGTACAATTTCACTTTATTGAACATAATAAACTTTTTTGCACTAAAGTGGGTCTTGAACATTGCATATATATTATCACCCTATGTTCATCTCACTATTAATGTGGTGACCTCTCAAGTTATTGTAATGCCTAGTAGGCACTCCGTGCCTAGTTTCCTCCTAATACTTTGTGCCAAACTTTGAAGCACCACTATTACTATTGGTTAACACATTTCTCCTAGGGCTTTGCACCAGTGTTATCTTCATGCTTTGCACTAAAGCTCTCTCTCTCTCTCTCTCTCTCTCTCTCTCTCTCTCTCTCTCTCTCTCTCTCTCTCTCTCTCTCTCTCTCTCTCTCTCTCTCTCTCTCTTTATGCATTCTCAATAAAATAAGTAATAAATACCTATGTAAATGATGAACATTTGTACTCTTCCTATCAATGTAGATTGAGTAAACTTTACATATAATGTTGTGTCCAAAGTTCTCAAAATCTGCATTCTTGTTTAAGTGTGTCAATTGGAAGTTATACTACATAATGTGTTCATAAGGATTGCAAAACATACTCAAAGGTGGTGAAAATACACATACAAAGTATGTTTTGCCCTTGAGCAAGCCATGCATGATGCCTTTTGCAATGCCTTGTCCTCTAGCAAGCCATTGAAAGGTGTAAAAGAACGAAAGATGGGTGGTCTAGACAAAGACAAGGGGGGATTACATACCTTGAGCAAGCCATGCATGATGCCTTTCGCAATGCCTTGTCCTCTAGCAAGCCATTGAAAGGTGTAAAAGAACGAAAGATGGGTGGTCTAGACAAAGACAAGGGGGGATTACATACGCGCGCCCATGTGTCTGTGAGTGTAAGCGTGTTTCATGGAACAACATTGTGCGAGGGGGAATACATGCATGTATATTATTATTATTATTATTATTATTATTATTATGGAATATCGTGAGGGGAGGCACATAGCATAGTGCCATGGCACATGGCAATATTAATTAATCTATACTATTTAAAAGTCACTTTTTGCAATCCCAAGGGCACTCATTGCTAGCCACCTAGCAGAGTAGACAAGGGTTCCGTGCATACCACATGGCGCATCTTCCCACCTATTAATAAATAGTATAGAAGTATAGACTAGTTGCCATGTGACAACTTCACTCGACAATCTATTTCTCATCTTTCTCTCTCCTCTTTTCCCTCTCTGTTTTTAATATTTTTCTTCTCTCTCTCAGTCTTTTATTTTAGTTTATTTTCCCATATCTACTTGTTCTCACTCTCTCCCTCTCCCCTTTTTTTCTTCTTCTCCCTTTCATTCTCTTTAAAGTTTTTTCCTTTTCTCTCTCTATAATTGTCTCTCGTCTCTCTCCTTTTCTTCTCTTCCCTCCTCTCTATAATTATATGTGTTTCACCTTCTCTCCTTTTCTCTCTCTTGTCCCCTCTATCTTTTATTTTACTTTATTTTCTCATTTTCTCATCTCTTTATCCTCTCTCCCCTCTCTCTCTGTCTCTTTGTCTCTTCTTTTCTTCCCCCTCATCTCTGTCTCTCCTTTTTTTCTCTCCCCCTCTTTTAAATTTGATCTTTTTTCTCTCTATAAATCTATATGTTCATATTCTCTCTTCTTCTATTTCTCTCAATTTTTTCTCTCCTAGCTTTTCTTCTTCTCTCTCTCCTTTTCTCTCTCTTGTCCCCTCTATCTTTTATTTTACTTTATTTTCTCATCTCTTTATCCTCTCTCCTTTTTTTCTCTCCCCCTCTTTTAAATTTGATCTTTTTTCTCTCTATAAATCTATATGTTCATATTCTCTCTTCTTCTATTTCTCTCAATTTTTTCTCTCCTAGCTTTTCTTCTTCTCTCTCTCCTTTTCTCTCTCTTGTCCCCTCTATCTTTTATTTTACTTTATTTTCTCATCTCTTTATCCTCTCTCCCCCTCTCTCTGTCTCTTTGTCTCTTCTTTTTCTTCCCCCTCATCTCTGTCTCTCCCTTTTTTCTCTCCCCCTCTTTTAAATTTGATCTTTTTTCTCTCTATAAATCTATATGTTCATATTCTCTCTTCTTCTATTTCTCTCAATTTTTTCTCTCCCTCCTCTCTATAATTATATGTGTTTCACCTTCTCTCCTTTTCTCTCTCTTGTCCCCTCTATCTTTTATTTTACTTTATTTTCTCATCTCTTTATCCTCTCCTCTCTATGTCTCTTTGTCTCTTCTTTTCTTCCCCCTCATCTCTGTCTCTCCTTTTTTTCTCTCCCCCTCTTTTAAATTTGATCTTTTTTCCTCTCTATAAATCTATATGTTCATATTCTCTCTTCTTCTATTTCTCTCAATTTTTTCTCTCCTAGCTTTTCTTCTTCTCTCTCTCCTTTTCTCTCTCTTGTCCCCTCTATCTTTTATTTTACTTTATTTTCTCATCTCTTTATCCTCTCTCCCCCCTCTCTCTGTCTCTTTGTCTCTTCTTTTCTTCCCCCTCATCTCTGTCTCTCCTTTTTTTCTCTCCCCCTCTTTTAAATTTGATCTTTTTTCTCTCTATAAATCTATATGTTCATATTCTCTCTTCTTCTATTTCTCTCAATTTTTTCTCTCCTAGCTTTTCTTCTTCTCTCTCTCCTTTTCTCTCTCTTGTCCCCTCTATCTTTTATTTTACTTTATTTTCTCATCTCTTTATCCTCTCTCCCCCCTCTCTCTGTCTCTTTGTCTCTTATTTTCTTCCCCCTCATCTCTATCTCTCCTTTTTTTCTCTCCCCCTCTTTTAAATTTGATCTTTTCTCTCTCTATAAATCTATATGTTCATATTCTCTCTTCTATTTCTCTCAAATTTTTCTCTCCTAACGCTGCTCTCGTCTTTTTCCTTTTTTATTGTCTTTTAAATTGTCTTTCCTCTCTCTATAATTCTCTTTCTCAAAGTATGTAAAAATTGTCATAAATTTAAATTTAAAAATTAAACAAACTTAATTAAAAGAGAAAAAATAGAGTGAAGTTTAAATAAAAAGTTTATCGAACTAAAAGAGAAAAAAAAACCCTCTGTTTCTTCTCTCCCTCTCCTCTTTTTTCCTTTTTTTCTTCTCTCTATTTATTTTCTCTTTAATTTTTTCTTCTCTTTTAAATTTTTTCTTTTCTCTCTCTATAATTCTCTCTTCTTCCTCTCCTCACTCTCTCTCTCTCTCTCTCTCTCTCTCTCTCTCTCTCGCTCTTCCCTTTTTTTATTCTCATTTAAAGCATGCAATCATCGAATTTTATGAGAAGTTATTTGAAAGAAACAAGTCAGAGAAGTATTGGATAGTAAAAATTGGAGGGCCGATGGAGATAATTTAAAAATGCCAAATTGAATGAATGAACAAACAAATAACCGAACGGCTATGTACATAATGAATAATTGGGAGAGCCCTAGTTTTCCTCGTCTTCATTCTCGAGGTTCCTTTTCATACCTCAACTTCCTTCCTCTGCCACAAGGCAAGCTCGCTATGAACAAGGATCTCTCTCTCTCTCTCTCTCTCTCTCTCTCTCGCTCTTCCCTTTTTTTATTCTCATTTAAAGCATGCAATCATCGAATTTTATGAGAAGTTATTTGAAAGAAACAAGTCAGAGAAGTATTGGATAGTAAAAATTGGAGGGCCGATGGAGATAATTTAAAAATGCCAAATTGAATGAATGAACAAACAAATAACCGAACGGCTATGTACATAATGAATAATTGGGAGAGCCCTAGTTTTCCTCGTCTTCATTCTCGAGGTTCCTTTTCATACCTCAACTTCCTTCCTCTGCCACAAGGCAGGCAAGCTCGCTATGAACAAGGATAAACATTTCGGTAGCTTGCAAATTTCGCAGATACCGCACTTTGATCTACCGCATTTGTTCTTCCTCACATAGATCTCCTGTACATGCTCATGACAGGGTTTGAAGTCTTTCTTTAAGCTTCATAAACTGACTGATCATAGGAGAAAGACAGGGCCCTCCTTTAGCCCAAGGAATATTCATGCTGTAATTGTGTACAGATCTCCTATATATGCTCATGACAGGATTTGAAGCCTTTCTGGAAGCTTCAAGATTCAACTGATCATAGCGCAAGGACGGCACACTCTCCTTCACTCGAAGAACATCCATGCTCTACTTGTGTCCCGATCTATATGTGCTATTGACAGGATTTAAAGCCTTGAAGTTTCCCAAAATGACTGATCATACCACAAGGACATCACTCCAAGGAATATCCATGCTGTAATTGTGTCCTTGAGTCTACTACACGGGAAGCCTCTCTGAATCTTGGTCCTGAGAGAAAGAAATCTTGACACAGCTTCACCCTTATGTTCTCCTCTGCAAAGCTTATTTCCGAGCATATGCACGAAGCTTGAGATTATATCAATTACATCTTTCTTACAGGGAGCTTTGCCGTATGTAGACTTCTATTGACGGGATTAGTCTAACAAATCTCCACTTCAGACAAAGAGCTCTCTCCAGTAATTGTTAAGACTTGACATATCTACAGGCATTCTACTTCAAAATCTAAAACAAGACCCTGATCAGCGATGCATAAGAACCAATTCTCACAAGATTAGTCGAACAATTCTCCAAAGAGAGATCTCTCCAGCCATTGTCGAGATTAATCTAACAAATCTCCACTACAGGCAAAGAGCTCTCTCCAGTAATTGTTAAGACTTGACATATCTACAGGCATTCTACTGCAAATGCTAAAAACAAGACTCTGATCAGCGATGCATAAGAACCAATTCTCACAAGATTAGTCGAATAGTCTCCAAAGAGAGATCTCTCCAGCCATTGTGGAGACTCAGCACCTCTGCTACTGCAAATATAAACGACAAACTTCTGAACAGCGATACATAAGAACTGATTTTGACAATATCATAATGTTCCTGCCTTGGCATTACAGCATAACGCACAACTTTCTTACCTTGCAAATCGCTGCCAGATATCCCGTTCACGGAAAGCAGCAGAAAAGTATTGAGAAAACAGAGAAGGGGCATCCGTCACACTTGATAATTCCTCTCTGTGACAAGGATGGCACCATAGCTGCCATTGGATTTGGAGCCCTGATTGTAGGCGTGCTATTAGGTTCTTCCTGCACAGCAAGTCCATATACCCTCCTTTTCAGCAACTAAGATTGACAGAAAACATATTGATCACTCGTGTAGTCTTAATTATTAAAAAGTTTGAGATGTGCCTTTCACCTAAAACCAGACCTCGGTTCATTGTAAACACTAACGTTATACTACTCACCCCCTTGGGATGTGGAAACAAAAGGAGAAGTGCAGAAGAGCGAGATTCAACGAAATAATGAAGTGTTTACGACATACCTTTGGCTGAACATGCATGGGAAGAGGGCTTGAAGGTGGAGTTTGGCATATCCTTTTCTTCTCATGATTGCACCCTGCAAAAGAGTTCTGACAAGGTTATTTTCAGGTTTTCTCTCTGTTATATTCACATGTATTCTCATAACAATCTCTTATGGTTATGCAGAATGGGGCTATGTTTGCCCCTGAGAGTCCTTAAACTTAGCAGAAAATGCCGATGGCGAGAATAAAACGAATTAAGCACGCATGCCGACAGACTTTACCAAGTTTGCTGTGGTTATGAATGACAATGAGAGCATGCTGATGCTTATAGAAAACGAATCAAACGAGTATGTTGGGACAGTGTGGTTACAAATGAAAAACGCAAAATATTATTTATGATTTAACGGAATCAAAGAAGCATTTTCGAAAGACCGTATTAGAGCTGTGGATACAAAATGGAAATGCTGCTAATGAAGATTAGAGAACCAAGGCCTGGATTTACTTTTCTGCAGGTACTGAAAATCAGGTTGAAAGAGGAAGATTCAAGCAAGGGTATATGGATACCAGCTCTCCTGCAGAACCATTCATGGTCGTCAATGGCGGGCTCTTCAGGCGAGGAGGTGAAATCCATCCATTTAGGAGCTTCGATGCTCTCATAAAACTCGTCCTTAACGAAGGTGTGATTCGCGGCACTTCCGCTCCAATCGATCTTCAAGCACTCCATAACCGAGAAACTTGTGCGTGCGTGTGTGTGTGTGTGTGTGTGTGTGTGTGTGTGTGCAGGCTGCAGGAGGAGGAGGAGGAGGAGGAGAAAAAGAAAAGATCCCGAGAGAGAGGAAGCAGTAGAAGAAGGTAGCGCAAGAAGAAAACCAGCGGCACGTCATACGGCACTATAAAAAAGATCTACACGTGCAACGGCACCTAACGGCCCGATTCTCATCTTTGCACCCCCGTTCACGCGTGCTCAACGTCGTGCTTGTGGAGCGATCTCGCACACAAGTCGACCTTAGCTTCTGGTATCCAAGCAAAAACAATGTGCACCTTTCTTAGTGACTTTCAATACACTAGGCGCTAGCCCCTCGATGAAAGATCTCTTATGTTAGCATATATGGCAATTTTCTTTCCAAATATCTTAAGAAGCAAAAACAATGTGCACCTTTCTTAGTGGCTTTCAATACACTAGGCACTAGCCCCTTGATGGAAGATCTCTTATGTTAGCATGTATGGCAATTTTCTTTCCAAATATCTTAAGAATATTTTAGATCCTATGAAAGAACTGTTCTTTGTTAATCAAGCTCAAATTGATCAAAGACTTCATGTTAAGACAAAAGTTTGGTACGTAGCATAAGCACATTGGACAAAGGCATGTGTGGATGATGATAGCTATTTTAAATTGTATTCGAAAAAAGGCAGGGATGGGATTATAATTATCATTACATTGAAAAAGAACAAACCTATTATGGGTGAAATTGAGACATGATGTGGATTTTTGAAAAACAAAAACATATTGCATTTGTTTGCCTTTTGACGAATAGTGGTGATGGATTACCCATCCCTTTTGCACCCGAAGGTGGAGCACCGCAGAGCTGCTTAGTTGTTTCAATCTTGAGACTTTCCACGACTCACACACCTATGCAACCAACCGAGCTGCCACTCATTGGTGCGTAATGCATATTTTTTAGGAATAAAAGTGAAACACAAATGCATGAGTCTGTTATTTTTGCGAGCTTTCGAGTTCATGCTTTTGCAGTTGAAATTAATTTTTCAAGTTTTTTGAACCTTGGATTTCTTCTGCAAATGACATCGACATTACAGTTCACTACATAAAGGTCATATCATACACTACTGCTCTTACTTAACATCAATATATATGATAGCTTGGCTATCCAAAGTAAAATAATTGGGAGTCTTTTGCCTTGGTTAGGCTGATGAGATGCAAAATAATTTTCTTCCTGCAAAATGTTACCCACTCTCACAAACATACACACCATAAAAGTAAAAAATACAACCCCTGCTTTCATTAGATTGAAGCAAGTGTAGCATTTAGGCACACCAAACAATCTTACCTCTTTGGGGGAATTTTGGAGCGTGACAAGCAATATAACTTGTCGCAAGTAATCTTCACCATGCTTGGTCTATCCCACTTAATCCCATATGATACTTTGAAATACTCTTCTCCATTGGGGCAAGATTGGCAATGGAGAGGTATTTCTAGCCATATGGTCTTTCAACCGTTCTTGCTCTCACCTCTTATGGCAACTTTAATCTTTTTTTGTGTTTCATAAAATTGACCAAGTACATCTCGCATTAGCCCTAGAGACACTTTCTTTCCTAGTTGCCTGGAGTGTTTAGATTTTTGCCCATCTTCCTTGTCATTTTCACCACTATTATCATTGCTATTTTCTTGAGGATCATTAGTGGCATTAGGCTCATCATTTATTCTTAAAAAGAAGCATGCATTTAACTTTACCATTTTACAAGGAGACAAATATGAAAAGAGATTAAGAATCGCATACATGTAGCCTCTATGTCATCATTCAAGTTGTTGCAACTTCTGCCTCATCACCACAACAAAGATGCAATGTTTTTTATGACGTCCTCTTTTCTAAGGAGGTGTGCTAAGAGGCACGACTCTAGAAGAGACTTCGTGATTAATTGTCCTTTTAGACATACAACCAAACCTAAGTTTCATGCTCTCATGACATCTACTTAAGGATGATGTAGACTTCAAACATCTCTTGGTTGATCTCTTTGGAGCCATGATTCCAAAGAAACTAGAAAACATCATAACACATAAATGTCAGTCAAAAATATAATTTTATACATATACATATACATCAGTACATGTGCGTAATGGCCATGCATGCATCATTATATCCATCCATATACATGCATGATTGTATGCCTACATCTATTTGTGCATACATACATGCATACATATATAGATGCCATTGTGCATACATACATTATATATACATCATACTAATTGCGGTAATCATATAAAATCAAGTGTTAAGGAGGATAGAGACACCCATGTAATGATACATCTTGCCAAATGAACAAAAAACTGCTATGGTATGAGCCCATACAAAGTATGGTTCAAATCATACATGTTCTTAATCAAGGCTAAGAGAATAACCTCCTAAGTCAAAAACATAATAGCAAGTGACTCTAAAGGAAAGCATATTTCTTCTTCTAAAATATTGCATCCTTTTCATAGTAAATATGAAAAAAGAAAACTTAGGCAAGGCATGATGCATATCTATATGACTTAGTAGAAGCATGCAATATTGAGCACCTAAACATGAGAGAATTAAAATATCAATATAAAAAGAATAAGCTAAGAAAATTAGTGTGACTTTTGTACCATCTATATCAATTGTAAATCATGCAAATATCTTCTATAATAGCTTCAACCTATACAAATTCAAATAATTACTTTTGTCGTAAAAGAGTATCGTTTTTCTTAGGGTCTGTGTTGTAAGTGATGCAATCCACACATAACTATGATTGTAGCTTGTGAGAGTACGTGGACTGAAATATTATCCTAAGAGTTCCTTAGCAACCAAATGGATAAGCTACTAAAGTAAGAGTTCACAACACCCTCTGCCAACATGGGACATTAGTCAAATCATAAACCATCAACTATAAGGAAATGGCATTAATGTAATGAATGAGAGAGAGAGAGAGAGAGAGAGAGAGAGAGAGAGAGAGAGAGAGAGAGAGAGAGAGAGAGAGAGAGAGAGAGAGAGAGAGAGAGAGAGAGAGAGAGAGAGAGAGAGAGAGAGAGAGATGCCCCTAAAACATCAAATATAAGAAAATGGCATTAATATAAGTAACATGTAGTAAGGGTGTCAATGAATAAAAGAGAGTGTGCACATGTGTGATAAGAAAGGACCATAAAGAAGGAAGATAGATAGATAGATAGATAGATGTGTGTGTGTGTGTGTGTGTGTGTGTGTGTGTGTGTGTGTGTGTGTGTGTGTGTGTGTGTGTGTGTGTGTGTGTGTGTGTGTGTGTGTGTGTGTGTGTGTGTGTGTGTGTGTGTGTGTGTGTGTGTGTGTGTGTGTGTGTGTGTGTGTGTGTGTGTGTGTGTGTGTGTGTGTGTGTGTGTGTGTGTGTGTGTGTGTGTGTGTGTGTGTGTGGAGAGAGAGAGAGGTGCCCATGTGAGTTGTAACTTTGTGGGAGCCAGAGAAATTGAGACAAATGTGCTTAAGTAGTGGAGAGGGAGGGGGGATGTGTGTGTATATGCACACGTAACTTGTAACAAGGAAAGAAATTTGCAAGTTATGAGAAACCTTGGTCACGAACATAAATGAGTACATATAATTAGGCTAGCAAGGAATAATATATACAACATCAGTGGCCAATATACTTTCAAAGTATATTCTTGTAAGTAGTTCTAGGTTTATGTCATCACTTCCATACATGTAGTATTTTTTGAGCAACATCCGACTACTTTAGCTTGATCTTTACTTGTTTGCATAAGATTACATCCCAAACACCCAACCTTTCTAGAATTTATAGCCACCTTTTTTTCCATTATCCATAGTTTTAGATTGACCAACAAAGTCTAGTCAGAATGTAGCTTTTTTTGGGCACATTAATCTTATTATAAAATCATGTAGAGTGTCCATAAAAATCAAATCTACTAGAGTCAAAACCATGTAGAGTGTCCACCTTTGTTTCCAATATCCATAGTTTCAGAATGACCACCCAAGTTTATGATTCAATGTCCATGTAAAACAAAATCTACTAAATTCATGATTCAATGTACATACAATCAATGTGCAGTAGAATCTAGTTAGAAACCATGCCCCCAAAAAAACCTAGGAAAAAATCTCCATTTTAGTATTCAACAACATCCATACCTCCACTGTTAATCTATGTGAAGCAACACCTTAAAACATCACAAGAAATAATATACCGAATTTAAAAAATAGGGGTTTAATGTGGTATCAAGTCATATTAACATGCATGACTCTTCACCTAACGTGCTCTCAACACATCTCACCACCTCTTACTTACATTGCTCTCTTAGAGTAATAAAAATATAAAAATGGCAAGAGTATTATAGATCTTGTTTTTGGTGTGTTGGTTTGACCATAGTAGCTTACAGATTTTTGGACATGATTTGCCATGTAAGTTGAAAGGTTCAACTTGATCATTGTATGGCCATGTGTTAACAACTTTCCTCTTATGCTTGTTATCACTTATTCCTATGTGTAGTTCTCAATTAGGAGTGTACCATACATCATGCATGTAGGTCGACTTGGTGTTCCTCTGAGATTGTAGTGCTTCTATTGGTTTTATGCTAGACTCGAGATTGCAACCAAAGATATGCATTGTCTTGTAACAGAACTCTGCAAACTGAATCTACACTTAGATTTAATGCTCTACATGAAAATTGAATCAATACTTAGATTTAATTCTCTAACATATTCTTGTCACACACTACAACATGACACAAGTCTAGTTAGGATTGCTTTACATGACAATCTGTATGACATGACACGAGTGGATAGTCATGACTCACACTTCTCATTCCAACTCCATTCTCTATTTCAAGATTCTTTGAGAGGGAGAGAGCTTGAGAATATGTGAAGAGGGTACCTAGGGAGTGTGTGTGGTAGTGTTAGAGGGAAGTCATGCTCTAAAACTAATGCTAATGGGAATAGTTTAAGGTAAGTGGCCAAGGTTTATGGGTGTGGCTAGGATTAGGAATAAGTGACTAGGGTTTGATCCATTTAAACTAAGAATTAAGAGGTGTAGTTTATATAATAGAAAAACCGAGAAGGCATAAATTAATATATATTGGCTACCAGCTGATGTGGTGAATAGAGAAAGCGTTAATTGGCTTGATCTGACATGATAAACATTCGCATTTTGTTGCCTACTCTATATGAATGATAGCTAAACCTAATGTACACTACAAGATACAGGCCTCATACTGACATTCAAAGTGACAAAAATGTTCATTAAAAAAATTTCCCCGATCGTCGCTAAACGCATCGGTATTAACGTCTCCATGAAACCGTCACTATTGGCATTGGTATATGCGTCGCAAAACCGATGCAGATACCGATGGCAATAGTGACTGTTTGTGATGTGTATTGCGACGCCAATAGCAATGCGTGGAGTAAATTTGGGATGCTAATAGCAATGGTTATAGAAAAAAAAAGTATTCTACAAATGGATTACATGTTAAGTGTGCAATGGTCGTCAAAATGAGTGCAAAATATACTTGAACCCACAAGACTGATACATATAATAAATACAAGATCGTTGTGATGAAAACTCATGGAATCATGGCAAGCTACAAAGGATGATAATAACATAGTACATAAAATATGCCTACATAAATCACACGACCAAAAAGGAAGAGAATGTGCACTCCATGAATCCAAGTGTGAGCTATAGATCCTTGCCATCAGAAAGCTCGTCCCGATGCAAAGGTGCAAAAACAACTACACATCAGTCTACCGTACATAATGCATTTTAATAAAAATAGTAACTACAGACAAGAAATATGAGTGACTTACTGGGACATCGCATGCATACAATCTATCGATCAATGCAATGAGACACTGTCTCTCTACGTATCAAGTCTGTAGGCTGGTGGGATTGCGGTTTGTAATGGAGTGCTGCAAGGACAACAAAATACAACTGTTAGAAATACGATTGTCAGTACAAGTGATATCGCAAAAAAGAAAGTGAGAAGAACAAAAGAAAAACTTACAAAGTCCTCCAGATAAGTCATGTGGTTGCCACTCCCAAGATGATGGACCACCCCTGCCTCCAGTCGTGCCCTCGCTACCTTGTGTTGCTATCTCCAACGTCCTAGAGAATCTATAACCTCCTCTCTAAGTCTTCGCTAATCATCTACATCTAGCCACTTGGGCTTTGAGGCCCCACTCTTAAGTGCCTTGCGTGCGTCTGATCGTCTGTGTGACATGTACGCATGCATGTACTCCATCATCCATCCTGTGGAAAACATATACTGCTGTGGTGGGTATCGGAAACTCCTCATGCAAGGATGCTACTATGTAGTCCTTGCTCCCCTCGGGTATGCTCTTCCAATGATCCAAGACTTTATGCCAAAAAACTTATTGGCTTAACTCTCTAATACAAGCCATCACCCTCCTCCCCTCATCATTCATGATGACGGCTCCTATCCTGTCATCTACAAGGTATCCATACCCCTCTGGGATATGTCTAAGATGTGTCCTCTCGCACCTATGATCGTGCTCCTGGGCATAACCAAGAGACCCCTGTACATCTAGTGTACCCTCGGAGTAGCACCCATAGTCCCTCGAGAATTCCCACTCCTCAGTAGAGATCTCCACCCCTTCATGAGAGGTTGCGAGCGATCAAAGCTCCATGTAACCATCGCATATACATACACCGTAGCATCTCCTCCATGCCCTCGAGATATCGAATCGATCGATGGTGCATACTGCATCAAAATTTCGATCGCACTTCTTCTCGATATTTCGTGGCTTGCTCGTACCTAGTGAGCCACATCTCCATGGATGCATGGTGCAACATATAAAAATGATTCAATTTCTCCTTCATTGCAACATTCATCATTTTTTCTACCCCATTTCCAACCACCACATCTTCGGTCAATCTATCATTGTCCTTTAGTGACCATAGCATATTGTTGTTTGAATCCACTATTGGTAGCCACTGTGAAATATGTATTAATGCCTTCGACACCAACCAACCTTTAGACATGCTACCTTCTGGCCAAGCTCATTGTCATACAAAGCCTTTCAGGGTTTTGCATGAAGTTCTCTAAGAAGAACATCCATCATGTATGGATAGGCTCCGCAATCTCCACTTTATCTACAAGATGCACCAAGAGGCGGGTTTGTATTGTGAGCATGCTGGTGGGCAAGTACTTCTCAAAGAGACAGACCATCTCCACTACTCTCCGCCTTGCGGATTCAATAGAGGATGTCTTGATCTCCTTCTATGAGATCCATTGCACTAAATTTGACAATTTGTAAATCGCCCCACGTATTTCTGGAGTGAGGCATCCTCTGATCGCGATCGGTAGTACAAACTACAAATTTTGACGATCATTTTTGGATTGGGATTTCACAATCAAACATGGCCATATAATGTACTATGCACTTGAGCTATCATCTAGATAATCTCGAGTATCATAGGGTAACATGTCCATATTATGCAAATGAAAAAAATGTGTAACCACACTTGTTTTCATGGCCACTTGGATAGACAAGTGAGCAGGGGGTATCCTATTATAGTTGAAGGCAACTTAAGCATTATTTGTCACTATTGTTAAAAATCTATGTCTTCCATTATAGTTTATACCTGCATGATCTATTATGTCCTACCATGGATAACAACATAATATGTTTGGCTATACATGTTGGAGAGCATTCATACAATGTCCAGCAATGAATAGGAAGGGTAGCTATTGAGAAAGTATGAAAGATTGTAAGCACAATGATGAAGATTGAGAACGGAGGTCCTTGTAAAGTTCAAATGATGGTTGCATGTCAAATATTATTGCAATCTCTTACCAACGAAAATGACTTAGTGGCAATTGACAAAGATCTCAATCACTTCCTTGAAGAAATGATGCCACTTATGCAAAACAAAGGGTGACATCCAAATGTTTTTAACATTTTTGTTTGCTACTCTATTGTGGATGTTGGTCATTGACATGATTTGTTTTGACTGCTAAACAATATTAAGGAGAGAATCTCACAAGAAAAGGCCAAACAAGGTACTTTAGTTGATGATGGGTACAACAACATACTACAACTACAGCGACGCTGCACGTTTCCCTTTTTCCATGGAAACATATTTCTTGGATGGGAGGAGCTTAGAACAAATGTTATTTGTTTAAAATGTTATTGTATAAGGCAAGTGTATAATGTGGGGCCTCACTAATAAATGGAAGTCAAAGAGAGGGCTTGTCTTTTTCATTAGGAGCAAAGCCTAAAGAAATCCACCAAGAAAATAGTTTCTTCAGATAGGTAGAGATATCATATAGACTTATACAAAGCATGGAGGCATGCAAAGATGACTCAAGAAGCTACTCAGTTAGCAGGAAAATTCAATAAAAAATTGGTGGGTTAGTCATGTGACTTTGGAAAACATGAAAACCCTACAAAGATGGTTGAAATTATGGGAGTAGAAAATTACACATTGGGGAGGCATAAAATTGGATATAAGTTTGTGTGTCAAGATTTCATGTTATGCATTTAATGTATGTTTTTACATGACCTAAATTCATAAACCTCCATATAGGCTAATAAAAGTCCCTAGGAATATGTTCAAATTCTAAGTATTAACATGTTTGAGAGTGTCCATGCTAGTTGGTTTCTTGATGAGAGTGGAAAGAGGAAGATATCACTATCTGATGCATGTGTCATAGATGTTTTGAACTCATAGATTCAATGTGCAAAGCATTGGTGGAGGGAGGTTTATTGGATCCTGTATTGGATGAGGGTGGTTATGTATTGGACACAAGCAAGAAATACTTTTACCCTAATTCTGTTGGTTATGTTGAGAGTATGCCATGTTGGTTTTGTTTTGGTGTTTTTTGGATACATTTGATCTAAATGCAAAGAGTCATACTCTTTTAGTAATAGTGAAGAATTGTTATTCTATTTTTGTATGCATGAAAATCGTAAACTAGGATCTTTTCCTATTTTGGTTGATTGTGCTTTGAATGTATGCATGAAAATCATGCATGAGCTAGGATATTTCCATGTGGGGGTATGTTATGTAGAGATATTTATATGTAGAATGGGTATGTTGCATGGAAAATCTTTAAAAAAAGGATTGATTGCAAAATAACAAAAAGGAAAGCTCACAAAATAAAAATCCCCCAAATGCGTCATATGACTATGCATATAAACTTTTCACATGCAAGATTTATGCGAGGCAGTGCTCTATGTGTGTGTAAAGAGTATTTGTATTAATTACCAAAACATAATCTCTCTCTCTCTCTCTCTCTCTCTCTCTCTCTCTCTCTCTCTCTCTCTCTCTCTCTCTCTCTCTCTCTCTCTCTCTCTCTCTCCATTTCACATGCTAGATTTATGAAATGATTGAGTGGTGTGTGTGTGTGTGCGTGTGCGTGTGCGTGTGTGTGTGTGTGTGTGTGTGTGTGTGTGCGTGCATGCAAGGGGAGCCATGGTAGCTCCAAATCTTGAGTGCTCACTTTCTTCCTCTTCTTCTTTACATTTTTTTTCTTGACTCTCAAGCCAAGAAAGAAAGATGGGAATAGTAGCAAGAAAAACAAAAGTTACAAGTCTTTCAAATGAAAAAAGAAGAAGATTCCACACTTGGGCCACACTTTAATGAAAATAAAATGCACTTCACACCTTTACCCATGCTCTATGTGGCAAGATTGTTGTTGGCTTGAAAAGCTTCACATGTAGACATCATAATTTGTTATTGCGATAATGTGGCCCACCCCTAGAGGTTCATCAACAAAGCATGTTAAATGCACCTGACCTGATACTTGCTTAAATGTTGTATTGTTTCCTTGTTGATTTTAGATCTTAGCACCCAAATTACATATGTTCCAACCTATGGCCTATATCAAAGTTGCCTTGAGGTTTGTAAGGAGCATAAAGCATCTTAGGCCATTATTTATATAACTACTATGTAAATAACAATATATAAATTTTTTTTATTCTTAGTCATACGTGTAGTTATTAATACTAACAATTATATTGATATCAATAACGATGAAAAATATTAATATTATACAAAAAAGTGATGATAATTACTATAGTATCGTAATAAAGTGATTATATTAACAACTAAGTTTAATAATATTAGGTATATTTATAATTATATATGTGAATATTACTCATATAATCTTATTAATATGTACATATAGTATTCAAATTCATATATTACTAATTTTAATTATGCATATAGTGATGAAAAATGTTTGCTAATTATTAACATTGTGAATGTTACATATAATTACTATCATTGCATGTGATGGTGGAACTTAAGGCTATGGTGTGGGATTGAAGTCTCATGTAATGATATACAAATTGACAACATTTTTTTTCATATTGAGAGAGAGAGAGAGAGAGAGAGAGAGAGAGAGAGAGAGAGAGAGAGAGAGAGATGCATGTGTCTCTAAGGGGTCACTCATTTCTATTTGAAGACCCATGAGGGTGGTGTAGGCCAACCCTCATGAAGGAAGTATGGTGGTGCTGGTAGAGGGACGATGCGCTAGTGGAGCATTGGTCCACGAGTGGGCCATGGTAGTGACGTTGAGCTCGATGAAGCCATTGATATGTTTGGAGTCGGGGGACTCCATGGCATTGTGTTATGATATACCATGGCGAGCCTCAAAATCAAAGTGTAGAACAAATTTCTCAAAGTTTTGAGGCCTTGTGTTATTGATGAGTAGAAACTTTGGAAGAAAAGAAACTAGACTCAAGGTTGAACTAAAGAAACCTACAATCTATGAAGAGGGAATGAAAATATCTTGTGAAAAGTAATGGAAGATGATTTGGTTAGGCCAGTTGAATGTGGAGCAACCTCCTCAATCTCATGCTTTGGTGCAACACATAGTCCCTATTCAAGCAGCCAATGCATAGACTATCTCAAAGAAAGATCTTATGGAATCACGGAGGAAGGTGATAAGGACACAAGAATATCAATAGGTATGTTATAATAAAGCTGGTCACTTAAGTCCAAATTATCCTTATATCTACCTAGAATCAAATGAATGATTATGCAATAAAAATAAAGGAGGAAGATGGTACTACTAGAATAAACACAAAAAGATAGGGAAGTCATAGTTGAACCTAATTGGAGTACAGGAAGGTACAGTACCTACAGTAAAATAGGAGGAGGAACCAAGCTAGAGATAAAATGAAACAATAAATAGACGAAGCCAAGGATGAAATCCAAAGAAAAGGATTTATATTTGAGAGAAGACCAAGGAAGCTATGATCTAACAAGAGACTTATTGAATAAAAAGGTGGATGTGACTTATGTTCAATTGATGGAATTATGTCCAAAATTGAGAACTACTTGGAAAATATTAGTGAGCCTTCCTAAATCTAAGCCCAAGTAAAGTATGTGTGCAAAGCATTGAGGATCTCCCATATATATGCCTAGTAGTAGAGGCTTAACATCATTTGAAAAGTATTATAGGACCATACATAGTTGGGGAGCCTAGGTTTGTGTCATAACTCAAGTATGTGTTTAGAGCTTGGGGACTAGAGAGGAAAAATCTCTAAGAATTTGGAATTTACTTGACCATTCATGCAAGGATATGGTGTCTCAGAGTAATCTAGGATATTGAGGTAAAAGTTTTTGGTATCCTTGCTAAAGTAAACTACCATGTCATACTTGTAGGTATAAGAGTTTTCTCTTTGATTCTAGGTTGGCTCTAGTTACTATACAATTAGCATGAGATTAGGGAAAATGTATTATTACCCTTTATGATAACGGTGAAGAAGAAGAAAAAATGCAAAGTAGAGGTGAGTGTTTTTTTTTGGAGAGCTTGCTTAGGAAAGCTTTTGAGCTCTAGAACTAAAAAGGAGAATTTTTGCATTATGCTAACCCAAAGATTGGCAAGTTGGTTTACATTCCATTATAAGCAAGAGAAGTAACCATTACCTACTCCTAAATACCCATCTACCAACTATAGTAGTTTAGGGTTGTAGTCTTCAAATCTATTAATTTACCTACCAATATACTAACCTAAACTATTAATCTACTCCTAGCCCACATATGTATTTACTAATCTAATATTATTACTAACCTACAAAACTTTTGATTTGATTTATCACTAATTAATATATTTAATAACTTAGCTAGTTAATGTAACATAGAGTAACTATTGCACTTTAGTAACCCCCAAACCTATAGCTAGTAAAACTATCAGTTGATCTTGAGTTAATATAATAGCTTGAAGTACCATAATTATGGATGACTAATAATAGTCATTTAATCTGGATAATGAATTTTATACCAATTCTATCACTATTATTAGCACGTTATCTAACCCTAGACTTAACACCTACCTACCAACAATAGTAGCACATTATTATTACTAGCGTGTAATATTTAGCAAAAGTTAGTAGGTGGCATGAAATTATTACTAGTAATTGTCTTTTATCTAGCTAGTAATTTAGGATTGCAAGTGAACAACTTTAGGGAAGTGTCAAGACTTTAGAAAGAAACCACATCATCAATTTTAGTGAACAACAAGCTAGCTACATGTAGGTGAACATGCACGTGAACAATGAACTTGTTATAGTACTTTCTATTCTTTCTTCTTAAAACAAAGTATATCAATCCCATAGCCAACATAGATTTTTCTAGACTCAATTAATATGACCATAAAACATATACTAGCATATATCTAATGATATGGCTATGAATAAAAAAGGCTATGAATACTGCTCACATAACTCTTAGACTGTATGTTGCGAATAACGGATGCGTGGTTTGCACGTAACGAATGGAAGAAGCTCCCTCCTTCTCTTATTTACTCATAAAATTGCACAGGACTCATGAGAAATTGAAAATAGACTAAAGGAGAAGGTAAAGTAAGATGAAATGACTCAAGATTGGGTTCAATCTCCCCCCAACATGAAGTGAGCAGCTCCATTCATGCCGTATTTATAATAATATTATGAAATCTTATTTGCCCAAGATTTAGACCCTTTACAATCACTCTTTGCATAAAGAGTTTGAGTGAACTGAAAAAGAGATAGAGTAATCTGAATTAATGGATGCTAGCAATTGTGTATCCCACAACTCTCTAGAACCATTAATATTTTATTGGACATATCTTCTACAAATCTATTTTTCTAATAAATATTTACATAGAGGCTATGCGCACGCTTTATAAGAAATAGCGGTGCATCTAATACAATAATCCAATAACTGCCAAATAAATTCTTAAGGAAATAATCTTTAGAATGCTTGCACGTGGCGCGCTTTTTCAATTCTTCTTGCTCTACACATCAACTGCTAAAAATTCAAAAAATCATGTTAGAATAATAACCAACTGAATAATTGCAGCTAGCCACATAAATCAATTAATTTGGAATTCCATACAATAATTAGTTCACAAAGACATTAATACTTGTGTCGATAAAATGGT
This sequence comes from Lygodium microphyllum, assembly GCF_053477565.2. Classification (NCBI taxonomy): domain Eukaryota; kingdom Viridiplantae; phylum Streptophyta; class Polypodiopsida; order Schizaeales; family Lygodiaceae; genus Lygodium; species Lygodium microphyllum. The sequence continues at coordinate 5,164,630 of NW_028229514.1, read as the reverse complement.
ACCATCCGCGTTCACACTTGCATCGATGCCCAGAAAGGATAGGCATTCCCATCGACCTTCCGCCTAAGACAATTCTTAAGAACGTGCCCCGCATTGACGGAGAACCATTTAAGGCGCTCATCCTGCCAATGTACACACAAAGGAGAACCATTTAAGGAGCTCATCCCTTTGCGTAGGTGCCACCTGGCAACATATCCCAGAGATGGGATAGCAATTGTCCTCAATTGCTATTGGCTGGATGTGGAGACAATAAATTGGAAAAAGGTCGCAAATCACGAGCATGCATCCATTGAGCTTCCTCAACATGGTGATTGTGGAATTTAACAAGATAACAAGGATAAGTATTTCCAGTTCTAGTGGTCATATAGTCAACATCAATAATTATTTCAGGGATTAGGATTTCATGGTCATCTTCAATCAAGGGTGGTGATTCATAAATAGGGTGAACAGGAAGAGAACCTTTGAGGGGACGTAAAAGACTAATGTGAAAAGTGTTGTGGATTTTCGAATGATGAGGTAACTCTAATTTGTAAGCATTAGGATTAATACAATGGAGAATTTTAAAAGGTCCATAGAAACGAGGAGCTAATTTTACATTTGGGTTCTTTTCTATACTATGGAGTCTTAAGTTTTTCAACACGTAACCAAACATAATCTCCTTCCTTATAAATCATAGCTTGCCTCTTTTTATTTGCTTGTTTCACATATGATTGTTGGGCCTTTGCTAGTATTTGTTTAACTTGCTCATAAATACTTGAATGATTTTGAATCTAATTGTCAACAAAAGGCATTTTTTGAGTTAGACGAAATGTGGGAGTTGGCAATTTGTGACCATAAACAATTTCAAAAGGTGCCTTTTGTGTAGCAGTGTGAGTGGCATTATTGTAAGCAAACTATAGAAGGTGCAAATGATTATCCCATGTGGCAGGAGAAGAAATTGTGTAAGCACGGATTAAATCCAAAATTGTGCTATTTGTGGCCTCTGTTTCACCGTTAGTCTCTAGATGAAATGCAAAACTAAAACCAATCTTAGTTCCTAAGTTAGTAAACAAGGTAATCCAAAAATTATTACAGAATCGAGGATCTTAGTCAGACACAATAACTTTCAGCAATCCATGGTGCACAAAAATATGCTTGAGAAATAAGTTAGCGGCTTGTGCAGTAGTTAAGGTCTTTTTACAAGCAATGAAGTAAGCATGTTTACTAAATCTATCAACTATGGTCCATATCATATCATTTTGTGAAGAAGTTTGTGGTAAACCTATAATGAAGTCCATAGAAATCTACTCCGAAGGTGAATTAGGGATAGGTAATGAAAGTAATAAACCATATGATTTACCATGATGCCTTTTTATGTGTTGACATACAATACAGTTAGAAAAAAAATTAGAAACATCACGTTGCATATTTGGCCACAAAAAAACTTCATGTAAATTTTTAAGTGTGGAGATAATACCACGATGTCCCATATATGGAGGCTCATGTACTTCTTGCATAATGAAATGACGAAAAGGTTTAGTAATACATAACCGTTTTTCATAAAATAGAAAACCATCGAAAATAAAAAAGTTATTAGTAGGGATCCATTGATTGTTAGATAAATTTACCCAAACATCATGAAAATCGGGATCTTGAAGATAAGTATTTTTCATTGTGTCTAATGAAGAAGTAGAAATGACAGAAATATTGTTTAATGATGGCCTACGACTAAGTGCATCGGCTACTACATTTTCCTTACCTAGTTGATATTGAATGAGTGGATGAAAGGATTGAATAAATGATGCCCACTGTATGTGTCTATCAGATATTTGTGGTTGTGACAATAAATGTTTAATACTTTGCTGATCGGTTTTGATCATAAACTTTGAACCCATTAAATAATGCTTCCATATGCACAATGCATGAACTACGACTAGTAATTCTTTGTCATATGTACCATATTTAACTTTAACAACTAGAGTATGCTATAGGGTGATTGTCTTGCATCAATACTGCACCGATGCCAGAACCACTTGCATCAGTAATAACCACAAGAAAGAATGGTCTATTGAAATCAGGTAACTGTAAAACTGGTGCGTGTGTGAGTGCATGCTTAAGTATTTCAAACGATCGTTGTTAGCTATCACCCCAACGATAAACAAGACCTTTCTTTAACAAAAGAGTTAACATTAAAGCAAGCAATGAAAAGTTTCTGACAAATTTTTGATAGAAGCTAGGTAGTCCTAGAAATGAATGAACTTCATGGACATTTTTAGGTGTTGGCCAAGACTTAATTGCGTCAATTTTACGTGGATCTATGTGTATGCCTTTGGCAGACACGATATGACCTAAATATTCTATTTCAGATTGAAAGAAAGAACTTTTGTTAGGGTTAACATATAGATGGTTTTGTTTTAATAAACTAAACACTAAAGATAAATGTTCTTCGTGTTCTTTTTCAGTTTTGTTGAAAACAAGAATGTCATCGAAAAAGACTATTACTGGCAATGCTAAAAATACAAAAATATTCTATTCATCATTCTACTAAATGTAGCTGGTGCGTTGGTAAGTCCAAAGGGCATTACCAAGAATTCATAATGTCCAAATTGTGTACGAAAAGCTGTCTTAAAAATGTCAGAAGTAGACATACGAACTTGGTGATATACTGATTTTAAATCAATTTTACTAAACACTGTTGCTCCTTGTAATTTATCTAGAAGGTCGTCTATTCTAGGTATTGGATACCTATTTTTAACCGTTATCTTATTAAGTGCTCTATAATCTATACACATGCGGTAAGTTTGATTTTTCTTTTTAACTAATAATACAGGAGCTCCAAAAGGTGAACTACTTGGACGAATTAATTTTCTACTTAGAAGTTCTTCAATTGCTTCTGAATATCTTTATGTTCTAATTGGTTATGGCGATAGGGAGCTTTGCAAGGTGGTTGACTACCAAGAAGTAAATCAATTTGATGGTCTTCGGGTTGTGATGGAGGAAGTTGTAAAGGTAAATCATTAGAAAAGCAATCAGAAAATTTGGCAATAAAATGTTGTTGCTTTGGAGTTAGTTCAGTTTTTGTAACATCAACTTCATTAATCCATACTAAGAAAGCTTTTGATTGTTTATGCAAAGCTCTCTTCGCCTGTGTATGACAAATAATTGGAAATAATTCAATTTTTATTAACCCTTCGAGTAAAATTTGTTTACCTTTGTGCTCAATGTGCATTGACTGTGTACTGTAATCTATATTGGGGTTGAATTGGTGATGCCATGGCATGCCTAGAATTACGTTAGCAGATTGCAAAGGTGCTACTAAAGAATTTCACTTTTCCTTATAAGATCCAGTACAAATTTCTAAATTATGAACTTCTTTAGTACCATTATATCGCTGTCCTAGAAATACAGCCTTAATTTTATCGGCTGATGGAATAGTTTTAAGTTGTAAGTTTCTAACGACTTTTTCTGAAACAAAATCATGAGTACTACCATCGTCATGCAAGATAGTCATATCATTATTATTGATTTTACATCGCATCTTTAATAAGGCATGCATAGAAATTTTACCAACAAGGTCTTCAGGTTTGTTAGAATTTTTGCTAATAAGTGTAGCCTCATCGAAGTCACGCATTGCTTCAAGGTCTTCATTGGATTCTTTAGCTCCAAGAAAATTTAGATGCGCCATGGGTTTCTTCCAATCACGGGTGTTGCCCATGGGACAACGACTTGCAATATGACCAGGACGCTTGCAATTATAACAAATTATGTTTTTGGAAATGGCATTGGAGACACTTGGGTTAACATTTTTAGGTTCACCAGATTTAGGCAAATTTGAAGGTAGATTGGGAGGTTTAGAATTGGAAATTGATTGAACATTTCGCATCCATGACGGTCGGTTAAAATGATTCTTTCCATATTGAGAATTGAAGTTACGAAAACGAAATTTACCCATGTTGTTACCATTGGATGCCGAAAATTGCCTTTGGTCTTTAGACTGCTTCTTTTCAGCATCGTGAGCTAGGGATATGGATTCGTCTAGGTTATTGGGCTTGAACATGTTGACTTCAGCTTGGATGGATAAAATTAAGCCGGACATATACTTTCTCTTGAAGGTAGATTCGGCCACTGGCTCCATCATTTGGAGCTGCAAGAGAGTGCTCCAAAATCTTTCTTTATATTGAGGGATAGACTCACGTTCCCGTTGCATGAATAGATCCCATTGTTGTTGCATGCGAAGCTCGAATTGTGTAGGGAGAAAATTTGCAAGAACCTTCTTGCGAAAGTCATTCCATGTGAGAGGACGATCAATGCTTTTACGCGTGACATCCCACCATAATGCAGCTTTCTCAATAAAATAATGAGATGCACATTTAATTTTATCACCTTCTGAATAATTCTCATTGTCAAAATAAGCTTCGAACTGGCTTAACCATGATAGAATTTCGTGACCATCTTTAAGACCATCAAAAGAATTAAATTTGAATATATGCTTGCTTATCTTGAACTCCTTTCAACTAGCATGGACATGCAAAGTAGCATTGATGGCGTGGACTAGGTTGTCGTTGTTGGTAGAAATTTCAGTAGCAGGATGCTTGAGGGACTTCAGTTCTTGCTCCAGATGTATGTGGTGTTGATGCTCTTCTTCAAGTTGCATGGATATTAAATCCATACGCTGCTCCAAGGTTGGTCCAAGAAGCGGCGATGCAGAGTCGAAATTGGCCATGGAGAAATCTGGAAATTTAGGACGCCTTACAAATGAAAAGATGCCTTGCTTGTCATTGAAGAATTTTCGCATGTAAGACCAAAATTTTAAACGGTCTTTGGACAAGAAATTATGGATGAAAGTAGAGTGAGAGGGAGGGTGAGGGACCAAGAGGGTTAAGCATGTGGATAGTAGATAGTGCTTTTCTCATGTGCTAGTTTTCCAGCTTCAAATCGTGGGGATTCTCATTAGCAAATCATGACTACAACTCCTCTTATTGTAATTCATGGGTCTGCCTGACATCTTCAACATTGTCATAATCTTCTCTTGCATCTATTTGTACCTTCTTTCTTATTGATTATTGGGTAGCATAGGAAACATTAGAAGTATTAACTTCTCCTACCAATTTGTGCCCTATGTTTGATTATTGTGACCTACATTGGAAACAACGTAATCATCATGATCTTCATTAGTTTGTGCATGTATCCCTTGCAGTTTGTGGCCAACATCATCAATGCACTTGTATTCCTTGCAATTTGTGGTCAACATCATCATTGTGACATGTTGCTTCTCCTATTTCCAATTGTAGATAGTAGATAGCACTTGTGTGCTACTAATCATGGGCATCCTAGATAGCAAATTTCCAACCCAATCTCTTCTAGTTTGCATGTGATTCTTGTTGTTATTTGTGGGCTACTCTATCATTATATTTGTTTGCATAGATTATGCTTCATCTTATGGTTGTGGACTACATAATTGTGGGTAGCAAATCTTCTTCATAACCACCTATAGGTTGAGTTTCATGCTACTCATGTGCATCAACATAATCATCATCTCCATCTATGTTGGTTCATACCCCTTTCTTTTTGCTAATAAAGGGTAGTCCAATCATCTTCACCATATCTATTCTCATCATTGGAATTGGGTCCAATGATCTTAGAATCTCCATCAAAGTATTCTTCATTAGCTCATGGGATAACCATTTGTGTTGACAATATTATCATCTCCTTCATTGGTGCTTCTTTTACCCTTTGCCTTCACCTCTATTGGTTCCCTTTCATCACCGTCACCATCATTTGCATCAAGGTCATCTTTAACACTACCATCATCCTCTTCCTCTTCATCCCTAACACCACCACCTTTAGGAATGAGAGAAACTTCTTTGTCACAACCACCATGGTTGCTAGACAACAAGTATGCACTAAAACCACATGTGCAAAGCATTCATTATATTGTGCAAGAGAAGCATATGCTAGCAAGAAGGACCTGTCAAGAATCGCATGGTGGGGGGACTTGCTTGAGCTGCGGCGCCAAACACACACTGTATACACAAGAGTAAGTTCACTCAAGAACACAAGAAGAGAGATGGAGGCCAAAACGTTTTCTTGCTGATTTCTTATTCTTCTTACACACACAATACAATGTACACAAAGTATAGATAAGATACAACTCAAAGGAAAGTGGCCTACTAAGTCAAACAGTGCATAACCGACTACACTAATCGACCGGCGCTATGTCTTTGCCAGTTGTAGGTAGGTGTAACAAACTAAATATAATAAGTGATAAGTCAGTGACTATGTGAGTATCATAATGACCACCAACGTGCTAAGTGTAGATGTGCCGACCCATCTAGCCAGGCGGTCCATCATCAATGTCCGCACGTGTTGAGCTTGCCATCTCAACACTCCCCCTCAAGCTCAACTCTATCTCTGCAACTCCAAGTAAGCTTCGAAACTTTCGACGCTTCTCTACACCCAATGCCTTTGTGCAAGTACCTTCTTGCTCACAAAGTGGTAGTGCAGCTCAATGTGTTTTGTCCTAGCATGGAACACTGGATTCCTAGCTAGCTGTATGCTGCTCATGTTGTCAGAATGAATGACAACTGGACCATCTCCGTGCACGTCCAAATCACCTAATAACTTTTGCAGCCATACCACCTCACATGCTGCCATAGCAGTACCTCTGTACTTGATAAAGCAATTGTAGGTTGCTTTTTGCTGCTCCATGTAACTGCTGCACTACCAAGGGAAAACATGAATCCACTTGTAGAACTTCTGTCTGACATGCTACCAGCCCAATCTATATCTGTGTATCCAAAGACCTATACATCCTTACCTGCCTCATAAAAAAGTTCATAATGTAAAGTGGACTTCACATACCTCAATATACGTCTAACTACATCCAAATGAGGCTTTCTAGGCATCTGCATAAACTGACTGACAAGGCCAACAGCGTAGCTCAAGTCTGGCCTTGTAATAGTCATGTAAATCAAACACCCTACTATCCTCCTAAAAATAGTAGGGCCTTCTATCTCATCCCCAACATTAGCACTCAGCTTCACATTTTGCTCCAATGGTACTGAAAGAGGCTTACATGCTATCATACCATACTTGGATAACATATCTAAGCCATACTGCCTTTGGGATAGCCATATACCATCATCACATCTGATCACCTCAATACCAAGAAAGTATCTCAGCTCACCCAAATCTTTCATCTCAAACTTCTTCAAGAAGTCCTTAACTTCAGCAATCCCAGTGTCACTATCATATGTAATAATCAAGTCATCCACATAGATGACTATGATGACCAAACCTACATCTCCCTTTCTCACATAAAGTGAGTGATCAGCATCAGAAATACAAAATCCAATATTGACAAGATGCTCCCCAATCTTTTTAGACCATGCTCCAGGTGCTTGCTTCAGCCCATAGAGTGCCTTCTTTAACCTGTACACATATGTGTGATGCTCTAAATCCTCATAACCTGCTCGCTGCTCCATATACACTTCTTGTAATTCATCATGCAAGAAGGAATTCTTATGTAATATTTTCACACGAAATATTAAAGAATTTTAACCACTACACACCCCGCACAAAAGTAGTGCTAAGTCATCTCCCGCGATGGAATAATGTTAGTGGCTAAGTCCTTACCCCTCGTGCTTCAATAAACAGCTCACCCCATCGAGCGTAGGAGGCCGAGGCTAAAAACCCGCAAGACCACACACGAACACCCTTCACGGGAAAGGCAAGTGGATAATGGATAAGAATTTTGCAAATTTTTTTATTAATCCCTCCCCTCAGCCGATGCATGGCAGGGGGAGAGGGAGTGTGAGAGGAGTAATGAGAAGTAGGAGAAGCACGGGGGGAGGAGAAAGTATGCAAGAGCCACGTGTGTGGCTATCTCGCCCCCCCCCCCCCCCCCCCCCCTTCCCCCTTAGCCTATAAGACTCCCCCCTTGAAGCTTGGGGAGGAGGAAAGGGAGTCAGAGAGTTGCCGCCGTATCGTGCTGCCCCAAGCCACCGCCATCCATGCCACGCTTTTGCTGTGCTGCTGTCACCCATCCCATTGCCATCAACATAATCATCACCCTTATCTTCTTCGTCGTCATCCTCTCCATCCTCCCCAACATCATCACATTTTTTTTCCCACATTTCTGTCAGATTCAGAGAAGCATTAGAAGCTTCTTTAGAAGCTTTTTAAAAATAAGGCTTCCATAAGCCTTGTACACACGACCTTTCCCCGGGTTTTTATAACCACGCCTTTAAAGGTAAATTCTGCGCGCAAGGGGAGTAGGCAGATTTTGAGGCTGATTTCCCAAAGGCTGGAGGGAGTTCGTAGATCAGATAAAGGCAAGGACAAGTTTGCGAAGTCAAGAATATACGTCATCGATGGCCCCCAAACAAAAGATGCGAGGTGCACACGCAGGAGCCTCCAACCCAAGTTTACGCGTGGACATTACTGCGAGTCCTCATGCCCAGGTTCTAATTGTATTTCTTGCATGAAAGGGATGCATTGAGTACGATGGGTTTTAGAAAATTTTAAGCGCAATTATCCATTCGTTTACGAAGTTAGTGCATGTCATGCCTTTGAAAAATGCTTGCACTTCCAAGTTGCAATCCCCCCCGGGGGGTCCACCTTACAAAATCATGGATATCACGTGCGTGCAAAGGCATATTTTAAAACCCCTCTGTGACCTTTTTTGCCCTATTTAATATATACCTCCTGTTATCTTTGTGGTATATTATAATAACCCTCCTGTAATTTTAAAATTTTAAGCTTATGCATTTCTCCCCCCCTCCCTGTATAATTTACATTACAAGATCTTTGGTACTACGCAAGAGTGGATTGCCAGACCCGATGAAGAGAAGTCCCTAACTATGAAGAGAAGTGTTCAATGAGTTTCTAGATTGAGAAAGCAAAATGCCCAATGAATATGCAAAAAAATACACGTGTTAGATATGCAATTGAACTCTTGCTTGAAGAATCAACGACGAGTATCAAAATACAACTAGATGGTGGAGTTGGGAAGAATAAAGGGTTAAAAAAGTATTAATAGCCTCAATTGCACCAGCCTTTGTAAGACCTACAAAATTGAGAGATGTCTATGAGGATCCACCACTACCATATGCCCTTTTGAAGTGGGAAACAACTGAAAACAAAAAGAAAAGAGCGTAGTTGTCAAAATTGGAACCACATGCAGAGGTATATTATAGCCATCCCATCTAATAGAATGGGACAAAGAATAGATGGACAATAGTAGCTGCACTTAAGGAGAGAATATTTCCTTGAGAATAGGTCTGCTAGACCCATCCGATCTTTTTATTTCTAGTATATTCTCCAATCCATAAAAGACAAAATTGGCATGACTTTGAGAGGATTACAAAAGAACACCCTAACTGCTTGAACCACCCAATCTTTCATGAACCATTGGGTGAGCCAAGCTTCAACCATAGGTACACCCCTCAGAAGTCACAAATAGGCTTACTTGAAGAGATAAATAAAGAATGACAGTATTGCATGCTTCACCATATTGATTTGGTGTGATAACCTTGTAAGAGTATCATTTTATGACTCTATTTCGCACATATTCGCATGGCTCATAGGCTTTCAAACCATGGCAACTATGGCTTATGACCATGTGTGCAACCACTCCTTCCACAATTAAATATTATGCTATTCGGCTACACAAATGTTTCTATCCACAAAACTGTCCATTAGTAGAAAGATGGAAGACGCCAAAAAAAATTTTGATAGCTTAGTAACAGAAAAACAGGTCTACTCTCAACATTTCTGCTACACAACTTCATAATGCCAGACTGCATAGGGCTTGCATGAGTCTAGACTTTGCTTTAATAAAGTCTTAAAATAGACGTATTCTAGGTGACAATCTGGCACACTTGGGCACTAAGACCTTGCTTTGATAAATTCTTAAAACAGAACTATGCTAGGTGTGACAATCTAGCACATTTGGGTACTAAGATAGACATTGTCAGAGCTGCAATAATCATTCAGGCCCACTTCTAGCACTTAGTTCCAAGCTAACACAGCCTTTAAATGCAACCCATAGAGACATTTTCTAGCGAAGGACCCTCCAACGACACTTAGCTAGGTATTCAGAGAAAGACCATTCTTGTCCATGGGACATGTGTCGAGGCTTTTGCTGAATCGTCCAGGCCCATTCACTTGAGGCACTGGATGGAGAAGACATTTTATGTGAAAAGTTTCCTTAACATCGTATGTGGCACTTGAAAGCACTCGGTTCAAAAGTAATCTAAAAAACTGGCTTGTCTGATTGCAGATCTTTGTCAAATGTATTTGATACTGCAACTAGAGAGTGGCTTTCCAACCTTGACTAAGAACCTTCATTAGGACAAAGAAAAACACCTATGCAGGTTGAAATCCATGCTATTAGGGCCAATACAGCAATAAGAAGCAACTGTCCATCTTGTAAAACGTAGTGCGGTGAAACACATCAGCCCTTTGCCAATATTGGGCATGCCATGGAGTAAAAAAATAATAATAAAGAAAGCGCAGCATTCCATATAGAGAAGAGAGGCAAGTGTGTCCTTGTGAGATCACTCCATAGTTCAACCCTTGATGCCAAGAGCTCGAAAAAGCAGGAGTCCCTACTCAGATTGCAAAAAGTTCTTCATGTTCTTATGAGACACAAAGTAGAGGCCAACATTAAGAAAATGACGAGTGTATCAACACTGACATTTTGGTCACATCTCAACCACCCTCAACATTTAGGGTATGAAGCTACAAAAATAATACGCTACTACATGGCAAAGACATGAAGACAATGAGGCTGCTAAATATAAATTTTTGACTTCACTATATTTCCTTGCATATGATTTGAGCACCAAAGAGAACTTCTTTATGCCACCAGCAGGCAAATGGGATAATCGGTACAAAGTTGACTTTGCATGCCAACGAACCTAATAAGGTATCACATGATACAACTCAGGGCAAATATGTTAGTTTTCTCACCATGCACCAGGAAGATTGTAGAGAGTATTACCTGCCTAAACATAGCGGTCACTAAAAAACTGCATTTCAGAAACCAAATTTGAAGCTGCCAACTTTGGCATCCATCACTGTGTCCCAAAATGAGCCAGCATTTCTTTGCTTAGCTTTTGCTGCAGCTTTACTCTCCAGTTCTTCAATAGAACCAGGAAACATCTCGACATACAAGCTCTTGAACTTGTCATGCAAATTTACACGGTCTCTTGTGCCTGATACCAGTTGAGCAGAATTTGGCCGCTTTAGAAAGTCTAATACATTGAGAAGATTGCTCCTGCTCAACAGTGTAAAAAATATCAAGTCTATGTTCATCATGAATCAGCCCAAGTTTACAGCAACGAAAAGTCGACAAAGAAAAGAATGATCATGGTGCTGTAACAGGTATAAAAAGAAATATGTTCAGCTACACAACTTTCGTCTAGTGGAAAGCTATCAATGCAAATCAACAGAAGAAGCTACCTTTGAGCTTTGTACTCCCATGAGCATGATCATATTGAAGCTTAAAATTAGATGGAACAATGGAGCTTTGTACAGATAGGTCTGCATTTTAAAAAAATGAAAAAGATAAGATGGAATCTAAAATATAACTGCCACTGACCTCCTTCACTTAGGCTCCACTTATTCTTGTGAAACTTTTATACCAAAGAAATACATAATACAAACAGTAAAGTGAACAATAGAGCTTACCTGGTCCTGTGTCTGTGTTACTGGCATGATTACCACTACCATAATCTTTTATAAGCCTCTCTTGAAGCTTCAGTTTTTGGAGTATTATATTAGAGGAGTGCTTATTTGCTTCCTTGTTGACCTCTTCGAGTTCGTCGTCACCTTCTGAAGGGGCAGATGCAGATACACCATCCCTCACAATGATATCTGGTGTTTCGCGACTTTTTCGACCGAACTTCAGCAAGCGCTTGAAACCTCTTGCAGGTTCTTTGGGTGGAACGATCACTACTATAGACTTTTGAGAGGAGCCCAACTTCTTTTGTGAGTGAGTGAGATCCGTATCAGAAGAATACTGAACTCCAGAAGAATCCCGAGAAGCAAGACTTCCAACTGGGGACTCCACAAGGGTAGCAGCAGAGGGACTGAAGTAGTCAGGAATGATAGCGCCTAGACGCTTCAAACTTGAGCTAGCCATGTACGCAGCTTTCATAGGAGAGACTCTGGGCGCATATTGCTCTCCACTTGCTAGATTAGCACGAAATGACGCAGAACCACTTGCTGAGGATGCAATATGCACCACCTGGCCAGTACTCTCAGAGAGAAGTTGAGACAAAGTAGCACTTGGCACTCCCTTTCCAGCTGCTTCATCCCAAGGTGTGTGAGGTACAGAGTCTGGCTCAGATGCAAACTTACTATCGTGACGTTCATTAGTGCCCAATTCCATGGGAAATGAAACAATGTGACAACCCCTCTCAACGTGTGGCAATTTATCATCCTTCAAAAGTTCAGTAGCCTTGGCATCTTCGCATACAGCAAAGAAGCCACCATCTGAGTTATGAGTTACATCAACATCTGACAGCTCTAGAGTCTGTGCTTTCCCTTTCTCCTCCTCCTTGTAAGAAGATAAGGAAGCATCTGCAACTGGGGCTTCCACAGGAATGCATTCCCCATCGCTGGTGTCCATGACGCTCCTTGCAGATGCATGAGCCTCTTCATCAGAAATTCTTGTAGGAGTTCCTGGGACATCTTCGTCAGAACTCTTCACTGCTGATCAACGATGGAGAAAGGCTGAATTTCCCTTTTTCTTCTCTCATATTGTAAAGAAATCAGTTCTTATCATTGCATAATAGATAATGCATGTGTGTTTGTACATCTTTGCATGATCTTGTGAGAGTGAGAATTACTTCTTCTCACTCTCAGGTTGATTGTAACTGAGCTCTTCTCTAAGGGACTTGGGTTGAGCAGAAATACATTCCTTCGGGGGGGGTTGCCCATCTTCAACCCTCAATTTTGTCTCCATTACTTTTACATTTTCATGGCTGTAATTTTGTGAGCAATTTTCATTTTCAGCTTTAAGTGTTCATTCTCTTTTATATTAAATCTCGAAAACAAGCGAATATCATAATTGTTAAGCATACTACGTTGTTCGGGGCGTTTACAGTTTCCTACAGAAATACAAATCCCAAGGCCATTAAATGTTCCGAAACCTTAGCCAATCAAAGACATTCTGTGTTGAGGTATGTGGACATGCCATTTGCTAAATGCTCAAAACCTCATCTATGAACAAAATCAATTGGTTGAGCATCACCAAAGTCCATGGATATCTAACGTGGACCATTTGACAATGATCTTCAAAATCTCAAGGGGTAATCACGTATCCTAGAGCTGAATGAATTACTAAATTAATTTGTGTACACTAAAGGATGCTTATGCTGGTTATCCCAATGGTGAGAAAATAGAAATAGCAGTACAATTCATCACCATCTATCATTAACAGATAATTTAAATGACTCCTACATCATTAAGCAAGAAAATATGGTAGTTTTTACCTGTCGAATAGAATGTCATTTGCCAAGTAGATAATATGCAATTGTCGTACATCATCATCTAAAGCAAGCACTCGCTCACGCAGGGCCTCAGCCAACACAGGTGCAAATGGGGACCTTTGCATGAACCAATTCTTAGCCCCCTTGATAGACTCCTTGGTGCCAGTTAGGTTCTCTAAGACTCCCTGTAATTCAACTGCAACATCTGTAGGAAGAGGGCCCGAAAGCCCCTTGAACCCAGATTCCTGGTAAGTAGGTTCAAAGTATGGCTGCGACTGTGGCAGTTGATGATGTGGCTGTTGCTGCTGATCGTAGTAGTGAGACAAAATTGGAGGACTTGGGCCACTGTGAAGAGGTGGAGTGAGGGATGCATTAAAATCCGGATTGAGAGACGGACTCACAGAATGGCTCAGAGGTGCCAGTGCAGGATTCAAAGGTGATAATGCCGGGTTCAAATGCGGCAGGGGTGCCGCCACGGGGCCCATGAAACCACCTAAAGGAGGATTGACCGTGATCCAAAGCTTGTACCTGTAGTAGCCATAGCCCTCGGCGCCAAACAGGAAAGCGTAGGCAGGGTTCTCCTTCTGCTTCTCCTTGAGCATTTTCTCAAACTCGGGGCCATTCTTGGCCGCATACTCGACGAGCTTGTCTATGCGCTTGTGGAGCTCAGGGTCGGTGGGAGGGGGCATGATGGGGGGCGGGGGCTCCCAGGGGTTGAAGAAGGCCTGGGGAACAGGCTGGAGGGGCACGGCTGGGGGTGCGAAGTGAGGGTAGGGTATGGAGGGGTAGGATCCAGGGTACTGCAGGGGGGGAGGCGGGGGCACAGGGGGGTAGATGAGAGGAGCGGCTACCTGCCCAAGAAATTGCTGCAGCGATGGCATGGGGAACTGCCCCACGGGCGCAGAGTAAGGGTGTCCGCCTCCATAGCCCGGCTCCATTGCACCTGCACCAACAGGAGAAGCCGCAAAAGAAGAATAAGCAGAATTGTCTGCTGTCTCAGTCCCAGTCCCTTTGAAAAAGGGCCCTAGTCGGCGGCCCGCCGCCCACAGCCCTGCCCAAAACTTCATTGATATTTAGATTTATTTATATTTATATTTATATTTATAGTTATTTCATTTATATTTATTTACCGGATCAAAAAGTTGGTTCCCTTGGAGTCATTATCTCTGGAATATTTGTATTTTCAAAAATAAAACTGTTTTTAATAATGTCCCAATGGATCCTGTAAGCGGTTTTAAGTCCGATTTATTACTACAATGACACTTCGATCTAAAGAACCTGGTTGAGACACCTAAAGCAAGATAAAGAAAAAGGAAAAGCGACATAGAAGAGACAAAGATGTTTGGAAGTGAAATCTACATAGATAGTATCCACAGAAGAATCCAAGCTACCCTTCATAAAAACTAGCCCATTATTCATTGCTAGTTGTAATTACGTAAAAAGTTATGGCAAGCTATCAAACTATTTATGCTATATGCATGCAATTATGCTTCTTGGAAAACAACTATGCTACCCCCTTTATTTTTTCTTTTTCGATATGTTTTTCAAGTTCTCTTTAAGAAATAAAGGTTCACAAAGCAAGTAAGGCAAGAAACTGACAAGGCGTCCAATATTCCAACCCCACATGCATGCAAGGGAAGAGGGTGGTGCTGCACAAAAAGCAAATCAAGGGCACTTTGTGACCAAAGTCTTGGTTGTAGACATGTAGAAGCTCAATCTTGCGAGAAACACTCTTTGGCGCTACTAGAAAGAGGATTCACAAACTATAGGTTATGTGACTTCCCCTTTGTGTGGTGCATCACTATAGACATGTAGAAGCTCAATCTTGCAAAGAAACACTCGTTGGCCACTACTGCAAAGAGAATTCACAAGGCTAGTGTCTCCCTATCAATTAAATCCTTCTACTCTATGAATTATGACTCCATGACTATAGGGTTGTTCTTCTATTTCATGGGGAGGGCACCTATAAATGGAGTTTAATAAACTTAACAAGCCCATGAAGGATACAAAGACAACACTGATTGAGTTTGGCTTTTACAACAAAAGTTATGTTCTTCTTGCCCTTCCTAGAAGATGGATTATTAAAGACTTGGGCCATTCAAAATCATTAGCCAAGTGAATCCACTCACTTATCATATATATATATGTAGAGAGAGAGAGAGAGAGAGGGAGGGAGGTACCTACTGGCACTACATTTATTAGTTGTTGATGGTTTCTCACGGGAGGAAAAAAAATCTTCATTTTGGGCTAAAGCTGGGGCCAGTGGACAATGGGCAATGGACATTGGGCACCGGACAATCCTTTGATAATGAGTCGTGACTCATAACATTCCCCCCGCTCTCCACTCCTTAGACTAGTTATCTTTACTACGACTAATAACACAAAAAAATGACAGGAGATTGATACATTTGAGCATGTCAATTGACATGCAAGGTTTTTCAACACTTGTCAAAGTGACAGGAAAACTTTTAAACATGAGTTGTTATTTGACAGAGAAATTTTTCCATTGCTTTTTTTGACAGGCAAAATGGCCCTTGATAGGAAAAACAGCCGTCAATTTTAGGCCTTGCATACCAGCCCTAAAGGCTGCACCCTCCCCACATGCGTGGAGTTGAGTGAGGGAGTGTTGGTGAGGGGGTTGTCGAAGGTGTGGATGGTGTGGTTGCTGAAGTCACAAGACATTAAGTACAGACTCTCTTTCTAAAGGCCCATTATCAACACCTTGTGACCAAAAATCGCCAAATCCAGGTAGCTCTCAAAATGGTTTCCAGTCCAAAATTCCAAATCAATCCTCTTATGAAACGGAAAAAAAGGCAATCAAAGACCTGGAGTAACACCACAGGCTGGGGTTTTCTATAAAAAGGGATTTGTGTATGGTTTATAAAATGAATTTTCTAACTACAATAATGATGAAGATGCCGTGTTTGTTTTTGACTTGATTTTATAGTACTTTTTGTTATATGATGTTGGGAGAGTTTGGTGTATTTTTTAAAAAATGCCTTTGAAATTTAGTAAAAAAACATCCTAGTTCTTGCTTTTATAGGTTTTGTAAGCTCTTGCACATAAGTTTATTTCGAACACTGGTAGAAACCCATCACTGGAGAGAAAAGGAAAAGATTAAGGTTAGGACTTTTTTTTGGCCTTGGTATACGCCTCTGTATAAGTCTCGGTATATGCCTCAGTATTTTTGTATACCGACGCACATACCGAGACGTATAGAAAGACTTATACCGAGGCATATACCGATTTTTGCGTCGATAGGCCATGTCGGTATATCCATAATACCTTGTAGTGTGTGTGTGTGTGTGTGTGTGTGTGTGTGTGTGTGTGTGTGTGTGTGTGTGTGTGTGTGTGTGTGTGTGTGTGTGTGTGTGTGTGTGTGTGTGTGTGTGTGTGTGTGTGTGTGTGTGTGTGTGTGTGTGTGTGTGTGTGTGTGTGTGTGTGTGTGTGTGTGTGTGTGTGTGTGTGTGTGTGTGTGTGTGTGTGTGTGTGCTAACAACCTAGTTCTGAAGATTTATGGATAAAAATACCCCTTATTTTAATTTCTCAGTATACAATATTTAACCCCCTTCTTTCATTTTAAATCTGTAGGTGAAACTGATATTAAACCCCCTCCTGTTGAGTGCACGTGCTACACCTACGGGCCTATAAGGTGGACCCCTCGGGCAATCCCCTTGAATGTATAATGCATAAATTAGAAGAGGGATCGTGCTAAGAAGGATAGAGTCGCATGTTGCACTTATGATTTAAATCCATAGACGTGATTCATATAAAGGTTAATCTTAGACGCCATTGAATGTTGTCCAAAGAATTGCATTGCATGAAAAGGAAACCATGAACTTGCCTGTTGCATGCGAGGATGCTTGCATTTTAAGTCGGGTTAAGTGCCATAGAACGGATTAAGTCAATAAATAGTCCTATGACATTCACTTATGCATGAACTTCCTTATCGAAGTTGTTTTAGAAGAAGATGCATTTCATATTAAATCATGAATTCAATGCATCGGACAAAGGGTTTATAGGTATAGTTCTTGATGCAATTCAACGCAGGCTTTTATAGGAGTTACCCATGAATTGTCTATCATTATAGATTAGGCAAGGAAAAGAAATGGTCATTTTACATTTTATAGTTGCATAGAAGGAAAAAGTCTATGAATCGCAATATTTGCATGGAATGTTATGTCTTGCAATAATTTTCTTTTAGGGAAAATATTGGCATCTCTAAGGAAAGATCTCTTCTTGTCGCAAGACAATTAGTTCAATTAGGTAATTCACTTGCAATGGTGTAACTCAAAACGATGACTACCCCAATGCGCTAGGAAGAGTTAAATCGCGATAAAATTCTGCTTAGTATCGCACTCGGATAAACCGACTTGATAATTCCAACCTCAAAGGTCCTATCCACATTCATGGAATGTTAGGGTTAGTTAGATGCCCATACAATATCGATCTAGGGTTTTTACCCTAGGATAAATTGGCCTAATACTAGACTTTTGATTTGAGTTTAGAAACCCTAAGGCCAAACGTTGTCGGCCTAGTTGGGTTAGGATTGGATTGGGTCAAGAGGACTCCCAAACCCTACATCTTGACCAAACATATTTCTTGACCAAGGAACGCCGTTTGATGGGAGAGATGATCCCATAAGTTAGATACGACTCCTATGCAACAAGTTGCAACGTCGCATGGTTTTGTGTTAAATCACAAAAATAGAATTGCCACTCCTTAGAACGAGGTTGGCAAGTCCTAAGTTCAAGTCAAACTATCTTGAGGATGAGTAGTAATCCTGCTACATCACCTTTCCTTGGGCTGATTTGCCAAGTTAGGGAAGTTATGTATTGCCGAGCAAGCAATTGACCAATCAAGTTGGGGCGATGAGGTTGCCCAGGATTTACTATCTTAGTTTAAGGAACCTAAGATGTTTGTTAATTTGGGTTAACAAGGTATAAACCCTAACCCAAGGATAAAAGGGTAAACAAGCAACGAAACCCTTGGGGATCTTGCCAAGTCGCAATTGATCCCGGATCGAATGCTGGATGCATTCAGAGAGAAGGATTCACACCTTAGTAGTTGGCCAAAAAAACAACCACTGGATTGATTGTGTCTGTATAGTTAGGAGCACTGTTTGTACTTCTTTGCTCAAGGAATCTAATGCTGGAAAATAACTAATGCTTCATGTTGAAGGCATGGAGGGAGAGGCAGCATTAGTTACCCCCGACTGTTTGCCTGACCCTAACCAATGGGGTTGTTAGCCGCGCCGGGTACGTGGACCGAACCCGCCGCAAGAGGTCTCTCCGTGGGTGCTACTTAGAGCAGGAGGATGCTTGGGTGCCAAGGGGGCTCTGGCCGTAAATCCCTTACCTCCGGGTCCTGCACAAGAGGCCAACGTGACTTGGGATTGGATCTCGAGGCCTGCATACTAGTCTACGGGCGGAAACTTGGATTAGTAATCCCTGAGGATTGCTGGATTGCCTTCGGGTGGATTGTGGAATTGTCTTCGGGTGGATTATGGATTAGCCTTCGGGCTGGATTATATGATGTATTCCAAAGAAGGATAAATAAGATCAATTGTTGAAAAGGAACTTTCTTGACATTGTTTTTCTATGTCAGTGCTAAGATTACGTGAAGGAATCGGTGACTAATTGGCTAATTAAGGAAGCTGTTTTTTGCATGTCCAACTAAATGTGGTAGGTAACTAGATAACTAAATTAACCCTAAGGAAAGTGTGGTGGATGTGACCATGGGTCCGTCCTACGGAAGGGTGGTCCCGATTGGTCGGGAACTTTTCTCAAAGGAAATTGACAGCAAAGAACAATGACCTAGAATCTAGAGTACTAGAGTCTCGATTTATATATGCCTATTTTTTCTTTCTGCACCACCATTTTGTTGTGGGGTATACCTGCAAGTAAATTGCCTCTTTATCCTGTGAGTCCTCAAGAAACCACTGAACTCATTAGAGAGGTACTCTCCCCCTCCATCTGATCTCAAGCACTTCACTTTTAAGCATGTTTCTGTTTCAATAGCTGCCTTAAAAGATTTGAAGTGCTCAAACACATCACTCTTTTCCTTCATGAAGTATACCCATAACTTCCTTGAACAGTCATCAATAAATGTGACAAAATATTTGCTGCCACCAAGAGATACATTCTGTGTAGGCCCCCAGACATCTGTATGTACTACATCAAGTATGTTTCTGCTCACTTCTCTATCATGCGAGAAGGGTTGTCTCGCCTGCTTACCAAACTGGCATGCCTCACAGACTTTATGCAATTCTGCAACTCTAAAAGAAGGCAACCCTGTAATCAATCCTTTGGACTACATTAATTTTAGCCTTTGCACATTTGCATGCCAATATGTTTATGCCATATTTCAATATCTGCAACTACTCCTTTCACTTTAGCATACATAGCAGTATCCATTGTAGGAATTCTAGTATCTAAAGTGAACATTCAGCCAACTCTACTTCCTTTTGTGACTAACCTGCACTTATCATTAAAGTCTTCTACAAAATAACCTTTTGCATTGAATCAGACCTGCAACCCCTGCTCTACCATTTGGCCAATAGATACTAGATTCTTTGTAATTGATGGCACACGTAATACATCTGTGTAAGGAAATGGTTGTACAGTCACTTAGCTACTCAACAAAGGTAAGACTTGTCACTTGGAGTGATATATGAAGGTGCCAACAGATGCGTTTTGGAGCACTATCAGAAGGTGGAAGATTCAAGCGAATTGTGGCATGAAATTTTAAGCCTTCAATAGTTCTTTTCATATCTTCATCACCTTCTTCATACATGTTCTTTATCATGTCCATCAGTCCAGCCATGGGATCCTTGTCAGCTTCCAATTTAAGCTTCAGCTTATCTGCCTTGAAGTGTAGTTCAGGCCAATTGCCCTTGTCAGTCTTCTTGAGTGTGATTATGATTCGATTGGGCTTGACAACAGTAGTACACTTCTCAGGTAATATAAGTTTGCTTAATGTGGATACAGCACACCGATAATTTTTGCCAGACACATCATGAATCTTGACATCAAAAGAAGTAGACTTGAAATCTGTGATAACATTTTCCTGGGAAGTAGCTTCACTATCTCGGCGTCTTAATCCCAGCTGAAGCTAGACAAGGTTGTGTATCGAATTTCCGGTGTTGATGGGACCTTAAGGAGGGGTACAGGTGTTGAGTGATTAGATGAAAGCGGAGCCTGAGCTCTGTCTAGGCTTTGAATCTCTGCTGAGAGTAGGATTTGGACGCGAGGCCGTTTGGCCTGGCTAAGCAAAGCTTTGAGCTTTACGACATCCTCGGATAAGTCCAATAGAATCGAGCAGCCCTGTTGATTGTTCAGAACATTGCGCCTTCTTCACCTCGTGTTTATGCATCACTATTACAGCGACGGCTATCTCTTCCTTGTCCAGAAGCAATCCATTACAAGAGATTAAAGCGATTTTCAACGGTTCTTGTTCAATGATTAGGAGATGAGTCTCGTGTGTATCCTCGAGAACAACGACGATGTCCGAGCTTGTAGATCGTTTATGCCAGCAATGCAAAAGCTCGCCGTCTTGCTGTATTTGTCTATTTCCTTTGCACATCCTCCGCAGCTTCAAGTCAAAGCATTTGTCCTTCTTCCTCTCGGCTTCGTCTTTTGCAGCTTTGTCATCACCTTATAGCATCGTCTCCTCATTTTTCATTGATTATGCCTCCTCGTTCCTCATCAATTGTGCCTCCTGTCACACACAGCAAAGCGCCCGAGAGGCGGGTACTCAGAGAAGGTTTCCACAGTCATGGGCTTGGTGGAGTTCTTCTTCACAAACCCAGCTTCTGTTCTTCAGGAATTTCAGCCATTACCTTCCCCTGTTCATCGAATTCCCCCCCTTTGTATGCAAAGTTCCTCCCCTTATCGCCTTCATTTTCTGATTCTTCCTTCCTTCCTTCCTGATTCCTGAATCCCCCTTTAGTCTCCTCTTTTTCTTCCCTTTTTTCGTCTCTCCTCGTCTTCTATTATTAGTTTTCTTTTCATGCCGTTCACTGCGTGCCACAGTGCCAAAAATATACGAGGAGAAAATAGGGCCTCCCCTCGAATCAAAAACCATTCTTCCTCTCCAAAACAGCCTGCTTTTTTCCCTCGAAAATCGGTTTAAAAACCCAAAAATAGGTTTCCCCTCTTCATCCTTGGATAACCTCTTATACCTTTAGCTTTGGCGATTATCTTCCATTCTGCCAGTTTGCTCGTTGAGAAATCCAAATGGGGATCAGTGCATGGTTTTAGATCTGAAGATCCAGCACCAGTTTCATGACTCAACAACTTCTTGCTATCTGATTTAGGACTTGTTTCTTTGTCTTCTTCCCATGCATTGCCACTTCTCTTTACGGTCTCTTTCATTTCTTTTTGTAGGCTAACCTTGAAGACCCCTTTTACTACTTTTTCCACAACACCATCCACCTTTGAGCCTTTCTTTTAGGGTATTTTTGGAGTCATCAATTGCCCCATTAACAGACAGCTTTGTGATGGGTGATCTATGCACAAACTGCAACTTCTGCCTTGAAGATTGGATGGCAAAGTATTCCCTCGGTGCTTCACTAACACTTTGCTCGCTTCAGAACTTTTGAGAGACTTCCTTCAACTATGTCATGGAAACTTTTGAACTAAGATGATCGCTTCCACAAACCTTCCTTTGATTCCATAATTTCCTGCACTTTTCTTAGAGATCATCATTGAAATTATCAGCTTGATAATGTCCTTTGGCATCAGTTTTTCATATTTTTCTAACACATACACATCATGCATCCAAACAAAATCATGCACATGCACTAAGGGAATATATACATTGGATGCGAATTATCAAAATGCATCACACAAACAATGAATCACAGGCAGAAAATAACACAAATGCACAACAAAAGAAATGGAGGTGTATACGACTCGGATGCGCAGCAGCATGACATCCACCCCCTCTAAACCTGCGCATCCTCCAGATGTGCCAACTATCCAGGATCATTCAAGTCCACAAACAGGTCGAGTCCATCATCTGTTTCTAGTAGACCTGTTTCTCTATCAGCTTCATCATCTATGTTCTCTGCTTTTTCTGCTTGTCTTTTTTCTACCTGCTCTTCTTCTGTCAACGCTTCAAGTGCATATTCTTCATCTTCTCTTCTCTTGAAAATCTTGACTCGTTTTCCAGCAATGGGCACCCTCAATACTGTTCCATCTAATTCAGCCAACTCATAGGTACCATTGTCAAAAACCTGTTTCACCTCATACGGTCCAAACCATCTTTGAACCATTTTTCTCATACTACTATGCTGATTCTCTAGACTACTGTCGTAGACTAGAACCCAATCTCCTTCTTTTATGGCTCTAGGCGTCAAGCGATGCCTTAAATCAAACCTGTCCTTGTTTCTGAGACGGGCTGCCTTCAAACGATCAACTGCTAGCTGTACATCTTCTGTCCTTCTCTCTAGTTGACGAATCCGAAGAGCTAGAAGCTCTTCCCTTGATAAATTCTCATGCCACGGAAGAACACTCCAAGTGAGAGCACAAATTTCTATAGGCATGACAGGTTTTTGCCCATACATCAACTCTGCAGGCATGTATCCAGTAGTCACACTATGTGTAGAGCGATCAGCCCACAACGCAAAAGGTAGTAATCTCGGCCAATTCCCAATCCGACCTCTACAAGCTTTTGCCAATGCTTTAACTATTGGCGGATGTCCTCTTTCACTCTTGCCATTTCCCTCTGGATTATAGGCAGTAGTAAGAGCCAATTTAATCCCAAGCCGTGAGAAGAATTCTCTAGCTTCATCTGCATCTAGCTCTCCACGATCAGCTGTAATCTTGCCTATACATCCATACCTGCAAAATATTTCTTCCAACAAGAATTTACATACTGTAGTGGTGGTCTTTGTCCGCAAAGATATGCCTTCAACATAGTTTGTAAGATCCTCCCTAGCCAAGATAAGATATCTCATGTGCCAAAGTCCCATTGGCAAAGTAACCAAGTCTACCACCCACTTATAATGCATACATAGTGGATAAGTCGGATGCAACTCATCACAATGTCGCACTAAAGAGTAAAGCTGGCAGTCCCTGCAAGTCTCCACAAAATGAGAAACATCTTTATACATCCCTTTCCACCAGTATCTTTCTTTGATTTTCTCATAGGTAGCCCACACACCTCTATGTCCAGCCCATGAGCTCTCATGAAACTCTCGCATAATCTGTATCTGCATCGCTATATCACAAACTACTCTCAAGGGCAAGCCTTCTCTCTTCTTTGGATGCTTCCAAAGAAAACCATCTTTCAAGAAATACCCATAAGCCTTCCTTCTGATTTTCTTGAATTCATCATCTGTCCTTGCAGCCACTCGTCAACATAAAGTTCTTCAATAAAGGATTCAACAGTAGATACATGACAATCATGAACAAGGACAGAAGCAGCAAACTGTGTCTCATCATCTTCTGCAAGCATTGACTCCTCATCCTCATATCTCGCTCTAGATAGCATGTCAGCAACTGGATTATCTTTCCCTACTATGTGTCGAAATTCTGGATTCAATGATTTGATATAGGCAATCCATCGAAGCATCGCTATATCTGGAGTCGAGCAACTAGTAATCATGCCAAGCAAAGGCAAACAATCTGTTTCCACAACAACTGAAGCTCCAATAAAAAACTCTTTGTCACACTTCAGTGTAGTGACTACTCCCCACAACTCTCTTTTGATCTGCGGATATCTCCTCTGTCGCTCATTAAGAACTTTAGCTCCAAAGTGGATTGCATACCTATTTCCATCAGCATCATCCTGTCCCACAGCCCAACCTATGCCAATAGGGCTAGTATCAACTGTCAACATGATCGGCCGTCCACACTGATAATCCGCCTTGCGAAGAGTAGGAGCTGAGTGCAACAGCTTCTTGAGCTTATGCATGGCTTTCGAATGCTTCTCATCCCAATGAAATTTCTGCCCTTTTCGAAGCAGTTGATAAAGAACATCTACTATATGAGAAAAATGAGGAATCCAAATCATGTAAAATACACAAGCTCCCACAAATCTCCGCACCTCTGAAGTAGTCGAGCAATACTCTGCAATCCTGTTTATGGCATCCACCTTTGCAGGAGAAGGCTTCCTGCCATAATATCCAACCATATGCCCAACTATAATGACTTCATTAACACCAAAGATAGATTTCAGCCTTGAAAGTGTCAAATTTACCTCCTCTAATCATGTCAATATTTGCTCACAAGCAACCAAGTGGTCAGCCACAAACTGTCTACATCCACAAGAATCAAGACTTTCATTCTTTTCTTCTTCTGCACAACCCTTAATAGGCACATCATCTAGAAAAGGCATGGTATACTGAGGAATATAGTCTCGTAGAACTCTATGCATAGCATTCATCATATGAGCAACTGAGTTTGTGGCACCTTGGGCAAGGTACACATCCTCACAAGACCAATAGGTGTCCGCATAGTAGTAATATCCCTGCTTTCCAAGGCAAGCTGAAACTGATCATAACCTGAATACAAGTCACCTAGAGAATAGATGGCTCGTCCTGCAAAAGCCTCAGCAAATTCATCCACAACTGGACCTGTTCCCACATTCCTGATTGTCACTTTGTTCACGGGCTGCATATCCTGAATAAATCTCAAAGTACCATTCTTCTTTGGTACAGTAAACCACCTGTTAGAATAGGGTGTAGAAGAGGGTTCCAAAATCCCCATTTTAATCTTCTCATTCAGCAACTCTATCAGCTTTGGCAAGTGTGCTTTAGGCACAAGTATAGGACGTATATTCCATGGTACATGAGGAACAGTGAAGATGACCATAGGTGCAACCAATTCGGGACTAATGCAGCCAATTTCATGTGGAAAGAAAGCAAATGCCTTACCATGACGTCCAAGCATCTCTCTAAAACATTCTTTTTCCACTGGAAGCAAAAAATCATCATTTCCAATCTTCAATTCTGCAAGAGTTTCAGCTGTAAACTTATGTCCAATATTTACAGGGTCTCTCAACATAGGCTGCTTCATAGCTTTTTCAATCTGTTCATCACTATCAGAAGGAAGCGGGCCTGCAACCGGCTTAACCTTCTTATCAACTGTTTTATATTTTGTGTCAACCTTGGCATCATTCAAGCACTCTTTTCTTTGCTGCAATTTCCGTAAATTTTCAGCAACTTTCAACTCTGTTGGCTGAAAAATTTCAGCCTTTCGCTCTATGGACTGCATGGGTGCATCCTGAAACTCTGTATGCAGAAATTTTTCTGCATTCAACTCTGTTGGCTGAATGGATTCAGCCCTCGGCTCTATGGACTGCATAGGTGCATCCTGAAACTCTGTATGCAGAAATTTTTCTGCATTCAACTCTGTTGGCTAAATGAATTCAGCCCTCTGCAGCTCTGTTAGCTGATCAAGATCAGCCATAAATTCAGTTTGCTGAATTTTCTCAGCCTCTAACTCTGTTTGCAGCATAAAACCAGAAATTTCCTGAAACATATCCAAGGTTTGCACAGGTATGATCTTTGAACCCTTACATACATTAGTTTTCAGCATTGCTCCCATCTCAAACAATGTATCTGCATAAGACATCCCTTCATACAATCCATCTACATGCTCTTCTGCTTGCAAAATACCTGCATTCTTCAACTCTTTCTCCTTACGACCAATGTACTGCCTGGCAGCTCTAGGCAAATCTGAAATTTTCTAATAACTCACTAAACTATCTGAAGAAAAACCAACAAAATTATTGGAGAAAGACTGGCTGCCAGGAGGCGAGATCTCCTCTTTTCTCCGCTCCGTACCACTGGCGTCTCGCAAGACAGCAGTACCTAATGAAAATCCAACTCCTTCGCAGGTAGTGGTGCCTCACGCAAGGAGTCCCTGTTTCTCGGATGATTTACCCCAACAGTCATAAACTGAACAGCTCGCATACCATCTTTACTGCGTATCCGCGCATAAGCTGACCCGTCATCCATCACTTTCGTTTCCATTCTTGCTTCTGTAATGAAAGGCTGTCCAAGAATAATCGGATAAGAGCATGAATCCTGAACAAAGCAATGATAATCCTCTTCAACATTACCAATAGAAATTCTGATACTCGGACAAGCAGCATACATATCACCAGAAATATTATTGGCGGCTCTCATGCGCCAGCCATGCTCTGCATCCATAGGCCACTTGCCACTCTCATAAACACCTCGAGCAATAAGATTAATCTCAGAGCCATGATCAACTAAAGCGACCAATGGAATTTGTTTCTCTCCAATCCTTACCATTGTCTCAGTGGTTGCTCTAGCCCAATGACTTCGTGAAAGATGGCTGCGAGGAATGAGAATAGGGGTATCATCATCTTCATACTACATAGGCTGAACTATTTTCTCCAATTGCGGATTAACAGAAGCATTCTCAACCATCACTGCATTATCATGCTCTTCCCCAAGAGTTCCATATCTCAATCCCTGTAAAGCAGGTCCTTCCATCGCATGTCGTTTCCTCCATAAAAGATCCTGCATCTGATCCTGTATTTCTCTTCTAGCAATCCCAAGTGCTTCTCCAACAGTAAAAGTAACTTCACTATTCAAAATTCTTTCATGAAAAATCTTACTCATATCCGTATGCATATCAAGGTCTGACAAGAGCTTGAATCCTGGCTCCTTTCTTGGTTTCCTCTTTTCTTTCATCTGCTTATCTCCCATAGGTTGTTCAGGACCTGTTTGAGCTGGAGAACTTGCCATAGGTGGAGCTGTAACAGGTGGTGAAACAAAGTCACCCCCTCTAGTCTTTTTGGAGGTGCTGGGACCCTCCTCATCTCTTCTTCTCTTTTCCTCAACCATGGCATCTAAACCTTGCGTTTTAGCCATATAAGCAAAAATAGAATACCTGTCAACAGGAGAATCCCATCCTGTTTCTCCTCGGATACTGGAGCCCACACAAGTCATAGTAGATGCCTGAACTTTCCCTCTTCTCGCTTTCTCCAAGGCAGAGGACCATAAAGCAGAGTCTCCATCAGATTTCTGCTCAAGCTGGACTCCAAAAGCTGAAGCATCTCCTCTAACACTCACATAAGCTGATCACGCAGCCATATCATCAACAAGCTTCTTCATGCCTCCCTTACCGAAGTTTGTGTCAAGAGGAGCGCTAGTCTCTATCAGCCATATCTTCCCATCTTGTCCCCAGAACACTACATTCTTTATACGTGCTTCCTGAAAAGCATCACAATCTCTGCAGTGTTGGTGCTCTGTACTATCGCACCAAATACATCGTCGCCCTTTTCTTTGACCAGCTGGAAAAGCAGTCGCTAGAGCAGGTGCTACAGCAGGTACTGACATAAGTTGCTCCTTTAACTTACCAACTTCAGCTTTGACTGCTTCAATCGTCAAATCTGCCAAGCCTTTAATAACATCATCTACAGATAAGGGTACTGGAGCAGCAGGAACTGGTGGATTCACAGCAGGAGGAGTAGGCTTAGGCAAAGAAGTTGCAGCAGGGGTAGAAGAAGAAGTCTCCAAGGATTTTTCAGGAACTGATCCTGTATTACGATGCAATCTTACTCTCCTGCGCTGCTTCTCAACAAGTGCATTCACAGCATCAATGACATGTCTCCACTCAGTCTTTAAACCTGAATCAGTAGCTTGATCTTCCAAAAGATCATCCAACTTTTCCTGTAAATCAGCATCAACAGCTTGCAAAAATAACTCCACTTTCTGCATCTCCAAAGCTTGCTGCTCAGTCCCATCCAACTGATCATAGCGGCTCTCAAACTCTCGCAGAAGAGCGGTAACAGAAAGTCCCTTATTAGGCATAGAAACCCATGCTAAAAAATTCCTGTGATTCATAAGACCTGTATCCTCCAGGAAATATTCATCTTTTAATGCCTTCTTAAATTCAGCCCAACCTGCATGTGCTTCTTGAATTTCTGCAATTCGGCCGTCAAGAGCGCGCACCACGATCTGCAAGAAGTAGCAGCTCCAAACATCTTGAGAAACCCCAAAAAACTTCATCTTTTCTTCATACAAATGCAGGTAAGTTGACACTTGCTG
Source organism: Lygodium microphyllum (assembly GCF_053477565.2). Classification (NCBI taxonomy): domain Eukaryota; kingdom Viridiplantae; phylum Streptophyta; class Polypodiopsida; order Schizaeales; family Lygodiaceae; genus Lygodium; species Lygodium microphyllum. The sequence continues at coordinate 5,136,121 of NW_028229514.1, read as the reverse complement.
GCCATTAAACTGCTTCATCTCCTATTGGACAGCTTTCAAGGCATCCATAGCATCACTGTCACGTTTTGCGTGAGCTTGCTGCTGCATATACATGGTAAATGACTGAAACAGGTTCTTCATGACATTATCATCTGTCATCTCTTCTTGCGAGTCTCCCATCTTGCTGAAAAAATTGACGCAGCACTTTCACGTCGGGTTCACCAGAAATGTCGTAGATTTTGTGTAAGGGCTGCTGAACACGGAGTTCAAGTTACAACAAGGAAAGAAGCTAACAAGAAGAAAATGAATTTTTGATGCCAAAGTTCACTATATTCCTTGCCAAGTAAATTACATGAGGTCCATGTTCAGAAAAATTTGTAGTATCTCATAATCTGTTTTACATTCAGGTGTATGAAGTCAATTTTGCCATTGGCACATAGTCTTGAAGAGTTTTGCTGGAAAGAGTTCTGCTGGACAGCAATTCTGAGCCTTTTTTCAATCTAATCATTGAGCAATCAACCCATATGTCTACTCAACATTCAGCACCAGTTCTAGACTGTTCTCAGCATTCAAATTTCAGCAAGAGATTGCCACAAGAGAAGACAATAGCAGTGAACAGCAAAGAAGGCAACACCTTCAACGGAATTAAGACTGAAGAGGGAAATGGGTTAAGGTTATATATCTCTGTGCAAACGAAGATGATGGCTCTTGGTGGAAACTTAGAGTTAGCCATGTCCTGCCATGAGCAAATTGCAACTCCAAGTCACAGTTTGCCTTGTCTGAACTTCATCTTGGGGTCTTCCAGAACATTGAGTAGGTCAGAAGATACCGGCAGTGATCTTGTTGACTTGTTTTAAACAAGTTCCAGGAGTGATGCACCAGCCTTGGCATATGGAAGAGGCAGAGAGAAAAGAATCGGTTGCTGAAGTAGACTAGTGATAGCCTTCACAAGAGATTCCCCATTCAAGTCTTCCAAGATCAGGTTTCTTCTCAGTTTGTGCCTCTGTCCATGCTTCAGCAATAGTTCTTTTCATATCTTCATCACCTTCTTCATACATGTTCTTTATCATGTCCATCAGTCCAGCCATGGGATCCTTGTCAGCTTTCCATTTAAGCTTCATCTTATCTGCCTTGAAGTGCAGTTCAGGCCAATTGCCCTTGTCAGTCTTCTTGAGTGTGATTATGATTCGATTGGGCTTGACATCAGTAGTACACTTCTCAGGTAATATAAGTTTGCTTAATGTGGATACACCACACCGATAATTTTTGCCAGACACATCATGAATCTTGACATCAAAAGAAGTAGACTTGAAATTTGTGATAACATTTTCCTGGGAAGTAGCTTCACTGTCTCATCGTCTTAATCCCAGCTGAAGCTAGACAAGGTTGTGTATCGAATTTTCGGTGTTGATGGGACCTTAAGGAGGGGTACAAGTGTTGAGTGATTAGATGAAGTCGCAGCCTGAGCTCTGTCTAGGCTTTGAATCTCTGCTAAGAGTAGGATTTGGACGCGAGGCCGTTTGGCCTGGCTAAGCAAAGCTTTGAGCTTTACGACATCCTCGGATAAGTCCAATAGAATTGAGCAGCCCTGTTGATTGTTCAGAACATTGTGCCTTCTTCACCTTGTGTTTATGCATCGCTATTACAGCGACGGCTGTCTCTTCCTTGTCCAGAAGCAGTCCATTACAGGAGATTAAAGCGATTTTCAACGGTTCTTGTTCAATGATCAGGAGATGAGTCTCGTGTGTATCCTCGAGAACAACGACGATGTCCGAGCTTGCAGATCGTTTATGCCAGCAATGCAAAAGCTTGCCGTCTTGCAGTACTCGTCTATTTCCTTTGCACATCCTCTGCAGCTTCAAGTCAAAGCATTTGGCCTTCTTCCTCTCGGCTTCGTCTTTTACAGCTTTGTCATCACCTTATAGCATCGTCTCCTCGTTTTTCATTGATTATGCCTCCTCGTTCCTCATCAATTGTGCCTCCTGTCACACACAGCAAAGCGCCCGAGAGGCGGGTACTCAGAGAAGGTTTCCACAGTCATGGGCTTGGTGGAGTTCTTCTTCACAAACCCAGCTTCCGTTCTTCAGGAATTTCAGCCATTACCTTCCCCTGTTCATCGAATTCCCCCCCTTTGTATGCAAAGTTCCTCCCCTTATCGCCTTCATTTTCTGATTCTTCCTTCCTTCCTTCCTGATTCCTGAATCCCCCTTTAGTCTCCTCTTTTTCTTCCCTTTTTTCGTCTCTCCTCGTCTTCTATTATTAGTTTTCTTTTCATGCCGTTCACTGCGTGCCACAGTGCCAAAAATATACGAGGAGAAAATAGGGCCTCCCCTCGAATCAAAAACCATTCTTCCTCTCCAAAACAGCCTGCTTTTTTCCCTCCAAAATCGGTTAAAAAACCCAAAAATAGGTTTCCCCTCTTCATCCTTGGATAATCTCTTATACCTTTAGCTTTGGCGATAATCTTCCATTCTGCCAGTTTGCTCATTGAGAAATCCAAATGGGGATCAGTGCATGGTTTTAGATCTGAAGATCCAGCACCAGTTTCATGACTCAACAACTTCTTGCTGTCTGATTTAGGACTTGTTTCTTTGTCTTCTTCCCATGCATTGCCACTTCTCTTTACGGTCTCTTTCATTTCTTTTTGTAGGCTAACCTTCAAGACCCCTTTTACTACTTTTTCCACAACACCATCCACCTTTGAGCCTTTCTTTTAGGGTATTTTTGGAGTCATCAATTGCCCCATTAACAGACAGCTTTGTGATGGGTGATCTACGCACAAACTGCAACTTCGGCCTTGAAGATTGGATGGCAAAGTATTCCCTCAGTGCTTCACTAACACTTTGCTCGCTTCAGAACTTTTGAGAGACTTCCTTCAACTTTATGTCATGGAAACTTTTGAACTAAGATGATCGCTTCCACAAACCTTCCTTTGATTCCATAATTTCCTGCACTTTTCTTAGAGATCATCATTGAAATTATTAGCTTGATAATGTCCTTTGGCATCAATTTTTCATATTTTTCTAACACACACACATCATGCATCCAAACAAAATCATACACATGCACTAAGGGAATATATACATTGGATGCGAATTATCAAAATGCATCACACAAACAATGAATCACACGCAGAAAATAACACAAATGCACAACAAAAGAAATGGAGGTGTATACGACTCGGATGCGTAGCAGCACGACACCGGTACGATCAGACCAGTCGGACAAATTGGACCGCCCAAAATCAGACCAGCCCAGAATCGAATCCCTTGGCCGATTCTTCGAACACTTGCCCGTCCGATTTTTGAGAATCGGACACACGGACCTGATACACCTGGTCCGATTCCCACAATCGGACCGCTGGTAAATTGGATTACTGGTAAATCGGACGTCCGATTCCCAGAGCCAAACCAGAACAAAACCTGACCCATCCAGGGACACAGTGGGGCACTCCCCCAGCGGCCCACCCCCGCGTGAACAACAGAAAGCAGCATAGGACCCTAGAACCCGTAGAACGGCCAGAACTAGAGTAGCAAAGCCTGTCAGGCCCAAAACGAGCAAGAGTGAGTGAGACACCGGGGAATTGCTCACAGCACTCAGGTTGAATTTCCGCACTTGAAGTACACTTAGGAAAGCCGAAAGCCTGATTGAGCACAAGTGCATGAGGAACAACACACTCACGAGTGACCATAAGTTGAGCACTGCATTCAAAAATTAAAGGAACTCACTCAGATAAATCGCCCAAAAAACCCACCAATAGGAGAAGACCCAAGGTGTATGCAAACGCGCGGAGCGCAGGGTAGGATCAAGCAAGGAGCGTCAACGACAAGGATCTGACTTACGACCAGGCGCAAGAATTCAACCATGACAGAGGGAGGCTCAGACCATCGGTTTACAGGGGAGCTAGATGTTAGCGCATTCCCAGACGCCATACAACAGATGGTGAGTAGTTACGATGCGCATGCCAGGTACGAGCACCGTGGCAGGATGGCAGATGCAATCATTGCGGACCTAGAGGAGGAGAGAAGGCTAGCCCACAAGGCATTGCAGGGCATAGCCGAGTACAATAGGGACCAACAAGCCAGGAGCCTAAGGTAAAGCATGGAGCTGCATGAGGTGCAGCGAGTGCTGAACTTGGCTGGCCGGAACCGGACAGATCAGGAAAGAGCACTAGAGGAAGACCTGACGCTGGGCGAGCTCCTCATGAAATGGCTGCTCGATAACACTGCGGTAGAACAGAATGCCACTGCGCTAGCAACCTCGCTACTTGTAAGGCTGGGGGCAAACCAAGGCTCAAAGAGCCAAGCCAAAATACCTATTGTCGCCAAGCAACTCGACAAGTACCACCGGATGACCCGTACAGCTTTGTCGAGCAGTTTGAGCAAGTCTGTGAAGCCAATGGCCTCAACGACCAGGCCCAACGTTCGCAAGCATTCAGACTTTGCTTAAGCGATAAGGGTAGGACATGGTATACAAGCTTAGACGCCATAGAACGAGCCAACTTCAATAACCTCAAGGACCTTTTTGTCAAGAGGTTTGCCGAACCCGGATACTCTGACAACCTGCTAGTACGCCTGATGAACGTCAAGCAGAAGGAGAAGGAGGGCATCCGCGACTATGTGACCCACGTGATAAGCCTCCTTAAAAGAATCCCCTTAGGCGAAAGACCGACTGACAGGGCAGTGTCGACCGTATTCATCAGCGGGATTCGGAATGAGGAATTGTACAAGGCACTAGCAGGTAACTCAAGCTTGCAACGAGACGTGGTGGCTAGGGTTTTTGAGGAATCCATTAGGGTTGATGACCAGCTGAAAGAGCGGAGCTCCAGGTGCTCAAACCTAGAAGAAACCAACCCACGAAGTTTAGAGCGAACGCCAACCTCTAGCGATCGATCAAACCCATCATCCCAAGATAAGGGAAAGGCCACTGAGACGGACCACGGCTTGGTCGAGGTCAAGACGGAATTGGAAAAAATACAAGACATGTTGAGGCGACCGATGCATCTGCACGTTCAGTGCATATACTGTGGAGGAAACCACCTGCCTGCAGAGCGTCAGGACCCTAGGTCAAGACCCTGTGCTAACTGCGGTAGGTTCGGCCACGATGCCGCACACTGTAGACTACCACGAAGACTACCATACACGCAACCCTACGGCCAGCTTTACCCGGCTAATAGACCACAGCCATTCTTCGAAAGGGAAGCCCCGCTAGCCCTACCGGTGCCTAACGATATGAAACCAACGATCCCTAGGTTGGACATAAATCCTACTGGTATTCCTAGATCGCCTGGTCCCTATGTGACCCACCCACCGAGCGATGCTCCCGTACACTATGCAGAGGAGCCCAGTGACGAAGAAACCTACATATACCCTTATGTCTCGCATGATGACGAGGGCAATGCAATCCTCATGGATTACTGACCTGTGCCGGTGATGGCATTAGGACGAGGACGGGGTAGAGACCTAGGAGGGCAGCCACAGGATCCGGTCACTTGTTGGACTTGTGGACATCCCGGTCATGTCTCATCACGCTGCCCCGAGAGAGAGCACCAAAATAGGGACAAAGCTGACCAAAGGTGCATAGAGTGCGGAATCACCCATCTTTTCATAGACTGCCCAAAACGGAAGTCGCCTTCCGGTTCAGCTAATTTTCCATCCGTCCCGCTAGGGCTATTTGGTGTTGAAAGCCCCTATGGGGAGGCCACACCATGATTCCCTTGCGAGTTATGACCCGAGCACAAACAAAGCAGGCCGGCGTCTCTCTGCCAAGACCTAGCAATCTTGACGTGACCTCAGTAGGAAAGAAGAGCCATAGGCGGAAAAAGAAGAGATCAGAGGCTAAGGTCGCACTAAAAACCGACAGTGATACGACCTTACCCCAAGGGAAGAAAGTCTCAGATGCAGAGGCAGAGACTTCAGCCCCTAAAACAGCCCAAAAGGGAAGCGCTAAGGTAGGGGAATACCCACACCCCAAGCGGCAATTGGAAGCCATAGAAAAGGTGAAGGAATGGGTGAGGGAGGCTCAACAGCACCTCAAGGATGTTGAACCCATCACGGAGGACGAGATTGAGGATCTCTCCAGCATGAGCACGCCACTATCACTGCCCCAACCTAAGTCTGCCGAGGCTACTACACCATAAGCAGTGCCATCGAGGCCAAGTCTAGACGCAACAGACCTGCAGATCAGCCGCGGCCATTGTCCCGGACAGTCTGGGCTAAGGGAAGAACGAGTGTTTAGCAATCTCCTGACCACACTAGTGGCCACCCCTGTAACAGTTGGCCTGGGAGATCTGCTTAGGCAGCACTCTGCCCTATGTCAGGACCTCAAGCATTGGGTCGAGAGACCGCAAGAGCAAGCCCCGGCAGATACTCAAGACCAGGATGTGGAAACACACTTGCCAAGTTTGACGCTACACTCCGGGCCTAAATCCTTGCACGTCAACGCCTTCTGGGAGGGCTCGAAGAGGCACACAGTCCTGCCAGTCCTAGCCCTGGGAGATGCAACGAGGAAGGGGATTGTAGACACAGGAGCTGGGGTTAGTGTGCTTAGCCACGCAGTGTTACAGAAGTGGGGAAATCCGCCTGTCGAAGCTACTCGGTTTAACGTCACGCTAGCAAACGGTATGCGAGTGAAGCCATTCGGGGTCTTGAAGAATTGGCCAGTGAAGATTGCAGGAGTCCAGTTCTCTGTCGACTTTATCATCATGAAGGGAGTGGACTATGATATCTTATTGGGTCGACCCTGGATGCGCAATGCTAGAGTTGTCGAAGACTGGGGTAACAGCCTGATCTTCCTGGGCAACCAAACTAACGCTGTGAGAATAGAGATAGACACTTGGAAGACCTCGCCAGTCGACCTAGACGCCATCTCTACTCTGCTCAAGGGAAACACCTAGGACAAGGAACCCTATGGGTCCTTAACTAAGTATATCCCATGCCCAGAGGACGAGCGGGATTGGATGCACGTTCTCGCTACACTCGACCTGCCGTTCTCAGATCATGAGGCATACGAGCAAGCTGTCAAACAATTGGCAAGCCAAAAGAAACACTCCCTACACCTGTCTACATGATGGCAGCAAGCCTCCATGAAGGGCCTAAGCCTGTCATTTTCCAAGTGCCTACCAACAGGAGGGAACTCCAGGGAATACTAGGGCACTTAACGGACCGACTGGCACGCAACGCAGTCGCCAATCTCAAGCCTCTCCAGGACCTCTTGGAAGAACCTGAGTGGAAGTGGACCAGGGTACATGAACTAAACCTCAGGTATAACTGGGCGTTGGTTCCCGACCAACAAGACGAGGCAGAGCAGGCCTTGGGGGATGATGAGTAGTCTAGCGACGCAGATTCCTGTGACGAATACGAAGATTGCCAATCCTTCGATGAAGGAAGTGAGGGTGAGGTGGATACCATAGAATACGACACCGAAGGGCAAGAAATTGAGCAAATCCGGGCAGATGCTAAGCCGCAGACGAGACCAGCCCTTAGAGTGGACCAAGGAGTCATGTGTACAAAATGTGATCGTGCTTGGTTGGAATGGATGGGAGCTGTGGATTTTGAGCAAGCCGGCCTGGCCCAACCAGGAACGGCAACATTGCTTAGAACCGAATCGCCATTTGAACTGCGGCCGCCAGGGGAGACCACCTCCTCTAGCGAAAATGGAAAATTTAACTCTGAGTCTGAAGTTACTTCAGATGGTGACCCAGAAATCCCTAGGCCACCCATGACCAGACGCACCAAGGGAGACTTACCTGTCCACCTGAGGCACAGACGGTTACGGCAGGATGAGGCTAAGCGTCCCAACGATGCGCGATCAGAGGAACAAAGGAAGCCACAAGACCTCCCTAAGCGCTTTTCGAAATTCAAAAGAGCGAACCAATCGAAGGGCCAGCCAAGGTCAAGGAGGTAAACCTAGCCCTGGAAGGGGAAGTATCCCGACCAATGTTCATTGCCGAGGACTTGACCACGGAAGAAGAGTCTAGTCTTGTCACTCTTTTGCGGGAGTACCGGGATGTATTTGCTTGGTCTTTAGATGAGCTACGAGGGGTAGATCCGAGTGTTGTGACTCACAACATACCCATGACAACGGATGCAATGCCGGTCAAGCAACGACCATACCCCATGAATCCAAAGCACGCTCATGCTGTCAAGGAGGAAATCGATAAGCTGATGAGAGCCGGATTCATTTACGAAATTGAGCACATAGACTGGGTGTCACCCATAGTCATTGTGATGAAGAAAAATGGCAAGATTCGAGTGTGCATCAATTACAAGAAAGTAAACGCCGCTACAAAGAGAGACAACTACCCCTTACCGTACACCGAGCACATGCTTGAGAGAGTGGCAGGTAAGGAAGCCTACAGTTTCCTGGATGGCTTCTCGGGGTACAATCAGGTGCAAGTGCATCCTACAGATAGGCACAAGACCGCCTTCGCCACTGAGTGGGGCGTCTTTGCATACGTAGTCATGCCCTTCGGGCTAACCAATGCCCCCGCCACCTTTCAACGCCTCATGTGCACCATATTCAAGGACATGCTTTGCAAGGAGTTGGAGGTCTTTGTCGATGACCTGTGTGTCCATTCGGCCTGGACCGAACATCTCGACAAACTCCGCGCGGTCTTTGAACGGTATTGCTTATACCGTCTCTCCCTCAACCTCCTGAAATGTCAGTTTTGGGTGAAGCACGGATGCATCTTGGGACACGTGGTGTCCAAGAATGGCATTGCAATGGACTTCTCGAAGGTCAAGGTCATCGTGGACCTTCCATCCCCAGGTAATTACAGGGGAGTTCAATGCTTCTTAGGTCACACAGGATACTATCGACGGTTTGTACTGAACTACGCGTTGATCGCTAGGCCATTGTACAAACTGCTAATTGTCTTTGAGTGGATTGAAGCGTGCCAGCGGGCCTACGAAGAATTGAAAAAAGCCCTAACAACGGCACCTATCCTACGAGCCCCAGACTAGACTATGACTTTTCACATACACATCGACGCCTCTAAGTTTGCCGTGGGGGCAGTGTTGTGCCAACCTAGTGAGCATAACCTAGATTACCCAGTGAGTTTTGCTAGCATGCAACTCACTGAGACATAGATGAATTATTCGACAACGGAAAGGGAGGGATTAGCCATGGTATTCGCCGTGAAGAAGTTCTAGCATTACCTACTGGCCACCCCCTTCACCTTCTTCGTAGACCATCAAGCCCTGCTCTATTTAGTGAACAAACCTTGCGCTACAGGACGTATAGCTCGATGGCTTCTCCTGCTCCTAGAGTTCGACTTCTCAGTGGTGGTACGGAAGGGAAAACAACATTACATGGCTGATCATCTATCCCGTATACCCACAGGAGAAGCCGCTGGACAAGGCATCATGGACGAGTTATCGGACAACCACTTATTCCATGTATCCAGCGAAAGAGACCTATTCAGGGCCGATCTGACACCATACTGGGCAGACGACATAGTCCAAGTGCTAGAGCATGGGCTGCCCAAACGACCAATAGTACGGGCACGGCTTAGGCACTTAATCCTGAAAATCCAGCCCTACTAGCTGATTGCAGGCCAGCTCTATAGGCTGGGGCAAGATGGATTGCTACGTAGATGCGTATGTGAGCATGAGATGCACGATGTGCTCTCAGAGGCGCACAACGGTATTGCGGGAGGACACTTTAGCGGGGACACTACAGCACGAAAGGTGTTGCAGTCCGAGCTATGGTGGCCCACACTCTTCTGCGATGCCACACAATTTGTCAAGCATTGTGACGAGTGCCAACGGACAAAAGTCCCGGTTCGTAAAGATCAGATGGAGTTAACCCCTGTTATCGCCCGCCAACCCTTCGAAAAATGGGGGATTGACTTCATAGGACCCATCAACCCCGCGGCACAATATTCACAAGCCAGGTACATCGTGGTGGCCATGGATTACCTCACCAAATGGGCGGAGGCGAGAGCCACGCGGAGAAACGACGCTAGGACGACTGCCAAGTTCTTATGGGAGCAAGTAATCTCGCGTTTTGGTTGCCCCATCGAACTGGTTAGCGACCAGGGAACGCACTTCATCAATGAAGTGATAGCCCATCTCCTATCCACCTTTCTCATCATCCATCGCAAATCCTCGCCATACTACCCTCAGGCTAATGGCCAGGATGAATCAACCAACAAAATTCTCATCAATGTCCTGACCAAAGTAGTCTCAGCCTCACGAAGTGACTGGGATAACAAGTTAATGGCAGCCTTGTGGGCCTACCGAACAGCTTATAAGACGGCCATCGGTCAAACGTCTTTTAGGCTAACCTATGGGACTGAAGCTATTCTCTCATTATAATTCTTCGTCCCTAGCCTGAGAATAGCACTCCAAGAACAATGGGAAGGGAAGGAAGCATGGGCGCAACGCTTGGTTGAGCTAGAACGCCTGTCAGAAGTTCGTCTCCTAGCCACCCATGCACTTATTTGTGAGAAAGCCCGACGCAAAAGCTGGTTTGACAAACATGTCAAACAATGAGAGTTTGAGCAGGGTGACCTAGTGCTCCTCTACTCAGTTAAAGGACATAAGCAAAAGATGAAATTCAAAGGTCTCGGACCCTTTAAGGTCCGCACAATCAGCTGAACTAGTAATGTCGAGCTGGAAACACTGGATGGTGAGGGAATGGGCTTCTTCAATGGCAGTCGAATCAAGAAGTACTATCCGCCCACTCATCCGCTGCATGAGCCACCAATGGTAGAACCACTCGTCAAAATACGAGTAGCCACAATTACGAAAATCTGCGAGAATGAGGAGGAGCCTGTAGAACCCGCCTACCTCCGCATCATGGTCACGGCCAAGCGGACGTGCTCCTTCAATGCCCTGATTGACGAGGGGGCAGATTTTAACATTTTGATGCATGAGCATTGGACCCGGCTTGGTGCACCAATACTTCATCCCACAACAGCCAGATTGAGCCCATACGGGGCTCAATCCTACCCGATCCTTGGCACGTGCTGAGTCGTCGTTTCTATCGAGACTGAAACTATTCCCATGTTGTTTTATGTCTTGCCAAATGCCATGGATGCAAGCACAGAGTCATTGCTCGGGCGAACTTTTAAAAAGCAGACCCGTTGCAATGTTGATTATGAGTCGCAACGCATCCACTTAATGATCGGGAACGTGCCTATTGTCACGACTTTCAGCAAGGGCCTCGTAACCCCATCACCGCTCATGGGGCCACCGATAGAAACAACCGCACCTAGGACTAAGGAGGGGGGCCATGCATATCTACCACACCCAAATCCCCACGCACTGCGGCCCGCCGCACCCAAAGCAAAACCCCAACAGACTCACTTGCAATGGGTACCTAAGAAGCCTCAAGAACTGCCTAGAACTAGACGCGCGTATCCGCGGAACACCTACAAACCTAAACCTAGGAAACCAAGACGCCATCATCGCAAGTGCCGCGTGATTAAACAAATGTGGGTCCCTAAAGTCCTCCTGCGTGCACAAGGCTACTATGAGGGGAATGCCTCGCTGTGGATCCCTAAAATCCCAACTGTCACAGGCCCTCGTTCTACGTCGACCTCAAGGCCTTGTCCCCCGACACCTCAAGACCACGAATCACAAGACTCACCCCAATCATCCGACTCCTCTGCGTGTCAACCCACGGGCGTCACACACGTCCAACGACCCAAACAACGGCCATCACCACAAGTGGCATCATCCAACCAACCCAACCTGCAGCTCAGCAGCCTAGCTGACTGCAGTAGCATAGCCCCTAAGATCAAACCCAACCCATCCGTCCAACCAATGCCCAGGTTGCCGACTCAAACGGGCCCCTAGCTGCAGCTCTGTACTGTCAGAACCTCCAGCTCCAGCAAACCCCAACCACCCGCCAGCCTTAAGCCCTCCTATGAACGGAAGTCATTCCTAACGCTGGCCGCTGACCTCGCAGAGGACACTGGGGATGATGTGGTGGACTGCATCAAACAGCTTGATGCCACCTTTGTTGCACTGGCCCTCAGCTATGACCGCGTGGACTTGGGACTATTAGCAGAACCCCTTGCAACGACGTGTGCAATATGCCTTGCTCTTGGGAGACTTTTGAATTCGCCTTTGCACAAGCTTCTCGCTCTGCCGCTGAGTTGCTCGCTCGTGAGGTCTCCAAAGAGCAAGCCATTAAGCAACGCCTCATCACATCATTTGACCCACGTACGACATCTGCCATCACTAGCTAAGAGAAAGCAAGGTTGTCCCACCTGGCGGATACGGAATCACCCTTCTTGAAGCAGTGGTACGCTCTTAGATTGAAATGGGAAGTCGATGGATGCCGCATAATGACCAACGCCGAACAATGCCGAGCCATCAAAACGGCCGAGTATGATCTCACCTACGTCGCGCCTACCTCGTATCGAGTGTTAACCACTCTTCGAGGTCGGACCATGGACGATCATATCTTAGGGCACCCCTATCTCGACCGCATCTTGACAGAAGAAGAGCTCCACATCACAAGTCGGGTCAACTCCAGTGATTTGCTCACAGATGTTCTCACGTACATCACCCATGTAGGCATCCGACCCTGTGACCTGGACTGCGCTGCACACCTGGAATATAACCCCAACTTCTACGATTGGCTCCTACACAAATAAACATGAACACCTTGGCCCCACAACCTCCAATAATGGGATGGATTTTTCTTTTCCACGAGGGGGATGGGGCAGTAAATGGAGTTAAAACTAAAAAGTAAACCAAGCATGAAAAGGCTCAAAATTGAAATGCCATACAAAAATAGGTGATAGAAGTTTGAAAGGAAAAGTTAGGGTTATGAACGATAAAATCTGCTATGTTTGTGGTCGTCCAGCAAATTGGTTGCCAAAAAATACTAAAAAGTTAATTGACTGAATGTGCAGGTGGCGACCATGGCAAGTCAAGACAAAGCTGGCAAACTCCCCTTCTCGGAGGAAGAACAAGTGAGGTACGGCCTCACGATGGAAACAAGAGCATTCAATCAGCTGAAGTTCCGCCACATATTCAACCTGGAAGACATGGTCATTGAGGAACCAACAGTACGACAAATTATAGAGCAATGCCACTTACAAAGGTACCTGGACGCAGTGGGCCAGAGGATAAACTACACCCTGTGCGTCGAGTTCCTGCGCACCTTCAACAGAAACAGCGGCACCGTCACGGTGCGAGACAAGGAAGCCACCAGACAAGTGCAGGTCGAACTGACCCCCGAACTAATAGAAAGGGCACTAGGGCTTCCAAACAAGGTGGAGAAGAAACCAAAAAGGGACGTCTATGCCATGTTGGGAATGGACAAAGTGAAGGTCCACACCAACGATGGAATCATCCTGGCAGACATCCCCAATCAAGAGATTCAACTGCAGGCAAAGATGATGCATACCCTGTTTTCGAGTCAGCAGTACAACCGCATCATGTCCAGAATCAATGTACCTCTACTCGAAAGCATCGCTGCTCAATCATTGGACGAGGTGAACCTCAATGGGTTTGTAAGAAAGACAATTGAGGCTTCGAAAAAGGCCCTGGCAATAACAAGAGGAAGGGCCATAGCAGGAGAATCCCCTTCACCCCGATCAACCCGCAAAGCCTCATCCGCCAAGGCCTCCACCATAGGTTTTGGAGGTGCCCTCACCGCGATCATCCACGAAGCGATAGGGCAAGGACGAGCGGGAGAAGACAAATAGGGAGATGACGAGAAAAGTGATGAATCACCATCGCAGTCCCAGCCTCATGCAAAAGAGCAGTCTAATGAAATGGAAACGGACACCGACGAGGAGGGAGAACCCCAGGCTACACCAAAAAGGAAGGCGGAGCAACGGACTAAAGCCCTACACGGAAAAAGAGAGGAGGAGCGAAGGAGAAAAGAGAAGGAAGAGCTCGAATGGGCCCAAACGGAGTCGGTAAAGGAAGAGGAGGAAAGAAGAAAGAGGGCTGAGGAGGAGCTGAGAAGGAGGGAAGAAGAAGATTTGGAGCTGGCGACCCGTCGCTCCATCGAGGAACAGCGAAGAAAAGACGTGGAAGGAGCAGGGAGTCCATACCAACCTGAAGCACCTAGTCTCAGCACTGATGTACCGGAAACTGTGCACCTGCCTCCTGTAGAAGGAAAAGGAAAAGACCCAGTCAGGCCAGTCTCCCCTCTCCTAGTGCCACCCATGCAAGCCACCCCCATCATGGTGACACTCCCTACCACCGCCACCCAGGGGCACACCCCAAAAATCAATGAAAGCAACGTGGTCACCTGGTTGCAGTTTTTGGTGGAAAGGGAGCTGCCAAGGAAAGCGGCCGGGGCCACCCCAGCTTCAGGTGCCAAAAGGGCAGCAACTGCCAAACTGGAGCCAGGGCCGGAAGTGAAAAGACAAAAATTGGAAGAGATTGCTACCACTACAACCATGTCCCACCCCCTACCTCCAGCAGGCCACTACGATGACTACGTGAAGGAGCTGCTCGCACAATTGCAAATGGCCAGGCAAGAAAGGAGGATAGCTGTGGAGGAGCTGGCAGTGGAACGTGAATCACAAGCCGCCCTCCAGCTAGACAGAGTGAAGCAGATAACAGAATATCAAAAGAAAATCGCTATGCTTAGGGAGGAGGCCAGCACTAAGGAGGCAGAAGAACTAAGAGCCCTGAAGGAGTGTGACGCTACCTGGGAGGGAAGAAGGAAAATCCTAATGGAGCATCTCAACAGGGAGAGGGCAACAACTATCCACCTTCAGTGCAAGAATGACTAGTTATTTGTAGCCAACCTAGAAGCGCAAAGTCAGCTTGAGAAAATTAGACAGGAGGCTGCAGAGTTGGATCAGTTAAGGGCAGAACAGGTGCGCAGGATGCAGGTAAAGCTGGACCAGCTCAATGCACAGATCGCAGAGGAACACCAAGAGCAGTCCCGCCTGCACCATGAGCTTGAAGCCCGGCAACAACAACTCATGGCAATGACCCTCCATCAGGGGGAAAGGCTGGAAGATATGGAGAGAAGGGCAAAAGAATGGTCCAATCATAATGAGCAGAGAGTACGGGACTTAGCACGCCGGCTAGCCAAGGCCGAAGGAGACAGGGTGCTGGCTGAGAATCAGGCAGAGGCAGCCCAGCTCTCTATGATAGCTCAACAGCGCACTTTTCTCAACTCGCTGCTCCACGCCACTCGACCAAAAGGAGATGAAGCCAATGATCAGCTGCAAAGGAAGCTAACCATTGCGCGCAAAGCTCTCACAGCGGGCCTGCACGTGCCGCTGCAGCTAGGAGGCCCGCTGCAGAGCCTAGAAGAGCAGAGAAGACATCTGGCACAAGTAGGCCTGTCGGCACAGGAGATGGAGGACCTTGGTTTTACAGAGGAGAAAACATAAGAAGACGAGCAAGCAGAAGGGGGTGAACCGGAGCTCGACCTGGGGCCTCAAGAAGAGGAGTATGTTCCACCACCCCCTCAACCACAATAAGCCGAAGTGTAACCCCCTGACACATCTGCCGAGCGAAGAGCGGCCCAAACCAACTGTAGAAAGGAGATGGTGGAGAAGGCAAGAAGAAAGCTGAAGGCCAGACCTGTCCAGAAACAGCCTGCCCCTCTTCCACTGCGCATCCAAGACTCCCCTGCTGAATACCGTGCCGAAATGATTATCTGGGAACAGCAGGAGTATAATCGCGACCCCTTTGACATGCGCTTCGAGTTTTCCACTGCCTTGAATAGGGTGCTACCTATTCAGCTGGTGGAGGATGTCATTGCCATGGGGGCCAGGCTCAAGGCCAAATGGTTAGCAGAGCGTGAGGCCCATCCAACTGCTTGGGGAGCCGAGGACCGCAAGTTTTGGCAAGACAAAGTCCTCCAGGTACCTCGAACAGTGGAGGGCTATAATTGCCAACCCACCTGGAGGAGGCGCATTTTTTACGTCAACTTGGAAGCGTGGATGGCATTTTGCAACACCCTTCCTTCAGAGAGGAACGACCCCACCTTTATGCCGTATCCTCGAAGGGTAGGAGTGGACTTCAACCCGTCCATCCACGGCAGGTTCGACTTCCCCATCGTTTATAATGCTAATACCACCTCCCATAGGAACGCTCTCCTCTTCACCCTTCCCGACTTGTACAGCTCTATAGATAAATTCCTTAACGAATTCACCTCTTGCCCCGACCCTGCATTCATCACCACCTGTAATTATCTTAGGTTAATTAGGATCCTAGTACACCAGGAACCCACACCTCAAGAATGCCACCTTCCACCCCTCTATTTTGACCCCAACGCCATAGACAACAACACCATGACTCGCCTCATGATGCATGCTGCTCTTTTGCCATCCTTCTGTGGTGCACTGCTGGAAGACATGAACGAGAGCAAATTCACCCAGTGCAACCACCCCTTTCTTTCTACCACCACCCTCAAAACCCGTCTCCACATCAAGGGCTACTTGTTAAGTCGTAAATTCCTTAACAAGGCCCCCCGCCCCCCACCCACCCTTACCCACTATTCGGATGACGAGGAGTAAAACTCCTGTTATGCCTTGTACCGCTGCCTCCATGTACACGCCTTATCATGGCCCAAAAAAAAGAAAAGAAAGAAAGCAAGGTTTCGACGACAATGGTAAGCCCGTAATGACGTCTCCAGCAATCTTCAAAAGTGTACTCCATCTCTTCATTAACACATTTTTTCACCAACTTAGCTCCTTGCTCTACAAGGCACCACGCCGACAAGTCTTCTAACTAAGTAATATCTAAGTATGCACAAGCACCGCACTCACATAATGCCTACACTGAACTATATTCACAGTTTGGGTCCTCAAGTGCAGGACAATACTCTCAGCTTGCTTAGAGTTTGACCTGTCTCCCAAACTAATCAAATATGACTTGTGCACAATACAGAAGACTAGCACTACCCTTAGGGAGAGACCACTTGAGAGGTTTTCAATTGCAGGTGTTGAAGACCACAACGAAAGTGTCATTCGTTCTTCATCAACGTCCAACCCTAATTGCCCCCCTCAACATTCGACAAGCCCGGAATGAATCATCCTCGGCACCATCCCCAACAAACCCCCACGTGTGCCGATCACCAGTGCACGCCCCAAGCGTCCCTGTCACCCAAGTCTTTGGTGCATACTACCACCTGCTACCTACGACAATGAGTGCCATGGGACAGGCACTCGTCTAGGAGGGGGGTAATATTAACCCCAACACGAAGAAAGCAAAAGAAAGTGGAAAAGACGCAGGGCAAAGGCGGAAAAAAGGTAGCCCGACTGAAGAAAGAAAAGGAGAAAAGGCCAAAAGCACAAGGACAACCTTAAAAGTCCAAGGCAAACACAAAAAGGGAAAGGCGCATTTTTGAATAAAAAGGTGCACCCTAAAATCTTGTAAAAGAGCGCCGGGCTCTCACCCGTGCAACTTATAAATGTAGAAGGGCGGTGAAAAGGAAGCTAGGAAGATAAAAGGACAAGGGAAAACAGGGCCTAGGCTATGACCGCCATGTAAAAAAGGGAAAAGGGGATGACCATCCAAAAGGGAAGTAAGGTTTTGTATATAAAGTTGAAAAGTGAATGAGAAGCTCATTCTTTGGTGTGTGGCAAAACTAATCTTCTTCTTCCTCTCTTCTTCTCCCCTTCTTGCTTGTGTGTGCTCTTGAGAGAGGGAGTGTGAGAGTGTGAGGGAGTGAGTGTGTGTGAGAGTGAGGGATCAAGAGGGTGAAGCTATAGAGGATGGAGCTTGGAGATGGAGGAGGCTTGAGGATGCTTGAGCTAGCATCTAGAATCGTGGAGCTACCGGAGTGCAAGAGAGAGGAGGGTACTCGATCGAGCATCAAGGTAAGTTCACTGCATTTGTAGGATGACGGCGCATCAGCTAGGTGAGAGATAGCCATTAGAGCTCGCTTGGAACGCTTGAAACAATAAGCGGTCCGTGGGTCTTGGTGGTTGAGCGAAAGCTCCCACATCCTTTGTGAGAAGCAGTGAGGGCTCAGGACCAGAATCCCATATGCACAGTAGGAGAAAGTACCACCACTCAATTCCTATAAAGCATTGTACTTGCACTCTTTTTCTAATGCAATGATAGTACTCTTTTCTTTCCAGTAAAGTGTCATGTCACTGTCAATACACAAGATTTTGTTTATGAGTCCAAGTCTCAATCTTGGAACCTAATTCACTTGTGTAACAATTTGTCCTAGTCAAGATCAATGTCTTCATGAGTTTCTTTTTCCTCTTTCAACCTCCATAGCTTCCGCATCTGCCATGCTCTTGATCCCACATATTTCACATGGTATCAGAGCTCAGTTGAGCATGGCCCAACTCTCCTTTCACTCCTCTCAGCTCCTTTCCATCTCTTCTTAGCTCAATTTGAGTACTAGACCCTATCTCCAACTTCATTTGCATTCCTACCTTCAATGAAGCTTCCATGGCAGCCATAGACAGCAGCACCCTATTAGTTTGAAGCTTTTATATCTCTCTCCACAGGCCAAATCTCTCTAAACTTCCTTCTAGAGAAGTGTTTTTCTACTTCCAAAGCTCCTTCTTGGTACCTCTATCATTGATATTGGGCAACTATAGCTTCAGAATTGCCTCTTTTCAGAGTTGCTGCCATAATTGTGTCTGTGGACAACACCTACCTACCTTTGTTGGAGCAGCCATATCTCATCAATCAAGCCATACCTCTTCAAGATTTCTTCTGAAGAGTTGTTCTTCAGATCAAGGTGCAACTTCTTGGCACAAAAATCAAGGAGATTGACGCACATCATGCGTGTCATTTGCATTTTCCCAAATCTAGGCGCAGTTTTGATAGTGACCACTTTGAAGGCTTAGATATCTCAACTCGAGCATAATGAGTACAAACCCTCTTAGCGGGAGCTAGATCCATTAGTGAGGTTCCTCTATCTCAAAGGTTTTGAGCAGATTCAACCTGTGGAGTGCGTGGGAGCTCATTTACTAGTTGTTGGTCCCTGTTTTGACAGGACAGCCATAGCCACTTACCTTTAAGCTCATTTTTCCTTCATTTTCTCTCTCCTGCCACTTAAACCAAGCCAAGGCCACTCTAATCTGAGGTTTTTAGCAAGTATTCAACCATCAAATCAGCAAGGAGGGAAATCTATGAAGAGTTTTTGAAGATCATCAAGTCAACTCAAGCAACAAACATCAAATTTCAAACTAGTATCTTTTGATACTTCACTGCCATTGCTTGTGTCTTTTAACACATACAAAGATCAACTCATTCCTGGTTATTCTCAATCATTTGAAGCTAATTTGCTGCTGGTCTCTCAAGTCGAATATGGGCAAAGATTCTCCAATTGCCCATTTCAAAGGAGTCGGGTTTCATACCTGGCAGACCCGCATCAAATTGATCCTGATGAAGAAGGGCCTTTGGGCCATTACCACTGGAAAAGAAAAGAAGCCTTGTGATGCAGATCTTGCTATCACTTGGCAAAAGAATGATGATAAGGATCATTCCATTATCAAACTAAAGCTAGATGACAGCTATATCCACCATGTGGATAACTGTGAGACCTCACATGATACATGGAAGAGACTTGACACCTTGTTCAGTGCACAGTCTAAATCATCAAAGTATGGTCTCCTAATTGAGTTTTTCAAGCTTGAAATGAAGTCCAGCACATCACTTGCCACACATTTAAATTACATGGAAGGACTTCTAACCCAACTTGCAGGAATTAACATTAAAATGGAAGAAGATGTTTGCATCGGTGTTCTACTTAAGAGTTTGCCTCCTGAATATAATAATGTATCAACAACTTTAATCAACATGCCAAATCCTGAACTTGTTGATATCCAAGCATTACTGCTAGAGGAGGAAAATAAGCTAAAAACTAAGGAAGAACCAAGTACCTCTAGAGATGAGCATGCATTATATGTTGGCAACAGGTACAAAGGCAAGAAGGATCAGCTCTTCTGTGACTTCTGCAAAAGGACTGGACACACCGAGAAGTTCTACCACTCCAGAAAGAGGTCCCAAAAGGCCTATCTAGTTGCAGTCAAAGAAGAAGAAGAAAATGGAGCAAAGGAAGAAGAAGAAGACCACCAGGAGAAGAACAAACCTCATCAGTCCTTCTATTCAGATAGCCTCTGTACACTTTGTGAGGTCCCTGCTATAGCCTCTGGATGTCCATCATGTTTGTGGTACCCACACTTAGCCTTTTTCTGCGACAACCTCTGGTGTTTTTGCCATGTTTATAGTGTGCCCACACTTTCAGGTGTTGCTTTCACTAAAGCCTCTACACACTTCGTACTTTTGGTTGTGATTGAGGAGGGGTGTTGAGATGTTTGCAATCACACCTACTTTAGTCCCTTTGTGAGAAGTAGTGAGGGCTCAGGACCAGAATCCCATATGCACAGTAGGAGAAAGTACCACCACTCAATTCCTATAAAGCATTGTACTTGCACTCTTTTTCTAATGCAATGATAGTACTCTTTTCTTTCCAGTAAAGTGTCATGTCACTGTCAATACACAAGATTGTGTTTATGAGTCCAAGTCTCAATCTTGGAACCTAATTCACTTGTGTAACAATTTGTCCTAGTCAGGGTCAATGTCTTCACGAGTTTCTTTTTCCTCTTTCAACCTCCATAGCTTTCGCATCTACCATGCTCTAGATCCCACGTATTTCACAACCATGTAAAGAAATAGGTGGATGGCTTGTTCATAATATATATAGCAATAGCAACTACTTCAACCCATTAATAATGAGGCTTTCTTTCTGACATCAATGCACAAGTCACCTCAGTAATATGCCTATTTTTTTGCTCACAGAGCATTTCCATTTTGTTGCAAAGTATATCTACATGTATACTACCTCCGTATACTATTTTTCTACAAAAGACAAAAAATTCATTGGACAGATATTCTCCCCCTCCATCCAACCTTAGGCATTTAATATACAACCATGTCTTCTTCTCAGTCAATGCCTTAAAGCTTTTAAAGTGAGTGAACACCTCACTTTTCTCACACATAAAGTAAACCCGTACTTTGTGAGTATAATCATCAATGAAGGAAACATAACACATGTAATCACTCAAGGTTGCAGTCTTTATAGGACTCCAGAAATTAGAACGTATCAATTCAAGTGGCTTCTTGTATACATGCTTTTCATGTGGAAACACATGCCTTGCTTGCTTTCCAAATTGACATGCTTCACATACTTTATGCATCCCATCAACTTTAAACTTGGGTAAATCATCTACAACTTATTTTGACTATATGCCTTTCAACCGATGCACATTCACATGACCAATTCTCTTATGCCAAATTTCAATATTAGTCACGACACTTGAACCTTGTACAAGCATGGTAGCATCTATTTCAAGAAAACTTACATCAAGAGTATACAATCTACCTACATGTTTCCCTTTTGCAATTAATCTACAATCATTTTTGAGATCTTCTACATACAACCATCAAATGTGAACCGAACTTGCAATCCCTGTTCTATCATCTAACCAAGTAAAATCAAGGTTTTTGTAATATTTGGAACAAGCAATACATCAACCAAATACTTATTTTTTCCATCCTACATACTCCAAAGAACATCTCCAACATAAGTAATGGGGTGAGTTGTATCAATCTTCTATCTTCACATAGCCTAGAGACTGTAGAGTGTGCATCTCTCTAAACCACTCTCCATGAGAAGTCATCCGGTTAGAGGCACCTGAGTCTACATATCATATATCATTCTTTGATGAGCCCTCAATAGTCATAGTATTTATAAAGTTCTATATAACAAATAATTGTTCACTTCTATTATCATTATTTCTGCTCTACTAGATGCATAATTACCTTGGTGCTTTTTTCCATTTCTAATTTCAGCCTTCTTTTTGAATTTGTTTTTAGAAATGTCGCCTTTCTAACTAGAATGCCAGCACTCCTGAGAGAAGAATTTAAACACCCAATACATGCCAAAAAAGAGTGGAATGATGCAAATTTAAATGAAATTTAAAGCCTGACAGAAGTGAAAGACGCAAAGTCAACAATTTTAAGTCACCATTGGACAATATGAATGCAAATTTCAACCTTATCAGTGGTTGCAAAAATTTCATAATTTTTCTAAGTGCCGGATCAAAGTAAATTGACTTATGATTCATTTAGGACCTCAAGAAGGATGCGTAGGATTTTTTGAATCGTGAATCCAGTACTGAACAAGCAAGAAACTAAAGCCAGACATTTAAAGGGCCAAAATTTGGCCAAGATTGGAAAAATCATGACCCTTAGGGCCAAAGGGCCCTAATTCTTTCACATTAGGGGGAAGGGGGGTGAGGAGGGGAGGGGGATTTTCACGAAGGCGACAGTAGCATGATGATTCCATGACGATTTTGATGGAGGGTCATTGTGGGCTGCAAGTGTGAGATAAAGTGCGGTTTTATGGGTAAGTGATAAATTTCATCATTTTATGGAAGATCTTGGTTGCAAATGGTTACAAATGATTGCTCTTGATTGTCACTGATCTTTTTTATGAGAAACATTAAGAAAATCAACAAGAATCGATCATCTATTGATTTTTCCATAAACACGCAAAACCCGTAAATTTGTGGTTTAGGGTAAATCATGGATTTTGAGGGTTTTGATGTGTCAATGGTGTTATCATAGGATGGAATGAGGAATGAAAATAATTCTCAGTAATTTTAATCAACTCACATTAGAAAATTAGAAAGTATTAGTATTTATTGATAAATAAATAGAAAAAAATAGAATTAGGTTTTCAAACTTAAAAAATAAAAAAATTGTGTATGTGGATATATGGTAGGGTTGAGGCATGAGTTTTTGCCTCATTTAGCCTATCTTTATGTTAAAGTGAGTATTTATCAGTTTTTATAAAGAAAAGTACATCAAAACGCTCTCTAAACCTACCATCGCGAATGCACAATCCTAAACAGTAGGGAGAAAAAGGATTAATAAGTGTTGATTACATGTTGAATCTGATTTTTTTCTAATGCACTTCGCACATAGGATACATTTATTTTGAGAATTAAAGGGTTCAGTAGCATGCACATGCTTAGGGTTGCTAAATGTATGCAACGCAGCAATTACGCTTAGAATGAAAGCATGAAAAGAAATCATTTTGCACTGTCACAATGCTATTTTAAATTAATAAGAATGATTGAGCACTATGAATCATTCACAATTGCATTGCATTCAACATATGATATCATCCTAGATGCATGGCATTTGTTTTTATAAACATTGACGCATGCTGAGAGTGAGGTATCCTAAGCCACAGTGCTAGTTATTCATTTTCTTTGGGGAGTGTGTAGTGAGGATTATATTTTACCTCCTGGAACGATTGTTTATAAGAGAGGACTATGTATTGTACATGCTTTGTGTGTTCATAGCACATCTTAGGGTCAATCCTTGAGGTGTAGAAGAGTTGTAGATGACGAGCTGTGGCAACTAGCCAAGGAGGGCTCCCTATGTTTGTTTTACATGGTGTATAATACCAATATGTGTAGGGGCTCCCTATGAGGATTTTAGAAAGGGTTATCCATTGGACTACAAGCCATATAAACTCTTATTTGGTTAAATCAGTGTGTAGCCTCCGACGCTCCTGGCTAGGAGGTCATGGGGTGTTTTGATTAAGCATAGAGATCCAATTAGAGCCTTAGAGCTAGTGTCAACGGGTCCCGACAACTCCCTGCTATCACCAAAACTTTTTTTTCTATTAGAATTTGCAACTAAGAGTGTTTTAGGTAAAATGGGAAAAATCCCATGTTATAGGAAAATTAAAAATTCCAAGGACAACATTTGTTATAGTAAGTTTGTCTAGTTTTATGAGTCTAGGAAGGGATAATATGGTTGAGAAGTATCATTTTTAGTATTCTTATTATTCTCTTTTGATTTTGAGCTTGGCTATGTGACCAGGCCATACATCTATGCTTTGAATATGATTAGCCCACTTGACTATTACTAGCTAATATTGTTATTTTATGGTGAATATCAATATTAGCAAGGTCATTGATGATAGTATATGATGAGAAGTATGTTGGACTAGCAAGGCTTCGTAACTCTATATTTTAGTAATAAATCTCAAGAAAATGTGGGTGGTGTTTTAAAACACCATTTGAACTCCTTCCAATTAGTCACAAGTACTTGTTTAGGGTTACATTGCTAGACTATGTCACAGTCTTCACAAGACAAAAGATCAAATAAAACTTGCATAAATTTAAATGAAAACTAAAATATATTTAATGAAATTTGAATATCATTAACATCATTGTAGTCAAAACACAATAGTTAACAAAATATGATTTAAGGAAACGTGATATTGAAGGCATTGTTACTTACCCTTTGTGCTCATGAACTAAAGTTGCATGTTATGTAGGCTTGATTGTGCCTTCTCACCTTTGGTATCTTTACTCTTTTATGTTGAACTTGTACATTTTATTTCCATGCCCAAACAATTGAATCAACATGTTCCCATGCCTTTTGGTCTGCCTTATTCTCCATCCAATACTTATTCCAACAATCATGATAAACATCAGCATCAGTCATACCCTTGCTTTTTACACATGGTGCCCAATACTGGATCAAAAATTTTTGGTAGTTTGGTGATGTCCTATCCACCTCAACATTTAACTCAACAACAACAAGCCAAATGGGATAGATGTTGTTGTCATTTGGACATAGTAGGAGGAAGTCTACATGTTGCATATCAATATACAACTTAAATTCTTCCTTTGGTTTCAAAGAACACGCGTGACCCACAATAGTGTTCATTCCATTGCTCAAATCCTAACCATTTTTCATCAAATCATCTATTTGACATGTCCTTGGCCAAAAGTTTGCATATGATGCAAAATTTTGCTTTGCTTGACTAACATGATCTCAATCTCTTTAATAACATTATCCCAATAGTCAATAACATGCTTGAAGTACAAAGGGATATCATGACCCTTTCCTATGTTCTCCCAAAACCTCATATGAGCCTTTATTCTTGGTATAACTAGATCATGATCCTTGACAAAACTAGCTAGTGGCAACAATTCAAGACATCTGCTGAGAAGTAGTGATCTACCTTAGGCATCCTTCTTCCATGACTCTATACACCCGTCCTTAGGCATCCAATCAACTATTTTTGGATGCACTTTATATTGCATGACTAGACTAGTTCCTTGCACAAAAAACCGAAATGGGAGTGGCTTTCAATGGCCAACAAGGGCATCCGGTCCATCCCAAAGGTATCCATCAACAAAATTCTTAAAGTTAGGAACTCGTGTAAGTAAAAATGGGGTTGGCATGGATGATGATGATGTTCGTAGTACCTCCATCAAATGTGGGAATGTGTATTATGTTTCTATTCTCAAGGTTTCTAAATATCGACCAAACATTGCATCTACATCCTCATGTGTATGACCCACCATAAAAAAACCAAGATGCATAGTTTTGAAAACCCCCCTTGCAACAAGAAGTGAGAGATATGTGAATACATATCTATTATTATTCTCTAATGCACAATTGTCCATTTGTAGTAACAAATTTTCTGGGAGCTTGCAAAATGAGTGCTCCCAAGTAGAGGAAGTACTTTGATGTTGTTGATGATCTTTGTTGATATCAATCACCATATCCTCTCCATTTAATGAGTAGCCATTTATATACAACTTAGCACTACAAGGATGTTCATTGGGTGGTTGCAGTTGTCATTTGCCACCATGAGCTATATTATCTAGTGTATTTCTACAATTCAAAGCATTAGACAATGAATTTTTACCCCTTGATAGACCACTAGTCACTAGATCCCCAAGCTCATGTCTATCTGCTCTCTCTAAGTTATGCAAACAAAATGCAAGAGATCCAATTGTGAGATTAGGATCAAAAGGCCATAAATCATTTAGCACAAAGTGCCCATAGTGACCTCCTCCATGATTATTAGTGATTGGTCCAATAAGTGATACTTGGAGTTGCCATGTTGAATCCAACTCTTTTGGGACTCGAGTCAATCTAGGGATTGGAGTCTTCTTTTGATCCATTTTATCATGAATGATGCACACATATTTTCTGGTTGAACCTTTGAGTACTTACACCATGTGTAGTAGAGGTTCCTACAACTTACTTGTTGTGTCATATGAAGTTGTCTATTTGTGGATATTCTGTCTCTCTTGGATATCCCTTGTGGCTTTGAGTTGAGCTTTTAAAGAGCTACAAATGGTGCACTTGGAAAATTGACTAGACCTGCTCAATGCCACGTGCAAATACTCTTTATTCCAGATTCTATTGAATGTTGACTTTGACATTCCTTCTTTTTAACCTAGTTGTTGCAGTGATGAATTCACTTCATGTAAAATGTCAACTTGCTTATATGTATCTGGAATAACCAATTGAGTTTCTCTGACCCCATCAAGCAATGTTCTACTTCTATTTGGCATGTGTTCTCCATTTTTTTCAACAAAATCTTTAAGAAATGACCTTGCCATCCCCAAATATGCTTGAATTCTCTTTAGTCTTTTTGTATTTCCATGGACATAACACCTTTCTCCAGTCTCGAATTTGCTTCTATAACGATAAAAGGTTGTTTTAGGAATTCCGTGCATTGGTGTACCATGCTTTGCAACATACTGTGGAACCATATACCTTGAAAGTGTACTTGATCTTCCTTGTACTGTCATGGTTCCAAGCAATGGAAAGCATATCATATATATAATTAGCCTCAAGATTCAAAGTCTTGCCCCCAAAATTGTCTATGTATTTGCATCATACTATCACTATTTGCATACTGGCAACATCTATTAGAGCAACAATCCACAGTAGCTACTTGTTGTATTGAACCAAGTGAAGTATATGTGCTAGCAATTGTTGGAGACATGTCTCTTGGAACCCTCTTGATGAAAGTATGATTCCTTTTCTTAGAGAATGGTTTATTAGAAGCCATATCTAGGATTCCACCAATTGAAGTACTTAAGTTTTCTACTAGTGATTGGTCCAAAGAAGAACGTGGTAGTGGACTACCATCCAACAAAGTCACTTGATCAATTGGCCATCTGATTATATCAAGACTATTCATAGCATGCAAGTTCTCTTGAGAACCTTCAAGGAAAGTATACTCTACGCTAACCCCAATACAACTCTCTCCCAAGCGGTCAAAATGTATAGCATTATCAGGATGCACAAATAGTATAACACCTTCGTGGCATTTGTGAACCTTACTCTCATCCCATAAGGTGACACACTGATCATTCCATGATTGACGAATCCTTAAATATTTTTCTTTTTTCTTTCTTTCTTTTCTTTTCTTATTCTTTTACTTCTTCTTTTTTGTGGGTAAAATGAATACAACCATTGCAATACGTTGAGGCTATCAATCTTTCATTTGGATTGGGAAATGTCGAGATCCAAAGGTTGTGAAAAATGGAGATTACAAAGATGATTGTGTTACTATCCTTGATGCT
The DNA here is from genome assembly GCF_053477565.2 of Lygodium microphyllum. NCBI lineage: Eukaryota > Viridiplantae > Streptophyta > Polypodiopsida > Schizaeales > Lygodiaceae > Lygodium > Lygodium microphyllum. The sequence continues at coordinate 5,108,814 of NW_028229514.1, read as the reverse complement.
AGAGGAATAGTTGTTGAGATGGAGAGATACACTTGAGATTTTCCAAACCTCTTTGTAACATGTGAGATATCGATACAATTGAGGTAGCAATTGTAGTGAGCTATACATGGACAAGGGATAGACCATCTGGTAGCAAATGGCATCCTGGTAGACAAAGAACTATTTGCCTTGTCATTGTTGAGAGCATGGCTCCAACCCGGCTGTTGAGTTTAGCCAAGAAAGAAAGAGTAGCCAATGACTATGCTTTGGGCCATGCACAAATGCACTACGTGCTTTTTGTATGGTTGATTTTCTCTTCCAATGGGGCTTCCGTCCGGCTCTTTTCTCTTGGTATTTCTATCACTTTCTACGTAATGCTTCTTTGTGGGGTTGGTGATCTTGTGGTGACTTGGACCTTAAACACTTTTGTTACGAAGACCTATGTCGTACGCTTCATGAGAGTATATGTAAATCACATGCGTCAATTATGATGAACAGAAGTTGCAATAAGATATTACTTCATCTAAATCCTATGATGTTGACCTGCGATGCATCTCATTGGCGCTTGTTAAAGACATGCCATATATTAGTAGTAAGGGAGATTTTTACAGTTGGGGGGAGCTTGCCCCTTTAACCACTTAAGAACAAAAAGTTATGGCAAGATGGCCTTTGTTAAGCAGCTTATACAACATAGGGGCTATTCTATTTGTATGAGGCAGGGTGAGTTTGGGTGGTCGGGCGACTAGGGCTGTGCCAGTGAGGGGCTCCCATCAGGTTGGGCAAGGAGGGAAGATATCGGCCGGGACCAAAATGGTGTAGCCCCTGGCTGCAGCTATTTCAAGAATGCTTTTAAATAATTCATCAAATTCCTGCTTGTTTCTAGATGCCTTGTGGAAAGATAAAAATCCTTCCTAGGATTGAATAGGATGAGGCAAGAGCGTTAAAGCACAGCGTGGTGTGTTTAATTTGACAACAATCACTCACTGGTAGAAATTTGGGTTGTGACGGTCAAGTTCATGCGGTCTAATGGATGCTTGCGTGATATACGTTAGGACATCGTGTAGCACATCGCCAGATTTGAGGCGGCTAGCAACATGTAGCTCTTCTTCTGTAAAGACTTGGTCGATGTAAGGATGGGCCAATAAATGATCGTCAAGCAGTTTTTTGTGCATGATGGCCATAACCCTAAAAGAAGTAGGAGCTACGTATGTGGGGTCATATTACACAACTTTGATTGCGCGTCTCTGCTCGGCATTTGTCATAATTTGGCAACCTTTCCGCTCCCATTGGAGGCGTAAGGCATACCATTGCTATAAGAATGAAGAGGTAGAGTTTGGAAGACTTAGGATCTCTTCAAGCTCTTGGATTGGTGCAGAGACGGTAAGCTTTTGGTATGAGGTCAGCATCCTACTAATGATTGCTTGCTCCTTTGTTGAGTGTTGAAATGACTTGTTTTTTGGCTGATTTTTGTGGTTTTTGAGAGCTGAATGATTGATTTTATGAGATGATTGGTTGATTAGGAAGTGGTTTGAGAGTGTTTTGGATGATATTGATTGTGTTTTGGAAGATTATGATGTTTGTTGATGGTTCTGTGATGTTCTGATAGGTTCTGAATGGTTCTGTATACCTTCTGTTTTGTTCTGTTTTGGTCTGTTTTTGATCTGATTGTCTTCTGTAAAGAGGGATGGAGTATTGATTGATGAAGAATGAGATATTGTGAAAGCTTAGTGAATGGTTTGTGAGAGTTTTGAAATGGTTTGAGAATGAATTATGTAGTTTTGATGACCTTCTGTAACCTTCTGTAGGTCTTCTGTAGAGCTTCTGCTTCTGTTCTGTTTCTGTTCTGTTTCTGTACTGTAACTGTTCTGGTACTGTTCTGTAGACTGTTCTGTAAGTGTTCTGTGGAATGTATGTGTGATTTTGGGAAAGTTTTCTAGCCTTGGAAAGAGGTGAATACAAGTGCAAAAGAGCTGAAAGAAGTGGAAGAAGTAGCTGTTGAAGACTCAAGTGAAGACTAGAGTGAAGTGACAGTAGTGAGCTGTGAAGAGACACTGTAGTGGCTCTGGTGACCTTTCATATCAGACATACCTCTTGGGAGGGGTATCCACGACCTAAGAGTGATTATTGAGAGTAATTTTTGAGAGATTGTAGTAAGGATATGATGTATTATTGATGGAGTGTGTGTGAGAGAGTCAGAGATAGCCAATTCTACTAAAACAGAGTGATTGTATATGAGAGATTGAGAGAGAAGACTATGAAGATATTGAAGATGAATACTATGTGATGTATTTCCATTCAAAGATGGTGTACTTCTTTGTTTTCTTTGGTCTATTGATGGATTTTGTGAAGATGTTGAAGAATATGGTTGATTCTATTAAAAACCGTGGGAGATTTACATGATGCTGCATGAAGATTTGTTGTGCCTGGTGTTCTTTTCTTCATTGTGACCATATGAAACATGAAAAACAAGCTTGTTGATGTTACAAGATAGATTTTCTTGCAAGAGAATTCCCTTTTCCTTGGTGTTCCTCTCGGGGCTCCATGTTTTTGGTGCGCAGCCGGGGAAACTTGCCATCAACAAGCACCAAAAGAGGTTGAAAATGAAGGAATTGGCATTACCAAGAAGAGAAGAATTCAATGGATGTTTGTAAAATTCCTTCTTCCACTGAAGAGTTGGAATTTCTCATAATAAAAGCCACTTTCCACAAGAAGTTAATCCCACAATGGCGGAAACACATTACCATCATGATGCATGCTCTATGTGGTGAACAATTTCCTCTTCCTATTGAAGCAGCAGAAACTTGCATCTTGGTGGCAAACTGTTTGGGAACAAACTGAAGAACAGAAACAGAGAGAATGAACATCCATGGAAGATTTGGCATTCATTGAGAAGTTTCCAGACAACATCAAGTGGGAGATTGTGAAGAAGCTTCAGGAGTCTTGGTCTGTAGAGGTTCACAGGGACAAGAAGGAAAAGAGTTGGAATTTGTTCGTGGATGCTCAACAGCAAGATACATGGGATGCTTGGTGTACTGATAATCTTCTGTTTGTTCAATTAGCAACCCACTGGAAGTTGGTAGACAGAGTGTTTTTCACAACATACACTGTTGAAACCATCAGAAGCTGGCATTACTATGATGATGGCACCACCACAATGCTCAGACGTATGCATTTTGACACCTTCAGAACCGAATACCTTCCTCTGTGCAGTGGCATGAAAGCAGAATTCAGGGACGTTGAAAAGAAAGAAGTAGAAGAAATGTTGGCAAGAGAGTCCTCCAGAGACTGAAGCCTTCTGTTAATCCTCTGTGGAGCACTAACAACATAGTGGAGCCAACCCCCTGATGAATGACGCAATAAAAAGGCAAGCGTTAGAACGAGTCCAGAGGTACGTGAGAAGAGAGAAAGCAAGAATCAGAGCCGAGAGCGAGCTCGCAGCAGAAGCCGCCTTTGACGCCCTTGCGGAACTCTTTACAGAAGTCCCAATGGCACATCAAGCCCTTCCTCCTCCTGCTGGAGGTCCACTTCCAAGCCAGATCCGTCCTCGAAATATTGATGACAGACCAGCGAATGTAGTCCCATTGCCAGTTTTTAAGGGAGAGTACAATGAAGACCCCGATCTTCATGTAGCAGAGTTTATGGTAGCATGTGTGGCTAACAATGCCAGAACCCCTGAGCATTGGTTAGCAATATTCCCCGCCACTTTCAAGGGCGCGGCGTTTCAGTGGTATGAGAGACAAGCAGCAGGAACTTTTGGCACATGGGACGACCTGAAGTTGGCCTTCCTCACTAAATTCAGGCGTGAAGGCTTTGAAGAGCGGATGAGAGAGGAATTTATGAACCTAAGTCAGTCCTCTGGAGAAAGAGTAGAAGCCTATGTCTCACGAATGGAATCCATCTTGAAGAGATGGACTAACCATAATCTAGATGATGGCATTCAGAAGGGAGTGTTTCTCAGAGGATTACAACCAGAAGTCCGTAAGTTTGTGGAGCTACAAAGACCAGCCACCCTGCAAGCTGCAACAGAAGGTGCAAGACTGTACGATGAAGTGGAAGCTAGATTAGCAATGAATACAGGAAGAGGAGTCTTACCTCCTCTGGTGCCAGGAATGATGTACCCACCAAATGCAGTCCCAGGGACTGTTCCTTATCCATACCAACAGATGCCCCCGGTCTCACAGTACAGTGCACCAAATCCACAGTGGCCACAATCCATGCCTCAAATGATGGTTCAACCACAACAACAATGGTCCCAACCAATTTCCTCAATGCCAAATCAGCAGCAACAGTGGAACCCTACCAACTGGAGTCAACAGCCAACAGTTCAAACAGGAGCTCTGAATCAGAACCAGAACAGAGACCCCTCTGTACCAGCTCAACCCGTTTATGCAGTGATTACAGAGCCTCCTCAAAACCCTCCTGCCAGTACGCCCGGAGGAGAAAGCTTGAAGGATTATTTATCCAACTCAGTTGCAAACATAAAAAAGGAGTTGATGGATGTGATTACAGAGCAACTGCAGACGCTGAAAGTGAACACAGCGAGCATATCCAACGTTGCAGGAGCAGGAAGAGATGTGATGCGGTCAAATACTTGGTGTGGTAAGTGTCATCAAGCAGGCCATTTAGCCACTGAATGTACACGGAAACCAACCATTCCTGGGGCCTTCTGTTCCTACTGTTTGCGGAAGAACCATACAGAGGACATTTGCTCTCTGAAGGAGATGCATGATAGGAGAAGAAAGGAAGAAGACGCAAGATTTAACTTGCTGGAATCCAAAATGACAACACAAGATATTGGACCCAAGCCTAGAGAGTTTGGTCCTAATTTCGGACCCAGAAGATTTCCTTCTCAAAGTTACAGAGGAAGACAGTCTGGCGGTGGTCAGAGATCAGAAGTCGAGTGTTACAGATGCGGAGAAAAGGGACACATCTCACCAAATTGTCCAAATCCTCGAAGGTCAGTGGATTACAAGCCCTTATGCAGTCGATGCAAAGGAGAAGGCCACACTGCAAAAGACTGTCCAAGCCCAGCCCCAGTGAAAAACAGTGCTACTGATAGTCCAGCCAAGGCCCAAGAGCCTACCTCCAATTTGGTGGAATTGGAAGTTGCTGCCATCACGCGTGCAAAGCAGAAGGAACCACCTATCCAGAAAGAAAATAACCCTCCTGCCAGAACAGTGAAGTTCAGTCTTCCACCAGCAGAACAGAACAGAACAGAGCCTAACAGTGCCGTACAGAGCCCTACAGAGCCACAGAGAGTTACAGAGACAGTTACAGAGACAGGACCAGAGGTCCAGGATACAGAAGAGGAGGAAGTGCCAGAAGTGGCAGAAGAAGTTTCTGTAATGCCTCTGTTGGAGGAAAGAGGGAAAATGAAAATGGGTGTTGCCCCATTTCCTAACCGATTAGAAAAGCCAGTGGATCCTATTAAGGAATACGATCTGGTCAGAGATCTAGATACCTTCAGACCAAACCTCACATTCCGACAATTATTGTTGTTGTCTCCCAGTTGCCGAAAAAAGGTTCAAAAGTATACTGACGAAAAGACGTGGTTTAAGGATTGCTCCCTCAATAGCAACAAAGTCCAACAAGGCTCCAGAGCCTGTAAAAGAAGTGGATGTGGCTAATGCTTTCCTAGATCCGGGTACTCCAGAGACTGGCATGTGGATAGAAGGCTGCTTCATTGCAAATGCACTGATTGATGGTGGTTCATCAGTGAACATTATGACGGATGTGACGATGAAGGATCTAGGCCTACAAGGTGTGCAACCAACCCAATGGCTCATCAGACTGGCGGATCAGAGCAGAATCAAGCCTCTGGGCATTCTTCCATATGTGAAGACTACAGTGGCGGGAAAAGATTATTGGCTAACCTATCTGGTGGTGAAGCCAAACTCTTATGGTACATCCTATCCTCTGTTACTGGGCAGACCATGGCTTTTTGAAGCCAGAGCAAGGACGGATTGGTTTAAAGGAACTTTGACCTTGGGTCGAGGACCCAACAAAGTGGTGCTGAAACTGTATGGTTCTCAAAAAGGACATGGCTCCACCTCCTTGGAATTATCTTCTGATTCCCCTAACGAGGCTACAGATGGAACGTCAGCAGACGAAGATGCTGTCAAACAGATCCTTCCTAAGAAAACAGTGGCACATTCTTTAACAGTGGATACTGTAAGCCGACTTCCAAAAGATGCAAAGCCATTATCAATGGGTGAATACTTCTTGCCTGAACCAGGAATGTCTTCTGAAATCACTTCTGACAGTGAGATAGAAGCATGGATGTACTGCTCTCCCTGTTACATGGTCACAGCAGAAGCAGAAGCAGAGACAACGGCAGGAGAGGAACCAGAGAATCTGTTCTTCTGTTACAGAGCTCCTACAGAGACAGAAGCAGAAGCAGAAGCAGACGCAGAAGCAGAGACAGAGACAGAAGAGGATGAATATGATATGGACGAAGAGAATGATGAAAGCGAGCCAGAGGGGTCTATCCCACCTGAAGAGGATACATTTGGGGAAGAAGTTCCAGAAGCATCAGAAGCCGATGAGCTCATGCTATGGGACAGAATGGCGATGGTACCATTTGGTCTGGTAAATGGATCATCTCATATGCAAAACCTTTATAAGAAATGGATGAAGAAAAACAAGCCGTCTTTCAAGTGTGGCTCCTGCCGTCCTAACCCATCCTTGCCAAAGAAAGATGATGATGATGCACCGTGCCAACAAGCACCAGTCCCATCAACCCAACAAGCATCAGAGGGTCCCTGTTATGTGACGTTCCTGGATGTATCATCAGAAGATGAGTCTTCAAGCCAAGACGTAATTAATCTTGAAACCAACTCCGAAACGGCGCTTATCCCATTCCAACGTCTTAAGGAGCAACCTAAGTCTCCACCAAAAGACGAAGTTGGTTCTAGTGGGACATCAGAAGAGGACACCACTCCCTTGAAGGAGTCGGATCTGTATCCAGAAGCAGTCCGCGGGACCTTCATCCGTGAAGTAGAAGGTGAAAGGCAGTTGACCTTTGTGGATGCAGAAGGCACTGAACGACACTTAAAGGTGGGTAGCAGTCTCCCAGAAGAGGAATTGTCAACTTTGTACAATTTGTTGAAAGAGAATTTGGACGTGTTTGCATGGTCTTACAAAGACCTAAAGGGGATTGATCCCACAATATGTCAGCATCATATTGACTTGGATCCTGATGCCAAGCCAGTACGGCAACGACAGCGGCGAATGAACCCGAATTATTCCACATTGGTGAAAGCGGAGTTGCTGAAGCTTCTGGAAACCGAGTTCATTTATCCAGTGGCAAACAGTGAATGGGTTTCACCCATCGTGGTTGTACCCAAGAAGAATGGAAAATTGCGAATATGTGTGGATTTTCGAAAGCTTAATTCCAAAACAAAGAAGGATCATTTTCCAATCCCTTTCACAGACCAACTGTTGGACACAGTGGCAGGACATGAACTTTATTCTCTTCTGGATGGATTCAGCGGATACAACCAAGTCCAAATCGCAGAAGAAGACCAATCCAAAACAACCTTCACCACAGAATGGGGGACCTACGCTTACCGAGTGATGCCATTTGGGCTCTGCAATGCCCCTGCTACTTTTCAACGAGTCATGATGGCCGCATTTCAAAATCATCTGCATGACTTTATCGAGGTATATTTGGATGACTTCTGTGTCTATAGTTTGATCAGTGAACACTGGGGACATTTGGAACAATGTTTTGACCGATGCCGGGAGTATGGGATTTCCCTCAACCCCGACAAATGCATCTTTGGGGTCTCTTCTAGAGTCCTGTTGGGCCACATTGTCTCTGCACAAGGGATATCAACAGACCCTGCAAAGATTGAAAAGATTGCAGCTCTGAAAGCACCCACCAACCTCAAACAGTTGAGGGGATTCCTAGGCCATGTGGGTTACTACAGAAGGTTCATAGCCCATTTTGCGACAAAGGCAACTTCCTTGCACAAGCTTCTGAGGAAAGATGCAGAGTTTACTTGGACAGAAGAATGTGACAAAGCCTTCCACACTCTGAAGCAGTGTCTGATAGAGGCACCCATTCTGCAACCTCCTGATTGGACGAAAGAGTTCCATGTACACACTGATGCATCAATTGAAGGCTTAGGTGCTGTCCTCTGCCAAAAGGGCTTCTCGAAGTTGGATCAACCGATCTATTATGCAAGCCGAAAAGTCACTGATAGGGAACGAAACTATACAGTGACAGAGCTGGAGTGCTTGGCAATGGTGTTTGCCCTGGAGAAGTTTCGCCATTACCTCCTATCCACCCATTTTAAATTTTATGTGGATCATGAGGCCCTGTCCTTCTTGATGAACAAAGCAGATGTGAAAGGACGAATGATGAGGTGGCTCCTTTTATTCCAGGAGTTTGACTTTGAGGTGATTACTAAGCCTGGTCGTTCCCATGTCCTGGCTGATCATCTGTCGCGTATCCCACAAACTGCAGACGAGGAGCAGGATGATCCAGACCTCCCTGATGCTTCCCTATTCTTGGTGGAAACTGTAACTCCCTGGTATGCGGATATTGCCAATCTGCTGGCAACCCAACAATACCCTCCTGGTATCTCCAGTCGGGAAAGGAAGAAGCTCATGCTAGAATCAGCCCCATACACCCTGCTAGGTGGTGCACTGTACAAGAAAGGCAAAGATGAAGTGCTCCGAAGATGTGTTGCAGGAGAAGAGATTTGGATTGTTCTGAAGGCTTGCCACGACGAGCCATGTGGAGGTCACTTTGCAGGAGAAGCTACGGCCCGGAAGGCTCTGCTAGCAGGATATTGGTGGCCTACCATTCACAAAGATTCCTATGATTACTGTAAAAGATGTGATGCTTGTCAAAGAATGGGGAAACCCACCAAGACAAGTGCCATGCCATTGCAACCTATCCTTCCGTTGAAGCCGTTTGAGAAGTGGGGCATTGACTTCGTAGGTCCAATCGATCCTCCTACCAGAAGGAAGCAGAATAGATACATCCTCGTATGTACGGATTATGTCACAAAGTGGTGTGAAGCTAAAGCCCTCAAGCGGGACGATGGTAACAGCGTGGCCCTGTTCATGTACGAGAATATCATCACCCGTTTTGGTAGTCCCTTAGAGCTGGTAAGTGACAGAGGCACTCATTTCCTTAACAAAGTCATGGAAGAGTTGACAGAATTGTATAAGATCCGCCATCGCAAGTCCACTCCTTATTACCCTAGAGCCAACGGCCAAGTCGAAGTCACCAATCGCATCCTCTGCTCGATTCTGACAAGAACAATTGCCGCACATCGTCGTGATTGGGATGATCGACTTACAGAGGCCCTCTGGGCGTACAGAACCTCCCATAAAGCAGCAACGGGACAAACACCTTTCCAGTTGGTGTATGGTACAGAAGCTGTTTTTCCTGTTGAACTGGAACTACCCTCTTTGAGAGTGGCTATCAAAGAGCGTTTGGGGGATGATGATTCATTGCAACGCCGTCTCCTGCACTTGGAATGTTTGGACAAAATTCGTCGGATGGCTCTACAGTGCATGGAAGCCACGCAAGCTCGACGTAAGGCTTACCATGACAGTTTCATCAAGCACAAGGAGTTCAAAGAAGGTGATTTGGTCCTAGCCTATGATTCACGATTTGGCAAGTTTCTTGGCAAGCTCCAGCAGCGGTGGATGGGCCCCTATAAGGTACTTGCAGTCAACCCTAATGGCTCTGTCCAAATACAGACCCTGGATGCCTCTGATGATCCCTTTCTGATCAATGGTTATCGCCTGAAGAAGTACTTCCCTCCTTGGGGATCTTGACAATTACGGTCACTTGATCCTTTCCCTCGTTGGCGCGGCATTGTACTTCTTATGATGTTACTTCTGATAGCCGTTCTTCAATCACTTCTGATGAAGAGGGTGCAACCCTCTGTCCCCTCAAACCCCCCTTCCAGCCTTGATCTCTTATCCTCTATTTTCCACCAGCATCAGTGGCGAGGTGGGTTCTGACAGATGGTAGTTCTACCATTCCCTTGCTCAATTCGGAAAAAAAAAGAAAAGAAAAGAAAGGAAAAGAAAAAAAAAATGAAAAAAAAACAAAACATATCGGTCATGGGGGAAAAGGACTTAGGTCCCTGTCATGCCGACCTATTCTTCGAGAAAAGGTGGAAACACCCTCGGGAATAGGGGAAAATAAGAAAAAGAAAAAAAAACAAAGAAGAAAACAAAAACAAACAAAACAAATCTGTTATGAGAGAAAAGGAACCAATTCCCTGTCATAGCAGGCCTCGTTCCAAGAAAAGGTGGTAAACACCCTCGGGCGGGAAGCTGGCTGTGGAAAAGGTGGTAACACCCAGCAGTCCAGAAAGTGGCTTCATTGATTGATATCCCTCGGATCCAATCCCGAAGCTGCCTCCCTTGGTACGCTATGTCTTGGGTCTTTCTGCAAAGTGAGTACCTGTTCTCCAGCAGACGACATGTTCCTATCCAACACAATGTTCGATTTGATGGCTACCTCCCTGGGTACGCCTCTTCAACAACTGATGACGCGATCTTCATCGACAACCCCTTGAGTGATGTGAGCTTTCATCCTAACCGGATGGGGAAGTGAGTATGGGCTGCCCTCCTGTATCTATCAACAGAGAGTAAGACAGAGGGTGGGGCGAGAGACCAGTCTTTTCCCTTCAAATCGAATGAGAGGTGAGAAGTGTGAATGAAGTGTTGCACGCACGGGATGGGCCTCTCAACGCACAAAGCACAATTTGTTTCTGTGCACTGCACCATAAGGCTCCCTGGCCTTCCTTCTCGCACCGTATGCCGGCACAGGGCGGGATGCACAGTTGCACCATCAAATGCGCACAAGGCATACAATCTTTGCACAAGTGATTGTGAGGATTACATCAATGGGTTTCAGGAAAAGGCTGCCCTCCTGTATCTATCCACAGAGCGTGAGACAGAGGGTGGGTTGAGTGTGACTGGAGTTTCTTCAATCAATTACCGAGAGGTGCGATTGAGAGACGTTACGACACTTGGAGTCAGGTATGTTCCCGTTTCCCTATGCACCCACGGGATGGATTTTTACTGTCAACACAAGACACATCACCCTGTTCTGTGCACTGCACCATAAGGCTCCCTTGCCTTCCTCCTTGCACTTATGCCAGACGGGTTGGACGCACTAATGCACCATCAACTGTGCACCCTGGCATACTCCTTTCTACACCATTTCCCCCTTGTTGATTCCTCAACCGGGTATGCGTTACGGGTTTTAATCATTCTTTCTCGAGTGATATTAGTCATGGGGCGAGTGACTGTTCCTTCATTCCAATTGAGTGACTGTGAGTTGAGTGCAATATCCCTCATCATCGACGGATTTCTTGCGATTCCTTCCATCAGCTACCTCCCTGGGTGCTGCTGCGTGGTCCCTGCCATGACGAACGTGTGCCGAGAAGATGCCTTGGTCCCTCCAGCGCCGACAACCACACTGGACGTGCCGTTGACACTCAACCTTGATTCTTGACGAAACGGGCCAAGTTTTTCTAACCCTACAACTTCTGTTTCTTAGTGATGGTCATGTTTTAAGTGTGGGGAAGTTAGTGGATGGTCTGTGGCATGGTCCTAGGTCCCTGTTGCTCGGTTAACCCTATCCGTTAAGGTCTTAAGTGTGGGGACGCGTCCCTGCGCGTCTACATTGCATACCCTTCTGCATATGCCTTATCTTGCTCATGCATGTATACCATGACTTGCTTTTACCTTCCTGGGGTCCCTTCCCACCCACCCGGTTATGTTCCACCCACCCTTGGGGCTGTTCCTTTGCAGTTTTCCTTCATTCCCTGATTTTGCGGTCCTGTCCTGTGAATGCACCCTACGTTCACTTAAATCCAAATCCAACCTTATAGCCCTGTTCCTCTCTTTGAACGGACCATTTTTCCTTTTTACCTACCCCTGTTCCGGTGCACGGTTTTTGAGTTATTAATTTTTGACGCATTTTCCGCAATTTAGCCGGTTTTCCATATGAACGCGCTTTTCTTGCTTCAGAACCGTGATTTGACCTCATAGCCCTGACCAACGCTTTTCCCCTGACATTTTTTCTTTTTATTCCACATCATTCTGATACACGGTTTGTCCGTTATTAATTTTCCGGCTTTTCGCGACTTTTTCGTGCGTATTTTTGACATTTTTCTATGTGAACTTGCCCTATTGGCATCGGAATTCCAATTTGATTTGACAGTCGTGTCCGCTGTGCCTTCCCTTACCTTTTCCCCTTTTCCTCCACCCTTTTTCGACTTCTCGATTTTTACTTATTAATTTTTAAATGACTTTTCGGGAGTATTTTTGGAGTTTTTCACATGTGAACCCCTCCTATTTCCGCCGGAACTGCGTTTTAACATGATAACCCTGTGCCACTCCTTCTTGCGGACATTTTTCCTTCTTATTGCATGTCATTCCGGTAAACGGTTCGTCCGATATTAATTTTCGATCCCATTTTCGGGTTTGTTTTTTGGGTTTTCCCCATGTGAACGCCTCTTATTTCAGTCGGAATTATGTTTTGATAGGATAGGATTGTCGGGCACATCTTTTTGCACCGTTTTCCTTTTTGCTGCACCTCATTCCGATGCACTGATCTTTCGATATTAATTTTTAAATTGCGTTTTTGGTTCATTTTTTGTGTTTTTTGCACGTAACTACCCTTTACTCCTCCCGGAACCCCCGTTCCGTATTTTTCCTGTTTCCCTCCTGTCGTCCTGCCCACTTTTCGTTTTTACGATATTTCGTTTTGACATCCGGATTGGGAGTTATTAATTTTTCTTTATTTTTCCATTTTTTTTCGCGCTCGTTTTGCGCGTGAACGCGCCCTTTTTCGATTTTACGCGTTTCCACGCGCCCCGGTCGTGTCCGCGTACCCCGTACCGTCATCCCCGCATCGTTTCAATCCCGTCACGGCAAATTTTTTTACCTCGCCCCGCGCACGTGCGCGGGACGAGGATCCGTCCCCTCTTGACCCCGCCCATCCTCCCTTCCCCCTGCCCGCCCACCTTTTATTTCAAAAACTACAAAAACAATTATTTCAAAAAAAAAAAAAAAAAGGGTACCCCCTCCCGCCAACCGTCTCTTCTCTTCTCTCTCTTTTTCTTTCTTTCTTTCTCTCTCTCTCTCCCTCTCTGCGCGTATTCTCCTCTCCCCACGCCTGCTCCTTCTCTCTCCACTTCTTCTCCCTCTCCCTCCATCTCCACCATCTCTCTCCTTCCTTTCCTCTCCCTTCTCTCTTTCCTCTCCCTTCTTCCTCCATCTCCACCTCCCCTCCTTCTCTTCTCCCTTTCCTCCCACTCCTCCTCCTCTCTCTCTCTCTCTGCGCCTTCTCCATCTTCCTCCCCCCCTTCTTTCTCCTACCTCCTCTCTCTGGCCGTCTTCACCCTCCTCCCTCGCCGCCGACAGCGCCCTACCTCCTCCCTCTGGCCGTCGTGTTGTGCCCCACGCCGTTCGTGGCCCGCCCTAGCCGCCTACTCCACTGTGGTCGCCCCTGCCTTGGCCGCCGTGAACACCACCCCGCCGTCCTCAGCGCCCTCCTGCACGTCGCCTCTGCCCGTCGCCGCCCTGCGCCCGCCACGTGGCCGCCGTGCTCGCCTGCCCTGCGCTGGACTGCACGTCGCCTCTGCCCGCTGCCGCCCTGCGCCCGCCACCGTGTGCCCTGCCACGTGCCCTGCAACCAAACCCACTCCCCAACCCCCCTCTAAGCCCCCCTTCCCCCCCCCCCCCCCCCCCCCCCCACAAACACTAAACTAACAACCCCCCATCTAAGCCCCCATTCCCACCCACCTCTAACCCACCCCCCATTAACCCTCCACTAACCCCCATTCCCCCCCACTGCAACCCACTAAACCCACCCCCATCTAACCCCCCATTTCCACCACCCACTCCCTTTCCTCCTTTTCCACCCTCATTCCCCCCATTACCCACGTGCACCCTAACACACACTACCCTACCCAAGCCCCCGTCCTACCCTGCAGACCCGCAGCAGCTCACCACACCCCCTCCATGAACCCCAGTCCCACCTGCCACCACCCTTGAGCTGTCGACACGCGTGCGGGTGTGTACGCGCTTGTGGTTGATCGTGCGGTCGTGCGGGATCGAGTGCGGAAGCTCATCAGTTGGTTGCTGACCACATAGCTGCCACGCCGCCTGTTGCTGGGTATTTTTCCCAGATTTTTAATTAACACACCCGTAAATCCTTTTTTTTTTCCATTTAAATAACAACTAAAACACACACAAAAACATTGAACAATATAAATAAATCATTAAAAAACCACTTCATATTCTGACAAATTACAGAAAATCTGAAAACCTTTCCTTTTATTTTTGCAATCCATGGCCCTCTTTTTCTCCACCTTTAAATTTCAGAAAAAATATTTTTGCCTGTTTTTAAATTCCAAAATCTTTCACAATACCCAAAAATATGCTAAAAATTCATTTAACATGCTACAAAATTTCAAATTAATTTCTGAAAAATTCCTAACACTTCCCTTCACATTTTTATTTATTTTTGGTATCTTTTTCTTAGCTATCATAATATTTAATTTTTCCCCTAAAATTCCTTAAAAATACAATACAATAATCAATACAATCATTTTCCTTCAACACACCAACTAACCGTATCGACAAAAATCCAGATACCTTTTTGGATAGCGGAGAAGCGCATTCTTTGCATTTTCATACACACCCTGCCAGGTATTTATTTTCTGTTATTTATTTATTTATTTTCCCCCTTAATCACAATTAATTGTTAAAATAAACTCTTTAATTCACCCACCATGGCACGCGCATTCGCGCTAAACACACATCCTTTTTTAATTAAAATAAACCAGCCGTTCACTTCGCACGCGCTACGTGCGCTACAGAGGCACTCTAAAATTTTTATTAAAAAGAACCAGCCGTCACATGAGCACGCGCTGGCAAAAAAGCGCTCCACATCACCTTTAATTATAATTAATGAATTGCATTTAGAGACCCAGTCGGGAATCGAAGTCCGGGACTCGTGTAACTGCACCCGTTTAACCTAATAATTGGTAATTAAATTTGTAATAAGGAACCGCCGTTTTCTTATTAAGGTTTATCACCTAATAAAAATTCCCCCATTTTTAATAATTGATTAAAATCAACCCTTCATTAAATTAAATCCCCCCTCACTGCACTTAATTCCCTTTTTAATGAAACGTTTCGTGGGATGGGTATACGCAGTTCTTAGTGATGTTTTCGATGGTCCAGTCTTGGTTTATCATAGATGTCGTATTGATATGTGTTGGATATGGTATGGTTTTGGTTTCATGTCTTTGTTACGGTTACGGGTACGGTATGTAGTTTTTTTTCTTTTGTTGCCTGATACGGGGTTCAGGGTGTTTGTCTGATGCATCGCATGAAGCTTTCGGTCGCATTTGTCTCGAGGTCATGTCAAATTTTTTCTAGGATGTGGTTTGCCTGGGGTTAGTAGGTCGGGTCACGTTTTATTTGGTAATCCTCTTATCCTTGGTTTTTGTCTGTTGCTTTGCAGGCATTCACCTTGATTGTCTGTGTTTGTGGTGTGTGTGTAACCATCTGAATGGCGCCTTCTCATGCTCCTCCCCCTATCCAGTACGTCCCACTAGTTAGTAGGGATTACTCGTCCCTACTTACTTTTGAGCCCCTCACGAAGGCAGGACTTGCTGCTTTTGTGGCCACTCCTTTTCCATTACTTCCAGAGGATCCGTCCGTATGTGATGAGTTCCTGGCCTCTTACAGCAAGAAGACAGGAGTAGTCCAAGGCATGTCTATGACATTGACGTCTCGAGGCTTAGGGAAGGCTCTGTCTTTACCCTTCAAAGGAGAACCTTTCGTGACCACTCGACAACTCTTCTCTAATGAAGAGATTCTCAAACTGTTGCAGAAGCAGACAAGGGAGGTCCTTGATGTTAAGAAAGTGATAAACTCTTCAGGAGTTTCGTTTTCTATGATTACTGATCCCGTATGGAAGACCATGTGCCAGTTCCTTCAGGACAGGTTTATGCCTGCCAAAACGCCATCCCATTATTTGTCCAAAGAGCTTTTCATAGCTTCCAGGATGGTGCTAAAAGGAGTTGCCATTGATTGGAGCACATACCTCCTTACTAAGATGGATCAACATTTTGTTAAAGTCACGAGGGGTAATGTTACCAATGTTACCTATGGATCCTATTTGTCTGCCTTCTTGACCTATTCAGGTTTACAGAAGACTGTGCCTCTACCTCCTCCATCAGATCCAGTACCACCTCCTCCACCTTCCGAAGAGTCAGCACCTATTGACATTGAGGATGATGATTCTCCGCCTCCCCTGGTCATACAGCGCAAATGCTTGAAGAGGGTAGCGGACAAAGCCCCTGCTGTACTTCCCTCAGTGCCTATCCCTGCTACTTCTGGCAGTGACCTCCCTGGGTTTCTCACTTGCAATAACCTATTCAGGGCACATAGAGATGGATCCTTGGATATCTCCGTTCCTTCCCTGAACAGTCTCGTTTCAGGAGATGCCATTCCTTTCCTCTGCAAAGATATTCAAAGTTCCATTGAGTTGTCAGTAACAGCCTGTGTTCAACAGCTGTACGCATCTTTCTATGAGGAGCTCATGCAGTCCAAAGACCAGTTGCATAAGGCAACATCTGAATTAGCATCTACTAAGGATACCCTAGCAGATCTATTCAAGCAAATGGAACAGCAAACCCAACTGGTTGCCACCCAAAGTGATGAGATTTCTTCATTGAAAACCCAGTTATTCGAGGCTCAGTCACAGGTTACTAGCCTTTCAGCAGAGAAGGCGCGGATGTCCACCGAAGCGAAAGAATTCCAAGTTCAATTAGATGACAAGCTTTCAGCTTTACAAATGGTTAATGACACAGTGGCCAACCAAGCCTCCCAAATCCAGCAGTTGCAAGATCAGCTTGCAAAGTCCCGCTCTGTTCCTCCAAGCCCTCCTGTTCCATTAATTCCCTCTCTTTCACAGCAGGACTTGGCTGCATTACAGAGACAGGCTACTTTGTGCCCTTTATTCCAAGACAAAGTGGAAAGATTGCAGTCCAGAATGGACTTGTTATGGTCTACTTTTGAACAATTTCAGGACTATGTCTTACCAGACCATTCTTTCTTTGTCCACTACCATTTACAGAAGCTGGTCTTCTATATGAAGCTTTCCACGATGGATTTACCTTTTCCAGAGGATGGCTGGAGTGGGGCTTGGTCTGCTGAGTTGTTGACAGAGGTAGTTAGAATGCTCTTTGAAGATTCTGTCACGCCAGACACCATGCTGATGGCATACATGTATCTCCGAGGAGATTTGTTAATTCCAGATGAAGTAGATTTGGCATGGTATGTGGGGGATGTGGTCTTACAGGCTGTTCTCTATGTCAATCATTTGGAGTTGCGCATAGCTGAAATGTTTCAGAGTTATTCCTCCAAAGTGGCTGATTGTCAGGATAATTCGTGGCATCCCATGATTGAGTCAGTGGTCCTAAATCAAAGACAAAACACAGCTCCTACCTTTGTACAGAGTACTAACCAACTGAGGATGGATCTTTTAACCTATCTTTCCAAACATAATCCATTTGATGCTACTTTCTTTGATGCCTATCAGAGACGATCTCTCTTGGGACCTTCTGTTCCTACCCTCCTTTATTATCAACAATTGGCTCACCGTTATGCTATATATTTTTCCCTTTGTCAAACAAATTCCACAGTAATTTTACCACTTCTTTTCCAACCTTCTAATTTTCCTCAAATTCCTATTTTCACCTATTGTTCCTTTATTGAGGATAGGGTATTTTCCCCTTCTCCACCCTGTCCTTCACCCCTCATAAATGTACCCTCCACATTTCCTATTTATCAATTAACACCATTCCTTAGTGATTCCTTACAAATTTCTGCCACTCCTTCTTTAACCTTTTCTTCCTTTTATGATTTTTCCTATCCTTCCCTACATCCACTTTCTCTTATTCCATTACCCTCTCCTAACACTTCCATATCTCAACCACCTCAGTTGGTTAGTGACTGTGCCGGTTTTGATAATCAGATTTCCAGAAGAAGGGGATGGAGTTCGGATGATTGCCTTACGGGACCGCAGATTAATTGGCCAGTAATTCCAGGGGAATGGACAGTTTCAAGTCAAGCTTATCAAAACTATGTTCATTTTGCCCAACAATATTCACAGTCTGCAGATCCCTCAGTGAGATTAACTGCTCACTTTGCTTGGTATCTGGCGTATATGCATAGGCACTCCCATACTGATTCAAAGCCTATCCCAAAGTTGTGCATGAATGTCAATGTTAGCATTGATTCTCAACAGTTGGAGATACTGTATTTTCATGCCCTTTGTTTGCCTAGCAGATACCTAGTCCTGTTGGAAAGGATGTGCTGTCTCCAATTTTTCCAAAATCCTCCTAAAAACTTTGTAGATGAATCCTTATCTATGGATCGATTCAGACAACATCAATCTTTTAAGAGGGATCATCTTCATTGATACCTTTCCAATGTATGGTGCAAGCTTTTTAATGCCAAACTCTTCTTTTTGAAGAAGTCATTCAGATGGTTGTGTTGTGTATTAGTGTTGTGAGTTCATTTATGTCAAACGAACGTGGTGGTTTCCTATTGGATCTTGTGTACGAACTATGTTTTGGAGATTTGTCGAGATGGGGTCGTGGTTGGAGAGTTGAAGCTGATGCTGAAGAAGAAGAAGCAAACTCTTATATCCTTTATAAATTTGTTGTGATTTTTAGTTTGATCAGAAGTGTTAATGTAAAAAGAGTTTTCCTTTCTTTGTATTTTTATATCAGAAACAGGTTATAAGTTGGGGTCGTAGTGGATGGATTCTTTGTAAAAAGATAATGCAGATCAAAGTGAAGCTTTTTCTTGAACTTGTATTCCCTTTTTCCTAGGTCGCGAGGACGCTTCCTTATTAAGTGTGGGGATATGTTGAGTGTTGAAATGACTTGTTTTTTGGCTGATTTTTGTGGTTTTTGAGAGCTGAATGATTGATTTTATGAGATGATTGGTTGATTAGGAAGTGGTTTGAGAGTGTTTTGGATGATATTGATTGTGTTTTGGAAGATTATGATGTTTGTTGATGGTTCTGTGATGTTCTGATAGGTTTTGAATGGTTCTGTATACCTTCTGTTTTGTTCTGTTTTGGTCTGTTTTTGATCTGATTGTCTTCTGTAAAGAGGGATGGAGTATTGATTGATGAAGAATGAGATATTGTGAAAGCTTAGTGAATGGTTTGTGAGAGTTTTGAAATGGTTTGAGAATGAATTATGTAGTTTTGATGACCTTCTGTAACCTTCTGTAGGTCTTCTGTAGAGCTTTTGCTTCTGTTCTGTTTCTGTTCTGTTTCTGTACTGTAACTGTTCTGGTACTGTTCTGTAGACTGTTCTGTAAGTGTTCTGTGGAATGTATGTGTGATTTTGGGAAAGTTTTCTAGCCTTGGAAAGAGGTGAATACAAGTGCAAAAGAGCTGAAAGAAGTGGAAGAAGTAGCTGTTGAAGACTCAAGTGAAGACTAGAGTGAAGTGACAGTAGTGAGCTGTGAAGAGACACTGTAGTGGCTCTGGTGACCTTTCATATCAGACATACCTCTTGGGAGGGGTATCCACGACCTAAGAGTGATTATTGAGAGTAATTTTTGAGAGATTGTAGTAAGGATATGATGTATTATTGATGGAGTGTGTGTGAGAGAGTCAGAGATAGCCAATTCTACTAAAACAGAGTGATTGTATATGAGAGATTGAGAGAGAAGACTATGAAGATATTGAAGATGAATACTATGTGATGTATTTCCATTCAAAGATGGTGTACTTCTTTGTTTTCTTTGGTCTATTGATGGATTTTGTGAAGATGTTGAAGAATATGGTTGATTCTATTAAAAACCGTGGGAGATTTACATGATGCTGCATGAAGATTTGTTGTGCCTGGTGTTCTTTTCTTCATTGTGACCATATGAAACATGAAAAACAAGCTTGTTGATGTTACAAGATAGATTTTCTTGCAAGAGAATTCCCTTTTCCTTGGTGTTCCTCTCGGGGCTCCATCCTTTGAGACTTCACCACTACCGATAAGCTCAAGTGCAACCTTGGGGAATTTGATGGTCATGAGCTCGTACTCTTCCCAAGTGCATGATAAAGCACAGACTTCAAAAGCAAGTGGCTCATCAAGAAGGGCAAGATCTAGCCACTCGTAACTTCGAGCAAAGGTCGTGAATGTGTTGTCCAGCATTTTAATGCAAGTAACTAACTCATCACCTGAATTGGCAGCAACGTCCTTGGCCATAGCAAAAAAGGAGTGTTGCTCATATGAAGGCCTAAGACTTGCTGGTGGTTGTGGTGGAACAAAACTAGATGGATGCATTAGCGATGATGTTCTATTAGATTGCTCCTTGGAATGAGCATCTGCTTGGAAGGTTAGTTGTGTGTCCTGCGGCTTGAAAAACGTGCAACCTTCATTGTGAGCAGCTTTGAGCATGCAAGAGTTGATCGCATTAGATGATTACGGGACATCTGGCTGATGCGTAAGTTGATGGGTTTGTGAGATCTCGAGAGACATAGTGGGTTCAGGCTACATGAGACTGACTGGTCGAGTCTCTAGAGACTTTACTCTGGCATCATTAGTGGGCTGGTTAAGAGCAGCGGGTTGCGGCTTTGGCCGATAGATGGGCTTAGGTTTTGGGGCTTCGGCCTTTGTGGTTGTCATAGATTTGATAGCTTGGGTCTTAGGTATGGCTGGTTGTTTAGTGAACATGCTGCTTGAAGCAAGTGTGGCCGCAAGTTGTGTAAGGGGTTTGTTCTTAAGGACTGATGTCTTGGGCACCTAGATCCAACTATTTCCCTAATAGTATCCTTGAGCACGTAATAGGGTTATGAGGACCATCGCGGCTTAAGGGTTCATTTATGGCTTTGGCATCTAGGCTGCTTTCTAGGCTTTGCATGAGAGTTCCTAGGTCTACGGGGTTGCGTTTGCTTATTGTGGGAAGGCTTGCCTTGATGTGTTGGTACCCATTGAAATGTAGGTTGCTTAACCTTAGGAGTGGGTTTGGTGGGGTGGTATTTTGTGGGATGAGTGGGGTGTGACACATCAGACCCCCCTCCTTAGCCTTAGGTATGGTCTTCTCTATTGGTGGAGTGGCGGTCTTGGAGGGACCCGCACTACCCTTGCTGAAAGTTGTCACGACGCGTATATTTCCTATGGCGAGGTGGATACACTGTAGGTCATAATCGACATAACAATGGTTTGTTTTTTGAAAGTGCACCCTAGCAATGATGCCTTGCTTGCCTCCTTCGTGTTGGGCAACACATAGAAGATGATTGGCAAACTTTCAGACTCAATAGAGACAATGATTTTGCACTTCCCAAGGAGTGCATAGGATTTTCCCCCAAATGGGCTAAGTTTAGTGTTAGCTGGCTGGAATTGGGGTTAACCAATGAGGGTCCAATGAGCATGGGTTAGGATATTGACGTCAGCTCCCTCATCGATCAAAGCATCAAAAGAATGTGTCTTTTGGGCTGTGGCCGTGATTCGTAAATAAGATGGATCAACAACTTCTTCATCATCCTCTATCTCGATGATGGTTGTGACACAGACATTGACAGGGGCCTCTATCATAGGGGGCTCATGTAAAGGATGTGTGGGAGGGTGGTACTTCTTCATGCGACTACCATTGAAAAAGCATGTACCCTCACCTTCCAATGTTTCAAGTTTGATATTGCCCGCCCTACTGATGGCATGCACTATAAAAGGTACAAGGCTAGCCTCCTCATCCTTGGTCAGGTCGTCTACTATGAATACAGGTCGAGACTTCTCACCTTCCCCTGCCAGGTTGACTTCCTTGACCTTGGCGAGTCCTTCAATAGGCTCGCTGGTCTAGCCCTGCCTCTTTGCTCCTAGTCGAACCACCACTCTGTCACCCTTCTTGAACTTAGTGAAGCGTTTGGGTAGGTCCTATGGTTTCTTTTGTCATTCTGCATCTGACTCTTTTGTTTGTTTCTTTCTTTCCTCCTTTAGCCGATTGTGCCTTAGGTGGACTGGCAAGTCCCCCTTAGTGCGTTTGGTTTTGGATGGCATGGGTATTTCAGGGTCGCTCTCCGTACTGACTTCAGGCTCTGATTTAAACTCATAGCCCTCACTGGAGGAAGGAGTCTCCCCGGGTGGTCGTAGTTCAATAGGTGCATCTGTCCTAAACACACATACCACTGGTGATTAGGCAATTCCAGCCTGCTCATAATCCACTACCCCTATGTGTTCCAACCAAGAGCGATCACAATCCAATCTCATAACTCCTCTCTTGATCTCATATGCATTCCTTTCTTGGGGCCTAAAGTCTGCTCTTATCTGCTCTATCACCCTTCCATAAGTATTATACTCCATAGTATCAATTTCCTCCTCGTTCTCCTCACTGATGAAGGAAAAATTCTCATATTCATTGTCAGAACTATCACTCCCTGACCGCTCGTCGTCTCTTGGGTCCTCCTTTCTAGCGTCTATCTCGTCAGTGACTAGAGCCCAATTGTATAGCAAGTTCAAGTCGTGAACTTTGGTCCACTTCCACTTGTGCTCACCTAGGAGGTCTCTAAGGGGCAAGATATTAGCAAAAGGATTGCCCTCCAATTTTCTTGTCAAATACTCTAGGGTTTCCTGAAGTTCTAGCTTATTATTTGGGACGTGGAAAGTGACAGGTTTGGGCCAACCACACACACTCCTTGCCATCATGCAGAGTGGTACTGAGTGTTCCGCATCTGGCTTGCACATGGCTTGTGCGGCTTGCTTATACTCCTCCTCATCGTTTGAGAATGGGAGATTGATGGTTGCAAGGACATGTATCCAATCTCGCTCATCCTCAAGGCCACAGGGGATATACTTGGTCAACGGCCCATACGATGTGGTTGGTTGCATGTCACCCCTCACTATGACTGAGATGGCATCAAGATCAACAGGTGTTGTCTTCTAGGTATCCATCTCCACCCTTACTACTTCTTTCTTATTCCTTAAGAAGATTAGACCGTTGCCCCAGTCCTCGATGACTCATGCATTCCTCATCTAGGGTCGGCCTAGCAGGATGTCGTAGTCCACTCCCTTCATAACAATGAAGTGTACAGAGTACTGGACACCTGTAATCTTCACAAGTCGATTCTTTAAAACTCTGAATGGCCTTACCTTCATTCCATTTGTGAGTGTAACATTGAATCTGGCAGTCTTGATGGGAGGGTTTCCCCAAGCCTGCAAGACTGTGCGGCTCAAGACACTAACCCCTGTGCCCGTGTCTATGATTCCTTTATAGGTCATGTCTCTTAGGGCCAAGATAGGTAGCACAACGTGCATCTTGGTGCCCTCCCAAAAAGCATTTACATCTGGATATTTAGGCACTGAGTGCAGTTTCAAGCTCGGTATCTGTGTGACTGCATCATGCTCATGCAGGTCTGCAGCAGCAGTCTGCTCAATTGGTTTCTCCACCTAGTGCTTCAGTTCTAGCCAAAGCATCGGATGCTGCCTAAGCAAGTCTCCTAGGCTTAGGGTTATTGGGGTGGTTACTAATTTCGTGAGGAGGTTACTCATCATTTGTCTCCCCTCCATCCCTACACCTCTAGGCCATTGGCTTTGGGTGTTTTATTGGCCCCTGGCTCCTAAGCTTCTCATGCGTGGTGCTGCCCGTGGCATAGGTGCATCTCTTGACCTTGGTTGAGAGGGTGAGACTAGGGTGCTCACACTAGAGAAATCCTCAGTTCCATCTTCTATGATGGCCTCAGCATCCTTCAGGAGTGGGTAAAGGAGTGGGCTTCCTTTACCCACTCCTTGACCTTTTCAATCGCTTCTAATTGGTGCTTCGGGCGAGAGTACTCCCCTACCTTAGCATTCCCTTTCTCTGTTGTTTTCAGAGTGGTGGTTCAGCCTCAACATCAATTACCTTCCTACCACTCACTAGCATCGTCTCTCCATCAGTTTTGAGAGTGATCTTAGCATTGGTTTTCTTCTTTCTGCACCTATGACTCTTCTTCCCTGTTGAGGAAGCATCTAGGTTGTTAGACACAAGCAGTGATATGCTAGCCTGCCGCATTTGTGCACGTGTCATGACATGCGGCGGGTTGGTCCTAAAAAACCTCTGCCTCTTCCCCTCCGTAATCCATGAGAACTAGTCAATAATCCATGAGAACTAGATTACCCTCATCATATGAGATGTAAGGGTTCACATATGACTCCTCGTCATTGGGCTCTTCCACGTAGTGGATGGGAGCATCACTCGATGGATGTGTCACGAAGGGTCCAGGTGGTTTGGGTATGCCCATGGGATTGATCTCTAATCTAGGAATGGCCGGTTTTGCATCATTAGGTGTTGGAAGGGCCAATGGGGCTCCTCTTTCAAAGAAGTTACGCGGCCTATTCCTATAGTATGGTGAGTTGTACTGTTGTGCGTAAGGAAACCTTCTTGGCAATCGACAATGCATTGTGTCGTGGCCAAACCTTCCGCAATTTTCATAAGGCCTGGATCTTGGATCCTGGTACTCAGCAGGGATGTGGTTGCCTCCACAATGCACACACTAGACATGCAGTCGAGTGGGTTTGTTTACCAACTCCTGCAATCGTGCTAGCTCCATCTTGACTTCGGCTAGCTCTTGGTCTTGTGCCGTTCTCTTGCCCTTATCATGCATGTCAGGGGTTGGACGATCTCAACATGACACCCCAACTCGACACACGACACGGGCATAGCACGTCACAACTTGCCCTTTGGACTAGGGACCCAACATGACACAATAACATGATACGGAGGTCGACGACATGACATGATATCACGACACAACACGACATTGACGTGTCTCAATAGTCCACCATATCATCTGCCCCCGAAGGACAAGGAGTTTCCCATGGCACTTGAACCCTTCACTATGAGTCAACACCCCACTCGCCTCTCACCCCACAAAAAGGCTACATATCCCCCTCACTCCCACTGAATACACTCACCTATTCCGGGTGGAAGCCCCAAGCCACCTAACCATGCCCAGGTGATACACACTACAGCCCCATGCCACCGTGACACACCTGGAGAGCCATGCCTCAAGAGAAAGGTACCTCCACTATATCCACCCCCTACAAAAAACTCAAAGCCCACTTCGAGTTATGGCACTACTAAGAGTTTCTTATATATAAGGAGAAGCCCAATACTCATACCTGGATTCAAAAAAGTGAATGTAATTATATGAGCAGCCATGCTTAGTTATACACTCAAGTGTATGTACAAGCCACACCGCAATGCCGCCACCCTATTAGATGTACCAATGCTAAAACGTGGTGTTGATGTCGCAACCTACTTCACCTGTTAGGATCTTGGTAGCCAGATCATTCTTTGATGCCTCGTTGGAAGAAGATGCGGATGTGCGCTGAATAGCCACGTATCGCTTTGCCCTCCTTGTCATGTCCATGGCACCCACGTCGAGAAGTCCCCCACATTGTGCCTTCGTCACTTAAGACATGTGCGGATTTGCTTGCATTGGGGGGTTTAACTTGGCAACTCCTTATGCGGTAGACAATCTCTTTGTAAAGGCCGCATGTTGCCTAGTGCGAAAAGCGCAATCCCATTTGGCCTTACCATCCTTGGTTCTCCGACTTCTTTTGGAAGTGTCCTACTTGGCACGGATCTTTGGGGATGCCTTTGTGAATTTCAATCATTGAAGCCTAAAAAGACCATTAAACCTCAAAAGAAGATTGCTCATAAGAAAGGACTACCAAAGTCATATTTTGCACCATGCACGATGCTAATCTTTCTTTTGTCTGAGCACATAGTCATACACGATTTGCATTAAGCATAATAATTAAAAGGTATCAGAAAAACCTCCTGGATGCATGGCACTTGTCTTCCTTAGGTTGTGACCAACGATGAGCGTGAGAGGATATCCTAAGCTGTAGGTTAGTCGTTGGGTCCTAAGGGGAAAGTGTGGTGAGGAATGGTACATCCTGGAATGTAAAATATTGGTACTTTGAGAGGAGGTTGTGCTCATTTGTGTTATATGTCTAGCAGCGCATCAAAGGGCCGATCCTTGCGATGTAGGAGAGTTGTAGTGGGGCTCCGACTATTAGTCAGTGGAGTGCCTCCATATGTGTGTGATCGTGGCATTGCCAATGTGTAAGGGATCTCCCTTTGAGGAGTTTTAAGAAAACATTGGACTATAAACTATAAACGCATGAATTAAGCTTTAGGGCAGTTTGTCCTTTAGCAAACTCCTTTTGAAGTTGCATGCTGACACGCCCTTATGCAAGGTCCATTCTCCCCGCATGTATTGTTCGCCTTCTTCTTGAAGTGCTCTGTCTGGCATGGATCTTCGAGGCTATCCTAGTGAAGTGTGTGCTAGCTACTTTCACAGCCACATGCCGACGTACCCTCCTTACAAGGTCCATTGTCCCCACATGTGTTATCCTCCTTCGTTTTGCACCATTCCTCACATAAGGGGTGTGGAAAAGAAAATAGTCTCGGCTAGATCAGAGTTGCTTGCACCTGCTTGCTGAAAACTGTAGTGTTGACCCTCTCCGGCTGATCTATCTCGATGATGCACAAATGGATGCAGAGGCCATCGCTATCAAGTTTCCACACTGCACCGGCTTGCATTAAGAGGCCTTACTTGGTCAGACTGAGCTGGATCACCCATGTGTAGGTTAGAGGAGTTTGATGAAAACCATCAAACCTTCTAGCCTATAACGTTAGGGTCATCTTCCTTACTGTGCCCACCTCGAAGTAGCCCTGTTTGGCCTGATTCTACAAGTAGGTCCATAAGAGCTTATACAAGTTGATACGTAGGGTTGCCACATACCTTGCCCTCACAACCAAGTCCATTTCTTTGGCTATCAACACCGGCCTCTCATTGCTGAGATTAAGCATTGTGTTCTGAGTTGAGACCAAGCCTTCACACTTGGCCTCGGCAACTATTTTGGGCTCCTAACCGAAGTTGATGTGTCTTTGATCGCTTGAGGGTGAAGCCTTTGCACAACCTACTAAGCTCCACCATGAAGCCATCCGACCATGATAGCGTCACCTAAGAAGTTGCATCCCTTTGGTCCTGAGACCGAAATGGGCTTGAATGTGCAAGTAGACTTTGATGGTGAAGAAGATTCCTTGAACGATACTCTCATCCGCATCACAAGACTCCTAGCATCCTGCACTTCTGCAACTTGAGTCTCATTCCAAAAAATCCACTTGTCGATGTTGGTCCACACTAGGGACACCCCAGTACCCCCATCTTCTTTGCTGCATGAGGGCTCACCTCCCTCGCAATCATCCACTATAGCACTGTCTCTTTCCCCATTAGTTTCGTAAGAGCAAACTTGCACCTCATTGTGATGAAGCACACACATTTCCCCTTGCTAGCTCACTCGGTTTCTTGTGGCTCCAGGGTTGACTCGGTCATCTCACCCTTCCCCTTGTGGTTTGAAACATCATCAAATTGATCCCCTTCCCCTGTTTGGGCCTTCATTTATGCCCTGTTCTCCACACATCTCTCTTCTTTTTCATTGGCCCCATCGGCCTCATCAACTATCTCAACACATTTGGCCGTTCGTTTAGGCTCATGGCTCAGAAGCTCTTCAACACCACCTGGCCTTTCATGGCCCACTACCTCATTACCATACATCTTTTTACACCCCACAGCCATTCCTTTATACTCATGGCTCATGAGTTCCTCAACACACCCCATCCCCTTGGCCTCATCTCCCAACTCAACATAAACAGCACATTCATTTAGACTCACACCTCAATGAGTTTCACCCACCTCAACCTTAAACACGGCCATTCGTTTATACTCATGGCTCACGAGTTCTTCAAGAGTTGGCCACTTGGCCTTTACAAAACACAAGGCCTTTTCTTTAAACTTATGACTCATGAGTTCTTCAAGAGTTGGCCACTTGGCCTTGTCATCCATCTCCACATTAGGTTTGGCTGTCATTTTATCCTCCCCGCACGAGGAGTCTTCTGCCCTAAGGCAATCCATGTACTCCGCCATTTCTTTAGACTTGCGGCTCAAGAGTTTTTCAAAGGTTGGCCACATGGCCTCATTTTCCTCTTCTTCAGCCCAATAACCCTCATCATCCGATTCATTATCCGTTCCATCCAAAGAAAAGGCTTCTAGCCCCCTTTCACTTCTTTCCTCAACCCAAGCCGTTTCCTCATCAGCACATTCGGGCTCAGACCCACTCTTCAGCACATTCGAGCTCAGCACATTCGCGCTCAGACCCACTCTTCAGCACATGATGGTTCAACCTATCCTGGGTTATTTATACTCCCCCTAGGTGCAAGAGTCTCTAGATCTGCCTTGATTTCTTTATACTCCCTCCAGGTAGTACAAGAGTCTTCGGCTTTGTTACCACGTACACCTTCAATCTGCTCTTCGCTCATTCCATAGATTAGGTGCCCATTATACAGGTTGTAATTTTCTCTTTGTTCTTTTACTCTTCACTAAGGCACATTTTCCTTTAACTAGGAGGTTGTTGGAGGCAAAGGTGCTTATGCCTAGTCTACCACGTTTACTCATTGTACACTGTATCCACACACTATACAGTGCACGTACTATGCGCTCATTATTTTCACTTCAATCTTGATTCTTTTAATGGCTATTGAATAAGGGAAGGCCAGTCACACATTGTGACTATTGGAGTTCCCACATACGGTGTCTCCCTCTATTTCTCTCTTACTCCATCAGCCACAACTCTTGCTTCTCTTACTTCAGCTCATGCTTCTACCTTCCACTCACATTTCCACTCAATGGTAACTACTTAAGGAGTAGTGAAATAGAGTAGAGTAAGTAGCATTCATGTATGCATTTTATATTCATGCATTCTATTTTCTTACATTATATTAGAGAAATTCTCCATTGCTATATCACTTTCACTTTCACTATTCTAGTCTCACACTCTATTTTCTAATAATGTTAGTGCATAAAAATAACAAACAAAGTGGATGTAAAAGAACATTTAAAATTATATTAAAATTGCACTCGTGAGCACCTTTAAATTTTCATTAAAACTTACACTTGCCATTCATTGAATAGATGCAAGCATAGCCATGCATCTCATCATATGATTTAATGCTAGCAAGACTAGTGCCAAACACACTCCTCTACATAGGTTGAGTTGATCATCAATCACATTGTTAATACTAGAGAGGAGGATATATTTGATGTAGCTAGCATTGCAAATGCTACCCTAGAGCATATAACGTTCCTAGGTTTCACTGGGAACATCATTGCTCTATAGGACCACATCGATCACACAAGCCAACATAGACATACTAAAGTTAATCACACAAATATCAATTAGCCTTGGAAATAAAGAATGCAATGATCTAGGCAAGATGGAGTGAACATGAGAACCATGTCAACTTTGGAGATACAAGTAGGGTTGTCACCACCATCAATTCTTGTGGAAAAGACAACGTTATTAAAGTTAGAGGCCATGTTGCACCAAATACCCATAGGCGAAGTAGTGGCTTATAACTCAAAGTTGTAGTAATGTTGCCACGGTAGGAGTTGGGGGAGTTCCTGCTGGATCCAAGGCTAGATAACCTTAGAGTGACTTTACACAACCAACTAAATTAATGTATGTAATGTCTAGATGGTGTAGTTAAGGATAAGAAATTGAATCAATTACTAAAATTTATCTTCCCTTGATCTAGGAAAGTTAAGTACCTTGCATAAAGGGATAACAAAACCCTCATATGCTATTGAAGGACTTTTTGTGTGCAGTGTGCAAGCACACTCAAAGAAGAATAATGGATTTTTCTTTGTTCTCGTATCATTGTAGAAATATTATTTTTGTTAATTTTTATGCTTTTTTATTTTCTTTTTCTTCCCATCATTCTTCTTCTTCTTCTTGACATCCTCACTTTCAAGAAATAAACAAGATTTTCTTTTCCTTTTTCTTCATAGTTCAAAAGAGAAACTCAAAGGAGGGGTAATGAAGGACCATTCCATGGGTGTATAGCCAAGCTAGAAGAAGGAAAAAAGAATTTTCTTTCTCTTTTTTAAAAGTAAATGTGGGTAATTTTTTATTAATTGGATTACTATGTCGATGTTTCAAATTTTATCTTTTATTGATTTGCTTGTTGTATTATTTTGTTCAATCTAGTCTATAAAATCATGTCATGCACATGTTTAATGAACATTAGACATGTTGATTAACATGCTTAGATACACCATTGATAGTAATATAGTATAAACTTGTCCAAATTTATTGCCTATATTACTGTAATGATAGCCCATTATGCTCTTAGGGTTAGTTTATATCTAGTTTCTAACTAAAGCTCTTTTAGCATCAAAGCTAACTAACATTAGTTTCCATGTGCATGAAGTTTGACAAATACTAGTTTAATATTAGTAGTTAAATCAATAGTAGTTTGATTTACATTTATTTAATTGTCGTTACTTTTACATTAGTGTCATTTTATTCATTTGGCTTTTATGTTAGTTCAACTAATACTAGATTAGATAAGACTAATGCTAGCTCAATATTAATTTAACTATTAGTAGCATCTTAAGCATTCTAGATTTAAGATATACATTTATTATCTTGCCCTTTAAAAACCCTAAACCTTAGACTTTAAACCTTAAGTGATAAACCCTAAATCCTATATCCCTAAACCCTTGACAATAAACCCCAAACATGTATCCTCTATGCTAAGCTTGAGTACATCGAAGTGCATCCTAGATTGAGTGGCGTTTTTTAACTAGGTATTATAAGAGAAAAATTCTATATAGGAAGTTTTTTAGAGTCCTTGTGCACGCGCGCGCGCTGGTACCTGAGGATCAACTTCACTTTCATTCTACCCTTGTGCATGATGCATTAGGCTTGCATGCGATTGTCGATCTCTCTCTCTCTCTCTCCCCCAACTTTGTGTGTCTATTGAATATTAGCATGAATACATGATTTTCTCTATCTCTGCATGTCTGTTGAACAACATGATGTCAGAGGTTGATACGTGTCTACATGCTTTTGAAATTCTCTCCACTTCTGCATGTCTATATCCAATTAAACGATGACTGCGCCGAACATCAATCGATTGCAATTTATTGATTTGCAATGATTCCTTTGATCATGGTCTTAATTTATGTGTTGCATGGGCATAATTTATGAAACAAGTGGTTCATACATTCATTTACTTCAATGATTAAGGATTCACATGGAGTGATTAAGGATCATCCATTCATTGCATGTGGATTCATATTCTTGGATTAATTGTCTTAGTGTCGATGAATTTTCACGCATCAATCGATACATTCAATTCCAAATGCAATCATGTACCTTGTATAGTCAATTCATGGATTCATTTGATGGTGGTGGTCATGGTCTTAATTTATGTTCCACAAGGACATAGTTTCTAAATCAATCTTGATGTATCTACTTCATGTAATGCATTGGTGATTATCATGGTCTACATTTATGTATTTGTTTACCAGGTAGTGTTCGTGGATGCATTTGTTAATGGATTATTTATCATAGTCTCAATTTATATGATGCATTATCATACCCTTTGCTTCAATGATCACAAAATCATGTTGTGTCCAAGATTTCACATTGGGTGATTAAGGATCGCCAGTTCATTGAGCCTTAGGGAGTCATGTTATTGAAGTTATCATCTTGACTCAATGCATGTCTCTGCATGAATTCATATATTCAATTCAAATGTAATCATGTAGATTGTATAGATAGTTCATGGATTAAAGTAATTGACAATCATGCTCTCAATCCGTAGTGAATTTTTCATTTGTTCACAGCCTTGCTTGCAATTCACCACATTGACCACACAAGGAATTTTGTATTATATTTTGCATTGAATGAAGTCTCATTAATTGTGCATAGGGTATCAAAGATGCATTGATCATTCCATTCATGCTATTGAATTAATATTCACATCTTTGGACGTTCATATCGTTGGATTCAATTATCATAGTCGTAGTATCAATAGTCTCACATGGAGTGATTAATGATCACCCATTCATCAAGTCATTTCAAATCATGCAATGCTGACATTAAGGAATATGCATACATGCAATGTTTTTTGAATTCATGTTGTTGAATTGGTAATAATGGTATTTGTATGTGTCTTTATTTACTATCTCATGGTCATGGATTCATCTATTAATCAATTTCATTGATCATGTTGTCAATTCATATGATGTAGTAATTATTAATTAGACTTGATTCATTCATGGTCATGGGTTCATCTATTAATCAATTTCTTTAATCATGTTGTCAATTCATATGATGTAGTAATTAATAAACATAGTCTTGATTCATGTGGTGCATGATCATAGTCCCAACTTCCATGATTATAGAATCATGTAGTGTCCAAAATTCCACATGGAGTGATTGAGGATCAATCTTCTTATCATAGTCCCAACTTCCATGATTATAGAATCATGTAGTGTTCAAAATTCCACATGGAGTGATTGAGGATCAATCTTCTTAGTCTTAATAAATGTCTATGCATCAATTCATATATTCAAATCAATATTATCAAAATAATGCATAAGTGCATTGATGTTCTCTAATAAACTTCATGAATGATTGGCATTTGATAAGATAGGTTGAATGAATGACAAGTTTCCTTTTTTAAATAATAAGTTACAAGAGCAAGCCACACAGAAAACCCAAGTAATCCCTAGATACTTGGCCATTATGTGTTCACTTACACTATTACAATTGTAAGCATTATCTAAGATGATGATGATGACATTCTTTGAACCTCCCAATTTTTCTATGGACCACTCAAAAATACTTTCTACAAAGTGAGCGAGGTTTACTCGAAGAGATATATCAATCTTCTAAGAAAGTTATAAGGCTAAGAATGTGATAAGAATCAACTTATACCATGGAATTGTGCAATAGATATTACAGAGAATACTGTAATAATAAGATGATTATAGATTTCTTTATTTATCAATTCCCATTATCTATTTATCGCACAATCATGAATTAATATACATAAGTGTTGCATGTGATATTGGTAGCATTATGCTTGTAGATAGATGGTAGGGAACTAATATGTTTAGTATTACCATGAGTAGATTATGAGGTCAAACTAAATAAATTAGTATTTCTCAAGAATTATTGAGTATAAATAATCTTTTGATGAATCTATCTAGTAAGTGTATGTATAATAATATGTATTTACATTATATTATTATTATTATTATGCTATTTTTGAATTATGAGTTTAAGCTTCTTGGACATATAGTGACCACATTAGTTAATAGCTTACAATACGTAACTTGATCTTTTAGATGTGTCTCAAAAATATGTTTTGATTCTAAGTATTTTGTGTGCACATTTTTGTTATAGTGTAGTAAAGTGAATCCAAATTACTGTGAATAGTGTCTCGAATGGCACTAAAAGAAATACCAAATGCTACAACGTTTGTCCAATTCAAATGTAATATTAAGTTATTTTACATCTCAAAGCATATCCCCAACCATTCTTGGTGTGAGCTCTATCTTGCATGAGAGGATATTGTACCACCTAGATCTACCAAAGATTAGATTAAAAAACCTATTGCATGAAATCAACTTGCCCCACTATCAACTAAAATATGTCCAGCACTAATCTCATCAAACTCCTCAACTCTAGAAGCAATTCCTATTTCTACTTCTTCAAGAAGGTCAATGCATGGCCTTTTGACTTTTTAATTCTAGGTTTTTTGTTCTCCCAAAACTTCCAAAACAAGACTTTTACACTAGATGTATGGTCTTTTGACCTCTTCAATTCTATGTTTATTACTCTTCCAAAACTCCCAAAACAAGATTTTTACATTAGATCGGATTAGTGCAAGCAACTATGTTCCTTTGAATTTTTTAAAGATACTCCTTAATGCATGAAGCCTCACCTTTCAAATCATATGCCCATATAGAACACCCATTTGAATATTTCAAGTTTTATTGCTTGCTTTATGCTACATTATACTTTTTTTATGTATCATGTAATATTTATATCTCACTTCTTCTAGAGTAGTTAAAATTTTCTTCTACGTTCCTTCCTCATTTCAAAGTCGACAAACCTATCTCCAAAGTTTAATAGAACATACAAGACTACTTGAAGAATAAATTAATCAGGTAGAGGTACTACATTTCATCCCATCCCAAACAAGTCTATGTGAAGGATAAATTCATCAAGTAAGGCTTCTAATATCCTAAAAGTCTCGTTGACTCATTATCATTGTCATTTGCTTATTTGGTAATTATTATTGCTATTTTAATATTTTAATTTCAAATAAATTAATTTTGAAAAAATATTTTAATATCTTAAGGTTAAAATACACTCTTTAAAAATAAGATTATTTTTATCTGCTAATTTTTAACTAATTACACTAATTAAAATTATTGCTATGGCTTAAAAATCTCATAAATAAACTGATTAAATTAATATATATTCTCTCTTTCTTTACCCTTGTCCTTACAATTTCTCAACTCAAAGACTAATGAGACAAGATTGGGTATTGTTCAACCCTAAAATTTATAAGGAAATGGAATAATTGTTAATACAAAAGAATGATTGTTCTAATCCTTTTCTTAATGCTATATGATAATGGATGTTTGATAGCATATCCTATATTATACCCTATATGTTTAAGCATCACCATATAATAGCCACATGTTTTCTATATTATATCAATCCCATATTATGCACTATACAACCTAGGTTACCATCGGTAGGTTCTTTCAAAAAAACATGATATTTTACACCACTCATATTCAAGCCTCAAGGTAGCTAATGAAGAAGTCCTCTTGGCATCCACGAGACAATCTACGATTAGCAAATTCCCTATCAATTGAAAGTTTGGGTCATGTTAGAATGTTTTCTTGGAACGTAAAATAACGAGTTCACCCCCATTTGATTAAGATGGCAAGACTTGACTAGGCCTCTGTTGTTGATGGGCTAAAGCTCATAAGCAACACCCTAAAATCATGCTATTTAGTCTGAAGAATTTTCATGTGTGCTTAAACGATACCATGATATATATAGGCCACAATTTCAATTTCTTTACTGATCTGATAACCCTTTCCTGACATGGACTGACAACATGCCGAGCGTCTACAAATAAGATACGTCTTTGCTTATCAAGGATCATGCAAGGACAATTCCCGTAAAGCGCACAACTTGGCCAATCGAAAATGATGGTGCATTGGCTCAATACAATCCATCCCTTTTCATCCGACGAATGTCTTCCACTTGCAGCTGCGCAATTTCCAATGGCTCCTTGAGACGCCGAATTTCCAATGCAATGCAAGTCTTCTCCACAGACGATCCGGCTCCATCGCTGCTGCCATCTCTTCAATCACACCGCCTATACTTGGTAGTTGTGTGACTTGTACGTTCAATGCTTTGTAATAAACATACTTACCGATTAGAGAGGGAGAGACAGAGAGAGAGAGAGATCAGGAAATTACAATAGCCATCACCGTTTGAGGCAAGAACAATTTTACAGCTTCTCTCGATCTCCAGGACCCTCATTTCAACAGCAGAAGATGAGTTGGATGACCAGAATTGATTCCCGTGGCGTTGAGCCTTTGGTGACACTCTATTGGCCCTTGTACCATAGATGGGACTTTTTTTAGGATCGAGATCTTCTAGCACAACACTAAACATCAAGGACTGTCGAAAGGAGCCAGGTAGGATCTTTTTTTCAAACAGGGAATGACATTCTTGCATTGGTTTGATTCATCTTATTTAGACACTGATCAAGTTAGATATTCAACAACTACCACTATTCAGACATCAGTACAATTTCTGAAAGAAATTCCGTGCATCAATGGTTAAACAACTAAGAAAGATGCCTTCCCTACCAGCACTTGCAAAAGCTACAATACCTCTTGATGATCTCATTACATTGCATCTACCAATGATCTACTACAGAAGATAGATCGGGTGAACATATGCCGTCCCAAGAAGATTTGTCAATGTTTTTTTCATCCATCCACCCTTATCACCTAGTGTGTCAGGAGTCCAGAACATGAGCCAGCCTAGCCACTTGGTTTTGGCTCTACAATGTTACACAATACCCTATTGATTGCCCTCTGATCCAGTTAGAACTCTAATGGCATTGTGCAAATTGAATGCTCAATAACTCATTACGACCCACACCCTTCAATTGAAAATCAAGCACTTCACCTCCCTAAAATGTTCATGCATGGTCCAGGGAAAAAATCATCCTGCAGTCATTTCCTAAATTATGCATGTTGTTACAAGATGTATACATATGATGCTTGAAGCAGCTCATTAAAAAAGAAAGATAACTATTTCTAAACCTCATGTTTGCTGCTTTCCATTTCAGCTTGATTCACAATATCCTGACTTGCTTGTTTAAGTGCTTCCCCTGAGCTAATGCTCTCTTCCATCCTCTCAGCTGACTGCTGATATGAAGCATGAAATCTCACTTCAGTATTTGAGCCTGCTGTTATGTCAATAGTTTTTTCAGAGTTGTCATGAATGGACAGACCAGAAAATACATCGTTGCTGGTGGACATATCATTTTGGTCTCCTGTTTCTGTTCCTCTACTTTCTGTTAATTCTGCTGTTAGGTGGTCCATGTCCGTAGGTTTTTCCTTTTGTAGAGAGGCATTTGCAAGTGATTCTTCACCTCGTCCATCAATTGCACCTGCCAAATTACTACTCTTCAAGTTGCCACTTGCATGCTTCACTGGTGTTATACTCTCCACTGCTTTGCAAAGAGCATAATACTTCAAAACTAATTCTTTGTAATCATTGAGAAGCGATTCAATGTCCTCAACCTGCAAATCTCCAACTTTGGCATATAGGAAAGGGAATTCTCTTGCAAGATGACCTGCTTTATCGGCTTCTAGTACAGCACTAGATCCATCAGCCTGCAACTTTGGCAGTGATATACTTGCCATAGCACCAATTCCTGCAATAGAGCGACTCTGAGAAGGTGGTCCTTGAATTTCTGATGTCTTGTTGGGCTCCACATGGGTCTGCTCTGATGGTAGCTCAGGTGCATGTCCATGCCCATCTAAAGATTCCCTTGCATACTGCATCTTCCTTTCAAACTCCTTTTCATCCATAGATATCGATTTTGCATCTAAATTTGCAATGAATGACTCAGCTGAAACAAGGTTTGTATAAAAATAAGCTGCTTCAGAGACTAGCCTGGAATGATGCCTATACCTCTGAATATACAAGAGGTTCGAATAGAGCTGAGGTGGATTGGCCTGGACAAGAAAAACATTCATTCATTCCCTCTCTCTCTCTCTCTCTCTCTCTCTCTCTCTCATCAGCTATGGAATGTTTATTGTTTATTTTCCATTTAGTTAGTCATAGCATTAGATGACAGCTATTTTGGGACTTGGAAAAATTCCCTGACGTTTTAGATGTAACACTTTGGTCTCATAGGCCGATTTGGCATTTTGTAGGCATTAATATAACTCTCTCTCTCTCTCTCTCTCTCTCTCTCTCTCTCTCTCTCTCTCTGTGAGTAAAGGGTAATTATATTAATTACTGAAAAGGTACAAGAGTCATAAATGAACTAAAAGGACAGCAAAGCAATGGAGGAAACTGCCATATGCGGTGAGACCAAATCCTCTTGGGGAAGAAGCTCTGCATGCTGCACAATATCAAGCTGCCAGTGAAGAAGGCCTTTCACTCGAGAAGTATGACTCTGAACACCTGAATGTGTGTCAAAAGTAAAAGCATTACGGATGACCTAGTTATGCCAACAACCCTAGAAGTGCAAAAATTGGAACACTATCTTCATGTGCAGCTCCACAAGATGTGAAAATTTTGCCTTGCCAAAGACCCAATCACATGGACACAAACATTCTCTTTTTCTCGTAATCAAGCAGTTACCCTAGTGGTAAGGTACTTATTTTATTAACCTACAA
The DNA here is from genome assembly GCF_053477565.2 of Lygodium microphyllum. Classification (NCBI taxonomy): domain Eukaryota; kingdom Viridiplantae; phylum Streptophyta; class Polypodiopsida; order Schizaeales; family Lygodiaceae; genus Lygodium; species Lygodium microphyllum. Next base: position 5,070,962 of record NW_028229514.1, on the reverse strand, counting down.
ACATGCTCTCTCTCTCTCTCTCTCTCTCTCTCTCCACAATGAGTAATTATATTAATCACAAGAGAAATACATGAGTCATGGCAGAGTAGTAGAAGAAACTGCCATATGCCACACAACTAAATCCTTCCTAGAGAGAAGGCTAGCATGCGAATAAGATCCAACTGCCTATGGAGAAGACCCTTGAGCTGAGTAATATTACTCTGAACCTACAGGCAAAATCAAAGACGAAGGCATTCCATGTGACCCAATTGTGCCAAAGCCCCAAAATCTAAGAAAATGAAATACAATCTTCATATGTGGCTAAAAGGGAGTCGAATATTTTGCCTTACCAAAGATCCAATGTCACAAGGACATGAAATTTTAATGCTTTGCTTAGCATTTGATTAAAAGTTAATCAAATGTGCAAATGTGACTCGCACATGTGAGGTACAAGTTAATTATTTCACAAAGCCGTTTCTAGCCAACAAGAGACCCTCCAAGAGCTAGTGACATGCCCAAAAGAGACCACAACAATAGATGATAACAATTTGAGAGCTGTTTCAGCCAAGCAACATCATATTCAAAGGTATTCCATCAGTGGAGACTACATAAATGGTTGTGTATACAAGGTCAACTGTTGATTTCTTCCATTTTCTTGCCATGGAGGTCTGAATTTTCTCTCTTCAGCATTCTCTCTCATTCTTCAACCTATTCTCATCCTTCCTCAGCAATTCCCAGCAAAAGTAGCCATTGGAGGTGAAGATTTTGACTAATCTCTACTATAAATCCTAATTTACAGAAGAAATTTAAATTTAATCTCAAAAAGTATGCTTAAAAATTAAAGGCCTAGAGACTTGAATTTCAATCATTGAAATTGGGGTAATTTCAAGAGATTCAAGTCACCATTCAACTTGCAAACATTTGGGGTTGAATTTGTCACCCAAGGAGCACGATTGAAGGCTAATCCCTGAGCAAACCAAAGGAAAATTTGGTTGGAAGGCTTGCTGGTCATTTATGAGCAAGAGGCAATTGGGGAGCCAAGGAGATTCAAGGAATGTCATTGTATCCCATCCAAACCGCAATTCAAGATAAAAATATACCACAAGAGGCACTAGTTTTAGGGCCAGCAAGCTGTCCATTGTCCAAGATGAAGTGGTAACATTTGCATTTTCAGTTTATGTGAATTTTATGCTTGCTGTAATTGTTGAATAATCAAGTCATTACCATCCACTCCGAGAAGGAAGGTTGGTTTCATGGTTCCATTGGCAAGATGCCGCCATTTCCCTTGACTTGGTGGGCTTGAGACACCTCACTGAATATTAGAAGCTTTGCTCTAGTGCTGAAATTGTGTTCAGTGTAGCATTTACAGCAAGTATTTCTTACAGTAAGATGGGATCAACTAGTGATGATGCTTCTCACTCTGAAAATCCACATCATAAAGGGGAAAATGCAATGCCTAATCTTGGAATAGGCTTATAGCATGGACAGCAAGGAGAGAATGTGGTTGTTGACCAAAAGCGGGTCCTTTGTCATATGCATGCAATGATTGATTCACATGCTAAAGTGATCAGCAGAAGGGCAAGGCCCATACCTTGGATGTAAAATTAAAAGATCTGTCCATGTTGTATCAACTAGTGCTATTTCTAAAGTAATTAAAAATTACCTTTCAGTGTACTTGGTTTTCATTAGGAATAAGGTTAATAATAAAAAGGTTGGGAACATGTATAAGTTAAAAAATGATGACATCATTTTTGAAAATGTATAATGATTGCTTTTCTCAATCATTACTGAGGCAACTACCGTCTGAAAGGCCGGAAGATCATGGCATAGATCTTAGCCCTAGAAGTAGCCCTCCTAATAAGCCACCCTACAAGGTAAGTGCAGTCCAACAAAAGGAGACAATGAGTCAGGTGAATAAGTTGCTGGAAAAAGGATTGAGTTAGCCCTACTCATCTCCCTTTTGTTCTCCAATGCTTTTGGTTTTTTTTAATTTAAAAAAAGATCATGGCGTATATGCATTCACTATCTGTTGGGATGAGTGCACAGTGGAATGCGAGTCAAAAGTGGAGCAACAACAGTGTTGAGTATAAGAGAGAGAGAATCCCAACACGAGTATACCAACTTGTCACGATACACAAAGAATAAAATGTATTTATATGTTAGGGTGCAAATAAGGGTGTTTTCACAACCGTGTAAGTTTATACACGGAGATTAAGGGACTTTACATCCAAAGGGACTTTACACCCAACAACCTCCCACTTAAAGGCCCAAAGTGGTACCTTTAAGCTAGCCAAATCCCACTAATCAAATGCAATGCTCATGATGAGCCTTTGCAAGACTCTTAGTGAGAACATTTGCACTGTTATCTTGGGTTTTGACCTTAGTCAATGTGACAAGACCATCATCCAAGACCTATGGAATGAAGTGGTACCGAAGATCTATGTGTTTGGTACGTACATGAAACATGGCATTCTTAACCAAACATACTACACTCTGGCTATCACAACCAACCACTAGAGTACGTGAAGAGAGACCAAAATCCTTAACCAAATGACCAAGCCAAATAGCTTCCTTGGAAGCTTTTGTGGCTAAAATATATTCAGCGTCTTTAGTACTCAGTGCCACAATTTTCTGCAACCTTGAATACCAAGAGATAGCCCCACAAGCCAAAGTAAAGACGTACCCACTGGTAGATTTCCTAGTATCAAGATCTCCTACCATGTCTGAATCACAAAATCCCTGCAACTCTAGTATACCATTTCCATTACACTTCTCTTGTATACCTTTTAAGTAACTGAAGATACATTTCACTGCTTCCCAATGTGGTTTACTAGGGTTAGACATGAATCTACTAACAACTCCCACTGCATGATCAATGTCAGGGCGAGTTGCAACCATGGCATACATCAAAGATCCACAAGCTGATACGTAAGGTATGCCCTTCATAGCACTGGCAATTGCATCATCTTTTGGACAATTAGTTTTGCTAGGCTTTGTATGTGGCAGTAAAGGCATACCAAGAGGCTTAGCATCAGCCATATCAAAACTGTGAAGTACTTTGCTAATGTACTTGTCTTGTGAGAGAAACAACAAGTACTGCGCTCTATCTCTTTTAATGCACATGCCCAAAATGTATTCAATTGTCCCCAGATCTTTCATTGAGAAGGCTGAACTCAACCACCTTTTATGACCATTCAAAACACCCTTACGCTTTTGTGCAATTAGCATATCATCCACATATAAGACCAACACAATAAGGCTTCCATCATCTACCTTTTTGGTGTATAAGCAATGATTTGTATGACTGAATTTAAATCCATGACTGAGCATAAAAGTATCAAATTTTTTTTACCACTATCTAGGGGCTTGTTTCAGCCCATATAAGCTGCGTTTCAGTTTACAAACCAAATGCTCTTTCCCTGGAATAGCAAAACCTTCGAGCTGTTTCATATATAGCTCTTCATCCATGTCACCAATCAGAAAAGCAGTCTTCTCATCCATCTCATCCAACTCTAAATCCAAGGATGTAGTGAGAGCAAACAAAACACGGAGCCTATTCATCTTCATCACTCGTGAAAAAACCTCCTGGAAGTCTATGCCTTCCTTTTGTGTATAGCCCTTAGCAATCAAGCATGCCTTGTACTTGGGCTTTCCATCAATATATTTCACCTTGTAAACCCATTTATTAGGGATAGCTTTTCTATCCTTGGGCAAAGCTACAAGCTCCCATATGTTATTTGTATACAGAGACTTTATCTCTTCCTACATAGCACGCTCCCACTTTCTCTTATTTTCACATGATTGTGCCTCTCTAAATGTTAGAGGCTCACCTTTATCAATCACAAAAATGCAGTCCAAAGATGGTTGAAACCTCTGTGGCTGCCTTTTGAGACGTGTAGACCTTATCCAATGATCTGTATTGTTAAGCAATGGGCCTACATCCTCAAGTATGTGCACATCATCACCTAGTGGCTGATTTTCAGCATTTTCTTGCTGCTATAACTTGTTTTCAGCATGTTATTCTTGCTGTTCTATTCCATCCTGTGCATCTATTTGCTATCCATTATCTTCTGGCTGTAGCACAATAGGTTGCTACTCATTTTCAGCATCAAAAGGAACACAATCTTCAACTAATGGTTGCTGAATGGCTGGTTGTTCATGCTGAAATTTAACCTTCAAGGTCACCACGTATTGCATGTTTCAGCAACTTTACCTCATTAAATACTACATCTCGACTACGGACTATCTTCTTACCCTGAGAAAGTCAAACTCTATAACCCATCTTTTCCTCATCTCCATAACCCATGAAGATGCCCTTAATGGATTTCATGTCTAGTTTAGTCCTCTGATCTACAGGAACATGCACAAAAGCCATCACAACCAAAGGCACGTAAATGGTCACCAGAAATACATCTGCAACAATCCCAGATCTGCAAATGATCACTAAGACTGCTGCACCATGAATATTCAGCAATAAATCAACTCAATAGGAGCTGCCTAACATGTGTATTGCATACATATGTGCCCCAAAGCACTTCTAACACATAAAAAACCACCGAAATTCTCTGTAATTTCTTATAAATCTCACAAGTGGGAGATAATAAATATGAATTACACTTCCTACTGCACCAAGATTGCATCACAATGTCCCCAAAGTGCATTTCACACATCATTATTATCAAAATTCACAAATTTCAGCAAAAGCCCCAAAATTTCACTGAGCAAAAGCCAAATGCACTCTCTGATCCACATAGCATCGAAGCTCCTCTAAAACTGTGTTGTGGTCATCCACGAGGACCACACAAGTGAGACATGCAAGATCGTTAGAATGTAGCTCTCTATCATCCATGGCTGCTAGAGACTTGTAGGAGGATGTAATAGTGCTGCAAATTGATTGATAGTCTTACGCATCCATGCCCATCTCTTCTCTACTATGTCAATTGTGTGCACACTATGACTGTAATTAACGTGCAAGCCCAGACCTCCACCAATACTACTCTAAAGAAGTAAATAAGAAGGCCCATGGTGGACCCCTCACAATCACTCATATGTAACACCCTATAAAAGGGAGTCACAACAATCACGATCCCATGGACTCTTTGCCAAAACTGCTCATCGAGGCACAAGCCTTGCATGGCTATCACCTCCTCTGTCTCACACTCATCCCGCTCATTCCATAGAGTAGACACCACCGTCGAGCGAACGTAGCGACCACACCTCATAAAGGCGCTCCAACAGCAACCGCATATTAGCAAAGCAAGTTTAGAAAAGCTTCTTCAACTCAAGCATACTATGCTCGTGATATATCGCAAGCACCTTCATTTTCACCGTAAAGAAGGTGACAACATCAATGCACCACCCTCTTCACCCATTTGAGCTTTCCATTGTTCTCCATGAGCAAGTCCAAACAATGACTTGCACATGGAGTCCACACTATGAAAGGAAACTTAGCCTCAAGCAAACGGCCCATGCGCCGACAATCGGATGCATTGTCAGTAACAACTTGCACCACATTTGACGGGCCCACCTACAACCACATCATACATGGCACAAATTCAAAATTATAATAAGAAAAGCTTTGGGGGAATATAAATTAAAAATTATAACAATGAAAGCAACAACTTTAAAATTTAAAAAGACAATGTATACCTCAATGATAGCTTACCGAATGTGGTGGTAGATGAATGTGCTGGTCGTTTTGCTTTCCCTCTTGCCAATGTCTACAGCCCGTTAAAAAAATGTGCTGAGTGGACATGAAACGAGTATGTTGACGATGCCTTGTTTCCTACATTCTCTCCATCCGTCAATGAAAATGAAGCAACCTTATTTTGTCCATGTGGCTTGAATAGGAGCAAGGGTTTTATCAATCCTCTCCTCTTCATCAATCTTCTTTGTCCTCATATCATTGTATGTAGCACCGCTCCGTCCTTCACATGGACCCACATTGGCAATGGTCCTCACCAACTTTCTCAATTGCTCATGCTTTAGGACATTAAATGCAAGATTATACTCGATCACCGTACGTGCAATCTCAATGTCCGCTTGTCATTGCCTTTCTCTGAAAAAGGCAACCAATCCAAGCATACGAGCGGAAGCTTTTGAGAGAGAGGAATGCCTCTTTGGTGCCACATGAGCCTCAAATCTTTGCCTTTTGCCAATGCCTGAGCTAGAAGCTGATGTGGAGACAGCACTACCAATGGTGGAGGCCTCATCCACATCAGTTGAAGATACGCCTAAATTTGAGGCTTCCTCACGAGTAGACATAGGTGTAGGTGCAGTCGTTGATGCGCCACTTTCTCCTCCTCTAGTATATCCCCCTCTCATCTTAGCGAGAATCTCCTTCGCAACAATGTGTTAAGAGATTGCCTTGCATGCAACAACTTGCCCCCCCCCCCCCCCCACCATCTTAAAAAGATGTTGAAGAAGCCAAGTCGCACCGCTTATGTGGCGCTTCCCGCAATACTTGCATGTCCCATGGTGGGAGTTGGACTCCTTTATGTCCTTCTCCACATGGATGGCATGCAAGTTGAAGGCCTCATGTTTCTCGCATGTTATGATGCCAAGGCGTCAAGACAAGGCTTGATGGAGAGAAGAGGGTTGAGACTTGTCACTCCGATCGGCAATCACGATGATTCTTGAAGGGGAGGGGATAGGAGGAAGAGGAGAGGAGTGAGCACTTTAGAGGCTTGAAGATCCAAGAAGAATGGGGTGGGGAGATGATGCTTCAAGAGGGAGGGGATAGGGGAAACTTGGAAGAACAATGAAGAGGGAGGGGATGAGGGAAAGAGGAGAGGGAAAGAGGAGATGATGCTTAAAGAGGGAGGGGATGGGAGGTTGATGCTTGAAGACAAGAGGATGGGGATGACCCGTGAGGAGACAGTGACACATGAGAGAGTGTGCAAATGAGCCCCAAGTCCACAACCCGTCCCTTTTTGCCAAATGCTGCCCCGAGCCCCGGCGAAAATGGACTGAAATTGTGCTGCATAACCAGTTTTTGTCCGCATGATAGGTGCAAAAAATGCACCGAAAATTACATAGACTTCGTACAATACCATACAGTACGAACCTGTCCATACATCATATAAAGGCAACTACATATGTGAGCAATTACTTAGTCTAATCACATTTGTTAAATGTGTCACCTTCATCGGTTCTAGTGAGAGCATGGAAACCTTGGATTGGCTGCAAGTTTAAGGGTCAATTTCAGAAAATCTAAACGACTTTGTCTAAATGTGAAGATTTTGTCATTTGTTATGGACAAATGACATTCCTTATGCATGTGATTTCTAGACACTTGGGTTACCCTATTGGCTGGAATATTACCCTCAAAACAAACATCAAGCTTGGTACACGATAAACTGTGAGTCAAATGTGACTATTGGACATTACTTACATGGCCATGGCCTGTTCACTTGCCAATCATTCTATCCACTATTGTGGCTTATATCTTCTTTTGTTTTAAACTCTCATTATGTGTTCAAAAGCTGATATTTAATTATTTCATGTCAATGGCCATGGAGTTTCTATAAAACTGAGAGGCATATGAAAAGTCTCAAAATTTTGGCTATGGACTTCCTAAAAACCACACAGCAGACTGAATGTTCTCAGCATGCATTATCATGTATTGGCACGCAAATTGGCACCACTCCAGCAATTAACTGAAGAATAGCAACCTTGTTCTAAATGTTAGCTACTCTGTGCACCAACGCCCATATGAATGCATTTGATAACTGGATCATTCATGCTAAGGATTGGATTTTGGGGTGTTCCCAAGGGTTTATTTATACATATCCTTTTGCTACCAAACAGGTTGCTAGCTAGAAAGAACCCCTCCCTCATATTAAATGGACTGGTAGGCCTAAAACTGAAGGTGATTCACTTATTAATGAAAGTCTGCATTAAAGCAATGTTTTTTATCCTCTGCCTCTTGCTAAACCAAGAAAGCTAACTTTTTGGCAATGAGAGGCCTTTCTCAAGTGGCTATGCTCTCTCTAGTCAAGGTACTTTTAGGACTTTTCCACATGCTCAACAGATGCATGCTTTGGGTCATCATTACGAACCTATTAAGACACTCATTACAGCATGATTGAACCTTTTCAGCCAGTTCGCAATTTGAACTGTGAGGATAGGATACATGTGAAGATGTGAAGATTTGCACTAAGAAAACACAAGTGACAATATGTACGAACACGACTAAAACACAATAACTCAAACATTAAAGCAATAAACGCAAAACGCAAAAACACAAACACGAATAGAGAAAGAAGAGAACTCTGAAGTGAATGAATCAATGCTGTAAATGATGGAAAGAATGTACAAGATGCTCACTCCACTCGAGAGCTATCCAATAGCCAATGGCTCTCATGGGAGCAAGCTGAAGGAGTTGGAGTAGTCACAATGTGACGTCCACTGGAGATGGATCCCAAGTGTTGTAACCACCAATCGAGCTGAAAGAGTGCTGAATGTACAAGGGCAGCATGTTGGAACCACTGCCAACCATCCCTTTCTCCATTTCAACCAAGCATCCCATGGAATGGTTGTCTCCTTGTCATAGAAGGGACAATAGATGTCTCCCAGGGGCCCATCTCCTTCTACTATGCCTTGCTAGCAGCAGCATACAGTCATAATCCAACAATAACAAAGTAGAAGCAAATATGCAAAAGTGTAGGGACAATTGCCAAAACTACAAGAATCAACCAATGGCATCCAAAGACTGAGGCAAGGCACCTCCACTACAATCAAACTACTTATCGGTTTGCAAGACCACAACACACAAATGTCAGCCGGGTAAAACACAAGGACCAAGATGGGACACCTCCTCCATGCATGGGGCAGTCACTAAATAAGAGAGAAGTAAAGAAAATGAGAGACACTGATAAAGCTAAGCACCAACAATTAATGCATTGAGACAAAACTATCAAATTCAAGGGTATGTCTATGTAGGCAAAGTGGAAACACCATCTAAGGTCATAGAGAAAACCCTAATAAACTTAGGATAAGGACCCTAATGAGAAAGTGGATCAAGCACCCCAGCCATTTTTTTTGTACGGGGGCAACCTAAGAGGTTCCCTTTTCCATGTTTTAAAACAAGAAATGTGAGATAACGGAAGAAGGAACATGAACACAATGAGAAGGAAAGAGAGAGATAGCAAGAATAAGAGGGAAGAAATCTGCACAGACTGAAAATGAATGCTGAATACAAAGGGAGGACTGATCGGTCCCTGCACGCAGCCCTAGGTGTTAGGGAGAGCACTAGATCAGGCTGGAAATGATGATGGCAGCAGCAGCAGCAGCAGCAGCAGCACTAGAGACGAAGGAGGATGCCAAAGTCGAAGGAGCAATGTGCAAAAGATGATGGCCAAAGTGAAGAGTGGCCAGCTATAAATAGCGGAGGACCATCAAATCTGGCTGACCTGCAAAAAGTGTCCTAAATCTGGCCAACCGGCTTGCTGCAAATAACCTGGGGGCTGCAATAAATGCAGTCCAACTGCATAGGAAAATCCGACAAATAATGAGGTGGCATCCTGAAAAGTCTAGAAGCAAATAGGCACTAGCAACAGGTGTAAACCAATTGACAAACATAGGAAAAGGGCCTAAAATAGGAGAAATGCATACTAAAAAGAGACACAAGCTTCTTCCAAGCCTTCACAACAGTCTTCAATCTACAAACATACACTAGGACAGAATCATGTGATCTCATAAACAGAAAGAATCTAGCTCAAGAATTGAGCCAATCCCATGGGGTAGCAAGATCCATCAGACAACAAGATTCTCCACAAGACGAGGTATAGGATGAGAAACAAACTCCCAAATGTCGAAGGTATCGAGGATACACTCCACCTTGCATGACCACAAAGAATAGTTGGAACCATCTAAGCAGTCCACCTTGAGCAAGGAAAAAAGCACAGGCACCTATACAGAGAATGACACGAGGGCATCTTAAGACCAAGGTGTCGGGTCTTATGAGAAACATGAAGGGAGGAAATAGGAGAGGGTTCCTGTACAAATGGGCTTGGTGGCCTTCATTCTTCTTGATCTTCACGCAGACTAGCACGATAAGCTCTCGGTCTCTCAAAGGAATGATGAGAGACCTCATCCTCTCAACCATCAAAGCCAAAAAAATGATGATGAGACATCTTCAAATCCTACAAGCACCCAAAAAAGCTACATTGTGCTACAACAACACAAAAACAAAAGGGAATTAACTACAGTTGAGGTGTAGATGTGCCCCCTGCACAATAAATATTGTCACCTACACCTAGATGATGTCGCCTACAATCAAAGACTGTCGCCTAGCAAGAACTCTCGACTAAAAGTAGCAAACCTTGTGTTTTGACAAGCAAATGCTATCACCTGGTGGAATTAGTTGTCCCTTGGACAGATGATGCTATCGCCTACTGCCAGATGTAGTCACATGCACCAGGGAAGGTTGTGTTTGCAGCAAAGGCAAGGTTTTGTACCTACGTTTTGGGGCTAGGTGGTGTCCTCGTCAGATAGACTGCACTGTGTCCTCTCTTGGGTGATGATACCATGTGGAGTCCGCAATGGAAGAAGGAACATGAACACAATGGCTTGTGAGAAGGAAAGAGAGAGACAACAAGAATAAGAGGGAAGAAGTCCACACTGACTGAAAATGAATGCTGAATACAAAGGTAGAATTGATCAATCCTTGCACACAACCCAAGGTGTCAATGTGGGTGCCAAATCAAGCTGGAAATGATGATGGTAGCAATAGCAGCACTGGCAACTAAGGAGGGTGCCAAAGTCAGAGGAGCAACCTGCAAAAGATGATGGCCAAAGTGAAAAGTGGCCAGCTATAAATAGCCAAGGACCACCAAATCTGGCCAACCTGCAAAAAGGGGCCGAAAACTAGCCGACCTCCTGCAAATTACTCAAGGGGTGCCATAAATGCAATCCGACTGCATAGGTAAATCCAACAAATAATGAGGTGGCATCTTGAACAGTCTAGAAGCAGGTAGGCACTGACACGAGGTGTAAACCGACTAACAAACATAGAAAAAGGGCCTTAAACAGGAGAAATGCATACTAAAATGCCAAAGCTCCCATGTCTCCATCAGATTCTGACAAAAGCTCACAACCAGGAGATGACAGACTGTACATGACTAAAATAAGCATGCTAACAATATCATATCAAAAGTTATTTTAAAATTGAAAATACTGAGCTTGGCAGCTTTACTTTGGAACAGCATTGAACAAAGGCAGACTAGCAGCATTTTTTGTCTCAAAGAAAACATGTGATATCATATCATCCTAATGAGCAACCACCAAAGCCAGATTATAGCCTGCATTGTTTATCTAACTCTCCTATTTGTTGACACCTGTTGTGGATGAGAAAAAATAAAAAAGAAACCAGAATTTGCATAAGTCATTACAGCTGCAGCTTCACATGAATACTAATCACAGCAAGAAACAGCATTATGCCTGCTCACCTTTAATGTGATGTAAATAAGCACTGGTAAGAACTCATCAGCACCAGGAGGATTTTCATTTGTTGCCATGAAAACATTGCGTATAACCTTGCTACAATTCAGTATACTGACAAGTTTATCCCGGGGTGCTTTGTACGTGTTTATGTTCTGAAGTTCTTTTTGAGCCAACTTGGTCCCCAAGAAAACAATGAAAAATCATCAGTTATAATCTCTCTCTCTCTCTCTCTCTCTCTTGTGTGTGTGTGTGTGTGTGTGTGTGTGTGTGTGTGTGTGTGTGTGTGAAGAACTCTCCTTTTTTTAACATAATCATGATCTCTCTCTCTCTCTCTCTCTCTCTCTCTCTCTCTCTCTCTCTCTCTCAATGGGTAATTATATTAATTATGAAAAAAAGTACAAGATAACAAGGCTACAGAATACAAGGTGGCTCTAGGCCATAATATAAGACCCAAATACAATGGATTCAGCAAGTGAAGAAGGATGAGAGTGTAGGAGGCACCTTGGCACTAGATAGACCAAAAGGATTAAGAGTGTTGAGAGGATTTAGCCGCATGAGCCTAGGCCTTTGCTATCGATGTCTCCAATACACCATCTTCAAAGAAGTCTCCTAGCACCACAAAGGGATTGGGCCTTGTTGGGTTTAACTTGTTACAAACACGGATCTAGAGCATAGCAGAAGTTATGGAGGATGAAAGATGAAGTCAAGAATCATGTTAACATAGACAAAGAGAGACCAATTGTTGCACAAGTGAATTAAGTTCCAAGATAGATTAGCTTGGCCAAACTCATAAAGACAATCTTGTGTAATGAGCTGACACTGGCAAGGCACTAAGTGAAAGTACAACATGAGAGACTGATTTGGAGTTCCATGGGATCATGGACAAGAAGGTGCCTGTCCTACCGGCTCTTCCATTGGATCAAAAGCTTGATGGTGACAATTACCGCATCTGGCGGGTGATGATGTTGGCCATTTTGAAGTCTTATGATTTGGCAGAACTGGTGATGGAGCAGATTAACAGGCCCTCGGTGAGGGATGAATCCAAACTCTCTTCCAATGCTCGTGCGGAGTTGACCAAGGCCCACTCTCATTGGAACAAACTGAATGCCAAGATTCGATCTTTTTTGTTTCTGTCTTGCACTACAACCGTGACAGCTCACATCAAGTACTTAACGGTGGCTCGAGAGATATGGCTAGAGCTCGACCAGATATACAACCGGATGTCCCTAATAAAGAGGGTTTCTTTGGAGGTGCAGATGCAGACCTTGTCCGTGAATAAGTCTTCTTCGCTTCGGGAACACATCAACAGGCTTCGGCAGCTTCAGATGCAAGTTCAAAATGCGGAGAAACCTATTTCCTCCGAAGACATAGCAATCACTTTATTGTCCCAGTTGCTACCACGATTCGGTACCTTTTATTCCGCTCTTATTGCTTCAGGCTGGGAGTCGACTCTTCGGTGGAAGAGTTGGTTCCTATGGTCTTGGACCAAGAGGAACAATTGAAGGGACAGAATGCTTCCAAATCGGAGGCATTGGTTAGTCAAGCCTCTCAAAAGAAGAGGAATGACCAAAAGAAGAAGAAGGAGGATAACAAATCCAAGAAGGACAATGAGAAGGAATCAACTTGCCATATTTGTGATAAGACCGGTCACTAGAAGAAGGATTGCCCCGACAAAGACAAGAAGGACACCAAGAAGAAGGACACGAAGGATTCTGGAGCGGTGGCTACACCCTCATCAACTCCTTTTCTACACTTAGCAATCATTGAGGACTCTACATCTAAGACTTCTGATCCTACCATGACAGCTCCCCAAACTCGAGAGTCGATTGTGAACAGTGGTGCCTCACGGCACATGACTCCTTCCGATGGTGTTGCCCATTTGCGACCTTCGTATGGGCAGATTCTCATTGGAGACAACTCTTCTGTGTCTATTGTTGCGCGGTGTGAGATGCAGCTTATTCCAGATGGATGTGGTGGTACCCACACTTCCGAGGTGTTGCATGTGCTAAGCTTAGGGTATCATTTGCTTTCGGTTCATAAGATTTGTGCTCTTGGTCTTTTGGTGAAGTTTGACTATGATACTATTCACGTCCTTGATCGTGAATCCAGGAAGGTTCTCTCTACATGGTATGAGGAGGATGGCATCTACAAGTTGAAGTCTTCCCCAACTCTTATCTCTCTTCTTCTTACTTCTCAGACACAGTCCAAGCTATGGCATGCTCGGTTTGGCCACCTGAACTATGAGTACCTTCGAAAGGCATCGCGAGGGTTGTTTGTCCGAGGATTGCCGGACATAGTGGTGAGCCATCAGCCATGTGTCTCTTGCATTCGTGGGAAACTGCATCGGGATGCGATTCCAAACAAAGCTTCTAAATGGTCTACTTCACCCATGGAGTTGGTATCTATGGATCTTTGTGGCCCGATGAGGATCGAGTCCCTAAAGGGAAGCTTGTACTTCATGTTGATCGTAGATGACTACAGCAGGATGACTTGGGCCTACTTCTTGACTTTGAAATCGGAGGTTTTCTCTCACTTCAAGAATTGGCTTCTCTTTGAGAAGAACCGTTCTAGCTGGCGACTAAAGACCTTACGTTCAAACAAGGGAGGTGAATTTATGTCTAATGAGTTTGCTCGCTTTTGTGCAAATAGGGACATTCACTAGGAGTTTGCTAACACCAACACTCCCCAAGAGAATGGCATTTTGGAGCAGAATAACCAAAGTGTGATCGAGATGGCGCGCACCATGATGAAGCACCGTCAGACACCTCAATTTCTGTGGGCCGAGGCAGTGGCTACCGTAGTTCACATCCTCAATCGATCTCCCACTTCGGCCGTTGACTGGATGACACCTTTTGAGGCTTACTTCGGGACTAAGCTTGATGTCTCTTATTTCAAGATCTTTGGGTGTGACGCTTGTGTGCACATTCCAAAGACGCAGCGTGACAAGTTCGAGGTGCCTTCCCGACGTCAAGTTTTTATTGGCTACAACTCCTAGTCCCAAGGTGATCTCTTTGATCCTGTCAAGCGGGATGTCTACACGAGCCGCAATGTGCGGTTCGTGGAAGTTCTGGCTACAGAAGGGGGTGAGGAGCACCCCGTTCTTGGAGATCTAGGGGAGAGTTGGGCCCCCGAGAGAGTTTCTTTGGAGCCAGAGTCTTTTGATGGAGATTTTTCTTCTGATTCCGAGTCTTCACTTCCACCGGCCACCCCCGAGGAGATTTTGCCGATGGATGTTCCTGAGTCTTCAGCAGATGGAGAGCGATGGGGAGAGGTTCATCCTCCTCCTTGTTGGGCCCGTGACAAAAACTGAGATTCAGGGATCCGAGGGGATCCCTAAGGAGTGAGAACCGCAGGATGGACCGCAGAGGTCACGGAGGAACCATGCACATTCTTCAGAGCTTGTTTGCTCTAACTATTGTTTGCTACCCGTGTTATGCAAGATCGTGAGCCCACTTCAGTGAAGGAGGCTTTGCAATCTGATCATTGATGGAAGGCTATGGAAGCCGAGTTGGAGGCTATTGAGAGGAATGGCACTTGGTCTCTTGTGCCTCATCCCTCTCACAAAAAGGTGATTGGTGTCAAGTGGGTCTTCAAGACCAAGTACCTTAGCGATGGTTCTTAGGATAAGCACAAGGCTCGCCTTGTTACTAAAGGTTTTGCTTAGCGCCCAGACATTGATTTCCATGATAATTTTTCCCCCACTGCTCGTATGGCGACTATTCGAGCTGTTATTGTCTTGGCTGGCCATAGGAGATGGCCTGTCTATCAAGTGGATGTGAAGTCGGCCTTTCTAAAGGGCGACTTGCAACAGGAGATCTATGTTGAGTAGCCTCCTGGCTTTGGATCCTCGGATGGGAAAGTTTACAGGTTGAAGAAGGCCTTGTATAGCCTCAAGCAGGATCCACATGCATGGAACGAGAAGATTGACTCATTTCTTCAATCGAAATTGGGATATCGGCGCTCCAAGGCTGATCCACAGCTTTATGTGCACACTTCCGAGGTTGATCGTGTGTTGTTTGTGTTATATGTTGATGATTTGATTCTGGCACGGGATCATGCACAGAAGGTCCAAGAGACCAAGACAGCTTTACATCAGGCATTCGAGATGACGGATTTGGGACTTCTTCATTTCTTCTTGGGTCATGAGATTTATCATTCTCAAAGGGGGATTTTCATCTCTCAGCAGAGGTACATTCAAGAGCTCTTGGTGACTTTTGAGATGGAGACTTCTCGGCCCATTACTACTCCTATGGATCCAAATTGGAAGGCCACTTCACACTTAGATTCTCCCGTGATGGATGCTTCACGCTACCATCAGTTGATTGGATCCTTGATTTGGCTTCTCAACACTCGTGTTGATCTTTGTTTTGTTGTGGGTCTTTTGGCAGGGTTCATGATTGAATCCAAACAGGTGCATTGGCAAACTACCCTGAGGATTCTTCGGTATTTGAGGGGGACTTCTGACTTAGGGATTTCTTATCCCATAGGTACAGATGCTTCTGATCTGGTGCTTGCACGTTGGAGTGACTCGGATTGGGCTGGCAATGTGGACCACCGACGGTCTACTACATGCTACTGTTTTACCTTGGGTACAAGTGTTATCTCTTGGAGTAGCAAGAAGCAGCCCACAGTAGCCCTTTCTTCTACTAAGGTGGAGTATCGAGTTGTGTCTTCCACCACATGTGAGGTTGTGTGGCTTTGGAGATTGTTAGAGGAGCTTGGCTGCCCCCAAATTCGTCCTACTCTTCTGCGGTGCAACAATGAGAGTTGCATTTCCTTGGTACGGAATACTGTATTCCATGCCCAGACAAAGCACATTGAGATCCAGTATCACTTCATTCGGGAGAAGCTTCTGGATGGGACCATTGATGTGGAGTATTGCAAGACGGAGGATAATCTTGCAAGTGTTACGCAATCATTTCCTAGACAGTCGTTGGACAACTAGACAGTCATTTCCTGGTCAGTCATTGGACAGCAGAGTACGGCAGTGCCACGTCAGCAAAGTGCCATGTCAGCACCTGCAATCGGACAGTTTTACTGCACAGTCGGTCAGTTTACTGCAGTTGGCTACATTTAATGCAACCGACCTGGTGCACTTGTTTCCTATTTTCTGGCTATTTATAGCCGGTTTATGGCACACTTCAGCATTCACTTCAGATTCTGATCTTGAGATCTGTTGGTTGAGACTCGGGCTGACAGAGATCGAGGTCATTAAGTCGGAGACAAACGCAGATATTTCCTCTGCCCCCGTGTATATTTCTGCACTCTAATACAGCATACTACACTGCAGATTTTCTGCGTTTCACTGTCTCCTTTTCTCTCTCTCTCTTCTCTCTGTGTTCACTCCTGCTCAGTCTTTGTCCTACACTTCCACATCGCTGCACTTTGACACTCCTTTGGTGTATAAGAGATTTTCCCTAGATGATGGAATACCATCTTTTGCATTCTTGTTCTTCTATTTGTTCTCTTCATCAAGAAGAGAGTGCTCGATATCTTTAAGTGAGAGACTAGAAACATTACTTAGTGTTGAAACAAGGTTCTCATATGGTTCATGATTAACATTGGCAAGTAGTACTGCTATTGCCTCATCCTCATCAATGTTCTTTTTAAGAGTTGCTAGCTGAGTTTTAAAACTCTTGAACTTATTGATATGTACAGTCATAGATGAACTGTCTTTTATATCCAACTTATAAAATTATATAAGTAATTTTACCTTTGAGTTCTTTGCTTGTGTACCAAAGATCTTGTCAAGTTCTTCCCATGCCTTCTTTGCATCCCCGATGCCAGAGATGTGGTGTAATACATCATCTGATAGACCCCAAGCAATAATGCCTAGAGCTTTGTTGTTCACCTTCTTTCATGCCTTTGTTTTAGACTGGTCTTCTGCAGCATCTTCTTTCTTGTCATCTACATCATCTTCCTCAAAGAGATCCAAGAGGTCTTTCCTCGTGAGATGGTACACAGTTTTCTCCTTCCAGGCGTGGAAGCCTTCACCATTGAACTTTGCTATCTGCTCCAGTTCAGTCATCTTAGAAGGAGGTCTTACTACGAGGACATTCGAGTAGTGTCTATCCTTTTACAATGAGATTGAGACTTACAAAGACTTGGATCAAAATTTCAAATCATTACAAACTCAAAATAGGCTTTGAACTAGCCGAAATGAAATCATAAGATGAGTTACTCTTGATTAAGCTAAAGCCCTAAGTGCCAAGAAGCACTAGTTGAGTATCAATAGATACTATGTCTTGAAGATCTTGATATTTGGCTCAATGTTGCCAAGTAATCTTTGAACTTCCTTGGGCACTTCCAGATTTGCAAGCTTCAGAGATAATGTAAGAGTGACCAAAGTCACTATTGATGATGGCAGTGAGAAAAGACAAGGTTGCAAAGCTTTTTAAGTTTCTGGCTATGGCTTCCACTGTTTAAGGGTTTCAGACAATCCTGATTTTTTTGTTGCCACAGGAGACAGGCGCAGCAATTCGGGCCAAGAATTGGATGGAGGATAGCCTATAGTATATAGACTTTGAATGCCCCATATAGGCAGGATGAATCGCAGCCTCCACAGGTAACGCAAATAGTACAACCGTCACAGGGCACAGCAGAGACAGCAAGGTCGAATTCTTGTAATGTCGGGCTCCACGGTGAACAATGTCACACTTTGATGTGATAGGGAGCTGCATTGGGAGTAGAGGAAGAGTTTCCCAGAAGACACCTCGAGCTAAAATCACCTGTATGAGGAGATCTAAGTGCTCAACTGAAGGTAGGTGCAATCTAGCTATGGTTGCCAAGCAAGGCAGTGAGAAGAAAGAGTAGAAGATGGGGTTCTAGACTTGTTCTAGGCTGGACTGAGCTCAAGCTGAGCTAGATAAGAGTGAAACGAAGTTGGAGGATTAGTGCCATGCCCGACTAAGCTCTAATACCATGTTAAAAACACGGATCTAGAGCATGGTAGGAGTTATGGAGGATGAAAGATGAAGTCTAAGACTCATGTTAACATAGACAAAGAGAAACCAACTATTGCACAAGTGAATTAGGTTCCAAGATAGATTAGCTTGGACTCATAAAGACAATCTTGTGTAATGAACTGACACTGACAAGGCACTAAGTGAAAGTACAAAGCATCATGATATTATATTCATTCCATTGTCAAGTACAATGCTTTATAGAAGTTGAGTTGTTCCACTCTCCTCACTGTGCATATGGGATTCAGGTCATCTCTTCCTGGAGCATACATCATTAGTCTATCTCTGAACATAACTCGCACCTAAGCTCACAAAGGAGTGTTGGTGATCCTCAATAGGACACTCGGGCACTTTCTACTCTCCGTAAGAGAGGTTTTTTTCCCTAGATTTATTTATTTTTATTTTATGTGCCTATGTTACATAGTTTGGGCACTTATCGTGTTTTACACCCTTTGAGTGTGAACACCCTCTTACAACCCTAAGATTTAAGGGTTGTACTTTGTACTTGCACTTTACACTCTTGAGATTATTGCATTGGGTGTCATGCTATCACACTCTCTTCACTATCAACTGTACTCTTAGCTGAGCTTCAACCTATCCATCTCACAGGCCTCTAATGTTTTGTCTGCAAGGGAAGGCCCATTTGCAAGGTGGATAGTAGGACTAGATATTTGCAATCCCATGCCATGATAACTCAACCAATAGCATCAAAAGCCAATTGGGCTAGAGGGTCACGGAGACCTCTCTCTCTCTCTCTCTCTCTCTCTCTCTCTTTTTTTTCGTAAAAGGTAATTGTATTAATTACGAAAAAAAATACAAGATTACTTGATTACAAGAACATGACGACAATCCAAGCCATCATGTGAAGAGGTGCTAAGTACTACAAGATACAATTTAATGGAAGGATGCGGAGGAAATTGCCATATGCCAAGGTCGGAAGTCCTCTGTAGAGAGCAAATCAGAACGATGGAGAAGATCTAACTGACAATACAAGAGGCCCTTAAGCCTTACAATATGCCGCTGAACATTGTGGGCGGAGTCAAACAGAAAAGCATTCCGAATGGTCCAGTTATGCCAACAGCCCCAGTATCGAAGAAAATGATACATGAGCTTCATATGTGGCTGTGCGGGAGTAGGGTATTTGGGCTGGCCCAAAACCCAATCAAAGGGGCGCAGTGTGATACCAACCACCCCTCACCAAACGGCCGACAAAAATACCCAGACTTTCTTAGCGACGGGGCAAGAAATAAATCGGTGGCGGGCGGATTCCATAGTAGTGGTGCAAAAGAAACAGGTGCCATTGGAGATTCGTCGCTTGGAAAGAGCCGAAGCAAGCGGAAGACCCCCAATCATCACTCTCCAAAGAAAGACTTTGTATTTAAAGGGTGTCTTGTTGACCCAGCCTTCCATCACAGTTGCCCTCCACCATGACCGGGATTTGCGCAATCCCCATAAGGCATTCGCTTTAGTAACTAGCCATTGATTATCTTTAATCAGAAGATGATACACTTGGCTAGCAGAAGCTTTGCTCAAATGCAGCCGGCCTTGTAGGTCCCAATCCTGCCAGGGATGATCCGAAGCAAGAGCAGGAAAGGGTTGTCTGCTCTGGATCACCGTCAAAAGCTGTTCCCATAAAGGCCTATATCCACGAGGGATCCTGAAAAGCCGTCTAGCAGTACGAAACGATATAAGCACATTGCGACTGGCAAGGGTGGCATCCGCAACTGAAGACAAGCCCAAACGTGCCATTCAGTTGAATTGTGGTCTAAGCTCATGTTTACCTTTCCATGAAAGTAAACGCGAGACTGCCAGTAATTCCAATTGAAAAGAGTTAGTGGCCAAGCGATCCTCCCGTGGGTGCCACTGAGCCTTTTGAAGGACGTGTTTCCAGGAAGACACCAAATGAGTAAGCAGCGATGAAGAAGAACTGGAAAACCGCGAATCAGCATTCAGAACATGCCACCAAGAACTCCGGAGTTGGGTATTGCCATGCCGAAGCCCATGGCCCTCGAGGAAATAACGGACGATAGCGACCCACGGATGATGATCATCCGAGCACATGGCGCGGAAAAGGGACCAACGAAGTGCCTGCATGTGAGTTTGGGCATCTAAAATAGCTCCGCCACCCATGCGTTTGGGGGTGCACGCATGCGACCAGGAGATCCAGGAAATACCTACATGCAATGAATCCTTCTTCCATAGCATGAAGCGAATAGACTGAGTGAGAGCATTCAGAGTCGTAGGAGTCCAGGGCAACAATGGCAAGAAATATGTGAGCATTGGCAACATAATAATCTGGGCTACTTTGAGGCGAACATGAAAAGGCCAGGCCTGAGACTTCCAATACATAAACTTGGCCACCATTTTCTGAGAAATCCACTGCAGAAGCTGCTTTGGGGGAACATCAACACCCAAAGGGTATCCAAGATGCCTGACAATGGAACCTCGAGGAACAACCAGACCCTGCCAGTCCAAGGACTGCAAATCCGACTCCGTGCAGCTTAGAATGGCTGATTTGAGCGCATTGATACGAAGGCCTCACGCCTGACCAAAGAGACCCCAAACATCCAATGCTTTTCGAAGGTTATCCTTGTCCGCACGCAAAATCATAAAAGTATCATCCGCCAGGGATTGGCTAATGAAGTGTTGTCCTGTAGGAAGCGACAGTCCGGCCAATTGGGAGGAGGCGGCCATATGTGATAACATGGAAAGAACTGGATGTGTCGCAAGGGCAAAGAATAAAGGGCTCAAAGGGCACCCCTGTCGAACAGAACGGGCAAGGACAAATGGCTCAGTAACACCTCCGTTCAGCATGACTCGCGAAGACGCCGCAGCGCTAATGGTGTAGATCAAACGAGACATCCGAGCACCAAAGCCCATAGCAGACATAAGGTCAGGAACGAAAGACCAGTCCAGATAGTCAAAAGCCTTTTCCAGGTCTAGTTGAATCCGTACCACCTCCTAATTAGAATGCCGGGCATAATCAATGGCCAATTGGGCATTCAAAACATTGTGTAGAATATTTCGGCCCTTAATGAAACCATACTGGAGAGGGTGCACAAGGGCAGGGAGATGCTTATGGAGCCGATTCGCCATTACTTTGGAAAAGATTTTGTACATTGAACCCATCAAAGAAATGGGGCGCCACTGTGTCAACTTAGATGGCGAAGGAACTTTTGGAAGCAGTTTAATAAGTCCTTGTTTCCATGAGGGAGGCATGATCCCCGTTTCCCACACCTGCTGAAACAAAGCCTGCAATGGTTTCGCCAGTTAGGTAGCGAAAGCTTCAAAGAACTCATTGGTGAGACCATCCCAACCCGGACTTTTATCTTTGGGCAAGTGTAACAAGACATCCATAACCTCTGCTTCACCAATATCTGACTCCAGAGTAACTTGCATGTCCTGCGGAAGCTGATTGCGGACCAGGTCATAAAAAACCGAACGGGCCTGAGTAATTTGGGCGGAAGGTGGAGAAGCGGAACCGAGAAGGTGACGGAAATAATTCCTGCACATATGCACAATAGTCTGTGGATCCAGGATAAGGTGACCTTGTGCATCCTCGAGTCTGGTCATATTCTCTCGAGCAGGAGAGGCATGGAGAGCTCAAAAGAACTTATGGGTCTGACATGCACCATCTTGCAAAGTCTCTGTCAGATATTGCAATTTGGCCTGCTGATACGATTTTAACTGGAATTCTTTAATAAGATAGGCCACCCGCATGGCCAGTGCAAGCATAAATGCATCATCCGGAGTGTCCACCAGCAGGGAGCGAACCAAAACCAGCAGGTCCTCCGCTGCCTGTCGACGGCGCCGACAAAGAGAGGCATGATAGATCCCATATTGCCGAGCAACCCGCTGCACATTAGAGAGCAATCTTTCAAATGACGCAGTGCCCTGAGAGGAAAAGTCCAAGAAGAATCTGTCAAGCAATTGCTGCATATAGCCCTGGAAAATTGTATGCTTTAAGTAGGACGAGTTGAAACGCAAAGGGAGTCTCCAGAAATTGCTTGAAAGGGGCAACGGGTTGTGCAAGCAACTCGAACTGCAGAGGGAAATGGTCCGACAAGACATATTGCTGCAACACTTTTATTTCGAGCATCTCAGGCAGAAAATCATCATTCTGCATGATATATATACGGTCCAACCGCGACCATGCTGTGGCATACTGGGCCGAATGGAAAGTAAAGCCTGGAGAAGATGGGTGTAGCCAGGACCAAAGATCTTGCTTAAGAACAGCAAGAGCCAACTCTTGCCACATACGACTTTCCGGCGCATCCATAACCGAGTGTTCCGATGTAGACTGGGAAGAATCAACACACATATTGAGATCCCCCATGAAGAAGCCCCGTCTACCAAGTGACAAGGAAGTCTGCAAAGTCTGCCAAAGCTCCCGGCGAGATAACGAATCATTCAGAGCATAGAGGCCAAGTAACCATAGGATTTCCCCTTCGAATAAGATTTCAACCACCAAAAAGCGGCCATGAACATCATTTTTAATAAAAACAGGCTGATATTTGGCATGGACAATCATGAGCACACCCGAGTAATGCATGGCCTGTGTTCCTGCATAGAACAAACGAAAGCCATGGCAATCCACAACTTTACCGGCATCACTGTGACTCTTGTGCTCAACAGCGCACAGGACATCCCACTGATTCTCATATAATGCAGTCCACATGGCATGTTGCTTGTGACGAGAACAAATTCCTCGCACATTCCACGTGGCTATTTTCATGTGTATACAAAACACAATCAGGTACGAGGCACAGCTTGCCTCGATTTGACTTTGTCGGCGAGAATGTCCAGGACTCCCTCATCCAAGAAATCCGCCAACACTGCAAAAGAGTTCGGAGGACCAGATTCGGAAGTAGACGGCATATCTGCTTGCTTGGGGTTGGAACGTGGGTAACGACGGTCCCACGGAGTAATGATGTTGCCTCTGGTATCAAAAGCCAGCTGTGCAGGTGGACCCTTTAGACGATCCGAATACATTTTCCTGGCGGGCTGATGACGGGGAGCTGAAGAAACCATAGCAGGAGCAGAGCGCTCGGAAGACATCATTTCCTTCCTACGCATATATGTTCGCATGGAATCGTGTGAGGTAGTAGGCTCAGTACTCTCCATGCCAGCACCAATCCTGTTGCCTTTTTTGGCACGTACTTCAACCCAATCAGTGGCACGGGAATCCAGACCCGAAACCTGTTGTTTACCTTTGGCCAGAACTTGGGGCAGGTGGATAGTATCCAGCGACGGAGCATCACACACCATATCTTCCATGGGCGGAGCAACATGAGCTGCATCTGAAACATGTTCTTGCTCGGGGCATTCAGCCATAAAGTGCCCCAACTGTCCACAGGAAAAGCAATGGCCGGCAAAATTGCCCCATTTCAAACGAAAGTGTAACGGATGCATGCCAGAGCAATTGAGGCGTAACCAAGCAGGTCGTTTCCTTGCAGTATTCCATAACATGTACAAGTGGTTGCGATTCACAGCCCGGAGACTGGGAGGGACCAAAACCGTGCCCACAGCGGCCATAGCATCCTTTAATAGCGGCCAATAAACAGCCGGACAATTTTCCACTTCTACCCACACAGGGCATTCACGTTGCAGGAGGCGCTGGAAATCTGCCATCGGGCGCCATGGAACCACATGAACCAACCGACGATCAAAAAACAAAGGCAGTTTAGACACGAGAGCAGCACGGTGCGTCTCTGTTTTCAAGAGGACCTCAAAAAAACCTCGAGAGCCAACAAAAATCTCTTCAACACATTCCCCTTGTAGCAGACTCTGCAGCCATTGGCGAATACGGGAAAGCAGCGGGATTCGACCACTGAAGAAGAGTATCACCGCGCGATCATAAAATACCGAAAAGGAGCGCAGGACAGTTTTTGGCTCGACGGTAGCTTCCAGAACATCGTCTGGAGCAGAGGCAGAGAAGGCTTCCTGATTATGTTGAACATATTCACCAAGCAGAGTGTTGGCAAATTTCAACAGATGCTCCCAGTCCACCTCCTGAGAGTCCACAGGATCCGAAGCAACCTGCGCATAGGAACGATCCGGAGTAACACCTATCTCTTCCGGGGTGTGCTTGGTACGTTTACCCGCAGGCTGGATGTCAGGACCCGGAGGCAATTCTTCAGTGCACGGAACCATATCCTCCCGTTCCTCAGCATCAGAGTCCGGGCCAAGTGCTGCCACCGTTTGGTCTATGAAATCCAGATCCAAACCAGCCATCGTGTATGACGAACTGATCTCGAAGAAGGACTGACCGACACACACACTCTCTCTCTCTCTCTCTCTCTCTCTCTCTCTCTCTCTCTCTCTCTCTCTCTCTCTCTCTCTCTCTCTCTCTCTCTCTCTGTGTATACAGAGCAGGGGGCACACGATCCCGGACGCTGCCTCTCTGACGAAGGTCAGGTTTAGGGTTTCACAGGAGCTGGGCGCCTCTGCACGAAAGGAGCACACGCAGGCGGAGCCTTGAACCGCGGCAAAGGGGAAGTTGACGGGCGGCTGCAGACGATTCAGCGGGACAGGCAGGAGACACGGCGGATCCGCTGACTCTCGGCGTCAAGGGTGGGCTACCGTGGATAGGGCGTCTGGGCGTGGACAGGGCGCCAGGAGCAGAACGTGCTGGCGACTCCAGGAGCAGGGCGTCTGCTCCCGACGGCTCCAGGAGCGGGACGTCAGCAAGAGGGCGCCAGGTATTCCGCTGGCAGCGCAGGGAGCAGGCGCAACTGGCAGAAACAGGCGTCGCTGCAGCCCTCGACTATGTTGACAAAACGCGAAGTAGCGACGAACAGAGGCGACGACTGGGCTGGCGCGAACGGGGGGTGACGACAGGCAAGTCTTTAGGCGGCGACGACGCAGATGAAGGCAACAGCAGGGCGCGCCAGACCAGGCGATGACAAGGCAGCACGACGGAGGAGGACCATCGCGACTCTCTCTCTCTCTCTCTCTCTCTCTCTCTCTCTCTCTCTCTCTCTCTCTCTCTCTCTCTCTCTCTCTCTCTCTCTCTCTCTCTCTCTCTCTCTCTCTCTCTCTCTCTCTCTCTCTCTCTCTCTCTCTCTCTCTCTCTCTCTCTCTCTCTCTCTCTCTCTCTCTCTCTCTCTCTCTCTCTCTCTATGATTGATGTATTAAAAATGTTGGAATGTACAAATGCATGAAGTGCTCTATATGCACAAAAGCCCAATCCAATCATGAAGAAAAATCCTATAATCCTAGAAATGGAGAGTGTTGCCAATGTGTCCCTCCACTTTGGTCCATATAAATGGGTCCCAGGACTTCAATAGTACTAATGTATAAGGCAAGATTCAACAATCTTGACATCCTGTTGAAGAGAGTCCTAAGTGTGACTACATGATGCAAAGTAGAATACTCCTTCCTAAAACTAGCTTGCCTAATAGCTCTGTGCTAGTGTTTCTTTGCCCAATAATTGTTGAGATAAAATTGCATTAGCTTCTTTGAACAGCCCCAAAACATGACTAATTAATGAATATGACCAAACTTTATTAAAAGAAACACGATCCTGGAGAGTGTCTATGTCCCCCATGCAAACCCTAATTTGGAAGCACCCAAACTTTCTATAAACAGATAGGCTACTCTCCATAATCTAATTTTTGCAATTTGCAAGTGCTAAAGCTTCAGTGTCCACACCTTGTTCGCATAGGATAACTCAGTCAAGCTGTCCATTATCATCATCCATCATTGGTGCTTACTACTCAATCTTCCGCTGCTGATTTTGACTGTTTCCAGCAGTTTGAGCTTTGTTATACAACTGTATTTGAGTTTTTGTGTTAGGGCATTTCTTTACATGGCATCAGAGCTAGGTACTCTCTAAAGGAACCTAGGTCCTTGAGCTTTTCTCAAAAGCAAGAACAATAGAAGGAAAGATGACTTCGAACACTACACCACCACTTTAGTATCCCAAACCAAGCATGTCAAGAAATGAGCAAGAGTGAATCTCTCAACTTGCCCCGCACAGTTCTAGTATGGGAGGAGAGACCGGAGTCCAAAGACCTTATGAGATCGCTCAAGCTACGTACCACCTTATTTTGATACATCAAGCTCAACAACAAATTGAAGGTGAGCCTAAGTTTTCCCCTTCATATTCAATGCACTCATCTACTGACTATCCAAGAACAATGGACCCTCCACTAAGTACTAGTCATTCCCATGTGGAAACCGGCACAGAGTATACACCACTTCATTTCTCTTCTCCAAAGTAACTTCTGATTTATGAGTCCCAAAGAAAATAGATAACTTTTACATAAACTCAAGACAAGGTGAGCAAAAGATGAAAGAATCTCTTGTAAGTGTTCCTTATCAATCTTTTCCTTCAAATTTATTTACTACTTCTCAAGGTCACTTTGAAGTTGGTGCTTCTTCATCTCACTTTAACACATTCACTTCTCCATCTTCCACACCACAATTCTCATTCCCCCCCATCCCACCCTCTTCTTCCACTGTGTCTCCATTTCCATCATTCCCTACTTCATTTCAGTCATCACATGTTTCATTCCACTACACCGAGGGTTCACAAAACATATGCACATCTTTTAGGACCTCTTCTTTTCCACATCCAAGTGGCACCAATGCACATTTGGGGGAGGCTAGACCTCCATCGCACACACTTTTGAGATATGCCCCGCATGGAACATTCTCCTAGGCATTCTCAAGAATGGATCAATTGGTACCATAGTTTGCCTCCATGGCTTTACCTACTCGACCTACTAATTCTATTGTTCCCCAGTCGACGTTTGGACATGGCTTTCATGTTCCAATGCCTCCACCTCCATCACCACCTATGGAAACATTCATGTTCCAGTGCCTCCACCATCAGCATCATATAGACACCCACAACCCATTTTTACCTACCCACCTTATCCTTCTCCTTGTCCCCCTCCACCTCCTTCCTACCCTTCTTATCCAACACCTCATGGTTCATCTTCCTCATTGGCCAAGCATGCTTTTCTAACAAGACTTGTTTCAATGCATCTATCTATATCACCTGGTCCAAATTTGATCGCCACTGCCATAGTTCAATTGATGCAAGGCCTTTTCCCTTAGTTTCACTCCCAATTACATCACTTTGACCTAGCATCTAATCGATGGGCTTACTTGACTGACAGCTATGCAGCTCGGGATAGGACTCATAATATCATACTTGACCATGAACTTCAAAACTTCAAAATCTCTGACTAGGATGACCTCAAGGTCAAGTTAACTGAGATTTTTGGCAACTTCTCACTCAAATCTCTACCACCACACAGGCTCCCAAGTCCTCTGATGACTAGGCCACATTGTTTCCAAAGAACCTGCCAAAGAAATACTTTCATTTTGCGCAGCACATGATCTCACGACATAACATGCCTACATTCTATAAAATTGAATGTCAACTACTGCATACACTCCGTTGTTCAATCAATTTCATAATACTTCCTCTTTAGAGAGGAACCTTGTTGCATCTTCTCAAAAGGGGCAACAAAGGGAAGGGGAAACAAACCAAAACCAAAACCAAAATCAACTAGTGAGTCACAGGGAACTTCCAATTCTTCTCTCAAACTAGGGTGGCAAAATATATCTCTAAGAAAAATAGGTATAGTCAACATTGTCAAAAGGCTCGCCATTTTAACGACAAGTGTCAATCAAAGGCAAGAGTCACACGACCAAAACCTAAGAATCAAACCCCCACCCCCTCATGCAAACCCCAGCAAGGGAGGCAAGGTGGTGACAATCAAAATCAAGGGCAATGGCATAGTCAAACCCACATTGCCACCAGTCAGCCATCACCAATCAAGGTCGTTCTCAACTTCAAAGGGCTTGTCTAACCGATCTGCAAAGGCCCACCTCATCTCTCTAGAGACATCCAACAATGTGAGCCTCATCCACATCTATAAGTTATCTCCTAACGAGGTGACTACAAAGGCCCACTCTTCGCAACCTAGCACTTCTTGTCCCCCTTGGATTGTGGATAGTGGAGCCACACATCACATGACCACCATCTAGGATATTTTTCTCACATAAGCCCTTGCAACAACCAAGCATGTCCAAATTGAGAATAACTCCTCGGTCAAGATTCACGCTCACAATCACATCAATTTGCTACTGACTAGGTCCAAATCTTGCTACGTTGGACGATGTCTACTATGTCCCCTAGCTTGGGGTAAACTTCTTATCCATTCATAGCTTTGCCAATTGGGGCAAGCGGTCTTTTTTATAGTGACCACAATCAAGGTCATTGACTCTTAAACTAATTTAGTGATTGCTCACGGTAAGGCACAACCTAGTGGCCTCTACATGATAACCTAGTTTCTTTCCGAGCTGACAGCTAAGGGCTCAAAGTTCCACCGCTTCTAGGTGTTAGCTACCACATGGGAGCCTACAAACAATGAGTGTCTTTAACATTACCACTTGGGACATCTTGATTACAACTCTCTTTACGAGCTATCTTGCAAACAAACGGTTGAGCACCTTCCATGCTTAAAAGTATCTAAAGATGTCTACAAAGCCTATCAACTAGGAAATACCATTACCACTTGGGGCATCTCGATTACAACTCTCTTTACAAGCTATCTTGGCGACAAATTGTTGAGCACCTTCCATGCCTAAAAGTGTCTAAAGACGTCTACAAAGCCTATCAACTAGGAAAAACAGCACCACACTCTATCCCCTCATGTATCAACAATCCACACGTAGAGTTGAGGCACCCTTGAGATTGATCCATGTTGATCTTTGCAAGCCAACATCCATTGCCACCTTGAACGGCACATTGTACTTCTTTTTGGTGGTGGATGATTTCTCCAAAGTCCTGTGGATGTACTTCTTAAAGCATAAATCTAACGCATTCACCAACTTTTCTACATGGGTGTTGCTGGTTCATAACCAAACTAGTCTTCATATACATTGTATGAGAAGTGATTTTATCTTGTTAGATTTATTTATTCTCATGTGTGAATACACGTTATTGTGTGTAAAAGTATGTATTTAGATGTGAACACCTTTTACACCTCTTAGCATTAGATAAGAGTCAAAAGGTGTAGATATATATACCTCAGCCTATATATCCAGGCCCTATCACTTGTACTTTCATCCCACTCATCGACAAGTATCACATCAATCTATTCAACTTGTTGTGTACTTGCAAGAGCGCTCTCTCTCTCTCTCTCTCTCTCTCTCTCTCTCTCTCTCTCTCTCTCTCTCTCTCTCTCTCTCTCTCTCTCATGGAGCTTTACCCTCCATAGCCTCCTAGTAAATCTTCATGAGCTCTATACCCAACAGTGGTATCATAGACATCTACTACTTCTAACAAGGCCCTTAAGGTATCTGTTCAATCATTGTCTCTTGGTGATACTAAACCCTATCAATATGTGTTTTGAATTAGATCATAAATAAATGAATAATGTGTTTTGAAATTAGACACTAACCATGCCAATACATGTGTTAAGACCTTTCCAAGCACATACTTTTACTGTGTAGGATACTCTGCCCAAATTTTTATCTAAGAAGATTCGTACTCTCCTTTTATGATTCTATTGGGAGCTATATTTCAAGGGAGATTGTAGCCACTTACCACAAGCTATACCCATGTATTTGGCCTCTAGTCATGTGCCCAATGCCTCTGAGCCACGCTAACTTTTGATCAACCTCTAAGCTATACACACGTACCTCTGAACCATGTCTTACTTCAGGTGCTTGAGTTTTTCCGTAGACCATGTCATAACCATCCTCACATTGCATCTCTCTCACTTATGTATCTCCTTTTCAAAATCATTGTATAGAATTAGACACTCCCTCTTTGATAAGACCTTCCCTTTTTCTTTTTCATATGTTTCATGTCACGGATTCATCCACCCATGACCTGAAGGGGGGTTTGTTAGGTCCATTTATCCTTGTGTGTAAACACACATTATTGTGTGTAAAAGTGTATATTTAGATGTGAACACCTTTTGCACCACTTAGTATTAAATAAGGGTCAAAGATGTATGTAGATACCTCAGTCTATATATTCAAGCCCTATCACTTATATTTTCATCCCACTCATCAACAACTATCACACCAATCTATTCAGCTTATTGTATACTTCCAAGAGTTCTCTCTCTCTCTCTCTCTCTCTCTCTCTCTCTCTCTCTCTCTCTCTCTCTCTCTCTCTCTCTCTCTCTCTCTCTCTCTCGTAATGGATGTTATTTATAAAGTACTAAACAACAAAAGAGTTACAAAAGTCATGGCAAAGACGCAAAGGAAATTGCCATATGCCAGGGAAGTAAGTCCTCCCGAGGGAGTAAGTCAGAGTGTCGAATGAGATCTATCTGCAAATGCAAGAGACATTTAAGCCTCGCAATATGTCCCTGAACATTAGAGGCTGAATCAAAAAGAAAAGCATTCCGAATGGTCCAATTGTGCCAGCAGCCCCAGTATCTAAGAAAGTGAAACAAGATCTTCATATGCGAATGTGCCGGTGTGGGGTATTTGGGCCGTACAAAAACCCAATCAAAAGGGCTTAGCGAGAAACCAACCACTACTCGCCAAACCGCTGACAAGAGTGACCAGATTTTCTTAGCAAGAGGGCAAGAAATAAATCGATGACAGGCCGATTCCACTGGTGGTGCAAAAGAAACAATTGCCGTTGGAGATTCGACGCTTCGAAAGGGCTAAAGCAAGAGGAAGACCACCAATCATCACCCTCCAAAGAAAGACCTTGCATTTGAAAGGTGTCTTGTTCAACCAGCCCTCCATCACAGTTGCCTTCCACCATGACTGAGATTTACGCAACCCCCATACAATATTAGCTTTAGTAACCAGCCATTGATGATCTTTAATCAAAAGATGCTACACCTGGTTAGCTGAGGCCTTTTCCAAATTCAGCCGACCTGCAAGGTCCCAGTCCTGCCAGGGACGATCGGAAACAAGGGCAGGAAAGAGTTGTCTGCTCCGGAGCACCAGCAAAAGCTATTCCCATAAATCACGGTATCCACGAGGGATCTTGAAAAGCCTCCTGGCTGTACGAAACAATATCAACACATTACGACTGGCAAGGGTGGCATCTAACTGAAGTCAAGCCCAAACGTGCCATGCGGTTAAATTTTGGGCTAAGCTCATGTTTGCCTTCCCAAGAAAGTAATCGCAAGGCTGCCAACAATTGCAGTTGAAAAGAGTTAGTATCTAAGCGGTCCTCCGCTGGATGCCACCGAGCCTTCTGGAGAACCAATTTCCAGGAACATACCAAATGAGCAAGCAGGGATGAAGAAGGACTAGAAAACCGAGAGTCTGCATTAAGAACATGCCACCAGGAGCTCCGAATTTGGGTATTACCATGCACAAGCCCGTGATCCTCAAGAAAATAACGGGCTATAAAGACCTACGGGTGATGATCCAAGCACATGGCATGAAAAAGAGACCAACGAAGTGCCAGCATATGAGTTCCGGCATTCAAAATAACCCCACCACCCACGCATTTGGGGGTACATGGATGCGACCAAGAAATCCATGAAATGCTTGCATGCAAGGAGTCCTTCCATAACATGAAACGAATGTACTGAGTAAGAGCATTCAATGTAGTAGTAGTCCAAGGCAACAACGGCAAGAAATATATGAGCATTGGCAACGTAATTGTCTGAGCCACTTTGAGACGAACATGGATGGGCCAAGCCTACGACTTCCAATACAGAAACTTAGCTGCCAGTTTTTGTGAAATCCACTTTAGTAGTTGCTTTGGCCGAACATCAACACCCAAAGGGTACCCAAGATGCCTGACAATGGAACCACAGGGAACAACCAATCCCTGCCAGTCCAATGACTGCAAATCTGACTCCGTGCAACTGAGAATGGCTGATTTCAAAGCATTGATATGAAGACCAGAAGCATGACCAAAGAGAGTCCAAACATCTAGTGCTTTGCGAAGATTATCATTGTCCGCATGCAAAATCATAAAGCTCTTATCAGCCAAGGATTCACTAATGAAGTACTGTCCAAAAGGAAGAGACAATCCAGCCAACTGAGTAGAAGCTGCCATATGAGATAACATCGAAAGAACCGAATGAGTCGCAAGGGCAAAAAAGAGAGGACTCAAAGGGCAACCCTATCTCACAGAGCGTGCAAGGACAAATGGTTCGATAACACCACCATTTAGCATAACTCGCGAAGAAGCCGCAGCACTAATGGTGTAGATCAAACGAGACATCCGAGTACCAAAGCCCATAGTAGACATAAGTTCTGCAATGAAAGACCAGTCTAAATAATCAAAAGCCTTTTCCAAGTCCAATTGAATCAATACCACCTCCTAATTAAAGTGCCTTGCATAGTCAATAGCCATTTGCACATTTAAGACATTAGGCAGAATGTTTCGGCCCTTAATGAAACCATATTGAAGAGGATGCACAATGGTAGGAAGATGCTTATGGAGCCGATTCGCCATCACTTTGAAAAAGATTTTATACATCAAACCCATCAAAGAAATTGGTCGCCAATGTTTCAGCATTGACGGCGAAGGAACCTTTCGAAGCAGTTTGATAAGACCTTCTTTCCATTAGGAAGGCATGAACCTCGTTTCCCAAACCTACTGAAACATAGCCGTCAATGGTTTCACCAGTTAGGTAGCAAAAGCCTCAAAAAATTCATTGGTGAGGCCATCCCAACCGAGACTTTTATCCTTGGGCAAGTGTATCCCATACTACCGAACAACCCGCTGCACATTAGAGAGCAATCGTTCAAAAGAAGCATTGCCCTCATAGAAAAATTCCAATAAAAATCTATCAATCAATTGCTGCATATAACCCTGAAAGATTGAATAAGACGAGTTGAAACGCAAAGGGAGTCTATCTAGAAATTGCTTAAAAGGTGCAATGGGTTGTGCAAGCATCTCAACCAAGAAACCCCGTCTGCCAAGTGACAAGGAGGTCTGCAAAGTATTCCAAAGATCCCGGCGGGATAAAGGGTCATTTGGAGCATAGAGGCCAAGTAACCATAAGATCTCTCCTTCAAATAAAACTTCAATCACCACAAAACGACCATGTACATCATTTTTAATAAGAACAGGCTGATATTTCTCATGTACAATCATAAGCACACCAAAATAATGCATGGCATGTGTCCCTCCATAAAACAAGCGAAACCCATGGCAATCCACAACTTTTCCTGCTTCACCGTGACTCTTGTGCTCAACAGCACACAAGACATCCCACTGATTCTCATGCAATACAGTCCACATGGCATGTTGCTTATTGCGAGAACAAATGCCTCACACATTCCACATAGCTATCTTCATGTGTATTCAAAAAAGAAAATCAAGAACGAGGCAAAGCTTACCTCGATTTAACCTTTTTTGCTAGAATGTCAAGGACTCCCTCGTCCAAAAAATCAGATAACACGGCAAAAGAGTTCTGACGACCAGATTTAGAGATAGACGGTGTATCCACTGTCTTGGGAATGGAACGGGGATAACGACGATCCCATGGGGTAATCACGTTACCTCTAGCATCAAAAGCCAACTTAGCAGGTGGGCCCTTCGGACCGTCCGTATATACTTTCCTAGTAGGCTGATTGCGAGGAGTAGAAGAAACCATAGCATAAGCAGTGTGCTCTGAAGACAACATTTCTTTCCTGCGCGTATAAGTATGCAAGGAATCTTGTGAAGTATTAGGCACAGTATCCGCCATGCCAGCATCAAACCTTTTACCTTTCTTTGCATGTACATCTACCCAGTCATTGCCACGGGAATCCAAACCCGAAACATGTTGTTTACCTTTATCCAAAACTTTAGGTGGCTGGGTTGCATCCTGCGACGCAGCATCAAGCACCATATCTTCCATGGGAGGCAAAACATGCTCAACATCTGAAGTCGGTTGCTTCACTGGGCATTTGGCCATAAAATGCCCCAATTTTTCACATGAAAAACAATGCCCTATAAAGTTACCCCATTTCAAACAAAAGTGCAAAGGATGCATGCCAGAGCAATTAAGACGTAACCAAGCAGGCCTTTTCCGATCAGTGTCCCATAGCATACACAAACGGTTACGATTCATGGCCCTTAGGCTCGGGGAAACCAAAACAGTGCCCACAACGGCCATGGCATCCTTTAACAGTGGCCAATAGACAACCGGACAGTTTTCTACTTCAACCGGGCATTCACGTTGAAGCACGCACTGAAAATCTGCCATTGGGCACCATGGCACAACATGGACCAAACGGCGATCAATGAACAATGGCAGTTTAGACAACAGATCGGCACGATGCTTCTCAGATTTCAACAGCACCTCATAAAAGCCTCGGGGCCCAACAAAAATCTCTTCAACACACTCCCCTTGTAGTAGACTTTGCAGCCACTGGCGAATATGGGAAAGCACTGGGATTCTACCAGTGAAGAAGAGTATAATAGCAGGCTCATAAAACACTGAGAATGAGCGCAAGACATTTTTCGGGTCCACAGTGGCTTCCAGAACATCTGCAGTTCCAGAGTCAGAAAACGCTTCATGATTATGTTGAACATAATCACCAAGCAGAGTATTGGCAAACTCCAACAAATGCTCCCAGCCAACATCCTGAGAATCCACCGAATCAGAAGCAACCTGAGCATAAGAACGTTCTTGATGATCCATTGTATCTTCCCAAGTATGCTTGGTGCGTTTGCCCGCAGGCTGGAAGTCAGGACCAAGGGGCATCTCCTCTGTGCAAAAAACCATATCCTCTGGTTCCTCTGTATCAGAATCCGGACCAAAGGCTGCCACCGTTTGGTCGATAAAGGCCATATCCAGAGCAGCCATGTTATATCACCACTTGTGCAGGTCAAATGCAGAGTCATGATCCGCAAGTAAGACGACCTTCAAGCAGGATGTGCTGAAGACTACCCGGACAGCAGGACTGTTTCTGCCTCCCAACCTGGCGTCTGTGTCTCAAGAACAGATCTGGACGCCATACGAACAGGTTGCATGCATACACGAGCAGAGGTCACGAAAGGCAGGTACCGATGATAGGTTGCAAGCGTGCAGGGACAGAGCTCGCAGGATGACAGGGAAAAAGCAAAGCTTACGGAAGGCAGAAATGCACAGCGTGGCGCCCAGGGGCAGTAGGACACATGACTGATGTCTAGTGGGGCAGTAGATGCAGAATACATAGTCGTGGCGTAACACTTACTTTCGTTGATGATGAATAGTCGAGATTAGGGTTTTTTGTAGTGCGACACCTGTGCAGATCAGGACAAGCACGATTAGGAGGGCCGTTCGAATCCAAGGGGCATCTGCAGCGTGGCGCGAATTAATGAGTCGCAAGTCTGTTCCGAGAGGGCGCGAGTAGGTCCAAGCAACAGCAGTGACGCAGGTCCGAACGTTGGCAGGCGACGGCAGTGACGCGCAAGTCCGGCAACAACAGGGATACGCGGGTCAGATAGGCGGTAGAAGGGCTTCCATCTCCTCTCTCTCTCTCTCTCTCTCTCTCTCTCTCTCTCTCTCTCTCTCTCCATCATGGAGCTTTACCCTCCATAGCCTACTGGTCCATCTTCATGAGCAACATAGCCAACATATGTCCCACAAGTTCACCGAGTTTCTATAGCAGTATAGCATCTATCGCCAGCTCACTTCTACCAACTTCCTTTCTCAGAATGGAGTCGTAGAGCATAGAAACCGGACAATCATAAACATGGTATACTCTATACTATTCATAGCAAAGCTCCTTGAGTGCCTTGGGATCAAGGCTATTGACATTTCAGTGTACATCCTCAACTGGTGCCCAACTGCGGGGATCTCCCAAATGACCTTGTATCATGTATTCTTTAGCTCTCGACCTAAAGTATCCCACTTTAGAGTCTTCGAATGTTACGCGGTTAAGCACTGGGAAGAACGTGAGAATGAGAATACTTTCCACTTAACCAACTCAATCAATTATCACTATGAAAATTAGAAGAGAGAGAGAGGAGTTGACACCATGTTGGAAGGGAAACCCGCCCCTCCTTTACAATAATTTATTGAAACAAAACCACGGGCACGAAG
This sequence comes from Lygodium microphyllum, assembly GCF_053477565.2. Classification (NCBI taxonomy): domain Eukaryota; kingdom Viridiplantae; phylum Streptophyta; class Polypodiopsida; order Schizaeales; family Lygodiaceae; genus Lygodium; species Lygodium microphyllum. The sequence continues at coordinate 5,034,601 of NW_028229514.1, read as the reverse complement.
TGCTTGAACCATATACAAAAAGAGTTTATTTGTTGCAATTCTAAAAATCATTGTTTTCATACCCTAATTTCTACAAACTCCGAGCACCAAGCTGATTTTCTTCTTTAGCGCTTGGATAAGATCAAGCTAAGTAGAAAGTGCTTCTTGGACTGATAGGAGAATACAAAGCATGTGGCTAAAATTTTAGCATGAGAGCTTATTCCAAATTAGGAGAGAGACCTCCAATATATAGGTGTGGGACTTAGGTGCTCAAAAGTGAAAAGTAAAGGCTACAAATAACAAGTATTTGTTGCTGAAAATGACAAGTGTAGGGACACTTGTCTCTTCAAAATGACACACGTCCTATTCTAGATGCCACATGTCACTTTTTTAGATAAAATAGCTTCCAAACCTTCTACTTTAAAAATCTCTCAAATGGTTAAGAATTTGAGATAGCTACTAAAGACAAAATTGTTCCTTGCAAAATTCTGGAGTCTTTGACGCGAACGAATTTTCTATTTGAGAAACTTTCGAAAATAGTAACCTTCTAAATTTCAAAAGTCGCCAAATTCAGCTTCTACAAAGCTTTATTAAATAGATTCATCACCGGTTCATGGTTTGTTTTTTCGATCATGAGCAACTAGTTTCACTTTCTGGAACCACTCATTATATGGACTTCTAGTCAATGTAACTATCTGAGTGTAAAAGTCTTAGTCATCTAATATTTCTGATCAATCTAACCGCTCAATTAAACTTTTAATTTCTCTTTAGGCATCTTGTCAAGGACGACCCAAGTATAATAATAGGGCACTCTAGCCATTGACCACCGTTAAATAGAAGAATGAACATTTAATCATATTTTGAAACATTTAAATAATACAAATCGCCTTTCAAAGTACATGAGTATCAAATTAATTTGCAATATGTCTTCATAATAATTGATATACAAAAGATTTGTTACATGCAAATACATACACTCCTAATCATACGATAGGAAATCTCAATCGCAAAATAATCTTCTTATTTTCGTTGGATATTTCTTAGAGGCAAAAGCCTTTCGTTTCTTCAATCCTCGAATAAACAAGGTGATTATATGGAAAGATGTCGTTTTTTTATTACAAGGATATTGTGCAATCTTCTATGTCAGTGTCCGAGCCAGTTCCTCCACATACACTATCAGAGATAGTACCTTCTTCTAAACCGGATCTACTACCTGCTCTTAACCTTCCCACATATTTTTTAGCCCCCATCCCCCCTCACGAGACCTAATTTCTCGTTGGTACCAACAAACCATGCGGGATTCAAAGGTCCTTCCACTAAATTCCACTTTGGAGAGCCCTAGAATATCTGCTCCACTTGCTCCTCGAGCTTTATTTGCATATATGTTTACAACATGCTACATAGAATATTTCGAGCCGAAAAGTTGGCAAGATGTACTTCAACATCCCTAATGACAAAAGACCATGAAAAAGGAGCTAGAAAGTATTGACCAAAATAAGACTTGAGCCTTGGTGGATCTTCCGATTCACAAGTCATCGAGATCAAGTGGATTTTTAGGATAAAGCTAAAAGCTGATGGGACCTAGATAAGTACAAGACTCACCTTGTCGTGCAAGAGTTTCAACAAAAGCAAGGTATTGACTATGAAGAGACCTTTGTCCCTACTGCGTGGTTGATATCGTTCCATTTATTGGTCGCGCTAGCCACTCACCACAATTAGTCGATCTATTAGATGGATATCAAAAGTGCCTTTCTGAATGGTTATCTGAAGAAGAAAGTCTATATTAAGCAGCCACCTAGGTTTCCTTCTAATGACCGAAAAATTAAGATCGTTTATTTGTAAAAAGCCCTTTATGGACTAAAGCAAGCACCATGGTCTCGATTCCAAAGGATAGACGAGTTCCTTAAAACTCATACACACCATTCTATCCGTTATGACCGGAACTTATATGACTATATCACTTCCGAGGGGGTCTGCTACATCCTATTTTACTTAGATGATTTACTTATCACTAGCTTAGATTCTACAACCATGGTGAAAATTAAGACCCAGCTTAGTGCTACGTTTGAGATGACCGACCTCGATCAATTGTTCTTTTTTGGGGGAGATGGAGAGAGTTCCATCTGAGGATATTATTTTTGTGCCACAACAAAAGTACACTCTCAATTGGTAAAACAGTAATACACAAATCAAACACGGCCTATAGCCAAGCCTCTCGATCCCACTGTCCACTTATCTAAGGATGCTCTGAGTCAACACTTCAATGAGCATATCTATAGGTCTATTGTAGTGAGCATTCTTTGGTTGATTCATACTAGGCGAAATTTAGCATACTCAGTTAGCTTGCTTAATCAGTATTTCATACATCTAGGATGTCACATTCGACTATTTATTTATGTGTTTTGAGATATCTTCGGTGTGCCTGTCCTTATGGTTTGACAGATGGAAGAAAAGAGAAATCAGTAAAGAAATATGATTATGTTCATCAACCCATGAAACAGAAGATTAAAAAGAGTTCATGGATACAAAAGAAGTTAGAGTAGTCGTGGTTTATGCTTGCAAGGTTGCATTGGTTTTAACTAGGTAGGAGATCTCGACATCTCACATTCCCACGGTGGCTTTCTCTTTTTCTTGGGCACGGCTCCCATCTCTTGGTCAAGCCATAAGTAAAAGACAGTATTGGCTTTCACGACCAAGGCTTGTAAAGAAATACTCTAAACAAAAAAACGCAAAACTAATTGTACGACAAAGCACAAACTGATAAACCAGAGCACAATTAGTGTTAGGGTTAGGGTAACTCAGAGACAATGAATACAATGAATAATAAAGTGAATAAATATTGTATATACACTAATCATGCAGCAAACACACTATGTAGTGAATATTGAACCTCGAACTCTTGTATGTCTAGGATGAAGGCAAAGGTTATGAGCGGTAGAGTATGTCTTACTTTGAACAGATCCTATATCACAACAAAGGCAACCTTTGAGTATCAAACACCAACAAACGCAGTCAAGGAAGGCTGAATCTAATGTAGATAGTAGTGTAAAAGAGAGAAAGACTAAAAACGCAAGTACTTGGGAAGAGAGAAACATTGTGTGACAACTGTTAGGTTCAAACACAACCTTTGGTGATTGAAGAGAGAAAATCAAGGTGATAGCCAGAAACTATAAACGCAGCCTATGGAGAAGAGAGAAGATCAAGGTGACAGCTCCAAATTGCTAGCGACAGCACCAGATGCTGACGTCAATATCAAATACAACACTCAGGCAGTAGACAACAGCTCAAGGATACCAAGCGGCAGCTACAGACAGGTGGTCAAGGCTGAAATCAAGGGCCAAATAGTAGCAAATAGCTAGGCAAAGCTTTGACCACAATGTTCTCCACAAAAAGGTTGTGAGCAACAGTGCAGGGATATGGCTCTTGAAACCTGCAAAAGCGAGATTAAGGAAGAGTGGTAGACTGCATGCCTATTTATAAAAAGTTTAGGGCACCCAAATTAGGGTTTTCCATGTGGCACATAGGTACTCTCTAGGATTGCGTTTCTTTTTTAAATAAAAATTTTCTTCATTAATTAAACACATTTTGGGGTTGTTTAAGTCAAGTTAATGCATTTTTAGCTCAACACACCCTCTCAGGCCCAAAACGGAGCCATAAGAAATAAGCCATTTATGTTTGTTTTCTTTTACCCCAAGGCGTCCCACCCCAAAGCAGCCAAGGTATCTGGCAAAGGGTGCGCGTCGACTGCCTGATGACCTATCAAGACTATAGAGATAATGGTTATCTTACCAAGGGAGCCCAAGTGATCACCCCAAAGAGGCTAGGACATCAAACCAAGAGTACACATTCGCTACCCAAGGGCCTACCAAGTCCTGCAAAGATGAATGGAGTCAACAGTGGACTTTCTAGGACTTTTTCCTTTTAAGAGAGCTTTTGGTATAATTTGTTCAAAAGATTTAGCATTAAGTTAGAATTTCGAATTTGTTTTCATTCCATTGAGCCACCATGCCCCAAAGTACAAGAAAATAAGGATAGATAGCCCTAGCCCCACTACCTTCATAAAACAAGCAAAACAATCCCATATATGACTAGGATAAGTGCTTGGGGATTTCTCTGTGTGTGTGTGTGTGTGTGTGTGTGTGTGTGTGTGTGTGTGTGTGCATCAATCATATAGACAATATGTGGAGAGAGAAAGATAAAACAAATAAGCAAGCACAACAAGCAAAGCAAGCATACAGGCATAGGAAAAAAAATGCCTTTGGAGATTGCCATGTACAATGCTACGATTATGTAGATCAAAAGTCAACTACTCCAAGGGTGACTGAAAAGAGATAAATACGCACATATGCATGTTTACATGTACAAAATGCTAATGCATAGAATAATGCAAAGAAAGATGCAAATTTTCATGCTCATGCAAAATGCGATGCAATAGTGTCACTTGGACAATGCTCTCAAAAGAAAATTGTTCACTTGTCCAAACGTCCTTTTACAACCATGCTATCCTGACAGTATGGATGAAGTTACAAACGTCCATAATATATAATACAAAATAAATAAATGTTTGAAAGTGAAAAATTGTAAAAAATATCAATATCACTATCAAGAGAAGAAAACTAACCCCTCTCAAACTAAAAGGAAAAGTAGAAGGAAAACACCCTCTCCCTGTCAATCGAAAGAAGTAGAGAAGGATGTACTCAATCTGCAGTAGAAGGAAAAGTAGAAGGAAAAGTAGAAGGAAAACACCCTCTCCCTGTCAATCGAAAGAAGTAGAGAAGGATGTACTCAATCTGCAGTAGAAAATACTATAGAACCGGCCGGTTGACCACCTTGGTCAAAATATCTGCAAAGTTATCACTAGATAATACAAACTCTAGGCAAATTATGCTTAGCTCAATCAAATCTCTAGTGAAGAGATAATAAACCGCCACGTGCCATGTCCAAGGCATGATGATAGGATTGCTGTGTCAAAGGGGTGATGATAAAATTGCACGCAAGGGCAATATGGATAATAGCACTCTGATTGTCGCAGTAGACAATTATAGGTGACTTGCAAGGAAATTATAGTGCAGCTAGCAAATTGCTTAAGTAGATGGCTTCCGTATACCATCGAAGAGAGCTCGATACTCTGCCTCGACCGTGAAAGCCGCCATTGTCTCCTGCTTACAGCTAGCCCAAGAGATGGGTGTTGTACCCAAGGTATAAAGGTAGCCTCGATAGCAACGCCGGGTGTCACAATCTCCTGCCCAGTCACAATTAGTATACCCCTATGAGTATAAACCATGACCATAAGTTAGTCCATAGTTATACGTATACCATAAATATCTTAACACACGAAGACAAGCAATCCAATGAGACATTCTAGCTGCATTAAAATATTGACTAAGCAAAAGAACCGAGTATACAAGATCTGGCTTAGTATGAATCAACCAAAGTAATTTCCCTATAATAAAACGATAGATGTAAAAATCAAAAGGCTAATACGATGTATTTTTGTGTAAATGCACAGTGAGATCTAGAGGTGCAATCATTGGTCGTGTCTGATCAGTGCTATATTGTCCCACCACCTATAGGATGTACTTCTGTTCTGACAAAAAGATACTTTCCTTATATCTAATAATCTCTATTCCCAAAAAATAAGACAAGAAACCTAAGTTAGTCATCTCAAATGAAGAGCAAAGTTGTACTTTAATTTCTACAAGAGCCGCACAATCTGAGCTAGTGAGTAATATATCATCAACATACAACAAGATAAAGCTGACTCCCATGCTAGTGGTATGTACATATAGATTTGGATCATAGGGGGTAGAATGATATCCATGAGTTCATAAGAGCTTTGCCCATTCTATGGTACCAAGATCTCAGCGCTTACTTCAGCCCATAAAGAGCTTTCTGCAAGTGAAATACCTTATCAATATGGTCAATGGAAGACAAGCTAGGAGGCTGCTCCACATAGACTTACTCCTCCAAATCATTGTTCAGAAAAGCACTTTTGAGGTTCTTCTAATAGATCAGCCAACTGTAGTGAGCGGCAAGTGCAACCAATAGACAAAATGATATCAACCGAGCGGTAGATGCGAAGGTTTTTTCATAGTCAATGCCGTCCTTTTGTCTCAAATCTTGCACTACAAGACAAACCTTGTATTTGTCTAAAGTACCATCAGCCTTTAGCTTAATCCTTAAAATCCACTTCGTTTTGATGACTAGCTTGTGACTAGGACGATCCACCAATGTCCAAGTCCCATTTCGATCAATACTATCTAGTTCCTTCCCCGTGGTCTCATGCCGCAGAGGGTCCTAGCCTCTTGCCAACTGTCCGCCCAATATGTGCAATGTGATCACCCTAAACAGTGGGAACGGCCAGGATACTTCCGCTACGTGGCAGACGCGGGAAGACCTAGATCGCAAAACCCGTAACATTCCATGGGAGTGCCGGGCGGAGTTTTCTAGACATCCTTTCCGATGGACTGCTAAGACGTGTCCTGGATGATACTAGTGGACACGTTACAGTTGGTATCAGAGCCGACCAACAACGGAATTGTTTTTATGAGATCTCAATAAAATGAAGTAAAGAAATTGTTGCTGTCCAAACATTTTCTCACCTTCAATGCTGTCTTGCAGAATTATGAAGAGTGGAACAAGTTTTTGGTATTTCGGATCATGTTTATGAATGCAATGCATTCTCCCCTTTATAGACAAAGAATTGGGATGATGAACATCCTGGAGCAGATTTATAATCCATCACCTTTATACATAGAACGAAGATGGACGGGATCTTCAGGAATCTACTATATAGCCGCCCACCGGTTTGCTTATCTACAGACCAACCTAAAGAGGATCAAGTGGTTGGAAGACTTGAAAGTCGTGAAGCTGTTCATTTTTGTGGAAACTCACGTAAATTCGACTTTACATATTCAAGGTCGGAGGGTTGAAATGAACTCATATGTATATGAGGAAGTAACCCGTGTAATCCCAGCCGACAGGATTAAAGTGTTGGGCCGCCATGAGAAGTATGGATTCCAACGGAAAGGGTATCCTGAACTTCCAATGAACTATCGATTCCTAAAGATCCATGACCCAAAACCCTACTATTACACAGTTCCTGTAGACAAATGCAATACAACGTTGTTCTCCCCAAACTGAATGTAATGATTGGCTTATCATCACACGAAACGTTGTATTCAAAAAGGCTATGCCCATGTAAATACAAATAAAGACTTCTTTTTATCAATATCTGGCTGTGCATAAGAGTTGTTAAAAAGTTAAGTAGCTACATTGTTTACGAGATAGCTGAACTAAAAATGAAATATAAGCTAACGTCGATTATCATATAATAACGTTAAGAAAACTTTTATCCAGGCACAACCCCAGGTACAGGTTCCAAATTCGCCTCCTACATCAAATACTGCTGTGACCCAGGAGAAGATGTTCCTCCTCAAGCAGATAAAGCCACCCGAATTTGACGGAAGAGGCAGATTCGTCCAGGCTGAAGCTGAAATTTGCATTGAATCCATGGAGGATTACTTTGAAGCAGCTAGTACTGCACCTACCAATCAGGCCATACTCGCCAAGTTAAAGCTCACCGGCGAAGCCTGACTTTGGTGGAAGCAATGGTGCAGGGATCAAGGGATTTCAGAGGAGTCCGTTACCTGGGAGAAGTTGAAGAAAGCCGTGCAAGGAAGATATTTACCACCTGCATATCGTACGCAGAAAATGAATGAGTTCTACAAGCTAAAACAGCTAGGACTCACTCTTGACGCATACTACTCTAAATTCGTCTCACTTTTAAAGTATGCGCCACAGATGGACATGACGCAGCAGGTGTCCAAATTTTATGCGGGCTTAAATCCACCCGTAAATACCCGTCTCGAATCTATGCGTCCATCAGATCTTCAGGATGCACTCATTCGAGCGGCGCCTATAATTCAGGAGGTGCAAGCTAGACCAAGGGATAACAAAACTTGGTCCTATAGTGATCCGAACAGAGGAGCATTCAGACCTCAAATGAAGAAAGTTCAAGGTCATAATTAGGAACAAAGGAAGAAAGTAAGGACAAATAACATCAACAACTTTGTTCCTACTCAAAGTAATGGCCGAAACCTCCGTTGTTTCCACTGCAACGAACCTGGTCACTTCAAGAGGCAATGTCCCAAGCTCAGCGGAGGACATCGTCAAACGCCTTTCCAAGGTGCAGGCCGCGGTCAAGGAGCCGTTACCCGTGGAAGAGGAAGAACCGCTTGCATTGCCAATAGGCAAAGATGCGAAGAAGAAGAAGAGGAAGATCCGACTATGGAAGCTGAATTCGAAAAAGCGACAGTCCATGCCGCTTTACACAAGAAAGGGCCGAATCGCCAGTTCTCGGTGATTCAGACACCGTCGGACTATCAAGGTAAAGGTTTCAAAACCTTGATTGATTGTGGCAATACACATTCCTTTATCTCACCAGCATGTGCAAAAAGTTTAGAAATAACCACAGTAGAAGCACCTACCCTGCTTGTAGAGTTGGCAAACGGTCGTGAGGTAACTTGTACCAGGCAAACTGCTAAGGTGGAATTCTTTCTGGGAGGAAAGAAGACTTCAGTCAAATTCAGAGTCATGAATTTAGGTATCCATGAGTGTCTACTCGGGATGGATTGGCTTAAGCCTAATGACGCCCACATTCATTGTGGAAAGGGTCAAGTTTCCTTTCGAAACTCTGAAAGGGAATTTGTCACAACTCAAGGTGAGGCAGGAGTGCCAAGAATCCACTTAGCCAAAGTATCTCGGATCATAAAAGGAGTCAGAAAAGGATTACCCGTTTACCTGATCAAACTCAACAAGTTAGATCAAAAGCAAGAGTCTCATGAAGGACCGTCTTGGCTAAAGGAATACGCTGACGTATTCCCTGAGGAATTGATTGAACTTCCGCCTCAAAGAGAAGTAGATCATGAGATTAGGCTAGTGCCTGGAGCTGCACCAATTGCAAAGAGACCTTATAGAATGTCCATACCGGAAGCAATTGAGTTGAAGGAACAACTCAAGCAACTGTTAGATCAGGGTTACATCCGGCCTAGCAACTCACCGTGGGGAGCTCCAGTACTATTCCAGAAAAAGAAAGATGGGACACTTCGACTATGTATTGATTACCGAGGGTTGAATCAATCAACAGTCAAGAACAAGTATCCTATTCCTAGAATAGATGAGCTTCTTGATCGTCTTCAAGGTGCAAAGATCTTCTCCAAGATTAATCTCAGGTCAGGTTACTATCAGATAAGGATCAAGGAAGAAGATATTCCAAAGACGGCCTTCAACACAAGATATGGGCACTTTGAGTTCCTCGTTATGTCATTCGGGCTTACAAATGCACCTGCCACCTTCAATAGATTAATGCAAGATATCTTTAGACCATATCTTGATGATTTCGTACTTGTCTTCTTCAATGACACTTTAGTCTATTCTAAACAGGAAGAAGATCATGAACCTCAACTTCGGATTGTCCTTGAGACAATGAGGTCTCATAAGCTGTATGCAAAAATGAAAAAGTGTGCATTCTTCAAGCGTCAGATTGAATATCTGGGATTCATAGTATCATCAGAAGGAATATCAATAGACCCAGCCAAGGTCAGAGATGTGCTTGAATGGCCAATACCAGTATCCGTCAAAGAGATACGTAGCTTTCTTGGATTGACAGGATGGTATAGGGTCTTCATCAAAAACTATGCTTTGATTGCAGCACCTCTTACAGACTTACTAAAGAAGCAGACTTCCATTACATGGTCAACTTCCCAAAAAAATAGCTTCGACAAATTGAAGCAAAGTTTGGTATCAGCACCTATTCTAAAACTTCCTGACCTCAATAAGGAGTTCGAGGTAGTAACTGATGCTAGCGTTCTTGCCTTGGGGTGTGTACTTATGCAGGAAAGTCATCCAGTAGCATACTCTTCAAGGAAATTGAAGAGTCATGAAAAGAATTATGCCACGCATGATCTAGAATTACTAGCTGTCATCCATGCTCTAAAGCTTTGGAGACACTACCTGTTGGGTAACAAGTTTACTCTAGTAACCGATCATAAGAGTCTCAAATGGATTTTTACCCAGAACGAGCTCAACATGAGGCAACGTCGGTGGATTGAAGTATTGGAGGAATATGATTTTGAAATCAAGTACCGACCAGGGAAAGAGAATGTAGTTGCCGATGCAGTTAGTCGCAAGGCATTCCTAAACTCCCTAATCTTGCAGAATCCATCAACGGCCAGATCTCTGGCTACAAAAGTATCTATGCCAAACAATCCTATACTTGAACTAGCTAGAGAGGAAGCATGCCATGATTTGGCCTACCAAACAATGATAAAGGAAATATCTACCAAGGAGCAGAATCACAAGTTGCAAGCTAAGTATCAGGAATTTTCCATTGATAATGGACTTGTCTACTACAGAATAAGGCTGTGTATACCAGCAAGCCAGTCACTTAAGCAGAAGATATTATCGGAAGCTCATGATTCTCCTTTTGCAGGACATCCTGGCTATGCTAAGATTCTTAATGCAGTTAGGAAGAGCTACCATTGGGAGAGGCTTAAAGGTGAAGTTCTTAAATATGACACTGAGTGTTTGTCTTGCCAACGTATCAAAGCCGAACATGTCATGATGCCAGGGAAACTGCAACCGCTTGACATTCCCCAAATGAAATGGGAATTCATCAGTATGGATTTTGTTATGGGCCTACCCCAAGTCCAAGGAGGATACAATTCCATTATGGTTGTGGTTGACATGCTTACCAAGGTTGCACACCTGATTCCAGTAAAGACAAACTATAAAGCCTCCGACATTGCAAGATTGTTTATCAAGGAGATATTCAAGCTACATGGGTTACCTAGAAGAATCATTAGTGATCGAGATTCTCTCGTCACATCACACTTCTGGAGAGCTATCTTTGAAGCTATTGGGACTGAACTCTGTTTTAGCACCGCTTACCATCCCCAAACGGATGGCCAAACAGAGCGAGTAAATCAAATCATCGAAGATATGCTTAGGGCATACTGCTGTTGAGAGCCGAAGAGATGGATTCAATACTTGCCATTAGTTGAATTTGCCTACAATGCTTCTTACCAGCAGAGCATTCTGATGACTCCTTTCCACGCATTGTATGGTCATGATTGTCGAAGTCCACTAAACTTTTCTGATCCAACCCTGAGAGTTGAAGCATCAAGACAGATGTTGGAAGACATGGATGATCAAATAAAGTCAATAAGACAAGACATACAAGCGGCCAAGGATAGACAAAAAGCATACGCGGATTTAAAGCGTCAAGATAGAGTCCTCGAAGAAGGAGACATGGTCTTCATTCGCGTACGTCCTAAAAAGAGTTCCCTATCCTTAGGAGATTGCAAGAAGCTAAGTCCAAGGTATTGTGGACCGTACAAAATCCTCAAGTGCCTAGGACCTAATGCTTATAAACTGCAACTCCCGGAAAACCTAAAGGTTCACAATGTATTCCATCTCAGCCTATTGAAAAAGTATATACCAAATCCTAACCATGTACTTGATGATCAACAAGTTGTAATGCCTAGTCAAGGAGTCCTTGAACTAAGGCCTGACAGGATCTTAGATGTTAGAGAGAGACAATTAAGATCCAGAACCCTGAGAGAATGCCTCGTCCAGTGGAAAGATTATCCCAAAGAGGATGCCACTTGGGTAGATGAAGCACTCTCAACCATCAATATCCCCAGTTTATCTCGAGATGAGGACATCTCGATTCCTCTAAGGGGGAAAGAATGTAATATATCAAATACTGAAAAGGTTAATGGGAAATTTTTTTTTTCTTCTTCTCCCATCGGCGACATTCGTGCTAGAAGGGGAGAGGGAAATAGAAGGGCCAGCAAGCTCCTCACTGGAGCTTGCTCAGCCTTAGGGCCATGCCGCCTGACACGTTAGGTGACGGAGGATCCCTCCCCTCCCCTATTTAACTAGAAGTGAAAGATGACTTCAGGAAAGACAGAGAGAAAACGATGAAAACCCTGAGCACGAGTGATTCTTCTCCTCCCAACCACGCCTAGATAAGTGTTGGCCCCTCTTTACCCATTTCCTCTGCCAATCGTCCACTATTAGTGAGTCCTACTATTCTTGGACTCTCTTACTCTTTAGGCTCCCCTTAACCCCATTCGGACACCCAAGAGCCCGGACGGTCATTCTCGTGCATGTTCCCCTAGATTTACCTTAATGTCACATTCCATATTTATGACCTTAACGTGACATTAAATGTCACTTTTAATATCACATTAATGTCACATTTCCTTCCCCTTAAGAATCGGTTTCGTCCTCGGAAACGATACTTGGAAGGTCTAACTGTAAATCGGGAAACCTTTTCTTTAAAGTACTTACTCGCTCCCATGTTGAGCTTTCTTCTGAACAATCTTTCCACTTAACCAAACATTCCCGATAAATAGTATTCCTTCTTCGTCTATTACGAACATTTAATATTTTTTCTGGTTCATGTGGATTAGATTGGTCATTGAATAGCTCCTCAATATCATCATTTAAGATTAGATTATCCAAATCACCCAGCTTCTTCCTTAATTTACTTATATGAAAAACTGGATGTATTTTACTACCAGCAGGTAGTTGGAGCTTGTAAGCCAATTCTCCCACCCTTTTAAGTATTATGAAAGAACCACAATACCTTGGTGAGAGCTTTGGACATTGTCCCTTTTTCATAGTTTTAGTTTGTTCAGGCACCTTAAGATAGACCAATTCTCCTTCTTCAAAGGAGATGTCTCTTCAGTGAGGATCTGCATATGCTCTAGCTCGATTTTGAGCTTTTTTAATATTTTCTTGAGCAAATTTTAACATACTATTCATATCCTCCAAAAAGTCTTTAGCTGCCTGAAACCTTTCCTTATGCAGTCCTACTGCAAAAGGAGCTCTGGGCTGAAACCCATACATTAACATAAATGGACTATATCCAGTGGAAGAGTGCTTGGCCCTGTTATATGCAAACTCTGCTATCAGTAAATACTCTTCCCAATTAGTTTTCCTTTTACTTACATATGCCCTAAGCATATCTTCAAGAATTTGCTTAACCCTTTCAGTTTGCCCATCTGTTTGCGGATGATCCGCCGTACTCATGCTAAGTTTAGTATCCAATTTCCTAAATACCGCACGCCAAAAATGGCTATCAAATTTTCTATCCTGATCAGAAACTATATTTGCCGGAAGGCCATACAATCGGTATATGTTCTCTACGAACAATCTAGCCAATTCTGGTGTTTTAACATCAGTTAAAGTTGGAATGAACCTAGCCATTTTGGTTAACCTATCCACAATCACCCACACAGAGTCGTGCCCCCTCTGTGTTCTAGGTAAAGCAACAATAAAGTCCATGGAGATACTCTCCCATTTTCCTGAAGGAATTTCTAATGGATGGAGAAGTCCTCCCATTTTTAATCTTTCAGCTTTATTAACCTGGCATTTATTACATTTGACCACATAGTCAAGGACGTCCTTATTCATTCCAGGCCAATAGAACTGCCTTTTAATAAGACTATAAGTCTTATTAACTCCTGGATGTCCCGCACTAGGGGTATCATGACACTCAAAGAGTATCTGGCGCCTTATTTATGTATCTTTCGGGACACATACCCTACCCTTGTAGAGTAAATAACCATTATCAATGGTAAAATTCTTCCACTTGAATCCAGTTTGAGCAACCCCTGATGCTCCATTTCCTTGTTGAACATCCTCAGATATTCCTTCCTTAGTAGAAACACTTTCATTTGGATCCCCATTTTTTATTGCTTCCCATATGTTGGAATATCCCGGATCAACCTGGCATTTCCCTTTTAAAGATTCAAGCAAATTGGAAGTGAACCGAGTAAAACTCAATTCATTAATGATGGGCATTCTGCTAAGTGCATCAGCTACGATATTATACTTTCCTTTTCTATATCTTATCTCATAGTCGAACTCTTGGAGGAGTTCGGTCCATCTGGCTTTACGCCCGTGTAAATCCGGTTGATCATTAAGCCACTTAATGCTTTCATGATCCGATAAAATCAAAAGTTTGGCACCATACAAATAGTGCCTCCATTTCTTCATTGCATGTACTATTGCATACAGCTCCCTCTCATAAACAGAATAGTTCTGTTTTGCACAATCTAATTTCTTGCTTTCAAAAGCAACTGGTCGATCTTCTTGTAATAAGACCGCGCCTATCGCCTTATCACTGGCATCAGCTTCAACCACAAATGGTTTATTGGGATCCACTATTAATAATACTGGAGCTGTAGCAATAGCTATCTTAAGTTTTTGAAAACTTTCATTTTGATATGTTCCCCAATTAAAACTTTTCCCTTTCCCTTTAAGTCGGTTTGTCATTGGAACAGCTATTTTGGCATAATCTCGAATGAATCTACGATAAAATCCAGATAAACCTAGGAAGATCTGCAGCTCTTCCAGGTTCCTTGGAGGTGGCCATTCAATAATTGCCCTTACTTTTTCTGGATCCATGTTGATTCCCTCTTTCGAGATAATATGCTCCAAATATTTGACCTCTTGTACAAAGAATTCACATTTAGTTTTCTTCGCATAAAGGGAATGTGTTCTTAACAGTTGGAATACTAGTTGTAAGTGTTCCAAATGTTCTTCTCTTGATTTACTAAAGATCAAGATATCATCCAAGAAGACTACTACAAAATGTCCTAGATAGGGCCGTAAAACACTATTCATCAGCTTCATAAAGGTAGCTGGTGCATTAGTGAGGCCAAAAGGCATCACCAAAAAATCATAATGCCCGTATCTAGTACGAAATGCTGTCTTAGAAACATCTTGTGCCTTAATTCTTACTTGGTGATAACCTGATCTTAAATCTATCTTTGTGAAGAATTTTGCCTCTTGCAATTGATCAAAAAGATCTTCCATTCTGGGCATAGGAAATTTATTCTTCACCGTTATTTTATTAAGTCCTCTATAGTCAACACAAAGTCGCATAGAATCATCTTTTTTCTTTACCAATAAAATTGGTGAAGCCCAAGGTGAATTACTGGGTTGAATAAACCCTTTATCCAGGTAATCCTTAATTTGTCTTTCAACTTCTTGATGCTGTGTTTCACTTAACCTATACGGTGGTTTTGAAATTGGGTGTGTATCCTTATTTATATCAATTGGGTGATTTATATCACCCCTATCTGGTGAAAGGCCACTTGCTAAATTAGAAGGAAATACATCTTTAAAATCATCTAACAAACTACTCAATTCATTATTAACATTCAACTCACAAACATAAGAAAATTGTTGCTTTATATTACAGAAAGTAAAAGTATTCTGTACAGGAAGAGACCATAGCATATATACCTCACAAACTTCCTTCTTTATCAGCTTCTGAACTTCAGTAGAACACAGCAAAGGATTATCAGATACTTCATGTTCACCTTGAATAACAAAAGTCTTACCATCCCTTTCAAATTCCAGTGTATATTATGATGGTAACTACGTTTTAAGGATGGTTCCAATCCCCATAGCCACTCCCTTCCTAGAGCAATATCAGCTCTTTCCATGTTCATTATTTGGAAATCAAGTTTATCTTTATATCCTTGGATTTCAATTTCCAAATTGGATACCATTGTATCCCATATTTTATTGTCTTGGCCTTGCATCATACGAACAACATATTGATGCCCACTCTTTTGTTGGGGAAGTTTCAATTTTTTGACAAGTGCATAATTTATAAAACTATGTGTGGCAGAGTCATCAATCATGACTCTAACCCTCTTTCCAGCTATCAATCCATGTACTCTAAGTAAATCATGTGGCCCAAAAGTAGGCTGCCACATAGAAGTTGACATACAACACTTATGTTGTACATCCATGTGCAAGACCTCTAAAGATTTGTACTTTTCATGCCCCTTTAATTCTAAGGTCTGCAATATATGGATTTGTTTTTCTTTTCCCTTGCCCTTGTCCTTATCCTTTCCTTTGTCTTCCCCCTTTTTCTTTTGAGGGCAATTCCAAGCAGCATGGTTAGGGGATAGGCAATTGAAACACAACTTTTCTTTTTTGGCCTTATCAAAGTCATCAAGACTTAACTTTGGCCTCATATATGGTTTCTTTTCAAAAGGTTGTTTTTTACCCTTTAAAAATGGCATTTTCCTTTTAAATTTGCCCACAAATTTTGAGGTTTCCAATTCCTTAGACTTGGGCTCCGTATCAGTGAGACTAGTGAGTGTACCTGGACGCATACTATCTTCATGAATTAATGCAAATTTAATTGCATCTTCCAGCGTCTTAGGTAAACTCCATTTTACTTCTTTTTTACAAGCTTTATCTAGTCCCCTAATGAATCCTCTTGTTTTTTGGAATTCATCTATTCCTTCCAATTTGAGGATTATCTCACGATATTTTTCCAGATGTGTCAGTAGGGGTCGTCCCTTTTGTCTGACATAATCCCAATCTTCCCAATTTCTTTCCATTTCATTTTCAGGAAGAAATTCTTTCAAAAAGACAGATTCAAATTGAGCCCAAGTTTCAGGTATTTTATTTGCCTCCTTTAAAGTTCGCCACCACTTATATGCTTTGGGCCCCAAAGTTAAACTAGCCGCCAGTGCTTGGAGATGTGGTGGGGTATTTTTTAAATTTATGTAAATCTTCCCATTTTTGGAGGAAATTAAAGATTGTGTCTTTATTCCTATCTTTTTCCTCCCCGTAAAATTGAGGTGGTTTCATATCCTTTAGAACTGGATTATCCCTCAATTTATGGTAAGGTTGGGGTTCCTTAGGATCTCGCATAGTCACATCTAAATCTTTCGATGAAGACGGGACATCCGAGGTTTCTATCTTATTCTTATCTCTTTCCAACAATAAAGTTAATTGAGATTTTATTTCAGTGAGTGTTTGAGTTAAAAATTCCATTTGAACCCCCTGAGTTTGCACACGAGCAGTAAGATCATCAAATTGCTCTCGTATAGCAAAAAATTCTTCCCATTGTTCTTCTTGTATTTCTGGTTCATGGGGATCTACCATAGGTTGGTCCCCAGAACTAGAGCTTTCCATTACTCTTTCTTTCCCTTTTTCTGCCATTAATACACTGGAATTTGAAAGCAAAGATAAGAAATTTGCATATAAAGTAAAGTACTTCCCTGATTTTAATGGCAGGCAGTGATTGCTGGTTTGGAAAGAAATCCGAAGAGTAAGGAACAAATTTTATCTTCCCGGAAAAAGTCGATCACGCCGAAAATGGAGCTTCTTTGCAGAACGACTAGTATTCAGCTCCCTTATTTAATAATCACGCAGACCATCAATGTCCTTTTCCTGAATTTACTTTCTACTGAACCTGTACTTGTAGTATAAATACAGTCGAGGCTAAAAAGAAGAAGTCCGAACATGCAGTCGACTGATCCAACACGTATCAGAAAAGAACTTCAACTTCAGCCCGTGAAAAGGAGAAGAATGCGTGTCTTGTTGGTGTGTTCATGGAGGAGCATTCACAGACAGGCGTGGGCAAGATTTGATGGCCCACGATCAGCTTACGCGTTTTTTTTTTTAAAACAGGCGTAAAAACGAATGGCTTGGCTGCCCTTTCGATACGTTTCGTGACCACAATTACACGTCACGTTAAGTTTTTCGTGACGTGTCACGTCACGTCTGACCAGTGGCTTACGGGTCGTTACGGGTCCGTCGACTGTTGTCGACTAAATGAATAGCGGGCACTTGACGTTTGACCACGACTTAACGGGTCCGTCGACTGTCGACTGAACAGATCGTGGAGCACTTGTCCACGACTGTCGACTGAACAGATCGTGGAGCATTTGTCCGACGCTACCCTTTCGTTGAAGATCTCCAGGAATCCTCACGGCTCTAATACCAATGAAAGATGACTTCGAGAAAGACAGAGAGAAAACGATGAAAACCCTGAGCACAAGTGATTCTTCTCCTCCCAACCACGCCTAGATAAGTGCTAGCCCCTCTTTACCCGTTTCCTCTGCCAGCCGTCCACTATTGGTGAGTCCTACTATTCTTGGACTCTCTTACTCTCTAGGCTCCCCTTAACCCCATTCGGGCGCCCAAGAGCCCGGACGGTCATTCTCGTGCATGTTCCCCTAGATTTACCTTAATGTCACATTAAATGTCACTTTAATGTCACATTCCATATTTATGACCTTAACATGACATTAAATGTCACTTTTAATGTCACATTAATGTCACATTTCTTTCCCCTTAAGAATTGGTTTCGTCCTCGAAAACGATACTTGGAAGGTCTAATTGTAAATCGGGAAACCTTTTCTTTAAAGTACTTACTCGCTCCCATGTTAATGTGACATTAATGTGACATCAAAAGTGACGTTAAATGTCACTTTAATGTCACATTCCATATTTATGACCTTAACGTGACATTAAATGTCACTTTTAATGTCACATTAATGTCACATTTCTTTCCCCTTAAGAATTGGTTTCGTCCTCGAAAACGATACTTGAAAGGTCTAACTGTAAATCGGGAAACCTTTTCTTTAAAGTACTTACTCACTCCCATGTTAATGTGACATTAATGTGACATTAAAAGTGACGTTAAATGTCACTTTAATGTCACATTCCATATTTATGACCTTAACGTGACATTAAATGTCACTTTTAATGTCACACGAACGGTCATTCTCGTGCATGTTCCCCTAGATTTACCTTAATGTCACTTTAATGTCACATTCCATATTTATGACCTTAACGTGACATTAAATGTCACTTTTAATGTCACATTAATGTCACAAGAAGGGGGGTTGCTGTCGAGGGAAGGAAATGAAGGAAGCTGAGCGCCGTCGTGTTGACCAAAAGGAGGGAGTAAGTCCCCCTATTTAATTTGTGAGAGAGGGAGTGAAGGCTGCTGCCGTCGAGTACAAAAGGAGGAAGGGAGGGCCGCCACAAGCCGTGCTGCGCGTGCTGGCGAGAAGCTGCCAAGTGGCCGCTGGGCCTGGACATCGTCGCCTTTGCTGTGGCCGCGCTAGCCGTCAAAACGCCAATACGGAGTTGAATTTTCCCCCCCTCCTGCCACGTACCAAAAAAGAAGTTGTAGAAGCTTCTAAGTGAAGCTTCTAAGGGGGCTAGATAAGCCCCCTTTCCCCTGGCTTCGAAACCCCCCCCCCCCCCCCCCCGGTTTTAAAATCCCCTTAGCCCCCATTCCCTTGGCCTCAAAACCACCATCCCCCTCCCCGCGCGTGTTAAACTCATTAGCTTTTGTCTTGGGCTTTACAAGCCCTTTTCCCTACTTTTAAAACCCCTTATTACCCCCCGTGTTTTTAGTTTAAAAGCCACTTAGCCCCTTTCCTGAAGCTTTTTTTTTCGTATTTTATAAATCCTCAACCACACCCCCTGTGTATTAACCCTTAAACCCCTAACCCTTGGCTTGGGAACCACCCCTCTTTCCTCCGTATTTATACCTTCCCTAGCCCTCCCCTTGTGGCGTATTCAAACCCCCTTTTAAGTTTGACTTAAGGGTCCCTCGACCTTATTTATAACCTTTACGGTTACTATATCCCCTTAGAAGTTCTCTCCTGCACCTTGTGTTTTTTCCATCCCTTTTCGTTCCTCGTTTGAGCGAGTCATTAAAAGACCATTAAGCCTTCCCCATGGCTTCAATGGGTCTTAATCGTAGAAGACTCTGAAACACCCTTTCGAATTTCCCTGACTTCCAAGGAGGGAGCCTTCCAAAAACTACTATCGACGAGCGGGGTGCAAGGAAGCGACGGTGGAATTCCTAGGAGGAGTTGTAGAGCTGCTTCCACGTTCGAAAAACTACAATTGCGATGCCTCCTAAGAAAGTCCAAGGCATAGCCGCGGGAGGGTCATCTCTGTTGGGTATTTTACTACTCACGCTTTACTTACGCCTACGCTCATATGGGAGTGTCGGTGATCAGTAGGACACTGGGGCACTTTTTACTCTCGGTAGGAGAGGTTTTTTCCCCCAGACTTATGGTCTTATTATCGTATGTACTTATGTGCTTATGTTACACACATTTAGGCACTTAGTGTGTGTCGGGTGTGAACACCCCCCTACAACCCTAAGGTTTAAGGGTTGTACTTTGTACTTTCAGATTACACTCATTCAGTCTATTCTCTTGGGTGTTGTGCTTCAACTCTGTCTCTCACTCTCACACTGTCTACTGAATCCCAGCTGTACCTTGATCCTCTGTTCTCACATTTGGTATCAGAGCTCAGCTCTGAACTCAGCTTCTGCAGCACACGCCAGTCCTGCTCCAGTGTCAGACGTCACGTCAGCACAGGTACAACCTGTCGTCAGTTCTGTCAGCAGTCAGGTGTTGTTCCACAGAGCTGCCTCAGCACTACAGCTCGTCGTCAGCCTCCACCAGTACCCTGCCCGTCAGCAGTCGTCCACGTCAACAGTAGTCCACGTCAGCAGTCGTCCGTCAGCAGCTCGCGAGCAGCACCACCAGTACGCCAGGGCCCGTTTCCTGCAAACGTCCGTCAGCAGCTCGCGAGCAGCACCACCAGTTTCCCTCTGCGCTCGTGACCAGTTTCGTGCAGGCGGAGTCAACGCCTGCTCGCGACGTGCTTCACGCTGCCTGCCCTGTCTACGCGCAGCCCGCCTGCCCATCACGACTGGTCAGCCAATCAGATGACCTGCTCCCGCCTGCCCGCCAGTCTACGTCACGTCAGCAGCTCGCGACGTGCTTCACGCCCAGGTAAAATTTTCAAAATTATTATTATTCCAGCCCAGAATAAAATTCTGGAAGCGGCGGTTCACACGCGGTTGGCACAGATCTACTGGAAAAGTAAATTTCATGCAAATTTCTGGACTGAATGGTCAGAAATTTTGGGGCTTTTGTGTATTTGGAGGACAGATGCATTTAAACTGCTGATACAGTCACAGAACGACTGTTTTTGATAGAGATTTTGGCAAAAATTTTGGGGATTTATTCATAACAGTGTTGCACTGCACTGTTTGCACCTTGGGAAGCGTGCAGTAAAGGACAGTTTTCTGACAGAGTACGCCCTTGCACATCAATTGCAGAAAAGTATTTGCTGCAATTTCTGGAAATTTGTAGATTTCTAGTTCAAACTGCTTTGACATTGCTCATATTGTCTTTGGAAATTTGTCATCATGGCAAATCAGGGAGGTGATGTTTTTACGTATGTATCCAAAGAGGACAGACTGGACGGAAACAACTATTCCCTTTGGTCATTTATGATGAAAAATGTATTAGTGGCCAAGAATTTATGGGATTATGTCAGTAGAGAGGAAACTCGGCCGGGAGTTGTAGCTCCCGCTACTCCTCCTCCCCATGGCGCACGTGGACAACGGGGACCTCAGCCCGCTCCACCACAGCCACTTCCTCCAACAACTGCAGCTCAAAAAGCTTGGGATACCCGTGATGCACAGGCCTTGTCGCTGATTGCTTTGGCAGTTCAGCGGTCCATCATACCTCATATCCGTTCGGCATCGTCTTCACGAGATGCATGGTTGACTTTGGAGCATATGTTTGCAGGAAAAAATGAGACACGAATCTCTTTCTTGAAGAAAGAGTTGGAAACTCTGAAGATGCATGAAGGTGATTCTATGCAGGATCACTTAAACAAGATTCAGGACTTGACGGAGCAGCTCATGAATGTAGATGAGTATTTTTCGGATGCACAGTTGATATCCACCACCTTGAATTCCCTACCTCCTTCGTACTTGTCTTTTCATACTACATTGAACCTCACAATGAGGATTGCTGAGCACCCACTCACTTTTATTCAGCTGGTTTGCTTACTTCTAGAAGAGGAGCAAACACGGAAAAATAGTGGTGTGGATGCTATAGTCTCTGAGCAGGCTTTTGTGGCAAGACAGAAAGGCAAGAACAGCAAGGTGAAAAATGCTCCACAGAGTTCTGTTTGATGACTTCACACGTTTTTGCTGGGTCTATTGTTTGAAAAAGAAGTCAGAAGTGTATGATGCATTTTTGGCTTTCAGTGCACTTGTTGAAAACCAATCTGGATGCCACATTAAGACTCTCCGTTCGGACCGAGGGGGGGAATACATGTCCTCTATGCTGAATTCTTTTTTGCAGCAGAAGGGCATAGTGCATCAGTATACTACAGCTTATACTCCACAGCAGAATGGGGTAGCAGAGAGGAAAAATCGGTCACTCATCGAGATGGCCAGATGTATGCTGAAGGCAAAGAGCTTGCCTCATAGTTTTTGGATGGAAGCAGTCATGTGTGCTTGCTATATTTTGAACAGATGCCCTACCAAAGCCTTGAAGACCATCACACCATTTGAGGCTTGGAACAGCCGTAAACCTTCTGTTGGTCACTTTCGTACCTTTGGGTGTCTTGCCTATGCCCATATTCCAGAGGTACTTAGAAGAAAATTGGACAACAAGGCTGTTAAGTGCATTTTTATGGGATATAGCAATGAGAGCAAAGGCTACAGACTCTATGATCCCGTTACTAAGAAGGTTTTTGTCAGCAGGGATGTTGTTTTTGATGAAAAATCAGAATTATCCTTGGCTGGTTTGGACACATATCAGGCTGCCCGTGATGTTTTTGAAGGGCTGCTGCCCATTACTTTTGGTGACTCAGCTGGAGGTTCACAAAATGAACGTACCGTCATTTGTGAGCACCTCTTCCTTCCTCATTTTCAGCATGGCATAAACATCCCTTTTTTGTTTCCTTTTTGTCTTTGGTACCACTCCCAAAGGCTTCTCCACCAAGGCTGGATCCAACCGGACTTGTACCTGCTTTGCACCCTCTCCTCTGCCCACTATTACCATACCACTTTCTTGGTTTGGGTTGTATGTTCTGAGGAATTCTACGCACTTTAGGTGGTCCAGCTCCTGCGAGAATTTTTCAATATACTTTGTGAGGTTGCATTGTTCCACCACCCTCCTAGCTGCTTCCTCCTTGGCCACCACAACTTCTATGTTGTTTCAGCCAGCTGCTCCTATGGAAAGTGCAGAAATTCAGCCATTGGCTGATCGGAATACTCAGCATAATGCTGAAACAGAAATTCAGCAAGAGCTTGCACACAGCCAGGATGCTAGACAGCTACCTAGATGGTATTTGCAGACTATGCAAGATAGTCCTTTGGATGCACCCATGGCTGGACGTACTAGAAGGCAAACTCGTTTGCATGATTCAGCACATACTATGGAGTTTATTATGGCAGCAAGTACTTTTGATAATGAAGAGCCTGAATGTTATGAGGATGCAGAACACAGTGTGCATTGGAAGGCAGCCATGCAAGCTGAATTAGATTCTATTACTAAGAATCACACTTGGGATTTGGTGTCCTTGCCATTTGGGAAGAAAGCCATTGGAACAAAATGGGTCTACAAATTGAAAAGAAAAGCAGATGGATCCATTGATAAATACAAGGCACGGCTGGTAGCTAAAGGCTACGCACAGAAAAAGGGCATTGATTATGAGGAGACATTTGCTCCTACTTCCCGTATGACGACCATCAGGTCTATGATTGCTTTGGCTGCACATTATGGTTGGACAGTTCATCAGCTAGATATCAAGACTGCATTTTTGCATGGGGAACTTCAGGAGGAAGTTTATGTACAGCAGCCCATTGGTTTTGCAATTGAAGGCTCAGAACATTTGGTATGCAAGCTAAAAAAGGCACTATATGGTTTAAAACAAGCTCCTAGAGCTTGGTATGAAAAGATAGATGCTTTCTTGCTTGGTCAGGGGTTTCTAAACAGTTCATCTGACTCTACCCTTTATGTATGTAAAGAAGGGGGATCTATGCTGATTTTATGTCTTTATGTTGATGACCTTTTACTCACTGGAACACATGCTGATCAGATTTCAGCATTCAAACAAAATTTGCAGCAAACTTTTGACATGTTTGACTTGGGAGTTTTGCATTACTACTTGGGCATCCAGTTCATACATACTGCTCGAGGTATTGGGCTATCACAGTCAAGGTATATTGGGCAGCTTCTTGAGAAATTTGGCTTACAGGATTGCAAGCCAGTTTGTACTCCCATGGAAGCTGGACTGAAACTGTCATTACATGATGACAGTGATTTGTTTGATATACATACATATGCTCCTGCAGTTGGATGCCTTATCTATCTATGCAATACTAGGCCGGACATACAGTTTGCAGTTTCAGCCTTGAGCAGGTATATGCATCAGCCACGTATGTCACATTGGCAAGCTGTCAAGCGTGTTTTCCGCTACTTGCAGGGTACTCGTTCTCTTGGGTTGCTTTATGCCAAGGGGGGACCACTGCATTTACATGCTTACAGTGAT
Source organism: Lygodium microphyllum (assembly GCF_053477565.2). Taxonomy (NCBI): domain Eukaryota; kingdom Viridiplantae; phylum Streptophyta; class Polypodiopsida; order Schizaeales; family Lygodiaceae; genus Lygodium; species Lygodium microphyllum. Next base: position 5,010,400 of record NW_028229514.1, on the reverse strand, counting down.
TCTGATTGGGCTGGTGATTTTGATACACGTCACTCTACTAGTGGCAATTGTTTCTTTCTTAGCACTTCTTGCATTTCTTGGCTTAGCAAGAAACAATCCATTGTTGCCACATCGTCATGTGAAGCTGAATACAAGGCAGCTTTCACCACCACAGTTGAATGCGTATGGCTTAGACGCTTGCTAGCTGATTTGGATGTATCTGTTACTGAGCCTACTACTTTGTTCACTGACAGTCAGAGTGCCATTGCAGTGGCACGGAACCCAGTGTTTCATGCTCGCACGAAACACATTGAGATTCACTATCACTTTGTCAGAGAGAGGCTACATGCAGGTGATATCAGCCTTGTCTATTGTCCTACCACCAGTAATGTGGCAGACATCTTCACCAAAGCTCTTCCTCGTGACAAATTTGAAGCATGTCGCGATGCTTTAAATTTGATATCCTTTGGTGGCGGATGATCCTTGTACTCTTGATCACTCTTCACTCCAGGGGGGTTTGTTGGGTATTTTACTACTCACGCCTTACTTACGCCTACGCTCATATGGGAGTGTCGGTGATCAGTAGGACACTGGGGCACTTTTTACTCTCGGTAGGAGAGGTTTTTTCCCCCAAACTTATGGTCTTATTATCGTATGTACTTATGTGCTTATGTTACACACATTTCGGCACTTAGTGTGTGTCGGGTGTGAACACCCCCCTACAACCCTAAGGTTTAAGGGTTGTACTTTGTACTTTCAGATTACACTCATTCAGTCTATTCTCTTGGGTGTCGTGCTTCAACTCTGTCTCTCACTCTCACACTGTCTACTGAATCCCAGTTGTACCTTGATCCTCTGTTCTCACAATCTCCCGGTATCCATGTGGATATCTCACCCCAAAACCAGATTTTTCTTCTTGGCTTTAATTCGGTTTTAAGTCAATCATGCAAGGAGAAATTATTGGGGATAGGATATATTTGTCCGAGTTATTTGTAATGAAGGAGTTTAGCTTATTTGAATGAATGATAATGTATAGAACTTAGTTTCCTTCGAATTGCATCAAGCATTATAAATTACGAGCAAGATTATCCATTTACTATAGTAGTATATTTTAGTTAAATCCTAAAGGTATAGAAATTACATCTTGCACGATTAGTCTTATTCCTTTCACAACAAATCATTGTAAATGATTAAATTCATGAAAGGTTTCTTTCGTTGCTCAAATTACTAGGAAGTTATCATTGCTAATTGCACATCTTAGCAAGGGAAATGTTTGTTATTTGGCATGAGTTCATCTGCAAGGAAAAAGGAAGTTTAAATTGAACTGTATTGACTGAAAAGTAAATTGTCACAAGGATAGCAAATCCGTGACAAGACGATTAATATTACCTTCCAAAAGATATCCAAATCAATCTAAACATAAAAATATTCATACCCTAAGCACTTGACTACTTTTCTTATTGTAGGGTCAAAAAAAAAAAAATTCGTAAAGATAAAGAACTAGGGCTGTCCTCGAGATCCTTAAAAAAGAAACCCTAGGCCCGACATACGTCAGCTTAAAGAATCTAAAACAGATTATTCCATCGCAGGACTTGCACAGCAAGTACGAAATCATTTAGTCTTGTGATTGATTCACAAGGAGAAAGGGTAATATTTTTTAATTTTTAAAAAAAACCTCAACAAGGATGGCAGATCCCTACGCAAGTTATCTTGCAAAAGGACGTATTTTTGGATATCCTTCTAAATAACGAAAGTTGTAAACCGGAAACTAGCATATCTAAGGAACTTTAGGGTTGACCAAGTTGGGTTAATAAGGTACGCCCTACACCAGAATGTAAAGGATCTTGCCAATTTACAAGACACCTTGGAAACGAGTGCTGATACACTGAAAAAGGAAAGAACACTTCCTTAGCAGTTTGCCAAACAACACGGTTGATTAATGGAAATGTTTGTGCTTGCTAGAGATTTTAGGGCTCTGTTTGAATTATGAATTACAAATTAAATGAGTACATATACTTCAAGTTAAAGGCCTGAAGGAAGAGGCAGTTTCAGTTACCCCCGACTACCTGCCTAACCCTAACCAAGGGGGTTGTTCACCGCGCCGGGAACGTGGACAGAACCCGACGAGGTCTCTCCGTTGAGCTCTACTTGGAGTAGGAGGACGCTTGGGTGCCAGGGGGGCTCTGGCCGTAAATCCCTCGCCTTCCGAGTCCTGCACAAGAGGCTAACGTGACTCGGGATTGGATCTCGAGGCCCGCATACTAGTTTACGGGCGGAAGCTTGGAATAGTGATCCCTAGGGATTACTGGATAGCCTTTGGGCGGATTATGGACAAGCCTACGGGTGGAACTCCTTGTATTTCAAAGATAAAATGATGAAATGTTCTTTAAAAAAAGAACTTGCTTGATATTGTTTTTCTATGTCACCTGATAAGATTACGTGAAGGAACCAGTGCTTAACAGGATTAATTAAAGAAGCTGATTGTTATGTGTCAAATTAATGTGTTAGATAATTACATAACTAAAACAAACCGAGGAAAGTGCGGAGGATGGGCCATGGGTCCGTCCTATGGTTGGGTGGTCCCAGTTAGCCGGAAACTTTTCTCGAAAATCTCGAAGAACAGCGGGATGATCATCATCATCAAAACGAATAACAAGAGCGATGACCTAGAGTTACGTCTTACCCGATTTACGCTGTTTTAGAGGAACGGAATGGGACTATGCCTTATGGCAGAGAGATTGAGCCTTGCATCCCTCTCGTTTCCCATTCTCCTTGAACCAAGTGCAGCGTGAATCCGCTTCGGACCTGGCGTTTCTGCGTAAAGTAGTTCGCTCAGGTCTGACGCTAGTTGCTGTTAGCTAATGACCAATCAGGAAAACCCTAATTCCGGTCGATCCTAAGTGGGAATGGCCAGGATACTTCCGCTACGTGGCAAACGCGGGAAGTCCTAGATCGCAAAACCCGTAACATTCCATGGGAGTGCCGGGCGGAGTTTTCTAGACATCCTTTCTGATGGACTGCTAAGACGTGTCCTGGATCATACTAGTGGATACGTTACACAATGCAACTCTCACTGTCACATTGCAGCAAAGTAGGACGAGTGTGGGGGGGACCCAAGCTCCTCCAATAATCTCCGAAGCCACACAACCTCACATATGGTGGAAGACGCGGCCCGATACTCCGCCTCAGTAGACGAAAGGGCTACCGTGGGCTGCTTCTTGCTACTCCATGAGATAACACCTGCACCCAAGGTAAAACAGTAACCTGTAGTAGACCGCCTGTGGTCCACATCACCGGCCCAATCTGAGTCGCTCCAACCTGCAAGTACAAGATCTGAACCATTTGTCCCTGCGGGGTAATGAATCCCTAAATCAGACGTCCCCCTCAAATACCGAAGTATCCTCTGAGCAGCCTGCCAATGCACCGTCTTAGGTTCACTCATGAACCCTGCCAAGAGCCCAACAGCAAAACATAGATCAACCCTAGTGTTGAGAAGCCAAATCAAGGACCCAATCAACTGACGATAGCGGGAAGCATCCGCCAAAGGAGAAGCTGAATGGGAAGTGGCCTTCCAGTTCGGATCCATAGGAGTAGAAAGGGCCCGACAATCCTCCATCTCAAAAGACACCAAGAGCTCCTGTACATATCGCTGTTGAGAGATGAAGATCCCCCTCTGAGACTGATAAATCTCATGGCCCAAAAAGAAATGGAGTAGACCCAAGTCCGTCATCTCGAACGTCCAATGTAAAGCTGACTTCGTCTCTTGGACCTGCTGTGCATCATCACCTGTGACAATCAAATCATCAACATATAAGACAAAAAGCACACAACCATCCTCAGAAGTGTGAACATAAAGCTGCGGATCGGCCTTGGAACGCCGATATCCCAACTGAGACTGGAGGAACGAATCAATCTTCTCGTTCCATGCACGCGGAGCCTGCTTGAGGCCATGCAAGGCCTTCTTCAACCTGTAGACTTTCCCATCTTAAGATCCAAAGCCAAGAGGCTGCTCAACATAGATCTCCTCCTTCAAATCACCATTGAGGAAGGCCGACTTCACATCCAACTGGTAAACAGGCCATCTCCTATAGCCAGCCAAAGCAAGAACAGCTCTAATGGTCGCCATACGAGCGGTGGGGGCAAAAGTATCATGACAGTCAATCCCTGGGCGTTGTGCAAAACCTTTAGCAACAAGGCGAGCCTTGTGCTTATCCAAAGAACCGTCGCTAAGGTATTTGGTCTTAAAGACCCACTTAACGCCAATCACCTTCTTATTCGGGGGGCGGGGCACGAGTGACCAAGTGCCATTTCTCTCAATAGCCTCCAACTCGGCTTCCATAGCTTTCTTCCATGGTGCGGACTGTAAAGCCTCCTTCACGGAGGTGGGCTCTCGATCCTGCATAACACGGGTCATCAAACAATAGTTAGAGCAAACAAGCTCCGTAGAATGTGCCTAGTGCCGCCCTGACCGCCAGGGACCATCCTGCGGTCCCCACTCCTCAGGAACCCCCTCGATCCCTGAATCACGGAGTGTGTCACGGGCCCAACGAGGAGGAGGCCGAACCTCCCCTCGTCTCTCTCCATCAGCAGAGGACTCTGGAATATCCACCGATAGTAACTCCTCAGGGGTGACCGGTGAAACAGTAGACTCTGTGTCAGAAACAGAATCATAATCAAAAGGCACGGGCTCCAGTGGAACTGTAGAAGGAGCCCAACTCTCCCCTGGATCTCCAAGAACGGGATGCTCCTCACCCGTTGAGATAGCCGGAACCTCCACAAACCGCACATCGCGGCTAGTGTACACATCCCGCTTGACGAGATCATACAATCGATAGCCTTGGGACTGGGAGCTGTAGCCAACAAATACCTGTCTTCAGGAAGCTGCTTCAAATTTATCACGGTGAGCCTTGGGAATGTGAACATAGGCATCACACCCAACGACCCGGAAGTAAGAAACATCTGGCTTCGTCCCAAAATAAGCCTCAAACGGGGTCATCCCTTCCACGGCCGAAGTAGGGGATCGATTAAGGATGTGGACGGCGGTAGCCATTGCCTCGGGCCACAGAACCTGAGGGGTCTGTCAGTGCTCCATCATCGTGCGCGCCATCTCGATCACACTGCGGTTCTTCCGTTCAAGAATGCCATTTTCTTGAGGAGTGTTGGTATTGGCAAACTCCTGGTGAATTCCTTTATCTGCACAAAACCGAGCAAACTCATTAGAAACAAATTCACCGCCCTTGTTGGATCGCAAGGTCTTCAACTTCCGGCCCGATCGGTTCTCCTCAAAGAGAAGCCAATCCTTGAAGTGTGAGAAAGCTTCTGACTTTAATGCCAAAAAGTAGACCCATGTCATCCTGCTGTAGTCATCCACGATCAGCATGAAGTACAAGCTCCCACGCAAAGACTCATTCCTCATAGGGCCACATAGATCCATACATACAAGCTCCATCGGTGAAGTATACCGACGCGAAGCTGTGTGGGAAATGGCATCCCTATGTTGCTTCCCCCGAATGCAGGAGACACATGGCTGCTGGCTCACCACTATATCCGGCAACCCTCGAACAAACTGTCCACGTGACGCCCTCCGAAGATAATCGTAGTTCAGGTGACCAAACCGAGCATGCCATAACTCTGACTGTGACTGAGAGGTAAGAAGAAGAGTAGAGAGGGCAATGGAAGACTTCAGTTTATAAATGCCGTTCTGCTCATATCCGGATGAGAGAACCTTCCTCGATCCACGATCAAGGACTCGCACCGTAGTACTGTCAAACTCCACCAAAAGGCCAAGGGAGCAAATCTTATGAACTGAAAGGAGATGGTACCCTAGGCCTGGTACATGCAAAACCTCTGAGGTATGGGTACCACCTCGTCCATCGGGAATAAGCTGCATCTTACCCCGACCTGCAATAGATACTGAAGAGCTGTCTCCAATGAGAATCTGCCCACACGAGGGTCGCAATTGGGCAACACCATCTGATAAAGGAGTCATGTGCCGTGAGGTACCACTATCAACGATCCACTCTCGAGCCTGGGGAGCCGTCATCGCAGCATCAGAAGCATTCGGTGAAGCGTCCTCAATGACAGCTAGATGAAGAAATGCAGCTGATGAGGATGCAGCCACCGCTCCAGAATCCTTGGTGTCCTTCTTGTTGGTGTCCTTCTTGTCTTTGTCAGGGCAATCCTTCTTCCAATGGCCAGTCTTTCCACAAATATGGCATGTGGAGTCTTTGTCATTCTCCTTCTCCTTGTCCTTCTTGGACTTGTTATCCCCCTTCTTCTTCTTTTGGTCCTTCCCCTTCTTCTGAGAGGCTTGACCTGTCAGTGCCTCCGACTTGGAAGCATTCTGTCCCTTTAACTGTTCCTCTTGGTCCAAGACCATAGAAACCAACTCTTCCCACCGAAGAGTAGACTCTCGCCTCGAAGCAATAAGGGCAGAGTAAAATGTACCGAATCGTGGCGGCAACTGGGACAAAAGTGTGATCGCCATGTCTTCGGAGGAAATCGGCTTCCCCGCATTCTGAACCTACATCTGAAGCTGCCTTAGCTTGTTAATGTGCTCCCGCAGCCAAGAAGACTTGTTTACGGACAAGGTCTGCATCTGTACCTCCAAAGAAACCCGCTTCATAAGGGTCATCCGATTGTACATCTGATCAAGCTCCAGCCATATCTCCCGAGCCACCGTCAAGTGCTCGATGTGAGCGATCACGGCTGTAGTACATGATAGAAAGAGAAAGGAACGAATCCTGGCATTCAGTTTGTCCCAATGAGACTGAGCCTTGGCCAACTCCGCACGAGCATCGGAAGAGAGTTTGGACTCATCTCTTACCGAGGGCCGGTCGATCTCCTGCTGTACCAGCTCCGCCAAATCATAGGACTCAAGGACATCATGACGCGCCAAATGCGGTAGTTGTCGTCGTCGAGCTTCTGATCTGCAGGAAGAGCCAGTAAGACAGGCACCTTTCGGTCCATAATCGACTGGAACTCCAAGTCAATCTCTGTAGACATCTTCACCTGTAATGCCTTCACAAATGCAAAAGCAGCCCCCTCTGACTGGGAAAACTCAGCCTGCTAAGGCTCTTCCGCGTCCTGAACCTTCTTCACCCGCCGAAGGCGATGAAAAAAGCAAAGCCTGCACTTGTAGGCTGAAAACTCAAACTTCCTCCGCGTCAAACAGCAGTAAATCCACCACCTGGACTCCTTTCCTGCGCGCCCACACTCGCTTCAGCCTTGTTCCAAGGCGCAGCCCTCCTGTCTGCCCTTAAACGCAAAAAACGCAAATTTGTGTCGCGATGGAAACTCCTCTTCAGGTTGATTCTGCGCTCAGTCAGCCCTCTAACACTGCTCTGATACCATGTCAGAGTGCAGCGGTGCGGAAGCGTAGGACTGAGAGAGAGAGAACGCAGAGAGAGAAGAGAGAGAAAGAGACAGTGGAAGATGAAGATCTGCTGTATAAAGTGTGCTGAATACAAAGATATGCAGATATATACACGGGCGCAGTGCGCTGGACTGCATGTCTCCACCTCGACGATGCAACCTGCTGTTCACCTCGAAGTCCACTGCAGTCTGCACTGTCTCCTGTCTGAAATCTGCGAACAGAGACGGAATCTGCGTGTGTCACCGGTCTGTAATCTGCGAGCAGAGAAGTGTAGGAGACTGGAAATCTTCAGCTATTTATAGCCAGAAAAACAGGGCGCAAACGGGACAGGTCGGCTGCATTAAATGCAGCTGACTGGGCTGCAGGCAGTCGGACTGCCACGTGGCAGTCCGACTGCACAGTCCGACTGTGCAGCCGACTGCCTGCCTGCCTGGCTGTGATCTCTAACAAAATCAAGGTGGCAGACTCTCTTTCTCAGAACATCTTCCAAGCCCTCTTATTGTCCTGTCCCAAGAATATTTGTAAATCTCTATCTCAAGCCTGGCCAAGTAATTACTTTGTTTCCTTTGCGCTAAATGTCGGAAGAGCAAGTTTTCCTGCATATATGTACAAATTCCAAGTAGGATCTCTTGTTGTAACTTTGCTTGTATATCCTAGCATTCCTCATCATACCGGTTGTTTTGAGGGGTGGTATTATATGGAGGAATACCCTAGGGGGCACTACTATGTGGAAAAGTATTTATTGCCTCTTGTAAGCTCTTTTGGAAAGTCGTGGGTCCATAGCCCATAGTCCCTTATAGACAGTGATGCTATGTATTCTAGTTATGTCTTGCATGAAATGATATCTCGAATGGCTGCATTTATATGATATGAAATTCCAAGTCAATGCTATGCAAGCCACTAAGAATGAAAGGTATGTATAATCGGTTGTCATTCCAATGGGTCTATCACGTATTAAAAAGTTTCTAATATTGGTTATCAAGCTAGGAGATCCCATCAAGTAGTTGATTGTGCTAGCCCTCCCTTTAATATTCCAATAACTAAGGGCACCTAATCCTAGCCAATGTGATAAACACTTAAAAAGAACAAGTCCATGAGAACCCCCTAGTGTCAAAAAGTGTGTTTCACATTGTGTAACATTGCCCCTATCATGTGAGGTTCTTTGCATATCCACTTCTGTTGGGAACTCTTGATACATAGGTTTTCTTGTGTGATATAGTGTTGTCTACAAACTACCTATACTAGTGCATCCTACTTATAAGATGTCTCCCCTTTAGCAAAGCACATATATCTGGTTGTGGCCAGAAGGCATAATCCCATATGTAGCAATGTAGTATTGGGAGAAAACTCCCTACACATTAATGTGTCTCTATATAAAAGTAATGTCTTTATTCTTATAGGTTACCTTAAAATAGCATGCACATAAATGTAGGCTCCCATTGCAATTCAGTATTGTGATCCTTAGAGTCTTATAGGCCATGCACTCCTAGCTGGGCCTGCTTCCATAATGATCATCCTCCAATCCCGTCAATGTATATTTTTGTGCCTTTAAGAGCCCTGTGCAAAGAAACATTCTTGTTCCTCAGATGCACCTAGCTTTATACCAATTACCTTGGCATCCTCCTTTGGGCTTCCCTCTTCTTCTCCATTTGTACCCTACACATGCAGGATCCTTGCTGGCCTCCTAACTTCCTCTTCCAAAGTATCATTAATAACTCCTATCATGTTTGTAGGAGTGGCTTTCCCCTTTTTGGCTACTGCTATCCATTTCATATTTTCCTTTGCTTCTGCCTTTGTTTGTGTGGCTACTTCCACAAAGGATTAATGTCTTGCTCTACATGTCTTCAATTCCTTTTTTTTTCTGCTAGCTAGGGTATCACATTCATTTCATGCCCCTCCAATTGTTTCTTGCAAGCTGTGAATTCCTGTTGGAGCTCATCAGTCATTGAGTCCCTGTCTATCACGCTTTTTTCCATAGAAGCTTTCCAATTTTAGAAATCATTCAGTGTAATTAAATTTGCATCTGTGTTTTATGACGCTATTGCTGCTACAGGCAATGGCATGCCTGCAATAGCCGTTGCCCTAGAAATCATTCATAGTGTCATTAAATTTGCATCTGTGTTTTACGATGCTATCACCTGCCATAGCCGTTGCCCTAGTTCTTGGAGAGTATATCTATCAGTAGAAAGCTTTATTTTGCTGCAACAAGTTCACTCGATCAATATACACTTGCATTTCTGCTACTGGAGCCCCTGGAGGTTATTCTTCTTTATCACACAGCTATGGAGGACCACGTTTCAATCTTTTCATTGCTGTACACCTTCATCCAGTTTCTTCTTCAACAACCCCCTAACTAGAGGACTGCATTTCACTCCCTTCACATAGCATCCCCCTTCTACGAGTGCTGCCACCTTGATTACCCAGGACAGTGCAGTCACCTCGAGCCACTCCGTTGACTACAAACTTCATGACTCACACTTTAGCCCCTTTCTTCTTCAACAAACCCCTAACTGGAGGACCACATTTCACTCCCTCCACATAGCATCCCCCTTCTACAAGTGCTGCCACCTTGATTACCCAGGACAGTCACCTCGAGGAAACACTATATTGTAGCCTATGAATATAATGGGATACTATCAACAAACCATTCCAGACGTAAAAGTAACTCAAAAGAGAGTTTTTTTGCAAGGTGTGTGATGTCAAAGCTGCATGTCTAGCTGTTAAGAAACAAAAAGGAAGCTAGACTTACAAGCCATGAAGATTCATTCTGAAACTTGGGTGGTATATCAAGATGTTCTGGCCTTACAAACTGTTGCAACAAAGATATTTTCTCAAAAATCATTTGATCATGTTCTCTTTCTTCTGCAGTTGGAGCAAAAGTCCTACTGAAAAGTCTGGTCATCAGATATTTCTCCAACCCCTGCAACCACGTGCACAAGTGCTTAAAGTCGCCCCAGAATTTCGCGAAGAAGGACACCAAAACAAGCCTTTGTAAATATGCATCATGGATGAGTGGCCTAAATTTCAAACTAACAAATGCATCTGTAGCAAGAAGACACTTGATAATATCCTGCTGATCTAGATGATATTATTTTGTACATTTGTCAAGTTAAAGTGGATGATCTTTGTGGACCTTGACAATTTTGACCCCACTGTGTAACAACAAAAACATTTTTGCCTCAAAGATCAAAGGTAGTAGCTTTAAAGCAGCTTGCACAAGCATATAGCTAGCAAGTAACTGCTTTTGAGAGACTGACGCCAATTTTGAAACATGAGTCTGCAAGTAGATGGTTTGCTCAGTTTTGCAGGAGCTATGCAGCCAACTAAACATCTAAAGCAAGTGTGTTTCTTAAACATTCCAAGTTCCACAAGGATGTCATCTTCAGAAATGTAAAAAACTTAATTAGTAGAAAAGAAAGGTGGAAAACATAGCAAAATATTGAGAAAAAGAACTCATCTATAGAGGGGACACTTGCTTTATTAAAATTTGCCAAACCAATGCAGTATGGCCAACACCTTAAAGGATGAGTAAATTTTATGCACAATGTTCATACAGTTTTCAAGCAGGATGCTCCCAGCAAGAAAAATAAAACAGTGTATGACAAATTTTCTAAAAACTAGCCACAATGGAACCTGAGTGAGAGAAGAAGTGGATTTTTTTGAAAATACAATGATATCAATCACCAGACTAGAACAATGATGAATAACTGCAATGCTTTGATTTGAGACAAGAAACTAGTTATGCAAATTTGCAGCACCAGTCAACTGAAGCATGCTAGGAGTCTTCAACAAAAAGGCCACTACAGACTAACCTCTCCAGCACTCTCTAGCTCTTCACTTGTGGCACCTGCCCAAACAGGATGGTCTTTGAACGTGAGTTCCATGCTTGTCATGAAGTCTTGGACACTTTTGCTGTCAGTTTCTGGATCAGGTAGTTTAGCAGATAGGTCTGCAATGAATCTGCATGTTGAAACAAATAAGAAGATCAAGTGAACATATTATGTTTGATAGTAAGAAATGCCCGAGTTTATACATGATTTGTTTTACAACAGATACAGCATCGTATTTGGCTGGGATCAAAGCAAAACAATTCAAAAAATAGATCATTACCCCGGAAAATAAATTGTTCAGTAGCTAAGTGCCCAAAAGGCCACACAAGCCATTTTTTAAAAATCCCCAAAAAATGTAATAAGGGCTCAGGCTGGCCAAGTTAATGGGTAGTCATCTTGTACAAAGAATGAGGGGAGGCAGTTTTTCCCTCTTAGAGGAAGATGAAATGGGGGGTGTTGAGTAAGGAAAAGCAGTAGCAGTGTAAATGGATTTTGAAGCATGAGGCACAACCAGCACTTGCACATGATGCTTGCACATATAGAAGAATTAAGTAATTAATACGCAGATCTAAAGATAATGACAATTAATCAACAAAGAACCTTGACAGTCCGCTAAATAAATGGCTGGATGGACACAAACCAACCTCCTTAAATAGGGCCAAATGGGCATAGCTCGTAGAGTTCCCACATACACTACTCCTCAGATACTTTATCTGTTATGTTGGTTATTTATGACTATTACTTTATCTGGTCATTTATGACTATTCCCAAATGGTTTGGGCTTGCCTTCTAAAGTTCAGAACAAAAACTTTTGATGCCTTTGAAGACTGAACTCGATTTGCAAACAACCAGTCAAAAATAAAATTGTAAAGTTTTGAGACCCAGAAATCAAATGAAGTTTTGTAATAACAACAACTTTGCAAGAAGAGAAGAATAAGGTAACAGTCACTGCTCCAAATACTTCTCAACAAAATGGGGTTGTGGAGCAATTTAAAAGGCACCATTTCAAAGTGGTATGGTCAGAGTTGCAATATGCATTTGATAACCTACCACTAAAGTTTGGGAAGAAGTTATCAACAAAGTTGCATACATCCATAATCTTACAGGTTTTGTGTATTTTTAGTAATAATTTTTAGCTCTATGCAATAGATTAGGGTGGATGGGATTAGTAAGCTTTCAGCTGGTGGACAGTGTGGGAGCTGGGTAATATCAAAGGAATAAAATATTTCTGGAACAAACTTCAATTTTAGTGCCACTTGATTTTAAAATGCATGGGAACAGCTGTGGGTACAGAAGTCAGGGCAGGGTCACAAAGGAGATGCCTGATGTCAAGATACTAAGTCATCTCTTGCCAAGATATCAACATGCTGTAGAAGATGAAGCTGCCACTGAAGAAGTCCCTTAAGCATCGCAAGATGATGCTGGATGCCCTGAGGCGGCAGCAAAGATGAATGCATTGGAAGTGTTGGGAATAAAGGCTCACCATGCCTTTTACGGTGTTCGTGTGTGCACGCACCCTTGCACATGTACTTTATATATATTATCAAAAAAACCTAAAGTGGTGCATTTTGTCATTGTACCCACACATTGAGTATCATGCTCTCACTCTCTTCCTCACTCTCTACTCTACTCTCACTCCCTCTCTCATTATGCATATTCAGCTGCACTTTGTCTCAATCCTCACGCACACTCGTCAACAAATTGGTATCAAAGCGGGCAAGAGGCAGCTCAAGAGTGCACGATCCTCGAGGCAGTCAAGCGATGCAGGCAAGAGAGGCCATGTTAGCTGTGAGCTGGACAGTCACAGGCGGCGGGCGGCACATGAGCAGGCAACTACCTGATGCATGCAGTCGACACGCAGGACCAGCAGGCTTGGCGAGCAAGCAACATCGGACGCGGACCAGTCGACGGGGGCGCAGGTAGGTGACAGGCGACGGGGGCAGCGACAAACTGCGACGGGTCAACACAGGCTGATGGAACAGGTGACGGGCTGGACAGGTCAGCCATGACCAAGCAGGCCACGGCGTCACAACTCTACAGCATTTTTTTCATCATTTTTCCTTAATTTCTCAAATCTGCACCTCTCCCACTGATGGCCATTTGCATGCCTATGCACAGTGTGCAGTTTTGACCCGAAAAAATAAGGGCTTTTTCCGGATTTGGAGATTTCGACATGGAACAAGATAATCTGACTTTAAAATTGCAAATTCAGTGCACATTTACCAGGGAAATTTAGGGCTTTTCACATTTTAGTGAAATTTGTTCAATTTCACTGAAATTTGTGCACACCAAACCCGGGAAAATTGGGGCTTTTGCAGAATTTCATCAATTTGTGCAAGAATTGCCTAGTATATGCACTTGGGTCCATGTATTGACACAATCTGGGCAGATTTCCTTTTGAAAATTTAGGACTTTAGAACAAAATTGTCAAATTTGTGCCCAAGAATGCTTTTGGAGCAAAAATTGCAATGGAATTTTGGGGATTTCACATGTAATTGGTGCATTGGCGTATATATCTGGCTGTAATTGGTTGTAGAGTGCAGCAGCAAACATTCTCTAATTCTAGAAATCAATTTGCAAATCTGAAATTTCTGCAATTTCTTGACTTTCACTGTTGATTGGTACTTGCAATGTCCATGGTCAGTGTGACATTTGGGCTTACATTTGTTGACTTTTGAGTCAATTTAGTGCTGCAAATCATGGCTCGAAAGAGTGACAACAGCAAACTTTTGCACATCAAGAAGCTTGAGGACGCACACAATTTTGCAATATGGCAAAAACAATGCTACAATGTCTTGGTGCAGAAGAAACAAGTAAAGCCAATCAAAGCGAAGGGAATAAAACCAGCAGGTATGGAACAAGAAGAGTGGGATGATTCAAATGAGCTTGCATGCTCTACTATAGAGCTCTCAGTGTCAAACAACTTTCTCTTTAACATTGACAAGCTGAATTTCTGCATATGCAATGTGACAAAGACTTGAAGAATTGTATGCTCAGAAAAGTGCAGTCAGCAAGGTTTATTGGCTAAAAAAGTTGATGGAACTTCGCATGAAGGAAGGTACAGCCATGTATGTACATTTGAATGAGTTCAACTCAATTTTCAGTTAGCTGATTGCTTTGGATTTCCACATTGATGATGAGTTCAAGGCTACCTTCTTACTATGCACTTTGCTTGAAAGTTGGGATACTTTCAGGAGACAGCTTTGAGTAACTCAAATGCTTAGTTGTTATATTCAGATGTGGAGAGTTCTTTGCTGATGGAAGAACTCAACAAGTAAAATAATTCAGCAAACAAGTCTTCTAATGCATTGCACACTAGGGGCAGATTTCAGCAAAAGGGCATTTCTAAAAATAGAGCATATAGCAAGTCTCATAGCAAAAATATGGAGTGTTATCATTGTGGCAAAAAAGGGCACTACAAACGGGATTGTTTACAATTGAAGAAAGAGAAAGGCAAAAACAAAAACATTGAAGACTATTAACAAGATTGAGAAAAAGGACAACCAACCTGCAAAGAAAAACAGTGTGAAGATAGAGGAGGTAAATATAGTCACTCATCTAAAGCAGGTCGCCCGAATTCATTTGCAGTATTGGCTGATTTTCTGGATGAGGGTGTCCTGGATGCCCTCGCGGAAAAGGTGCACTCGAGGCAACAGGCGCCTCGTTCCTGACTTCCTTTTTTTGAAAATATATGAAGATTGCCACGTGGAACGTGCGAGGCATTTGCTCTCGCCATAAGCAACATACCATGTGGTCTGTCTTGCATGAGAATCAGTGGGATGTATTGTGTGCAGTGGAGCACAAAAGTCACGGTGAGGCAGGAAAAGTTGTGGATTGTCGTGGATTCCGTCTGTTCTATGCAGGGACACATGCTAAGCATTATTCGGGCGTGCTGATGATTGTTCATGAGAAATACCAGCCTGTTCTTGTTAAAAATGATGTGCAGGGCCGCTTTCTGGTAATCGAAGTCCTATTTGAAGGCGAGATTTTATGGTTGCTGGGACTTTATGCTCCGAAAGATCCCGCATCCCGACGGGATCTATGGTCGACTTTGCAGGGCTCCATGGCACTTGGCCGCAGAGGGCTTTTGATGGGAGATTTCAATATGTGTATTGACTCTTCTCAGTCCACCTCAGGGCATTCGGTAATGGATACGCCAGAAAGCCGGGTGTGGAACTCCTTTGCTTTGCACGTACTTAAGCAAGATCTTTGGTCGTGGCTTCATCCTTCTGTTTCAGGTTTTACTTTTCATTCCGCACAATACGCAACCACGTGGTCGCGGTTGGACAGAATGTATATCATGCAGGGAGATGATTTTCTTCCCGAGATGCTGGAGATGAAGGTCTTGCAGCAATATGCGTTGTCAGATCATTTTCCCCTCCAGCTTGAGATGCGGGCACAATCTATTGCACCTTTTATGCAGCTGCTGGATAAGCTCCCTTTACACTTCAACTCCTCTTATTTGAAGCATCCAATTTTTCAGGGTTATATGCAGCAACTGATTGAGAGGTTCTTATTGGACTTCGCCTCTGAGGGCTTGGCTTCGTTTGCACGCCTGCTCTCTAATGTGCAGCGGGTTGCTCGGCAGTATGGGATTCACACTGCCTCTCTTTGTCGCCGCCGTCGACTTGCAGCAGAGGACTTATTGGCCTTGGTCCGTTCCTTGCTCCTGGATTCCCCAGATGATGATTTTCTGCTGTCACTGGAGCGGCGTTTGGCCCATCTTATTCAAGTCTTTAGCTTGAAATCTTATCAGCAGGCCAAGCTGCATAACTTGACTGACACATTGCAAGATAATGCCTGCCAGTCTCATAAGTTCTTTCGCGCCTTGCATGCTTCTCCGGCTCGCGAAAATATGACTCGACTTCAGGACTCGGAAGGTCGCATGGTCACTGATCCGCAGACCATTATCAATATGTGCAGAAATTATTTTATGGATCTTTTTGGTTCTTCATCCTTGCCGTCTAGCCAGGTTACGCATGCCCGCTCGGTCTTCTATCAGCTGGTCCACCAGCAGGTTCCGCTTGATATGCAAGCCTCTTTGGAGGCGGATATTTGCGAAGAGGAGGTTATGGATGTGTTGTTACACCTGCCTAAGGATAAAAGTCCTGGTTGGGATGGTCTCACTAATGAAGTTTTTGAGCACTCGGCCACGCAGTTGGTAAAGCCATTGGTGGTCATGTTCCAGCAGGTTTGGGAAACAGGGGTCATGCCTTCTTCATGGAAAGAAGGCCTTATCAAACTGATCCCCAAGGTCTCTTCGCCGTCAAAGCTGCAACACTGGAGACCAATTTCGTTGATGGGCATGATGTATAAAATCTTTTCCAACGTGCTCGCAAATCGGCTTCACAAGCACCTCCCAGTTCTTGTACACCCTCTCCAATATGGTTTCATTAAGGGACGCAACATTTTGCACAATATCTTAAATGTGCAAATGGCTATTGATTATGCCGGGCACTCCAATCAGCAAGTGGTCTTGATTCAATTGGACCTGGAAAAGGTGTTTGACTGTGTGGACTGGTCTTTCCTTGCAGATCTTATGTCTGCTATGGGCTTTGGTATCCGCATGTCCCGATTGATCTACACCATTAGTACTGAGGCTTCTTCAAGAGTTATGCTTAATGGTGGGGTCACAGAGCCATTTCTCCTTGCACGCTCGCTCAGACAGGGCTGCCCTTTGAGTCCTCTCTTCTTTGCCTTGGCGACTCACCCGGTCCTTTCAATGTTATCCTCCATGGCGGCTTCTGCCCAGCTAGTAGGGTTATCTCTTCCTTTGGGGCAGCACTTCATTAGCCAATCTTTGGCTGATGACTCCTTTATGATTTTGCAGGCGGACAGGGATAACATTCGCAAGGCATTAGATGTTTGGGCGCTCTTTGGTCAAGCTTCTAGTCTTCGCATCAATGCCTTCAAGTCAGCCATTCTCAGTTGCACGGAGCCTGATTTAGAGTCATTAGGCTGGCAGGGCCAAGTGGTTTCCCGCGGCTCAATTGTCAGGCATCTTGGATACCCATTGGGGGTGGATGTACGGCCAAAGGACCTGCTGGAGTGGATTTCACACAAACTGGCCGCGAAGTTTATGTATTGGAAGTCGCAAGCCTGGCCATTCCATGTCCGCCTCAAAGTGGCTCAGACAATTATGCTACCAATGCTGACGTATTTCCTGCCATTACTGCCATGGACGCCTACTACTTTGAAGGCTCTCACTCATCCCATTCGTTTCATGCTATGGAAGAAAGATTCACTACAGGCAGGCATTTCTTGGATTTCATGGTCACATGCATGTACCCCTAAGCGCATGGGTGGTGGAGCTATTTTGGATGCAGAAACTCATATGCTGGCTCTTCGTTGGTCGTTGTTTCGTGCCATGTGTGTGGATCATCACCCGTGGACCATCATAGCCCGTTATTTTCTTGAGGACAGGGGGCTCCGCCAGGGTAACACACGGCTTCGGGCCTCATGGTGGCATGTCCTTAATGCTGACTCTCGATTTTCCTGTTCCTCTTCCTCTTTGTTACTGCACTTGGTCGGCTCTTGGAAAGTGGTGCTCCAAAAGGCCCGTTGGCATCCTGTAGGGGACCGCGTGCAGACTAATTCTTTTCAACTGGAATTGTTGGCAGTATCCAGATTACTTTCATGGGAAGATAAACATCAGCTTAGACCAAGATTTAACCGCATGGCCCGTTTGGGTGTGACTTCGATTGCGGATGCTACCCTTGCTACTCGCAATGTCCTGGCATCGTTTCGGACTGCTAGGAGACTTTTCAGGATCCCGCCCGGATACCGTGATTTATGGGGGAAGCTTTCCTCGGAACTTCAAGGTAGGCAACCCTTTCCTGCCTTGGCTATGGATCGCCCTTGGCAGGACTGGGACCTTGCAGGCCGGTTGAGTCTAGAAAAGGCCTCTACTAATCAGGTGTATCATCTTCTCATTAAAGATCACCAATGGCTGGGTGTGAAAGTTAATACTGTTTGGGGCCTGCGGAAATCACTATCATGGTGGCAGGCAACGCTGATGGAGGGATGGCAGAATACGACACCTTTCAAATGCAAGGTCTTTTTGTGGCGGGTAATGATTGGTGGTCTTCCTCTTGCCTCGGCCCTTTCCAAGCGTCGAATCTCGAATGGCAATTGCTTCTTCTGCACCACTTCGGTGGAATCGGCCCGACATCGTTTTCTTTCTTGCTCGCTCGCCAAGAATATCTGGTCACTCTTGTCGCAAATCTGGCACGCGGTGGTGGGGTCCTCACTGACTCCTTTCGATTGGGTTTTTGTGCGCCCGAAGTATCCCACAACGCCACCGTTACATATGAAGATCCTATTCCATTTTTTCAGATACTGGGGATGCTGGCACATTTGGACCACCCGAAATGCTTTTCTCTTTGATTCGGCTTCTAATGTACCGCAACATATTGCAAGGCTTAAAGGGCTCTTGCATTGGCAGCTAGATCTCATCAGGCACTCTGACTTGCTCCCTCGGGAGGATTTGCATTCCTGGCATTTGGCAATTGCCTCTGGGTCCTTGCCATGATTGGTGTAACCTTTTAGTACCCTAGTCCGGGGATTTCCCACACGTTGGCCTACGGCCCTCATGTCTCTTGTACTCGTGTAATCATGTAATCTTGTACTTTTTTCGCAATTAATACAATTACCTTTTACGAAAAAAAAAATATAGTCACTCATGAGAATAACACTGATGGTGATGTACTTCTTGCTTCTTTGAGTGCACATGCACGGATTGTAGATTCTGAAGATGACATGCACACTTGGATACTTAATTGAGGTGCGTCTTTTCATATTACACCACATCATGAGTGGTTTTCTAACTACAATGGTGGTGCACGTAGTGTTGTCCAATTGGGGAATAACTATGCATGCAAAATTACAAGTATTGGTAGTGTGAAATTGGAATTTCAGCATGGCTCTATGTTGTGTTGCATAATGTGAGGCATATACCTCAGCTCAAAAAGAGCTTGATAGACACAAGGTAACTAGATGACGAAGGCTGTCACACCACCTTTGGGGATTACGAATGGAAAATTTGTAAGGGCTCTCACATTGTTGCCAAAGTCTCCAAAAGTGATACTTTTTAGCCTTTGCATGTATCTAGCATGCGTGACCATGGAGTCGCCATAACCAAGCAGGCAAGTGTTTCTTTGTGGCATAGCCAGTTGGGATACATCAGTCAAACTGAAATGAAAGTGCTTTCTTGCTTGGGTTATTTGCTGTCTTTGAGATATACTGATTTTAAACAATGTGATCATTGTATTTATGGTAAGCATGCACAAACGTCACATAAAAAATCTCTCTCTCTAAAGTCTTTACCCTTAGAGTTGGTACCTTCAGATGTATGCCAGATGCCAGGGTTATCTCTAGAGGGAAAGAAGTATTTCATAACTTTTGTTGATAATACCACACGCAAAGTATGGATTAATCCAATCCGTTGTAAAGACTAAGGCCTCGGATGAATTTAAAAAATTCCTGGCACTTGCTGAAAATCAGACCAGCAAGACATTAAAGTGTCTTAGCTCTGACAATGGTGGGAAATATGTGTTCAAAGCCTTTCAGGACTTTTGTGACAACAAAGGGATTAAAAGGGAGCTCACCATCCCTCACAATCCACTCCAAAATGGTATTGCAGAGCGCATGAACAAGATCATTCAAAACAAGGTCCGTACAATGATGTCACATGCTGCTTTACCTCATGGATTTTGGGCAGAGGCTGTTATGACAGCCGTAGACTTAATTAATCGGTCACCAAACAGGTCTTTGGGGGGGCGAGTGTATGTGTGTGTGTGTGTGTAGAGGAGTCCCTCAAGAAGTGTGGTCGGGTAAACCACCTTCATATGCTCACTTGACAGTGTTTGGCTGCAAGGCATTTGTGCACATTTGCAAGGAAAAACACAGCAAACTTGAGCCAAAGTCCTGTAAATGTATTTTCCCAGAATATGGTGACGAGAAAGAAATGGGATATCGATTATGGGATCTTGAGAAATGAAAAGTAATACGCAACAATGATGTTATCTTCCGCGAATATCGCATGCACAAACAGTCCGAAAAGCTAGAGAAGGTCGTAAGAATTGTATTCCAAGAGGATGTACCAATAGGACAGTAAAGAATGCCCGCTAGACAACAACAAATACCTGCTGCAAATGGCCCTAAAAATGTAGCGAATAATGCTGAAAATGATTAGCAAGATATTGCCCATAATGTACCAGAAATTCAGTAAGAACACATGCCTTTGGAACAACCACAATCAACTGTACAACATGCTGAACCTATAGAACAGCAAGCTGTTAATGCAGATTTGCAAGCTGAACAGCTAGCAAATCTTGATCATTGGGTCTGTAGGTTGAGCAGAATGCAAAGACAACCAAATAGATTTGTTCCTGGTGTCAATTTTATGGTTAATTATGTCATGTTGACAGATTGTGGTGAGCCGTCATGCTTCAAGGAAGCAATGGACAAAAGAGACAGCAAGAAATGGCATAAGGCTATGTTGTCAAAGATAGAATCTCTAATGAAAAATGGCGTTTAGGATTTGGTGCATTTTCCTAAAGGGCGAAAAAAAGTGCTATCATATAAATGGGTTTACAAAATGAAAGTCACTTCTCGTTCTTTACCAAGGTACAAGGCACGACTGGTTGCTAAAGGATACAAGCAAGAACATGGAATTGATTTTGATGAAATTTTTTCTAATGTAGTCAAAATGACTACTTTGTGAACCATTTTAGGCTTGGTTGCATCTAAAGATATGGAACTCATACAAATGGATGTAAAGACAACTTTCTTACATGGTGATCTACATGAGGAGATCTATATGCAACAGCCTAAGAGTTTTGTTACAAAGGGGGAAGAGCACATGGTATATAAACTCAACAAGAGTTTGTATGGGCTGAAACAGGTACCATGAGAATGATATCATAAATTTGATACATTTATGCAATCTCAAGGAGTCCATAGATCTCAAGTTAATCACTGCTTAGACACCAAGAAGGCAGCAGATAGCAGCCTTATTCTGTTGGTCTTGTAGTGGATGACATGCCGATTGCAAGCAAGGATGTTCATGCCTTGGACTCCTTGAAACAAAGCCTATACAATAGCTTTGATATAAAGGATCTTGGTGAGGCCAACCATATTCTTGGCATGCGTATAGTCAAGGACAGATTGAAGGGTCTTCTCTATCTATTACGGCAAGAGTATGTTCCTAAGTTTTGCAGCATTTCAATATGGGGGGGGGAGCCATTGTTGTACTGTTGCCTCCATATGTGAAACTTAGTGCAGATGACAGCCCTACATCTGATGATGGAAAGGCTGAAATGGCCAAGATTTCTTATGCTTCAGTTGTCATAGCTTGATGTGTGCTATGGTTGCTACAATCTTGACATTGCATTTGAGGTGGGAGTGGTTAGCAAGTACATGGCATATCCTAGGAAAAAGCAAGCAAAAAACATTAGGAAGCAATGAAGAGTATCATGAGATACCTTAAGGGCACAAAGAACTTGTGTGTCTACTTTGGAAAGCAGAAGTCGTCTATTGTTGGCTTCACGAATGCAGACTATCCTGGTCATCCTGACTGTAAAGTCTACTTCAGGATATGCGTTCACGTTCGCAAGGGGAGCAATCTCTTGGATATCCAGGCTGCAAAAGCGTGTTGCATTGTCTACTACAAAGGCAGAGTATGTGGTTGCCACTGAGGCATGCAAGGAGCCTTTATGGCTTTCACGTTTGGTGAGAGAGATTGGCATTACAAAGGTTCCTATCCTTCACTGTGATAGTTAGAGTGCTATCATGATAGCACACGGAATCTTGTCTTTCATGCAAAGACAAAGCACATACAGGTGAAGTATCATTT
The DNA here is from genome assembly GCF_053477565.2 of Lygodium microphyllum. NCBI lineage: Eukaryota > Viridiplantae > Streptophyta > Polypodiopsida > Schizaeales > Lygodiaceae > Lygodium > Lygodium microphyllum. The sequence goes on along the minus strand of NW_028229514.1, from coordinate 4,988,361 downwards.
TATCAAGGATGTACTTGACAGCAAGAGCATTGAACTTGTCAATGTACATACAAATGATAATCCTGCAGATCTTCTCACGAAGGGTCTTCCAACAAAGCGGTTTGCTCATTGCCGCCAAATGATAGGGATTGGATAGTATATATGTATTTCAGCTTTATACATACATAGACTTAGCCAATTCTTTCCTCTACCTTTAGGCACATTGCCTTTAGGTGGAAGATTGTTGGGAATAAAGTCTCACCATGCCTTTTACGGTACTCAGGTGTGTACGCACCCTTACACATGTACTTTATATATATTATCAAAAAAAACCTAAAGTGGTACATTTTGTCACTGTACCTACACATTAAGAGTCATGCTTTCACTCTCTACTCTGCTCCTCACTGTGCATATCTCAGCTGCACTCTGTCTCAATCCTTGTGCACAGTCGTCAACAACAAGTGACCCAAATATGCCAGCAATCCCAAAATCTGAAAAGGTGAAAAAGAATCTTCATATCAAGTTGTGTAAGGCATTAAAGTTAGCTTTACCAAGTACCCAATCAAGAGGACACATACCTAGTCCCACCACAACATGCCAAATGTCCAAGAGGAGGTCCCAAATCTTTTGAGCAAAAGGACAAGAGATGAATCTGTGATGGGGAGACTCAACCATAGTGGTACAAGATAAACAATTCCCATTAGAAATACCCCTATGGTGACGAGCCAACGCAAGGGAAGGTCCCCACCAACATTCTCCAAATGAACACCTTACATTGAATTGGTGCCTTGTCGATCCATCCCTCCATTATTATCACCTTCCACCGAGCTTTAGATTTATCCAATCCCAAAAGTGCATTGGCTTTGTTGGCCAACCATATGCAGTCTTGGATCATGAAATGATAAATCTAATTAACTAAGGAACACTGAAGGGTCAAACACCTTGCAAGATTCCAATCCTACCAGAGACAATCAAAATCCAAAACACCAAAGGGTTTCCAGTCCTACAAAAGATCGGAGACCCTACCCCAAAGATCAACATAGCCACAAGGGACCCAAAAGACCCATCTAATAATACGAAAGGAAATCAGTATCCCTCAAGGCAAGTGAAACAAGCCTTCCTTCTTTAAAAGGGTGGTAATTCCCTTATTAAGCACTTAATTACAGCAATAAACAAATGGGCATAACTTAAAATGCACAAATTACCTTAATAATCTCAAACATTGGACACCCTAGTGGCCCCAAAATTGGCGCCCCTTTCAGTATTTCTTTAACTTGATTACTAATAGAATGAGTACAAATTGAGATTTACAATCTCCTTTGCTATTCCAAAAGTCTCTTTGCTATAGCAACAATCAGCAATCAATTCACGTCAATTGGCCCTTGATTTTTCACCCAAGACTTGCACGAATGGAACCTCCAATTGGCCAAATGCTGCCCCAAATTACAATGAATGGGCTGACATCTGAATTCCCTAACAAATACCCAAGTTCAAGTGTTGAATTCAATATACAATGTCTTCGCCAATTGACACGGGTCCCGAGGTGGCTATAAAACCCTAATTTATGCAAAAATTTAGGATTTACGATAGAGATATCTCTATTGTCCACCAAATTTGACTGAGATCTGCTCAAAATGGCTGAGAAATGATGAGATCTCTTGAGAGTGGGTTGGAGAAGGTGAGAGAAAGCCAACATGAGAGAGAAATCTGATTTTCTTCCTGAGAAAACCCTAGATTCTGCCTACTGCCTGCTCCAACCTACATTTAATGCAGTCACCTACTGCCAAACACCTCCGAAATGCTATTACCTGATCAGCAGTTTTATTGCCAGCCCCTAGAAGGTTACTCCTTGCTGTCCCCTGCTTGCTAAGGCCCCCAAATCGCTGTCTTTTGTAGCAAACTGTTGTTCTCTAATCAGAAAATGGGCCAACAACTCTCTCTCTCTCTCTTTTTTTTTCGTAAAAGGTAATTGTATTAATTACGAAGAAAGTACAAGATTACATGATTACACGAGTACAAGAGGCACGAGGGCCATAGGCCAACGTGCGGGAAATCCCCGGACTAGGGTACTAAAAAGTTACACCAATCATGGCAAGGACCCAGAGGCAATTGCCAAATGCCAGAAATACAAATCCTCCCAAGGGAGCAAGTCAGAGTGCCTGATGAGATCTAGCTGCCAATGCAAGAGCCCTTTAAGCCTTGCAATATGTCGCGGTACATTAGAAGCCGAATCAAAGAGAAAAGCATTTCGGGTGGTCCAAATGTGCCAGCATCCCCAGTATCTGAAAAAATGGAATAAGATCTTCATATGTAACGGTGGTGGTGTGGGATACTTCGGGCGCACAAAAACCCAATCGAAGGGAGTCAGTGAAGACCCCACCACCGCGTGCCAGATTCGTGACAAGAGTGACCAGATATTCTTGGCGAGCGGGCAAGAAAGAAAACGATGTCGGGCCGATTCCGCCAAAGTGGTGCAGAAGAAGCAAGTGCCATTCGAGATTCGACGCTTGGAAAGGGCCGAGGCAAGAGGAAGACCACCAATCATTACCCGCCACAGAAAGACCTTGCATTTGAAAGGTGTCTTGTTCTGCCATCCCTCCATCAGCGTTGCCTGCCACCATGACAGTGATTTCCGCAGGCCCCAAACAGCATTAACTTTCACGCCCAACCATTGGTGATCTTTAATGAGAAGATGATACACCTGATTAGTAGAGGCATTTTCCAGACTCAACCGGCCTGCAAGGTCCCAGTCCTGCCAAGGGCGATCCATAGCCAGGGCAGGAAAGGGTTGCCTACCCTGAAGTTCCGAGGAAAGCTTCCCCCACAAATCACGGTATCCGCGCGGGATCCTGAAAAGTCTCCTAGCAGTCCGAAATGATGCAAGGACATTGCGAGTGGCAAGGGTAGCATCCGCAATCGAAGTCACACCCAAACGGGCCATGCGGTTAAATCTTGGTCTGAGCTGATGTTTATCTTCCCATGAAAGTAATGTGGATACCGCCAACAATTCCAGCTGAAAAGAATTTGTCTGCACGCGGTCCCCTACAGGATGCCAACGGGCCTTTTGGAGCACCACTTTCCAAGAGCCGACCAAATGCACTAACAAAGACGAAGAGGGACTGGAGAAACGAGCGTCAGCATTAAGGACATGCCACCATGAGGCTCGAAGCCATGTGTTACCCTGGCGGAGGCCGCTGTCCTCAAGAAAATAACGGGCTATGATGGTCCACGGGTGATGATCCACACACATGGCACGAAACAGAGACCAACGAAGAGCCAGCATATGAGTTTCTGCATCCAAAATAGCTCCACCACCCATGCGCTTAGGGGTACATGCATGTGACCATGAAATCCAGGAAATGCCTGCCTGCAGTGAATCTTTCTTCCATAGCATGAAACGAATGGGATGAGTAAGAGCCTTCAAAGTACTGGGCGTCCATGGCAGTAATGGCAGGAAATACGTCAGCATTGGTAGCATAATTGTCTGAGCCACTTTGAGGCGGACATGGAACGGCCAGGCTTGCGACTTCCAATACATAAACTTCGCGGCCAGTTTGTGTGAAATCCACTCCAGCAGGGCCTTTGGCCGTACATCCACCCCCAATGGGTATCCAAGATGCCTGACAATCGCGCCACGAGAAACCACCTGGCCCTGCCAGCCTAATGACTCTAAATCAGGCTCCGTGCAACTGAGAATGGCTGACTTGAAGGCATTGATGCGAAGACCAGAAGCTTGACCAAAGAGCGTCCAAACATCTAATGCCTTGCGAATGTTATCCCTGTCCGCCTGCAAAATCATAAAGGAGTCATCAGCCAAGGATTGGCTAATGAAGTGCTGCCCCAAAGGAAGAGATAACCCTGCCAGCTGGGCAGAAGCCGCCATGGAGGATAACATTGAAAGGACCGGGTGAGTCGCCAAGGCAAAGAAGAGAGGACTCAAAGGGCAGCCTTGTCTGAGCGAGCGTGCAAGGAGAAATGGCTCTGTGACCCCACCATTAAGCATAACTCTTGAAGAAGCCTCAGTACTAATGGTGTAGATCAATCGGGACATGCGGATCCCAAAGCCCATAGCAGACATAAGCTCTGCAAGGAAAGACCAGTCCACACAGTCAAACGCCTTTTCCAGGTCCAGTTGAATCAAGACCACTTGCTGATTGGAGTGCCTCGCATAATCAATAGCCATTTGCACATTCAAGATATTGTGCAAAATGTTGCGTCCCTTAATGAAACCATATTGGAGGGGGTGCACAAGAGCTGGAAGGTGCTTGTGAAGCCGATTTGCCAGCACTTTGGAAAAGATTTTATACATCACGCCCATCAACGAAATTGGTCTCCAGTGTTGCAACTTTGACGGCGAAGGGACCTTGGGGATCAATTTGATGAGGCCTTCTTTCCATGAAGAAGGCATGACCCCTGTTTCCCAAACCTGCTGGAGCATAACCACCAAAGGCTTTACCAACTGCGTGGCTGAGTGCTCAAAAAATTCATTAGTGAGACCATCCCAACCAGGACTTTTATCCTTAGGCAGGTGTAACAACACATCCATAACCTCCTCTTCGCAAATATCCGCCTCCAAAGAGGCTTGCATATCAAGCGGAACCTGCTGGTGGACCAGCTGATAGAAGACCGAGCGGGCATGCGTAACCTGGCTAGACGGCAAGGATGAAGAACCAAAAAGATCCATAAAATAATTTCTGCACATATTGATAATGGTCTGCGGATCAGTGACCATGCGACCTTCCGAGTCCTGAAGTCGAGTCATATTTTCGCGAGCCGGAGAAGCATGCAAGGCGCGAAAGAACTTATGAGACTGGCAGGCATTATCTTGCAATGTGTCAGTCAAGTTATGCAGCTTGGCCTGCTGATAAGATTTCAAGCTAAAGACTTGAATAAGATGGGCCAAACGCCGCTCCAGTGACAGCAGAAAATCATCATCTGGGGAATCCAGGAGCAAGGAACGGACCAAGGCCAATAAGTCCTCTGCTGCAAGTCAACGGCGGCGACAAAGAGAGGCAGTGTGAATCCCATACTGCCGAGCAACCCGCTGCACATTAGAGAGCAGGCGTGCAAACGAAGCCAAGCCCTCAGAGGCGAAGTCCAATAAGAACCTCTCAATCAGTCGCTGCATATAATCCTGAAAAATTGGATGCTTCAAATAAGAGGAGTTGAAGCGTAAAGGGAGCTTATCCAGGAACTGCATAAAAGGTGCAATAGATTGTGCCCGCATCTCAAGCTGGAGGGGAAAATGATCCGACAACGCATATTGCTGCAAGACCTTCATCTCCAGCATCTCGGGAAGAAAATCATCCCCCTGCATGATATACATTCTGTCCAATCGCGACCAAGTGGTTGCATATTGCGCAGAATGAAAAGTAAAACCTGAAACAGAAGGGTGAAGCCACGACCAAAGATCTTGCTTAAGTATGTGCAAAGCAAAGGAGTTCCACACCCGGCTTTCTGGCGTATCCATTACCGAATGCCCTGAGGTGGACTGCGAAGAGTCAACACACATATTGAAATCTCCCATCAAAAACCCTCTGCGGCCAAGTGCCATGGAGCCCTGCAAAGTCAACCATAGATCCCGTCGGGATGTGGGATCATTGGGAGCATAAAGTCCCAGCAACCATAAAATCTCACCTTCAAATAGGACTTCGATTACCAGAAAGCGGCCGTGCACATCATTTTTAACAAGAACAGGCTGGTATTTCTCATGAACAATCATCAGCACGCCCGAATAATGCTTAGCATGTGTCCCTGCATAAAACAGACGAAATCCACGACAATCCACAACCTTTCCTGCCTCACCATGACTTTTGTGCTCCACTGCACATAATACATCCCACTGATTTTCATGCAAGACAGACCACATGGTATGCTGCTTATGGCGAGAGCAAATGCCTCGCACGTTCCACGTGGCAATCTTCATATATTTTCAAACAAAGGAAGTCAGGAACGAGGCGCCTGTTGCCTCGATTGCATCTTTTCCGCGAGGGCATCCAGGACACCCTCATCCAGAAAATCAGCCAATACTGCAAATGAATTCGGGCGACCTGCTTTAGAGGTAGAAGGGAAATCCACTACCTTGGGAGCAGGGCGGGGATAACGCCTATCCTAAGGAGTAATCACATTGCCTTTCGCATCAAACGCCAGCTTAGCAGGTGGGCCCTTGGGGCCCTTGGAATAGACTTTCCTTGAAGACGGATTGCGGGGGGCTGACGGGGCCATGGTACGCACAACCTGCTGTGGGGTGACCATGTCTTTCCTGCGCGTGTACGTGCGCACGGAATCCGGGGAAACATGAGGCCCAGGATCTGCCAGGCCTGCGTCCAACTTTTTACCTTTTTTTTGTCGTGCCTCAATCCAATCAGAGCTAGGAGAATCCAAAGCTCGGACCTGTTGTTTACCTTTTTCCATGACAGTAGGGGGCTGAAGGGTCTCCTGTGTCTGGGTATCAAGCACCATGTCATCCTTGGGCTGCACAACCTACGCCTCCTCAGAAGACAGTTGCCGTTCCGGGCATTCAGCTACAAAATGCCCTAATTTACCACATGAAAAGCAGTGTCCGGCAAAATTGCCCCATTTCAGGCGAAAATGCAAAGGATGCATGCCAGCGCAATTGAGGCGAAGCCACGCAGGCCTTTTCCTGGCCGTATCCCATAACATGCATAGACGGTTTCGGTTCATAGCCCTGAGGCTGGGGGGAACCAGCACTGTGCCCACAACTGCCATCGCGTCTTTCAACAATGGCCAATATACCGCTGGACAATTTTCCACTTCCACTCACACCGGGCATTCGCGTTGAAGCAGACGCTGGAAGTCAGCCATAGGGCGCCATGGTACCACATGGACCAAGCGGCGGTCAAAGAATAGTGGCAACTTGGACAGTAGCTCAGCTCGATGCGATTCAGATTTCAACAGCATCTCATAAAAGCCGCGAGGGCCAAGGAAGATCTCCTCAACATACTCCCCTTGCAATAAGTGGTGCATCCACTGGCGAATATGTGAGAGCACTGGGATCCTGCCGGTGAAAAAAAGTATAACTGCACGGTCATAGAACACCGAGAAGGACCGCAAGACTGATTTTGGGTCCACTGTCGCTTCCAGCACATCATCCGCAGCCGCAGCAGAGAAAGTTTCATTATTATGCTGGACATAATCGCCAAGCAGAGTATTGGCAAAGTCCAGCAAATGCTCCCAGTCTATTTCCTGCGAATCCACAGGTTCGGAGGCAACCTGCGCATAGGAACGGTCCTGCGGACCCATTGGCTCGTCTGAAGTGTGCTTAGAGCGTTTGCCTGCCGGCGGCAGTTCAGAACCCGGAGGCGGCTCCTCCGTGCATGGCACCATATCCTCCGGCTCCTCGGTATCGGAATCAGGGCCAAGGGCTGCCACCGTCCGGTCGAGAAAATCCATATCCAGGCCAGCCATACCGCTGTCTTCTCTCTTTCGCTCGCTCCCTCACTGCAGCAGCAGGATGCACTGTCTACAGTCTCTGCTCTTCAATAATCTGCTGCCTCCTCGGCACAGATCTGTCCTTGTAAAATGTCTATCTGCCTGTCCCTTCCTCTCTCTCTCTCTCTCTCTCTCTCGCTCTCTGTCTCTCTCTCTTGCTCGCTCCGCAAGTCCCGCAGACTGGCACAATCAGGGAACCACCTGGCTGCAGCAACAGGACTGCAACGGGGCACCTGTGCAGAACAGGACAGACGCGCGCCGGTGAACCCCTGACGAATAGGGCGTGTGAAGGCAGGCGAGCAGCTGAGGGCACAGATCCAGGTGAGTGTGCAACGTCCGAGGGGAGACGTCAAGCAGAACTCCTTGCAGTGGGCCACAGTCGCACAGCAGAGGGCGAGCGGGTTTGGACCTGATGGCCACGGCAGAGGACGGATGCGACGGCAGGAAAAGAGGCAGGGACGATGCAGACCTGTGAAGTGCGGGTGTCGTCGGCGGGTGGGTCTTCAGGCAGGTCGTCAGGCGGCGCGCAGGCAGGTCGTCAGGCGGCGCGCAGGTCGTCAGGCATCAGGCAGGTCGTCAGGCGGCGCGCAGGTCGTCAGACATCAGGCAGGTCGTCAGGTCGTCAGGCATCAGGCAGGTCGTCAGGTGACGCGCAGGTCGTCAGGCGGCGCGCAGGCAGGTCGTCAAGCAGGTCGTCAGGCAGGTCGTCAAGTCGTCGCGCGGGCAGTCAGGCGTCAGGCGGCAGTCATCAGGCAGGTCGTCAGGCGGCGCGCAGGTCTAGGCGACGACAGGACGGGGCGCACCGACGGCAGCATCGCCTCTCAAATTTCAGAATTTCTCTCTCTCTCTCTCTCTCTCTCTCTCTCTCTCTCTCTCTCTCTCTCTCTCTCTCTCTCTCTCTCTCTCTCTCTCTCTCCCAAGCTGCCTGAGTGAATGGCTGAGACCCAACCCCCAAAAACGTTTTCTCAATTTGCATGGGCATTTTTGCCAAGTGGCAGCCTTCTAAACCCATTTTTCAACATTATCCACGTCCCCGTGACAAACCTCCCCCTTGAAATCCCTGCAATGGTCCTCAATTGCATTGCATTGTGCCAAAGGAAAAGCATACTACAATGGAATTTCCATAAGGCATCACAATCACAACATTGCACACTATTGTCCAACCATGCTACATGTCCCAAACATGTTGAAAATTTTCAGCCAACATATACATAACATAAAATTGAAAATCAGTCCAAAACTGTTGCTAGAAACTCATTGGATACATCCATAACTCATGCTTCTCAACTGTTCTGACTATCAACCATAGAAAAGCATCAATTCAACATAAACCATGGCTGAAACTATCAATGGCATTTACTAACATGCTATTGTCCATGGAACCGGCTGTAAACCATTGAAAACTGAGCATAATCTAATCATAAATTGATCACTTGTTGATCTAAGAACTAATCACAAGCTGCTGCAAATGTGAACCCAAATTGATCACAAACTCATTGCAAAAGTTGAACAGCAATCACCGCAAAAACTAATGCAAAACTGATCCCAAAAGTGACCATAAACGGTTCTCAAATCAATCAAAATTTGAGCTGAAACTTATCAATATCTCAAAAATGAGACAAAATTCATGCCAAATTGATCATAAACTGATACAAAAGTATAGTTCCAATGCCCAAGTGAAACTCATACTCATCTGCATAAATCTCACACTGACTAGTACACTAAGCAGTGATCTCATGGCAAACATATTGTTAGCACAGAACCTTGGATGCATGCTAAATACATTTGAGATCCACTACATACGAGAGCTATCCACAATTAGCGAAGTGGGAGTGCTACCTTCCCCTTGAGCATCAGGTAATACTTTTGGACCCTTGCTCTGTTGAACCGAATTGAGCTCGAACTAAAGTTGGCTCTAACTAAAAGGCGTCTAGGTAAAGCTGCAACAACTGAGAATGGTCTGCCACGTCATCCTCTTCCATCCATTCGGCATCCATTGGTGAATAATTCTAAAATTTCACGACGTCTCTTCTAGAAACTTCACCTTTGACATTTCTTTCCTTATGTGCCAAAATCTACTCGGATACCAAAATCTCACCCAGCTCCTCAACCTTAGGCTGAATTTCAGCAAACATATCCTCTGGCACATCACCATGAAAAGGCTTTAATAAACTAACATGGAAGGCATTGTGTATCTGCCAATGTGGAGATAATTTTAACCGATATGCCACATCACTGATCTTCTCTAACACCTTGAAGGACCCATAGTATCTCATACTCAACTTCCGATACAAACTTTCTCTTCCTTTCATCTTTTCCAGCCTTGCCTTTTCAAAATGCAGCAATACATAATCGCCCTCTGCAAACTACAAAGCACGTCTATGACGATCAACTGCCCTCTTTTGCTTTTCCTATGATCTCTAAAGTGCACACTTTATCTTTGCATAGGCTACATTCGAGTTTTTCACATAGCAGTCAACCTCAAAGATCTTATCCTTGGTTTGCAAGATAGGTAGTACCTTTTGGCTACCGTCAACCACCTCAAATGAAGCTTTGCCACTGGAACTATGCATTATGTTGCTGTAAGCAAACTCAACCAAGGGTAAATACTGCTCTCACTGTGTCTTGTGATCTAAAACATAGCACCTCAAAAGATCTAACACTGTGAAATTTGCTTCCTCAAACTAGCCATCTATCTGCGGATGGAAGGATCATGAGAATTTCAACGTGGTACCCATATTCTCAAAAACAACCCCTTCCAAAATAAGCCGGTCATCCGAGGGTCTCGATCACTAACGATTGACTCCGGCATGCTATGATACTTAAAGATGTGTTGCAAAAACAATCGTGTCATATGATTAACCTTTATTTTCTTCCTCGCCAAAATGAAATGGGCTTGTTTGTTAAACCTGCAAATGACAGTCTATATCCCATCATTCCCTATAGGTATCTTAGGAAGCTCAAAAATAAAGTCCATTGCAATGCTTTGCCAAGGCCTATTTGGAATAGGCAATGGCTGCAATAAACCTAATATCTTTTGCCTATCATGCTTTACCTTCTGATATATGATGCTTGTCCTAACAAACTATTCTACATCATGCCTCAAAGCTGGCCAATAAAAGAAATGCTCCACTACCTTAACCGTGGCATCAATACCTTTGTGTCCTGCATACGGAGTATGACTTTCAATGATAGCTCTGGGCCTTAATTGCTTTGTGATACATAGTTGTCCATGCATCATAAAAAATCCATCTCTTAGCACAAAGTGTTCATGCCTTTGGCCATTGCAAAGCTGACCATAAACATTAGCAAAGTCCGAATTAGCAACATACACTCTTTTATGGCATCCAACTCACTGTAATAAACCGTGCTGATGGCTGAAATTTGTGGCTTGCATGACAATGCAATCAACCACAACATTCTTTTTACTATCAATATGTACAATTTGAAAGTGAAACATAGAGAGAAAATTTGTCCATCTCATATGCTTCTCTGACAACTTTGTCTACATCCAAAAGTACCTCAAAGTTTGATGGTCTGTCTGCACTATAAAGTCAGCCCCCAACAAAGAATGTTTTCATGTAGATAGTGCATGAATTATAGCCAAGAGCTCTTTCTCATAGATCTACAAATTCTTTTCTGCACCGTGGAGAATTCCGCTCTTATAAGCCACAACTCGCCCGTGCTACATAAGAACAGTCCCAATGTTATTACCACATGTATCACACTGAACTACGAATGACTTCCTTAGATCCAGCAACACAAGCACAAGATTTGAAGTCATCTTTTCCTTCAACGCTTCAAATGCTGAAATTTCCATTGTTGTCCATCTAAATGGCACATCCTGCTTCTGCAAAGCATGCAATAGAGATGCAATTTCAACAAACATGCATACATACTTTTTGTAGTAAGAAAATAGACCCAAGAAGTTACGGATCTCATGCAGATTTCTCAAAGATCGCCATGATTGTATTGCATCAACCTTTGCAAGGTCCATGCGAATACGATGAGCAAATACAATATGTCCCTAAAAGTAGATTTCATTCAAAAAAAATTCACTTTTCTCGTCATTGATAACCAACCTATGCTCACGCAATTCATTGAACACAATGTCCAAGTGTCTTCTATGCTCTGCCTCATTCTTTGAATAGATAATCATGTCATCAAAGAAAGTGCCCACAAATCCTCTATGTGGCCTGAACATGCGATCCATCATCCAATTAAAAGTGACAGGAGCATTCATAAGTCCAAATGGCATAACAAGAAACTCACACAATCCAAAAGATGTCTTGAAAGCTATCTTAGGCACATATTTCGGTCTTATGCATATCTAATGATACCCACTATTCAAATCTATATAACTGAATATGACTGCCGCTTGTAATCTATTCATAATATCATTGATCCGAGAAATTAGAAAGTGATTCTTTATCGTGATCTTGTTCAAAGCACGATAATCAATGTACATACGCCATGAACCATCATGCAATAGAGATGCAATTTCAGCAAACATGCATACATACTTTTTATAGTAAGAACATAGACCCAAGAAGTTACGGATCTCATGCAGATTTCTCAAAGATCGCCATGATTGTATTGCATCAACCTTTGCAAGGTCCATGCGAATACGATGAGCAAATACAATATGTCCCAAAAAGTGGATTTCATGCAAAAAAATTTCACTTTTCTCGTCATTGATAACCAACCTATGCTCACGCAATTCATTGAACACAATGTCCAAGTGTCTTCTATGCTCTACCTCATTCTTTGAATAGATAATCATGTCATCAAAGAAAGTGCCCATAAATCCTCTATGTGGCCTGAACATGCGATCCATCATCCGATTAAAAGTGACAGGAGCATTCATAAGTCCAAATGGCATAGCAAGAAACTCACACAATCCAAAAGATGTCTTAAAAGCTATCTTAGGCACATCTCTCGATCTAATGCATATCTAATGATATCCACTATTCAAATATATATGGCTGAATATGACTGCCCCCTGTAATCTATTCATAACATCATTGATCCGAGTAATTAGAAAGTGATTCTTTATCGTGATCTTGTTCAAAGCACGATAATCAATGTACCTACACCATGAACCATCCTTTTTCTACACCAAAAGCACTGGAGAACAAAAAGGAGATGAGTTAGGCTGAATCAACCCTTTTTCTAACAACTCAATCTCTTGGGCTGCACTGACTATGTAGGGTGGCTTATTAGGTAGGCTAATTCCAAGGATGAGATCTATGGTATGATTTTCTGGTCTTTCAAGCAGCAACTGCCCTGAAAGTGACTAAGAGAAGCAATCAGCCTACATTTTCAGAAATGATATGCGATCCTTCTCTAACTTAGACATGTTCCTAGTATTCTCACTATCATCTTTATCCTTAGTAAAAACCAAGTACGTTGAAATATGATTTTTCATTACTTTCATAGTTGTTTACGTAAGACGTATGGTATTGTTCGTACAATACGTATCCTTATGTTTTCGTACATTATTTTGAGCTCTTTTTGGCCACCCCTACTACACATCCTACGTCCTGCGTCCCTTGTGGCCCCACCTTTACTCCTATGCGTTCCACTTGCCTACATGGCACTTTTTGGGGAGGGGTGGGAAGCCTTGGATACCTCTTCCCACCCCCTTTTCCAACCATGCACTCCCCCTCCCCAAGCCCTCTTTGGATTCCTTCCAGCTAGCAACCCTCTCTTTGACCATTGACACCTCTTTCACTATCTGAACTTTGACCCTTCTCTCATCTACAAAAGGTGCTCCTCTCCTCCATGCTTCCACACCAATTCAGCAAGCACTTACCATTCTCATCTTCCTCTCTTGGATCTTGAATGGACTTGTGATTTGTCATTCTCATCTCCCATCCCCTCTTTCCCACACCCTATCGAAGCAGTTGTCATTCTCAAATCTCATCTCCCATCCCCTCTATCCCACACCCTATCAAAGCATTTGCCATTCTGATCTTCCATCCCCTCTCTCTCACTCTTGCTCTTTCAACTTTACCCTAACCCTCGGGCCTCTCGAGTCTCCCTCCCTTTCAACTTTCAAGACTCAAGTTTCAAGAGTCAAGACTCAAGCATCTCTCTCTCTCTCTCTCTCTCTCTCTCTCTCTCTCTCTCTCTCTCTCTCTCTCTCTCAGGCCTCTTTATCCATCATTGACACCATGACTCATGAGAAGTATGAGGCCTTCGATTTGCATGCGATCCATGTGGAAAGGGATACAAAGAAGTCCAACTCCCACCATTGGACATGCAAGTATTGCGGGAAGTGCTATATAAGTGGTGTAACTCGGCTTCTCCAACATCTTTCCAAGACGCGCGGAAGGGGGGGGGGAGCGCGCACGCAAGTTGCTCCATGCAAGGAGATCCCTCAAAACATCACGGAGGAGATTCTTGCCAAGATGAGAGGGGAATCCATAAGAGGAGGAGAAAATGGCTTATCGGCGCGAACTCCTATGCCTACTAACAAAAAAGCATCAAATGTGAGCGTATCTTCAACCAATGCAAGAGAGGCCTCTACCATTGGTGGTGGGGACTCCACATCCACATCCGACTCCGATAAAAGACAAAGAGTGAAGGCTCATGCGGTGCCGGAGAGACAATCCTCTCTCTCTCAAGCTCCCAGTCATGTGCGTGGATCAATTGCCTTTCTTAGAGAAAGACAAAGACTTGCGGACATTGAAATTGCATGCACGGTAATTGAGTGCAATCTTGCATTCAATGTCCTAAAGCAAGAGTAATGGAAGAAGATGGTAAAAGCCATTGCCAATGTGGGTCCATGTGAAGAATGGACCAGTGTTACATACAACGACATGAGAACGAAAAAGATTGATGAAGAGAAGGAGAGGATTGATAGAGCCCTTGATCCTATTTGGGCCTGTTGAGAAACCCTTCACCCGCAGTTTGCGTTTTTTATGTTTCTGCGTTTTGTTTTCAAGGTTTGCAACCCCAAAAAGGGGCGCCATCCTAGACGGATTGTGCCTATTTATAGGCCACTCTCTTATTCATTCTTCACGGCTGATTCATTTAGTCCATCACCTCTTCTCTCCAACCTCTCCACTATCCTCACACCCCTTCAGGAGGAAATTGCGGTTCGTGGTTCATGGTTGTCTTCATCATCTTCCTTGTGCTACGCCACCCTTGTTCCCTTGTATCACATTCACTCCATGATTCAAATCTTCATCATTCCATTTATCAAAGTTTCTTCTCTCTTCTCTTCTCTTCTCCATGTTTGCCAAGTTCACTCCATGTTTCTCCCCGCAAACCCTACTATCTCGCTAGTACGTCATCTTTTGACATAGTATCAGAGCTAGATCTGCTCAAACAGCAACAAAGATTCTCCACTCTAGTGACGACAAAGACCGGTGGCGGATTTGGCATCCACTTCTCTTCTTCTTCCGTTGCATCAAAATCTCGTTTTTGCAAGTTTCAGGTGCTTTCAGCTTGCTGCCCACACCCCTTTCCTGAGGACATCGCAGTTCCAACTGTACCTTGCTGTCATCTACAGTCTAGCGCCTATTTCCAGCCTTCCACCCGCAGTTTGCAGCTGTAAACAGCAGAGCGACTATTGCTGATCGCTCTCCATTCAAAAAACAATCTCGTTTTTGCAGATTTCAGGTATTTCAGCTTGCTGCCCACACCCCGGACACGGAGGACATCGCTGTCCAAGCTGGCCATTGCTGTCTACAACAATCTGGTGTCTGTTTCCAGCCTATCACACACTGTTGGGAGCTGATTTTAGCATGCTGACTGCTACTGCTGGTTTTTTCTTGCGTTTTTAGTCTTTCTCTCTCTTGCACTGTCATTTGCATCAAATCCAACCTTCCTTGGCTGCATTTGCCCACAAAGATCCTCCTCATCAAAGAAGACAAAGACCGGTGGCAAGTTCGGCATCAACATTTGATTTCTCTATCATTTCTACTGCGCATTGAGAGATATCCTTTTTCTCCCTCTCACCCTCCCTTCTCCAGTTTGCCACACCGGTACCATGGTGTCTCCACCGACAGATTGCCAGTCATTGGGTGTTCCTACTGAGGCACGAACGGTCATCCCACCGAAGACGGTCAACATCGACCTTTGCTCCCCACCCCTCCGGAGTATATGCGTCTTCCACCATACACTCCTTGTGCCACCTCTCCTTTCTGGGCCTCAGAGATCGTTCTGCATAGTCTATCAAAGTATTATACTCAAGGCAATAAGCCACACCTGACGTGCACTAAGTCCTTTCCAGCACACGAAGGCTCTAAGACCTTACGAGGCAATAAGCCCTCTTAGAGACCACCACACTGCGCAGAGGTTTCCCCCACCCACTTCTGGGTACAATGGCTTCCCCGGCCCACATCTCCTCCATAGTTCACTCTCCTAAGAGCCCGCAACTATTCCTCACCCTTGGCTCATCCTGAGCCTCCTTCTTCCCCACCCTCTTCCACTAAGGTTCGAGAGGCCACTTTTGGGTGCTTTCCGCTTCTTCTTCCAAGCCCCAGATACCTTCTTCGGTACAACCGGCGGCACTTCCTTCGTCATCTAATGCTTTGCAATCCATGAGCCATGAGTGGTTGGATTCCCTTTCTCTCTCAGACTAGGATTCAGATGGGGATTTTCTTGCTTCACCCTCAGAGGGGGCTTCCAATTCTTCTTCGGCTTCAGAGGGGGCTCCTACTTCTACCCCTTCCGATTCAGAGATGAACCCTATGTGCCATGAAGTTCCTCACACACGACCACCTTTCACTTTCAAGGAGTGGCTCTCCTTTGAGCAATTATTTTCTCTACTCATACCCAGGATCTAGAGGATCTACCTAGATTGGGACCCTTGGGTCTTCAGCAACGACTTGGTAGCTAGGCCTTCGTATTCCTTCCAACATGGAGTCACGAAGCTAGTGGCTTCTCTCCCACGGTTGAGTTTCGGGTTCTACAGCTCATCCAGTCTCCTAACTATCTTCAAAAGTCTCCTTTCAGGTGGTATTCTCAGATTACAAGGTGGATCTTCTTCGTCCCTTGGTCAGCATGAAGCCATCTCCCGAGATCGAGTGCAGGCATATCCTTATGGTTCTCGGCACCGCACAAAGTTCGACATTCCTCATATGCATTGCATGTTTTCATCATCTTTGTACTAGGGCACTTGGGCAAGTGAACAATTTTCCCACGAGGAACATTGTCCAAGTAGCACCTGTTGCATGAGCATTCTTCAACATGTAGCATTCCATCTCCACCTCACTCTTCTCTTCTTCTTCTTTTTGGGCCCGAGAGGGAGTATTAAGAAACCCTTCACCCGCAGTTTGCGTTTTTTGTGTTTCCACGTTTTGCATTTAGGGTTTGCGTTTAGGGTTTGTAACCCCAAAAAGAGGCACCATCCTAGACTGACTGTGCCTATTTATAGGCTACTCTCTCATTCATTCTTCACGGCTGATTCATTCAATCCGTCACCTCTTCTCTCCAGCCTCTCTACTACCCTCACACCCCTTCAGGAGGACATTACGGTTCATGGTTCGTGGCTGTCTTCATCATTTCCTTGTGCTACAACACTCTTGTTCTCTTCTATCACATTCACTCCATGATTCAAATCTTCATCATTCCATTTATCAGAGTTTCTTCTCTCTTCTCTTCTCTTCTCCATGTTTGCTGAGTTCACTCCGTGTTCCTCCCCGCAAACCCTACTATCTTGCTAGTACGTCATCTTTTGACAGGGATGCATGGATAAAACATGGTTGCTTCATTCTCACCGACGGATGTAGTGATCGTAAGAAATGGGGCATCATTAACATACTCGTCTCATGTCCACTTGGCACTCACTTTTTGCAAGCCATAGATACTGGCAAGAGGGGGAGGAAAACGACGGGCCGCATTCATCTACCGCCACATTCGACAAGCTATCATTGAGGTATACATTGCCTTTTAAATTCATTTCACTTTCTTTCATTATGATAATTGATTTATGCATAACTATCTATCTCCCTATTCTAATTTCTCTCTAATATATATCTCGATTCTCTCTTTCCTCTCGAGTCCCAACCCCCATCTCTCTTCATTCTTGAATCTTGAAAGTTGAAACTTGAAAGGCTCAACTCTCTCTCTCTCTCTCTCTCTAACCTCCAAGTATTGTTAGTATCCTTACTTGCAATTTGTAAATTGTGGTTGTAGGTGGACCCCTAAAATGTGGTGCAAATTGTTACCAGCAATGCATCGAATTATCGACACATGGGCCATTTGCTTCAGGCCGAGTTTCCTACGATTGTGTGGACTCCACGTACAAGTCATTGTTTGGACTTGCTCATGGAGGACATTGGGAAGCTCAAGTGGGTGAAGAGGATGGTCATCAAAGCTACATCAATTGTCACATTCTTCACGGTAAAGGTAAAGGTGCTTGCGATGTATCGTGAGCATAGCACACTGGAGTTGAAGAAGTCTTCTTCAACTTGCTTTTCTTACATGCAGTTATTATTGAAGGGCCTTTATGAGGTGCGGTCACCGCCTTGCGCCAGACAATGATGTCTACTCTATGGAATGAGTGGGATGAGCATGAGATAGAGGAGGCCAAAGCCATACAACGCTTGTGCCTTAATGAGCAGTTTTGGTAAAAAGTCCATGTTGTTGTCATTGTCATGACTCCCTTTTATAGGGTGTTACGTATAAGTGATTGCGAGGGGTCCACCAAGGGCCTTTTTGTTCGCTTCTTTAGGGCGGCATTGGTGGAGGCACGTGCTTGTACAGTGATCACAGACACATAGCACGCACATGTTTTAGAGATAGCAAAGAGGAGATGGGCATGGATGCATAAGCTCATCCATGTTTTTGCTGCAATGGTACATCCGGCCTACAAGTCAACGGCAGTCATGGATGATAGAGAGTTCCGTTCGAACTAGCTTGCTTATTTGACTCGTGTGGTCCCTATGGATGACCACAATGCAGTGCTAGAGGAGCTAGAATGCTATGCAGATTAGAGAGGGCATGTGGCTTTTGCTTCTCCCACTTATTGGAGGAGAGAGTCACTTGTGAGGCCTTTATTTTGGTGGCAAAACTTTAGATACGCATTGGAGACCCTTCAGCCCTTAGCCATGAGGGTCCTTGCCCAAGATTGCTCTTTAGGTGTATGTGAAAGAAATTGGAGTGCATATTCTCTCATTCACACAAAGATTCACAATTGGCTTAGCACACGACAGTTAGAGTGCTAGTCTATTGCCACACTAACTTACGTATGATGAGGGCTATGATGAGCATGGGTAGTCCAAAGTAGGTAAAGTTTAAACACTTAACCATAACATTTAAATTTTGTTGTTTTAAACTTTGAACTTTGAAGTTTATACTTTACAATTTAGACTTTAACATTTCCAATCTTACGTGCATCACTGCATTGTGTAGGAGAATGCTGATACATTCAAGTTGACGGGTGACACTCTTCTGAGTATACATTAGGAGGTGGACGAAGAGAAGGAGATGATTTTTGCAGAGCTCTATAGAGAGCTTATAGTAACAGATACTCGTGACACTCACAGTCAACGTGCTCATGGGCGAGGAGTTCGAGTGGCTTGCAAACATATGTACGGTGAGGCTCTAGTAGCTTACATCCTCTGCCTCATGTTGACATCCCCCCCTTACCTACATAGTTGCCACCTAGGGAGCCATCATTTGATGATGATGGTAACCTCATCAATGAGGATGAGTATGAGTGTGTCTCATCATCCAATGCCGAGGAGTCATCTTCAGACTCTCTTGATAAGCACTCAGATGATTCTAATGATAATAATGATGATGATGATGATGATGATAGTGATGCCTCATCATAGATTCATAGGTCTCTCTCTTTTTTGTATCAAATATACTAGACTATAGTTGTATCGCATGTTTTGCACAGCCCATGCAACCGCGATGGTCACCCTCATGAATTCATCTTATTCTGTAATGAAATGGCTATTTCCACTTTAAACATATATTCTATGATCTATCATTTAATGATTTATGGTTTTTGTTATTTAAAAAAACATCTTTTTTTGTACTAATATCATACCATACCTTATAAAATCATAAGGTACCATTTAGTACCGTATTTTATCATACCGTACCGTATTGTACCTTTCGTACCTAACAACTATGATTACTTTAAAAATGACACTTGCAGATACAACATGAACAGTTCACCTTTTAATTTTACATCAAGTGTGTGCGAGTGCCTTTCCCTTATGCTGAATAGTGATCTTTTTTGCACAAAAATCAATCACTGCATGCATACGATGACACCATGGCATACCAAGCAATACATCACAATCCTCAAGTGGAGCAATAAAGAACTCTTCACTGTCCACGTATCCCTATATATGCAATTGAAGCTTTCCAAAGAGCAGTGTAACAGGCTCTGCATGGCCTTTACATGCCATTCCAACTTTCCCCATGGGTTCCATCTTATCCTCTTTGATACCTAGACAGGCTACCATGTTAACAAAGATGAAGTTGGCTCGTGCACCATTATCAAAGAAAATCAATGCATGTTGATTTCTAATTTTGCCCCATGCTCTACACAACTCAGTAGCATAATCATTGGATTGATCACTAACAACATCAGATATCAATCCCACTAATGTTTTAGGCTTCTTTCCTTTAGAATCTCCCTAATTTCCTGATTTTCCAACTTGCTATCTATTAGGAAAGTACCTTGCAATGTGACCCTCCTGTTCACAAATAAAATATTTATTTGCAACCATTAATTCCCTACATTGGGCCAATGTTTTGGAGCCCTTTCTTTGCTGATTTGGCATCTTTTTAGGCTGATTTTCAGATCTCTCCCTTTTCTCAGCCTTAAACAACTTTTTATTTGCCTTCTCCCCACTCTCTAGGAAGCCCAAATCCTTCCTATGCAACAAAGCATCGGCTATAACAGCAATCTCCATGGGCCGAGACATGCAAGCAGCTAGCACGGTGGATTTAATGCAAAAATCCCTGATTCATTTGAGCAGCCCACAAACATATTTTTCCACTTGCTCATGAAGGGGTATGGGGCGATAAGAAGTAATAGACAACAATGCATCCCAAAAGTTCTTATTATATTGCTCCAAATTCTTACATTCATTAGCATCCAACTTATTCCAAGCTGTCATGATGTCCACCTCAAAAATACCAGTCAACCAATTTGATGCAAACATTTGCTTGAATTGTACCCACATTGATGGTACTCTACCTTGCATCAAAAGAGTGGACCACCACCATAATGCATTCCCCTTCAAGAAAGTGGCTACCTTTCGAATCTTCGAGGACTCAGTGAAGTTCCCCTCTGAATAGGCTGCATCAAACTACTAAATGAAAGTCAAAGCTTTCAGTCTATCTTGTGCACCATTGAAGGACTCAAACTTCACTGCTTTTCTGCCCTCATCACTGTCTTTTGTTGCCCTTTTTGGGTGTCAAGTTGTCATACATTGGCTGCTGCTAAAAGAATACAATTGCTGAATTTACATCAAAACCAACTCCAAACAAAGCATTTGTATGACTAGCATTCATTCCTTGAGCTCCATAAGCATTAAGGGGTGCAAATGTAGTACAAACATGCTATTTTGTGTCCAAGGTATCAAACCAATGCTACCATACATAGGGTTTTGCATATTTCCAGCCATACCTAAATACATTGGGCCTTGCACACCATGCATTGGCTGCTGCATACTATAGGGATTTGTGCCATACATTTCCATATGTGGTCCATATTCAACCATAGCATGAAAAATTGTACTTCCACCAAAGTATCCTAGCTGCCCCATCATAGCATGCATGCTGAACTCTCCAAAATCCATTGGATTGGCACTTCCATGATGGCCTTGCATTTGCGTTCCTTACCCCGTAGGTACCAGCTGTTTCACTTCATTAGCATCTTTGGGAGCTTCAAATTAAGGCTTTGGTATTATCTTTGGTGCACCTTGCTGTCTCGAAGGTATAGAAGACGTCTTTTTCTTCTTGCCTTTGTTGTCCATCTTCGAAGCATTCAAAAATTGAGTAAATTGAGGATCATTTTCCAATTCAGCAAAGATTTTTGCTGCTATCCTCATTCGATTCTTGAACTTGTCATCAAATTCCTCTTCACTTTGCTGATCATCAGCCTCGTTATGCCTTGAAGGCCCTGGATCTTGTCCAATAGCAACATTTTCAGCTTGTTGTCCAGGTTGGAGCCATGTCCAAGATCAAGCATTGCATTTCCTTCATTTCCTTGTGAATGTTCATACTGAGAGGCATCATCATTGCTGAGTCCATCTCACTGTATGAAAACATATTGCTATAATTTCTCAGCTGAGAGCAAAAATCAGCACTAGCACAAAGCTTTGCCTTGCAATCACGTGCCTTGGGTCCACCAAATCAAGAAATTGAGTGGTATCCCGGCAATGGAACCATGTAACCAACCTTCCTTATTGAAAAGGGTGATAATTCCCTGATTAAGCACTTAATTACAGCAATCAGCAAATGAACATAACTTAAATACACAAATTACCTTAATAATTTGGGACATTTGACACCTTGTAAGCCTCAAAATTTGTGCCTCTTTCGGTATTTATTTAACTTCATTGCTAATGGAATGAGTACAAGCTAAGATTTACAATCTCCTTTGCTATTCCAAAAGCCTCTTTGCTATAGCAACAATCAACAATCAATTCGCACCAATTGGCCCTTGATTTTTGCACAAACGGAACCTCCAACAAGCCAAATGCTGCCCTAAATTACAATGAATGGGCTGACATCTGAATTCCCTGACAAATACCCAAGTTCAGGTGCTGAATTCAATATACAATGCCTTCACCGATTGACAGGTCCCAAGGTGGTTATCAAACCCTAATTTCTGCAAAATTTTAGAATTTACAACAGAGATCTCTCTACTGTCCACCAAATTTGACTGAGATCTGCTCAAAATGGCTGAGATTTGCAAGATCTCTTGAGAATGGGTTGGAGAAGGTGAGAGAAAGCCAAGATGAGAGAGAAATCTGATTTTCTTCGCGAGAAAACCCCAAATTCTGCCTATTGCCTGCTCCAGGCTGCATTTAATGCAATCAGCTACTGCCAAGCACCTCTAAAACACGGTCACCTGATCAGCAATGTTATTGCCAACCCCTAGAAGGTTACTCCTTGCTATCCCCTGCCTACTAAGGCCCCCAAATCGCTGTCTTTTGTAGCAAATCGTTGTTCTCTGATCAGAAAATGGACCAACAGCTCTCTCTCTCTCTCTCTCAAGCTGTCTAAGTAAATGGCTGAGACCCAACCCCCAAAAACGTTTTCTCAATTTGCATGGGCATTTTTGCCAAGTGGCAGCCTTCTAAACCCATTTTTCAACATTATCCAGCTATTTAATTAATTTTCAAAATTAAATAATCCTGAAAATTAATTTCAACCCTTCTGACCCTGCCTAAAATTAAATGTGTCCATCCATAATTAAATTGGCTAGGCCATTTGCAACCTGGAGTGGTCCCCAACCTCTATTGACCCTTAGACTAGCATTAATTAATGCTAGTCCCTAGTGTCATCACCAACACTTATTGGCCAAATAACTGTCCTAGGGTCAAAATTGAAGCCAACTAACCCCCAAAGCCTAGTTGGCATAGCTTATCACAACTTTTGCCTTTAACAACCACTGCATCCTCGAGGTCCTTGGCATGTTATCATGAAATAACTGCCATGTGCATCACGTTTGCTAAATAACCTTTCACATTTGATTAATAACTTAATCAAATGTTATCAACAAGATTAAGGCATCTGTTCATGTCCCCGTGGACAGCAAGAGAGTGACATTAGCCACCAAGGTCAATCCAAGGTGAGTAATGCAATTAAGCTTAGGTCTCTCCTCCAATTTGCCCTTCCAAGAAAGTAAACGAGCCACCACTCGAATTTCCATCTACGATGAATTGGCCACTTGTCTGTCCTCTACTCGATGCCATTGGGCCTTAGAAGGTACCATTTTGCATGAGCACACCAAAGGACTAAGAAGAGCCGAGGCAGATGTAGAAAAATAAACTCCAACGTTAAGCACATGCCACACAAACCCTAAATCTTCATACTACCATACCAAAGGTCCCAATCTTCAAAAAGAGCACGAGCAATAAGAGTCCGAGGTTGTTGACCAATACACAACACCTGAAAGAGTGACCGAGAAAGGGCTGTCATATTGTCTCCACATCCAAAACAGCCCCACCTCCCATGGATTTCGGGGTATAAACATGACTCTGGGATATCCAAGATATATTTGTCTGCCCAAAATCTTTCTTCCATAGTGTAAATGGATCTCTCTCTCTCTCTCTCTCTCTCTCTCTCTCTCTCTCTCTCTCTCTCTCTCTCTCTCTCTCGAAGATAATTGAATTACGTAGAAAACATTTACATCAGACCATCACGTCAGCAAAGAAAAAAACACAGATACAACTGAAAGTCTAGCACAACTCTAACACAGAAATATCACTCAAAAAGGACAGCTAGTGTAGAGTGAACAATATCCAGCCAGGGAGCAGCAATGTTAGGAAGGAACCAGATCAGCTGACACCATAGAGGAGATCTGCCATAACACTAAACCATGAACATGGGCCACATGACCATGGATGCCCAATATTGAATCAAAAATAAAGGCATTCCAAGTACGCTAAATATGCCGCAAGGCTGTCCATCTAAGGAAATGGAAAAGGCAATTGCAAAGAGGACGTAGAAGTCATCTTTCTCATAATCCACGAATGAACTAATATCCGGTACTGAGTTGTCGCAGACCACACACAAGAAACAAAACTCCAAATTTGTCTAGCAATAGAGCAAGAGACAAAGAGATGAAGCACTGTTTCATCACATGTAGTGCAGAATACACAACGACCAGCAGAGATCTTACGAGCACATAGCACATCGCCAGTTGGAAGACACCCAATAAGCAGAATACATCACATGTAGTGCAGAATACACAACGACCAGCAAAGATCTTACAAGCACGCAACACATCACCAGTTGGAAGACCCCCAATAAGCAGCCTCCACATGAACACTTTACCCTGATACGGAACCTTAGACTTCCAGAGCTGGATGAATCTTTCCTATCACTTCTTTTTGCTATCCCGAATATGCCATAATTTATTAACCTTTCCCATGACCCATCTCTTGGCCTCCACCATTTGATGATAAATTTGGTTAGCTGAACTTTTCTCAAAATCATCAAGAATCACAAACTTCCAATCACACTAGGGAGACAATGGTTGTAATGCTTGATACACCGAAAAGAATAAAGACGGGCATGTCCAGGAATGACACCATCAAGGACTGTCTGCAACCCCAAACAAGCCATCGGATTAAACTTGTCTCTTTGCAAATCTTTAACACGCCAATCCAACTTGGAAGTAGCCAGCAGTTCACCTTGCAGGGAATTTTCCTCCTTACGAAAATCAAGAGGGCACCAAACTGCAAAAAGTAACATGGCCTACCAAGATGCAATCAAATGAGAAAGGAGAAAAGATTGGGAGACCTTTACAGATCTTGTGGAATTAAGCATATGTCACCAAGAAGCATGAATAACCGTGCTACCATGAGAGATTTCAATCTTTTCTATAAAAAATTTTGCAATATCTAACCAAGGATGACTCTCTACACATAGTGCCTACAAAAGAGCTAGTCTCAAGGCTGCCATATGCAAGTTAACATCCAACAAAGCTACTCCCCTCATCCTTTTAGGAGTAATAATATGCTGCCACGAAATCCACACCTGGCCCAAGCTATTCCCTTTCTTTTTCAACAACATAAATCGGATAGGCTTGACCAATTCCAAAAGAGACTTCTTAGTCCAAGGAAGCAGAGGCAGGAAAAATGAAATCATACTGATCATGATGCATTGGCAACTTTAAATCTCACATGAAGAGGCCAGCCTTGAGATTTCCAATACATGAACCAATCATGAATACGGGATGACATCCCATCCAACAATGCACAGGGAGCTACACCCACACCAATAGGATAACCCAAGAGTCTGATTATATTTCCCTTAGAAATTACAATTCCATGCCAACCCAAGGCCTACAAATCATTCTCTGTGCAAGAAAGCAGTATAGATTTCTGAGTGTTAATATGAAGTCCCGATACCATAGCAAAAATATTCCACACAACCATTGCTCGATTGACATTCGAGCCATCAACCTTAAGAAACATGAAGGAATCGTCTACCAAAGATTGACCCAAAAGTTGGGCCCCATTAGGAAGAGACAGGCCAACAATCTCACCTTGATTAATCAACTTGTCCAACAATGAAAGCATCGGGTAAGTGACTAAAGCAAACAGCAAAGAGCTGAGAGGGCAAACTTGCCAAAGAGACTGGGATAAGGCAATTTCATATGTGATCCCTCCATTAAGTGAGAAGCAGGCCATAGCACCCTAACTAATGGTATCCACAAGAGAAATCATACAAGACCCAAATCCCATGGTGGTCATCAACTGCCGCAAAAAATACCAGCTAACATGATCAAATGTCTTTTCAATATCAAGCTGAAGCATAACAACCTGCTAGGCTAAAGCTTTAGCATAGTCAATCCATTCAAAATGTTGTGCATTATATTCCAGCCCCTAATGAAACAGTATTGGCGTGGATGAACCAAATGCGGAAATACTTTATGCAATCTCTTAGCAAGAATTTTAGAAAAGATTTTATATAAAGAACCCATAACAGAAATGGGTCTCCATTGTTTCAAGGAGATTGCAAGGGAACCTTAGGCAATAACCGAATAACAGCAATCTTCCATTCTGAAGGCATCTTACCAGGATTCCACACTTGATGACACAAACGAGTCAATAGGTCCTTAAGTTGCTCCACATGGGGCCTAAAACAGCTCATTAGGAAGTCCATCCCAACCAAGGCTTTTCCTTCGAGGCAAATGAGACAGCACCTCTTCCACTTCCTCCTCAAATCAACCCATGTTAGCTTAACCTGGTTACCAACCAAATTGCAAATGTATTGGCGGGTAGAGTGAGCCACATCTGAAAGAATTTCCTATGGGTCCAACAATGATTTATAAAAGTCAACACACATCAGAATGATAGAAGCAAGGTCAATCACCATAACACCTTGCTCATCCATCAAACGCACAATATTTTCTTGAGCGTATTTCTTGTGTAATTGAGCAAAAAATTGATGGGGTTGACAGTTATTGTCGTGTAAAGCTTCCACTTTGGCCAACAATTTGTATTTAGCATATTTCTATTCCAATAAAGATTAAACTCTACCTTTCAGCCATTCAATGCATGTGAGCAAGTCATCAGTGGAGTCCCCCGATTGACACAAAGACGATGAGTGGGCCAACAATGATTGCGCATGTTGCAATTCAGTGGGTAAAGAGGAAGCATGCTGAATACCATACTGTCAGGATAACGATCGCGGGCATTATCCCTAAAAACAGCCCATGCTTCCGTCCCTTCAGAGAGAACCCTGAAGCTAAAAGAAGCAATCAATTGCTGAATACATTCCAATAACTGATTTTGCAACAAAAAGGATTGATTGAAACGAAGAGGCAAACGGGCAAGGAGAGCCTTAAAGGCATGGACACGTCTATGGTTCAACTCCAAGACCAAAGGATAGTGATCCGACAAAAAATGCTCTCTCTCCACCCACATATCAATAATTGCAAGAAGAAAGAATCACTTTGACAAATGTAGATCCGATCCAGTCTGGCCCAAGTGTTTGGATGCTGAAGAGAGCAATAAGTATATCCACCCTGAGAAGGATACATCCAAGACCATATGTCTTGTTTTAAAGATACAACTGCCAGAGCATCCCAAGCCTGACCAAGTGCTGTGAAGTTGCCTGATCCACAGATACACATGCATTAAAATCACCCATAACAAATCCTTGATGAGCCATGGCAAGGCAGTGCAAGTCATCCTAGAGTTGACGACATTTGCAAGCAATAGAAGGAGCATACACCTCCACTAGCCACAAAACCTCTCCCTCAAATAGGATTTCCAAAAGCATAAATCTATCGCAATGGCCTTGAGAAGCTAGAGATGATTGCATGGAGGATTTGACAGCCAACACAATTCCAGATTTATGTGGAACACGACCACTAAAAAAGATTGAATAATCCTTGTATACATAGGTAGAACCTACCAAAGCATGTTGTTTATGCTCCACAACACAAAAAACATCCCAATTTTCAGCTAACACAACTTTCCACAACTGATACTGCTTACTGCCCGAAGAAACACCTTCCACATTCTATAAAGCAATTCTCACAATAAATCAGAGAAAAAAACTACTAAACCACCCCTTTTCCTTTCCCTTTCATATCAACAGCTTTAGTTGCCTAAAATCTCTCCATCTCACTTCGGATCACATCTACAAGATCTGCTCTCTGCAAACTAGCAATCGAATCACGGGAAGGAAACTGTTGTTGCTGAGAACGGAAAACATCACAAGGAGGCACAAGCCTCCCGCGCGCGTCAAAGCGCAAAGCAGAATCAGAGGCCCTTTTATCCTCTGCACTAACTACAAGAGCACGTGAGGGTTGAGGCTTCATATAGAAACCCCTAACTTTGCGTTGAAAAGTCTGAGTGATAGGCTACGGAGGTGGGTGGGCAGCAGATGAACGAGGCTCCTGTCTAGCATTGCGGCTAACCACAGTGACCCAAGAATTATCCTGCAGAGGCAAATTCCGACCAACCAAAAGCAATGCACACTCTATACCACTTTGAGAAGCATCCTTCTTTCCATCGTCATGTCCATGTTGGACAATTAGCTTTTGGCTGCTGAACCAGCTGCTGCTGGGGATGATGTTTGTTGGGAATAAAGGGCCATTGTGCCTTTTATATGTGCATGAGTGTGAACACACCCTTAGCACATTGTACTTTCATACATATATCTATCTAAAAACCTAAAGTGGTACACTCGTCATTGTACCGAAAAACGTGTTCACTCTCTACTTTGCTCTCTCACACTCTATCTCTCTGTTACTGCGCGTAATGACTGTCTACCTCGATCTCCGTGCCTAACCTTGCCCTACAAACTGGTATCAGAGCCAATGGCTCACTCGAGCTGTTGAGAGGTGCAATACGAGCACGAATCGCTAGCGGGCAACAGTTGTGACTGCCAGAGTTGCTGCTGGAGAACAGGCGACCTTCTCGACGGGTCAGGCAACTGACGCGTTGCCAAGCGGACAAGATACAACTACCACGTGGTGACTGACGGACGTGTGTGTGGCAGGCAACTGACATACTGTTAGGCCGGCAATGACAGGTGACGCGTTGCAGCTGGTCAAGGGCCCAGTCAAGGGCGTAATGGTGAACAAGCGAGCATCACAGCGCATGACTGACAGGTCAACGTACCCGTCAGAATTTTTCCAAGAAATTCAATCTTTTTTTGAAATTTCTTTCACCCACTGACGGGGTTTCATGCGCGTAAGCACAAAATCTCAGATCTGTGCAAAATCGGCTCAGAAATTTGGGGCTTTTCTTGAATCTGGGGATCTCAACACAAAATTGGGCAATCTGACTCAGAAATTGCAAAGTCGGTGCACATTTGCCCGGGAATTTTGGGGCTTTTCACATTTTAGTGAAATTCTTTCAATTTCACTGAAATTAGTGCACGCAGGACTTGGAAAATTTGGGGGTTTGTCCAGATTTGGTGCGAGCAAGATGCAACAGTGATATTTGTCTCAGAAATTGCAGGTATTTGTGACATTTTGTCCCGGACATTTGGGGCTTTTCATGTACATGCACAAATTGGGCTGAAATTGACCCAATTTCTCGACATTGAGACACATTGGACCCCATGCCATTTGGGGCTTTTGCCATTTCGGCAAAAATTGTGCAGCATTTGGTCATCTTATGTACATGCAAGTTGAATTCCGCGCAATTTGGACATCAACACTTGGTAAAAATTGGGGGCTTTGCTGAAATTGCTTTATTTTGGCAAAATTGGACAGTCCAATGCATGAGAGAGGAAATGCAGATGTGTGTTTGACGCTTTGAGCACAAAATTTTAGGGCTTTTGACCATTCGTGTCAAATTTTATGCCCATGGGTACATGTACAACAGAAATTGCAGCTGAAATTTTGGGATTTCTCATGTAATGCGATGCACATGTCCTTTGGAACAGCTGTAATCAGTTGGATAACGCTGTAGCACTTGGTTTGGTGCTTCTGAAAACTTAATTACAGATCTGAAATCTGTACTTCTACGTGGTCATTCATTGCTGATTGGTACTTGTTTGTACCTTGGTCACTTGGGTGACAGTTTGGGCCTGCATTTACTGGTTTTTTGGTCACATTTGGGCTGAAAACCATGGCTGGCAGCAATGACAGCAGTAATTTGATGCATATAAAGAAGCTTGAAGGCGCACATAATTTTGCAGTTTGGCAAAAACAGAGCTACAATATCCTGTTACAAAAGAAGCAGGCAAAGCCGATTAAAACTAAAGGGGCAAAGCCTGCGGACATGGATCAGGACGATTGGGATGAGTTGAATGAGCTTGCACGCTCAACCATAGAGCTATCGATTTCTGATGCCTTGCTCTTCAACATTGAAGGTTTGGATTCTGCATATGCTATATGGACTAGACTGGAAGTACTGTATGCACAAAAGAGTGCTGCAAGCAAAGTGTATTGGCTGAAAAAGCTTATGGATTTGCGTATGAAAGAAGATACAACAATGTCTACTCACTTGAGTGAGTTTAACTCCATTTTCAGCCAGCTGGTTGCCTTGAAGTTCATGATTGATGAGGAATTTAAGGCTACTTTCTTGCTTTGCACTCTACCAGAGAGTTGGGATACATTCAGGACTGCTATGAGCAATTCTAATGTGATCCTTTTGTATGTTGATGTCAAGAGTGCTCTATTTATGAAAGAGATGAATCGGCACAACAATGCACCCAATAAGTCTTCCAGTGCTTTGCATACTAGGGGCAAATCACAGCAAAAGGGCAAATATGATGGCAAGGTACGCAGTAAATCACGTGGCAAAGATGTTGAATGCCATCATTGTGGCAAGAAGGGTCACTTTAAATGTGATTGCTACAAATGGAAGAAAGAGAAAGGAAAAGGCAAGAAGACAAATGATTGCAAGGAAGAGAAGAAGGACAGTTAGCCTAAGAAGAGCAGTGTAAAAATTGAAGAGGTGAATGTAGTCACTCATGGCAGTGACAGTGGGAGTGATGTACTCTTTGTCTCTTCACATTTTGGTGCACATGCTCTACTTGCAGATACAGATGATGACATGCATACCTGGATTCTTGATTCAGGTGCTTCCTTTCATGTCACCCCTCATCGTGAGTGGTTTTCCGCCTGTACAGGGGTCGACATAGTGTCGTTCATCTTGGAGACAACTATGCATGTGAGATTGTAGGTATTGGCAATGTGCAGTTACAGTTTCAGCATGGCTCTGTCTTTACACTTCAGCATGTACGGCATGTACCTTAGCTCAAGAAGAGCTTGATTAGCACAGGGCAGCTAGATGATGATGGTTCTCATATCACCTTTGGTGATGGAAAATGGAAGATCTGTAAGGGATCTATGGTTATTGCCAGAGGTTGCAAGAGTGATACGTTGTATCCACTTCATGTATCTAGTGTGCGTGACCATGTTGTTGCCGTGACCGAGCAGCCAAGTGTTTCTTTGTGGCATGGCCGGTTGGGACACATGAGTCAAACAGGAATGAAAGTACTTTCTCGTTTGGGTTACTTGCCTTGTCTTTGTTATGCTGATTTTGAGCACTATGATCATTGTATTTATGACAAACATGCATAGACTTCTCACAAAAAGTATCTTTCTTTGAAATCTTCTCCTCTAGAGTTAGTACATTCAGATGTATGTCAAATGCCAGAATTATCTTTAGGGGAAAAGAAATATTTTGTCACCTTTGTCGATGATGCTACACGGAAAGTATGGGTTTACCCTATTCGTAGCAAGGATGAAGTGCTTCACAAGTTTAAAAAATTCTTGGCATTGGCTGAAAATCAGACAGATAAGACACTTAAGTGTCTTCGCTCTGACGATGGTGGGGAATATGTGTCCAAAGCCTTTCAGGCATTTTGTGACAGCAAAGGGATAAAGAGAGAGCTCACTGCCCCTCATAATCCACCCCAAAATGGAGTTGCAGAGCATATAAATCGAACCATACAGGATAAGGTCCGTACGATGCTGTCTCATGCTGCATTACCCCATGGTTTTTAGGCAGAGGCTGTTATGACAGCCATTCACTTGATTAATCAGTCACCAAACAAGTCTTTGGGGAGGGGAGTTCCCCAAGAAGTGTGGTCGGGCAAGCCACCTTCATATGCTCATCTAAAAGTGTTTGGCTGCGAGGCTTTGTGCACATTCGTAA
Source organism: Lygodium microphyllum (assembly GCF_053477565.2). NCBI lineage: Eukaryota > Viridiplantae > Streptophyta > Polypodiopsida > Schizaeales > Lygodiaceae > Lygodium > Lygodium microphyllum. The sequence continues at coordinate 4,956,640 of NW_028229514.1, read as the reverse complement.
AGAAAAATGCAGCAAACTTGAGTCAAAGTCTTGTAAATGCATTTTCCTAGGATATGGTGACGAGGGTGAAATGGGGTATAAATTATGGGATCCCGAGAAAAGGAAAATAGTACGCAGCAGTGACATTATCTTCCGGAAAGATCGCATGCACAAACAGCCCGAAAAGACAGAGGAGGTCCGTAAGGTTGTATTCTGGGAAGAAATACCTTTTGGACAGCAAAATGTGCCTGCTGTACAACAGCAAATACTTGCTGTAAATGAACCTGCAAATGTAGGAAATGATGCTGGAAATGATCAGCCAGCTATTGCCCATGAAAATGAGCCATTACATGTGCAAGAACAACCAGGACAGCAAGCTGTTAATGCTGATTTGCAGGCTGAAATGCAAGGACAGCATGCTGAAAATGGAAATTTGCACGAACAACCAGCAAACAATGACCATTGGGTTAGGAGATCGTCTAGGGCTACTAGACAACCTCACAGATTTGTTCCTGGTGCAATTAATGTGGTTGAGTATGTCATGTTGACAGACTGTGGTGAACCGTCTTGCTTCAAGGAAGCAATGGATAGACAGGACAGCAAGAAATGGTATAAAGCCATGCTGTCAGAGATGGAATCTCTTGAAAAAAATGGCACTTAGGACTTGGTGCAATTGCCTAAAGGGCAGAAAACCCTTCCATGCAAATGGGTTTACAAGATGGTCACTTCTGATTCCTCACCCAAGTACAAAACAAGATTGGTTGCAAAGGGGTACAAGCAAGAGCATGGAATTAACTTTGATGAGATTTTGTCTCCTGTAGTCAAGATGACTACATTGAGAACCATTTCGGGTTTGATTGCAGCTGAGGATATGGAGCTCATACAAATGGATGTAAAGACTACGTTTTTACATGGTGATCTGCATGAAGACATATATATGCAGCAGCCTGAAGCGTTTGTTGAACAAGGGAAAGAAAAAATGGTATGTAAACTCAAAAGGAGTTTGTATGGGTTGAAACAAGCAGCAAGAGAATGGTATCATAAGTTTGATACATTCATGCAATCCCAAGGCTTTCATAGAAGTCAAGTGGATCACTGCTTGTACACCAAGAAGGCAGCAGATGGCAGCCTAATTATCTTGGTTTTGTGCGTAGATGACGTGTTGATTGCTGGCAGGGATACTCATGCCTTGGATTCACTGAAGCAAAGTCTTCATGGCAGCTTTGACATGAAGGATCTGAGTGATGCAAATCACATTCTTGGCATGTGAATACTCAGAGATAGATCTAAAGGCTTACTCTATCTATCTCAACAGGAGTATATCTCCAAAGTTTTGCAACGTTTCAATATGGAGGGGGAGAAAACAATTGGGGTTCCATTGCCTCCATATGTGAAACTCGGTGCAGAGGACAGCCCTACATCTGATTATGAGAAGGCTGAAATGGCCAAGATACCATATGCTTCAGCTGTTGGCAGTTTGATGTATGCTATGGTTGCTACACGTCCTGACATTGCCTTTGCAGTGGGAGTGGTTAGCAGATACATGGCAACCCCTGGCAAAAAGCATTGGGATGCAGTGAAAGGTATTATGAGATACCTCAAAGGCACGAAGGAGTTGTGCATCTGCTTTGGAAAGCAAAAGGCATCTGTTGTTGGCTTTATGGATGCAGACTATGCTGGTCATGCGGACTGCAGGAAGTCCACTTCTGGGTATGTGTTTACTTTCACAGGAGGAGCAGTCTCTTGGATCTCCAGGCTACAAAAGTGTGTTGCATTGTCTACTACAAAGGCAGAGTATGTAGCTGCCACTGAGGCATGCAAGGAGGCTTTATGGCTTTCACGTCTAGTGGGAGAGCTTGGCATCACAGAGTTAAATGTTCTCCATTGTGATAGTCAGAGTGCTATCATGCTAGCACGGAATCCTGTCTTTCATACAAAGACAAAGCACATATAGGTGAAGTACCACTTCATTCGAGATGTACTTGACAGCAAGAGCATTGGGCTTGTCAAAGTGCATACAAATGATAATCCTGCGGACCTTCTCACGAAGGGTCTTCCAACAGAGCAGTTTGCTCATTGCCAACAGATGATGGGAGTTGGATAGATATATTTATTTCAGCTTTGTACATACCTAGACTTAGTTGATTATTTTCTCCTCTTAAGACACATTGCCTTTAGGTGGGAGGTTGTTGGGAATAAAGGGCCATTGTGCCTTTTATATCTGCACGGGTGTGAACACACCCTTAGCACATTGTACTTTCATACATATATCTATCTAAAAACCTAAAGTGGTACACTCGTCATTGTACTGAAAAACGTGTTCACTCTCTACTTTGCTCTCTCGCACTCTCTCTGTCTCACTGCACATAATGACTGTCTACCTCGATCTCCGTGCCTAACCTTGCCCTACAATGCTCATGCATATCCGTGTCAAGAACCATTGAACGCTACAAAATGCAGGGCTTCTATCACATTCAAAAATGAAATGGCCCAATCGGCCACATCTGAAACAGTGTCCAACAAATGTACCCCATTTCAGCTCGTAAACCAACATTTGCAATCCCGAAACCTCAAACCGAATAGTTGAGGTTTCTCTGTATCCCAAAGCATGCAAACCCTACTCCTATTGCGGGAGGCCAACCGAGGCTCCACCAACACCTCACCAAGAGTTCTCAATACCAAAGAAAGAAGTCTCCAAAGATCTGCAGGAAAATCAACCACCTCAACCCGAATTGGGCACGCTTGTCTAAGTACCTCCTGAAACTCTGCCATAGACCTTCAAGGGACCATATGTACTAACTGACCATCCATAAACAAAGGGATACGTTGCATAATAAAAGCACGCACTTCCAGGGAACGAAAAAGGACTTCAAAAAACCCCTTCAGTCCATCATAAATCTCTTCAATGAGAGGGGCCTACACTTGCCCTGAATCATCATCTTGACCCATCTCAACACTGATAAGCATAGACTGTAACCACGCACGAACTCTAGTGATCAAAGGGGTCCTTCCCATAAAGTAAAAGATGGCTGCCCTCTCATGGAAAGCAGCAATCTGCTGTAAAACCAGATCTGTACCCATAATAGTGACCACATGTTCCCCTTCTGATAAAAAACTCACTTTACCCTCATTGGCATGAGCATAATCCGACATTAGATTATTGGCAATGGCCAGCATATACTGAAGAGGCCCATCAAGCTAAGAGCATGAAGCATGAACATTTTGTTGAGGCAAATTTTGGGCACACAAGGCCAATTCATCAACCGATATTTTACAACATTTACCCATCTCATCCCCATCCATCAACTGCCCAGAATCTTCAGCTGATGAGTCACCATCCGATTCAACCAAATCTTTATCATCCCCATTCCCTATATGCTGGTCAAGAAAGGCCATATCAATACCATTTGACTCCTGCACATTCGCCATAACCAAGCTTAATGCTTATTACAAGCTCTCTTTTCAAACCCTAAAAGACTATCTCAACTATTGCTGTTTTGTGGACTTTCGCAAGGCCTTTGACACAGAGTGCCACGTGCTAGACTCATAAGAAAAATGCAAGACATTGATATGCCCATAGAGATACAGTGGAGTATCTATCCCTTATATGAAACAATGGCACGCAGAGTACGGACACCTGAGGGCATCTCACATACACGGACACTATTTGGGCTGTACATAGATGAAATTTCAGAATATGTGGACAGAACTGGTGGGGGGAGCCAGCCTAGCTAGAGTGCTGATGCAATCACTACTTTATGCAAACTATATTGTAATTATATCTGACCCACTTGAGGGACTAAATAGACACTTGGATGCATTATCAGCTTTTTGCAGGGATAGAGACCTTAAGGTGAACCTTGGGAAAACTAAAGTTATGGTATTTAACACTTCAGCTGCTTAGGTAACGAGAACTGAGCACCAATTTACTTTTGATGGAGAGCCAGTGGAGATGGTCAGGCAAGATGTTTATTTGGGGGTCACATTGAAGGGACCACAATTCTCTTGGAGAGAGACATCAAAGGCTCATTTGGCAAAAGCATATGTAGTCTTAGGTGCATTGGAAAGGCCATGTACTCACATACAGTTTCATGAACCATGCACCAAACTATGGCTTTTTGGCACCCTAGTTACACCCACAATACTATATGGGGCAGCTATTTGGGGTTGGAGTCTCTTCCACACAAGGAGACCAGCTTTGGGAGGCCAGGATGAACTAGAGAAGGAATACTATGACAGGTGGGAGCATATGGAAACTTGAAAGACCACTGGTCATGATGATTGTTGGGTATTTGACTCACGCCTCACTTACGCCTACGCTCATATGGGAGTGTCAGTGATCAGTAGGACAGTGGGGCACTTTTTACTCTCGGTAGGAGAGGTTTTTTCCCCCAAACTTATGGTCTTATTGTCATATGTACTTATGTGCTTATGTTACACACTTATGGGCACTTAGTGTGTGTCGGGTGTGAACACCCCCTACAACCCTAAGGTTTAAGGGTTGTACTTTGTACTTTCTAGTTACACTCTTTCAGTCTATTTTCTCTTGGGTGTCGTGCTTCACTCTGTCTCTCACTCTCACACTGTCTACTGAATCTCAGCTGCACCTCGATCCTTCCATCACACATTTGGTATCAGAGCAGTCTGCAGTCTGCAGACTGAAGCTCCCACTGTCTGCAGCCCCCGCCAGTTCTCAGATCTGCTCTAGGCCTTCAGCTCCAGCCGATAGCACAGCTCGTCTGCCTACTTCTGCTTGTCAGGCAAGACCTGTAGCTCGTCTGCTCACCAACACCGCCTGTGGTATCCAAGCGCAGCCTGTCTGTGGCCGCCTGCCTGTGGCACGCCACCTGTCTCTGCGCCTGTCCGTCTGCCAGCGCGCAGGTTCAGACGTCGCCTCCTTCTCGCCGTCAGATGCCAGGGCTCCACGTCGTCAGACGCCAGGGCTCCACGTCGTCAGACGCCAGGGCTACCCATTTCCTGCGCCGCCTGCCTGCTACACCTCAGCACTGTCGCCTGCGTCTAACCAGCGACCAGCAGTCCGCCCACACCGTCTGACCAGCACGTCAGCTTGCTCCACGTCAGGTACATTTTAAACAAAAAAATTTAATTTTAGCCCAGAATAAAGTTCTGGAAGAGGAGGTTCATACGCGGCAGGCACAGCACAGGATACATGCAATAAATTTGATGCAAATTTCTGGACTAGATCATCAGAAATTTTGGGGCTTTTATGTATTTTGAGGACAGTTGCATATGAACTGCTGATACAGTCACAAAAAGACTGTTTTGACAGACATTTTGGCAAAAATTTTGGGGATTTTGATATAACAGTGTTGCTGAGCATTGTTTGTACCTTGGGAAGCGTGCATTAAAAGACAGTTTTTGACAGAGTACGCCCTTGCACATTAATTGCAGAAGTGTGTTTGCTGCAATTTCTGGAAATTTGCAGATTTCCAGTCCATACTGCTTTGACATTGCTCATTGTCTTTGGAAATTTGTCATCATGGCAAATCAGGGAGGTGATGTCTTTACGTATGTATCCAAGGAAGACAGATTGGACGGAAACAATTATTCGCTATGGTCATTCATGATGAAGAATGTATTAGTGGCCAAGAATTTATGGGATTATGTCAGTGGAGAGGAAACTCGACCGAGAGTTGTAGCTCCCGTTACTCCTCCTCCCCATGGTGCACGTGGACAACGGGGACCTCAGCCCGCTCCACCCCAGCCACTTCCTCCAAGAACTGCAGCTCAAAAGGCTTGGGATACACGTGATGCACAAGCCTTGTCGCTGATTGCTCTGGCAGTTCAGCGGTCCATCATCCCTCACATTCGTTCAGCATCTTCTTCACGAGATGCATGGTTGACTTTGGAGCATATGTTTGCAGGAAAGAGTGAGACTCGGATCTCTTTCTTCAAGAAAGAGTTGGAAACTTTGAAGATGAATGAGGGTGATTCTATGCAGGATCACTTAAATAAGATTCAGGACTTGAGGGAGCAGCTCATGAATGTAAATGAGTATTTTTCGGATGCACAGTTGATATCCACCACCTTGAATTCCTTACCTCCTTCGTACTTGTCTTTTCATACTGCATTGAACCTCACCATGAGGATTGCTGAGCACCCACTCACTTTTATTCAGCTGGTTAGTTTGCTTCTAGAGGAGGAGCAAACAAGGAAAAATAGTGGTGTGGATGCTATAGTCTCTGAGCAGGCTTTTGTGGCAAGACAGAAAGGCAAAAACAGCAAGGTGAAAAATGCTCCACAGAGTTCTGGCACTTCGGGCACATCGCAGAATCAGACACAAGGAGGGACGCAAGCTAAAAAAGGAAAATGTCATTATTGTAAGAAGCCCGGCCACTATATCACTGAGTGCAGGAAGCGTATTGCCAAAGAGAAGAAAAAGGAGTCAAGAATGTCTGTTTCTACTACTCCTTCCACTACTAGTGAGTCCGCGTCCTTTGTTGTGGACAAAGACTATTGTTTTTACACTTGCAGTTATGACATCTCTTGGGCCGATAGAGCACTTAGCTCTACAGAGGATGCTGACACTTGGTTCTTTGACAGTGGTGCTTCTAGACATATTACATCTCGCAGAGATTTGTTTGCTTCAGTTAGTGCACCTCCCGTTGGGAAATCGGTACAGTGTGCCAATAATGCATCATACCCTGTTCGTGGTATTGGGGAGATTCAGCTCACAACCATTGATGGCTCTATTCTCCGCCTGTAGGATGCTTTGTTTGTGCCTGGAATCAAGAAGAATTTGCTTTCTATTTCTTCTTTGGCACGTTGTGGTTTGCAGGTCATATTTGATGATGACCGTTGCATGGTTAGAGATGAAAAACGCATGACTTTGGTCCTGACAGGATCTTTGTGTCATGGTTTATATGAGTTGGATGCTCTTTCAGTAGATCAGTCGGCATACTTGGCATCCACTCTTACTCCTGCTATGATACAAGCAGAGTTATGGCATGCTCGTTTGGGGCATGTAAACTTTGGCAGCTTGATGCTTTTGCAGCGTACTCAAATGCTGGATGGCTTACCTCTCTTGGAGAGACCTCCTGAGCACTTATGCGAGGGATGCATTTTAGGGAAAATGCATCGTTTCTCATTTCCTCGTGATGTTGCTTTCAGAGCAACAACCAGATTGCAGTTGGTGAATTCCGATGTTTGTGGGCCTATGCAAACCATGTCATTGGGCGGTTGTTATTATTTTGTGACATTCATTGATGACTTTACACGTTTTTGCTGGGTCTACTGTTTGAAAAAGAAGTCAGAAGTGTATGATGCATTTTTGGCTTTCAGTGCACTTATTGAAAATCAATCTGGATGCAAGATTAAGACTCTCCGTTCGGACCGAGGGGGGGAATACATGTCCTCTATGCTGAATTCCTTTTTGCAGCAGAAGGGCATAGTCCATCAATATACTACAGCCTATACTCCACAGCAAAATGGGGTAGCAGAGAGGAAGAATCGGTCACTCATGGAGATGGCCAAATGTATGCTGAAGGCAAAAAGCTTGCCTCACAGTTTTTGGATGGAAGCAGTCATGTGTGCTTGCCATATTTTGAACAGATGCCCTACCAAAGCCTTGAAGACCATCACACCTTTTGAGGCTTGGAACAGCCGTAAACCTTCTGTTGGTCACTTTCGTACCTTTGGGTGTCTTGCCTATGCCCATATTCCACAAGTACTTAGAAAAAAGTTGGACAACAAGGCTGTTAAGTGCATTTTTATGGGATATAGCAATGAAAGCAAAGGCTACAGACTCTATGATCCCGTTACAAAGAAGGTTTTTGTCAGCAGGGATGTTGTTTTTGATGAAAAATCAAAATTATCCTTGGCTGGTTTGGACACATATCAGGCTGCCCGTGATGTTTTTGAAGGGCTGCTGCCCATTACTTTTGGTGATTCAGCTGGAGCTTCAAAAAATGAACCTAATGTTCAGCCAGCTGCTCCTATGGAAAGTGCAGAAACTCAGCCATTGGCTGATCGGAATATTCAGCATCATGCTGAAACTGAAATTCAGCAAGAGCTTGCACACAGTCAGAATGCTAGACAGTTACCTAGATGGTATTTGCAGACTATGCAAGATAGTCCTTTGGATGCACCCATGGCTGGTCGTACTAGAAGGCAAACTCGTTTGCATGATTCAGCACATACCATGGAGTTTGTTACCATGGAGTTTGTTATGGCAGCAAGTACTTTTGATAATGAAGAGCTTGAATGTTATGAGGATGCACAACACAGTGTGCATTGGATGGCAGCAATGCAAGTTGAATTAGATTCTATTACTAAGAATCAAACTTGGGATTTGGTGTCCTTGCCATTTGGGAAGAAAGCCATTGGAACGAAATGGGTCTACAAACTGAAAAGGAAAGCAGATGGATCCATTGATAAATACAAGGCACAGCTTGTAGCTAAAGGCTACGCACAGAAAAAGGGCATTGATTATGAGGAGACATTTGCTCCTACTTCCCGTATGATGACCATCAAGTCTATGATTGCTTTGGCTGCACATTATGGTTGGACAGTGCATCAGCTAGATATCAAGACTGCATTTTTACATGGGGAACTTCAGGAGGAAGTTTATGTACAGCAACCCATTGGTTTTGTAGTTGAAGGCTCTGAACATTTGGTATGCAAGCTCAAAAAGGCACTATATGGTTTGAAACAAGCTCCTAGAGCTTGGTATGCAAAATAGATGCTATCTTGCTTGGTCAGGGGTTTCTAAACAGCTCATCTGAGTCTACCCTTTACGTATGTAAAGAAGGGGGATCTATGCTAATTATATGTCTTTATGTTGATGACCTTTTGCTCACTGGAACACATGCTGATCAGATTTCAGCATTCAAACAAAATTTGCAGCAAACTTTTGACACGTCTAACTTGGGAGTTTTGCATTACTACTTGGGCATCCAGTTCATACATAATGCTCAAGGTATTGGGCTATCACAGTCAAGGTATATTGGGCAGCTTCTTGAGAAGTTTGGCTTATAGGATTGCAAGCCAATTTGTACTCCCATGGAACCTGGACTGAAGCTGTCATTACATGATGACAGTGATTTGTTTGATATACATACATATGCTCCTGTAGTTGGATGTCTTATCTATCTATGCAACACTAGGCCAGACATACAGTTTGCAGTTTCAGCTTTGAGCAGGTATATGCATCAGCCACGTATGTTACATTGGCAAGCTGTCAAGCGTGTTTTTCGCTACTTGCAGGGTACTTGATATCTTGGGTTGCTTTATGCCAAGGGGGGACCACTGCAGTTACATGCTTACAGTGATTCTGATTGGGCTGGTGATTATGATACACGTCACTCCACTAGTGGCAATTGTTTCTTTCTTGGCTCTTCTTGCATTTCTTGGCTTAGTAAGAAACAATCCACTGTTGCCACATCGTCATGTGAAGCTGAATACAAGGCAGCTTTCACTACCACAGTTGAATGCGTATGGCTTAGACGCTTGCTAGCTGTTTTGGATGTATCTGTTACGGAGCCTACTCCTTTGTTCACTGACAGTCAGAGTGCCATTGCAGTGGCACGGAACCCAGTGTTTCATGCTCGCACGAAACACATTGAGATCCATTATCACTTTGTCAGAGAGAGGCTACATGCAGGTGATATCAGCCTTGTCTATTGTCCTACCACCAGTAATGTGGCAGACATCTTCACCAAAGCTCTTCCTCGTGACAAATTTGAAGCATTTCGCGATGCTTTAAATTTGATATCCTTTGGTGGCGGATAATCCTTGTACTCTTGATCACTCTTCACTCCAGGGGGGTTTGTTGGGTATTTGACTCACGCCTCACTTACCCCTACGCTCATATGGGAGTGTCGGTGATCAGTAGGACACTGGGGCACTTTTTACTCTCGGTAGGAGAGGTTTTTCCCCCCAAACTTATGGTCTTATTATCATATGTACTTATGTGCTTATGTTACACACTTATAGGCACTTAGTGTGTGTCGAGTGTGAACACCCCCTACAGCCCTAAGGTTTAAGGGTTGTACTTTGTACTTTCTAGTTACACTCTTTCAGTCTATTTTCTCTTGGGTGTCGTGCTTCACTCTGTCTCTCACTCTCACACTGTCTACTAAATCTCAGCTGCACCTCGATCCTTCCATCTCACAATGATCTCACATATGATACGAGCGAAGAGCTCGACCCCACATGAGATTATCAAAGTTGAGTTGGGAGCATCACTCATGGTGGTTGAGGCCTTGATCCAACCAATGACTTTCATACATAGACAATGGGAGCTCCCCCTAGATATGTAGATACACACGGCTAGCCCTAGCCTCTTCCAGACAACTAACAGTAGATGGTGACAGACATTGTTGGTATGCTCAAATGAGTACATGGATGAGTTTATGTGGGCTGCAAATTGATAGACTACCCCCCTTTGACTATAGCCTCGACTGTCCTACACTTAATGTAAGCTGATCAAAACTGAACCATGTGATCAGAGCAAACATACTAAGGTTAGATAAAGAAAAGACTTGGATCTAAACCCCCTCCCCCCATGGCACAACGGTGGCACACTATCAAACCCACTTCCTTCAAGTATCTGAGGATGGTTTCATCACCTGACCCAGTTACATGGATACACAACTACCTCATGGATTGCGCACAGTTAATGGTCAAATCGACATATCATCCCACCACCTAAGGATTGAAACAAGTAAATGGGAGGCCATACAAGCAAAGAAACATATATGCCCACTATGCAATAAAGAGCCAAAGACAAAGAAACACTACATCCGCCGATGCACGGTATATTATGATATACGAGGCAGATACCACTATCTATTTCGAGAGGGTTTTGGACCCTTGAGATGAATCATGCAATTTGAGGATCAGAGATGCTTGGGTTTCTTCCTCTTGTAGCTACAAAGGCATAGAGCATCTATTCTACCAGAGTAGGAGGCCCCCACATCTCTCGGTTCACATAGACAAAGACCGGTCATTGACTTTTCCACTGCTACACAACAGAGTATGGCAAATACCACTACTATTGTCACACAGTCTACAAGAGTACATCATCATTGGACCTCATCTTCCGTAAGTGTCCCTTTGGATAGAACAATGGCACTCAGCCAGCCTAGACACCCAAATCCACCTAGACATCCACACCACAGACAAATTAGATCCATCATTGAGCGCCATAGGAGACAGATGCAGAGACACCTTAGCCATGCAAAGATACATCTCGCTAGAGGATAGACATCTCATTGATGGAGATTTTCTTTTTTCTACTTTTAATTTTAGATCACTTGACATGTTTATAGGACACTATTTCACTTTTCAGTATTATAGGCATATTTTTCATCTTTTCTCATTCTAGATGAGAAACACACCATCATTATATGTTTTGCTTTGGTCTCACACGCCACATTGGCCATTTAGAAACATCAATACACACACACACACACACACACACACACACACACACTCTCTCTCTCTCTCTCTCTCTCTCTCTCTCTCTCTCTCTCACACACACACACACACAGGGGTATTGATTGATCGAGCAACCCAACTTGGCCAACCCAGACATCCTAGACCCCAACACAAATGTCAAAACACATTCATAGGCAGGTACAACTAGAGCTCTCTCTTTTTTACATATAGTTTTTAGCTTTCTTCTACTATTCACTTACCTTACATTTACTATTCTTTTCAAACAATTGTATCATCATACAAATTATTGTAACTCATGGTCTCATAGGTCATTTTGGTCTCTTGCAAATGTTAATAGGTCATTTCATTTCTCTCTCACATGTAGTGGGTAATTGTATTACTTACAAAGTATAGAAAGTACAAGAGCCACATGACTATTGAATTTCAAACACGGCAATTAACAAGCCAGTATTGTGCTAGGTTGCCATATCAACTCTAATAAGAAGACCCCTATATTCAATGGTTCTCAATTGCCACTAAAGGAAATCTAGTGACAGCTGATAAGACTATGCATTCTAGAATGAGAATCAAAAATAAAGCATTCTGAATAGTCCAATTATGCCAACAGCCCAAAAATACAAAAAGTGGAAGACTACTAGCAAATGTGGCTGCACAAATCCTACCAATTTCATGTTGCAAAAAACAAGGTCGCTCTGATGCATGAAGCCTCTGGTAACCAAACATCAAACTCAAGATAGTAGAGTCCATATGCTTGATATAATCAAGCATGACAAAAACTTATGATAAGAGGTCTCCTCAGCTGTACTACAAAAGAAGTAAGAGCCATTGAAATGTTGCATGTCGAGAGGGCAACAAGAAGCATAGTTTCTTCATACGTCAGACACGAAAATGTTTGAAAGTATGATTCGAGTGTGATCTTGGAGCTGAATCATACATGACCCTAATTTTTTAACATAGTTCAACAAATTCTAAGAAAACAAAATAACATTAAAATTTCAGCACTAAACTAACATGCATCTCCAAAACAATATCAAACAATAGAAAACAGGTGTCGAGTTTTAAGCCTCTAACTTAAAGCACCTAACAGCACGACCCCACAATCATCCAAGTCTGAAATCCCCACATCATACTCCAAGTTTACCAACGTTTGCAAATGTCCAATTCAGATTTCAAACACATCTAGAAACAAGTATGTCAAGCAAGTTGGAGACTACCCACCAAGATTTACCAAATGAACACTTCACATTTAGAAGAGGTTGTATGAAGCCATCCTCTCTCTCTCTCTCTCTCTCTCTCTCTCTCTCTCTCTCTCTCTCGCGAAGGATTGTTAGTGACCAGAAATATTTACAAAGGGCCTTCTAGGCAACTAAGTAGACTCAAAGACAATGCAGAAAACCATGAGGCCACAAATAACATAGGGCTACATTGATAGGAGAAGCCTGTGTGTGTGTGTGTGTTTCAACAAAGCATAGTTCAAGGGCCAATGCCAAAATTGCCTATATAATATTGAAGAGTACAAATTATACGAATAAAACAGTTGTTGATCATAATCAGGGTATAATAGGCCAGATTCCACCATCTTCAAGTTACAAATATTAGGCAAGACATAACATGGGAAATGCATTCATGAAGGAGGGATACTACCTATTACCTTGTTCATATGTGTACTTATTTATTTATTTATTTGGCCTTGTGTAGACATAAATACAACTTTTTCTTTCTTACCTCCCCCCACCTAAAACCAACCTTCCTTCCTTGGACAAGGGTGGTAGTAGACCTGATTTAACTTTAATTACAGCAAGCAACGAATTCACAATTCTGAAAATAACACTTTACCCGATTAATCTTGGACAACTGACACTCAATTGGCCCCAACAACTAGCACCCCTTGCAATATTTCTTTAAATTGTAAAGTCTGTTCACGAAGATATAGGCTGATTACTCTTCAAATTCAATACAATGGGCTGTCGCAAATGACCAACAACAACTAGAATCAATTTGCCCTTTGATTAGGCTACAATTGGGCACAAGTTGGTCTTCAAGCACTTGCATGCGAATCCAATCAAATGGGGATGGTAAAACTCTTCAAATTAGCTGCAAATTCTTCATTCACAACTGCCACCCTGATCGCCAAGTCTTCAATTAGTGGACACAGCCTTCGAGGTGGCTGAGAAACCCTAATTTCTGCTGTAAATTAGGATTTTGACGGCAAATGTCTCTATTGTCTACCTTCAATGGCTGTGAAAATCTGAGAATGGATGAAGGAATATTGGGAAAGGTGAGAAATGGCTGAAGAGAAAGGAAATTGTCGAATCTGTTTGCCAAGACCTGCCCTGAACAGCAGCCATCTGGTGCCTACTGCCCAAAGTGTTGTCGCCTGCTGTTTTCAGCCTCTCAGCAAATGGCTTGCTGCCCTACAACCTATCGATGTTGTCGCCTGCAGTCCTGGGGCCTTCTAGGGCAGTCACCTACTGCTAGTTGCCTCCCTAGTGGCTGCAAATCAGTTCTACAGCAGGCACCTACAGCTTGGACAGCCTCTCTCCTCCTCCACCAGCCTCAAAATGGCTGTCCCAACCTCCCAGGCTCTAAAGATAGCCAAGCTCTCCCAATAACCTCTAAAGCCACACAGTCTCACATGGTAGATGATGCCATGTTGTACTCAACCTCTGTAAAAGATAAGGCAACTATAGGTTTCTTCTTGCTACTCCAAGAGATAGCACCTCCACCAAGTAAGAAGCCAAAACCAGTTGTTGATCTCTGAAGATCAACTTCACCAACTGAATTGAAATATGTCCATCCACGCAACACCATGGTGGTGTAACATGAACCTACAAAATGGAAAATGCCCAAGGTCGAGGGTACTCCTAAGTAATTGAAAAAGCCTCCAAGCAGCCGGCCAATGAGTTTTCTTGGACTCACTTGTAAACCCTAAGAGCAAACCTACCATAAAACAAAGATCAATGTAAGTGTTAAGTAACCTAATCAAGGACCCAATCAACTGCCAGTAGCTAGAACACCAACAATGGTGAATCTGATCAGCTGAAATCTTCGAATTAGGATCCACATGAGTACAAATGGGACGGCACATAGTTATCTCAAAGGCAGTCAAGAGCTCCTACACATATCGTGGTTGAGAGAGAGAGAGAGAGAGAGAGAGAGATCCCCCTATCGGTCTACCATATCTCATGACCTAGAGAGAAATGAAGAAGACATATGTCAATCATCTCAAACTTCCAGTTAAAGGCATCCTTTATCTACTGCACCATAACTACGTGTTATCCTGTAAGTATGAGGTCATTCACGTATAGCAACAAGACCGCATGCATATCAGATAAGGTGTAGACATTCAAATACAGATCAAAATCCAACCTCCAATAACCCAACCTCTTCCATAGAAAGGTATCTATCTTTTCATTCCATGCCAAAGGAGCCTATTTAAGGCCATAGGGAGCCTTTTTCAGCCTGTACACCCTACCATCCAAGCTAGAAAACCCAAGAGGCAGCTACACATAGATTTCCTCCTTCAGGTCTTTGTTAAAGAATGCTGATTTCACATCCAACTATTAGACCAGCCATCTCCTATGGTTGGCAATGGCAAGCACGGTACGAATGGTGTCCATAAGTGCAATAGGAGCAAAAAGTATCACCAAAATCTATGCATGGATTTTGAGCAAATCCTTTGGTCACCAAGCAAACCTTGTGTTTGTCCAATGTACCATCATTGTGATATTTGGCCTTAAAGACCCACTTCACTTCAATTACCTTACAAAGAGCGGGCCTAGGCACTAACTCGCAAGTGTTATTCCATTCAATAGCCTCCAGTTCGTGTTCCACAGCCCCATGCCAATGGTCATACTGTAATGTCTCTCCAATGGATGTGGGTTTCTTGCTCACCATGGCACGGGCCATCAACCACAACTTGGTATATAAGACTTCTCCATTATGTGCCTAATCATGACAAGAACATCATGATCCTTCCAACCAATTCCACTCCTCAAGAATACCCACAATGCCTGCATCGCAGAGGGCCTAATGAATCCACCGGGGAGAAGGCCAATACTAACCCCACTCCTCAATCTCTAACTATGTCTCTGTATCAGCCACCGACTGAAAATCTGGCAGCATAGCAATCTCCTCAAGAGCCACAAACTCCAATGGCTCCATTGAGGAGGAGGTTGATACTCCCCCCCACTCCTCAATCTCTAACTATGTCCTTGTATCAGCCACTTACTAGGAATCTGGCAGCATAGCAATCTCCTTCAGAGCCTCAAAGTCCAAGGGCTCCACCTACATTGGCTATGGCAACCACTTGTCACCAAGATCTCCAACCATGGAGTACCCCTCATGGCCCCCCAAAGCTGGAATAGCAAGGCAACTACTGTGCAAGCATTTTTATCACAAAATAGACACACTATCTGAGCTGTCAAAGAGTCCTCTTTCAACTCATCTCTGCCCTAGCAAAGCTGAGACACAAAGGTTTGAGGTTCATCTTCTGTTTTCATTGTGTTACTAATTGTACACTTTGAATTAATCTTCTTTGTTCAAGTATTTCTTTACATGGTGTTCCTGTTAGTGAGTATGGTCATCTCTTGGTTGTGATCTATCTACTTACCAATGAGGGACATTAGGAGCTCCTTCTGGGTCTCCTCTTTTAGGTTAGTTTTAGTTTTATTGTCTTTTGTCCCTATTCTTCGGCCCCATCCATCTTTTTGGCCTGGAATGCCACCCGAGAGTATGTTAGGGTTTCTTGCCTATTTATGGGCACACCTGTCCGTTGGTCATTATCTATTATCACTTCCTACCTTCTCATTTCCCGTGCCCTCACTGCTTTTAGTTCTTCTAAATTCGTGTATGAAATAGTCACTTCATTTCCTATGTTATTTTGTACGGTGACTCAGCCAGCTGAGTGGGAAATTCTTGTTGCAGATTGATGGGTCAGTGACTGGTACTGTAAGACCCTGGCGGCTCTAGAGGAAGGAGAGATCACGTAACAAGACAACTGCATATGCGCACGGGCACATACAAGGAAAGAACATCACACGGGGCCATGGTGCATACAGTCATCCACTAATTTTGCAGCTCCTGAGGGAAAAGAAGCACTATAAAATCGTGGAGATGCAGTGACAGCAATGTGACATCTGCCCATATCTCAACGTGAGCCCAAAAACCAAAAAAATGGCCAAAGGAGCCACAGCTACCTTCTCACAGAGCGCACCAGATCAGCTGCAGCAGGGTCGCGCATTCTGTCGAGGAAGTCCTGGAAGTTGGGATTCTCCATGGCCTGCTGCAGAGAGACCCCAGTTCGGGAGATCGCTTGAATGGCCCTTTCAGATGCTTGGACCCGAATTAGCACCTCCCTGTGCTACTTGGGTCGTCCATATCGATTGTGGGCTCGTTATTGTTGATCCCACGCAGTCTGCAGAACCTTCCTTCCAATCCTTCCTGGGCTGATCCGGAATGATGATGATCGCCTGCGTCATCTCTCATGACCTTTCTGCTGTCGTGGTGTTCCTTAGATTACTTTTCATGTTGCAAGCAGTAGTAACAATTGGCACGAGAATCACGATGTGTTATTTCACTGGGGCTCCCGGAGCAATCTGTAGGCCCTAGAGGGCATCTTCACACAGTAGGGCACGTGCTTTAGTTCATGGTTACTTGCTTTTCCCCAAGGCTGAGGCCTGGCTCACTGCCAAACTTGCCTAGGTTATACGGCCTAGTTGTGTGTTCAACACTAGCCCTATATTTTATTACTGTCACACATTTTCATGCAAACTGAAAATCTCTAGTAATGCATCTCATATGTAGGATTTTTTGTGTTTGATTGTTTATGTGACTATTTGAGTTGTTACTTTCTAGCAAATTTTTTTGTATTTGCTTAGATTGGGAATTGTTTTTGTCATTATTTTGGACTTGATGTGTTTGAGAACTTGATTATCTTGGTTGAGATTGGTGTTTTCTTGGACAAATTGGAGCTAGATTTTGATTGTAGCTGCTAGACATCCTAAATCAGGAATACCTTCTGCTCGATATCCTTGCATGTCACAAGGAATAAGGGTTCATGAGCACTTCACGTTGTACTTGTTGGATACACTACATTCAAGGGTCATCTCTTGATTTTTTTCAATTATTTCCATGCCATGGTTTAGGTAAATACATTCATTGCACCATCATTGAGCACTAGCATGGCATGATGCCCAATGCAGCTATATGCAGTAAAACTTAGATGAATGCACACTTAAGATAGCACCTTTTATTATGCACACATTGTTTTGTGCACACACGAGAGTTGGAATATTCATCACCGAATCAGGAACCATAGGTTGAGAGGGAAAGGAGGTTGGGTGAGTTTGAGAGTCATGATAGGACTCCTACAATTATGAGATGGGTTGTCTACTTAGTCAACTTCTTGAGGGCCATTTTTTCCTCGAGTAATTGTGAAATTTAGGTGGGTGGAGAGAAGCACAATCATTTTTTCCTCAATGAGATTGTCATGAAGGGACTTAAGAGTAGAGAGAAAAAGGAGAGAGAAGACTATAAAAAAGAGAGAAGAAAAGTGCAAATGAGAGAGAAAGACTAGATGAGGAGAGAGAGAAACACTAGAAATGGAGAGAGAAATATAGGTAAGAAGGAGAGAGATAGATGGCAACCATGAAAGGATAGGAAGAGCTTGAGAGGTGAAAGACAAAGTTGTATTATTGTGAAAAAAAATATGATCCTATACATATGTCCTTTGTCATTTTTATATGCCCCTACCCACTCTCTTACATTCTATCCCTACTCGAATGTTTTTGTCCTCAAAAATAAGATTTAAGATTTATGACAATGTATGAAATAGGAATAGAACAAAGTATTACTCTAGTATAATGGAAAATCAAGTAGACCAAGTAAGCATCCAAGTAGGTTGATAGATCTGAGAACTTGGGCACCGTAGCATCATGAAAGGCACATGCAGATAATGACAGCAAGCTGCCTACTACATGACCCTATTATAGTAACTCTAATATAGTTTTCTGTAGAAAACTCCGATCAAGGCAGCACGCTACACATCAAAACGGAGCTCTTGGTAAGTGCTTTTAGTCCATGTAGGTTGGATTTTGCTGTCTAGAGTTCAAAGTAAAATCTAGTATAAAACAGCGAGTTGTCAACAATCTGCATGTACTAAAATAGGGCCATAGATGACCAGTCTTTAGCCAAAAGAGCCTATCAAAGATAAAAAATTTCCCACAAGATGGATATTAGTTTGAATGAGGTCCCTAAGCAATCCATTGACCTCCTAGACCAAAAGGTGTTTCAATATAATGATTGTCCAAGAGAAGAGAATGGCCATCAACCACATACTCCAATACACCTAGATCAAATGGATACAAGGAAGTATTTCCATTCAAGTCCATAATCTCCTGGATAATAAGGAAAAACAATGTCATCTTCATCTTCATTTATACCCGCATTATGTGTTACATCATCATGATATATATACCAATCATCGTAACCATGATCAAGATACTCATTATCAAATGCATTTAATGGTTGTTGTAAACCTTGATTAAGTATAAACTGATGCTCAATAAGATCATCATGAAGTTGCTCCAAGACTCAAAAAACCTTCAGCATTACCATCTACATCTATGATTGCCTCATGTGATTCTTCAACTAATATGACATCAGCTTGTACATCTTCTTGGTTATTGTCCTATTCTTATTCATCTTCTTGCTAATCATGTTGCTCATTATACTCTACTTGTTCTCTAGCTTGCTCATTTCCCTCTTTGTCATAATTAGTACCTTGAAAATAAGTCAGCATGACATTTGGGTGATCGTGATGTGCAAACTGATTGGGAGGTAGGATACCATGGGAGTTAGGAACTTGCTAATGATCAAAGCTAAAAGGGTACTGATAAGTATGTCCATTATCATCATGTCCATAAGAACTAGGCTACTAAATCATAGAATGCTCATATGTTGGAATGCATGGATCTAGAGCATGGCTATGGCAACTCAAAGTCTTGACTAGACACATGAAGACACTGGCATGATAGAGACCAAGAAACTTGACTCAAGAGCAAATGACAATCATCAAGTACACTATAATGAGGAACAAAATGACAATGACATTACATTCATCTCATGTGAAAATGACAAGCAAGTACAATGTTAAATAGAGCTCGGTAGGTGATAGTCTTTTCCTCTATGCCTATGGGATTCCTGTAGCCTAAATGTCCTTAGCCCATCTACTCTTACAAAGAGGCAGCATGGATCTCAATCACAACCAGAAGTACAAAGTATGTAGAGGCTTTAGTGAAAGCAACACCTGCAAAGTGTGAGCACACCATAAACATGGCAAAACTCCAAAGGCTGTCATAGAAAAGGCTAAGTATAGGTACCACAAACATTGTGAACATCCACTGGCTATAACAGGGACCTCACAAAGTATACTGAGGCTGTAGTACAAGGCTATATGAGGAGTTTACAAGCTTATGATAAAGGCATTTGGGATTTAGAAATTACAAGGCTAAAACAATCTATCAGAGTAGGCATAGAAGGACTGATGAGACTTGTCCTTCTTCTAGTGGTCTTCTTCTTCTTCTTCGTCCTTTGCTCCATGGTCTTCTTATTCTTTCATTACAGCAAGATAGGCCTTATGGGACCTCTTTCTAGCGTAGCAAAACTTATGGGTGTGTGTGGTCCTTTTGCAAAAATCATAGAAAAGCTGGTCCTTCTTGCCTTTGTACCTATTGCCAACATATAACACTTGTTCATCTCTAGAGGTGCTTGGTTCTTCCTTAGTTTTTAGCTTCTTTTCCTCCTCTAACAGTGATGCCTGGATATCAACAAGCTTAGGGTTTGGCATATTGATTAAGGTTGTTGATACATTATTATATTCAGGAGGCAAACGTTTAAGCGGAACACCAATACAAACATTTAATGTTGATTCTTGCAAGCTAGGTTAGAAGTCCTTCCATGTATTTTAGATATGTGGCAAGTGGTGTGCTGGACTTCATGTCAAGCCTGAAAATGTCAATCAAGAGACCATACTTTGATGACTTAGACTGTGCACCAAACAAGGTGTCCAGTCTCTTCCATGTATCATGTGAGATCACATAGTTATCCACATGGTGGATGTAGATGTCGTCTAGCTCCAGTTTGATTATGGCCTGAGCCTTATCATCAAACTTTTGCCAAGTGACTGCAAGATCCGCCTCATAAGGGTTCTTTTCTTTGCCACTTGTGATGGCCCAGAGATGAATGTAATGTCATTGTCACATGAGATGAGATGAATGTAATGTCATTGTCACATGAGATGAATGTAATGTAATCTCAGGTTTCACACCTAACAAACCCGCATCAAGCTCATCTCAAGTACCCTTCTTCATTAGGATGAGCTTGATGCGGGTTTGTTAGGTGTGAAACCTGACCCCTTTGAATCGAACAATTGGTGAGTCCTTGCCCATGTTGGAGTTGCAGGATTATCACCAAATCACCTCCCAAATTCTCATATTTCAGCAGCAGAAGAGTTGACCACAAGTGTCCTAACAAGCACAAGTGCTAAGAAGCACTAGGTGGTAGTATCAAGAGATACTTGTGGAGCCGAATGCTTGGAAAAATATTCTATAGGTCTTCAAGAACTTCAAGAATCTACTCCAAAAACTGCTCTAAATCTTCTAAATCCCCTCCTTGATTTCGTGTTGACAACAGAAGGGTTGATTGTGTTAACAAACTATCAATAGATACTATGCTTTCTAGTGCTTGATGTTTAGATTTCTCCAAATTTTTCAAGAAGCTTGCTTTGCAAATTTCCCCTTCCTTTAAATATTGCTAGGAACTAAGTATTCAGTGTACTCAGGATGGCATTTTGTCAAGATTGTGGGAGAGAAGGAAGGAGTCTCGCTTGAAGCTTTCTTGCTTGCACAATGGGGGAAGACACACAAGGGTGGAGGCTGAAAACAGTTTTCCTCTTCTTAGTTGTGTAAGCCAAAAGAACTCTCTTACAAAGAAAATAGAAGAACCCTAAATATGGGTCTCAAACCAAACTCAACTAACTAAGGTGGCATACTAACTGAGCCACGAACTAGAGTAGATAAGGATAGCTATCATGTAGCTATTATTCATGGGCGGTGTACCAACCGCGTCTGCAACTGACAAGTCGGTGACATAAATACACAACGGTCACCCTGGCGTATCACGAGTGGAGCTCGATATCTCAACACTCCCCCTCGAGCTCAATCCCAATTCCTGCACACCAAGCAGGTCTCTGAATTTGCGCAGCTTCTCTGCGCCCAATGCCTTCGTGAATATGTCAGCTACCTGATCCTCTGTGCTGACATAAACTAGATCAATAAGACCTAGTAAAACCCTCTCTCGCACATAGTGATAATGCACCTCAATGTGCTTTGTTCTAGCATGATAGACTGGGTTATTTGCCAAGTGTATACTACTCATGTTGTCACAATAAATGACAACTGGCCCATCTGTAGACTGATGCATATCATAAAGTAGCTTATGCAACCAAGCTACCTCACATGCAGCCATTGCTGCACCCCTGTACTCAGCCTCTGTGCTCGACAAGGCAACTGTAGGCTGTTTCTTGCTGCTCCAAGTGACTGCAGCACTCCCAAAAGAGAACACATATCCACTGGTAGATCGTCTATCAGAAATACTACCAGCCCAATCAGCATCAGTGTATCCATGCAACTGTATCTGAACCCCAGTCTCATAAAATAGTCCATACTGCAATGTGGACTTCACATACCTGAGTATGCGTCTAGCCGCATCCAAATGTGGTTTCCTTGGAGCCTGCATAAACTGACTTACCAATCCAACAGCATAGCTCAAATCTGGCCTGGTAATAGTCATATAAATCAAGCTTCCTACTATGCGTCTGTACATAGTAGGGTCTTCCAGAAGCTCACCTGCATCTGTGCTCAGCTTCACATTCTGCTCCAAAGGAACTGAAATAGGCTTACAGCCTGTCATCCCATATTTGGACAGCATGTCCAATCCATACTGCCTCTGCAAGAGCTGTATCCCACTTGGTAATCTAATCACCTCAATGCCCAAGAAATAACGCAGCTCTCCCAAATCCTTCATCTCAAACTTCTGCTTCAATAGCATTTTCACATGAAGGATATCTTCATCACTGTCACCTGTCATAATCAAATCATCAACATAAATGACAAGTAGCATAATACCTTTCTCTGTTTTTCTCACATAAAGTGAGAAATCTGCCTTGGAAATCTGAAAGCCAATAGTGACAAGATACTGTCCTATCTTGTCAGACCATGCTCTAGGTGCCTGCTTCAAGCCATACAAGGCTTTCTTCAACCTGCAAACAAACTCAGGATGAACAGCATGCACATAACCTGGTGGCTGCTCCATATATACCTCTTCTTGCAAATCACCATGCAAGAAGGCATTCTTTACATCCATCTGATGTAAAGACCATCCCTTTGATGCAGCCATAGCAATGACTGCTCTTACGGTTGCCATCCTTGCAACCGGACTAAATGTTTCTTCATAGTCAATGCCATATGTTTGTGCATACCCCTTGACTACTAATCTTGCCTTGTATCTGTTCACAGAACAATCAGCATTGTGCTTCACCTTATAAACCCACTTACAGCCAATTGCATTCTTACCTTTAGGCAAAGGTACTAACTCCCATGTAGCATTTGCTTCCAAGGCATCCATTTCTTCATCCATGGCTTTCTCCCATTTTTCTTTTCCCATGGCTTGCTCAAAAGATGTGGGTTCTGGTTCCTGTATCACTTTGACCATATATGCATAGTGAATGGCTGTAAATCCATCATATTTCAGCCTATCCACAGGATACCTAGCTCTCGTAGACCTGCGCAAAGTAGGTTCACTCCCAGGTGCTCTCAAAACATCCCTGGTCTTCCTTACTCCAGGTGTAACAATAGAAGGAATACCCAACTCATCATCAATGCTCTGTTCTGAGCCACTGGATTCACCATCCACATAAGAGTGACCTGCATTCACATCAAACATGGGCTGATCAACCTTCTCTTTTCCTTTTCGTGATACCTGCATACCACTATCTGCATTACTTTGAGAAGATTCTCCTGATCTCAATCTGCCTGTCCATGGCGAAGAATGTGAACCACTAGTAGAGGACGCTCCAGGTCCACTAATATTTTGTGACTGCTGCTGTGAATTCTGTGCAGCATTACCATTTTGTGCATCTTCATCATCAATCACATTTACTGGTTTATACCAGCTACTCATCTCATCAAAAACAACATCTCTGCTCACTGTAAACTTACGAGTAGAAGGGTTATAGCATCTATACCCTTTTTGCTGCAGAGAGTAACCAATAAAGATGCACTTATCAGCTTTTGGATCCAACTTGGATCTCAGCTCATCTGGCACATGTACATAGGCAATGCAACCAAAAATTTTCAAATGAGAAATATCTGGTTTCCTACCAGTATACCTCTCCTCTGGAGTCATTCCATGTATTGCTGCAGTGGGAGTCCTGTTCATTATGTAGACTGCTGTAGCAACTGCTTCAGCCCAATAAAAATCTGGCAAGTCTTTTTCATTGAGCATGGCACGAGATACCTCTCCAATATGCCTGTTTTTCCTTTCTGCAATTCCATTCTGTTGTGGGGTATAACTGCATGAATATTGCTGCTTTATGCCATGCTCCTGCAGGAACCTTGCAAACTCATTTGAGAGGTACTCTCCCCCTCCATCTGACCTTAGGCATTTTATTTGCAGACCTGTTTCTTTTTCAGCCATAGCTTTAAGAGTTTTGAAATGCCCAAAAACTTCACTTTTCTTTTTCATAAAATACACCCAAACTTTTCTGCTATAGTCATCAATAAAAGTGACAAAATAATGACAGCCTCCAAGAGATGCAGCTTTAGTAGTCCACACATCAGAGTGGATTAATTCCAATGGCTTCTCACTCTCTTGAACATGTCTAGGAAATGGTTTCCTTGCCTGCTTTCCAAACTGACAGGCTTCACATACCTTATGCATTTCTGCAACCTTGAATTTCGGCAAACCTGCAACAATATTTTGGGCCTGCATTGATTTAAGTCGCTGTACATTAACATGACCAATGCGTTTATGCCAGATATCAATATCTGCAACTACACCGGTCCCATGTGCAAACATTGCTGCACTCAATTCAGACATGTCTGCATCCAATGTAAACATTCTGCCCTTCTTCTTTCCTTTTGCTATCAAGCGACCTTTATTTTTCATATCCTCAACAAAGCATCCATGAGGATTAAATCTGACCTGCAAGCCCTGTTCAACCATTTGACCAACTGAAACCAGATTCTTGGTGATATTCGGGACATGAAATACATCGGACAGGTATTTCTTTTTCCCACCCTGCATAGACAAGGGAATTTTTCCAATCTGCACAATAGGATGTGCAGTATCATCACCAGTCTCCACAAATCCTGGTTTTTCCATTTTTCTTGCATCCTCCATCCATTCTGCATGACCTGTCATGTGGTTTGATGCACCTGAGTCAACATACCATACATCATTGCTTTCTTCTGCACTTGTCATAGAATTGTTCATGTGCTGCACCATGAACAAATGCTCATTTCTGTCATCACCCTGTCTACTAGAAGATGCATAATTCCCTTGTTGCAGTTTTCCATTCATGATGTCATTCTGCTTTTTATAGCAGTCTTTAGCCATATGACCCATTTTACCACAGTAGTAGCATTCAACATTACTGTTTGCATTTTGGCCTCTTTGCCATCCACCACGACCTCTTTGGCTCCCCCTGCCTCTAGAGTTACCACGTCCTCCTCCATAGGACTGGTTTTCTTGAGTTTGCTGCATATTCTGATTTCTACCACGGCCTCCAAATCGGCCTCCTCTACCTCTGCCTCTACCTCTTCCAGCATTTGAGTAGAAGACAACTTCTTTTGAAGTTCCTCCTGAAGAAGATGCACCACCATTTCTCTGCTCCTCAGAAATTAGAAGAGCAATCAACTCCTCAAAATCAGGAAATCTTTCACGAACTGAAATGGATGTCCGAAACTGTGCATAATCCTTTCCTAGACCATTCAAGGTCACGGAAACTAAATCATCATCTTCCACTGGCGACCCAATGGAAGCAAGTGCATCTGCAATCTTCTTCACCTTCATGTGGTAGTCGTTGATGCTCATATTTTCTCTTTGCACATTGTGCAACTCTTGCTTGAGCTGCATTTTCCTGGCTTGCGTATTTGTGCTATACATTTTTGACAAAGTATCCCATGCCTCCTTTGGCGTACTTGCATCCTGAATATGCACAATCATAGAGTCTGAAATGCTGATAGACAGCCAATACATAACTTTTCTGGCTCTCTCATGCCATGTTTTAAATGCCTGCATTTGTTGTTGATTGGGAACATCAGGAAGAACTGGTTCTTCTTCATTTCCTGCAACAAATTCCCAATATCCTTTTCCCATAAGGAAATTCGTCATTCTAAACTTCCATGCCTGGAAGTTGTTCTTGTCAAGCTTTTCAGTGACAATCTGTGAAAGAGAATCAGACGCCATTACAGAATACGGCAAGAAATTCTGTCACTGCAAAAAACACAGCTTCACCCTCACAAGGGCAAATCTGCAAAACTGGCGAAAGTGGTATTTGACCACACAGTCACTTCCTAGTGACGATTTTGCATAAACAGGAACCAAGGATGATTCTGAAACTCCCAATGTCTCTGCGCACAAGCATACGATGCAATTTCTACAGTAACTTTTCACCGACCTGTAGAACAATGGTCGCACAGCATAAAACTGAGCCTTTTCCTGAGTGCGTGCAGAAAACTTCTGTCTGCAAAACAGGCCCCGAAATGGCCTCAAATAAAAAAAACAAGGTCGCCGAGGGCTACCGCGAAGGGCGTCTCAACCTGAGACAATGCACTCCTGCAATTTCCGGCTGTGCTACCTGCAGAGATCTGCTCCCAAAACAGGAAATGAAAGCAACACTGCTCCTCTTACCAGACCACCGCGAGCTTGGCTTGCTTTCTTGAGCTCCTTACCACGAACAAGGCTCTGATACCATGTCAAGATTGTGGGAGAGAAGGAAGGAGTCTCGCTTGAAGCTTTCTTGCTTGCACAATGGGGGAAGACACACAAGGGTGGAGGCTGAAAACAGTTTTCCTCTTAGTTGTGTAAGCCAAAAGAACTCTCTTACAAAGAAAATAGAAGAACCCTAAATATGGGTCTCAAACCAAACTCAACTAACTAAGGTGGCATACTAACTGAGCCACGAACTAGAGTAGATAAGGATAGCTATCATGTAGCTATTATTCATGGGCGGTGTACCAACCGCGTCTGCAACTGACAAGTCGGTGACATAAATACACAACGGTCACCCTGGCGTATCACGAGTGGAGCTCGATATCTCAACACATTTGAGTGGCAGGAGAGAGATAATGAAGACTATGGAGGACCGTGTTAGGGTTTCAGACCCATATGCGTAGGCATTCCGGCCAATCTTGGGTGGGGAGTAGGCCTATACAAAGGGCTAAAGAAGCCCTATACTTGCAGGATGATGCGCAACATATGCCACAAACACGGACTATGCGACCAAATGAACCCGAAAACCAAGCAGTGACCACAAGCGAGTAGCAATGTCGATAATTTAGGTGCTGGGATGAAGCGCCCTGAAGTGTAGAGCAATCCTCTAGAAGGAAGCGTGTGGAGTTAAGGCATGTATCAAGAGATTTGAGAGCTCCACCAGAGGTAGGTACTGTGTGGCTACAGCTGCCATGGCAGATTTGTGAAGGTAGAGTTGAGAAATGAGGTCATTAGTTAGCCTTGAGATGGGCTGAGGTTGGAAGGACCTGAGAGAGCAAAGAGGAGACTTGAACACACTAAGCCATGCTCAATTGTGCTCTGATACCATGTTGGAATGCATGGATCTAGAGCATGGCTATGGCGGGTCAAAGACCTTGACTAGACACATGAAGACACTGACATGATAGTAACCAAGAAACTTGACTCAAGAGCAAATGACAATCATCAAGTACACTATACCGAGGAACAAAATGACAATGACATTGCATTCATCTCATGTGAAAATGACAAGCAAGTACAATGTTAAATAGCGATGTCTTTCCCTCTATGCCTATGGGATTCTTGCAGCGTGCATGTCCTCAGCCCATCTGCTCTTACAAAGAGGCAGCATGGATGTGATGGAAAATCTCAACATCATAGGTATAATCATGACTATTGTTGGGGGTAAAGGCACATGTGCCTAGCTGCTACTCATATCAAGGCCATTGCATCGACATTGAGAAGCTCTTCCTCTTTAGTTTACTTCAGCCTAGATTTGAAAAGCTTCAATCATATATCTTAGATACGCTCGTTCTTTGCGCTCTTCATTCAAGGCAGCCATGGATTCTTAACCCCAAGGTATGTATTGAGCTATATCTTTTATGGCTTCTTCTTCCCTTTGAAGTTTGTTCTAGGGTATCACTTGGTCTAATAAAGCACCATGGAGTGCTTTTGAAGCTCCATTATCACCAGTAACATCAACCACATCAATAGGGACAACCAATGTGATTTGTGTCTATTGGCTGTTGTTGGTTGTCTTGCTCTTTCCCCTGCTTAATCCCACCTCTTTCTAGTTGGAAGCATTGCTTCCGTGCTTGGCAACCTTGTGGACTCTTTCCCGACATTTGTCTCGTGATTCTAGGCATCACTTGAAGCTCCCAGGATCAGCCATTGGCTCATTATTTGTAATAGTTTGCTGTAATATACTTCAAGATAGCACTTACCTCATTGTCTGGAGTTCACTTATGCTTCTCACGATGTCTATTTGATGCCAAATCACTTGGAGATGCTATGTTAATGTATTGGAATGCTATTGGACTAATTTGAGTACTCATTTGCTCACTTTTATAGAGGTTTTTTACTGCTATAATCAGTAGAGTTGAATGCTATTTTGTTAGAGAAACTTCATGCATATTGCTTGTTTGATGTTTATCAACTACTCGGCATGCTACACTCAGTCTATGGTTGATGCCACATACTTGGTTATGCTTTCAAAATGTTCTTGAGTTGAGATTGGAGAATTGACTTTTGCCATTGGCTATCATTCATTGTTATGTATGGTCATTAGATGCTATAGTAAGAGCTTTGTAAGTTACTTGGATTGGATGCTCCTAGATATATGCTACTTGGATCCTAGATGTATGGATTCCTTTCACATGATAATTTGAGCCTTGTTTGCTCATCTGGCATTTAACTTTTTGTCGCAGTGGGAGCTACTGAGCTTTATATAGTGAGCCCAATTGACACTTGGATGTTATATTGAGCATTTGGTTATGTAGTTGAGCTTGAGGGTCTTATAGTGAGATCATGTGGCTTGGTGACATGTACATGATCTCATCATGCTTTACATACACAGTTGATGCTTAGTGGGCTCATCTAACATTACTTTTGGACCAACACCCATCTCTGTTATGCTATTGTCAGTGATGTATGTATCTTGGTTGGCTATGTATTGAGCTTCTGTTATATTGTTCAATTAGTTGTGCCTTTAGATTGTCCCTTTTGTTACCTATGAGACCTACTCTATGCATGATGGTTATGCCATTTGGTTATGTAGTTGAGCTTGAGGGTCTTATAGTGAGATCATGTGGCTTGGTGACATGTACATGATCTCATCATGCTTTACATACACAGTTGATGCTTAGTGGGCTCATCTGACATTACTTTTGGACCAACACCCATCTCTGTTATGCTATTGTCAGTGATGTATGTATCTTGGTTGGCTATGTATTGAGCTTCTGTTATATTGCTCAATTAGTTGTGCCTTTAGATTGTCTCTTTTGTTACCTATGAGACCTACTCTATGCATGATGGTTATGCCTATGGGATGTATCTCAGTCCGACACATTGATCCTTTGATAGTTCTTAATGCTAATTACATATTCATTCACTATTAGTTGTAGCCATTCCTTGGCAACTGTAGTTTGTCTTATCTTAGTGATTGCCCCTCTTTGGCATTGATTCTTACTGTTGTACTTCATTTTCAACATGTTGTAATTGTAATTTATTGCAATGTTTATGTAAGCAATCACCTCCATTTGACAGTCTTTTTGCATTGAATTTGTGGACAGCTTATTACTTGGTTAGTACACCCTTGTGTTCAACTTGATTTGGTAGTGGATTTGGGGTTGATTTGAGGTTATTACATCCGTCTGCAATTTATTGCAATGTTTATGTAAGCAATCACCGCCATTTGACAATCTTTTTGCATTGAGTTTGTGGATAGCTTATTACTTGGTCAGTACCCCTTGTTTTCAGCTTGATTTGGTAGTGGTTTTGGTGTTGATTTGTGGGTTATTACAGCAACATGTAATTTATTGCAATGTTTATGTAAGCAATCACCTCCATTTGACAGTCTTTTGCATTGAGTTTATGGACAGCTTATTACTTAGTCAGTACCCCTTGTTTTTAGCTTGATTTGGTAGTGGTTTTGGCGTTGATTTGTAGGTTATTACATTAGTCTGTTTTGCCCTTGTGCACTTGCTTTGTCTCATTATGGTTGGTGGTTCTAATGATAGTGCTATCTTTAATATTGACAAGCGTGATAGCACCAACTATAGCTATTGGAAGGTCCAAATTTGCTAAGTTTTAGTGTAAAAATTGCAAATTAAGCCTTTAAAACATAAGGGTGTCAAGCTCGAACATATTGATATAGATTATTGGGCTGAATTGGATGAGCTATGTAAATCCACGATTGTTTTGTCCCTCTTTGAGCAGGCTTTCTATAATGTTGTCTCTGATGGGTAGTCCGTATGGGACTTATGGGATAAGATTCGCAATGTCTATGACAAGCAAAGCCTTGTTTTTTCTGAGATGTATTAGTTGAAGCAACTCATGGATCTTTGCATAAAGGAGGGCACCTCCATGTCAGCCCACTTAAAAGAGTTTCATTCCATTCTCAACCATTTGTCTTTGTAGGGGATTGAATTCAAGGGTAATCTTCCTCCCTTTTCCACATTGCCTAAATCATGGGATATATTCCATGCTACTATGTGTGTAAACATACCTATTGGAGGGCTAAAGTTATAAGATGTAGAGGGTGCGCTCTTGAATGAAGAGGCTAAAAAAAAGAATATCGATGCTTCGTGTACCTCTCATGCTTTGATAGTTACAGGCAACAATGGTAGGAGTGATAATGACTACCACGGGAGAGACTCTTAGCAATCTCGTTCTCAATCACATAGACAATCTTGCAGTAAGTCTTGTGGCTATAAGTCCTTATTGGCTTGTTATTACTATGAAAAAGCAAGACATATTCAGCCATAGTGCCATAAAATGCACAAGGACAAGTGCAAGGAAAAGGACAAGGGTAAAGTGCAAGACAAAAAATGATGATCGCAGTATTGTCCCTAACAAGTCTAGCATCAAGATTGAAGAGAGTAATATCATGCATACTGAATTTGATAGTGATTTCATACTTGGAGCTTCTTCTCTTGATACTTCATAGCTGACTAATGCCCTGTTAGGATATGCTCAATGTTGGTTGATAGATTCAGGGGCTTTCTTTTGTGCAACCCCTCATAGAGAGTGGTTCACTCTTATTGCAGTATGACTAGATCTATCCATTTGGGTAATGAACTAGCATTAGATGTTAATGGTATTTTGAGAAGGCAAATTGAAAGTGCAAGTGCTACATCCTGTTTTTTGGTGGATATTTATTTTGTGGAGCTTCAGTGTATTATTTTGGGCACTTGTGTGTATCATGGACATCATCAGAATATCATGGATATATTAGTTTGTGAGAGCCGCTCCGGCTCATTCCTATGTGCATTGTACTTATCACCCAAAGTTGTATTTGTTGCACCCGCAAATTTTGTGTGGAATGCGCACATGTATTTGTGGTTAGATTAGCATAGAATTGGTCTATTTAGGCTAAGGTTGAAGCATGTAATGATGTTTGACCAGCCTAGAGCCCACTAAATGGGTAGGATGCCCAAGAGAGGGTGCAAACCCTAATTCACATTTGTGGAAACGCTAAACACAAAATACAAAAGGGACACAAATCCTAAATGCAAAAGGGACACAAAACTTAAACACAAGACGCAAACCCTAACCTTAACTCTAATTCTTGGTCTACATAAGGGTGGGAGGTCTCAATTGTATTGACCCTTTTGGCATATCCATGCTGCGGAAGCTCTATCAGTGTGATACTCAAGCTTTCTATTCTATCTTTCCATTCTATCATCTTGCTTCCATTGCGTTGAGAGTGATTGAGAGGGAGAGAGTGAGAGGTGTGTTGAGTGAGGGACTAAGGGAAGGTGAAGTTGTTCGTTGTCTTCATGCTTTTCTCTTCTTCTCTACTAGCTCGTCAACTCATTAGTGTGCTTGGTGGTGGATGCGAAGGAGCGACGGCATCAGATCGTGTTAATCATGGTCATGGAACCATCTTTGAGCCTTTGAGTCATCAAACGCAAGAAGGTAAGTTAGGTGAGTTCGCTACAACTTGAGCTAGTCTTGTGTTCTTACTTTCTTGGGTTGGAGAGGAGGATGCTTGGTTAGTTAGAGTGGAGTGTCGAGAGACAAGGTGAGAGATTGTCGTTGAAGTGAGTTGCAGCTTCTGAAACAATAGAAGTTTGTCCACAGACGTCTCGACTATTACTGCGTTTGGCTTAACATTTTGGTTTCATTGTTGAGACCTAGGTCAGTGCAACTGTCGAGGTTCTCACACTCCCACCATGTGGCAGAATAGGAGGCTTGTGCATGGGCGTGGATGGGATTGATGGGATATTGATCATCCGTTTGTGGCTAGCATTCTAAAACCCATACGACTAGGTTAGGAAGGCTGAATCAGAAGAAACTAGTTTGTTAGATTGAGATTGGAATAGGGTAGAGTAGAAAAAAAACATTGAAATACAAACTAAAAAACACAAAAACACAAAATTCAAAACTCAAACACAAAAAAACACAAAACACAAACTCAAGCCCTTCTTGTTGGATATCTTCTGTGGTAATGTAGGGTGTGAAAGGTTCATCTTGTGTGGCTTTGTTATTGCTTGTATGCATTCATGATCACAACCTAACCCAATGTATAGCTTGCATTACACTCTTCTTGGTTTTTAAGCTTCTAGCTGTCGAAGGATGGTCAAAAGAAGGATAAGATGAAGGTAATGAAGAAGTAGATGGAGAAAGAGAGGAGAAGAGAAGAAGAACAAGTGTTAGTGGAAGAAGAAGGGAGAGGAAAGAGACAAGCAAAAGAAGAAGGGAAGAAGTGTAGGAAGATGAAGAGAGTAATGAAAGAAGAAGAGAAGGAAAAGCCAAGAAAAGAAGAGGAAGAGGAAGTCAATGAAGGGCAAAGAGAGAGTTATATATATACATATATTCTATTGGTGATGTTTATCAGCTCCTTTTGGGTTGTGTTGTGGGACGCGATAGCTACTCATGGCATCATCATCATGGTTGTGTAGCAACTACAGGTGTGTTGGCTACATTTTGGGCGGTGTTGCGTTGGCATACTTGCTGGTGACTCATGATAGGCGGTGCTATTGGCGACAAGTACGTGTTTCTATACCCTTCATTTTCTATTTTGTTTTAAAGTCTCTTTTCTTTTTTGCCTTGATTCACACCTATTAGCCCACATTCACTCTCACTTAACACACACTTAACAAATTATTTGCATTCCCTCTTGCCACCTTCTATCCCACATCACCATAACGCACCCATAACTGTGCAAATGCACAAAAACACACATATTCAATCGCTTGCATTCACACACATCTATCTATGCATCCCCCACACTCTACATCTACCCACATACTCACTACACACACTCATTCACTTACCATACTCACACACACACACACACACACACACCTTCTTTTCGCACACAATTACACATGCGTGCATGGCACGTGACACACCCACACAAATACATATACAAAAACCTTTACACACAAAGCACATACATCACACACTCCTTTCACACACTAATGCACAACACCCACTTACACATAAAAGCCCTCATTCCCACACACAAAGCACACACTCGCACTCATCTAAACACACATGCTCTAATAAACCCATTTTCCACACACACAATCACACACAAACCTACTCCCCCACAGATCCTATCTCCCACACATCAACCCACTTGTCCGCTCTCACTCCCAAACATCAACCCTTACTTCTACACAATAACTAAACCACTTCTTCATACACTCACACACTCCTTCACACCACCTAGGTCACACTCACTCGCACCACTCATTCATCACTCACTAGAACCACCTTGACCCTAGCCCATTCACTCACATCCCCTAGGTCACACCCTCCTCACTACTCACTCACACCACCTCTCTCACTCGCACCACTTCCTTTGAACCACCTCACTCATGCAAACCACCTTGACCTTAGCCCTGCTAACCCTAGCCCACTCACTCGCATCACCTAGGTCACACCACCCACCTCACTACTCACTCGCACCACCTAGGTCACACTTGCTCACACCACTCCCTTCGAATCACCTCATTCACACTACTCACTAACCCTATTCGCACCACCTCTCTCACTTGCACCACTTCACTCGAACCACCTTGACCCCACCACCTCACTCACTCGTACCACCTCACTCGCACCACCTCTCTCACTCACACCACTTCATTCGAACCACCTCACTCATTCGAACCACCTTGACCCTAGCCCAATCACTCGCATCACCTAGGTCACACCCACCTCACTACTCACTCACACCACCTAGGTCACACTCGTTCGCACCACCTCACTACTCACTCGCACCACTTCCTTTGAACCACCTCATTCACACTACTCACTAACCCTACTCGCACTAGTTCACTCGAGCCACCTTGACCCCACCATCTCACTCACTCGTACCACCTCACTTGCACCACCTAGGTTACACTTATTTGCACCACTCACTACTCACTCGCACCACCTCTCTCACTCACACCACTTCCTTTGAACCACCTCACTCATTTGAATCACCTCATTCGCACCACCTCACTCATTCAAACCACCTTGACCCTAGCCCACTCACTAGGATCACCCAGGTCACACCCACCTCACTACTCACTCGCACCACCTAGGTCACACTCACTCGCACCACTTCCTTCAAACCACCTCATTTGCACTACTCACCCTACTCCTTCTAACCAATGCACTCACTTGCACCACCCCAACCCTAATCCCTCACAAACCCTAATTGTCACTCAAACCACTCACCCCTCACTTGAACCACCACACCTCACTCATACTCCTCTCTCACTAATCCCCCACTTACTCATCCACACTCATCTCTCACTCATCCCTACTCACTCATCCTCTCTCAAATCTCACTTATCACTGACTCACACTCACTCACATTAACCAATCACTCACACACTCACTCACACTCTCACCTACACTCACACCCATAGTCACTTAAATTATGCCTCAAGATTCACTCCCACTTGTCTTACTCACATTCTAAATATGAACCTTTTGCTTTAAGTATTTGCATCAAAGTGTTATCCTTACTTACCATATTGTCATCATGACATGGTTGTGATACTTTGAGGAATTGCTTGCGCCCATGCACATTGCATTGGAAAGGAAAGCCTGATTTTACACACCCCACTCTAGCGAGTTTTTGAATCAAAGTGTTGCAAAGTGCCATGATAACTTGTAGGTTTCGAAGTCAAGCATTTGAAATAAATATCTTAATGACTTAATAATTCAACAAGGAGCTTGTTAAACTAAGTAACCACCTCATCATATTGTAAGGACTTGGCACACATTATTGTACTTAGCACCTAGGAAACCTTGGCAATGCACATTGGGCTGACATTACCTTAGGTCATTTAGGATCATAGTACACAACCACAATGTCACTTTCACATCTTCATATAGGACACATTGCAAGTCATTAGGGGGGAAATCATCCAACCAAGCCGCTATCATCATGTGCTCCATTCCAATCATTACAAGGGCTTGATGAGTAAAATATTGTTGACCAAGCTACTGTAAGTCCTAAGCTCCTTTGAAAAATTTTGAACCACATTCAAGAAAGTGCCAAGACCACAACAATTGAGAGAAGAAGCCAACCACTGCACCCATAATTTCACCACTTGCACTTAGTGCAAATCACAAGACCAATTGACCAACGAGAGACAAATTTAAAGGATAGAAACTCCAAGCAACAAAGTTGCAAAATCCAAGAAGAATTGACAAGCCTAGAGAGTTGAATGAGAGCACCCACACCAAGAACCACACAAGACCATTGCAAGAAGAGTTGAAGAGTTTGTCATCTAGCTATTAAGAGCCTTACACTCTATTGATGTGCCTCATAGTGGACTCGCGACCTTAGGTCTCAAAGTCCTAAAACCTGATGAGTCAACACAACTGAGTGAATATTTCCATCCATCTATCCATGCACATGTTGCTAGAACTAGCAACGCAAGAGCCTAGGCCAAAGCTAGCAGGCCAAATGGTGCTCGATAAGTTTCCAAAGGATGACCTTAGATGCATTGAGTGTAGTGTTACTCACATGTATCATGACTGTCCACATGCAAGGTTTCATGTGGTACCCTAACTAGGTCTGCCATGCCTAATATATGAAAGGTCTAAGCCACAAACGCTGACCCAGAAGATGAAGAGCTGATCTCTCCTGCATATCTTAGGGTCAAACTAACTGGCAAGTGAGAGCTCATCATTGACACTCTCATAGACAAAGGTTTAGATTATAACATCTTGACCTATGAGGTATGGACAACTTGAACTTGTCCCCACCAATGCAGCTATCAAGATGTATGGAGGATTAGCATATTCCCTCTTAGGACAATGCAAAATTCTCTTGATTGTTGAGACTAAAAGCATGCCCATAGTGTTTTATGTGCTTCCAAATTGAGAAGATATGGGAAAGGAAGTCTTACTTGGAAGACCTTTCAAGCGTGCAACCACATGCATTGTGGACTACGAAGCACACCGTATACACCTAAGCTTACGGACGTGGAGATTGTCAGTACTTTCAACAAAGGGGACCTTGTCTCTTCTCTAGAGAAGGGCAAGAAGGTTGTCTCAGAGTCAAATCAAATGCCTAGAGAGGACAACCAGAGAGTTCTTAATAAACTACTCAAGGCACACGAGAATAAGAGAGCACTGCTCAGTAGGAAGCCTCCTGGAACCAAAGGAAAGATCATGGCTACTAGAAACACTACCACAGCTTCTCAAGCTATTGGGACTTCTATTGTAGTGAGTGTTGTTCCAAGGTGTGATCCAAGAAAGGGGTCCTTGTCATGTTTGCAAAGCAATTGTCAACATCAAATTGTCTTTCTAGTGTCAATAGTCCAAACCTGCTTGTTGACTTCATTCACTATCTCAGCTAGATTGAATCTCCCTAACCAACAATTTAGTTGACATTTCATTTTGCCAAAAATGGGGAGTAGGTCTTGTTGTTGTTGGGCCAGAAGTGCCACTTTGTTTGCAAGTCTTGTGGATAATCTTTAGGTAGGTAGAATTATGGCCTTTCGTCCTTCAACTAAAGTTGCTGCCTTGGAAGGCTCCAAAGACTTCATGAAAAAAGTTGTGCATGAAGTATCATATTCCAACAACAAAGTACAAGTATTTTATTAATGCGACAGATACTAAAGAGTATATTAAAGAGGTTGGAGTAGCCATTGTTGTCAAAGTTGATGGTCTAGCTACATGGAAAGGAGTAATTGTTTTAATGACTATAGAACATGCATTTAATGCCATAGATACAATGCTTATGGATAAGACTCTTGGATCAGTAGCAACAGGAGGTCTAGTCACCAGCTTCCACTATGGATGTTAAGGAGGTTGAGAATGGAGCAAAGCTTTCACTCAACCAAGATTCTTACATAGAAGTCAAAGCCATCAATTCTTCTGTGTTGCTACATAAGGGCCATGTGATGTTGCAAAAGGGCCATTATGATAGGCTACTAGATGACAATAGTGCTATTCTTCAGACTAGTTCAAGTGGTTTTGATAATCAAGCTTCCAAACCCCTTTAGCAGCATACAATAAAATGTCTCTTGAGAGGGTATCAAGAATTGCTGCTTATAGGCATATTGCATCTCGTGTTAGGAAAGATTGCATGAAATCTCTCTTTGATACTGTCTCTCTCAGAAACATAACCAACCCATGCAAAATGCAAAGGAGGAAGAGGACTGTTTGATCAACAAGATTTGTCATTATATGATGATCTCTCTTTTATTCAAAAAAGTGGGCTCCTCTTCAATCAAAGATGCCGACAGCCATTGTTTCAAATTAGAACTTATGTAGGTAGCAATAAACAATTCCTGTGCAAAAAATGATCCAAAAATCTATTTTTTCCTAGATAATGTTGAGCTATGGAGGGAGCTATACATAGCACCAAGCCTATAACTGTCTGGCGGCTATAATAATGTGTACCTAAGAGCATGGGAATATTTTCACAATCCCCTTTGAAGATTTTGCAGGTTGATTTTTGTGGCAACATTTGGTTGATTGTACCAAACTACATGATAATTTCCCAATTGAAATGTCTTAGCTTGGGTTACTAGGTGAGCTTACCAAGAATTTATGTTTTGAAAAGACGTCTTCAAGGAAAACAGGATGGAACTATACAATTTCTGAAATTGATAGCTTCCCAAAATACTCCTCAAAGGTAGAGATGGATATGATGGATCCATCAACCCATCAATAGTTCATTGACTTTAATGTTGATTGTGATTAATCAAAAAATAATTCTTCTCCTGACAAACTTTCACTGATTGATCAAGCATAGAAAAAAGCACTGATCAAGCAGATATTGAATCTACTCTTAAACCTTTAACAAGTTGTTGCCCGCTATAGCAGATCAGCTTCTGTGGACCTTTGGAAAAACATGTTGTTATTCATGTCTTTCTTCATAGAATGATGAAGGTGATGAGCTGCGCAATTGGAGGAGATATATAGCTATCAATAACAGCATGTGATCTTAAAGTAGATGAGTTCATAGGTAGAATGGCTACTCATGTAGTTGATAATTCTGTAGCCACAAGAGACATGCTGTCTTTCAAAATAGACATTACCACCAAGAAACAACTTAAGAAGCAACCCCTGTAGAGTCACACCAACATCCTGCAGTACCTCTGATGATCCATTAGCACTCTTTATCAGTCACAAGTGGAAATGGCCTCCCTTTGCTAAGAAAGAAGGCCCTTATATCTGTGTTGGTTGGGAAGCTTGCTAACTACCTTGTCTAGGGTTCCAAAAAATGGTTTTAAGAAGAGAACATGAGCTCAATTTTGAAGCAATAGATGCTTAGTTGATGGTTGACCATTTCTTTGCTGAGATTTGTGAGGAAGGGCTATTGAAAACACCAAGGATGTTGGAAAGAAAACTTAAAGAAGAAGAAGAAAGAAAAATTTGCTCCTTAAAGCCTCATCAAAACCATCAACAATGATGCTCCACTTGTTGCTCTTGAGATCAAGAAGGCCTTTGCTACAAGCTTTGATGGTGAGAAGTGAAGATCAAGAAAAGAAATGAAGTTTTTCTTGTTGGATAGATTTCTTCCATAGAAGCTTACCAAGACTTGAAAAAAAAGAGAGAGAAGAGTATGTTTCCAAAGTAACTATCACTTTTTCCCTTCGCTAACTTCAGTGGAGGTCCATTTTAGCATAATACACAAAAAAATACATATGAAAAAGCGACAACATGCTAAATTATCCATCCACAGTCATATCTATGTTCTCTTCCAGCTTCAAAGATCTCTAGATTTGTCTTCTTCCAACTGTAGGTGTCCTACAAGTCACTGCTAGTCACAGTCCATGTCTTGTACCTATTTTACTTGTCTGAAATAGGTTTTTATGATGAAAATTGGAATTGAATATGAAGGAAAAGAGGAGAAAATGGATCAAAGTCCAATGCTCTGATACCACTTGTGATGAACGGACATGAGAGGAGAGAGAATATTGTAGAAAACAGAGAAGAAGAGTGTAGAGGAGAGAGAAATACTAGAAATGGAGAGAGAAAGATAGAAAAGAATGAGAGAGATGGTTGGTAGCCATGAAAGGACAGGAAGAGCTTGAGAGGTGAAGGACAAAGTTGTGTAATTGTGAAAAATATATATGATCTTATACATATGTCATTTGCCCTTTTTATATGACCCTATCCACTCTCTTATAGAGCGATGAGAGGTGAGGCTAAGGATCCTAACCAATTAAGAAACTGTGTTCGCATATTCTGCATAATGCATGGGCACTCAATAGACCAAGCCAGGCATAAATCCTTTTAGTGCATTCATCTTTTCGTGTATTGCATCGATTGTTTGACTACGGGCATTGATTTTGCTTTGCATCTCCTCAAAAGTATGATTGGTTGAGCACGTGGTTCATTAACAAGGCATATTTTTTAGTAGGTGCATGACATAGACAGGTATAAAGGAAGCTGAAGATGTTAATATATGCATGAAGGGAAGCTAGGACACACTTGTGTTCTTCTTGGTATTCATTTTTTGGAAATTGACATTGATAATATATCGTATGAGACTTCATTGTCTTCAATTTTAGCTTCTGCATGCAGAGAGCAAAGCCTTGAAGAATCGAACTCTGATTGATAGAGAAATTTAGAAGAATCAAATCTGGCAACAATATACTCCAAGGTCTTTTCAATTGAAGAGTGCGAAAACACACCTATGTCC
Source organism: Lygodium microphyllum (assembly GCF_053477565.2). Lineage (NCBI taxonomy): Eukaryota > Viridiplantae > Streptophyta > Polypodiopsida > Schizaeales > Lygodiaceae > Lygodium > Lygodium microphyllum. Next base: position 4,916,592 of record NW_028229514.1, on the reverse strand, counting down.
TTGGATGTGGGAAAGAGAATAAAAACGTTGCTTTTAAGTAATTATAAGATATGTTTGAAAAAATGAATCTCTCTTTGGAAAAGAACTTGGAAGAAAGCTTCGAGAAAAGCTTAAGGCTTAGTCTTAAAAGTAAGATTTTATTATAAGAGAGCTGTTGTTGAAAAATGGAGGTGGCTGTGAGGCTGAGTGGCCATCTGATGATGAGTGTGCTTTATGGGGGGACGCCTGTATGATACTTGAAGAGAGCTATGGGGCTGGCTCTTTTCTATGGACCGTTTTTTGAAGAGGTTGTCGTCTGCATGACTAAGAGGGTTGGTCGATGAGCTGAAGGTCGTGGGTACTGTCGGGAGAAGCTGGTCCTGCTCGAACTGAGCGGAAGCGGGGAGTGGATATCATGTTTCCGTAATTCTATGTAAAGCATGGGCAAGGTCGACGTTGGTCAGGGCACTAATGAAACGAAGGCTTCGTCAAGTTGGATCTGGCATCCAATGTCATTTATATGAGGCTGGCAGGCATGTATTCAGGAGGGCAGAAGACGTTGGTTCAGGGAGGAGAGAAGGAAGACGCGATTGCTGTTTCTGAGGGGGAAAGCTGCAGCTCGTCATGTTGCAGGGGACTACAATCGAAGCTAAACTGCACTGAGCCATTATAATGCAGGGTCATTATGATTCAAAGTTGGCCGTGGACGTGCTGAAGTAGGAGGACTGAAGCAGCATTCAGAAGGTTGGTCTCATGCTTGATTGATGGAGCAGGGTGCTACGAGAAAGATCATGAGAGTTAATAATCAGATCTAGAGGTCTGCCGCCATTTCAACTGACATGTTTTTGCAAGGGTTACAGTCTGCATGCATTTAAAAAGGTGGCCAATGTAGATTGTGATCAAGAGGTGGCTATCTCATCATCTGGGAGTGCTGTCGCTTCAAGGGGAGCTTATCGAACTATTTCAGGGAGTTTATGTTGCAGTACCCGGAGAAGGAAAGGCAGCAAGGATGCAATGGCATTGGCATTATTTTATCAAGAAAGGTGATGATTCTCGATTTCATGAGGCAGGCTTGATTCTTTCTCTTGCATGTGTTGTCTCTTTGAGAGAAGCATGTGTGTGCCCATTGCTTAAAGGACATGACGTTCGAGTTAGAAGGACAATTTGTCTATGACGCTTTAAATTGAGCTAAAAAGCATGGATTAATAATTTGGATTCTTGCATGAAAAATATATTAAGATATTATTAGAAAAGAGAGAGAGAGAGAGAGAGAGAGAGAGAGAGAGAGAGAGAGAGAGAGAGAGAGAGAGAGAGAGAGAGAGAGAGAGAGAGAGAGAGAGAGAGAGGAGAATGTTATTTTGAGGTTTTATGTCTTAAGCTTTTGAGGTATTGGCTATGTTCATCTTTGGTTATGTTGATGTTCTTCTCCATTGAGTAGAGAGACAATATATTATCGTATTGAAGTCACATGATTTGATTGTATGTGTGATACTTGAAATCGAACTCAAGATCTTCTTGTATGTGTTTCATGATTGTTGTTGCTCTTCTTTGTGTGTGCTTGAGGCCACTAGAGGCAATGTTATTCTTGGTGTTTTGTGGTTGTTGTTGCTCTTCTTTGTGTGTGCTTGAGGCTACCAAAGGCAATGTTATTCTTGGTGTGGCCATGTCTTTGGTGTTTGATTATATGTTGATGAAATTTCGAGCTAAGTTTAGTGCCTAGGCAAAGTCATACATCACTAGTGGCAGTCCTTTTCTCTTGTGCCTTCAAGTTGTGCAAGAGGTTTATCCTTGATCGCTGCTCATGTGACATTAATGCGTGAAATGGTTTTAACTATGTAGGCTAAGATGCACCCAAGTTAAGAAACCTCTTATGAATTTTTGGTTGCTTCTCTTATGAAATTAATTTTAAAAAATGATGGCATTTATTGTTAATTTGGCTAGCTAGTTGACCCGAACCAAGCATTTGTGTTTGCTTTATTGAGCATGAAACTTCAATGATCATCAAGACATCTATGTGAGACATATTGGATTTAGCATTGCATTAATTTGCCAACTTTTCTTTTAAGGAGCAAAGTTGTATGATGTGAACATGTCATGTATGGTTCATTGAGAAAGCACAAAGGTCTTATTGTGTTGGGCCTCTAAGACACTCGGCTAGTATCAACACACTAGAAACTAAGACAATTCACATTCAATACTCATAAAACAACATTTTTAGAACCCAACACAAAAACTTTTGATTTCAACAATGTACAAGCTCTTACTCAAAATTTGTAAGTTTTTGGACAAAGTATAGTTTCAATGATCCTAAATGTTAAATTTAAAAAGCCTTCTTCAAAAAGTTTCAAAGTATTTTTCCAAATTTAAAACTTCACTTAATACTAAACCTCAATTTTTCATGAATACTACACTCTAATATAGTAGTTTTTAATAGGTGGTAAATATAGAAGGTTTGATACTTTTTGAAGGCCTTCATAAGACCCTTCTACATGCCATCTTTTTCCATCACACAAAAGAAAATTTGTTTGGAAAGATGATGTTAACCTAGAAAGTTATTAATGGTGTCAAACATGAAATTTGAGCTTGCATAAGAGATCAAGGTATGACAATTAAGTGTCACACACTATAAGAAATACCCAAATGGTATGTTTGTGCCAACCAAAAAGATAAGTGACTAAACAAGTTACTGCACCCACAAAATCAAAATGATCAAGGTAAAGGATCTAGTGTTATGACAACAAAAGCATAATTAGAATAAATAAATTGTGACTTCAAGTTATCTTTCTTAGGTGTGATCCATAGGGATAGCAATTTCTGCTCCTCTACAAAATTAAAATTCATCTTTTGGCATGCCTAAAAATAGCTGCTTAAATACTTAATTTTCTAAAAACCCTAGCCATTGTAACTTGCTTTAAAGTTTGCCTTGTAAATATCAAACATGAAAATTTAGTAATGGAACACATGGACAAGTAGTCAATTTAAGCTTTCAGTCTACAATGCATCCTTAATATACTTATTTAAGTTCTGTAATCATTATCAATCAAGGTCAACATGACACATGCAATCCTGTTTGGACAATGTCACAAAAGTTACCAAGGGGGGTTTCCAAACTCACAATTTAATGCTAGTGTGAAGTATAGTTTTCACATAAGTTGGAAGCAATAATCTTAAAAGTTATTGTAACTTTTCTATTTGTTTTATCAACATTTGAGCGATGGTAGAAAGATACATGCAATCCAAAATTGGAAGGGAACCCTCTTCATGGCAACGCAAGTTGATTTATAGATTGCATCCACATCATCGAACACCCATCATGATACACAGATCCTTAGTTACCATCAAGATGCAAATATTAAGCTTTTTAAATTTATGTTAACCTTAAAGGAAGAAGGATGCAAAAGTCAAGTCAAGTCAAGGAGAAAGCATGGAAATCAAAATGCATGAATTAACGTGCATTTGCCTTTGACTCAACTTTTAAAATTGCCCTTACGCTTTTGGCCTTTTCTCCTCTTATCCTTATGTCGAGCCACCTTTTTTCGCTTTGCTTTGCATTTTTGAATTTTCTCAAATTTTCCTTTGCTTTTTCTTTGTCTTGCACTTGGGTTGACATTATCTTCCTCCTAGTTGAGTGCCAATCCCATGGCACTTGCGAGACTTTGTTGATGGGGGCTGGGATGATTGAAGTGTGATTATGTGAGTTGATGATGGGGCCTTTGTGGGGATTGGACATGGAAGATAAGCATGTCAAATTGATTGAGGTTGTGGAGACCGAGGATATATTGAATGGGCGACGGGGACCTCCAAAGTCGGTGGTTAGGTGCGGGTTGTTGGATTCATCCGAAAAAGAAAAGAGAGTGCACTACCTAGGGGTATGCCTACCTCGCCATGCCATGCATCATGTTCGTGCCAATGGAACTAGGATCTGGTCAAACTGCAAGCTTGGGGTATTGTCCCACACTTGAGGACCTGATTTGTATATGGGGAAAGTGTAGCGAGTGTAGCTTAGGGAGACATGTCTAACCGTAGGTGAGTGTGACCTCCCTAGGTGTGTCCTATCCTTGATGTGCCCTAAGCATGAAGAGGGGGCAAAAGGGCTAGCGGGTTAGGAATGGAGTCGACTGACCAAGGCCACTGGACGTGCCTAACTTGAGGGCCCCTAGGTGAATGATTGTGGCACTCATCAGTGAGGTGTGTTTTCCCACTTTTTATTTGATTTTCTATTCTTTTCTTGCACTTGCCTTTACTTTTTCTCTTTTCTTTCTCTTTTTCTTTTACTTGTTTCTTTTTTTCTTTTCTTTTTTTACTTTTTTTCTCTTTTGTTTTTTTTTTTGGGTTTTTTTTTGGAGTGTGCATGAGAAACTAGTCCTCAAATTCATGGTCGTGAGAGGAGGAGGTTGAGGGCTTAAGCGATTTACTAAGGAAGTTCCTACACCCTGCATATAGTCTTTAGATTCATGCATACATTTAGAGGGGTTGTTGACAAAAATGGATGACTACACCTAGTGAATCGACTGCCATGCATGTCCTCTAGCGAGGCCATGCAAAAGGATGGGAGGAGAGTGGCTCTCATCATGAGCCTACTGGCCATAATGCAGGACATGTGATCTGTCATATAATGTTTCTTGCCCTTGCATACAACCATAGAAAAGTAAAACTCTAAAAGTAGAAGTAACCACATCGAGCTATGCATCCAGTAGCGCAAGGTTTGTTGACAAGATAAAGCAAGGCTTGATGGTCAACAAAGAAGGTAAAGGGTATGGCCAAAAGATAATGTCAAAACTTATTTACAGCAAATACCATGGCCAAAACTTCCCTCTCCATTTGGGGAGTAGTTCATCTCTGTATTTGTGAGTTATTTTACTAGCAAAGCTCATTGGATAGTCAAGGTTATGTTCTCCAAGATGGCACAAAATGGCTCCAATGGAAAACTTTGACGCATCAATATGCATGTGGAATGTTATGTTCCAACCAAGGGCTCATAAAATTAGTGTGGTAGTGAGAGCCTTTTTCAACTCCTCATAAGTGCATTGGCACCCCTCGATCCACTCGAATACAATTAGTAACTTGTAGAGTGGTCTAGCAATCAATGCATAGTTTAGAACAAAGCATCGATAGTATCCTTGGCTGCATGTTTGCGATTTGAAGGTCTTCTCCTATTAGTGGGTTTCTTTAGGTTGCTTATCTTGCATGTGAGTTCCTCGTTAGTTCAGCCAGTCCTCAAATTTAAGTGTGCTCAAGTGTTCGTGGGGTACTTCTTTTCATGTTGCCCAGTGCAAAATCAAGCTTTTTGCTTTCTAAGTGCACTTCAAGTGATAGTTTAGGTAGTGCATGACTGTGACAAAAACATTGTGATGCAATACACTTTTTTGGTTTGCTCCCTCAAGTGGTCACTTTTATATGTTTGGTTGGGTCCTTTAAGACGTTTCGGATGAGTGGTCTGAGGGGCTTTGTTCAAGGTTATTTTCTAGGCAGTTGAGTCATGATCTCGAAGTCTAGAGGCTCAATGACCCACCTAATGTGTCTGGATGCCTTATAGGTGTGTTGCCTTGCTTCGGGTTGAGGTCTACTTGGCCTGGATGTGCTAGATTGGTTAGTTTTCAGGTTCTAGTTAGTGTGCTTGATTCTAAGAGGTCCCGATTCTGAGCTTGTCCGACTGGAAAAATCAGACTCGAGCCTAGTTATCTAAGTTCGAGTCTGGGTCTGTCTGACTCGGATTGACTAATGGTGTTTGATCTGACGACAGAGTATCGTAGGTGTCCGAGTGGACCGACTCAAACTATTCAAGTTCCAGCATTCAACTCTAGGAATTGGACTCTATGATGGCGAGTGTCTGATTTCAGCGGCGCAAACAGTCATTGATAAGGCATGATTTCGATTTGATTGACCTTCTTGGTCAATGCCAAGTGCTAAGAACTTCCAAAATCAATGATTAGATGGAGAGGAAGGTTTGTGTGTACTTGGAGTAGAAGGAAACCTTTGAATCGGTGTGCTCGATCTCATTTTTGCCTTGGAGCTCCAACACACACACACACACACACACACACACACACACACACACACACTCTCTCTCTCTCTCTCTCTCTCTCTCTCTCTCTCTCTCTCTCTCTCTCTCTCTCTCTCTCTCTCTCTCTCTCTCTCTCTCTCTCTCTCTCTCTCTCAAAGCTCACAAACTGAAAATGAGCTCACTTCCCCCTTTCTCAAGGTTTTAGATCCCCTCTCCAACACTCCTTGGATGTATTTTTCCTCTTTTTTTCTGGATTACAAACCCCGCTTTCCTTCAATTTAGGCTTGTTATTATACAAAACCCCACTATGGTTTTCTTTCTCTTACCTTATTTTTTCCTACCTAAATGCCTACAAATCCCTACAAATCACAAGCAAATGATAATGCTAATCAAACCAACTCATCCAAACTTTAAAAATTCAAAACACTTACTTGCATCGAAGATCAAATGCCCTTCCTTCCTACCTATCTACCTCAAGCGCCCATTTGGGAAAAACCCTCCAATGCTTGATTAGGAGTGTGCAAGCACTCAAGGCTTGAATCCATTGGTCTCGATAATGGAACCAAAATGTGGGAGCTTTCGCTCGACCACCAAGACCCACGGATTGCTTATTGCTCAACCATTTCAAGCTGACTGCTAATGGCTACCTCTTGCATAGTCGTATGCATTCTCAAGCCTACGAGTGTAATGAGCTTACTGATCGAGTACCCTCATCTCTCAAACACACCGGTAGCTCCAGGATCCGAGATGCAAGCTCAATCCTCCACCTTTAAGCTCTATGCTTCATAGCCACGTGCACAAGAGAAGAGAAGAAGGGAGGAGTTGAAGATGGAGAGCTTCTCCACTACGGTCCCTCACCTTCACACACTCACTCCCTCAATATCTCACACTCCCTCTCTCAAGCACAAGCACAAGCAAGCAAGAAGGCAAAGAAGAAGAAGAGAACCACATTTGCCACACACCAAGAAGAAGCTTCTCTACTCACTTTTAGCTTTTATACACGCCCTTATCCCTTTGGGCACCCATCCCCCTTTTTTACATGACCGGTCATCTTGCCAAGGTCCTCTTTTCGTATTCCATTCTATTTATATTATGCATTCACCTATGCCCTTCTACTCTTTACAACTTGCACAAGAGGGAGCCTAGCGTTCTTTTATAAAAATTTGGGGCACCTAAACATTTTAAAATGTGCCTTTGCCTTTGCCTCCACTTTTAAGGTTGCCATTGTGCTTTTGACATTTTCTCCTTTTATCCTTGTGTTGGGCCATATTTTTCCACTTTGCTTTGCATTTTTGAATTTTCTTTTGCTTCCTTTTTCTCTGACTTGCATTGGGGTTAACATTCTCTCAATCTCTCCCTCTCACACACAAGTAAGAAGCAAGAAAGCTTGCAAGATTGCATACCATAAGAATGAACTTATCCATTCACTTTCTCATTTTTATACATGGCCTCAATTTTCTTGGTCACTCTCCAATTGGATTAGCCTAGATTAGCCTTCTCTCATCTTGCACACACTATTTTACATTTTACAACTAGTTTTCGACTTGTTAAAAATGTCATGCATTAGATAGTAGCTCCATCTATTGTTTTGTATGCTCTCTTTATTGCACCTACTTGGAAGGGTTTAACACTGTATCTCTCTCCTAAAGTTGTACTAGTCCCATGGTAATCTAAATTCTGATGGGTTCTATTTGTAGCTAATGTTGGTTGGTGGTGTAGAGAGCGACTACTAGCAACATTGCAATTTAGGTCATAGTTGGTGGGAACAGGATTAGCTCAACCAAAAATGATGCCTAGGCATGTTTGGAAAATGTTCTCAAGTTGTGGATACTTCCATAGTTGTGTTTGGGTATTTATAGAAGGGTTGAAGGTTCTAAAATTGGAGATCTAACCACCTTCCTAGGAGGTTTCTTTTGGACACTTGCAATAGGGAAGGAGTTTCCTTTAAGTTTGCAAGTGATTGGAACTTCTAGCTACAAGGCTAGCCCTTATATAAGGCAACAAGACTTATGTGTGAGTAGTCATGACTCTAGTTCTATGAACCTTGTCCTCGAGGTATTAGTCATACATGTTTTTTATGGTATCTCTAAAGGATAGAGGTAGGGATTAATTCATGCTATACTATGTGATACTTGATTTAGTTCCTCCCAACCTTTATGTAGGCAAGCAATGTGGTCAAGGATGCTCACTTCCTTGTTGATATGCCACTCCCTAATCTTGTGATAGTTTGAGCTTTTTATCATACAATAGTTTCCTCCTCTTTGGGATTATAGAGAGTGTGCTCCTAGAGCAGATGCTTTGAGAGAAGTGTTCAATCAATGAGACACGTGTGGGAATTGTCAATCCAAACTCCAATTGAAATGACATAGTCTAGAAACTAGGATTGATTGTCATAGATCACAATAACTGCTAGTTGTAGTTTTAGTAGTCATCTAACTTGTGTCTACTCACAAATATTACCCTAAGTCTTGGCATGATATTTCTCATAGTGTCACAATCTAGGGTGCGAAATTCTATGGTTTTTAGGTAAATGATAGGGTCATGGAAAGCTAGCTTAGTTGACCAATTTGGATGTGCTAAGGCCATTAAGGCCTTGTTGAATCTTAGAGGCCTTAGTAAGTCTCATTAGAACTTAGTGTTCTTATTAAGGTCTAATGGGCCTATTGCCTTTAATGGAATTCAAAACTTGGCCTTAATCATTCTTAATTCAGGCCTACTCAATTGAGATAGCCATAAAGGCTTTGAATCTTGTCATAATTGTGGTCTCAATAGTAGAGTAGTTGATAGATAAGCCAAGGTGTCCAACTCAACATGTAGGATAGGTCAAGAGCGAAAACAAGTCTCTAAGGCTTGTAGGCATGGCCCCATTGATGTGGGGGCAACAAGGCTTATCCATTCAATTTGTAGTTTTTATGCATGGTCTCAATTTTCTTGGACACCCTCCCATTGTATTAGCTTAGACTAGCCTTCTCTCATCTTACACACACTATTTTATATTTCACAACTTTTTTTCAACTTGTTAGGACCTTTGAGCTCACACCTCATTTGGATTTTACAATTTGTATAGGAGTGAGCCTAGTTCTCTTTTACAAAGATTATTTCAATTAATTTTCTTATCCAAAAATTGCATGCATTAGACAATAGCTCCATTTTTTACTTCTTTTGTTCAGCATGCTCTCTTTGTTATACCTTCTCAAAAGGGGTTAAGGAGCATCAACTTTGTGATGAATTTCCTCTCTCTCTCTCTCTCTCTCTCTCTCTCTCTCTCTCTCTCTCTCCTACCATTGTTGTGTACTCCTTCTTTCTCCTTCTCGCCCTTTCAATCAGCCACATGTTTATGTTCTTTTCCCCTTAATTTCTTTGATTGAGTACATCAGTATTATGCTTTGCTATGTGTATGGTGGTATAATGGGTATCTAGGTTGGAAGATCAAGGCTTATCCTATAGCCGATATGAGTTTGAGAAAATTATGTGAGGGGTTTGCATGTCAATGGATGATAGTTATGTGATGATCTATTATTAGATCAATCAACTAGTTGGGTTGAGTTGAAAGTCATGCCATAGAGTGAAGAGACTTTGCAATGAGTAGAATGAGATGGATGCTTGAGTAGCAGTAGTTGGATCGAGGAGGAGGTAGTGGTGGCCATGTGGTTTGAGTTGGCTAGTGATAGCATGTATTGAGTATAGTAAAGTCGATATCTAGTCATCCGGTGGTGACAATAGGGATGTGCATGAACCTCAAGTCGATGACCACTCAAGTGCTCTATTAACCATAAGAAAATAAGAAGAAAGACAAAGAACATCATACCTACAAATTTTGATTAAACTTTGGAGAAAATTTTATTTTTGTAAAACTTGGTGCCATTATTTTATGAGAATCAAGTTCCCTTCCATGCCATTTGTACTTATTACTAGCTAGCATTCTGTGTCTAGTTTATTTCTTCGTCAAGAGTAAAGCTTACTTGGGCATGTAAACATGGCCATGACCATCTCAAAAGGACCACAAAAGGGGTAGGATGTCCAAGGGGATAGGGAAACCCTAAACCTAATATTTTTTCCTAGGATTGATTCAAGATTGCCCATAGAGTAGGCTAATCACAAGAGGAAGACAGAGGCAAGAATAGGTAGCAAATGGACATGGATTTTGGCACCTTTTTATTGTCCCAAACTCGTTCCATAATAGTCCACCTTTGGGGCATAGTCAACCTAATCTCTATCCATTGATTCTCCTTCACTGATTGATCTATTGCAAGCCAAACAAGCATTCGAAGAGTAGCCCACATAATCTATATAAGAATAAGAGATTGAAGAAGAGTAGAGGTAGCAAATACGGGATTTATAGTAGCAAAGTTATCAACCATGATTGCCCCGAATTACTTTTGAAACACCTACAACCTCATTTGATGCTCCCTTCTTCCTTTGCCTTGCAAGGAGTGGAAGAGCTTGATTAGAGATCAATGTGAAAGTTTTAGAAGAAAGAGAAGTAATTGAGAAGAAGGAAGAGCCATTAAGCCAAAGGAGGAAGTTGCGACAAGGAGCGAAGGGCCGCCAAGTGTAGAGCCAAGGGGAGCCATAGCCAACTAAAAAGGTAAGACTTCATCTAATTTTTATACTTTCGGGTAATAGTGGAGTATAGTTGTGCACTGCATGTGTGGCATTAATCAAGTTCAAGGATATGGTTGAGTTTCTAGGCTATGAGCATTGAAGTCATTTGAATGTTGTCTCTTGTCTCTAAGAATATTACATGATGCACAATACCACATAGGCACATGTACTAGCATTGACACACATACTATGTGCACTCATGTGCCTATGAACTTGCATTGTATTGTGATCACTTGAAGATTATATACTTGTCACTGCACACCAATGTGCATGCACATGACTTTATACACTCATTATAAACTAGGATTATGCGAGTTCCTCTTTCCTTTCCTCTCTTTGGTTAGGCACCCACCATGTTCATAAGGAGGGTTGAGAGCCAAAGGAGCAAGGAATGATGCACCTTGTAGTGCATGTATGCCATTCTATCACTCACTAGAAAATTAGTAAATCACTTTGCATGTCAAGTGCACTTGTGTGCACCCATGTGCTCTTGTGTGCACTCACCTGTGTGCACTTGCATGCTCCCCTTTGCACTTGTGCACTTGTGTGTTGCCATGTGTACTCTAGTGCATTGGCACTTGCATTGATTATCTTGTGTGCACTTGAGTATACACTTATGTACCTAGACTGCATCTTGCATTGCACCCATAACCAAGTATCTCTTGCACCTGCATAGAAGTCTCCACACATGCACATTCATTGGCACTTTAGGACTCACCATGGTGCATTGCATCTTTCACTAGTGCACTATCTCAACCATACTTGCACTATAAGTGCACTCCAATGCACTTACTATAGAGACACTCATCCTAACCCCATGCATGTATGCACACTTGTACTACTAGTGCATACGAGTGCATTAGCACTAGATCCATCCCTTGACACAGTTCACAACATCCCTACACACCATACTACACTAATTTCACATAATGTACTATACTAACACAGTTGCACTTGCATAGAGATTTTGAGTCTAGCCACGTGCTCTAATGCACTACCCTAGTGCACATATACTTGTGCACTATCCTACTCCACACAACCTTGCATTGCTACTTGCACTTAATATATACACCTTTTGCACTCATTTTTTGCTTGAATTCATTTAAGATCCCAAGTGCATAGCATGTGCTGCTCTATGTGCACTTGCAAGAGTTTCTTTCATCTCAATACCAACCCAAGGCCACTCTATTCATCACAAGGGAGGTTTAGAGGGAAGGAGGAGGGAAGAAAGTGATATCTTGTAGTGCACCCAGGCGCTTGCATGCACTAGTGTGCACATGTGTGCACTGGCATTGGCATATGCATGTGCACTTGAGTATTGTTGAGTGTACTAGTATCCACATCCTCACCCACTCTAAGTCCACTGCCATGAACTTTACATCTAGACTTACCTAGTTTATTTGTGTGTTGTGTGTGCACTTGGGTACACTTAAGCACACTTACACTAACACTAACACACACTAGCATTGACACACATTGACACTGGCACACCACATATAGAGCCACCCATACTATCCAAATATTCATTTGAGGACACCACAGAAAGAGACAAGTAGTGAAGAGAAGGAGGAAACCCTAGGCATAGTGATGACACTAGCAAGAAAAATAAGAATCATAGAGAAGAGGAAGAAGTAAGCTTATCTTTAGAGGATTCGAATGAAAAAGACACAAAAGAAGAGTGATTGATCATCCATGTTTCTAAAAAGAGCTCAAGGAAGGAATAGAGAAAGCTACTTGCTAGAATGAGGCAATCATAAGAAGAGTATGAAGGGGCTATTAGAGCATTGATAGAAGAGTCCATGCACACCAAAGGACTAATCCATCACACAACAAGTAACAAATCTTATAGCCCAAAAAGGAAAAGTTAGTTCTACTAAGGGGAAGGAGAGGGTGATAGAGGAATCAATCATTAATTATGCAAATCTTTGTGAGTTAAAGGCTCAAATAGGTATCATATAAGCACAAATTAGTGAGTTGGGAAAAGTAGAACCCATACTTGAAGTCACCAAAACCAATCCAAAAAAGAAATCTTGCCCAATAGACACCACTAAGAATGCACTAGACACTTCCAAGGGCGTAGACTACAACAAGAAGGATAGGAGCCCTTGAGTGGATGTGCAAAGAAGTAAAAGAAGACAAAGCCAATATACTCAAGACCAACCAAGAGCTCCAAGACAAATTGGAAAGGACACATGAGAAGTACAAAAGCTTCTTGATAGGATTTGAAAAGTAGGTCAAGGAGCTCCAAGCTCTATTGCAGGAACATGACAAAGAACTAAAGAAGATTTAAGAGAACCAAGAGTAGGAGTTTCAACATCAGTGCAACTTGGCACTTTGCAGATCTCCAAAACTAGCTAAAATAGCATGAGAATGTACTTAATGACTCCAAGAAAAACATGCAAATTTTTTTTAGAACTAGCAAAAGAAGCATGACTCAATGCATAAAAATCTCTAAGATGAGCTCTGCCTCTCTCAAGAGAAGGAGATGATTATGCTCCCTCTCAATAGGCACCAAATCCACTAGTGTAAATAAACATAGAAGGTTATTGTTATGTGATGTTGATCTACTAAAGGAAAACCTAGATGTGTTTGCTTGGTCATATAAAGACCTAACGGGGATTGATCCCACTGTGTGTCAACATCACATCGCTTGGATGCTAAGCCAATATAATAATCTCAAAGGCACATGAATCTTAACTATTCAGCCCTAGCCAAGACAGAGCTATTGATACTCTTGGAAGATGAGTTCATCTATCTAGTAGTAGCCACCAATAGTGAATAGGTTTCACCCTCGTGGTTGCACCTAAGAAGAATGGAAAGCTATAGATTTTTATGGACTTTCAAAAGCTTGTTTACAATACAAAGAAAGATAAAATCCCTATTCCTTTTATAAACCAACTCTTAGACATAGAGGCAAGACATGAGCTGCACTCTCTACTGGACGAATTTAGTGGATATAACCAAGTGCTGATCACCAAGGAGATCAGTCCAAAACAACCTTCACAATAGAGTGGAGGACCAATGCCTACAAAGTTATGCCATTTGAGCCTTGCAGTAATGCCCAAGTTGTAATGGAGTAAAAGTGCCTAAATGCCTTAGCCAATATTTAGCCTACTAGGGTTAAGTATAAAAGGCTAAGTTATAACTAGACTAGTATCTTTTTGCCATTTTACAACATTATATGTTTGAGGTCTCAACCTCCCACCATCTAAGAGGGTGTGCATACTCTTGGCCACCATAGCTTGGGTGCATACCATGCTGAGCCACTCATCAAGAAATAGACTAAATTCCAAGAAACCATAGCCAAGGTGGCTAGGCATGAAATGATATTACCAATGTTGGATGAGAATCAAATGATGAGTAGTTGTAGCATGGTATGCACCCCAAGCTATGTTGGCTAAGAGTATGCACCTCCTCAGATGGTGGGAGGTTGAGACCTCAAACATGTAATGTTGTAAAATGGCAAAAAGTTCCTAGGCTAGTTACAACTTAGCCTTTTTGACTTAACCCTAGTAGGCTAAATATTGGCTAAGGCATTTAGGCACTTTTACTCCATTACAAGCCATCTCGGCCTAGAAGAGCTTTGTCCTAAAAAATAAATTCGAGAACAAGATACAAGGATGAGTACATGAATATCTTGAAATAGATGAACTCATGTTAAAATAGGAGTCCATGTTGAAGAATACCAAATATGTTGATGAAGAAAGACTGTGTAAACGGAATAAACTACTGTAGGTTATCCAAAACAAGCTGCAGTACAAATTTAGCCATATCTTGAAGTAGAAGTGTCGAATTTTCATGTGTGAGGTATAGAAATGTAGAGGAAAATATATAGTATTTAGCCATGCCATCAAAATCAAATTTTGATGAACATAAAGCATTTAATTTCAGAACAAAAATTTATCAGAGCAAGCTGATTACTGTCCAGTAAATAAACTATCCTCTTGAAGAAGCCATGGAAATTGTTCCAAATATAAAGCATGTTGCTAAGAAGTTTCTTCCATAGGCAAACTCTTCCACTTTATAAGATACTCCACAAGAACTCGGTTTCTTAGAACTTTCTCCCACTTACCAATAATCTTTTCAAGTTCATAAATGATCAAACCATCTTCATCAAGGGAAGGTAGCTCTTCAAGAACTTGGATTTCAGGGCCAACATACTTCTTGAGCTGAGATACATGAAAGACAATGTGGATGCGTGCAATTGAAGGTAAATCAAGTTGGTAGGCAAGACCCCCAACTCTCTTAAAACTATTTGGTATGGACCATAATACCTATGAGCGAGTTTATTATGTCCTCCCTTAAGCGAAGCATAATGGGATTTTGGAACCTTCAAGAAAACCCATTCACCTTTATCAAACTCCACATGTCTTCTTTTCTCATCCACATAGGCCTTCATTGTCTCTTGAGCTTTTCCAATGTTGTCCTTGCATTGCTTCACAAGAGCCTCCATCTTCTCTAACTCTTCACAAGCATTACAATTTACATAATCATGAAACAATGTGGAAGGCACTTGAACCTTGTAACCATATAATGCTTCAAAAGAAGACATTCCAATACTCATGGGATGAGTATTATTATAGCCATTTATTGACCCTTTCGGTTTGCTCGTCCGTTTGTGGATGATAAGCTATACTAGGAGTCAAAATAGTCTCCATAGAATAGAACAAACTCCTCTAGAAGCTGCCCATAATCTTGGTGTCACGATCGGATACGATCTTCATTGGCATTCCATGAAGCTTAAAGACACATTCCAAAAATTGATCAGCCACTTGCTTTGTTATAAATTGAGCCTTTGTTAATGAAATGGGCGGATTTAGTCAACCAGTCTACCACCACATAAATGCTATTCCACCCGTGCTTTGTTGTAAGACAATCTCGTTATGAAATCCATGCTAATATATATCAGGCTACTTCCCATGAGGAATAGGTAGTGACTAAAGTAAACCATCGGATAGAAGTGTGGAATCCTTATTTTGTTGACATGGAAGAAAACTCATGACATAGTCTTTAACATCTCTCCAAATCTCTTTCCAATAAAAGCTATTATAAATATTATTGAATGTTTTGGACAAACCATGATGTCCCGCTAAAGGTGAAGAGTGCATCTCTTGCAAAATGCGGTCTTTGAAAGATGATTGAGGAGTCAAGAAAACCCGTCCTTGATACCATAAAAGATCATTATGCCATTTATAATTGGGATACTCTTCTCCTTTGCCTTACTGAAATTCTTTCATAATTTTGGATGCTTACTCATCAAGCAAATACTCTTCTTGAATGTCATGGACAATATCCTTATGCATGATTGAAATGGCAGAGTTAGAACATGCCCACATTCTTGATAAGGCATCTGCCACCACATTCTCTTTTCCAGCCATATAAGATATCTGAAAGTCATATCCTTAAAAAGTAGCTAACCATCTTTGTTGCTTGGGAGACAAATTTGGTCGTGAAAGGAAGTATTTTAGCACACGATGATCACTTTTGACCTTGAAATGGTTGTCATAAATGTAAGGATGCCACTTTTTAATATCATGCAATATTACCAACATCTCTTGCTCATAAACATGTAATTGATGCTCCTTATCATCAAGTTTTTGACTTTCATAAGCTATGACTCCATGGTCTTGACATAAAATAACCCTAATCCATCTTCCACTAGCATCTGCACATATAATAAACTCCTTAGAGAAATCTGAACATATAAGGATAGGTGCTGAAATTAAGAGAGATTTCAGCTCATTGAAACTTTGATTGGCGATGGAGTCCCAAAAGAAAGCCTCCTTTTTGAGTCTATCCGCCAATGGAGCTACCGCGTGAGCATAATTCTGGATGAACCTCCTATAGAAGGATGATAACCCAAGGAATCCTCTCAAAAAGGTTGCATTCGTAGGAGTAGGCCATTTTTTAACACATTTCACGTTGTTGGGATCCACTCTAATGCCCCACTTCTTCCCTTTCAAACTTGGACAAGTGATATAGAAGTTTGTCGCTCCACTTCTTCCCTTTCAAACTTGGACAAGTGATATAGAAGTTTATTGATGGGCTTTATGTTGGGCAATAAATCAACAGGATGGTCAACCTCTCGCTTTGGAGGTAAAGATGATGGTGGTTGAAATAAATCATTGTATTCCTCTAGTAGCTCTTTCAATCTTGGATCCCTTTTCTTTGTGGAAGAAGATGGCTATTTTGATGATTGTTCTTCATCTACTTTAGAAGTGAAGAAGTCAATATTTATTTCGTAACTCTTCATCTTGAAGGTTACGCCCATACTCGGTGGCATTATATGCACAAGATTGGGCAAATTTTTGTTACTTGGGAGGAGTTCAAGCAAGCAATGATTGATGTCTTCGTTTATCCTTTCAAAAAAAAAAAGGCTCCAAAGAAGATGGTATGCATGTGTTCAAAGAGGAATGTTAGTTAGAGACTATTCCAACACCTACTTGAATCTCTCCATGTATGTTGAAGGCATTTTAGATTTTTCTAAACTGAATAAATAGATTTTTGGTCTTGACCCTACCCTATCATCGGAGGTAGGAGCTCAACAACGAAAAACATTACATGAGACCATACAACTGGCTGAAAAATACTCCTTGAAGTACAAGAGAGATGTGAGAAATTTCCAACAAAGGAGTATATGCAATAATATTTCCAATCAATCTACAAAATATGGGCAAGTTTTCAGCCAATCAAGAGACTCTTTTAAGCAAGAAAAGAAGGGTTATAATGGTCAAAATAGTTATAACAACAAAGTGCCAACTTTTCTTACTATTTATGTCTCTAAACAGGGTGGAAATTATACACAGAAACATGTGCAAACTTTCAAAAATGTGGCTGAGACAAGAAGCACTTTTTCAAGAGCAAAAAATGCTCCTAAACTGTAGCAAAATAGTTTTAATAGCAACTTCCTTCCTCATGATAAGGTTAGAGAAATGCATGCAAAAGGATTATCCTTCAAACATGGGGAGAAGTGGTCACAAGATCATAAGATGAAGTGTAAAGCTAAGAACTCAAAAATCAATATGGTGATCACTCAAGATGTGGAAGTTGAAGAAGAAGAAGTTCAAGAGGGAAATTTACTACATGTTGATGCATACCCAATGGTTGAAGGGATTCATGAAGAAGAGCATGTCACTAACGAAGGATTCTATGATCCCATGGATGGATTTCCATTTGATCCGGGTGGTATTCATGATTCTCATGCTTCCTTGTGTACCATCTCACATGATGCATGGACCGGTTACAAAGGGAAAGTACACTTAGACTCAAAGGTTTCATTAATGGTAAGGTTGCACATATTTTAGTAGATACAAGCAGCATTGATAGCTTTGTTAACACCAAATCTTTGAACGGACTGAAGTTGCTAACCATTGATATGGATTCTTCCTTGCTAATACAACTAGACTTGATCATTTTGGATATGGGGCCTATTGACATTGTTATTGGATGTAATTGATTGAAGACTCTTGGCAAATTCACATTAGACTTGAAGGAAACGCAAATAGAATTTAATTGGCATGGACGACATACATAGAATTGAAAGGCATAGACCACAAACATATAGAACTTATCTCCATGAAGAAATTGCAAAAGTAAATCAATGCCAAGTCATGTATCTTCACTCTTTTCCTTACAAAAGTAGATGAAGAGCAATCATCAAATTAGCCATCTCCTTCCACAAAGAAAAGGGATCCAAGATTGGAAGAGCTATTAGAGGAATACAAGGATTTATTTCAGCCACCATCATCTTTACCTCCAAAGCGAGAAGTTGACCATCCTATTGATTTATTACCTAACACAAAGCCTATCAACAAAACCTCTATATTGCTTGTCCAAGTTTGAAACAAAAGAAATGGAGCGACAAGTCAAAGAATTATTGCAAATGGGTTTAATTCAACAAAGTTAATCACCATTTGCCTCTCCCATGCTCTTAGTCAAGAAGAAGGATGGATCATTTCACATGTGTATTGATTATTGGGATTTGAACAAGTCAATGGTCAAGAATAGGTATCCTATTCCCTGAATTGATAATCTTTTAGATGAGCTTAAAGATGCAAAGGTCTTCATGAAAATAGATCTTCGATCAGGTTATCATCAAATTCAAATGAAGGAAGGAGATGAGTCCAAAATAGCTTTTAGGACTGAAAGAGGGTTATACCACTTCTTGGTTATGCCATTTGGACTTTTCAATGCACCTTCTACTTTTCAAACTCTCATGAATAAAATATTATAGCCCTTCTTGTTCAAAACAATCCTTGTTTTCTTTGATTATATCCTTATTTATAGCAAATCCAAGGATAAGCATTTGAAGCATATACAAGAGGTCTTTGACGCATTACGAAGACACACACTCTTTGCCAAGATGATGAAGTGTTTTTTCATGGAAGATGAAGTTGAATACTTAGGTCATGTTGTGGGAGAGCAAGGCATTAGAGTGGATCCCAACAAGGTGAAATGTGTTAAAGAATGGCTTACTCCTATGAATGCAACCTCTTTGAGAGGATTCCTTGGGTTATTGTTAACCCTCAAACGAACAAGGTGGAAAAGTAAGAAAATCTAAAGCAGAAGACAAGGCCAAGGCAAAAGTGAAATAGAAGACGAAGGCGCACCAAGAAGAATTTGGAAACATAAGAAGTGCGGAAAGGTCCTAAATCAAGGAGAAAGGCACATGAGAAGAAGTGCAAATCAATACTTTTGTAAAAAAGGTACAAGGCGCACCATGATTTATTTTAAGAGTGCCGGCCGTGCAATTTGCAAAGGTAGATGGGCGGTAGGAAGAAAGCTAGGAAGATAGGAGGACAATGGGAAAAAGGGTCGGCCATGTAAAAAAGGGGATAAAGGGATGACAGCCCAAAAGGGATTTAGGGGTTTGTATATAAAGTTGAAAAGTGAATGGGAAGCTCATTCTTGTGTGTGGCCAAAAGTGGCTCTCTTCTTCTTCTTCCATTCTCTTCTCTTCTCTTGCTCGCGGCAATTGAGTTTGCAGCGCGGAGCTTGCTTGAAACTTGCACTTGGATCGTGGAGCTTCCAAAGTGCTCGGGAGAGGAGATAACTTGATCGGGCATGGAGGTAAGCTCACTACACTCGTAGAGATAGATAGTGCATTGACTATGTGAGAGGTACCCATTAGTGCTCGGCTTGGAACGCTTGAAGCAATAAGGGGACCGTGGGACTCGGCAGTCGATCGCCACTACATTTTGGTTCTGTTGCCAGGACCAACGGATTCAAGCCTTGAGTACTTGCGCACTTTGAATTGAGCATTGAAGTAGGGTTTTTCCCAAACCAGTGCTTCAAGGTAGATGCGTAGGAAGCAAGGGAGTTCTGGAAAAGAGACCCTCCTAGGAAGACCCTTCAAAAGGGCGACAAAGTGTGAGGTTGATTATGTAGCACATATGATACACTTGATACTATTGGGTGTGAGGATAGTCACAACCTTTAGCAAGGGTGACCTCATCGAACCTCGAGGGAAAGGCAAGGAAGGTTCTGACATAATAGGCAAGCCTACTAATGAGAGTAAGGACTTGTTGAAAGAGTTGGTACAAGTGCATGATGAACAGAGAGAACCAGTGAGCGAAGCCATGCTTGAAACAAGAAGGTTAGGAGACAATGCCAAGGATAGGCTTTGGACTTGTAAATATCATAGAAGACCACAAAAGAAGCCCAAGCCTTATAGACGAAGGTAGGCATGGAGAGCCAGCACAATGCCGCGATGAATATCCAAAGCATTGCCACATGTTCAAGGGTATTATGCAGGTAATTGATGGATTTGGGTACCAAACCCCCTGTTAAACAACCTTTGTCAGCCGAAGGCTAGGTCGCATCAAGAGTAAAGAAGCGCAGGAGGAAGTCTAAATGAGAATCCAAGTGTCGAGTTAAAAACATTGGAGTGATCAAGCCCCTCATGACTGAAACCAGGAAACCAACCGGAACTATTCGAAGGGTAGAACCTTAGCCTAGCATGCTTAACAAGTGAATATCATATGCACTCGTCGTGTGTGCACAAAAGCCACTAGCGCCCAATGAGCCTTTGATTTCCCAAGAGGATTACGAGCATCATAGGCACAACATTGCTCATGGTAAGGTTAATTGCTCAACAAAGCAAATGGCAAAATCATCTAATATCCATGAGCAAATCGTCTAGCCAATGTCAAAGCCACTTAGGAGTCCCAAGCCTCCTACACCCTCCTTCCCTAAATGGACACAAGAAGCACAACAATAATCGTGAAGTGCAATTGCTCAATCCCAATCTCTATCTCCATCTGAGCTTCCAAATGTCCAAAATGTGGGACATGACACCACCCTTAGCTCTCAACCTAAGGAGATGCCTATGCAATCCATCGTGACTAGTTGATCTATACAGGTGAATGCACGAAGGGCAACAAAAGACACGACCACTTCTGATCTACTTAAGGACTTGACACTATAGCCTATCAATAGTGGCCAGTCCGTTGAACTAGCCATTACTACTTCCAATCAGGAATCACATCAGTCACAGCCTTTAGCCGTGGCGATGCCCCTTGCGGACTGTGTCCTTAGCCATTCACCAGTGAAAGAGATGTTGCAACCAACATCCTTGATACCTCCAGCACTGCCGAAGCACCTAAAGCCTAAGCTTGAGGAGAAATCTCTTGAAGATGTGGCCAAGGAGATGGCGCATCTGACCAATCAACCTAACAAGGCTGTTCAGCACGTCATAACTACGTCCCATGAGAACACACCAGAGAAAGAGAGAGCTAAGGCCCAACCAAGCACAATGGCTTTAGGGTCTTGAGTGTTTACGGGAGACACCTTCATTGCCCACGAACAAGAGGAGAACACAGCAAACACAACGACAATTAGAAATGGTTGTGGATGCTAAGAAGATTGAGACCAATAGCATGGAAGAACTTGGGAATAAAGCATCGAGTCCAGCCACTAAGGAACCCATTGCCATCTCCCCTAATAGCGGTGAAACCTCAAAAACATCCATGTATTCTGAGAAGTCAAAGCAACCATCACCATTAGCGTCGGTTGCTTGCAAGACTCAATCCACCGACAATAGAACTTGCATTGACTAATCAAGAGTGGATACAACATTGTCACAATAGGGTGACAAATCTATACTAGTCACATCTAAGGAGAACCATGATGCAATAACAACAAAGCCTTAAGAAAAACATAGAAACCCCTAGGACATAAGCAATCCTAGAGTTGACCAATCTTGCTCATCTAGGCGTGAGCCCCTAGCTATGCTAAAGCCTAAGGAAACTCTTAGAACCTTGCATGAGATAGCAACCAAGCAAGCCCTCATTGAACATAGAAGTGTCTCAGAATGCTTAATTGAGTTGGATGCTAAGCTCAAAGTATTCGCATGTGTCTACGTCCTTGCAGACATAGGTGCATTCCCTAAGGAGTAGCTTGAGGAATACTTGTCATTTCCTCTATCCTGGAAAGAGCGAGAATATCTTGATGAGCACTATGACAAGCTCCTACATAACCACATGCAACTCATCTTTGATGAGGAAGACGACGACTTATGCTTGACTGTGACATTCAATGATGTGCTATACCAACCAAATCTTTTAGAGATAGAGCAATTAAAGTGACAATCAAAGGGTCAAAGTCAATTCAAAAAGTGTTGGTTTGAAAACCGTGTTGCAATGGGCCAAACTGGGAGTCGAGATTATGACGGTCTCAGAGGAGCGATTCAAAGAAGCCAACGAACTATGCTTGACTATGACATTCAAAGAAGTGCTTTGCCAACCAAATCTCTTTGAGATAGAGCAGCTAAAATGACAATCAGAGGGTTGAAGTCAATTTGAAAAACGTTGGTTTGAAAACCACACTACAATGGCCGAACTTGAAGCCCAAGTTATGATAGTCTCAGAGGAGCGATTGGCCAAATGGCGGTCTCAAAGAGACCCAACCTATGTGGCAGCAACTTCTTTTGAGTCTCGACTGCCATTAGGGGTATGTAATTAGCCAAAACTAGCCAAGAAAATGCTATGGGTAATAAGATTCTCATTAAGGAGGAGCTACATGTTGCGAGTAGGCTTGGACAAGGTACCATGCTACTCGATGTTGCAAAATATCTATTGTTATTGAGTAAGCTGCCACGAGTGCTGGATGCTTGTGCCACACTCCAATATAATCTTGAGTTCTACAACTAGTTTTTATCCTCACGAAGCGACATTGATGCATAATTTGTACATAAATGAACAATATGTTTGTGATTGTGAATAAATAATACCCAAGCAAGCACGTATACACAAGCAATGATAGTCAAGCATAGGGAGAAAAGTTGGGTTTGACAGAATGAGCTCGTAGGGTCCTCCTGTCACCACACATCTAGAAGTCGTGTGACTGTTCCTGCCTCCTGGTAGAAGGCAGGTGGTCCACATGACTGCCATGGGAAGCATTGACCAACACCTTTGAGAGTGTATACGGGGCACTGTCCCTTTCTACAAGCTCTCCCTCCACTTCTAATCTCCTCATCTAAGGACGAGTCCTGCTCCAGTTCATCACAACTAGTCCTTGTGATTTGGGGTGAGCGAAGATCTACTACTGGTTGGAATACGCCCCGTCGTGTCGAAGCAGTACGAATATTATCACGGGGGCCGTCCCTCTACAATGAGTACTATGTGCTTGATGATCTATTGGTTAATCCCTGTTATGTGAATAATTCCATCTTGCCTCTAGGCCTAACCCTTGGTTCACTTTTTGCAGGTTTTCTCACAAGCCATCATGGAGCACTCAGGGCAGCTGGCCTATAAGGACCCTATGCACCATCGGAGGGAGCATACGGCATAAGCTTCTCTGCCAGAGCACTATGTGCCTACCCTTAAGAGGTATGCACGAAAAAGAGGCCCTAAGCAACATCACCCCGGATGTAGGCCAAAAATTCCAAGGCTAGGAAAACGAAGGCTCAAGGGAACGCCCGAGGGAGGGGTGGTAACCCCAGCCGTGCAGGCCCTCGCCAGATGCTCTGGCACCAAGTGCTCGAAAGAGGAGAAGGCAGCTAGAAACAAGAGGTAATTCGATGAATTATTTAAAAGCATTCTTGAAACAGTTGCGGCCAGGGACTACACCATTCGGGTCCCGACCGATATCTTTCCTGCCGGGCCTGATGGGAGCCCTTCACTGGCACAACCCCAATCGCCGACCATCTGAACTCACCCCATCCCATACAAATAGAATAGCCCCTATGTTGTATAAGCTGCTTAACAAAGGGCATCTTGCTATAACTTTTTGTCCTTAAGTGGTTTAAGGGGCAAGCTCCCCCCAACTGTACAAACCTCCCTTACTGCTAATATGTGGTATGTCTTTAACAATCACCGATAAAATGCATTGCAGTCAACACCATAGGATTTAGATGAAGTAATATTTTTTTGCATTGCATCTATTCATCATAATTGACGCATGTGATTTGTGTATACTCTCACGAAGTGTCAAGTGGATGTAGGATGACACAGGTCTTTGTAGGAAAGTGTTTAGGGCCCAAGTCACACCAACCTTACGAAGAGCCATGACAGAAGCCTTGCTGATGAAAGAAAAAATCACGCTTTCCAATCACCTACATTGCATGACCCAAAGCAGGATCAAGGGCGACTCTCTCTTTCTAGGTTAAACTCTACACTTAGCACTCATGGTAGTTGTTACCTCAATCGTGCCAACATTGCACGGTACAAAGAGGTTTTGCAAAATCTCTAGTGTATCTCCCCATCTCAACAACTGTTTCTCTAGCAATAAGGCTAGGGCGCAATTATCATTGTAATATCCATTTCTACAACCTTCGAATCTCGACATTTTCCAACCCATTGAAAGGTTGATAGCCTCAGCATATTGCAATGGTTGTACTTAGGTTATTCTTTAAAAAAAAAGAGGGAGAAAGAAAGAAAGGAAAGAAGAAGAAGAAGAAGAAGAAAAAGGAAGAAAGCACTCACAATCATAATATGACACCTAGGGATCCTCAAATTAGGTACGTCCCTAGTTTCCTAGCCCTCTACATGTTCCGCACAATTGTTCAAGGCACATCAAGAGCAGGATATACCTAGGGAGCTTGTCTCACCTATGGTTAGACCTGTCACCCTGACCAATTGCACGATTCCTTTTTACACTCCACCTTAGTATCATTGCAATTGATCGTGGTAAGCACCGCATGAATGACCATGAAAAGCACACCATACTCGTCAAGCAAGCCCAATAGCTACCAACTACCGAAAGTTCAATGTCAATGTGTTCAATTATGCTATATCATATTGTCACAATGCAAAGGATGTCTCATACACCTTTCTGTGTACTTCTCCTCAACATGGACAACTTTGCTTCATCCACACATTGTTATGAGGAACCAGATCTGTAGTCTTTTAGCTATGTAATATCTACGTATGCATGAGCACTCACATAATACACTAAAATATGTACACAGTTTGGGTCCTCAAGTGTAGGACAATACTCTCAGCTTGCTTAGAGTAAGAAGACTAGCACTACCCCTAGGGAGAGACCACATATGAGAGGTTTTCGATTGTAGGCATTGAAGACTCCGACAAAAGTGTTGTTCTCCCTTCATCAACACTCAACTCTAAATTCTTATCCTTTATTATCATGCAAGCCCACCAAGAATCGTCAGCCTCGCAGAATCCCTAGAACACGAACACATGTGTCAACCAGGAGTGCAACTCCCAACAACAACCAACCCTATCACCAACTTCACCAACCCTACCACGAGCCAATCGCCAACCACATGCCCCAAATGACCTTCATCCATCCCACCACCAAAACTCCTCCATGGCAAATCACTATTGTCCCTTCCACCCATGTCTTCGGTGTATGTCAAAGCCTGCTACCTACGACGTTGAGGGCCATGGGGTTGGCACTCGTCTAGGAGGGGAGTAATGGTAACCCTCAAACGAACAAGGTGGAAAGGCCAAAAAATCTAAAGCAGAAGACAAGGCCAAGGCAAAAGTGGAACAGAAGACGAAGGCACGGCAAGAACAATTTGGAAACATAAGAAGTGCGAAAAGGTCCTAAATCAAGAAGAAAGGCACACGAGAGAAAGTGCAAATCAATACTTTTGTAAAAAAGGCATAGGCCACGCCATGATTTATTTTAAGAGTGTCGGGCCCTCACCCATGCAATTTGTAAAGGTAGATGGGCGATAGGAAGGAAGCTAGGAGAACAATGGGAAAAAGGACCTAGGCCACAGCCGGCCATGTAAAAAAGGGGGATGACCGCCTAAAAGGGATTTAGGATTTTGTATATGAAGTTGAAAAGTGAATGGGAAGCTCATTCTTGTGTGTGGCCAAAAGTGGCTCTCTTATTATTATTATTCTTCTTATTGCTTGCTTGAGCTTGTGCTTGAGAGAGGGAGTATGAGAGTGTGAGAGGGAGTGAGTGTGTGAGGGTGAGGGACTGGGGAGGAGAAGCTCTCTATCTTCTCCTCTCTTCTTCTCTTCTCTTCTCTTCTCTTCTCTTCTCTTCCTTGCAGCAATGGAGCTTGGAGCGCGGAGCTTGAGGATGGAGATTTCTTGAAGCTTGCACTTTGATCATGGAGCTTCTAGAGTGCTCGGGAGAGAAAGTAACTCGATTGGGCATGGAGGTAAGCTCACTACACCAATAGAGATAGATAGTGTGTTGGCTATGTGAGAGGTAGCCATTAGTGCTCGGCTTGGAATGCTTGAAGCAATAAGTGGTCCGTGGGACTCGGTAGTTGATTGCCACTATAGTTATTATCCTTCTATAGGAGGTTCATCAAGAATTATGCTCATGTGGTGGCTCCATTGACGGATAGACTAAAAAGTAGGCTTTCTTTTGGGACTCCATCGCTTATGAAAGTTTCAATGAGTTGAAATATCTCTTAATTTTAGCACCTATCCTTATATGTTCGGATTTCTCTAAGGAGTTTATTATATGTGCAGATGCCAGTGGAAGAGGGATTAGGATTGTTTTATGTCAAGACCATGGAGTCGTAGCTTATGAAAGTCAAAAACTTGATGACAAGGAGTGTCAATTACATGTTTATGATCAAGGGATATTGGCAATATTGCATGCTATTAAAAAGTGGCATTATTACATTTATGGTAGCCATTTCAAAGTCAAAAGTGATTATCGTGTGCTGAAATACTTCCTTTCACAATCAAATTTGTCTCCCAAGCAACAAAGATGGTATCAGTGAACATAATGACGAATGTGAAAATGAAGGATCTAGGCTTACAAGCAATGTAGTCTACGTAGTGGCTTATCAGATTGGCACTTTAAGGATACGACTCTAAGATATCTTATATGGCTAGAAAAGACAATGTGGTGGTGGATGCCTTATCAAGAATGTGGGCATGTTATATCTCTACCATTTCAATCATGCATAAGGATTATGTCCATGACATTCAAGAAGAGTATTTTCCTGATGAGCAATCATAAAAAATGATGAATGAATTTTAACAAGGCAAAGGAGAAGAGTATCCCAATTATAAATGGCATAATGATATTTTATGGTATCAAGGACGGGTTCTTAACTCCTCAATCATCTTTCAAGGACCACATTTTGCAAGAGATGCACTCTTCACCTTTAGCGGGACATCATGGTTTGTTCAAAACTGATAATATTTATAAGAGCTTTTATTGGAAAGAGATTTGGAGAGATGTTAAAGACTATGTCATGAGTTGTCTTCCATGTTAACAAAATAAGGTTTCCATCGATGGTTTACTTTGGTCACTATCTATTCCTCATGAGAAGTTGATTGATATTAGCATGGATTTCATAATAGGATTGCCTTACAACAAAGCATAGGTGGAATAGCATTTATGTGGTGGTAGACTGGTTGACTAAATTGGCCCATTTCATTTCAACAAAGGCTCAATTTATAGCAAAGCAAGTGGCTAATCAATTTTTGGAATGTGTCTTTAAGCTTCATGGAATGCCAATGAAGATTGTATCCAATCATGACACCAAATTTATGGAAAGCTTTTGGAGGAGTTTGTTATCTTCTATGGAGCTATTTTGACTCCTAGTATAGCTTATCATCCACAAACAGATAGGCAACACTGAAAGGCCGGTCAACAAATGGCTAGAAGTTTATTTATGCCATTTTTTCCATGACAAACAAAGCACATGGGATCATTGGCTTCATCTTGTAGAATTTTATTATAATGATACTCATCACATGAGTATTGGAATGTCTCCTTTTGAAGCATTATATGGTGACAAGGTTCAAGTGCCTTCCACATTGTTTCATGATGATATAAATCGTAATGCTCGTGAAGAGTTAGTGAAGATGGAGGCTTTTGTGAAGCAATGCAAGGACAACATTAGAAAAGCTCAAGAGACAATGAAGGCCTATGCAGATGAGAAAATAAGACATGTGGAGTTTGATAAAGGTGAATGGGTTTTCTTGAAGGTTCCAAAATCCCATTATGCTTCTCTTAAGGGAGGACATAATAAAGTTGCTCATAGGTATTATGGTCCATACCAAATAATTTTAAGAGAGTTGGGGGTCTTGCCTACCAACTTGATTTACCTTCATTGCATGCATCCACATTGTCTTTCATGTATCCCAGCTCAAGAAGTATGTTGGCCCTGAAATCCAAGTTCTTGAAGAGCTATCTTCCCTTGATGAAGATGGTTTGATCATTTATGAACTTGAAAATATTATTGGTAAGTGGAAGAAAGTTCTAAGGAACCGAGTTCTTGTGCAGTACCTTATAAAGTGGAAGGGTTTGCCTATGGAAGAATCTTCTTGGCAACATGCTTCATATTTGGAACAATTTCCATGGCTTCTTCAAGAGGATAGTTCATTCATTAGATAGTAATAAGCTTGTTGTAATAAATTTTTGTTATGAAATTAAATGCTTTATCTTCATCAAAATTTTATTTTGATGGCATGGCTGAATACTCCATATTTTCCTCTACATTTCTATACCTCACACATGAAAATTGGACTTTTCTACTTCAAGATATGGCTAGATTTGTACTGCAGCTTATTTTGGATAACCTACGACAGTTTATTCCATTTACATGGTCTTTCTTCATCGACGTATTTGGTATTCTTCAACATGGACTCCTATTTTAACATGAGTTCATCTATTTCATGCTATTCATGTACTCATCCTTGTGTCTTGTTCCCAAATTTAGTTTTGAGGATAAAGCTCTTCTAGGCTGGGATGGCTTGCAATGGAGTAAAAGTGCCTAAATGCCTTAGCCTATATTTAGCCTACTAGGGTTAAGTATAAAAGGCTAAGTTGTAACTAGCCTCGGATCTTTTTGCCATTTTACAACATTACATGTTTGAGGTCTTAACCTCCCACCATCTAAGAGAGTGCATACTCTTGGCCACCATAGCTTGGGGTGCATACCATACTGCAACCACTCATCATTTGTTTCTCAATCAACATTGGTAATATCATTTCATGCCTAGCCACCTTGGTTATGGTTTCTTGGCATTAAGTCTATTTCTTGTATTTTCAGTTTAATGGCTTCGTGTGGGAATTAGCTCCTTTATACCAGCTATCTTTCAGCAAAGTGATGATGGTCGTATTCCAGAACAAGTAGCGTGATTTCATTGAGGTATATTTAGATGATTTTTGTAGCTTCTATTTGCTCTACAAGCATTGGGGACATTTGGAGTAGTGCTTTGATCGATGTCAAGAGTATGGGATCTCCCTTAACCCTGACAAATGCATCTTTGGAGTCTCCTCGAGAGTTCTATTGGGTCACATTGTCTCTGCATAGGGGATAACAATAGATCCAGTGAAGATTGAGAAGATTGCTACCTTGACTTCACCAACTAACCTCAAACAATTAAAGGAATTTCTTGGCCACCTGGATTACTATAGGACATTCATTGTGCATTTCATGACTAAGGCAACTCCCCTATACAAGCTGCTAGGAAAGATGCAAAGTTTAATTGGATAGATGACTACTACAACACTTTGAAGCAATGCCTCATTAAAGTGCCCATCCTGCAATCTCTTGATTGGATGAAGGAATTCCATGTGCATAGTAGTGATACATCAGGTTTGGGAGCATTATTCTACAAAAAAGATACTTCAAAGCTAGATCAACCGATCTATTATGCAAGCCATAAAGTCACTAATAGAGAAAGGAATTACACGGTGATAGAGATTGAGTGCTTGGAAATGGTGTTTTCCTTGGAGAAGTTTGGGCACTACCTACTGTCAACCCATCTTAAATTTTATGTAGATCATGAAGCATTATCCTTCCTAATGAACAAGTAGACATCAAAGGATGAATGATGAGATGGCTCAACTTGTTCTAGGAGTTTGACTTTGAAGTGGTTACCGAGCCTAGTCGCTTCCATATCTCATGAATCCCTTAGAGTGAAGAAGAGGAGCAAGATGATCCAAATCTACCTGATACAACCCTATTTCTAGTGGAGACTATAGCCCCTTAGTATATAGACATTGCCAACCTCTTGGCAATACAATAGTATACTCCTAGCCTCTCCAGCAAAGAGAAGACTAAGCTTCTATTGGAATCAGCTACCTACACCTTGCTAGATGGTGCACTATATAAGAAGGGTAAACATGAAGTGTTGCAAAGATGTGTCGTAGGAGACAAGATTAGGATTGTTCTAAAGGCTTGCCATGACGAGCCATGTAGAGGATGCTTTGCAAGAGAAGCCACGACCTGGAAGGCTTTGCTCACAGGATACTAGTGGTCTGGCTAATCTCCTCCACAAGGATGCGTATGATTACTGCAAGCGGTGTGACGGCTCT
The DNA here is from genome assembly GCF_053477565.2 of Lygodium microphyllum. NCBI lineage: Eukaryota > Viridiplantae > Streptophyta > Polypodiopsida > Schizaeales > Lygodiaceae > Lygodium > Lygodium microphyllum. The sequence continues at coordinate 4,886,294 of NW_028229514.1, read as the reverse complement.
CAATGAACGGGGAAGCCCACCAAATCCAATGCCATGCTGCTTCAGTCCATCCTTCTTGTAAAGCCATTTGAAAAATGGGGCATCAACTTTGTAGGACCAATCGATCCTCCCACCAAAGGAAAGCAGAACAAATACATTCTATTATGTATTGACTATGTGATGAAGTGGTGTGAAGCCAAGGATTTCAAGCAAAATGATGGCAACAACGTGGCTCTATTCTTGTACAAGAATATCATTACTTGCTTTTGTAGTCCTTTAGAGCTAGCAAGTGATTATGGCACTCATTTTCTAAAATAAGATCATAAAGGAGTTGATAGATCTTCACAAGATTTGTCATCACAAGTCCACATCCTACTAACCCAAAGCCAATGGCCAAGTCAGAGTCACTAATTGCATCCTTTATTCAATCTTGACAAGGACAATTGTAGCACACCATCTTGATTGGGATGATCGACTAACAAAGGCCTTCTGGGTGAATAGAATCTCACATAAGGCTATTATGGGACAGACCCCCTTTCAGTTGGTGTATGGTACTGAAGCTATTGTCCCTCTTGAGCTAGAGTTACCCCTCTTCACAAGTGGCCATCACAGAGCAATTAAAAGATTACGATTCTCTACAATGGTGTCTCCTTCATTTGGGATGTTTGGATGAGATTTGAAGGATGGTCTTACAGTGCATGGAAGCCACACAAGCTCAACGCAAGGCCTACCACGACATCTTCATTAAGCATAAAGAATTCAAGGACAATGACCTTGTTCTTGCATATAATTTGTACTTTGAAAAATTTCTAGGAGAGCTCTAATAGTGCTAGATGGGCCCCTATAAAGTGCTAGCAATCAATTCTAATGGCTCTATTTAGATACATGCCATGGATGCCTCTGATAATCCCTTCTTGATCAATGGCTATATCACTTGAAGAAGTACTTCCCTACTTAGGGATCCTGAAAATCACAATTGATAGTCCCTATCCCCTTTGGGCGTTGCTCATTCATTCTTCTCATGCTACAATTGATAGCCATTATTATGATTTTCACAAGGTGGATGAAGTTTTGTGTCTCTCAGTTCCACCTCTTGTCCCTACTTTGTTACATTCTCATCTAATCTAGCCGAGGTGGCGTGGATGGTCCTAGAAAATGAAGTTCCAACCTTTGAAACAGAAAAAAAAAAACAAAACAAAAAAGCACCATGGGAGAAAAAAACTTTAGTCCCCACCATACTAATCTAGTTTTTGAGAAAATGTGAAAACACCCTCAAGGATAGGGAGACAAAAGAAACAAAGGAAGAAAAAAATCTATTATGGGAGAGAAGGAAGAAATTATCTATCATAACATTCCTTGATCCAAGAAATGGTGGCAAAGATCCTTGGTCGGGAAGCTAGCTGATGAAAACATGGCAACACCCCACAATCCGGATTAGCTGACTCATTAGTTGAACTATCTAGGATGAATTTTTGAAGCCATCTCCCTTAGTGCATTGTAGTTCCTGATCTATCTGCTACCTCCCTAGTTGTCCTCACTATCTATCAATAGAGCATGAGACAAAGTGTGGGGTGAGTGACCAATCTTTTTTCTTTTACTCAATGAGAGGTGAAATGTGTGGAATAGAGTGTTGTATACATGAGATGGGTCTCTCATTGCACAAAGCATGATCTATTCTATGCATAGCACTGAAAGGCTCTTTGGTCTTCCTTTCTCGCATTGTATGCTAACACAGGGCAGGATACACTATTGCACCATCAACATCATACAATGTGTACATTCTCTATGCAAGTGACAGAGAGGATTACATCAATGGGTCTCAAGAATTGGGTTGCCCTCTTGTATCTATCAATTGAGCATAAGATAGAGGGGAGGCTAAGTGGGACTTGACAACTGTCAATTAGGTACGTTTTCATTTCCCCTTGCACACATGGGACATGCCCTTGCTACCACCACATGACATGTTACTATGTTCCAGGCACTGCACTATGAGGCTCCTTGGCCTTCTTTCTCACACCTATGCTAGCTAGGTTGGGGCATATGGATGCACATCATTTGCACACATTGTGCACTTGCTCTAATCTTCTCCATCTTGTCAAATTTTAAATTGGGTGTGTTGGGAGTAAAGGCGCCTCCGCCTAGTTGCTCGTGTATTACTACACTGACAGCGGCAGGCACCCATCACTGACAGTGGCGGGCACCCATCACTGTCACTTCATTCTTTATTCCTTCAATGACATTTGAATAAAGGGAAGGTTGGTCACACATTGTGACTGTTGGAGTTTCCACATTTGGAGCCTCTCTCTTTCTTGCTTTTGCTCCATTTGCCATAGCTCTCACCTCTGTGCTCTCTTGCTCAATCCTTCTCACCTTTCAACTGGTATCATAGCTTGGTTCTTTGAGGTCTTGAATGTGGCCAAGCACTCCTTTAGCATTCATTCGAATACCTACACTCTTGTCTTCACTCTTGATAGCCATAGCCACACCTTTTGAGCTTTCGGTCGGTCTCATCCTTCTTAGGCAAGCATTGGGCCTTCTTAGGCAACCTCAGGGCATTCATCTCTAGGTATTGAAGCCCTCATTCCACTCTTTATTTTAGTCCATAGGGTTTGAATAATAGGGCATCCATGGCTCAACCCATGAAGGTTTGGAACTGAGCTCTCTCTCTTATATGCCTATTGAGGCCTCTTGGGAAGCTTCTTTGGGAGCTATAGAAGCTCCCTAACCATCAAGTAGTGCCTACCTCCCTCAGCAACATAAAAAATGTGATTCCAGTAGGTTGCACCATTTTCTTAGCTTGTCAAAAATGTGGCCTTCATCTCCAGTACCTCTTCAAGCCATTTGCACTACACAATCTCATTTGAGGCATAGGAGCATGTTTCAACCATGGCATTGAAGGCTTGAGCTTGGCATTGACATTTGGGTCTGATATACTTCAGCCCTCCATGATTTTCATATCAGTCCATAGGCACAGCCCCAAACAGTGCTACATTAGCATTTGATGTTTATGCTTGCTTGGTTACTAGCTATTGATGCCATTTGGTACCTAAATCATGCCTGGATGTTATTGGAAGCTATGCATATGATATGCATTGATTTGATGTTGATGTTGGCCATATTTATGCTCAATTTGACAGGGAATTTACTATTGTAATAGAGCAAGGTTGAAGCTAATAACTCAAGTTATGTTATGCCTATTGGTCTTGGGTGCTTCCCGGATGCTTGTTATGACTATTTAGATGCAAATGCAAGTTGGCAAATGTCTTGGATGGTTCCAAAATGTATTTTGAGCCTCGTTTGAGATCCGTATTGGTTGGCACTTGCTTGGCATTGGTCTACATTGGCATGCTTTGTGATAGAGGCTATACCTACTATGGTCTATGCATGACCCGTTGGTACATGCTTTGAAGTATATGTTAGTGATGCATGCTACCTATATTGTTTGAGCTTCTTTGCCACTTGGAGCTTTAGCTGGGCTTGTACCTGGATACTTTGGAACCTCTTTTGGATGTTTCTTGGCTTGTCAGATATTGACTTGGGTTCGTACATGATGTACTTGGATTCTATCAGATGCTTGACCGCTTACATGCTCTTGGTGCTCTCACGATGTATGGTCTTGGCTATGAGATATCTTATGCATTTACATGCTATCTCTGAGCTTGGTTGCTCATTTTCCATCAACTTTTGTGCCAGTGGGAGCTTTATGCTTATGGTCTTGGATTTACCCAGAGCTTACGGGTTATGCATTTGAGCTATTACTTTGAGATTTGAGACTAGGATCTCTTACACGTCCTTGACTATGATATTTGCTTGGTAGATGCTTCCATGTCTGCTCTTGAATAATTATGAGTTAATTTGATCTGTCTTCATTGAGCATACACTGACCTTTGTGAAGTCTTGCCAGTGGTGTGTACATCTTGCTTATTACTCAGGGGATGTATTAGTTGTATTGATAGACTCTCTTGACACATTTGGGTGTTTAGCTCATGTTCATTGGTTGTCATAGTGCCTCTGTTATGCCTGATTGATGCACAATTGGACTTGGCAGTCACTGTTATATTGGATCTCTATTAGCTCACTGTTTGCACTCATTTACTCATTGTTATCATTTATTACAAGAAGCTGTTTTATGCAGACTATTATGTATCTATTGGGCTAAATCATGTCATTTTGATGTACTATTGATAGTACTTGGTGGAAAACATCATTAATCACTTGTAATTTGCCAATTTGTAAGGAATCACAGAGTGCATGGGATCTTTGGGAGAAAATTAAGAACTTGTATGACAAGAAAAGTCTTTCTTCCCAAATGTATTGGTTGTTGCTTATGGATCTCCGCATGAAGGAGAATGTGACTATGTCTGCTCATTTCAGCTAGTTCCATGCTATTCTAAAACATTTGGTTTCGCAGGGCATTGATTTTAAGGAGGATGTGACTCCCTTTTTCTTGCTTGACACTCTTAATGACTCTTGGGATATCTTTCATACTGCTTTGTGTGCCTCTGCTACTACACTTAAGATATCTGATGTTGAGAGTGCTCTTCTTCAGGAAGAGATAAACAGAAAGAATTTGGATGCCTCACTTGTCTCTCATGCATTGACAATTAGAGGCAAAAATGATGGAAATGGAAAGAATGGCAGTGGCAATGGCCGTGGACGGGATTCTCAGAGATCCCGCTCCAAGTCTTGTGGGAAATCATGCAGCAAATCCCATGGTAGGAATGCAAATATTACATGCCATCATTGTGGGAAAAAGGGCCACATTAGGCCACAATGTCATGAACTGCACAATGAAAGGTGCAAGGAAAAGGGGGAAGAGAAAGTGCAAGAGAAGTCCTCTGATCGCAGTATTGTACCTGCAAAGTCCACTGTTAAGATTAAGGAAATTAATGTTATGTAGCCTGAGGACTCTGATGGAGATTATATTCTTGCAGCTTGTTCATGTGATGCCTCACAAATGACTAACACTCACTCTATGTATGCCCAGTGTTGGGTTTTGGATTCGGGTGCGTCCTTTCATGTGACACCCTATAGAGAGTGGTTTTATACATACCACACTATTTCTAGTTCTATGTGTCATGGTGATGATAGGTCTCTTGATATTGTGGGCATAGGTGATGTTATGCTGTAGTTTCCCTTTGGCAGCACTTTTCTTATGCATGATGTACACCATGTACATGCATTGACATGCAATCTTATGTCAGATGGATGGGGACTCTACATGGAAAATTACTCGTGGTAGGCTTGTACTTGTGAGAGGTGCCAAGTCTGGCAGTCTCTACCCCTTGGTTATATTTGGTTCTACTCTTGATCATGCTTTAACAGTGGGCTCTATCCCACATGTATCTCTTTGGCATGCTCGTTTGGGGCATATGTCTCTTAAAGGAATGAAAATGCTTCGTGCTTTGCAGCATATCCCTCCTTTTGACTCTTTTGACTTTGTGTCATGTGATCATTGTTTATATGGCAGGCAGACTAGAAACTCGCATAAGAAGTTTGATATGTCATGCATGGGTGAGCCATTGGCTCTTATGCATTATGATGTTTGTGGACCCATGCCCTGTAAGTTTACTAGGGGGTGAGAAGTACTTCTTACATTTATTGATGAATTTTCACATAAGGTTTGGGCTTATCCCTTAAAGCAGAAGTTCGATATCTTGGTAGTATTTCAGCATTGGCTTGCTTTTTCCAAGAACCAATCTGGGCATAGACTGAAATGCCTAAGGTCAAATAATGGGGGTGAGTATGTCTCACGTGCTTTTGAGTAGTTTTATGATGAGTGGGGTATTAAGTGTTAGTTGATCGCCCCTTACACCCCTCCCTAGAATGGTATAGCTGAGCGCATGAATAGGACTATCCAGGTGTTGGGGGTAAATGCGCCTCTGCCTAGCCGCCCGTGTATTACTACACTAACAGTCCACCACCATTGCACACTGCAGGTGGCGGGAACCCGTCACCGTCACATTATTCTTTATTCTTTTAGTGACAGTTTGAATAAAGGAAGGCCCGGTCACACATTGTGACTGTTGGAGTTTCCATTTCTAGTCTCTCCCTTTGTAGCTCTTACTCTCCCGCCATAGCTCTCAGTCCAACCTTCGATCCGTCGCTCCCTTTCAATTGGTATTAGAGCTTTGCTTTCCGACTCTTGAGCTTGGTTTATGGCATTCTCAGCATCCCATCGACTCCCTACTTGCATTGGGTCTCCTTCCGGGTAGCCATATCCGACTTGCATTGTTGGGCACCTTCAAGGCATTACATCAGAGGTATTTGATCATTTTCTTCAGGGTTTACTTCAGTTCTCAAGTCTCAGAGGCTGTAAATAAGACTGGGGCAGCCACCATTGAAGCTCCCTTGCTTCATATCTCACTTGCCTTTGAACAAGACTTGTTGGAGCTTATTTGAGGCCTTCCTTGGCTTTAACCGGACCCCTCCGAAGCTTGGCCACCATTTTTTGCAGCCCCAGGACTAGCATTTATAGTTGGCAGAATCACGCAGCCCTCCCATATGTGTCTTCAGCATTGATAGTCACAACAGTAGCTCTCCCCCTCCATTGGCACTTGGAAAGGCTCCATTTCGGACATATGAACATGCTTTGATGCTTGGTTTTGATGGTTGATGCATTGGCATAGCATTTGGACTGATTTAACACTGTTTTGGGACTGTCATAACAATCCACATGCAGTTTATGATAGTGTTACACTGACATTTGATGCTACAGCTTATTTGGCATTGTCATTTGATGCCCGGTTGGTCCCGTTTGATGCCCGGATGTTAGAGGAATATATGCCTATTGTTTGGCCACCATTTGGAGCTGATTTTGGTGTTGAAATTCTCAGTTTTGAATAGTAAATCACTCTGTATACAGTTGGGCTGATGTCATTTTACTCATGTATACTTATGCCTATGCTTTTCGGGCTATGTTACAGACATATATGGTGATGTATTGACACTTGGGGCTCGATATAGAGCTTGGTTTTGATTCAGGATCATTGGTTGAGCTTGAGCTCACTTTGCAAAGCATTTGGATGCTCCGTCTTGGATGTACTTATGGCATATATGTTGCTTGACCAGTCTTGACATGCTTAGCCTATGCCATTACTACATGCTAGTTACATTGTTTGTATCCTATTGCTACTGGAGCTCAGTCTTGGCTTGACCTTGGATTCTCGGAGCTTACTTGAGCTATTTATTGGCTTGCCAGAGTTGTATCTTGGGATGTACTGGATGTCTTACATGCTTATGGATGCTACATACGGATGCTCTACCGCCTACATGTTCGGGAAGTACTATTGATGTATTGTCTTGGACTTATGTCATTGGCACTGTGTCTTGTCTTGGCTTGATCTCTTGAGCTTGTACATATGGCTTTTGTGCCAATGGGAGCATTCTTGAATGCTTATCAGACATTGAGCAGGTGGTACTTTTATGCATTGAGCCGTTACATGCTATTGAGCAGTTACAGACACTTGAGACTTTGGGACTTCTTACCTTTTGGGATGATACATCATATGTCTTGGTTCACTGTATGCTTATGAGCTAAGTCTCAGTTTTGGATCTGTATCTTTGTGAACTGACACCTACTTGTGTCAAGTTTTGGTAGTGGCAGGAACACTTTGCCCCGTTGCATGGGGAGTGTGCCTACTCACTAGCAGATGTTTGTATGACATAATTGGGTGTTGGACTCATGCTTATCGACCATCATATGCTTATGCTATGTCCGCATGATACCGGCTTTGGTCTTGGCAGTATTTGATTGCCTTGGGATCCGATTTTGGCATTGTTAGCTCTCTTTTACTGAAATCTGAAATTTATTACAGCAAGCATATATGTATGGATTGACATGGATTTTTCATGCTGAAACACTGTGAAATGATGTACTTTCACTAGTACTTTGTGGGCAGCAGCTTTGTTCGACTTTCTTCGCCATTTTTCCTCAATTTTGGTGATTTTTTGGTCATTTTCTGCAGTAAACAGCAAGCAGTTTTGAACTGTCTACAGTTTTCCAGCCTGCATTATGGCGAGTTCGTCTACTGATCATGCTATTTTCAACATCATTAAGCTTGTTGGTACGAATTACTCTTATTGGAAGAGCTAGATTTGGCAGGTGTTGGTGTAGAAATTGCAGATCAAGCCTTTGAGGTTAAGCAAACATCTGCCTGCAACTATGCCAGATGAGGAATGGCTTGAGCTTGATGAGTTATGCAAGTCCACTATTGTATTGTCTCTCACAGAAGAGGTTCACTATAATGTCTTTAAGGAAGAATAGAGTGCATGGCAGTTGTGGGAAAAGATCAAAAATCTCTATGATAAGAAAAGTCCAACGAGTCAGATGTATTGGCTAAATAAGCTTATGGGTCTGCGCCATGAAGGAGAATGTGACTATGTCTGCTCACTTGAGCCAGTTCCATGCTATACTCAAGAACTTGACTTTGCAGGACATCACTTTTGCAGAGGAATGCCACTCCTCTTTTCTTGCTTGGTACTCTTAATGAGTCATGGGATGTATTCCGCACTGCATTATGTGCCTCTACTGCTACCTTGAAATTATCTGATGTTGAGAGTGCTCTTCTGTAAGAAGAGGTTAACCGTAAGAATTTGGATGCCTCTCGTGTGTCTCATGCTATGACAATTAGAGGCAGGAATGATGGATAGGGAAAGCATGGCAGTGGTAGTGGCCGTGGACGGGATTCTCAGAATTCTCAGTCCAAGTCTCGTGGGAAGTCATGTAGTAAATCCTGTGGCAGGAATGCAGATGTTACCTGTCACCATTGTGGGAAAAAGGGCCATATTAGGCCACAATGCCATGAATTGTGCAATGAAAGGTGCAAAGATAAGGGGAAAGACAAAGTGCAGTATAAGTCTTCTAATCGCAGCATAGTACCTGCAAAGTCCAGTGTTAAAATTGAAGAGATCAATGTTATGCAGCCTAAGAATGTTGATGATGATGATTATATCCTAGCAGCTTCTTCTAGTGCTTTGCAGATGATAGAGATACACTCTATGTATGCACAGTGTTGGCTCTTGGACTCAAGTGTGTCCTTTCATGTGACACATTGTCGAGAGTGGTTTCATTCATACCGTATTGTTTAGGGTTCTGTGCACTTGGGTGATGACAGCTCTCTTGATATTGTGGGCATTGGTGATGTTAGGCTGCAGTTTCCTTCTGGCAGTAGTTTTGTTATGCAGGATGTACGTCATGTACCTGCTTTGACATGTAGTCTCATGTCAGCTGGACAACTTGATGATGCAGGATATCATGTATGTTTTGGAGACTCTGCATGGAAGATCACTCGTGGTAGACTTGTGATTGTGAGAGGTGCCAAGACTGGTAGTCTCTACCCCTTGATTGTATCAGCTTCTTCCCTTGATCATGTTTTGTTTGTGGGTTCTACCCCACATGTATCTCTTTGGCATACCCGTTTGGGCCATATGTCTTTGAAGGGAATAAAAATGCTTTCTGGTTTGTAGTACTTACCGCCCCTTGATTATGCATGTTTTGATTCATGTGAGCATTGTCTTTATGGCAGGCAGACTAGGTCTACACATAAGAAGTCTGGTAGGCCACACATGAGTGAGCGCTTGGCATTGGTACATTCGGATGTCTCTGGGCCCATGCCTTGTCAGTCTATGGGTGGTGCAAAGTATTTTGTTACGTTCATAGATGATTTTTCACGGAAAGTATGGGCTTATCCCATTAAACTGAAATCCGATGTCTTGGCTATGTTTCAGAGATGGCTTGCATTGGTTGAGAACCAGTCTGGGTATAGGCTAAAATGACTAAGGATAGATAATGGGGGTGAGTATGTCTCACGTGCTTTTAAGCAATTATGTGATGAGAGGGGTATTAAGCGTTAGTTAACCACCCCCTACACCCTCCCAGAATGGTTTGGCTGAGTGGATGAATAGAACCATCCAGGAGCGTGTACGCAGTATGCTTAGTCATACAGGCCTACCCCGGAGCTTTTGGGTTGAGGCAGATAGTACAGCTGTGCATGTCATAAATAGATCACCTTCTAGTGGTTTGGATTTCCAGGTTCCAGAGGAGGTATGGATTGGAAAACCCCCCTCTTATGCGCATCTCCGTGTCTTTGGATGTGAGGCATTTTGCCATGTGCCCAGGGACAAGAGAAGTAAGTTGGATCCCAAGAGTGTCAAATGCATTTTCCTTGGTTATGGAGATGTAGGCGAGATGGGTTACCATCTCTGGGATCCGTAGGCGCAGAAAGTCATCCGCAGTCATGATGTAGTCTTCCATGAAGACAAGATGCATAGGCAGCTTGAGAGAGTTGTTGAGATCCGCAGGGTCATATTTCAGGAGGAGCCGAGAGCTCCCGCATAGCCAGTTGGATAGCCTACACATGCAGCAGATACTCATGGTCAGGGTGTTGGACAGGCAGCTGGGTAGGCAACAGAGCCTGCCGTGAGACGGTCTACTAGAGACAGATGTCCCCTTAATAGATTTCAGCCCTCGATGCATTATGTCTTGGTTACAGATGCAGGAGAGACTTTTACCTATGATAAGGCTATGCGCAGGGGTGACAGTCACTCATGGGAGAGGGCTATGTAGTCTGAGATAGACTCTTTGCGTAAGAATGACACTTGGGATTTGGTTTCCTTGCCTATGGGCAAGAAGGCTTTGCCATGCAAGTGGGTGTACAAGCTAAAAAGTACCCCTGGACACCCCAAGCCGGCATACAAGGTTAGATTGGTAGCAAAGGGTTTTAAGCAGGAGCATGGTGTGGACTTTGACGAGGTCTTTTCTCCTATGGTGAAGATGACCACCCTACGCTTAGTCTTGGCTTTGGTTGCTCAGCTTGACTTGGATTTATACTAGATGGATGTCTTTCTTACATGGGGACTTGCATGATGAGATTTACATGGAGCAGCCTACGGGCTTTGCAAAACCTGGTAGGAAGCACCTAGTGTGCAAATTGAAGAAAAGTCTTTATGGATTGAAACAGGCACCTAGGGAGTGGTATCATAAGTTTGATGCCTTTATGTAGTCAAAGGGCTACAGTTGGAGTGCTATGGATCCGTGTCTTTACATAAAGAAAGCTCGTGATGGTTCTTTATTGATTTTGGTACTCTATGTGGATGATATGTTGATAGCAGGGAAAGCTCATGATGAGCTAGATGCTCTTAAGGCTCAGCTCAAGAAGAGCTTTGAGATGAAAGATCTAGGACAGACCGATCACATACTTGGTATGCGCATTACACGCGATAGGCATCAGGGACTCCTCTACTTGTCACAGAGGGAGTACATTCATAAAGTCCTTGAGCGCTTCTGCATGCAGGATGTAAAGCCTATTGGTTGTCCATTGCCTTCTTATATGAAGGTATCACAGGATGATTTTCTGCAGATAGATGAGCAGAGGGCCGAGATGGCCAAGATTCCCTATGCATATGCAATGGGAAATCTTATGTATGCCATGATAGCCACTCGTCCAGATATTGCCTTTGCAGTTGGTGTTGTGGCACGCTATATGGTTACACATGGCAAGAAGCATTTGGGATGCCATGAAGGGTATCATGAGGTACCTGAAGGGTACTGCAGATATGTGCATATGCTATGGTAGCCAGGATACAGGAGTTGTGGGGTACACAGACTCTGATTATGCAGGACATGCAGATAGTAGGAAGTCCACTTCCAGCTATGTCTTCACCTATGCTGGAGGTGCTGTTTCTTGGATGTTCAGGGTAAAGAAATGCATGGCCCTTTCTACTACTACAAAGGCCGAGTATGTTGCAGCCACTGAGGCTTGCAAGGAGACCATTTGGTTGGGTCGTTTAGTTGCTGACCTTGGTATTGATGCTATCCCTACACTGCATTCGGATTCTATGAGTGCTATTCAGTTAGCCAAGAATCCGGTCTTCCATGCGAAGACGAAACACATTGAGGTGAGGTATCACTTCATACGTGGGGTCGTTGAGGACAAGTCTGTTGATCTTGTCAAGATCTCGACTGACCAGAATCCTACAGATCTGCTCACGAAAAGCCTCTCTACAGTGTGCTTTGCCTTCCTCAGGAGGTTGATGGGCGTGGGTGTCAAGATTGTGGGAGAGAAGGAAGGAGTCTCGCTTGAAGCTTTCTTGCTTGCACAATGGGGGAAGACACACAAGGGTGGAGGCTGAAAACAGTTTTTCCTCTTCTTAGTTGTGTAAGCCAAAAGAACTCAAGTACAAAGAAATAGAAGAACCCTATATATGGGTCTCAAACCAAACTCAACTAACTAAGGTGGCATACTAACTGAGCCACGAACTAGAGTAGATAAGGATAGCTCTCATGTAGCTATTATTCATGGGCGGTGTACCAACCGCGTCTGCAACTGACAAGTCGGTGACATAAATATACAACGGTCACCCTGGCGTATCACGAGTGGAGCTCGATATCTCAACACTCCCCCTCGAGCTCAATCCCAATTCCTGCACACCAAGCAGGTCTCTGAACTTGCGCAGCTTCTCTGCGCCCAATGCCTTCGTGAATATGTCAGCTACCTGATCCTCTGTGCTGACATAAACTAGATCAATAAGACCTAGTAAAACCCTCTCTCGCACATAGTGATAATGCACCTCAATGTGCTTTGTTCTAGCATGATAGACTGGGTTATTTGCCAAGTGTATACTACTCATGTTGTCACAATAAATGACAACTGGCCCATTTGTAGACTGATGCATATCATAAAGTAGCTTATGCAACCAAGCTACCTCACATGCAGCCATTGCTGCACCCCTGTACTCAGCCTCTGTGCTCGACAAGGCAACTGTAGGCTGTTTCTTGCTGCTCCAAGTGACTGCAGCACTCCCAAAAGAGAATACATATCCACTGGTAGATCGTCTATCAGAAATACTACCAGCCCAATCAGCATCAGTGTATCCATGCAACTGTATCTGAACCCCAGTCTCATAAAATAGTCCATACTGCAATGTGGACTTCACATACCTAAGTATGCGTCTAGCCATATCCAAATGTGGTTTCCTTGGAGCCTGCATAAACTGACTTACCAATCCAACAGCATAGCTCAAATCTGGCCTGGTAATAGTCATATAAATCAAACTTCCTACTATGCGTCTGTACATAGTAGGGTCTTCTAGAAGCTCACCTGCATCTGTGCTCAGCTTCACATTTTGCTCCAAAGGAACTGAAATAGGCTTACAGCCTGTCATCCCATATTTGGACAGCATGTCCAATCCATACTGCCTCTGCAAGAGCTGTATCCCACTTGGTGATCTAATCACCTCAATGCCCAAGAAATAACGCAGCTCTCCCAAATCCTTCATCTCAAACTTCTGCTTCAATAGCATTTTCACATGAAGGATATCTTCATCACTGTCACCTGTCATAATCAAATCATCAACATAAATGACAAGTAGCATAATACCTTTCTCTGTTTTTCTCACATAAAGTGAGAAATCTGCCTTGGAAATCTGAAAGCCAATAGTGACAAGATACTGCCCTATCTTGTCAGACCATGCTCTAGGTGCTTGCTTCAAGCCATACAAGGCTTTCTTCAACCTGCAAACAAACTCAGGATGAACAGCATGCACATAACCTGGTGGCTGCTCCATATAGACCTCTTCTTGCAAATCACCATGCAAGAAGGCATTCTTTACATCCATCTGATGTAAAGACCATCCCTTTGATGCAGCCATAGCAATGACTGCTCTTACGGTTGCCATCCTTGCAACCGGACTAAATGTTTCTTCATAGTCAATGCCATATGTTTGTGCATACCCCTTGACTACTAATCTTGCCTTGTATCTGTTCACAGAACCATCAGCATTGTGCTTCACCTTATAAACCCACTTACAGCCAATTGCATTCTTACCTTTAGGCAAAGGTACTAACTCCCAGGTAGCATTTGCTTCCAAGGCATCCATTTCTTCATCCATGGCTTTCTCCCATTTTTCTTTTCCCATGGCTTGCTCAAAAGATGTGGGTTCTGGTTCCTGTATCACTTTGACCATATATGCATAGTGAATGGCTGTAAATCCATCATATTTCAGCCTATCCACAGGATACCTAGCTCTTGTAGACCTGCGCAAAGTAGGTTCACTCCCAGGTGCTCTCAAAACATCCCTGGTCTTCCTTACTCCAGGTGTAACAATAGAAGGAATACCCAACTCATCATCAATGCTCTGTTCTGAGCCACTGGATTCACCATCCACATAAGAGTGACCTGCATTCACATCAAACATGGGCTGATCAACCTTCTCTTTTCCTTTTCGTGATACCTGCATACCACTATCTGCATTGCTTTGAGAAGATTCTCCTGATCTCAATCTGCCTGTCCATGGCGAAGAATGTGAACCACTGCTAGAGGACGCTCCAGGTCCACTAATATTTTGTGACTGCTGCTGTGAATTCTGTGTAGCATTACCATTTTGTGCATCTTCATCATCAATCACATTTACTGGTTTATACCAGCTACTCATCTCATCAAAAACAACATCTCTGCTCACTGTAAACTTACGAGTAGAAGGGTTATAGCATCTATACCCTTTTTGCTGCAGAGAGTAACCAATAAAGATGCACTTCTCAGCTTTTGGATCCAACTTGGATCTCAGCTCATCTGGCACATGTACATAGGCAATGCAACCAAAAATTTTCAAATGAGAAATATCTGGTTTCCTACCAGTATACCTCTCCTCTGGAGTCATTCCATGTATTGCTGCAGTGGGACTCCTGTTCATTATGTAGACTGCTGTAGCAACTGCTTCAGCCCAATAAAAATCTGGCAAGTCTTTTTCATTGAGCATGGCACGAGATACCTCTCCAATATGCCTGTTTTTCCTTTCTGCAATTCCATTTTGTTGTGGGGTATAACTGCATGAATATTGCTGCTTTATGCCATGCTCCTGCAAGAACTTTGCAAACTCATTTGAGAGGTACTCTCCCCCTCCATCTGACCTTAGGCATTTTATCTGCAAGCCTGTTTCTTTTTCAACCATAGCTTTAAGAGTTTTGAAATGCCCAAAAACTTCACTTTTCTTTTTCATAAAATACACCCAAACTTTTCTGCTATAGTCATCAATAAAACTGACAAAATAATGACAGCCTCCAAGAGATGCAGCTTTAGTTGTCCACACATCAGAGTGAATTAATTCCAATGGCTTCTCACTCTCTTGAACATGTCTAGGAAATGGTTTCCTTGCCTGTTTTCCAAACTGACAGGCTTCACATACCTTATGCATTTCTGCAACCTTGAATTTGGGCAATCCTGCAACAATATTTTGGGCCTGCATTGATTTAAGTCGCTGTACATTAACATGACCAATGCGTTTATGCCAGATATCAATATCTGCAACTACACCGGTCCCATGTGCAAACATTGCTGCACTCAATTCAGACATGTCTGCATCCAATGTAAACATTCTGCCCTTCTTCTTTCCTTTTGCTATCAAGCGACCTTTATTTTTCATATCCTCAACAAAGCATCCATGAGGATTAAATCTGACCTGCAAGCCCTGTTCAACCATTTGACCAACTGAAACCAGATTCTTGGTGATATTCGGGACATGAAATACATCGGACAGGTATTTCTTTTTCCCACCCTGCATAGACAAGGGAATTTTTCCAATCTGCACAATAGGATGTGCAGTATCATCACCAGTCTCCACAAATCCTGGTTTTTCCATTTTTCTTGCATCCTCCATCCATTCTGCATGACCTGTCATGTGGTTTGATGCACCCGAGTCAACATACCATACATCATTGCTTTCTTCTGCACTTGTCATAGAATTGTTCATGTGCTGCACCATGAACAAATGCTCATTTCTGTCATCACCCTGTCTACTAGAAGATGCATAATTCCCTTGTTGCAGTTTTCCATTCATGATGTCATTCTGCTTTTTATAGCAGTCTTTAGCCATATGACCCATTTTACCACAGTAGTAGCATTCAACATTACTGTTTGCATTTTGGCCTCTTTGCCATCCACCACGACCTCTTTGGCTCCCCCTGCCTCTAGAGTTACCACGTCCTCCTCCATAGGACTGGTTTTCTTGAGTTTGCTGCATATTCTGATTTCTGCCACGGCCTCCAAATCGGCCTCCTCTACCTCTGCCTCTACCTCTTCCAGCATTTGAGTAGAAGACAGCTTCTTTTGAAGTTCCTCCTGAAGAAGATGCACCACCATTTCTCTGTTCCTCAGAAATTAGAAGAGCAATCAACTCCTCAAAATCAGGAAATCTTTCACGAACTGAAATGGATGTCCGAAACTGTGCATAATCCTTTCCTAGACCATTCAAGGTCACGGAAACTAAATCATCATCTTCCACTGGCGACCCAATGGAAGCAAGTGCATCTGCAATCTTCTTCACCTTCATGTGGTAGTCGTTGATGCTCATACTTTCTCTTTGCACATTATGCAACTCTTGCTTGAGCTGCATTTTCCTGGCTTGCGTATTTGTGCTATACATTTTTGACAAAGTATCCCATGCCTCCTTTGGCGTACTTGCATCCTGAATATGCACAATCATAGAGTCTGAAATACTGATAGACAGCCAATACATAACTTTCCTGGCTCTCTCATGCCATGTTTTAAATGCCTGCATTTGTTGTTGATTGGGAACATCAGGAAGAACTGGTTCTTCTTCATTTCCTGCAACAAATTCCCAATATCCTTTTCCCATAAGGAAATTCGTCATTCTAAACTTCCATGCCTGGAAGTTGTTCTTGTCAAGCTTTTCAGTGACAATCTGTGAAAGAGAATCAGACGCCATTACAGAATACTGCAAGAAATTCTGTCACTGCAAAAAACACAGCTTCACCCTCACAAGGGCAAATCTGCAAAACTGGCGAAAGTGGTATTTGACCACACAGTCACTTCCTAGTGACGATTTTGCATAAACAGGAACCAAGGATGATTCTGAAACTCCCAATGTCTCTGCGCACAAGCATACGATGCAATTTCTACAGTAACTTTTCACCGACCTGTAGAACAGTGGTCGCACAGCATAAAACTGAGCCTTTTCCTGAGTGCGTGCAGAAAACTTCCGTCTGCAAAACAGGCCCCGAAATGGCCTCAAATCAAAAAAACAGGGTCGCCGAGGGCTAAAGCCCTTTCCCGCAGCATATACTGCCCTCTTGCTTCACCGCGAAGGGCGTCTCAACCTGAGACAATGCACTCCTGCAATTTCCGGCTGTGCTACCTGCAGAGATCTGCTCCCAAAACAGGAAATGAAAGCAACACTGCTCCTCTTACCAGACCACCGTGAGCTTGGCTTGCTTTCTTGAGCTCCTTACCACGAACAAGGCTCTGATACCATGTCAAGATTGTGGGAGAGAAGGAAGGAGTCTCGCTTGAAGCTTTCTTGCTTGCACAATGGGGGAAGACACACAAGGGTGGAGGCTGAAAACAGTTTTTCCTCTTCTTAGTTGTGTAAGCCAAAAGAACTCAAGTACAAAGAAATAGAAGAACCCTATATATGGGTCTCAAACCAAACTCAACTAACTAAGGTGGCATACTAACTGAGCCACGAACTAGAGTAGATAAGGATAGCTCTCATGTAGCTATTATTCATGGGCGGTGTACCAACCGCGTCTGCAACTGACAAGTCGGTGACATAAATATACAACGGTCACCCTGGCGTATCACGAGTGGAGCTCGATATCTCAACAGTGGGATGAGATGATGTCTTTCCTCATCCTGTTGTACATGTGTACATGTTGTACTGTCTTTTTTTCTTTTTCTTTTCACTCCTCATTGGGGCAGATTCACCTTTAAGTGAGAGGTTGTTGGGGGTAAAGGCACGTCTGCCTAGCCACCCGTGTATTACTACACTGAAAATCACCACCACTGCACACTGCAGGTGGCGGGCGCCTGTCATCGTCACTTTATTCTTTATTCTTTTAGTGACAGTTTGAATAAAGGAAGGCCCGGTCACACATTGTGACTGTTGGAGTTCCCATTTCTAGTCTCTCCCTTTCTTGCTCTTGCTCTCCCGCCATAGCTCTCGAGTCCAACCTTCGATCCGTCGCTCCCTTTCACCAGGAGAGGGTACACAATATGCTTAGCCATGTAGGCTTATCATAACATTTCTAGGCTGAGGCAGTTACAGGTGTAGTGCATATCATTAATAGATCGCCTTATAGTGGCATTGAATTCTAGGTTGTAGAGGAGGTATGGAGAAGAAAGACTCCCTCTTATACTCATTTGCATGTCTTTGGATGTGAAGCATTTTGCCATG
The DNA here is from genome assembly GCF_053477565.2 of Lygodium microphyllum. Lineage (NCBI taxonomy): Eukaryota > Viridiplantae > Streptophyta > Polypodiopsida > Schizaeales > Lygodiaceae > Lygodium > Lygodium microphyllum. The sequence goes on along the minus strand of NW_028229514.1, from coordinate 4,868,126 downwards.
TGCCCAAGGATAAGCGCAATAAGCTGGATCCTAAAAGTGTGAAATGCATATTCCTTGGCTATGGAGATGCAGGTGAGATGGGCTATTGTACGGAAAGTCATTTGCAGCCATGATGTTGTGATCCATGAAGACAAAATGCATAGGCAGCTTGAGCAGGTAGTGGAGATATGCAAAGTTATCTTTTAGGAGGAGATGCTTGCTCCCATACAACCAGTTGGACAGCCTGCAACAGCAGCAGTTGGCGCTCATGGCCAGGATGTTAGACATGATATTGGATAAGCAAAGCAACCTATAGTGAGGCGTTCTACTAGAGATAGACGCCCTCTTTGACCTCTTTGAGCCTTCTATGCACTATGTCTTGTTTACAGATGGAGAAGGGTCTCTCACCTATGATGAGGCTATAAGTAGGGGGTGACATTCACTCCTAGGAGAGGGCTATGCAGTCTAAGATAGACTCATTACATAAGTTTCCTTGCCTACTATCAAGAAGGCTCTTCCATGCAAGTGGGTGTACAAGTTGAAAAGTACCCCTAAACAGCCCAAGCTAGCAAACAAGGCCAGATTGGTAGCAAGGGGTTTTAAGCATGAACATGGTGTTGACTTTGATGAGGTCTTCTCTCTTGTGGTTAAGATGACCACCCTGCGCTTGGTTTTGGCTTTGGTTGCACAACTTGGCTTAGACTTGTATGAGATGGATGTCAAGACATCATTCTTACATGGGAACTTGCATGATGAGATTTATATAGAGTAGCCTAAGGGCTTTTTCAAGCCTAGCAAAGAACACCTAGTGTCGTCCAAATTGAGGAAAAGTCTTTATGGCTTGAAGTAGGCACCTAGGGAATGGTATCATAAGTTCGATGCATTTATGCAGTCATAGGGCTACAATCGTAGTGTTATGGATTTGTGCTTGTACACGAAGAAAGCCCGTGCTAGATCTTTATTATTGATTTTGGTACTCTATGTGGATGATATGCTTTTGGCAAGGAAATCTCATGATGAGCTAGATGCTCTTAAGACTCAGCTCAAGAAGAGTTTTGAGATGAAAGATTTGGAACATACCTCTCATATTCTTGGTATGCGCATTACACGTGATAGGCATCAATGACTACTCTATCTATCATAGAGAGAGTACATTCATAAAGTCCTTGAGTGCTTTTGTATGCAGGATGTAAAGCCTATTGGCTATCCATCACCTTCTCATGTGAAGGTATCATAGACCGATTTTCCACAGACAGATGAGCAGAGGGCCAAGATAGCCAAGATTCCCTATGCATCCGTAGTGGGCAATCTTATGTATGCCATGATAGCCACCTGTCCAGATATTGCTTTTGCAATTGGTGTTGTGGCACATTATATGGCTACATCTGGTGAGGTATTGGGATGCCATGAAGGGTATCATGAGGTACTTGAAGGGCACTATTGATATGTGCATATGTTATGGTAGCAAGGATACATGAGTTGTGGGATACATTGACTCTGACTATTGAGAGCGGAATTTTGGTGCCGAGAAGTGCTTAAAAATAGCTAAAAATTATAAATATCAAGGGAAAAATATTCAACGTTGAAGGCGGCGGCTCGATCTAGGACGATTTTAAGCGCCAGAGTGCTTTAAAGGCGCCCAAGCGACACTTGTTGATTTTTCATCATTTTTCAGATAGTCATGCGGGTTGACACGAGTTACCGGCCAATGCGGGATGCCGAGCCGGACGCCCAGGATTTTTTAGAGCTCAATTCTGAGTCCGGACGGGGAAATGGCCAAGAATTAGTCAAGATTTGAAGAGGTGGACATGAGTTGGGCCAAGTGGTAAGTGACCCTTGGGGTCTTGGAAGCATTTTATGCCAAGTAAAATCGTGGCATGAGGAAGAAGTGAAAAAACGTGAAGAAGAAGGAGAGGAAACTGTGCCCGAAAAATGCGCCATGAGAGGAGGAGAGGCAACTTGCCTGCTACACACAACCCATCCAACTGATCATTGGCCTTGTCTTCCTTCTCCCTGTTGGTCATATCGCCGCCTCTCGCCCATCAAATGGTGGCCTGGATGCTGAGATAGAAATCTAGTCTTTCTCTCTCCTCCCTCTCTCTCCTCTAAAGGCAGATTCATGTGGTGAAGAGGAAGAAGAAGAATGGATGTTGGATGCTTGTCCAATGAAGACCGGATTGCTCCATTCTGCAAGAAGATTGAAGATTGCTGAATGTGGGCTATCATGAGCAGTAATGGTGGCTGGAAATCAGTCCCAAGATATGGCAAATAAAAACCCACAACCCGCAAAGAACGGTAATCTCATTTTTATAAAGGAAAATTGTGTTTTTATGCAATTTGTTCATGAATTCTTGTTCCCATGAGATGATAATGCATTATAATGTTGTCTTCAATGTTTTTCAACTGTTTATGCTCAGAAAATTAGAAAATCATAAGTGTTGTGGATGAAATTAGTAGTGGAAAACCCGTAAATATGCAAAATATGGGAAAATTGGATGTTTTTGAGACATCAATGGAAAATATCATAAGACAAACCAACTAAACTTGTCTTTTTGCTGCAAATGAACCTAAGGGCCACAACCCATAACCCATTTTGAATTTTCAGTCCTTAAATATTGGAAAAATACAAGGAAAATAGGGAAAATAAGGGAAAAATAGGGGGAAAATGGATTTTGAGTGCCGAAAATTAAGGAAAAATAAGAACCATGTTTGTGGATGTATGGGGGGTCTAAAGTATGAGGTTTAGCCTCAGTTCAGCCCTACCTCTATGTTCTAGTGAGTTTTTATGGCTTTTATGCAATAAAAATGTGGAAAATGAACCCTCAACCTATGCAATATGCACAACCTAAACGGGTGAGAGGGGTTGGAGTGTATAAAAAGCGTGTAAATGTTGAATGAAATGATGAAAAGCTTGATGGTTTTTTTTGCATACCATATAGATTGGACGATATTTAAAGATTAAGAACCTAGTAGCACAAGGGTTTCTCGGTGCTAGGTTCATGCAACGCCGCATACGAGCAATAGTCAAATTCATTGAAAGAATGCTTTTGCACATGTGCACCAATGCTGATTTTCTTGATTGTTTGAGCACGTGGACATTCACAATTTGCATGAAGCATGAAATTTAAAAAGTATCAGACAATACCTCCTGGATGCATAGCAATTGCTTTTTAGAGGAATATGACCAACGTTGAGTGAGTAAGGTTGTCCAAGCTGTAGGCTAAGCGTCGGGTCTAAGGGAAAGTAAAGTGAGGAAGCATGGTATATCTCCTGGAAATACGCGAATCATTAAAGAGAGAAGTTTGTGTGCGTATGTTATATATGTTTAGCGATGCATTGAGGGGCCAATCCCCAAGGTGTAGGAGAGTCGTAATGAGGTAGCGGCATTCAGCCATTGGAGGACCTCCTATGTTGGTACTTCGTGCTATTTGGAAGTGTGTTGGGACTCCCTCTGAGGAGTGTTAATTGGGTTAGAGTTGGACTATAAGACGTGACACAAACACAATATGTTTAGGAAGATGATGTATATGTCATCCACGCTCCTGGCCGCGAGGCCGTGGGGTTGTTGAGCGCATGATAGAGGTCCAGCTAGTGTATGAGCCAGTGCCGGCCCGTTTTAGGTCCCATCAACTATGCAAGAGATGCAAATATTAGGAAGTCCACCTCTAGCTATGTGTTCACTTTTGCTGGAGGTGCTATTTTATTGATGTCCAAGGTGCAGAAATGCATGGCCCTTTCTATTGCAAAGGCTGAGTATGTTGCAGCCACTAAGGCTTGCAAGGAGGCCATCTGGTTGGGCCATTTGGTTGCCGACCTTGGTATTGTAGATGCTATCCCTACACTGCATTTGGATTCTATGAGTGCTATCTAGTTAGCCAAGAATCCAGTCTTCCATGCAAAGACAAAACACATTGAGGTGGGGTATCACTTCATTCGTGGGGTCATTGAGGACTCTCTTGCTTGATCCTTCTCACCTTTTAGGGTGTAAGATATGGGTCCTTCAACATCTGCTAAGTGATGTGAGTACTTGGGGTGTTAAAGTCTTGTCAAAGCTTTGGTGATCTAGAACTTTGTACAAAAAAATCTATCACTAGTTTGTTTTTAAGCATTGCTAGTTGCAGACATGCTCAATTGTATAAAGATGTGGAAATGACTTTTTATGGAACAAGCTATAAGATATTGCATTAAATGTTCTACCACTTGCTTGTGGTGAATAGTCTTGAGACTTGAGGCTTTGAATATTTGTGTTTCGGGACTACTGAAGACTAAGTAACAGTCTATCTTGGGTAGGGATTGCTGAAGTCTATTATCGTGGGTGGGGCAGTAAGCAGAGTCTAGGACTAGCTAGAGTGCAACAAGGATTCATTATTGTATAGTCCTAGATTGAAGAACAACAACCAAGTTTTGATGAAGAGTAATAGGTCGATTGGAAGGAAAATATTCAATTATGTCATCTACTTTTGGCTTTTATATGACCAGTGATAAGCTTTAGTAGAGATCAACCAACAATGATAGCTCTATATTTCTATTAAATGCAAGCAAAGTGATCTATAGGATCTGTTTAGTTAAGGCATGGAAAGGGTATGAAATTCTTCAAAGTTAGATAGCTCCCAATTTGCCTCATGAAAGCATATATTATCTTTGGCTACTCCATGTTAAGTAGAGTTTGGGGCATGGCTAGAGTGCAACAAGGATTCATTGTTGTATAGTCCTAGATTGAAGAACAACAACCAAGTGTTGATGAAGAGTAATAGGTCTATTGGAAGGACAATATTCAACTATGGCATCGACTACTAGTTTTATATAACCAGTGATAAGTTTCAGTAGAGATCAACCAACAATGATAACTCTAGATTTTCATTAGATGCAAGCAAAGTGATCTTAAGGCTTTGTCTAATTCAGGCATGGAATGGGTATGGAATTCTTGAAATCTTGATAGCTTCGAGATTGCCTTGTGAGAGCATATCCATCTCTGTTTGTTCCGTGTTAAGCATTGCAAGTTGTGTCCATCCAAGAAGTCTCAAAGTTATAGCTAGATCCCATATTAAAGCAACACATATGCTTACATCAGATTGGGGTCATCTCAATGCACCAATATTGAGTCATTTGTTCTACCTACCTCAATTCTTCTTTGTATTTGACTTCAAGATCAAAGCTCCCACAACTCAAAGCAACACATTGGGGCTCAAGCACTTGAAGGGATAATTAGAACCTTGTAGAGAGCTTGAATAATGCAAATGGGGCAAATCTAAGAGGTTTCTTGTGGTACAAGACCAAGAAAAGGGGATTATTCATGAAGAGATTCATTTGTGGAAGACCTAGAATTATTGCGATAACTTCATCAATAATCAACATCATAGTCATTTTCTAGTAACTGTAACTTCTATGTCCAACTTAGGGCTTAGGATTAGATGATCAAGAATGCATTATGCATTAATTTACTTCCTCATCTTGAATGCCTACTTCAGTGTGTTTTAGCTTATTTAGGGCCTAATTAGGTAGTGTAGATGTAGGGCTTGATTAGGCAGTGCTATTATAGTCCTCAATGAAGACAAGTGGCATAATTATTGAAGGCAATGAGACCAACAATCATCATTTAAAATTTGAGGCATGACCTACTTAAGTAGTGTCCATGCAACAATTGCAATCGTCTCATTTCAGTAGTGAAATATCTAGAGAGATGGATTGGGAGCCTAGATACGAGCAACCACAACCAACACAATTTACTCCTAGAAGGTATGGATATTATGGACAATTGCACTATGATAATGGGAATAAGGAGCATTGGTATGAGAGGCAACATTGGTATCAACATTGATATAAGTAGCAACATGCATACGTCAATGATACATATTCCATTAGACAACCGCGTGTAAAAGAAGATCATGTATAATATGGGCAACATCATAAATATGGATAGCATATTGATCATTATTTTTATGATGGTTAGCCATCACATGGTTAGTATTATGATGGCTAGAACCCACATTATGGTAAAAAATTCATTGAGTAGTTTTCTTTTGGAGGTATATATGACCATAATTCTTTGGGGTAGCATGATATGTATGATCAATATTCTTTTGGATAATATGATGCATATGTTCATGATGCATGTGATGCACATGTAAAATTTTCTTATTTTGACCCACATTTGAATGATGGACATTACTCACATTCATTTGGGTAGCATCATTATGAGAGGCTACGTCTATGTTCTCCTCTATTGAACAAGTTATCTACTTCCTATGAGAACTGCAAGTGTATTGTTGTTGATGAATATGTGGGAGAAACTTTAGCTAAGGTTACTCGAAGGAGGTACTTAACGAGTGACATGATAAGAGAATTGCATGCTCAAGGTTTATGTTATAAATGTGCTGAAACAATGTCTTTCAATTATAAAGACAAATGCAAGGCTAGGAATGTAAGAATAAAACTTGGGTCATTGAGGAGGATGTGAATGAGTATGACAGGTCCAATGAAGACAATGCACTTCAAGTTGAAGCAACCACACCTAAAGAAGGCATACATCATCCTATGGAAGAGGCTTATACAAATCATGAAGAATTTAATGATTTAGATCATGAGAAGAATGATGCTGAAGTTTGGGTAGCCAATGAAGATATACAAAAATATATGGAAGAATTGATGTAAGATCAAAAAATTTATGCAATTTGATCATTAGCCTTTACATTTCCATCTGATTTGGGGGATCATGAGGATGATTCTTTGTTTCCATTTTGCATGGGAGGTGATGATGGAAAGCACTTTTCTATAGCAAGTACCTCTAGATGTGATGATTCTTTTGATGGTTATTTGTTTGATCTTGGGGGTGTTTGGGTAATGATGTTCATTTTTGGTAGACTTCAAATAAAGATTTTATATGTATTCTAAGTGCATTCAACCATCCTTTGGAAGGCATCAAGAATCCTTCAAAATAGTGAGATTATTCCACTCTTAAGACAGTGGACGATTTACTATGTATAAAATTTCTATGATGGAATTAATTGCCCTAGCCATATGAAAATCCAATTTTTATGACACAAGAGATACCTTTGGGTTGTATACTTAATTTTCATATTTTGTATCTCTTAATTGGGTATTTCCATCAAAATTTATAGCTCATTTACTACAACATCCCAGTTTAGGATAGCATGTAGGATTTTCGTAGTTTCAAGATTATGATGCAGCTGATTTCTTGAGCAGGATCTTCATGACTTTGTGGAGCATATTCACCAATCATACTTCATGATAGAGTTCTTATCCACGTTGATTCATTCTTGTGCTCTTACGATTCTCAAGCTTTGAGAACAAAGCTTCTTTAGGAGGGGATGGTTGGTAAAAAAGCTAAGAAATGCCCTTGTAGCCTTAGTTTAGGGGGAAATATTCATGAGGACTTGGGATGGGTAATAAAAAGCTAGAATTGTAAAGGATTATGAATCTCTTTTCTATTAATTAAATTCCTAATTGAGGACTCCTATTCTTGGATCTCCCACCATAACTAAGGGGTGAGTACCTTGCTCCATCATTGTAGGAGGTGTGTATCTTGTTGCCATCCACATTATCCACCATTGTATTTCTCTCATATACCAAATTTGAGTGTTAGATATCGCCACCTTGGTTGTGGCTTTTGCAATGTTTCTTGGTTTTGTTTGAGTATTTCTTGTTAAGAAGAAACTATCTTTCTTATAGTACTTTAGGGTTAGGGTCACCCTACCCACTTTTGTGGCTCCTTGACTAATTCTTTTTAATTGTGTATACACATGAGGTTAATTAGATCTCTTCTAACTTGAAGTAAATAGAAGTTTTGTGCCCACAACCTCACATATGTTGTGGGACTTCCTAACTCTAGAGGATATTATAATTTGCAGGGAGTGAGCTTGGCTCTCATGTGATGTTACAAGGATAAAATTATTTGTGCTTTTGCAAGATTTAGTTTTAGTTTCTCATTACAAATGGAGGCACCTAAAGTGTATGATAAAATCCAAACAATAAATCATTCCCAAAAATGATTGCAACACTTTGACATTTGCATGCTTTTGCTTTGACTTGACTCGACTTTTGTATCCTTCTTCACTCTTAAATGTTAACAACTAGTTAGTCAAATAATTATGAGATTGTTTTGTTGGGCTATGGGGATACATTTCTTTGGTTAGATAAGCTATGATTCAAGTAGCAGTCAAAGAAATGTGAGATTGTTTTGTTGGGCTATGGGGATACATTTCTCTAGTTAGATAAGCTAGGATTCAAGTACATTAAACTTGGGATTGTGTTTAGGTCTTTAGGTTTCCCCTTCGGGTGGCAATAATTACAAGAACATTTAATTGGTTTTATAAGAAGATTGAGAAAAAGCCAAATGTTTTGCAAGAATAGATGCCTCATTTTTAGGGAGATTGATGGTAGTCAAATTTCTTCTTTTGACCTCAATTGAAATTTCCATAGCCTATGTATTCTCTCAAACAACTTGGTGAGCAACTCCTTTGCAAGTTCTTATGGGCAAAGGAGGACTCATAGATTAGCACCCATCTCTTGGTATACTATAGTGGTTGAGAAAGGCATGGGAGGACTAGGCTTGTCCTTTTCTAGATTAAGTAGTGGAATGAATCTCACCCTTGGGCCATACCCATGGGCAACTAACTCCAATCCGTGAATCTAATTCTATAAGGTTGATCCAAGTTAGGATTTGGGGCATGCACTAATGTGCAAACCACTATAGGTAAATATCAAGGAATTAGCCCTCATATTGACATGGTCAAGGTTTGGAAGTGGTTTATGTAGGAAATGACATGGGTGGGCCCCATGGACTACCAAAAAAACTCCTCCTTATAGTGCAACCTATGGTTCTTTGGGGCAGCCTCCTATGAACCCCCAAAGCCCCCACTTACAACCTAAGCATTACATTAGTTTAAGTAGGGAGAGCATTAGGTTTTGGAAAATGTAATTACAAGGACACTAGGGGGATTAAAGACCTTAATGGGCTAAGATAGGGGAAATACTTAACAACTAAGAGTTACTTGACCTAGAAATATCCTCTCAAGAAAGGCCCACCATCAGTCTACCTCCAAGATTGACAGTGATGATCACATCCTCAAGATTGTTGGTCTTAGAAAAGATAGGTGAGGATAGAACTACAACAAGGAGCTTGCATGGGACCCATGCAATAGTACGTGTTCTTGAAGGCTAGGGAAAGGTGGAAGAAAGGGTATTCACACAATAAGGAAGATATTTGGAAAAGAAGAATTCTTGAGACCTAGAAAGCCACCCCATTCTATAAAGGCTAAACTTGGTATTATGGAAGGTGGTTACAAAAAGCTTTTCCATAAGAGATAAGCTAAACAAAATCTTTAAGATTCGACCCACACGTCCTCTATGTATAAAATGTGATGAGACAGAGGAACACCCTCTATGATAGTGATGTTATTAGGGAAAGTCAAGAGGTGGGTACTCCAAGCTAGGCTAGGTGCTTACATCTCATTTTCTTCTTATGGATAAAATTGTATTACATGGGGTAGTACCATAGGGAGAATGAATTTCATGTAGTTGGCCAAGGCTTTGGCAAGATGATTTCATATGATACATTGAGCATAGTCAAGGCCACCATTGCATCATCTTCTCCTTGTGACTTGAGGATAAGCTTAATAGTACTGATAATGGGAGAGCCTCCCCCTTGGAAATTTAGTTAGCTAGATGGACCAAGTCCACACCACGTCCCCCAAAAATATGGTGTTTAACTAGAATGGGATCGCCATCTGGTTGCTATAATGGACCACAAAAAGTCCAAAGAGGCAACTTGAAGAAGTACCCTTGTCTTTGCGCCCTTTCCTAATTACCATCCACCATGGTTGAGATAAATGTTTGCATGCTACATCGGGCCACTTTGCTTATTGTGCTAGGTGAATTACATAATCAATCTATCACTTTGGACCAATGATAAGTCACAAAATTGGAGTTCCAGAGCAAGCATGTCCCACTTTTAGTACTCCTCAACCAAAGACATGAGACCTATTAAGAGTGTGAGTGGTCGAATTCCAAATCTCCTGTGGGAATAGTGCTATGATCAAATAGATCTCTTCTTAGGGCCTCCCACATCTTTGCCCATGTAGTTGAGTTGTTTGGAGCATATACTAACAAAAGGTTGGATTTGTCCTCTTTATGCTTGATGTTGATGCAATCCAAGGCAAAGTCCACTTCTACTTTTTTCAAAGGAAGCTTGAGTGATTTCTTATTCATCATTAACACCTTGTCCTTCCCTCTCTAGCAACCACCAACAAAAGAGGCATAGTTTTTAGGTCATAAAACTTTAGCTTCCTCTTCATAGAGTTTAGTGTCTTGAAGAGCAAGGACATCAAGCGTACATTTCCTAATGTGTTGGTAGTAGCAGACCTTTTTCTTCATGCTGTCAAGAGACCTCAAACATTACATGACATGAGTGTTAGCTTTCTCATGACCTTATACATAGGTATGTAGATTAGTGTCCATAAACTGGGCATCATCACCCTTCAAGACAACATATTGGTTATTATTGATCGAAAGTAATGTGGACCAACTTCTTGATCGAGAGTTGCTTCATCTTATCTGTTGGCTTAGATATTGGCTTGGATATAGGCTCCATATGTCCTTTGCTGTGCATATAAGTGGATTTAAATACCTCCCTTTGCCCTTTCTTGGAGGGCCAAGTTCCTATCTTGGGATGCCACTCCTTTGCCTTATAGGACACGTCATTAGTACAATATCACTAAGGCATGGCATGGCCTTCGATGTGCCTTAGCCTAGGTCCATTTTGGCTTTCTCTCCACCTCTTTTCCTTTTTTATTTGCATTAAGGACCGCCTCCTTTTTGGGACAACATATGATGAAGTGGCCATTCTTCTTGTAAGAAACATCAAGGAAATGGGAGAATTTAACATTGACAAAAAGTTCAATACCATGTGGACCAAATAGTTCCAAGTCACCATGGATCAACTTATGTTTATCCCGTGCACACAAACCTTCTTCTAGCCTTGAAGAATACTAGATGTTGACGTGTAGATGGAGCATATGGCACCTTACCTAGTGCTTCTACCAAAATCCAAAGCTCATAGTCGAGCTAGTTTGGGAAGCTTAGGTAGGAGTCCTAGAGTGGGCACTCATGCATGAGGACCTCCTTCACTAAGAACTTAGGGCTCCATGTTGTGGTGTAGACCTATTCTCCTTTGTACCAATTGCGGTTTCTAGGATCCATTCATGTTCTTACATTGACCCAACAAGAGCCAAGAAGAATCCTTTGCTAACAAACTTGAATTGCTACAACATTGCCCTCATTGATACATTTGCAAGAACCAGCTTTGGAACTCATATTCATAAGGCAACTTCCCCATCAAGTAGAAGTGTAGATTGGCTCTTGAAAAGTCTTCATATGTTTGGTGGAGCCTTAGAAGTGAGAATTTGATCGAGGCCTTGATGTTTGTTTGTCCTTTGGCAATGAGAGCTTGCTTGGTAGCATTGTCAATTGCCACCTTATTTTGCAACTCAACTTTGACAATAATAGGATCATCCCAACTAGCAAAGCAATGTGTTTGTAGCCCAATTGCATTTGCTCCCCTATTTTATGTTGCTTACCATAGTTGCCCTCAGAGGTCTCTTCCTCAAAGGACCTCTTCCCCCTGGAGGTTGCATACATGTAGCTTGTGTGATCGCTACATGGCAAACTTCTCTACCATGTGGAGGCGCATTAACAACCATATCGGTGGCATAAATATTATGTGTTTGTGTCAACCTTAACTTTAATATTTACAAAAAAGATGTTAAAGATCATTTTTTTCATTGAGCTAAACTAAATTGTTCTTAGAGCTAGCAAGAGGGGCCGTGGAACTCTAGCTGCTCGATAATAAAGTAGACTAGTGTCAAGCAGAGGTGAGGATATTTTTCGCTCTTGTAGGGTTTTGATAGCAGGTATCGCAGCCTTGATACCTCACTTTTTTCCGCAGCAGCTATCTGAGAACCATAAAGACATGAGCCTAACGCGTCTTTGGGTGGCATCCCCGGCTGCTCATTCTCTGCGCACCATGGCCGTGGCCTTCTCCTCCTCTTCCTCCATAGCCACCCCCAGCAGGACGGCAGTGACTCCCGTCGCCTCGGCTCAGGCCGCTCGCCGTGGCAATTCAAGTCTATGCTTCCCTGCTCCAAGCTCCGGTAAAGCACCGGCCCGCAGACCCCTGCGCATATCGGCGACATACGGAACCGATAACCCTAATCGCCGTAACTACAGCAGCAGCTACAACAGCAGCTCCTACTACGACGACATCGAGGTAGACCTGGACCCCGAGAAGATGCTAAAGCCAGGCGATCCGGGGACCGTCCAGGCCACAATCCGGAAGGCGATGCCAGTCGGATACTGGGTCACCATGCCCAGTGGCAGAGAAGCCTACCTCCCGGCGCAGGATCTAGGATTTCTTGGCGGCCTCGAGAAGCTCCGGCAGATCTTCCAACCAGGCCAGGAGGTCACCGTCCGCGTCGTGACCCGGGGTGGCTCTGGCCGTGAGGTGCTCTCTCTTAAGAAACCAGACCCTAACAGGCCTGATCCACCGCCAAAGCCGTTGCGGAAGGAGTTCGAAGGGGGGAGGCGGCACAGGCCTTCCAGATATTCTTGACAGGTGATGGTCTCAATCTCTCAGTGCAACATGCCTTGCAGGTTTGGCAGCTTGTAGGATCAACATAGGGACCTCCTCAGGAGGGAGACCCTGTTAGTCTTTCTATTTCTGGTCTTCTTTGTGTTGTCTTCCGGTGCAGGAATGAGTCAGGTGCTGTAGCATATTGGACCCAGCCTTGGGAGAGTAGGTATCGTCTGTGGACTAACAGGGTTTTCTGTAAGGCTTTCTGATGTGCCCGCCCTTAATTCTCTCACAATCTGGAATATATCTGTCTTATAAGATTCAATAGACGAAAATGATCTACGGTCAGTTGTTCGTCTGTGTGGAAGTATAATGTTATTCTTAATGTTTTATTCATAACATTCCATTATCGTCAATAGCTATTGTGTAATCATGGGATTGAAAACCTTCAAAGGTCTTGATTTTGTCATCAGTATGGGTCTCTGATAGTCTTGTTCTCAATGGTCCCTGAATAGGAACCTTGTCGTAGCAAAATCCTAGTGCTTGACTTGTCACATCGATCCCGAACGAAAGTATATTTGAATATGCATATGGTATGAAGCTTATAAACAAACTCTTTTCAATACTCTTTAGTGATAGTGTATCGGGGATTCTCGAATTAAAGCTTGAAGGCTAAGAGGGCACGTGTTACAAGTTTTTTATGCCCTTGCTTAGTCGATGAGATCATGAACAAGTTTTTGGTGCCTTTGCTTAGTAGATGAGATCATGAACAAGACTCCATGGGCTGCTATGATGGGCATAATCTCGAGGACACTTGTATTCCTAGAAGAAAAGTTGGTTAATAATATGTTCGTATCATATAGTAAGAGTATTCCTAGTAGAAAAATTGTTTAATAATATGTTTGTATCATATAGTAAGAGAGAGAAGTTTGCTATTTGATTTGAGTGTTTGGATTCATATGTAACTTAAGAGATGGAATAACACTTGTTTTTTTTGTCAATGTGGGTATTGCATATTGTTGCTAAGCTATACCTATCAATTCCTTTTTGGCACTAAACTTCTTACTTTTTTGCATCTCGCATTAGCTAGATTCTTTCTTGTTCTTGATTACAAGTTGCCTCCTTAGTGGCATTTGCCTCAAAATTCACCCTTCATGTTACATATAAAAGTTTTACTTAGCCTCCTTATTTTATGGTGAGAGGGCAAGTTCACAAAAACTTTGTTGAGGTTGGGCACCCTCACTTGAATGCACCTGCTTTTTGATGAATGCATCATTTGGATGAATTTTAGTTAGTCTCCTTAATTTTATAGCAGCTTTAATATTGTGAAAGTAAACAAGTTTGCCAATGCTAACTAGGGAATAATTTAATATTGTATCATGTTTGAAATCAAGGAAGTGATCGAGGCTTTTGAGGAATTTTAATGGACTTTTGAGAAATTTTAATGACAAGTACAACCTTGGAATGTTGAACCTATAATAATATTAAGACATCCACCTAACAAGTGGGCACACCAAGGTGTTTGTTGATGATAGCTTTTCTTGATGTTCTATCCATAAAAAGATGGAGATTAGGTATTGGTATTCAATTCTTGTGTGTAGGGGTATAGATATTGGTGAAATATATGCCTTTCTAGTAAGTTTCTTAAAGTGAGGTATGTTGCTCTTTGTTTCTTGCAATACTTTTGGCTTCCTTGTTTGACAACATTCTCATTATCATTGATGTAGGTGTTGCCTTTCCCCTCAGGAACTTGAGCTTGCTCCCTTGTTGAGACCTTGCTCTTAGTTTACGTAGCACTTGCTTAGATGAAACATCTAGCTTGTCCCATGTAGATGACTTCTCACGAGTAGACTTGCTTAGCAAAAAGTATTGTAGGAACCAAAGAGCAACATTGGAAGTGGGAGTAGGATTAACGCTCTCATTATCATTAATGGAGCTCTTGCCTTTCCTCTTGGGAACTTGAGCCTCCTCCCTTGCCTACCTTGCTCTCAGGTTGGGCTTGCTTAGGTGAACCCTCTAGCTTGTCCCATGTAGATGACTTCTCAAGAATAGATTTGCTCTCATGGGCTTTTTACACATCTTTACTTTTCTAGGCTTTCTTAGGTTGGGCTTGCTTAGATGAACCCTCTAGCTTGTCCCGTGTAGATGACTTCTCAAGAATAGACTTGCTTTCCTAGGCTTTCTACACATCTTTGTTGCCATGTTCCTTCCTTGTACATTGGTTGAGCTTTTTTCTTAGGATAGGATCTGGTGAAATGATTAGATTCATGGCATAGGGAATAAGCATTCAAAATGGGTGCAAAATGGGCTTCACAATTGATTTCTAACCTTTCTTATTTTATAGATATGCAAAACCTCTGGGGAATCCATTGTGTGACCCCATAAAATACATACTTTCATTTTGCCTTCGGGGCTAGAGGAGAGTTTGAACATAGGAAGCCTTACCCAGTGCAACAACAATACGTTAGACCTCATATTTCAAGATGGTGTTCAAGTCAAGTTACAAGGCCTACATAGAACATTTTGTAAGTAGGATTTTCCTTGGTGAGAACTATGTGGATTGACTTAAGCAATTAAATAAAGTTTCCTCTAAATCTCATGGAGTAGGTGAATGCAATGTCTTCCTTGTTGCAAATCCCATTAATACTTAATAAAAGCCATTACGAACAAACTTGTGGCTAACAAAAGAAGAAGGAATTGAAATGTGCCAAGGAACCAATAATAGAACTCAATTAGAAGGTTCACTATGTTATAGAAAAGGAGTGTGAGAGTATGGACATTGATAATGCCTATGGTAGGGTGAGGTGGAATTTAATCACTAAATTTTTACACAATTGTGGTTCTAGCATATGTTGTATATGGTGGAAATGCTTTATTTACAAATGTTTATGCAATCATTAGTATTGATATTGGTATTGGTATTGCTTTTGAGCTTAAAAGATTTAATTGATAAGGGTGTCCCCTATCACTTTTATTGTTTGGTGTGGTTACTCAACCCTTACTTGGTCATGTTGTTTTCAAAAGTTAGGTACCATAAGGTGCTCCCCTTACGTGAGGGTCAAATTTTTACATCCCAAATGTTAACTAATGTTAACTTGAACTTTTTTATTGCTAACTTTACTAAGGGCTTGTTGAATGTTTATGATGAACTTTCTTCCATTTCATGCTCAATTATGAGCCAAAAATAAGCACCCAAGCTCCCTTAAGGGTGTAAGATATGGAAGTGCCAAGTCTTTAGGTATCTTGGCTCTTTAGTGAGCTTGGGTATCACAATGGCTCAAAGTTTTTTATGGCTTATGGCTAGATGGAGGAAAAAGATAAAGGAAAGGAGTTGATCTAAGCTCAATTTGGGTGGTAGGGTCACACACCTGAAGCCTATCCTTACCCTTGTGATTATGTTTACCACTATCATCTTTCCCTTTAAGAGTTGGAGGAAAGAGTTAGTGTTCAAGACGTTTTTCGTTTGAATCTCAAAAAAGATAGGTAGTTATATCATGGAATCATGTTTTAGCTCCACGAAACAATGATGAATTGGGGCTAGCACCATTAAGGAAGTGAGTAATTGACCTCTCATTTGTGCTTCTAAAAAGATTCTAGTTTGATCAACCATGGGTGGTTTTTTGGAGGTACTAGATTGGTAGCTGCAAACCCAAGTTCGCAAGCTCCCTAAATTCGATTATTGGGATATCCTCTTATGCAAAGAAATGAATGTTTTAAGATATTCTCTTATGCAATCCCAAGTTGTTGAACATCTGGTTGGTGGGTAGAAAGAAGTCATTCAAGAACTTGGTTGGATTGGGAGGACCATATGCATCACTCACTTTCACAAGTTAGTTTGGTCTATAGTTTGAAGAGCTTAAGAATAGCTTCTTTCCATTCGAAGTTGGTAGACAACTTTTTAGAGCAATTAATGAGAAAGGCTTGACATGGTGGAAATGTATATAGACATGCTTATTTTGAATCTCAAAACAACTAATTAGTTGGCTATTCAATATTAGGAGCTAATTGATAGCAAAAAGGGTTGGCTCCAATTGATCTTGATGAGGAAGGAGTAATGGCCTACTGCAATTGTCCAAAAATAGAGCTTATTTGTTGAAAGAGTGGGCTTCTAACACTAGAAGACAATCGGCATGTTTGAACCCAAAAGGGACTTTAAATCCTTGGACAACCAATCCAAAGCCTAGGGTTGTGGAAGAGGTACAACCCTTGGGGACTCTCAAGACTTGGAAGTCTAGATTCAAATGAATTTGGAGCACCACACCATTCATTCAAATTGAATTTGTTGTTTTGGGGAATTCAAGCCAACCATTTACCTATTAAGGACATGCAGTTTTTAAATACCTATCTATGTCCACTTTTGTTTAAAGAGCTTAACAAATAGTGAGGCATCTTGTGTGGGATTGTTAAGAAGTCAAGTGTGGCTAGAGAAAACTCATGTATGCAATGGCGAAAATGCGCTAGCATCATTCCTCGAGTTGGAAATGGGCTTTTTTGGGAGGCAACATGAATGAGTAGTCCTATAAGGTATGGGTAGTAATTCAAGTTGTCACTTGTAGAGAAATATGGCTTTGTATGAATGAAGTTTTGTAGGGAAATATAAATAGTATGGGGGCTCATGTCCTCTTGTAGGATAAAGTTTAGGGACAATTTGTGTATGTTGTTTGGGGTCATGGGAAAGACCAATGCTCTATTTAACATTGTTAACAAAATTATTGCTCGAGTTTAGTCAATCTCCCTAGAGATGACATGTACTATAAACTGATAATGGTTCCTTGATGTGTAAGATGTTCACAAATTTGGCTTATATCATGTGACTCCACTCATTTGACATGATATACATGATTACTCTTTTAACATAAAGAAAAACAATGTGCTAAGCCACGTAAAGTGCAACATGAGGCCGGTGCTTTGTACCAATGTCATAGCTAGATCAAGCACATGAGTGCCACTGGCTGCTTGATCAAGGTCCCCGTGCTTGCTGTGCATCCAGTGTTGAGCACACGTTCATCTATTGTTGAGCACACGTCCTTTTCATTGGTTGCTAATGAGCAAAGCTAAGGTTATAAAATCTTCTATGTTCTCCTTGTTGGTTGAAAAGGGTGAGCACATGAAGGGAGGGGTAAGCAAAAAATCCTAAAAAGTAACATCAAATTAAATAACAAATCAATAATACATTTATCAAACAATGTTTACACAAAACAAACAAATACTATAAGAAATGAAACTAAATTGATAAATTATACGTTTATATAATTAAAACACAAGTGGCATAATCCAACATCACAATGAAATACAATAAAACTAATAATTAAACTAAAAAATATAGATGTGTAGGCTGCAAAGGTGATGGTGATGGACTCGTGTGAAATGATTGCAGAGGAAGTGGTGTTCAAAGCATGTTAAATGGATGTGAAAGAGAGATTAGGAGGCAAAACATGAGATTGAGATTGGATGGATGGCGCAAACTCCATTACATCATCCTTAGTATACAAGCTATCAATTGTCGGGGATGTTGGTACACATGAGACATGTGAAAGCACGTTGGTCATGTCAACACATTTTTGTAAGTTATACGATTCTACTATCGACACTTAAGCTCAAGGGCATGGTGCCATTAAAAAAGTTGATCATAGTAAGCACTTGAATATGTAAGTTTCCATGTCTTACTGTAAGCATGCAACGCTACATTGTTCATACAATTTATATATTCAACCATATACATGATTCCTATATCATAATGTGCTAGTTTCATTTTATGCAAGATTGGCTATTTCATAGTATGTCGTCATATGTTGGGATCCCTTTGTCATTGCATGCGAAATTTCATAATGTTATAAAATGCAAATTTTATAACTTAATGAATAGAAAGGTCAATGAATGTTCAATCAACAATAATGACCAAATGCAAAATTTATAAGTCTACATTGAATGCAAAAATTTCCAATGTTATGAAGTACAAAATTCCTTATGTGATCAAATGCAAGCAAGACTATGTGATAATCTTTACTTGCATCCACGCATTGACAAAACAATATGTATGATTACTATTTATGAGCAAATGCAAGCAAGACTATGTGAATTGAGAGCATCACTATGTGCAAACATTCATTGATACTTAGATGATTGATTCAATAACATAAATTGACTATGCATTACACAAACCAAGACTAAGTAGCAATAAGCTTCATCATACGAACAAAAAATTTGATTAATAAGATTCACTAACAAATGCATCCATCACCATTACATAGTAAATGAAGACATGAATGAAAGACAACACTACAAGATTCGATATGAGAACATGATTCTATGATCATTGAAATGAAAGCTATGGTCATCAATTCAATAACATTGATCCGGGTTTTTTACAAACTGGATTTCTACCACAAAATTTGGCCAAAACCCCTATTAAGAGCTTTACCATATTACTTTGGGTTTACTCTTCAAGTACTAGGTATGCTACATTGCTTCTCGATTATGATAACTCTAGCAAATGGGGGGGACAAGTTCTTAGGAGGGATGCCAATGTAAAGGGTAAAAGGGATGGTTATCTTAGTGAAGATGAAAATGGATTACACCTAGGAGTTGAGTGCATAGATTTTTCAAAGGACTAGTCTCCAACTACACATGGGTTCCGCCTACATCACTGAGATTTGGAATCTATCACCATCATTAGAGGACACCTCACCCTAGCACACAAGTCAATATCCACATCATGGTGTCATTTGGATCTTACACAAAAGCTTACAAGTATGGACCCCTTTTGTCACATGCTTATATGTATTTATATATATATGGGGGACTAAAGTCAAAGTAGCTTTTGGAAGCCGTTTTTTATAATCTCAATAACTTTCAAGGAAGAGAGAATTTTAAGAAAATTCCCACATTGTCTGATCGTTTCGACTTCGTCTACAAAGTTACAGAAGAAACTTTTTTAAGATTCTTCACGGATTTTAAGTTACGAAGGTGCAAACTGCTGGCTACATGCAATTTGCTTCTCTCTTTCACCACACCAACTTTCCATTCTATCCTTCTTGTAAATATATTATAATAATGTACTTTGGGCACCCACCTCTTGTAATCTAGCTCCCTTTCTCCATTTTGTCTACCACCACCCTTGGCTTCTTGCATGATGGAGACTTGTTCCATCCACTATTCTCTATATTTTCAAAGATGCGATACATTATTTAGGATTATGTTAATCAAGAAGATTAGCTTAATCTAATCCCTCATGGAGGCTATATAAAGAGCCCATGGAGAATGAAGAGGGGGAGAAAGACAATGACAAGCACATGAGAGCACTTTAGAATACCCTCATGCTAGTCCATCTCTTTGAGGAAAGCTATGAGTAAGTTCTTTTATTATGTAGGATAATGGCAAGCTTCCTCTACCTCTTCTCCTCTTGTCTTCCTCTCTTCTCATCTTCTCAATCCATGAATACATAATGGCAAGCTTCCTCTACCTCTTCTCCTCTTGTCTCCCTCCCCTCTCATCTCTCTCTCTCGCATATTCTAATAGGGTGTCTAGTACATATATTCTCTCTTGTAAATTTGTGTCTTGATTCTTTTGATTCTCTTTGAGAAAAGGGATGTCCTAGCCCATCCTCCCTTTGGCTAGGTGGTGCCTCTCTTTAGTTCTCTGAGTGAGGATTGGAGGTTGGATGGGTAAGAGGCAACCCCTTCATCATTTCAGCCCTGAACATGAATGGAAAAGCCAATGAAGATTTGATTACTAATGATTGTATGTAGAATTTGTAAGATTACATTAATGCAAAATCTCCTAATGTTATGAAATGCAAAATTCCCTGTTATGTCATACAAGCAAGAATTCTACGGAAGTGTCTCTATGAATTGCATCTTGAATCAAGAATACTTTGACAAATGTCTAAGGATGTGCACTAATTTGACAACATTCTGACAAATTCCATGTGGTTTGCTAATGCTCATCCTCATCCTTTTAATGGATTAAAGGAGAGAGAAGATCCACTTTAAGAGACCATTGTCTCTTAGTAGGTTGAAGGAGAGAAAAGATACACTTTAGTAGATTCTGACATAATTACCTTGTCAAGAATCATTGATATGTTGGTATGAAAACATGTGTTAGAGACATTCGAAGTAATGCTTTAGCAAAAAGTGAAAAATATATTCGACTTGGGGAAGTCATTTGTGCTCCTACTCCTCATGGTTGATGAAAAAAACTTTGTCATGGGATAGTTCTACTAGCACTTCCATAAGGCATTTATTAGCGAAACATAGAAGCTCATCACTTTCATGTGAGGAGGAAATGTACCATTACATAAAACACAAAGTTGCATCATAATGCCTTTCTTAGATATGCCATGGCCTAGGATGAGTCTATGGTTTATCTTGAACTAGTACTTTAAGGGGTTAAGAGAGAGCTAATATTGCTTGCATCATTCAAACACTAGCCATAGTTTCTCTAGTTGTTCGTTTTAGGTTGAGTTGATGCTGAGGTTGTCTACAAACACCTCAAGCCTTTTTTGTAACATGTTCTTGAAAAGTGTGCACATCAAGCATTGAAAATTAGCTGCTAATGACAATGTATGTAAACACTCTCCACTCTATTGTGAAGACTATGATCATCTAAGAGGACTTAGCTTGAAATATGAATACTCTAATTTTAGTGTTTACTTTGAGTATCATAAAGATGAATGAGATTTAGTCGGTATACTCATTTTGTAAATGAATATCCCACCTTGAGAAGCTTATCCAAGTCTTCTTGAACATGATATGCATATCATGGATTCATCGAATATGATCAATCTTGGTTGGTTGGGATTGTATGTGTCAATATGTGAGGTGAAACTCCTTTAAACTAGTGTAGTTCCAAGTGGACATGTCTTTATATACTCCTTGTGCAGGTTGATGAGATTATGCTAATTGTCCTTTGTGAGGTCCTTAGCGATGTATAAAGGTTTGGTAGTCTCTTCTTCCTCAGTGAGGTTCAGCTCTTTGACTCATGTGTCTTTGAATAGGTTTCCTAGATTGCTATCTCTTGGAACCAACCATCATAATTACATGATCTTTTGAATTTTGTGAATTGCTTAGGAAGACCAGTGGTTTCTTTTGGTTTTTTTTGTTAGAGTTTGCATACTTCTGAGTATTCTTTAATCGATGTCTTTGCAAGGTTAGTGTTTTGCTATATTTTCACTCTAAGCTTGACCTATCTAAATTGTTGCAGAGAGTCACTGTTTGCATACTATACTCTTCTAGAGTCACAAGGACTTTAAGAGCTAAAATGAGGTTTGCGGGCTTGTAGCCTAAGTGATCATGATACAAGATCTCCAAGTGGTTAAGCCATTCTAATTGGGATTTTATTCTAATAATGCTGGCATCCACAAGCAAACCTTAAACCTTTGAGGACTTTGGATATACTAGTATTTTCTTAATGGTTCTTTCATGTATATCATAGTTAGTGGACTTGTTATTTGAAACCTCAACACGCTCATAGTATGATGACTTGTCATTTGATTTGTTGCCTTCTTCAACATCAAAGTCTTCCATCGTCACTAGGGACACTACCAGATTGTTGTATTGATTGAACGATGTCTTATGTAGCTCGGTCACTCACTAGTTGAATTTCTCTAAAAAATCTTCCAAGTTTAGTAGATTTACTTCAAGGTTATCCTTATAGCATAATGGTGGTATGTGGAAAGAGTTGGTTTGATGACCTTGATCTTTAATACCTAGCTACATGAGAGTTGTTTGTCTTTACATCGTGTAGTAGCTATGAATGAAATTGGTTTATATTTGATTTTGTTAACCCAAGGTACATGATTAGATTGAAAGTGTCTAGGGCTAATGACTTGGGATATTACTTTTCCAACTTGCACTTGGAAAATATACTTTTTTGTTTCACCTCATGTAATGACGTGTGTTTATTAAGAAAAATGTATGACAAACCCATTACCTTATAATAGAAGAAATTGGGAGAAATGGATAATGAACAAAATGATGTTAAGGAAGTGGGTGATCTAAATGTGTATTTATTGGAAAATGAATCATTTGAATATTGTAGGGTGTAAAATATTAAATTAAATAGAGCCCTTAAGTTTTACTTCCTTTTACATGCTTGCATTTGCTAGCAATTGAAATCTTGTCTTATTTAAATAATAAAGATAAGGAGCTCATACAAAAGTATAATACTAAATTGTGATAACTATTGCCCATCAAATACTCCTGTTTTATGTCAAATGGGAAATAATAGTCCTTCTCTCAGTTGTCAAATGAGATTGGACCCATCCTTAGACAATTAGCAATTTCATAGGGAAATACATTTAGATTGTTTATTAGATACTCCTCTTATGTCAAGTTGGAATTGCAATCCTTTGAGATGTCAAAAGTGATTGGGCCCATCCTTAATACATTTAAATGGTTTATCTAATACTCATCTTTGATGTTAAGTGGGCCGATGAATCAATATATGTTGATTCTTATCCAAAACCAAAACTCGTAAGTACACATAATACAAATATTTGCAAGCTAGGTATGGCTTGTTCTCTATTTCTCTCTCTTGAAAATTGGTGCATGGGCATGATGGATCGTACTTGAGTTGCACCTTATAAAAGTGCTCATTCAGGTAAAAAAAGAGACCATATTTTTAGGATACACCATCTTTTTTCCCACAAAGGCTACCCCAATGATTCAGCCAAATAATTTTTTTTCTTTGCATCCCTTGAGATACCATGTCTCCACTTCTTAATGCATTGCCCAATTGAAGAACCTTGTCTTGGTACTCCCAAATGAACATCAATATTAAGGATCGATGATGGAACCCCATCTATGATTTTGAATTTAGCCAATTTAAGACATAAAATTTCTTGATGGGACACATTTGTCCCTCAAACAATAGGCCAAACTGATGGCAACATGGAAACATATTGTACTTGCTTATCAACATTCCGTGTGTGCACCATATCATGGCCACAAAACCAAATCTAGTAAGGGATCAATTTGTCTTGGAAGTTTCTTTTAGAAGACCTGAAGCAAGATGCAACCAATCTTGGCGAGTTGTCATCAATTGAATTAGTGTATCTCTTCCTATTCACCATGCCAAAACATTTCCTTTTTCAAGATAAACACACTCTACACAAAATGCATAATCTTCTATACACATATTCTTTTGGAATTAGTGGAGGTTGGTTGCCATCACTCCATCTAGCCATTGCCTTGTCTTCCAAGTTAATGAGAGTAGTTACATATCTTGGGATTTTGAAGCTTATTTTGTAGCATCAACCTTTTGGCGATTTGTTCCCAGACTCCTAGGCGAGTGCACTTTAGATTATCTATCCAACACGTGGGGGAAAGAGTGTTTCATGCAAGTACCCTATTTAACAAGATGTCCATGTCTGGACCATTTCCATTGCATCTCCATGTTATGACTGCCAACTGACAAGAACATTAAATGTATGAGTTTATCAAGTCTATCACACGGGCATCATACAAATATAAGTTTCTTTTTCCATTCTCTTAAGCCAACCAACTTGCATGCACACTCCCAAACAAGTTAATATTAGGAATTTGAGTGCACTTCCAAGGCATAAATTGTGCATGAAATCATTATAGAAATAATATAAGCAATTTAAAGAGTATTATATTGTTTGTGGAGAAATAAGAGAAAAACATACATGTATATGGTTGGCCAAATGGTCAATTCTAATCTTCCACCTTCCATTGTTCCAAAGCTTTGATGTTCTCATTTGGTAGTCTATGCAAATGCCACTATTGCTTCATATGCCATGCATTTTTCTTTGCTATCCCACATGTTTGAGATATGCACCATTTCTCCACTATGCAAGGTGCTGATTTCTCAGTCTTGGATGGATTAGCTTGCTGGAATGTTTCAATAGAATGTATTCCCAATGAAAAAAGCATGAATCTCTAGACTCCCCTTCAAGCACATTATTAGGGTTCTTACTAAATAGTGTCCTAATTGCAATCTAAATTTCCCCTACTTCGTCCCCAATGAAGCCACACAGTCTATTGGAGTGTGATCACAGTCTCATAACTTTCTCTAAGCATTCCTAAAAAAGGATCTAGGTATTTGCATCTTCTTCCTTTTGTCACATATGGCAATCACTATTAGGCCCTTCAAATTGAGGAGAGGACAATTTTCAGTTAAAAAATATAGGACATGCAACAAATGTCTTGGATCAAACACGAAGCACAACATTGTAGCCCATCCTTTAATTCTAAGGGTGAAGTCAAAGTGCACCCAAGCCTTATAGAGGTACATTCCTCTAGAGTGATACATTCAATTCACTAAGTCAACTCCAAAACCAAGACCTTGAATTTGATGTCAATTTCCTAGTCACAATCATTTGAATATTCTTGGCCCCATTGTGGTGATTTATGGAGCATAAACTTCACTAGAATTCTAACTTTTTCTATTACTGCCATTCAAGTGCCTACTTGTACATTGTGTTCCTTGGGTATCCACATGCAACCGTAGATTGTCTATGCAGAGATTGTTTGGCAAAGTGTTGTATGCCTTACAAGAATAAATCTTGAGGCAATACAACACATTCTTATAGTAGTGACAAGTAATGTTAGTTGTTTTCTCACTTATAAGACAACCTTAGGTTTTGATAGGCCCATTCAAATACTCATGAAAATACATACCTTTATGCTTATTGCTACTAATGTAATACTAGGGACATATGACTTGATGACATTGAAGAAACCCCAAACAATGACTAATGTGAGATATGCATTCAGGGAATATACTAGTTACATGTGGCTTGGTATGGCCATCGTAATGATGTTGCATCCCATCCATTTTAGATTTGTACTCCAATGTTGGTAGAAGTTTTAATAAAATGTCTCCATTGTACATAACTGTACTTTAGTTTGGAAGTATCACAATATTTTACTAAGAGAAGAATGTGAGAAAAGAATTTAAAATTTCATTTCCAATTTAACATGAATACTCTCAAAACTCATTTTGCTCCCTTTGTGCCATAGCTCAAGAGGAGGTTACATTGCTTCCTATATGAAAGCTCCACAAACCCCCTCACACATTCATGTTCTCCTTCTTCACATTGCTTCTCCTTCATGGTTTCAATGAAGTGAAAGAAAATGTTATGAATCTCTTCTTTTGTACAATGCTCCGTTATTTTCCACTCATGTTCTCATATTTCTAAGAAAATGAGTGTTTTGGTCTGAGGGGAAAAGCTAAAGCATGTTGCTTGAGTTGGGGGGGGATTACTTTTGCAAGGGCCTGTGAGGGCTTGTGGTTCAACTTGTAGGCCTATAGGTACATAGGCTCACAATCAAGAACATTGTGCTTGTGGGCCAAGCTCGAGATGTTGTGCTTGTGAGAAGCCCTGCAGGGCACAAGTGTAGGCATTGCGCCTATACTCCTTTAGACAACAAGCCTCTAATGGGAGGCCTTCTTAGCACCCCCCCCTCTCTCTCCCAAAAGAATGGGATGGGGGGCATGGGGTGCCCTTCTGTCCCCCTTATTGTTTTTTGAAAGGAGAGGGGGGGCTAACCCCCCACCCCATGTCCACAAGCATCTGTAGGGTCATCTAAGACCAATTGTATATGTGCATATAGTCTAGGGGATGGACATTTCCCCGCCCACCCTTTTGATGGTGGGGTGAGAGGGTCCCTCATCACCCATCCGACAAGTGTAGGAAATCATCTTAAACCCCACTTGGACCATCTATGTGTGCACATAAATGGTTCAGAAGGTGGGTGCCCCCCAAGTCCACTTTCCTTAGTGTGGGATGTGAGGTGCCCTCCTCCCACCCATTCAAGATTTGTTTTTGATGATACTTGGAGAGAAGGGCCCTTCTAAAGGCCCCCCTTATTCATTTATATTATACTTTGGAGGGTAGAAGGCTTGCTCTCCCACCCATTCAATATTTTTTTAAAAGTAAAATTTTTGGGAGGGGGTCTTCTTCTTCATTTATGTGATACTTTTGGAGGGGGTACCTTGTAAAGGTGCCCCCGTTATTGGCTTTTTAAAGGGAAAGGGGAGAGGGTCAAGGAGGTGGGTGGTGAGCCCCCCCTTATTCATTTATGTTATCCTTTTGGTGCAAGGGGACTTCACAAGGCCCCTTTCTTATTGTTTTTTGAAAAGTGAAGGGGATGGGGGTGAGCCCACCCACCCCATGTTGACAAGCATGGGAAGGGGCATCTAACCTTGCACACACCATTTGCGTGCATGAATGGTCTGCAAGGTGGGTGGCTCGTTGCCTACTCTTCTCATAGTGGGGTGGGAGGGGCCCTCCCACCACATATTTAAGATTTATTTTAAATTATAGTTTGGGGCAGGGGCCTTCTAAAGGCACCACTTATTCATTTTGCTTATACTTTTATCCTCCCACCCTCCCCCCTCCCAGATTGTATAGCCCACCAAATCTAGATTGTTCAAGGGGTGGGCGGCCTACTCAAGATTTGAAAAAGAAAATACTTTTGTGTAGAGAACCTTCTAAAGGCCTCCCTTATTCATTTATATAATACTTTGGAGGGGGCAAGGTGCCCCCCTTATTGATTTTTGGAAGGGGAGGGGGGGGGGGGGGGGGGGGGGTAAGCCCCTTCTTATTCATTTATGTTATAATTTTAGGGGGGAGGGGGGACCTTTACAAGTGCCCCCCTCCCTCCCTCCCTCTCTCCCAACCCCCCTTTTAGGGGAGAGGGGGGCCTTTACAAGCGCCACCATCCCCGCGGCCCTTGGCCCAAAAAAAAAAAGGTCAGCATAGTCTTTTCAAATTTAGGTGCAAATCCCAAGTCTTTACGATAATCTCTTATCGTAGTATCCACAATTGACCATATAGTCAAAACTAGTTTTAAGTACCATTTGATCCTAGGATTAGAGATGAGTGAAGTAACAAATTTTTTTTGTTGATAATTTCTCAATGCTCCTATTCATGAATATTGGTACTCAAAAAGCATTATTTTTTGAATATTGCTACTAAGAAAGCATTTTTTAAAGAAAAAGCATTGGTGGGGGCTTGCAATCCCTCTCAGGCTATCTACATAAACATAGATGGTTTGGGGGATGGGTGGCCCTCTAGGAGCTCTTCTCATGGTGGGGTGAGAGGAGCCCTAACCACACCCATTGAAGATTTTTTAAAAAGAATACTTTGGGCCATTTAGGGGGGAGGTAGGGCTTCAAAAGGCCCCTCTTATGCACTTATGTAATACTTTGGGGGGTTAGGGGGGAGGGCTTATATAATGAAGTTATGCTTTGCTCTATGTAGATTGCCTCATAAATTTGATCAAGAGGTGTCTCCTTGAGCTAATTTTGAGTCTTTGATGAGGCAACATGGTCATCGTCAGAGCAATAGAAGATGCACTTTTGTAGACGAGAAGACATTGTTGAGGAGGCTAGTAATGACATATTGACTTTGGTATTAAGTGAGAGGGATTTCATGTTTGAGGCAACCTAGACCATAGATAATAACTCGTTTGATTTGCAACCTATGGTTGAGGAGGAGGAGGATGATGAAGAAGACATGGAGAAGTAGGAGAGGCCAAGTGTCAAGAAGAATCATGTGCACAACATTGAGAGCAAGTTTGGTTGGAATTATAATTATGTCAAATGTGTTGGCGTCATTTTTTTTGTTTGAAAAACAAAATATCCACCCACCCCATTATGTGGCCTTGTTCCATGTGAGGCCATTAAATGATTTTGGGGCTGAACTTATTATAATAGCATGCGTATAATATGAGCATAACAATTTTTCCAAGCTTGATTTTTCTCTTAGGGAAAACCATGCATGCCAAATCACAAAACAAGTTTTGAAGACATGAAGGACAAAGAAAGCACAAGAAGATTTAATAGCAGCTAACAACTAAGAAGCAATAATTTTAGCAAGCACTGAAGATGTATATTTCTTCAAACAAATACATATTTTTGAAGGCACATGGGAGTCCAGACACTCAAGATATTCTCCATCAATACTTCTTGTCCAAGAAAAACTACATCATGGAAGATTTTTGTCACAATTCCAAGGGTCAAGGTCTTACCAAAAACATTTCAATATGAATGCATCAAGTTGAATCATTTATCTATTGCACTTATCCTCTTTTTCTTTTTGTCAAACAAGTCAAATATTCTTTCTTCCATTCTCCTAAGGTTTTATTTCTAGTCTTGTTATCAAGTTTTTTTCCTCTAAGTCTAATAGACAAGTTCTTTTTGTGGTATAAACACATGAAAACATTTTTTGAAAAAATCTCTTTTTAGATTTTGTATAATTGTGGCCCTCATATTAAAATTTCTTGCCATTCCCTTAATTCCAAAACTTGAATTAAGAATTTCATGTGGTGGTGTTTTTTGAAAGAAAAGCATAAGATTAATGTGAATAAACTTCCACGATTAAACATAAGAATAGCCCTTTCATGAATTGTCCTTGTACAAGTGAAAAATTGAGATGAGGATACACATCTTTGTATAAGAAAAATTTCTTGAAATGTTGGTGATCATCATTGTGAAAAGGTCTCCTTGAAAAGTTTGCTCATGGAAAGGATTTGAAGTTTTTTGTCTAGAGACCTTGTTGTGGTGGACATAACCTAAGCATCTAAAAAATAATTCTTTTTAATGTTATTTTGAAGGTTTAAATTCTAAACATAAATGGAATATTTTCTCCAAAGGAAGGAGTAACTTTTTCGTAAGTTCCACTACACATGACCATGAAGTTATGTGATAGTCAACTCCCTTGTCTACTTCTTTAAATACTAACAAGTATCTTGATGGTGCTACATGAATTGAGAGTATGATGCTATGAACTTGGATCTTGTGTTTGGTTTCTTGGACTCATAAAAGCTTATTACTTTGGTATATGACTTTGTGAGCTTTAGAATTGTGATCCATTTATCAAAAAGTTGGAACAATTATGTTGCAAATATCATTGGAGAGAATGTGGGAGAGAGATTCCAAGTATAGCCCTCTTGATCTACGCTCTTTCCTTCGTACAAATTTAAGCCAGGGTGATCATGCGCTTATGATATAATTGTTTTGATTCTTGAATCTTGGTATATAGCACACCTTGGTGATTTATGATAGGAGGTTATTAACTTCTTTGGAGGATTGAAAAGTTAGACCCAAAAATACTCACAAGATATTGTGCTTATTCCTTGGTTTTGATTTTTAAGGTTTCGCAACATATACTTTTATTAGATGAACAGTTACTCATAAAGATTAGAAAATGTATAAAATACACTTCACAAGTTTAGCCATTCAACAGTTCACACTCTTGGTAATTTTTTTTTCATTATTTCAAAGAAAATACTCATTAAGCGTTTGCTTACTAAGTGTAGCTAAGACTAATTGTACTCAGTAAAATTTATAAGAACCTTTTTCGAACCAACAAAGAGTACTTTTCAAGCTAACACAATGAGAGTATGCTAATGAGCATGTTGCGCTCTCAAAGGTTCACGTTTTCTAAACATGACCAGCTCTAATAGGACTCAAATCCCGTGATTGGTATGAGGTATGCCAGGTTTATACCATTCAAGATAGTCATTGACTTAATTAAGTGCTCCATGTATTTTCTATTTTGCATTGATCTATAGTACATTATGTATTAATTTTTTGGCAATTCATACTATCGACAGCAATTATAGGTTGTCTCATTCTGGAGATATGTTTAATGATTTATAAGTTGTCAAACTTAGTGCAATGGATCTCTCAAAAAGTAATAAGGATATCTTGAATTGATCCGCAAGGCAAGGAACAGTGGGGCAATCTTGCCCTTTTAAGAAGTATTTACCCACAAGCATACTCAAGATATAAACTCACCTCCTAGTACATCTTGTGGACAAAGTGGAGATTGTAGGACTGCTATAGACTTGATGGATGTTCTTTTTGGAGTGCTTCATGAAACCCTAAAAGGCTTTATGTGACAAGGGGCTCATTTAGAGGATAGCATGGTTGTTGGCTAGCTAGTGTTAGAGGCATTGGTATACATTTATGAATGGATTTTGATGGGGGATACATACAATAGAATGCTAGGGATGCTAAAGGACAATGACAAACTAATTGGAGATGTGGTATTTCAAAATGGGATAGAGAAGTGGATGGATGGAACCATGGAGAAGAAGATGACTTATTTTTTAATGTTATATCACACATCCATAGAGAAGTAGCTGAATAAGTATGAGGTTGCTAAAGGGCAATAAGAGATAGTGTGATGGAAAATTTGGCATGGCACACTGAAGAGACTTGTTCAATACCTCAAGGACTTGGAGGATATGCCATGGTTCATGCTTGCGAGGTGGTTGCATGACACACTGACAACATCATCGTGTAAAGGGGAGGAAGTCATATGAGAGAAGTGAAAGTAATCCAAAGGTAAATATGTGCTTTCATCATTGTTATATCTAGTAACTATAAGTGATAAGTAATCCAAAAGTTTTAAAGTACAATATAAAGTCTACAATGCAACATGGTTGCATGGGAAATCTTTCTAGTACAGTGAATTGGTAAATTACACTCAATGACAAGATGTGGTATCATGACAAAGTTTGAGCAAGAAAGTAGATTGTGGGTGATAGATTCGAATATTGTAGTAGACAAGATGGAGTACTTTGGCAACTTGTAAAGTGTGATTTTAATAGATTGTCATATCTTCTCTATGATCATATTTGATGTATAGTGGTTTAAAGTAGTATTGGAAGGAGCGGGGGCAAGTGCTTGATGAGGGACATTTGGATTCTTGGAGGTAGAGTTTTAGAAGAAGGGGAACGATTTCAAGCCTAATAACAACGAGAAGATACATGCCTCTTTTTTCTTTTAATTTAGATGGATAAAGGTGACAAATACCTTTTGTATCGAAACAAGTTCTTAATTGCATCCATACAGTTGATGTTCTATCCTAACCTACAACAACCTTGTCAATTGTATGTTGTGCTATAACATCTCAAAGAGCTTAGGTGTATCATGAAAACAATGCTCCTAGTGTGGACATGAAGAGCATGCAGGTAGGGGACTTGAGAGGGAGGGGGGAGAACCATGTGTGATCAATAGAAGGGCTATTTTATTTAGCAAAAATAAATGTTATATTTATAGGAGGAAATTTTAAATTATAATTTGAAAAAAATACTTAAGGTTCTTAAAGAAAAAGGGAATATTTATTACCATACAACATGTAAGGAAATTATATTTTCTAATATATTTTGAACTTTTGTGATATAAAGGGTTTATATATAGTGACCCCCTCGAGGTACGAGAGAAGGATTTGCTGACCTAGATTATGAGGAGGGCTTATGGCATTTGGAGGAGACAAGCATGGTCAATTCAACGAAGGAGACATGTATACAAGAATCCTTCAAATGCAAAATAGACTCTTCTTTTTGTGGAGACCTTTGTATAGATCTTCTAGTGTATGCTGAACTATGCCAAGATAGAGTAATGGAGCTATAAAATTGATTGTACTTGCATTTGCTTGTTGTTAGCATCATTGATCATTTGCTTATGTTGGTACATTATTATGTGTTTTTTAACTTATTTTCAAGTCCTTAGATATAGATAGTTATTGTGCTTCACTTTAACCTTTGTACGTAATGTCTTGACATCTATTTTTGGTTATGTAGATCACTATAGATGGTCCACCAGGCAGGAGGAGTTGACAGTTTATAGATGGGGAGCTGAAGGAGATTTTCATGCATATGTCTCTAGATCAATTGGTTTACTTTAGGGACAAACTAGATGTAGACTTGTCTCAATCGATGCTTGGGTGTTCTCCCTTGGCATGCTCCAATTCATTGATCTCTAGTAGATTGAGTCAATACTCCAAGTGACCCTATAGAGAGGCAGCTCTCAAGTACACCTCGCCTAACTACACCTCACTTGACTAGTGGAGGTGGTGGCTTTGGTGGATCATTTGGGAAGCTACAAACTTCTTCTCCTCACCATACAAGGGCTAATTTTCCGGGTTGTGTAGAGATACGAAAGCTACAACTCCATAGTTGATTGATACGCCTCCCTCCCATCATAGTTCTAGAGAGGGTAGCTTTAGTGCTTACTACAAATATATAAATGTATTGTCATCCTCTCGTTGATCAAGTGTACCACCCCTCCAATCCTTTATAAAACCATGGATTCTTATTCTAGCAATGATCTAACAATAATAGAGCATTAACTTCATTAACTTAGGCCACATGCACACGAATTTCCTCTTCTCGACTTGTGTGACTTGAATAAGAAATTTCACCTAATCTTGACCTTGGCATGCTTACCACCTCTCTTTTCATGCATTGGCAAGTAATTACAGTGCCCATCTTTTACTATCTCGTATGTAAACTATTGAAGAATTTAATATACGACTTGTTAGATGTTGGTGCGCAAATCGGATGTCGCATATGCGTACGTAACGAGCGCTGAAAGGTCCCCAAGAACAAAAACTCTACTTTTTGCTCAAAATCCAAGAGAATAGATTTGCACGACATGAAGCAAGAAGACCAATTGGGTAAATCTCCTCCCATGCCTTGTGTGAGTGCTCCAAAAAGCATGTATTTTAATATATTATTCATCTCCAAGCTAAAAAATAGCCCAAATTTACAATTAGCATGCTTTAGCTTTTGTGTTTTCTTTTGTCCAAATAAAGAATAAAGCGGTTGGGCACCCCAAGAGTCGGGCTGTGCCCAAATACAATGACCAATAATGAATATTTAAATCATGCATCCGTGCACATACAAAATAATATATATATGTCAAGTGCTTTAATAAATAAGCGCGTCAAAATAAATATTGGCGCCACGCCTAAGACGTGTGCCCATAAAAAATGATAATTTTTTCTAAATAACTTGAATACACGCTATCGCCCAGTGCTTCCCAACGCCATCACCGCCTGCTCTACATATCAATTGAAGCATTCATAATTGTTAAAAAATAATCAAATTAAACCGACAAAAATGAATACCTAGCAATCTTCAACTACAAAATAAATAAATAGGTTGGAACTTTGTTCTAACCTTAGTTTAATACGAGTGCATACTCTAAACTCATAAACGTTCATTAATTTAAATATGTATTTTGCAGAATCACCCACTATGGAATCACCCACTTGCACATTAAATTAGCATGACACCCGAAAAGAACATGCATCCCCATCGAATTTTCGCACAAGGAATCCACCTTGTGTATGAGCCTCGACAAATAAATATAATTTTACGGAATCCACCGCAAAACCTCACGGAATCCACCATGGAATATGCCTCTTGGCATCATACCCCCGGGGTGGGATAGCAATTGTCCTCAATTGCTATTAGCTCAATGTGGAGCGAGCAGTGAGGGGTAAGCACTTAGGTCACGAGCGTGCATCCATTGGGCCTCTTCAACAGGATGATTTTTAAATTTCACCAAATATCTAGAATATCTATGGCCAGTTCTAGTGGTCATAAAGTCGGTATCTAAAATAGTCTCAGGTTCAAGGATTTTAGTTTCTTCTTCTAACAAAGGAGGATTTTCATAAACAGGGTGGATAGGTAATTGGCCTTTGAAAGGTCGTAACAAACTGATATGAAAAGTGTTGTGGATTTTCCAGTGTTGGGGTAGTTCTAATTTAAAGGCATTTTCATTGATTTTGTAAATGATTTTGAAAGGTCCATAAAATCTAGGAGCTAACTTTACAACAGGGTGTTTCTCAACACTTTGTAGTCTTCGCTTTTCAATTTGTAACCAAACATAATCATCAATTGTAAAATTCATAGCTTTTCTTTTCTTATTTGCTTGTTTAGTATATGGTTGCTGGGCTTTCACAATCATATCTTTGACTTCATAAAAAATAGTAGCATGCATGTTGGCAACGTCATCAGCAGCTTTAACTTTGTTTGACAATGATGTAATAGGTGTAGGTAATCTATATCCATAAATGATTTCAAAAGGTACTTTTTGTGTAGTTGTATGTGGAGTGTTATTATATGCAAACTGTAGTAAATGCAAGTGTGTATCCCATGTTTGTGGTTTTGAAATTGTGTATGCACGTAAAAGATCCAAGATTGTACTATTTGTAGATTTTGTTTGTCCATTTGTTTCAAGATGAAATGCAGATGAGAAATCAATCTTTGTTCCTAAGTTAGCAAACAAAGTAGTCCAAAAATTATTGCAAAAACTAGAATCACGATAAGAAATAATAACTTTTGGTGAACCATAGTTAGTGAAAACAGTTTTTAGAAACAATTGAGCAGCTTGAGATGCAGTTAATGTTTTCTTACATGGAATGAAATATGCATGTTTGCTAAACCTATCTACAATAGTCCAAATCATATCGTGATTAGCTTGAGTGTTAAGCAAACCAGTAATAAAATCCATTGAAATATGTTCCCATAGTCTTTCAAGGATTGGTAAAGGCATTAACAAACCATACTACTTATCATGGTGTTGCTTAACTCTTTGACAAATTAAACACTCAGATACAAAATTAGAAACATCAGATTCTATCTGTGGCCAATAAAAATCTTCAATCAAAGTACGTAAAGTGAAAATAATACCTTTATGGCCTTGATATGGGGGACAATGAATTTTGTGCAACACAAATGATCTAAATGGAATAGTTACACATGACCTTGTCTCATAAAATATAAATCCATCAGCATAAGACAAGGAATCAATTAGAATCCAGTTATTGTCAATTAATTTATTCCAATCAGCTTGAAAATTGGGGTCTTGATCATAGATATCTTTCATAGGGATAAGAGAATCAAAAGATATCATAGAGATATTATGAATAGTTGGTCTTCTACTCAAGGCATCGGCAACAACATTTTCTTTTTCGGGGTTGATATTGGATAAGTGGATGAAAACTTTGAATAAAAACAGCCCATTTAATGTGTCGGTCAGATATTTGTGGCTGACTAAGGAGATTTTTGATACTTTGTTGGTAAGTTTTAATCATGAATTCAGATCCCATTAAATAGTGTTTCCATTGTATCTAGAATCTAAGAATGCAGCCTTGATGCGATAACGAGTAGAAACAGTATGTAAATTCAATTCTTTGATCAATTTAACAGAAATAAAATCGTGTGTACTTCCATCATCATGTAAAATAGTATTTTCTTTACCATGCACAAGACATTTCATCGTTAATAAAGAATGGGGATTTGGTATACCTGGTAAAGTATTTGAAGTAGTACCATTATCGTCATCGTCTTCCGTAAAATCTGGCATTTCTTCATGGTCTTCATCTTTAGTCGCTCCCAAATAGTTGATGTGAACAATTGGCTTTTTGGATTGACAATTCGCCACTAGATGTCCAGGTTAATGGCATTTATAACAAACTATGGATTTGGCTTTAGAAACATGATTGGCAATAGCGGGAAGTTTAGGAATGTTAGGATTTGGCTGAAGAGATGGCTTAGGATTTGGATTTGTGTTTGATGGCAAAGCAGGGGTCGTGCCGAAGATTTACGAAATGAAGATGGAAGAAGGCGGTTTTGATTGAATCTTCGAAAATTAGAATTGAATTGCTTTGTACCGAAGTTACCATTGTTTGAGAATCGTTGTGGTCGCTTCTCTCGTCCTCGAATTTCGACTTCAGCATCATGGGCCAAGGAAATTGCATCTTCGAGAGTTGTTGGCTTGAACATGTTCACTTCCGTATAGAAGTGACCAAGCAAACCAGACATAAACTTGCACTTATGGGTCACCTCAGGTACATCTTCGAGCATTCGAAGTTGCAATAAAGAATTCAAAAAACGCTCGGTATATTGAGAACTAGGCTTGCGATCTCTTTGTTGTAGAAGATCCCACTGCTTGATTGCTTTTTCATGGAATTAGGGTGGAAGAAAATTCTGCAAAAATCTCTTTTGGAAAGTCTCCCAAGTAGTACGACAATCAATGCTTTTGCGGACAACAATCCACCATAGGGATGATCTGTCCACTAAATGATTAGTGACATACTTAATTTTGTCTTTTTCAGCATATTGTTCTTCATGGAAATAATCATCAAATCGACTGATAAAAGCAAGTACAATCTTTCCATCGCTTGAGCCATTGAAAGTATGAAATTTGAAATTTCTTTTAGTTATCTTGGTTTCTTTTCGAATAGATTGTGCTTCAAGTGTCGTATCGATCGTACGTCGTATAATATCTTTAGGTTGCGATCCATCTTGATCTTCTCAGATCATTGAAGATTGGCCAATTGAGCTTGCAAAGTTTGACGTGCTCTTCGTTTCTCTTGAAGCTGCATCAAATTAGGTTTAGTTTTTGTTCAATCATTGGTTTCGGTAGATCACCTTCGGCCATAAAATCTTCCATATTTTGATCGGTCATCCTGCAAAATTTTAAACAACCTCACACACTCGAAATCCTGTTAGCGGGATGAGTGTGGCTCAAGTTTTGGGTTTACAAGGCTTGCTTTTGAAAAAAAAGTAGCTTTTTAGCAATCTTTCTTCTTCACGGCTATGGAAATTGATGTTGGCCTTCTTTCAAGCGGATATGTCTTCTATATAATCTGCGTGTGATTACAGGTGTAAACAGGGGCTTGTAGGTAGACCGAAAACCAGTTCGGGATAAGATAAGTGTGAATGCCCGCTTGAGAAGGGGTTTAAACTTGAGAATTGGAAACCTTAGTAAGCTTAAGAAAAGCTTAAAAGTTTTTTTTAAAAAAATTGCTAGGACATCAGGATGTGTTTGATATTGCCGTCGTCGTCCTGCCGCCATGGAGTCGTCAA
This sequence comes from Lygodium microphyllum, assembly GCF_053477565.2. NCBI lineage: Eukaryota > Viridiplantae > Streptophyta > Polypodiopsida > Schizaeales > Lygodiaceae > Lygodium > Lygodium microphyllum. Next base: position 4,830,920 of record NW_028229514.1, on the reverse strand, counting down.
ATTCCCAAAGACTTTAAGTCTTAAGTTTCTTAAGCTTAAGTATTAACCTTAATTAATCACTAATCTTGAATTCTTTCTGAGAGAAGAAGTAGACTTAGCAAAGGAACTTCCTAGGTGGTTCTCCGCCAATTGAGACTGGTCCTTCGCGATTTGATTGTGTAGTAGAGGGTTCTTCACCGCCAGGAACGCACTGGTATTGACGGATTGTTGCAAGATTGACTAAAGAGCCCGTTCATTCCAAGAGCTTCGCCTTCGCGTAAGATGGTAAGAGATTGGAAGCCCCTGATCTCATCTTCCCTCTGATACCATTGGGCAAATCGGATGCCGTATGCGTACATAGCGAGCACCGGAAGGTCCCCAGGAATAAAGAACTCTAATTTTTGCTCAAAATCCAAGAGAATAGACTTGCACGACATGAAGCAAGAAGACCAATTGGGTACAATTTGTCCCAGGCCTTGTGTGAGCACTCCACAAAGTATGTATTTTAATGTATTATTCATCTCCAAGCTCAAAAATAGCCCAAATTTACAATTACCATGCTTTAGCTTTTGTATTTGCTTTTGTCCAAATAAAGAATAAAGCGGTTGGGCGCCCCAAGAGTCGGGCTGTGTCCAAATACAATGACCAATAATGAATATTTAAATCATGTGCCCATGTGTATACAAAATAATAAATATATGTTAAGTGCTTTAATAAATAAGTGCGTCAAAATAAATATTGGTGCCACGCCTAAGACGCACGCCCATAAAAAATGATAATTTTTTCTAAATAACTTGAATACACGCTATCGCCCAGTGCTTCCCAGCACCACCGTCACCTGCTCTACACATCAACTGAAGCATTCACAATTGTTAGAAAATAATAAAATTAAATCGAGAAAAGTGAATACCTAGCAATCTTCAGCTACAAAATAAATAAATAGGTTAGAACTCTGTCCTAATCTTAATTTAATACGAGTCCGCACTTTAAACTCATAAATGCCCATTAATTTAAATATGTATTTTACAGAATCACCCGCTATGGAATCACCCACTTGCACATTAAATTAACGTGACATCCGAAAAGGACAAGCGTCCCCATCGACTTTTTGCACAAGGAATCCACCTTGTGTACGAGCCCCGACATATAAATATAATTTTACAAAATCCACCGCAAAACCTCATGGAATCCACCATGGAATATGCCTCCTGGCATCAGATGCTTTCATGGTATAGACAAGAAATCACATGACAATAATTTATTGACAAACATTACCATCAGCAAGCTATATGAACATGGCAATTTGATATGTCATGTCTCTTTAGTATAGTAAATTTACAGTTCTTATGATGCATTGCCTACTCTAGATTGATATTTCACTATATTGTAGAGTCCTTTTAATGATCAATTACATCAAGATGAGCTATCAGATGGTGATCAATTGTAGCCAAAGTTTGGATTCATGAGCACACTTTCATTTTTGGCCTTCTGCTCCATATACCCTATTTTGTTGAGTGGGTCTAGCCTTCTTTGTACACACATTTGTCCTTCCTTGTATGCAACTCGCATTGAGTGACTTTTATATAGACAGTTTTCCCTATTGTTGTTCTTCTCTCCTATCATTCAATGTAGTATAATGCATGTGATATTATCATTATACTTGTTTGTATATTCGATCCTTTTTGTAAATCATGATATATAATCTTTAGAACTTGGTTGTATGTTTGACTATAAACGAATTCTAGAGCTATTTGTATCACAAATTTATTCGCAACCATTACTATTTTACTCTAACTATCGCTATTTTAGTCACTATATGTGCCAATAATAGTATCGTTATACAACAATGCATATAGCAATAAATTTTTAGCAATAAAAATAGTAATGGTAATAATGATGATGAGGAAGGTTTTTTCCATGATTGATTCCATCGCTTTAAAGGTCGGTATTGGGCCTATATGTTGTTTTTCCGATAAGAGATAGACCTGAAGGAATGTTTAGATTTGTGTTGGAAGACTGTTAGCTTCACCTATTAACCATTCCTTCTAGCAGATAGGAAGGGGATGAAAAGTCTTAATGATATGGTAAACAAAATTAAGGATTTCTTTATTAACATGAGTTGTGAAGACACTTTGGTACCTCCTACAATCGACTACACAGCACATGACATCAACAATCAACTTCAATTCTCGGTAACATGGGCTAAGTTTTTCTAGCCCTACACCTTCTGTCTCTCAATGACGGTCATGTTTTAAGTATGGCAATGAGCAATTGTTCTGATGTGTGGTCCTAGGTCCTTGTTACTCGATTCACCCTTCCCGTTAAGGTCTTAAGTGTGGGGATGCGTCCCTACGCATCTATGTTGCATACCCTTATGCATCTACCATGATCCAATCATGCATGTATACCATGTCCTGATTTTACTCTGATGGGATCCCTTCCCCACCCACCTGTTCTCCTTCACCCCCTGTCTAAGGACATTCCTTCTATGTTTCCCTTCAACGCATCCTCTATTCACGATAACCCACATCCAACCTTATAGTCATGTTTGTTATTTTGACTTGGCCATTTTTCCTTTTACAGTCCCATGTTCCAAGCCACGAATCATGAGTTATTAATTTTTGAAGAATTTTCTACCCATTTGATATGTTTCCATGAGAATGTGCGTTTTTTGCATCGGAACTGCAATCTCATGTGACATCCCTGACTTCACATTTCCCTAGACATTTTTCCTTTTTATCACCCATCATTCCAATGTATGGTTTTTTCGTTATTAATTTTTCTGTAATTTCAAGCATTTTCATGTGTATTTTTTACTATTTTTCCATGTGAACCTATCTTACTCACCTCAAATTTTAAATTTTCTTGAAAATCCATGTCCGTCTTAACCCCCTACATGATTTTTCTTTTTCCTCCATCCTGATCCAGCCTACTAATTTTATTTTATTACTTTTTTCATGCATTCTATATTTTTTTCTTATTTTTTGCATGTGAATGCTCTCTAACGCCATCGGGACTACGTTTTGACCAAGCAAACCTATTCCACTCACTTCTCCTGACATTTTTACTTTTCTTTGCCCTCCGTTCCAATGCATGGATTTCTCTGTATTAATTCGACTCTGTTTTTATTTGTGTTTTTGTTGTTTTTTCCATACGAACGCGCCTTTGAGTTATGTTCAATTGTTTTAGAAGTGTTTGAGAGTGTTTTGGATGAGGTTGGTTATATTTTGGAAGCTCATAATGTTTTATAGTAGAGATGTGAGGCTCTATGATGTTCTTATATGTTATGTTGAAGTTCTGATAGCTTCTGTTTTGTTCTGTTTTTCTTCTGTATGAAGCATGGAGTAATAATTGATGAAGTTTGAGGTTGTTTGAATACTCATTGAATGGTTTTTGATGGTTTGGAATGGTTTTAGTATGAGTTAGGTAGTTTTGATGCTTTATGTTGACCTTCTATAACCCTTTGTTAAGCTTCTGTACAGTCTATGTTCATGTTTTGTTCTGTTATGTATGCCTCTGTAAGTGTTTTGTTGGATGAGGGTGTAGTCTGGAAAAGTTTTATGGCCTTGAAAAGAGGTGAATTCAAGTTCAAAAGAGCTCAAGGAAGTGAAAGAAATAGCTGTTTAATGTTAGCTATATATAGTCTGTCTATATATAGCGCCCCAGGTCCCCTCTATATATTCCTATCATGTGTGCTCAGTTGACACACTTCTAGGGTTCCACTTCCGGTGTCTCATGTCTCTCTTCTCCTCTCTCTTCCTCCGTTCCTCGTCTCCCTCATGCACTGTTCAACATGGTATTAGAGCTGAAGCCCTGGTCTGCTGCCGCTACTGTTGGAGGATGAGTTCTTGGCCTTGCTGCCTTGTTCCTCTGTATGAGGACTGCGGCTTCCTTTTTCCGCCACCCCCCTCACCTTCCCAGTGCCATGGCTGTCTAGATCCTCCAACTTGGGCCTTATCATGATGATACTCATGGCGGTGGTCATTAGAGTGCTCATGATGGTAGCCGCAGTGGCACCACCCACCACATCTGCGTCGAGTTCTCAAAGGACCTCGCACACTCCGCCGTGGCTTTCCTACGGCTCCACGACCTCATCCATGTCAACGGCACCCTCATCTCGCCTCGCCTCCGATCAGCTCGATCGAAGAAATAATGGCTTCGCTCCAACAGCATCCTTTGCATGCTGCTGCTGCTGACTCCATGACGCCCGCTTTCAAGTGTGCTTTAGAGTTTCTCCATTCTTTTCAGGAACAGCGTGCTTTGGGGTTTTTCCATCGTCTTCCGAAACACAGCCATGGCCTGACCCACGAGGTCTGCTGCTACACACAGGCTTTGATTCAGTGCACGGTGCATTGTCAAGGTTTCGTTTTAGGATTTTTGTGTAGGTCTCGTCGCTGTGTTTTAGTCCCGTCCTGATGATAGGTGATGCAGCTGTGGTCTCTCTCTGGCCATTTTTGACAAGTGATGCAGTTGTAGTCTCTCTCTAGCCATTTTAGCTGCATGCCTCCATCTGCTACTTTTCTCTTTGCAGGTCGATTTATTCCATCAGCTCGTTTGGTGTGGAACGACTCTGGATTGAATGTACGATTTTTGTGACAGCATTTTCCTCTGCGGGTTTAAATCAATTCAAGTTTCACATATGTGTGCAGTTTTCGAGGTTCTTCACCTGCAGACATTGAGATATGTGGCTTGACAGAGCAGGACCCTGTCTGAAATTGATATATCTGGTTTGACGGAGCAGGACCTTGTCTTGACATTTCTTTCTCGTTCCTCCACAACAGCAACATTAGTTACAGAGACATGTACATGTAGAGTAGACGACTTTCAGAACGTGACAGGTCTGATGGGTATTTTGACAGACATGATGATGAATTCACTGATGGTAATCACCTAATCGCAGACCATGGGAAGAAAGGGGCAGTCCATCAAGGTTCTCAAGGAGATTTTCTCCTCCTCACGAGCTAGATAGGCGATGTAGTGGATTTAGTGATTGGGATGGTCCCATCCATTCCAAGGATGTTGTTAGATTCAGGGCCAACATATCGTACAAGCACAAGCTCTGTTATTACCCTGCCTAATCCACTGCACACATGCAAGTCCATGCTTATTTTGACAACATGTTGTTAAGTGGATTGAGCATCAAGTCTGCATCTGCAAGTTCTTAAGTTCCAGATGGCTCATGAGCCTCAGCTAAAATTTTCATAACCAAACATGGCATTGTGGCAAATGGTCTTGATGCTATAATGGATGGCGATGAGCTTAAAGATTTGGAAACTTTGGATAATACTCATCGGTCGCGAGATAGAGCAGAAAGATTTTGGCCATACCTTCATCTGTAACACATGGAAATCGTAACCATTGTCATCATGATTATGATAGCCATCATAGGAGGCACCATAAGGCCAACTACAGTTGTTTTAATCATGAATGGAAGGAGCATATTGCAGCATTGTGGCATTCAGTTTTCATAGCTCCATGAGAGTGGTGGGATCACACACAGAGCAAGAGACATTGCAACTGTTTAGATTACAAGCACAAGATAACTAGAGAAGGTCTTTGGATTCATTCTTTCTTGCACCCACCATGGGTAGGAGGTCAGCTTGTAAACATGAGGGTCAATCCTACACAAGCTGGGAAGTCTTTGAATAAAGGATTGCATCTTGTGGCACCTCTACAGGACGAAGGCCCCAAAGAGAGCCAATGGATCCGCATGAAGCTGTGGGAGTGATCGCCTCAACCAATCTTTTGATTAGCTAGATATGTATCTCTACATTTTAACATCAACATTACTTTTGGATGTTGATATTGCCATGCTTCATGATGATCGTCCTCGTTCGTTATTCCATTGATGAATGTCTATCTTCTAGCTGATGATACATTGTTTCGTTTATATTCTTTCCAGCTTATGAGGGTCTATATTTCAACTGATGACACATTATTATGTTTATATTCTTTCCAGTTGATGAGCGTCTATATTCCAGCTGATGACAAATTATTTTATTTATATTCTGTTCATGGGGTCCCATATGTGTTATGTTGTCTATAGAGCGGCATCGCGAACCGTCTCTATAGACCTTGTGTTGTTCTAATATCACTGTAACGTTTCTCTTTAAGTTTTGATGTGACAGATATACTGCTTACATCCCAAGTTCAATTGAAGGAATTTCTTGGAGATTTTATCTTTTGCAGTGATGTCGCTTATCCTTATTTTACATGTATATTTAGGAGTGATAAAGCTCTTTTGATGCCTCTGAATAGGTGGTTGTAATTCAGGAGTGATGTAGCTCCTTGCTCCTTTGATGCCTATGAATAGGCTCTTGTAAGTTCAACTTTGTAATTTTATATTTTGAATATTAATATAACGGTAGGCCTATATAGAGCTGTGGGTTTTTCCCTTGAGTCCCCAAGGGTTTTTTTTCATCCATAGTAAGGGACCTTTATTTGAGCGGGAGTATTAGCTATATATATTCTATCTATATATAGTGCCCCAGGTTCCCTCTATATATTCCTATCATGTGTGCTCAGTTGACACACTTCTGGGGTTCCACTTTCGGTGTCTCGTGTCTTTCACATTTATCCATGCGATCTACAAGTGGGAATTGTTTCTTTGTAAATGGATGTTTGGTTTCTTGGTCTAGCAAGAAACAACGATGTGTTGCGGTTTCTACAACTGAGGCCAAATATGTTGCTGCATCATTAGCAGCTCGCGAGCTAGTTTGGCTTCGACAACTACTTGCAGATTTGGGACATCCTTCATCATCTAGTACACTTGGCTAATTCTTCATTATTGCGTGTTGTAGATGTACCCTTGGTAGAGCTCGAAAGAATGGGAGTGTTGGCAGAGTGCGCATTTGTCAACCCAAACTTCTTAACAATATCATTAATAAACTTTGTATGGTGAAGAAGAAGAATGCCTTGTTGTCGGTGTCGTTGAACTTGAATACCCAAACAAGAATGTATCTCATCAAGATCCACCATTTCAAATGCAGTCGATGAAAGCTTCTTCATAGCATCCAAGAAAGCAATATTATTTGACACAAGAATAGTATCATCAACATATAGAGCAAGAATAATAAAACATTTGTCCTCCCTTTTGATGTAAAGATTTGGGTCAGCAAAACATGCAACAAAACCTTTAGATGTGAGGAACTGATCAATCTTAATATACCAAGCACGAGAGGCTTGCTTCAATCCATATAATGCATGATGAAGCTGGCATATAAGATGCTCCTTTCATGCAATCATAAAACCTTCAGCTTGCTCCATGTAGATTTCTTCTTCAAGATCTCCTTTGAGAAAAGCCGTTTTAACATCCATTTGGTGAATTTCTAAATCAAATAGTGTTGTAAAAGCCAAAAGCATATGAACAGTTGTGGAGCGCACAATGGGAGAAAATGTTTCTTGATAATCTACTCCTACAATCTGCGAATAACCTTTTGCAACAAGTTGTGCTTTTAACTTATCAAACGAGCCATCAGCTTTGGTCTTGGTTTTATAAACCCATTTACATTTGATAGGAACACGATTTGGGGGGAGTTCAATAAGAATCCATATACCTTTGGAGATTAAAGAATCATACTCAGCTTGCATAGCTTCTTGCCATTAATTCCTTTGAGACGAATTGATAGCTTCCATATATGCTATTGGATCCTCTTGGATAGACATAGCATCATCAAAGACATCATATTCAATAGAATAGAATCCATGCTCTATCTCAATAGGAAGATCGACATATATCTCTAAATTTTCATCAATCTTCTTTGGAGGTGAAGGAGGTTTATGATCATCAGAATTAGTAGACTCACAAAGCAAGTAAGGAAATGCACTAAGCAAAGATTGTGTATCATCTGAAACATCTGACGACCATGTGCCACCCATAGTCTTCTCATCAAATATAGCATCACGACTAATGATGGAACCTAAAAACGGGCCGGCACTGGCTCATGCACTAGCCAGGTCTCTATCTCACGCGCTCAACAACCCCACGGCCTCGCGGCCAAGAGCGTTGATGACACATACATTGCATTCTTAAATATCTTGCGTTTGTATTACGTCGTTTGTAGTCCACTCTTCTCTCACCCACTACTCCTCAGAGGGAGTCCCTTACACATTACGAAGCACAGACATAGGGGGTCCTCCAACGACTGAGTGCCGCCACCCCTCTGCGACTCTCCTACACATTGGGGATTGGCCCCTCGGTGCGTCGCTCAACATATAAACATTCCGTACAAAATCCACTCAAGGTACCATTTAATCGCATACAGGAATGTACCATTGTCCTTACTTCTCATTCCCCTAGACCCCACGACTAGCCTACGGCTTAGGGTGTCCTCTCTCTCACTCAACGTGGGTCAAGGTCCTAATGAAAACAATTGCTGTGCATCCAGGATTTCTGATATCTTTAAATACTTTTCATGATTTATGCATAGTGTGGATGCCAAGTGCTCAAACAATTATTAAATCAATATTGTGCACATGCGAAAAACATCCTTTCAATGATTTTCAACTACCGTTCTTATGCGGCGTTGCACGAACCTAGCACCAAGGAAACCCTCGTGCTACTAGGCTCTTATTCTATAATTATTCACCGACCTATATGGCATGCAAACAAGGCAGAAATCTTTTCATCATGTTACTCCATATTTAGACACATTCTAACCACTCTACCCTCCCATCGATCAAATGTTGCATTGTTGTATAGATTTATAGGGCATTTTGCCATCATTTTATGTGTAAAGAGCGGAAAAAACACACTAGAACAAGAAGGTGGGGTTGAACTGAGGCAAATCCTCATGCTTCAGTCCCCACAAACATTCACAAACATTATTCTTATTTTTCATTAATTTTCCGCATCCAAAATGCATTTTTCCTCTATTTTTAGTGATTTTTCTCTATTTTTTTTGTATTTTTTCTTATTTTTTGCATTATTTAATTACTAAAAATTTAAAATAGGTTATGGGCTGTGGCCCTTAGTTCCTTCTTGCAGTAAAATGAAAATTTAGTTGGTGTTCCTATTCATTTTTCCATTTTTATGCCCAAAAACATCATTTTTCCTTGATTTTTCATATTTTACGTGTTTTAATGTATTCTTTTGAGCCACAAGATGCATATTTTTCTGATTTTCTGATTATGATCAACAAGTACTCATGGAAAACAGCAACAAACAATTTTTAGCCCACATGAACAACATTTTATCAATCAAAAGCCATGAAATCTCAAATTTCTTTAAAAAAAAATTGAATTACCGCTTATTTGCGTGTTTCGGGTTTCATGTCCATGGCTGCAAATCTGAAAATCAGCAGCACTTCATGCTCATGACGATCACAAGTCACCATTCCCAGCCCGTGGAGCAATCCGATCCATGCCGGACAAGCCTCCATCATTCTTTCTTCTTCCTTCTTCTTCCCACATGAATTCCCCCTTAGAAGAGAGAGAGGGAGGAGAGAGAAAGACTAGATTTCTATCTCAGCATTCAGGCCATCAATTGACGGGCGAAGGGCGGCGATAAGATCCACAGACAGGAGGGAATGAGGGCCCATGATCAGTTTTGCAGGGGTTGTTTGCAGCCCCACCTCCATCTCCATCAAGAAGGACGCAATTTTCGGCGCATGCTGTCGTGATGTCCTCCTCTCTCTCTCCACGATTTTCTCTCCTTCATTTCATGTGACTTTCATTTTGGGCTCCCAAGAGTCACTTACTCATTTGGGCCAAATTTTGTCCACCCCTTCGCATCTTGACCGTTTCCTTGGCCATTTCCCCGTCCGAACTCGGAATTGAGATCTGAAAAATTCTGGGCGTTCGACTTGGCATCCTGCATTGACCAGTAGCTCGTGTCAACCCGCACGACTGTCTGAAAAATTATGAAAAATCAACAAGTGTCGCTCGGGCACCTTTAAAGCACTTTGGTGCTTAAAATCGTCCTAGATCGAGCCGCCGCCTTTGACGGTGAATATTTTTTCCTTGATATTCATAATTTTTAGCTATTTTTAAGCACTTCTCGGCACCTAAATTCCGCTCTCATTGGCGACCACGGGATAGGGCGACTCAGTCCATCGAATCCACGAACATATCTGCACATAAACAACCAAAGAAGCATCAAACTGATACAAAATAAATATATAATAAAACTCAGCACAATGCTCCCCCTACCCCTGAACAGAACCAAGGCATGACATCCACAAGGAGTAGGCCTAGCATCATCTAATAGAAGATCCAAAGTGAGTCACTAACCAGCTACTCCAATACAGCCAAACTAAAAAAACTGTCAAAGAGGTTGCCCTAAGTGGTAGTCTGAACTACTTACCAACTAAAGATAACACAACTGGGAGCTCCTACAAGGCGAGGACTCCTATAGCCTGGTCAAGGAGTATTTTCTTCCAGTACATTTCTTCTTTTAGGGTTTGTATTTTATGAACATACTTGGGCATGTAAAAAGGAGGGAGCTGAGCGTAGTGACTCAAGGAGAACAGGGCATCGGCCTCAGGACCTGTCTCGGCACCCAAGAACCTACCAAGCCCTCGCAAGGCAATACTTAATCCTTTTCTAACGCTCACTTTTATTTTCGCTCCAACCTTCCTTGTTTTGTCAGTTTTTTCTTCAGCAAGAAGCCACCCCTAGGAAGACAAGGTATCGGCCCTGGGTTTGACTCGTCCCCAGGAACCTACCAGGCCTTCGCAAGGCAATGATCAATTGCTTATATCTTTTCATTCCTTTTCTTTTCTTTGATAGGGGTTAGAACCCCTTTTTACACCTTCGTATTTATATTCATCTTTTAGGATGTTCAGGGTTTCTTGGCATCATCATTATTATCTTCTGGCAAGCTTCTCTAACTGCCTCACTACTAACAAGAACTCCTAGAACGGCTGCCTAGCAGGCTAGCAGAACAGGGCCACTCGGACTTCCTTCTAAAACAGGTCTTTCGATGCCTGACAATGTCTTTACAGGAGGCAATGACTACTCCGACCTCCCTCAAACATACTTAGCCTAAACCTGGGACTTAATGCCTTAGTTACCGGTCCCCAACAAAAATGTATCCCCTCGACAAGTACAAATACACATACAACATGAAAGAAAGGTACTCGTAAAGGAGAGATATCACCTGGATTGGCCACAAGAAGCTTTCACTGCAGCAAAGGCTCCTCCAGGCTCCACCAAATTCCATGAAACACGAAACCTGTCCAACACAACACTTAAAACAAAAACCCGATTAAACGCACCCGCACTAGACAGGGAAATGGCCCTCTTGGCCTAATGAAATGAAACACTTCACTACAAAACTGAATCGGCCCTCTTGGCCTAATGAAATCCAACAATACTACGCATAACATCCTCCTGGAAACAACTATGATAGTCATCAAAGCATACCATTCCCAGGGGAACAGAGGCTCGTAGCTCTAAACTAGGTGCATTAAATTATGACCTATTCCTCCTGCGTATATCGCAAGAGGTGTTCGCATCACATGTCGTCTAGTCAGTCTGTGGGTCCAAGATAATAAAGGCAGATGAGTCTCACCTACCCTCTGCATCACCCAGATCAACCATCGTCTGCCAAAGAGGGCATGTTCAGAAAGCATACTCCACAAACGACCAGGTCCTGTCTCACCATCAATAGATATATCGGGACAAGGGCCACAATTAAAGAAGAGGTCTTCTTCATACGAAAAATTAGCCAATGAATCGGCAAACTGATTCCAATTCCGTGGAATCAGCTGAAAAGACACTCTATCAAATTCGTCTAGCAGGGTTATGGCAGTATGATTGTACATGCAAAGGATGGGGTTTCGTACCATATACGTCCCATTGAGTTGATTTAAAACCAACTGAGAGTCCCCTTTTACCAATAACTGGCGGATACCACCCTTCTTTGCAATGTTCAAACCCATAATCAGGGCTTTGTATTCGGCCATGTTATTGGTAAAATTCACCTCGAGATAAGCAGCTAACTTTATGACAATGCGTCGTCGGGGGTCTCGGATGACAACTCCTACACTTCCTTTTTTGCATGCACCCCTGGACGCCCCATCAAAGTACAAGGTGTACGTCCATAAAGGGTTTACATATCCCGCCATCCTGAACTCTACTCGTAATTATGGTAATCGAAATTCAGCATATTCAACGGGTGGACTGTAGGCTCTATCCCTTCATCATCATTGAATTCAACAGGGATGCTCGTCAAAATTTATAGGCAGTGATGGCAGAAGACCTTGATCTCCCAAGTAAATGTCCCGCCTTCTTGCTCAATCACCTTGTATCCTTTGCTCCACCGAATGAGCTTTCCCTGATGATATCTCTGTTCTAAATATGGGTGTTCTAAATAAGGGATCAGACGACCCATCAACCTCTATCACGATTTCCTTGCAGATGTTTGATCGAGCTCTCCTAGACCTGCAAGGCAGTCATAGTATTAGTGCAATCAGAAATAATAAGGTTTAATCTTATTAAGATTAACCTTATTTTTAAATTCTACCCCCTCAAGGTCAGCTAACAAGACTGTGGATTTATTCTTTCATATTCTAACGATCCTATAGGGCCCATCCCATTTGGGCTCTAGCTTGCCTGGAAATAATTCACGTTGTGCGTCATAATACAGAACAAGCTGTCCTTTCTTGAAGGTGTATTTCTTAGCTTTAAGATCGTATAGCTGCTTCATTCGACGCTTCGCCACTTCTTGGTGCAATAAGCTCTGTAGCTTAAGCTCACCTAAATGTGCCAGTGTCGTCAAGCGCTCAAAAAGTGCGTCTTCATCACTCAAAGAATGATTGATGGCAAACCGAATAGTCGGCAGCTCAATCTCTAAAGGCAAGACACATTCCTCCCCATATACTAACTTGAACAGGGTATGGCTAGTGGCTCGTTTGAAAGTCGTATTATAGACCCACACTGCCACGTATAACTTTTTATCCCAATCCCGTTTCTTTTCCGACACAATTTTGGACAGGATGTCCACAATCTACTTGTTGGTGCTTTCAACTTGCCCATTGGCTTGCGGGTTGTATGGGGTTGTCTTGTTATGCTTGATTTGCCACATCTCTGTCAAACCTTTGATCACCTTATTCAGGAAATGGGTTCCGCGGTCCGACACTAATTCTTTCGGCGGACCAAACCGGCATATTATCTGCTCTAAAAGGAAACTAGCAGTTTCTTTAGCATCATCTTTCCTTGTTGCACGTGCTTTTGACCACTTTGTGAAGTAGTCAGTTGCTACAATGATGTACCTCTTTTGCATAGTCAACGATGGAGTAATAGGACCCACAAAGTCTATTCCCCACTTCTCAAATGGAAGTATTGCCATAATAGGGGTGAGTGGTCGTTTTCTATTCTCTCGACTATCATGTCATTGACAAATATCGCATCTCTTAACATACGCAAACGCATCCTGGAAGATGGCAGGCCACCAATAACCTGCTCTTAAAGCCTTTTGTGCTATAAGCCGTCCTGCAAAATGGCCACCGCAAGCAGAATCATGACACTCTTCCAAAATGAATGGCACCTCGTCAGGCATCACACATCGGCGATAGATGTCATCAACCCCTTGCCGATATAATGTACCTGCGATCAAGGCAAACTTTAACGCTTGTTGCTTAATTTTCCTTCTCTCAGCTTTAGATAATTCGGATCCCGCCTCTCGTGTCGATAAATAATGCGTTATTGCAGCGTACCAGGAGGGAATAGATGCTGTATCTATTTTAAATAACAACTCCATGTCACTACCTTCAGCCACAGATTCTTTCGGTTCCCCAAAGTCCACAAGACATTCCACGATGCCTTGCAACCTTGGTGGCTTACTACGGATTTCATAATCAAATTCCTGCAAAGTGATCAACCACTTTGCTAGACGATCAGGCGGCTGTAGCTTATTCATCAATAATCGAAGTCCCTCCGCCTTCGTATAAAGCACGACTTTCTCATAGAGAATATAATGCCTAAATTTATTGGTCCCAAAGACCATCGCTAGACACAACTTCTCCATGTAGGTATAATTGATTTCGGATACCCCCAGCTTCCGGCTAGCAAAAGCAATCGGGTGGTACCACTTCTCTTCCCAAATTTGGGCTAAACAGCAGCTGATACTATACATGGTGGCTGCAGAGAATATATAGAACACGTCACCTCTTTTAGGTGCTTTTAAAACGGGCGCTCTTGCTAGCTCCTGTTTCACATCCTCGAATGCTATCTTACAAGGGTCACCCCATACAAACGAACAACTAAAGGACAATAAATTTGTAAGCGGCAACGTTCTTTCTGCCAACGCGTTTATAAATCTACGGTAATAACCAACCGAAGACAGAAAGCTATGAACTTCTTTCGGAGTGCGTGGTGGACCCATGGCAACTATAACTTTGACCTTCTCAGGGTCTGTAGCAATTCCTACCGAACTAACCACATGACCCAGCAATAGCCCATAAGGTACTCCAAAAACACACTTCCGCGGGTTTAGAGCGATGCAAAATTGTCTACAGCGCTCAAAACATTTTCTTAAAATGATCAACTGCCTTTCTCTCATGGTGGCAACCCCTAAGTCATCAATAAACACCTTCAACTCTTCAAGGGATATGTCACCGAATGTCTTATCTGCTGTTCGTTGCCACGAACCAGGCGCATTGCATAAACCAAAGGCCATCACATGGTACGCAAAAGTACCAAATACAGTAATAAAAGTTGTTTTCAACTTATCCTCTTCTGCAATTGCCATCTGGTTATATCCTGCAAAGCAATCCATAAACGAATATATTTCCCTACCCGCTAATTGATCCAAAATCTGGTCAATAAATGGCAACGGGTAGTAGTCCTTAACTGTCTGCTTATTCAACTCTCTAAAGTCTACACATAATCGGATTCGATTATTTTTCTTCTTTCTGATCACAACTGGCGAACACCATTTCGTGTGTTGCACAGGAAAAATCAAACCCGCTTTTCGAAGCTTCTGTAACTCTTCAAATAGCCAGTCCCTCAGTTCGAAAGGCATACGCCTTACTTTCTGTCGTACAGGACGACTGTCCTCTTTCAACGGAATTGTATGAACAACAAGACTAGGAGGAATGCCTCTCAACTCATCATAACTCCAGGCAAAGATATCACGGAATTCCTGGATCAGGGCCACATAGTCCTCCCTTTCTGCTGTGCTGAGCATAGAACCTAATTTGATTGGCCGTGAATCATTAGGCGTACCAAGGTCTAGCTCGATAACATTTGCATCTCTTATACGATCTTGGCCCTCTATCGGCTCGTTCAAAGTGATGTGATAGATGTCTTCCGTAGTGGATCCCTCTTTGGACTCATCACTCGATGATGTCTCACTGGCAGATAAATCTTCTAATGTCTCCAATTCTGTAGAAGATAGGGGAGCTCTCTCACTCTGCGGAGACTCAGGATAAGCATCAACCACCACACACTGGACACCTCTACCGAATATTAGTCGACCGGCGGGTATATCTACTTGGCAGTCCGCTTGCAAGATCCAAGGTTGCCCGAGTAATACTTGGTAACTCGGACGCCCTGCAAAACGAATCACCCTAAAGTCCAACAGGCATTCTACATTTGCAACAGTGACATGGACCTGAGTAATGCAGCCTTCCAGCTGTCTCAAACTATCATCTGCCATTCTGAGAATTGTGGAGGTATCTTTCTGGATCGCAAGATCCAACCTTTCCATCAGTTCAGAACTCATAATGTTAACAGATGATCCCATGTCGACAATGACATAATCTACTAATATCCCATCGACATAGGCTGCAACCCTTGGGCAATGCTTCTCAGCATGCTGGAACCAGTCATCACCAACTCGCGCAATACCCAAAGGTTTTACGATATAACCGGTACGGAGGATCTTTCTAAATTCCTTGCGTACTCCTGGGGAAAGCTTAATAAGCTGTAAAAGATTCACATCCGGCTTGACTTTGCAAAGAGAGCTCGCCAGATCGAATTCATGATAGTTCGATAGAGCTCGCTTTTCACGCCAAACCATCCGTTCTTTAGGTCGCTGAACCGGCTTTATTGCCTCTTTTTTAACTTTCACCTTCTTGTTTGGTGATTCCTTATCAGCTTTACTTTCCACGGGCTTCAAAGGTCCCCCTTCCATGGTGGCAGGATCCAAAACTTGTGTTCCTTTGTCGCCTTGTTTAGGGTTTCCGTCGACAGCCTTATCCTTGTCGGCTTGTCTACCCTTTTGTCCTCTTATAAGAACAACTCGTAGATTAGAGGTTTCAGCATCATTAACGCGTACAGCCTCAATCAAACTAATCCCACTCCCACTGGGTAGCTCCTCCACTGTAGTCTTTGGTCGTTGAAGTATTTGTTTAGGCCCATCTTCTCGCTGGGAATCATTTCCTTGGGCACGATGATTAACAGGCCCTGGTTGCCGACTACCTCACTGGAGGGAACTGATCTTACTCCAGCAAGTAGCTGCTAAATGGCCAGATTTTTCACAAATGTCACACTTAACATTTGGGCAATTTCTTGGATAGTGCTGCCCACCACACCATTTGCAACTAAACCTCGAAGGCGCACCCTCATCTGGATATCTACTTCCTATCAAATTTTGTTGTTTTTTAAGGAAGTTGACATCAACGACTATTTGCCGATATTGCTCCGTAATCATGTCGGTATAATGCTTCATCATGTCCTTAACCTCACCAAGAACATTGGAATCGCTCGACTCATAGCCTTGGTCATTACCATGTCATTCCATAGGCCTAACAATTCGATTAGGCACTGGTTGTTGAGCCACAGGCGTGGTATTAGAATTGACCGCCTGGCCTCCACCATTTGGAGCCATTTGACTGCCCGTAGGTATCGACATGCTAGGGGGAGCTGGTAATAAAGGGACATTCTGCATCATGTTCCCTCTCCCATTAGGGTTAGCCATCGCTATCCCTTGGCCACTATTGCCATTGGCCATTGCCACATTGTTTCCCAATACTAAACCCATATTCAAATTACCTCGAGAAGCATAGGCTGCTTGTAGTCGGGATTCCACCTCTTGTGCTCGTGTAATGGCAGTATCTATATCCCCCAAGGGGACACTACTCAACTGCAATTGGATATTAAAGTCCAAACCATGTAGGAAATATTGCAATTGGGCAGCTGCGGGGATAGGAATAGAGGTGTCCAACTTACGGAAAACCTCTTTTATTTTCTTCGCATAAGCACGAATATCCTCGTGTGGTTCTTGGCGGGTCACGTTGAGTACACGCAACCAATATTGTCCACCCCTTGCAGGGGCAAACTCCCTTCGAAAAGCTCCATAAAATGCATCAATATTCAATATGGTTCCGGCTTCTAAACCATGATACCATATGGCAGCTCTTCCTTTGAGAGTCATATTGAAGAACATCATTAAATGTCCTTCTTCTTGGATGCGACAGTTAAACATTAGCTTTTGAAACTCTCTAATGTGGAGTTCCGCATCTTCCTCAACTAACCCATTAAAAATGGGTAGCGGGTAACCTAGAGCCGACAAATCCATCGTTTCTGCTGGAATTGCAATAGGCTGCGCCATAACGAAAATTGGATTTGCACTACGAATAGGGGACGGTGGGGTTGCATCTCCCGCACTTGATATAGACTGGATTATGGAAGGAAGGGGAGCACTAGAGCTTTCACCTTCTCCTAACTTACTGCTTGTGGTACTAAGACCACTAGATCTACTCCCTTGTAAGGGTTCAGCACTGCTACGCTTAGGGGAATATCTTCTAAAAAGTTCAGCACGTCGCCTAGCTCTTTTGTCTCTCTCTTGCTTTTGGATTTCTGCTAGACGATGCTTATCGATAAATAACGGATCAATCACAGTGTCCTTTGGCATAAACTGCTAGTTGGTCCCTAGACAACCAGGATTCGAGGACTGCCACTTTTAAGCGGCTCCCGATAGACGCACCACTGATGGAACCTAAAAACAGGTTGGCACTGGCTCATGCACTAGCCGGGCCTCTATCTCACGCGCTCAACAACCCCACGGCCTCGCGGACAAGAGCGTTGATGACACATACATTGCCTTCCTAAATATCTTGCGTTTGTATTACGTCGTTTGTAGTCCACTCTTCTCTCACCCACTACTCCTCAGAGAGAGTCTCTTACACATTACGAAGCACAGACATAGGGGGTCCTCCAACGGCTGAGTGCCGCCACCCCTCTGCGACTCTCCTACACCTTGGGGATTGGCCCCTCGGTGCGTCGCTCAACATATAAACATTCCGTACAAAATCCACTCAAGGTACCATTTAATCGCATATAGGAATGTACCATTGTCCTTACTTCTCTTTCCCCTAGACTCCACGACTAGCCTACGGCTTAGGGTGTCCTGTCTCTCACTCAACGTGGGTCAAGGTCCTAATGAAAACAATTGCTGTGTATCCAGGATTTCTGATATCTTTAAATACTTTCCATGATTTATGCATAGTGTGGATGCCAAGTGCTCAAACAATTATGAAATCAATATTGTGCACATGCGGAAAAAATCCTTTCAATGATTTTCAACTACCGTTCTTATGCGCGTTGCACGAACCTAGCACCAAGGAAACCCTCGTGCTACTAGGCTCTCATTCTATAATTATTCACCAACCTATATGGCATGCAAACAAGGAAAAAATCTTTTCATCATGTTACTCCACATTTAGACACATTCTAACCACTCTACCCTCCCATCGATCAAATGTTGCATTGTTGTATAGATTTATAGGGCATTTTGCCATCATTTTATGTGTAAAGAGCGGGAAAAACACACTAGAACAAGAAGGTGGGGTTGAACTGAGGCAAATCCTCATGCTTCAGTCCCCACAAACATTCACAAACATTGTTCTTAATTTTCATTAATTTTTCGCACCCAAAATACATTTTTCCCATATTTTTAGTGATTTTTCTCTATTTTTCTTGTATTTTTTCTTATTTTTTGCATTATTTAATTACTAAAAATTTAAAATAGGTTATGGGCTGTGGCCCTTAGTTCTTTCTTGCAGCAAAATGAAAATTTAGTTGGTGTTCCTATTCATTTCCCCATTTTTATGCCCAAAAACATCATTTTTCCTTGATTTTCCATATTTTACTTGTTTTAGTGTATTATTTTGAGCCACAAGATGCATATTTTTCTGATTTTCTGATTATGATCAACAAGTAATGAACAACATTTTATCAATCAAAAGCCATGAAATCTCAAATTTCCTTTAAAAAAAATTGAATTACCGCTTATTTGTGTGTTTCGGGTTTCATGTCCATGGCTGCAAATCTAAAAATCAGCAGCACTTCATGCTCATGACGATCACAAGTCACCATTCCCAGCTCGTGGAGCAATCCGATCCATGCCGGACAAGCCTCCATCATTCTTTCTTCTTCCTTCTTCTTCCCACATGAATTCCCCCTTAGAAGAGAGAGAGGGAGGAGAGAGAAAGACTAGATTTCTATCTCAGCATTCAGGCCATCAATTGATGGGCGAAGGGCGGCGATAAGATCCACACACAGGAGGGAATGAGGGCCCATGATCAGTTTTGCAGGGGTTGTTTGCAGCCCCACACCTCCATCTCCATCAAGAAGGGCGCAATTTTCGGCGCATGCTGTCGTGATGTCCTCCTCTCTCTCTCCACGATTTTCTCTCCTTCATTTCATGTGACTTTCATTTTGGGCTCCCAAGAGTCATTTACTCATTTGGGCCAAATTTTGTCCACCCCTTCGCATCTTGACCGTTTCCTTGGCCATTTCCCCGTCCGGACTCGGAATTGAGATATGAAAAATCCTGGGCATCCGGCTTGGCATCCCGCATTGGCCAGTAGCTCGTGTCAACCCGCACGACTGTCTGAAAAATTATGAAAAATCAACAAGTGTCGCTCGGGCACCTTTAAAGCACTTTGGTGCTTAAAATCGTCCTAGATCGAGCCGCCGCCTTTGACGGTGAATATTTTTCCCTTGATATTCATAATTT
This sequence comes from Lygodium microphyllum, assembly GCF_053477565.2. Taxonomy (NCBI): domain Eukaryota; kingdom Viridiplantae; phylum Streptophyta; class Polypodiopsida; order Schizaeales; family Lygodiaceae; genus Lygodium; species Lygodium microphyllum. The sequence goes on along the minus strand of NW_028229514.1, from coordinate 4,811,035 downwards.
TTAGCTAATTTTAAGCACTTCCCGGCACCTAAATTCTGCTCTCAACTAATGATAACCTTTTGAGTAGAAGGATCATAAAATTTGTAACCTTTGGAATGATCTGAATAACCAAGAAAAATAACCTTCAAACCTGGAGTATCCAACTTATGTCGAGTGTCCTTGGGCACATGAATATAAGCAATGCAGCCAAATGTGCGAAAGTGAGAGATTGAAGGTGTCTTCCCTGTCTAGATTGTTATAGGAATTTTACCAGCAAGTGTAGTTGTTGGAAGATGATTTTGAATAAAAACGGCTGTTAGAAGTGCTTCAGTCCAAAACTTTCGAGGCAAACCAGAGTGTATAAGCATGCAATGTATAGCATTAAGAATAGTGTGATTTTTGCACTCAGCAACACCATTTTGCTAAGGAGAATAAGGAACTCTAAACTCATGATGAATACCTTGATCCTTACAGAAGTCATCAAATAGATTGGATACATATTCACCGCCATTGTCACTGTGAAGAGTCTTTATAGAGAATTGAGTTTGAAGCTCCACACTTATCTTGTATTGTTTAAATATAGATAAAGCCTCACACTTATGTCGAAGAAGATAGACATGTGTGTACCGTGAGAAATCATCAATGAAAGTTATAAAATATTGATATTGAGACTTTGAGGCACGAAAAGGACCGCAAATATCGGTATGAACCAAATCCAAGAGAGCACATGAATGTGATGAAGTAGAAGTGTGGAAATGCGAACGATGGTGTTTTCCAAGTGCACAATACTCACATATTCCCATACGTGGATGAGATTTAAGATCCATACCTTGCACAAGACCATGACGATGAAGATCAAGAATTTTGGAAAAATCGGAGTGTGCAAATTGTTGATGCCATAAATTGCAATCTGCATCTCCAGGGGCAGTAACAACATTTGCAACCGTATCGTTCAATGATAGCTCAAATAGATTACCATGTCAAGGAGCCACTACTATAGTATGTCTGTCTTTCTCTATACGGCATTGATTATGATCGAAGCCAACAAACAAACCAAGATCAACTAGATGAGCAACAGAAAGAAGATTTCTTTGCAAATCTGGAACATGAAGAACTCCTCTTAATATTCTAGTGGATGAAACAGTCCCTATATATAAATCACCCACTCCTTTGACTTGACAAGTCATATCATCCGCAATGTAAACAAACTTCTTAACATGAAGAGAACGATAATTGTGAAGCCACTGCGATTGGTATGTCATGTTTCGAGTGGCACCTGAATCAACGATGAATAGAGAACCATCATGAACATGAAGTACCTTTTCTGGAGAGATATCATGATGGACGAAATTGAGCTCCTGATGAGTATGATCATCATTAGTTGCAGTTTGTTGAACAATATAAGCTTGAGAACATTCTTCATCATATCTGTGTTTATAACAACAATGAGATGGATGATCTGTATGTGCACAATAATCACAAGGAGGAAAACTTTTGGACGAGCGAGGTTGCTTTATAGTAACTCCATGCTCCTCATCATATTGATGTGCCCAGCAATTAGAAGCCACATGGCCTTTCTTATCACAATAAGAACAATGTTTGTTAGAATAAGCAAGACGAGAAGATTTACCACCTCAATTCTCAATTTTGGCAGATAAAAATATCCAGCCCTTACAGAGGGTTGATACCCGAATTTGTTGCTTGTATTAATTGAGCAGTGTGAAGTCAAGCTGCAGATGTCTCTTTTGTGTCCGGAATAAACAAAGTGACAATGAAATGGGTAGCATGTTTCAAAGATAAAGTTGGTTTTCCACAACCACAGTCTGCATATTTTCCTGGACATGACCAACTTGAAACAGCACTCCAATGAATGGTGGAAGGGGAAGAAAGATACTGTCCCAAAAAGTTAGCTGCAAATAAAATATCTGATCTTGTGTTTAAACCAATAAATTGAAGACAACCAACAAGATTAGCAAAAGGTTGATGAATGACTGATTCTTCATTGCGTGTTGTAGATGTACCCTTGGTAGAGCTTGAAAGAATGGGAGTGTTGCCAGTCCTTTTGATGAAGCTTGATGATGCTATGGGTGCCCTTCTAGGTTTTAGAAGGGCATTAATGAAGGAACATGCAAACAAAATACTAGAATGCTCGAGAGCAATGGTCAACCGATGAAGGACTCAGACTTATGACGATGAAGGATGATACAAGAAGGCCCTTGCATGTGCTACAATGTGTGGTATTGCTACAATGTGCTACAATGTGTGGTTGAACTTGGCTCTATATGTTGATGATACTATTCTTGTGTCAAATAATATTGCTTTCTTGGATGCTATGAAGAAGCTTTTATCAACTACATTTGAAATGGTGGATCTTGGTGAGATACATTCTTGTTTGGGTATTCAAGTTCAACGGCACCGGCAACAAGGCATTCTTCTTCTTTGCCAGACAAAGTTTATTAATGATATTGTTAAGAAGTTTGGGTTGACAAATGCGCACTCTGCCAACACTCCCATTCTTTCGAGCTCTACCAAGGGTACGTCTACAACACGCAATGAAGAATCAGCCATTCATCAACCTTTTGCTAATCTTGTTGGTTGTCTTCAATTTATTGGTTTAAACACAAGACCAGATATTTTATTTGCAGCTAACTTTTTGGGACAGTATCTTTCTTCCCCTTCCACCATTCATTGGAGTGCTGCAAAACGTATTCTTAAGTACCTCAAGGGTACTAAGGAGTTTGGTCTTATTTATCGTCGTTGAGAGGATTCTTCTTTATCTTCTTCAACTTCTCTTGACCTTATTGGATATACAGATGCTGATTGGGCAAATTCACATTTATCCATGCGATCTACAAGTGGGAATTGTTTCTTTGTAAATGGATGTTTGGTTTCTTGGTCCAGCAAGAAACAACGACGTGTTGCGGTTTCTACAACTAAGGCAGAATATGTTGCTGCATCATTAGCAGCTCGCGAGCTAGTTTGGCTTCGACAACTACTTGTAGATTTGGGACATCCTTCATCATCTAGTACACCTCTTTGATGCGACAACCAAAGTGCTATTAATCTTACCAAAGACTATATACAACATAGTAAATCAAAGCATATTGCTATTCATTATCATTATGTTCGACATGAAGTCAAGAAAGGTTCTATTATGGTGGATGTCTTTCATCTGGAAACCTCTCATGCTGTTTGGGAGTATCTTATCTCAACGTTTGAGAAGAAATCGGTCACCGAAATTTTATATCTCCAAACATGTTTGAAGAATCTTCAATATAAAGTTCGTACTTCTATGCACTCTCATATCGAGGATTTTAAAGACATTATCAATCAGCTTGGTGTTGTCGGCGCTCCTGTTGCTAAAAATCAGATTGTTACTCAACTTCTTCATACCATCAAAGATCCTTTATATGACAATATCATCACTATTTTGTCTAACAAGGATGATATCCACTTTGACAAAGCATGTATATCTCTTATTGAATATTCTCAACATCATGAGCATCACTTGGAAAAATCTGATGCTGTTTTGGTCACTTGTGAACAAAGGGATTTTGATGCTGCTTTTGTTGCTCGCAAGCATCCCGCTTCACGTTTTCAGCAGGGTGGATGCCCTAATCAAGGTGGTAAATCTTCTCATCTTGCTTATCCTAACAAACATTGTTCTTATTGTGATAAGAAAGGCCATGTGGCTTCTGATTGCTGGGCACGTCAATATGATGAGGAGGATGGAGTTACTACAAAGCAACCTCGCTCGTCCAAAAGTTTTCCTCCTTGTGATTATTGTGCACATATAGATCATCCATCTCGTCGTTGTTCATTAACAATTACGCAATTGGCCATGCCTGTATGTTGAGAGAAAACAAATAAGATGAGATCGTAGAATCTGCAAACCATGAACAAGACGAGCGTAGTTGAGACGCGTGACAGTCAAAATCGTAGAATCTGCAAACCATGAACAAGACGAGCGTAGTTGAGATGCATGACAATCAAAATGGGGAGATGCACGTAAGAATGACGAAAAGTATTGAGTGACTAAAAAGAAAGCCCAAAATAGAGAGACGTAACGTGCAAGACGAGATGACGCGTATAAGAAAAGTGCTATTTCGGTCGAATAAAACATCGCTAAAAATAGCAAGATGTTTGCTTGTCGTAATCAACGTCATTAACAAAGACAAGAGATTAACAAACTGTAATTGGGGATTAACGAACTATAATTAGAATTACAGTTTTAAATAAAGAATCGTAGATTCGAGTAGAATTGTTGTCTTGAATCCTGAACTGTCATAACTTTTGATCCAGAACTCCGATTGACAGCGGTTTTGACAGGATTCGAGCCTATGTGTAATCTTGTCCATACAAGCCAAGGGATAATCACAGGGATGAGGTGGTCCAAGGTCATTATCTGTTCGGTCCGCTAGCGGTGTGCGTCATATGGAAGGGTTAACCTCGAGGAGCTCTAGGTCCTATTAGTGGTGTCTTTTAGGTATAATTCCAAGGAGGACAACCTGTTAGGCCTTGGTCGTCCCTCCATTCGGCTGAGATGGTGCTACTCAGCTATGGCAGAGGTTCATGTATGGAGCCGGTCTGCATTATTTATATCTGTATTACGAGTCTCTTAACGTCAATAAAAGGACAACTGGAAGGGCTGGACATACAGATCGCCACACTAGGATATATTGCAAACCAGGACGTGCAGGATGTTACAACTTTATATATCATCTCTCACTTGACTTGGGTCTCACCTATATATACTAACTCTACATCAATATGAATCATTCTTTGGGAGCATGTCTTGTGTATCTCTCTCGTACTCTCTCTCTCTGTATATATAGGTGAGACCCAAGTCAAGTAAGAGATGATATATAAAATTGTAACAAGAAACCAAACATCCATTTACAAAGAAACAATTCCCACTTGTAGATCGCATGGATAAATGTGAACTTGCCCAATCAGCATCTGTATATCCAATAAGGTCAAGAGAAGTTGAAGAAGATAAAGAAGAATCCTCTCGACGACGATAAATAAGACCAAACTCCTTAGTACCCTTGAGGTACTTAAGAATATGTTTTGTAGCACATGGTCGTCAGATGTTTCAGATGATACACAGTCTTTGCTTAGTGCATTTCCTTACTTGCTTTGTGAGTCTACTAATTCTGATGATCATAAACCTCCTTCACCTCCAAAGAAGATTGATGAAAATTTGGAGATATATGTCAATCTTCCTATTGAGATAGAGCATGGATTCTATTCTATTGAATATGATGTCTTTGATGATGCTATGTCTATCCAAGAGGATCCAATATCGTATATGGAAGCTATCAATTCGTCTCAAAGGGATCAATGTCAAGAAGCTATGCAAGCTGAGTACGATTCTTTAATCTCCAAAGGTACATGGATTCTTACTGAACTCCCCCCAAATCGTGTTCCTATCAAATGTAAATGGGTATCCAAGAAAGCAATATTATTTGACACAAGAATAGTATCATCAACATATAGAGCAAGAATAATAAAACATTTGTCCCCCCTTTTGATGTAAAGATTTAGGTCAGCAAAACATGCAACAAAACCCTTAGATGTGAGGAACTGATCAATCTTAATATACCAAGCATGAGAGGCTTGCTTCAATCCATATAATGCACGATGAAGCTGGCATACAAGATGCTCCTTTCTTGCAATCATAAAACCTTCAGATTGCTCCATATAGATTTCTTCTTCAAGATCTCCTTTGAGAAAAGCCGTTTTAACATCCATTTGGTGAATTTCTAGATCAAATAGTGTTGCAAAAGCCAAAAGCATACGAACAGTTGTGGAGCGCACAACGGGAGAAAATGTTTCTTGATAATCTACTCCTGCAATCTGCGAGTAGCCTTTTGCAACAAGTCATGCTTTGAACTTATCAAACGAGCCATCAGCTTTGGTCTTGGTTTTATAAACCCATTTACATTTGATAGAAACAAGATTTGGGGCGTGTTAGCTATATATAGTCTGTCTATATATAGCACCCCGGGTCCCCTCTATATATTCCTATCATGTGTGCTCAGTTGACACACTTTTGGGGTTCCACTTCTGGTGTCTCGTGTCTCTCTTCTCCTCTCTCTTCCTCCGTTCCTCATCTCCCTCATGCACTGTTCAACATTTAAGACTCAAGAGAAGACTGGAGTGAAGTGACAATGATGAATTGTGAAGAGTCATTGTAGTGGCTCTGGTGACCTTTCATATCAGACACACCTCTTGGAAGGGGTATTCATGACCAAAAAAGGATTATTATGAGGGATTATTGAGTGTTTTAGTGAGGATATGATGTACTATTGAGAGAAAGAGAGAGAGAGAGAGAGAATCAAGGATAGCAAATTCTATGCCAAACAATATATCTACATATGAGAGATTGTGAGAGAAAGCCATGAAATCTTTGAATCATATGTGATATTTTTCCATTAAAAGTAGAGTATTTATTTGTGCTTTCAATGTCTATCAAAGAATTCTATGAATAATATGAACAGAATGATAGATTTTGTTAAAGTTAAAGCCGTGGGAGAATTGTTTCTATGAGGCTGCGTGAAGATTTCTTGTTCCTGATGTTCTTTTCCTTATTGTGATCACATAAAATATGAAAGAGATGGTTGTTGATGTTAAAGATAGATTTTCTTGCAGTAGGAACCCTGTTTTCTTGGTGTTCTTTTTAGGGCTCCAAGAGAGCTAATCTTACTCCAACAAGTACTAGCTAAATGGTCGGACTTCCCACATATGTCACATTTAACATTTGGACAATTGCTAGGGAAATGTTGGCCACCACACCACTTACAGTTGAATCTTGAGGGGGCACCCTCTTCAAGGCGTCAACTCCATATCAAATTCTACGACTTCTTAGGGAAATTAACATCAATGGCTATTTGTCTATATTGTTTGCTAAGCATATCAGTATAGTGCTTCATCATATCCTTAACTTTGCCAAGGACATTCGAGGCACTTAACTCATTGGCACAATCATCTACATGTCATTCCATTGGCCTCTAACCACTTGATTAGGGATTGGTTGTTGATTCCTTGGAACAATGGTAAAATTTATCATTGGGCTCCCAACAGTTGGAGAAGCATCTGACACCTCATAAGCACAGACAGAAGAAGACACCCCTCGACTAAATGCCGCGGCCCCACTGCAGCTCTCCTACACCTTAGGGATTGGCCCCTCAATGTGCCGCTAATACAAATAGTATGTACGTCACAAACTCCACTCTTATTTTCAAATGTTCCAGGAGATATAGACATTTTCCTCACTAAATAGTCCCCAAGGAAACCGATTGTCTAAACCTACAGCTTAGGTATCTCACATACTCAATGTAGGTCATATGCATGAATACAATTGCAATACATCCAATAATGATACCATGAGTGACGTGCAATGCGATTGTGTATAAACTATAGTGCTCAATCATTTTATCATTTAGAAATCAGCATTGTCAGATGCAAAGACATTTCTTTCAATGATTTTAATCTACACGTAATGCTACGTTGCTAAAGTCAGCATCGAGCATTCTCGTGCTACTAAACCCTCAACTTAACCCATAAACGCCTTATATGCCATGCATCAACAAAAGATCAAAATTTAAACTTTTATCAACCATTACTCACCCTCAAAACCCCTCCTTCTCCCTACCGTTTAGGTTATGCATGCGTTGATAGATGTAGGAAGTGGTTTTTTTTGAGTTTTTTCCTTATAAAAGCTATAAAGACTCCACTTTAACACAAAAAATAGGCTGAACTAAGGCTCATCCCTCATGCTCCAGTCATGTTACACATCCACACACATAAATCCTAATTTTTTTATTTTTTGAATGCAAAAAACTTTTTTTTCTATTTTTTATTATGTATTTATGCATAAAATATGATATTTTTTATTTATTAGATTAGACTAATCATGTGTATTGAGCATTAATTTAATATCAATTTTTTATTCCACACAAATTCCATAAACACCACGAAAACCCCAAAACGGCCCATTTTCCTTAAAACCGCATAATCACGGGTTTTGCGGGTTTATGTATAATTGTTATGTGACTGAATTTTCTTATTTTCTTTAGCATCTCTGATGGATTATAGCATGATCAATCAAAGACAACCATTTCTAGACAATTTCACCCAAAATCTATCATAAAACAAGTAGAACAATCGCTTACGCATAGAAACATGCTTTTTGAGACGTATTTCAAGGTTGGGAAGCCACTTCCTTCTTGGCTGCGCTGATACTCTTCCACATCCCAATCTACTATCCTTTGTGCTCTGGCACCATTACTCCATCAGCATCTTTTATCAAACTCCACCCTCTCTCTCATAGAATCACACATATGAACCGACAACAAGAGGAGAGAGAAGAGAGGAGAGAGAAATACTAATTTTGCATCTTCTCCATCGGGCAGCCATTTTGTGTGTGGAAGGTGGTGATGGAGAGTGAGAAAACCAGGAAATTTCCAGGTATAATCAATTGGGTGGGTTGTTCTCAGCCCCCTATCCCTCCTTCATCCAATGATCGTCATGAGGGGGCGGCGATCTATTCACGCCATTTTTTGAACCCCACCAACATCCCCCCCCCCCCCGCCCCCCCCCCCCCGCCCCCCCCCCGAAAAAAATTAGGGTATTTTGGGCCCCCTAAAGCCCATGCCCATTTTTTGTCCTCTTTTGGTCAATTTTGACATTTGCAATGTCCGACCTCTCATAGTTCCTCTGTCTAGTGAATCAATTACAAATCTGAAAATCCCTATATGTCCGGCTTGACATCTTGAATAGCCAAGAAGCTATTTTTCTTCAATTCGACCATCGTCAAAAAAATTATTAAAAATCCACAACCACCGCAACTCTCAAAGTTTGCATTTCCATCTTCCTCGGTCTCTTAAAATTGTTGAATCCTCATGTTTGTCTTCCATCGGCTTTGAATTCCCGCATAAAATGTGCATTAGTCCACTCCTTTTTGGTACTTCACGGGTGTTTAAATGCTACTCTCAATAGCTAAGTGTGAGACTAATGAAGGTGAGAGCCATGCAACATTTATAAAAGTGAAGCATGTAAGTTTTGATTGATGAGATTCACAAAAACTAATTTGATAACACTCATACTAGGGTTGAAAGTAAGATAAGTCAAATTAAGAGGTACATTGGTTGAATAACTTGGGTGAATTATATTAGCCAATGTTGTACATATTATATCAATCTCATTCCACTCAACTTTGAGGAATACAAACCTTTTAATTATAGTTCACTAATGATAAGATTAGTGAATGGGTCAATGGGACAATTCTATGTGTGATCTAATGTAACATTTGATTTTCTGCTAGTTTTGCCAAACTTCTTCGAACACCAACAAAAAGGTAAAAACGAGCCTTCAAACTTAACCTTATAAAGCAATTCCAACTAGAGGACTTGTCCTTGATAATGATATTTTTTCAACTCCTTCTTGCTTTTAGTGCCTTGATGTAACTTTCAAAACATTAGGGTCCTTTAAGTCACCTTAAAATTAGAAAACCAAAATGCTTTTAATGTTAATTTTGATATTGTAAACATTTTTGTAGTTCATGCTCTTTTTATGTGCATTTATCTTCTAACTATTATTATTTTGATAGCTCAACTCCATCAAACTTCTTTTTGCATTACCTTTACTCTATTCCAATCTCATTTCTAACCAAAACCTTTAACATCTTCAATGATTTCATCTAGGTAGCCATTAGACTCTATACATGCATGTACATGATTCGATAACAATGCTTTCCTCTTCTATAGGTTCTCACAATATGAATAAATGGAAAAAAGAAAATGTGAGCTTTCACTAGAAGGGAAAATTTCTATGGTTTAAGTCAGAGATAAAAAATGGTCTGCCAACATTCAACACACATATAATAAAAAAGATGCTCACTTGGCACCTTCCATGTAGCAACACTTCCCATGTCACTATTAGGCAACAAAGTATATCTTTCAAGCAACATTAACTTTAATTGTGTCTTTTCATTGTAGTTTTTATCGTTCCACTAACCTTCTAGACTAAGCTTGAGTATTTTGTGCAAATATGTTTTCATCAATGTGTGGAATGGCAACTACTACTAGAGTCAATCACAAGTACATTCAGTGTCATGCATGCTAAATTTCATAACCTTATCTACCATGATCATCCCTCATCATTATTCACTGATAAGAACTTTTATCTTCTATTTGGGACTTGTGTTGTTCCAATAAACATACACGCATTTGGAAGGTTGGAATCTCTCTCTTTTTCTTAGTCACAACATACAGGTTTTCAATGTTCTGAATCCCAAAAGCATGGAAGTGTTGATAGGAAGGCACACAACATAAAACTGAATGATTGCACCATCAATTAGAAAGCCTCTCCTAATACTAGTACAATCATGGGTATCACAATAGATAAGCATGCAAGGTATCTTTTTATGGACCTTCCCTCTAATAGTCAAGGCCATACAGACTTTCTTGAGCCAAAGGCCTCCTTGGCAAACTATCAACTTACACATTGTCTACATAGCTTCTATGTAGAGCATCAACATGTTTGAATATTGGATCCATATATAGCCTCAAAGTTGCAGCCTCTACAATTGCATGCACATGCTTGAATTCTAGAAGCTTCACTTCTCTATTTGGAACAAGTGCGGTCCCTTTACATATGACCAATGAGAAATAATCAATCAGCTATAGTTATCTGAACTGTTAGTGGTAGGCTACCTTTACATATGACCACATGAAGCTTCACGTACTCCTAGCTAGAGCTCCAATCTTGGCTATAGGCCTGTCCGGTATGAGTTGCTACTGCATCATCAAGACAATAGTCCTCTGAGACCTTCTATCGCACCATGTTGTCATATTTCATCATGAGCTTGAATTCGTAGCTTTGATTGGAATACCTTGGCAGCCTCCATACATGAGAGCGGCCTGCCTATGCTGGTTGATATGCTCACCCTCACATTTGGCTCACATAGGATGGTAGACATTGCGACAGCAACACTTTTGATATCAAATTTGGTTCGAAGAGGGTTAGCTAGTCACATGCTACGAGCTCCCATATACAAACTAAGGCACCAGGCCCTACATGCATGTTTGGTAAAATGTAATATTCTAAAGGTTCTTGCACTCGCAAAGTGAAGGTGATAAAGTGGCTCCTACAAGCATGACATTCTCTAGCCACAAGGTGACAAGGCAACACAGTATGCCATGGATGTAGGTAGTGAGGTAGCAACCAAGTGCCCACTCAACATTGTGATGAGTGCTAGAGTTGTGAGAGATGGTAGTTGCTAGAAATCCTCAGCAATGGTGCCACCTAGGCCTATCTCATTCTAGACGAGAAACTACAGCCATATGCATTCACTTAGGGATGTCGTGAGGTGGTTGGCTGCTATTATTGAAGAAGATCACCTTAAGCAAGAGGTTGGTTAAGTTAGCATAGAAGGGGAGGATTGTTGGGATGTTTGATACCTACATGGGATTTTGGCCTTCAAGAGGAAGTGGAAAACCACACACAATGTAGGGAGGTTCCATATTTGTGGGGGGGGGGGGGGAGCCAGAGAAGATGTTGTGGATGAGATCAAGATAGTGGATCACACAAGGAAATATTGATCATTCCCTATGTTGTCATGCCACTACATGGACACAATGTGAAAAAATATGGAGTGCACCATCATCCAATTTTTTTATTGATCTAGAGAGTCATTGTCATCTAAGTCATTAGTGCTAGTGTCTGTGGCATGGATGGTTCAAAATACTAGATTTTTGGACAATACTACCTATTTTTGATATTTTGAATATTATTTATTGTAAATATCATAAAAAGCTAGGGAAACTTTTAGAATATGGTGGCATCCAAAAAGCAAGTTGCTTTTTAAACCAATTTTAGATTTTTCATGAAAAAGAAAGATGGTTGAAATCATGTGCGTCGTGATGGCAGTTGATAGGTGAAAAAATAACACTCTGAAATGGGAGAGAAAAAAGGAGTGATCCAGGAGATTGCTAACCAAGTGTCCTAGCATTTTACCCCCCTTTCGGAGCCAACGGAGCCATCAAATTTGGGTTTCGAGTAGTAAAGAGAAAGCTGTTGTTTGATGCACCTTTTTTATCTATGAGGGAGCTCCTTGAGATCTAATGCTTGGAGATTGCTTCTGAGTAGTGCCAGACAAGGGGTTTCAAGTTCTATCAATACATAGAGATTTGATTCATTGTGCTTTGTCGTCTTTATCATGCTTACCTCTTGTCTATTCTTTATTTTCTCTTTCATCTCCTATCCTCTACTTCCTTCTATCTCTGATCCCCAGTGGATACGACCTTTCGACATAAACCCCTCCAACATTGGTGAACTTGACGTGAAAGGTCATCAAAAGGAAAGACAAGATGGGAGAACCTTCGAACACAATTTCCAATTATGTTTTGCAACACTAGTACAAAATATGAATATGCTCATGAAGGTACAACAACAACAATAGGTGATGCAGGCTTCTACTCAAACAGAAACTATTGTGATGAATGCTCTACAAGCAGTTGAGCATGAGATGAAGTTGTTCAATGGCAATAGTTTATCTACATATGTAAATATCTATGCTCAAAAGATGGAATTCTTTGGGGTGGCTCAACTTGCATGGAGCCAATACTTTGTTCGGATCAATGTATATGAGCTAAAAAACGTGAATTATTGAATTGTACATGCAGGATGTTGACCGGGTAGCTTTCAAGAAGACACTCAGGGAATAATTTTACATTGAAGACATCAGTTTGATTACGCACAAGACTTTTCAGGAGTGGGTTTTACAACCCAATAAGGGTCTTGTGGCTACAAAATTATCAAGAGAATTTGAAAGTCGATTCAAGCAGCTAGATCTTGTAGAACAACAAGTTGTTGCAAGTCAGAAAATTGAATTGTTTCGACAAGCAGCAAATCCTAAGCTTGATGATTTGCTAGAGGATCAGACTACAGAGACAAGTCTTAAAACAGAGTGGAGACATATCAAGAAAGCTATTACCACACTTGTGAAAAATCATAGAAGAAGAGAAAGATTGCATGTCTCTACCTTGCCCACTATTACGGGCAAAACAGTTGATGTATCCAGTAAGCCACCCACTTCTATGGCCAATCCTATGGCTATACCTGCTATTGTTTCCATTGTTAGGAAAGATGTATTAGATGAATTGGTCAAAGGCATGCGAGATCTTCAATTGAAGGTTGCAAAATTGGATGAAAAATGACAAGAGGAAAGGGGATGGGTAGCAGCCCCTAAGCAAGGAAAAAGATGTATGTGGTGTGATAGTTTGCAGCATGAGAGAAAGGATTGTGTTGTCTATCAAGAGGCCTTGCCATGATATCTCATCTTTTGGAAAGATGGCAAGATCCTTGCATAAGAAATGGGATTGCCTCTTGCTTTGAATTTTGGAAAGGGAGGTATGCAAAAGTTGTTGGAAGACTTGGCTATCCGAAATTCTTATGCGGTTGTACATGCTTCTACTTTTGGTCTACAATTGGATATAATGCATACCCAAGTGATGGTTGGTCCAAAGGCTGCAATATGGACACATGCTTTGCATGCAGCTGAAAAGAGAAAAGTTAATGATAGTGAAATTTCTCATGCAAGGTAAGACATTCGTAACATAACTGGTTGGGAATCACCGATAGATGCATATTCAATGTATTCATATTTAGCAAAGGTACAAAATACAGATGTACTTGTGGAAGTGAAATGAAAGAGAGATGAAGATAATATAAGGACATCTAAAAGAGTGACAAGAAGAAGTGTGGATCAATCTAAAGCTACAAATCAGCCACCTCCCAAGCATGTTATGGAAGATGTCGGTCAGGAGCAAAAACAAAATAGCAAACAAGAGGGCAAAAAGAAGGGCAAGCAACCAGGATATAAGTTGTAGTCTGATATTGAGATAGCCACAAATATTAAGAAGGTTCTTGAAGAATGGATCTTAAACAGTTGGGTGGAATTCACCTTGGGAGAGATGCTTGGCATTGCTAAGTGGGAATTTCATGATGAGATCATTGACATAATTGAGAGGAAGAGTCAACTTCTTGGTGATACCACTAGTGCATTGCTGCAATTTAAAGAGGAAATTGGTTTGTTGGGTATTCGAGCTGAATATGAGCATGAAGTAAGTATTGGATTATCTATGCAGGATACTACTAATTAGTGGACAGCATGTGGAAAAGAGAAAAAAGTGGTTGAAAATGCATTGTCTTGTAGCAATATGCATGGTGGAGTAAGGCAAATGCAATAATATGGGAAAGAGAGTCTAGGATTTATTTCTCAAAGTCATTACACATGAAATCATTGGGCCAAGGCTACCACTGAAACGGTAGTAAAAATAGGGAGCGTGAAACTACTTATGTTGCTTTGCTTGGCCATGGGTCTGAGATTAATGTCATTGAGCATGGATTGTATGAAAATGGTGCATGGCCTATGGAAACTGATCATGGTTGGCATATAAGGGCTGTGAATAATTCTTCAGGGGAGCTCTATGCTGGACGTCCTAATGTAAAAGTGATGGTTGGTGATGTACAATAACACTTCTTTGTGCAAGATAATTCCTCATATGTTGTGATTTTGGGATAGCCCTATATTTACAAGAGTGTGTATGGAAACAAAGGTGCTTGATGATGGTTCTGCTTATGCAAGAGTTAGAAGTAAGGATGGGAGAAAATTAGTTATCATCCTAGGAATCGGGATACACTTTGAGAGTCTCCTTTGCCTCCAAATGCAAGGGAATTCAAAGACCTAGATTTTCATTAAGCATTGCTATAATGTAGGGCTACAGTAGTGCTATTTAGAGGTTGTACTTGCCTCTTGATGGAATGAAGCATGTATTTACTATTGGTTATTCTCAATTTACAGCAAGCATTTCATGTTGTTTTAAGCTTATGGAAGCTATATGCAAGGTTAAACGCATATCTATGAAACAGGATACTAAGGAACTGAGAGCATTGGGGTTGTTAACTAAAAATGAAGGCATTTCATGTATCTTTAATGGACTGAATATTAATGATACTATGGCTGAAATTTCAGCAATTATACATGCAAAAAATGAGGCTGAAAACAAAATGTTATCAATATGTTCTTTGAACATGTATGATGTTATAGCATTATTTGGTCAACGGGAAGGATTATAATGGACTGAAGTACTTGTGGAGACAAAGTATAAGACACTTGATAAAAAGGTGAAACCAATTGCTTTGTTTCTTCCACAAAAAAAGTGAAGGTGTGTATGAAAAAGTGTCAAGGCAGTCAAGCTTACGGGATCCTAAAGATATAGGTCACGAGTTTACATATGACACATTATAGGAATTGAAAGTTTGTGCAGAAGGGTTTCTCTTGCCTGTTGAAAGAGGTTGCTTTATGAAGATGTTAACTAGGCATGGAAAAGAATGTGCATTTCAACTAACTGAAATAGGTTATGTGGATCTGAATGTTGTCTCTCCTATGGTAATATCTACTATGCCACATGTACCATATGGAACTTGATGCCTATTCCAGCTCCTAAATCTTACTTACCAAAGTGTAATATTCCCGCTCAAAACTATTACTAAACTTGATTCTCTGCACACCGCCGCGTAATACCTGTGCAAGGATTATCTTTCGCATTGTAATTACCGCCAGTTTAATCTGTACCCCGCATGCGCAAAAACGAGGCCTCCGGATTGGGAAATCGAGCTCGGGGGTTCAAGACTGCATAACCGCGGGGAAACACCTTCTTGGGAGGGGGCTAAATGGATAATGATCAAATTAATGCAAATTTTTTTACTAATTCCCCCAGCCGATGTGTGGCTGGAGGGAAGGGAATGGGAGAAGGAGATGATGTGTAGTAGTTAATGTATGGGGGGAGAGCCATGCATGGCCATGTGGGGGTTTCCCTCCCCCCCTTAAGCCTATATAAGAACACCCCTTAGTAGGGGGGAAGGGAGGAGGAGTCTGGATGCTGCCATGCTTCACGAATTGTGAAGGAGAGGAGAATGCCGCCATAGCTGCTGAGCTGGAGACACTGCCGCCAGGAAGACGCCACCCTTATACGGCTCCTGCCGCCATTCTATTCCGCCTGCCATCGTCCTAGTCACCCTCCCCTCTTCGTCGTCATTTCCCATCCTCCCATCATTGGCCCTTTGCTTCCCACGTCACGTCTGTGATAGGCTGAAGAAGCCTCCTTAGAACCTTCTAAGGATAAGGTTACTTAGGCCTTGTGCACACGGGTTTCTCCTTGGGTGTTTAAAAACTTTCTCGTAAAGCCCCCATTCCCATAAGCCTTTTCGTAAAGCCCCCATTCCCACAAGCTTTTTCGAAAAGCTCCATTCCCGCAAGCTTTCTCGTAAAAGCCCCATTCCCACAAGCAAAGCTCCAACCCCACAAGCCCTCCCATAAGCCCAAATCCCACAAGCCCCGGTATTTTCAAGGATCCACATTTCGGTGAAGGGATCTCCTGCGTACGAGGGAGAAAGGCAAGATCTTGAGGCTGCTTACCAAGGCTAGAGGAAACTCACCAAATGCGTAAGGGTAAAGGCAAACCGAAAGTCCGCAATCACACCTATGATGCCCCCCAAGAAGTTGCAAGGTGCGCCTGTAGGAGGTTCTTCTCCTAACATTCACGTGGACATCTCCCTGAGTCCACAAGCCCAGGGTTTTCTGATTTTGATTCTATGCAAAAGTAATGCATTAAGTACAATAACTTTCATGGAATATGAAGCACCTATGCATGTTCAAAATTCACCTAGCCTAGTTAAAATGCAACTGAGGAAAAATTGCCTATTTGATCGATTACTAGAATTAGTTCATGACATGCAATTTGGTTATTGGCATTTTCAATATAAAGAATGCAAATTTTCTATCCATCTTACAACCTTAGTAGCATGTTGCCTTGTCATGCATTTCAAAGTGACGAGCCAAAAACGCCTATTGCCTATCATTATAAGGTTAAAACTATTAAGTGCACTTTTGACTAGACATGGAAAGAATAAGCGTATGTTGCATTTTTAGGAAAAATCTTCATTGTAATGGTTCATGGGAAGAAGTCGTTAACACCCGTAGGATGTTATCCGAAAAATGATTGCAGAGTACGAAAATGGATCTATGGATTTGCATGTGGCATGTGCTTGCAAGATGGAATAAGCCAATACTAGTCCTACAATATTCACTTTGCATGAACTTCATTTAACTACATTGTAGTTAGGAAAGGGTTGCATGTTGCACATTTATCATGCGTAAAATTCATTCATCAAGAGTTGCATTTAGGAAAGGTTGCATGGTTTATTAAAGCATGAGATTCTAAAGCATAGACAAAAAGGTTGTAGGCATGATTCTTTGATGTAAGTCCTAGTAGGTCCTAGGAAAGTTAGTCTTCAGATTATCATGGGTTTTTACTTTACCAAGGAAAGGTAGGGTTATTGCGAACCATGCGATGCGTAGAAGCAATGAATCGCATGTTTACATATATTGTGGCAGTTGCAATTATTTTTCTCCTTTAGATCAAGTTTATCATCTCTAGGAAAGGTTCAAGACAAGTAGATCGAATTATCTAAATCACCTAACCCTCAAGGGATTTGTATAGGCATGGTTCAGTCGATACGATAAATACCCCAAGTGCTAACTAGGGTTTAGCACGTTAAGGATTCATCCTAGTCTCGCACTTGTTGCCAAGTCGAAACCCTCAAACTCGAAGGTCCTACCAACATTCACGGAATGTTGGGTTAATTGGACGCTGATGCAAATAAGGATCTAGGTTTTCTACCCTAAGGATCACTCGATCAAACGCTAAAACTCAAATTCAGTTGCAATCCTAGTCGGCCTAGTGCAATTAGGATTGGGTTGGGTAAGAAGACACCTTAAACCTTGCTTCTTGTCTAAACATAATTCCTCGACCAGGAAATGTCGTTCAATGGGTGAAATGATCCCATGGAATAGATGCGACACTTGCGCAACAAGTTGCAACATCACATGGCCTTATGGTATGATCACAAGAGAGTTTTGCCATTCCTTGGAATGAGGTTGGCAGGTTCTTGCGCAAGTTTAACTTGCAAGAGGATGAGTAGTCATCCTATTACATCACCTTTCTTGGGGAAAATTGCCAAGTTAAGGGAAGTTAGGTATTTTCTTGGAAGCAAAGGATCAATCAAGTTAGAGCGACATGGTCGCCAGAATTTACTGTTAATTTATGAAACCTAAGGTATTGGTTAAGTTGGGTTAACATGGTATGGCCCTAACCCAAGGACAAAAGGGTGAACAAACAAACCCTTGGGGGATCTTGCCAAGTCGATCCCGGATCGAATGCTGAATGCATTTGGAGAGAAGGATTCAGTCCTTAGCAGGTGGCCAAATAAACGACCACTGGTTTGATTGTGCTTGTAACAGTTTAGAAGCACTGTTTGCATTGTTTGCTCAAGGAACTAAATGATGGTAAGTTAATTAATGCTTCAGGATGAAGGCCTGAAGGGAGAGGCAGCATTAGTTACCCCCGACTATCTGCCTAACCCTAACCAAGGGGGTTGTTAGCCGCACTAAGAACGTGGACCGCGAACCCGCCATGTGAGGTCTCTCCATTGAGCGCTACTTGGAGCAGGAGGATACTTGGGTGCCAGGGGGGCTCTGGCCGTAAATCCCTTGCCTTCCGCGCCCTGCACAAGAGGCCAACGTGACTCAGGATTGGATCTCGAGCCTGCATACTAGTCTATGGGCAGAATCTTGGATTAGTAATCCCTATGGATTATGGATAACCTTCGGGCAGATTATGGATAGCCTTTGGGTGGATTATGGATTAGCCTACGGGTTGGACTTTATGGATGTAGTCCAAAGATAAATAAGATAACCTGTTGGAAAGGAACTTGTTTGACATTGTTTTTCTATGTCAAGTGCTAAGATTACGTGAAGGAACCAGTGTCTAACTGGCTAATTAAGGAAGCTGCTTGATGCATGTCCAACTAAATGTTGTAGGTAATTAGACAACTAAAGCAAACCTGAGGAATCTGCAGTGGATGTGGCCATGGGTCCATCCTACGGATGGGTGGTCCCGATTGGCCGGGAACTTTTCTCAATCAAAATGGACAGCAAGGAGCTCTTCTCAAAGGAAATGAATAGCAAGGGCGTTGACATAGAGTTTACGTTACTAGAATCCCGATTTATGCTGTTTTAGGGGAACGGAATGGGACTATGTCCTATGGGCAGAAAGGTCAAGCTTTGCATCCCTCTCGTTTCTCATTCTCCTTGAACCAAGTGTAGCATGAATCCGCTTCGACCCTGACGTTTCTGTTGTAAAGTAGTTTGCCTGCGGTTCGACGCTAGCTATCGTTTAGGAAAGTGACCATTAGGGGAAACCCTGATTCAAGTCTATCCTAAGTGGGAATGGTCGGAATACTTCCGCTACGTGGCAGACTCGGGAAGTCGTAGATTGCAAACCCCGTAACATTCCATGGGAGTGCCGGTGGAGCCTTCTAGACTCTCTTCCCGATGGACTACTATCAGAGCCAACCAACAAAGGATCTATCTTTATAAGAAAACTTAATAAGAAGAAGTAAACCAAATGTTGTTGTTAAGAATGTTTCCTTAGTTATCGATGTTGTCTTGGGAAATTATGAAGCATGGAACAGATTCATGGTGTTCTAGGTCATGTTTATGACTGAGATGCATGCTTCAGATTATCGACGAAGGCTCGATATGATGAATATCCTAGACCGTATTTACAATCCATCGCCTCTGTACATGGAACAGAGATGGACAGGCGACTCAGGAATCTATTACATAGCTGCCCACCAGTTTGCGTACCTTTGAACCAACCTAAAGAGAATCAAATTTTTAGAGGACGTGAAGATCGCAAAGCTGTTCATTTTTGCTGAGGCCCACATAAACACAATTTTACATGTCGAAGGACGAAGGGTCGAGCTGAACTCATATGTGTACGAGGAGGTGACCCAATCCATGACCCAAATCCATACTATTACCCAGTTCCCATAGCTAAATGTAACACAACCTTATTCTCCCCGAATTAACATATCAACTTGCTCTACTGTCCCAAAATATATTGTACTCCGAAAGGGCTATGCCCATATGAATGGAATAAGACTTCTTTTTATCAATGATTGTCTTGACTGTGAATAATGATAAAGAAGTAAAGTGATTTGGTCACTTGGCTAAAAGCTGAAGTAGATATGTAGTATAATGTGGAATTCTTACTGGGAGGAAAGTCGACTTCGATCAAATTCAGGGTCATGAACCTAGGTATCCATGAGTGTTTGCTCGGAATGGATTGGCTTGAACCTAATGACGGCCACATTCATTGTGGAAAGGGTCAAGTTTCCTTTCGAAACTCTAAAGGGGAATTGGTCACAACTCAAGGGGAGGCTAGAAAGCCAAAAATTCAATTGGCCAAGGTATCTCGGATTATAAAGGGAGTTAGAAAGGGACTACTTGTCTACTTGATTAAGCTTAATAAGCTAGATTAGAAGCAAGAGTCTAGTGAAGGACCTTCATGGCTAAAGGAGTACGTGCACGTATTTCCTGAAGAGCTGACAAAACTTCCGCCTCAAAGGGAAGTTGATCATGAGATCAAGCTAGTGTCGGGAGCTGCGCCAATTGCAAAGAGGCCTTATAGAATGTCCATCCCAGAAGCTATTGAGCTGAAGGAGCAACTCAAGCAACTGCTAGATCAGGGCTACATCCCTCCTAGTAGTTCACCATGGGGAGCTCCAGTGCTGTTCCAGAAGAAGAAGGATGGAACGCTTCAACTGTGTATTGATTACAGAGGGTTGAATCAATCAACAATTAAGAACAAGTACCCTATTCCTAGAATAGACGAACTTCTTGACCGTCTTCAGGGTGTGAAGATCTTCTCCAAGATTGATCTCATGTCTCGATACTATCAGATAAGGATCAAGGAAGAAGATATCCCAAAGAAGGCATTAAACAAAAGATGTGGACACTTTGAGTTCCTAGTCATGTCAATCGAGCTTACAAATGCACGTGCTACCTTCAACAAGTTCATGCAGGATATCTTTAGGCCATATCTTGATGACTTCGTACTCGTCTTCTTCTACGATACCTTAGTCTATTCCAAACAGGAAGAAGATCATGAACCCCAACTTTGCATTGTCCTTCAGATAATGAGGGCACACAAGCTTTATGCCAAAATGAAGAAGTGTGCATTCTTCAAGCGTCAGATTGAATATCTGGGATTCATTGTATCAGCGGACGGGATTTGAGTGGATCTGACCAAAGTCAGAGATGTCCTAGAATGGCCAATACCAACAATTGTCAAAGAAATACGCAGTTTTCTTGGATTGATAGGATGGTATAGGGTCTTTATCAAAAACTATGCTTTGATTGCTGCACCTCTAGCTGATCTACTGAAGAAGCAAACATTGATTGCGTGGTCGACTGCCGAACAATCTAGCTTTGATATATTAAAGCAAAGTTTGGTATCAGCACCTATCCTGAAACTTTTGGATCTCAGTAAGGAGTTTGAAGTAGTAAACTGATGCTAGCACGCTTGCCTTAGGATGTGTGCTTATGCAAGAAGGTCATCATGTAGCATACTCTTCAAGGAAACTGAAGAGCCGCAAGAAGAATTATGCTACCCATGACCTAGAGCTATTAGCTGTCATGCTCTAAAGCTTTGGAGACATTACCTGTTGGGTAACAAGTTTACCCTAGTGACGGATCATAAAAGTCTCAAGTGGATCTTTACCCAGAACGAGCTCAACATGAGGCAACATCGGTGGATTGAAGTGCTGGAGGAGTATGATTTTGAAATCAAATACCGGCCTGGAAAGGAGAATGTAGTTGCCAATGCACTCAGTCCCAAGGCATTCCTTAATTCTCTAATCTTGCAAAATCCATCAACAGCTAGATCTCTAGCCACAAAGGTATCCATACCAAACAACCCAATACTTGAGCTAGCTAGAGAAGAAGCTTGCCATGATCCAACCTATCAGAAGATGCTAAGGGAGATCCCTATCAAGGACCAAGACCCGAAACTACAGGCTAAGTATCATGAATTCTCTATCAATAGTGGACTTGTCTACTATAGAACGAGATTATGTATACTAACAAGCCAGTCACTCAAGAAGAAAATACTTTGGGAAGCTCATGATTCCCCTTTCTCAGGACATCCTGGCTATGGCAAGACCCTCAATGCAGTCAGAAAGAGATACTATTGGGAGAGGCTTAAAGGTGACGTCCTCAAATATGTCACTAAGTGTTTGTCTTGTCAACGTATTAAGGCCGAATATGTCAAAATGCCAGGAAAGTTGCAACCACTTGACATTTCCCAAATGAAATGGGAATTCATCAGTATGGACTTTGTTGTTGGCCTATCCCAATTTCAGGGAGGATACAACTCCATTATGGTTGTGGTTGATATGCTTACTAAGGTTACACACCTTATTCCTCTTAGGACAAACTATAAAGCCTCCGACATTGCAAGGTTGTTTATCAAGAAGTTATTCAAGCTACATGGGTTGCCCAGAAGAATCATTAGTGATCGTGATTCTCTCTTCACATCACACTTCTAGAGAGCTATCTTTGAAGCCATTGGGACTCAACTCTGTTTTAGTATAGCTTATCATCCCCAAACCGATGGTCAAATGGAGTGAGTCAACCAAGTCATTGAGGATATGCTAAGGGCACACTACTTCCATGAACCAAAAAGGTGGATTCAATACTTGCCATTGGTTGAATTTGCCTACAATGCTTCTTACCAACAAAGTATTCAGATGACCCCTTTTCAAGAATTGTATGGGCATGACTGTCGAAGTCCTTTAAACTTCTCGGATCCAACCTTGAGGGTTGAAGCTTCAAGGCAAATGTTGGAAGATATGGATGACTAAATGAAGTCAATAAGACAGGTCATCCAAGCCACCAAGGATAGACAGAAGGCATATGCGGATTTGAAACGTCAGGATAGAACCTTCAAGGAAGGAGACATGGTCTTCATTCACGTATGCCCAAAGAAGAGTTCCGTATCCTTAGGAGATTGCAAGAAGCTAAGTCCAAGGTATTGTGGACCATACAAGATCCTCAAATGCCTAGGACCCAATGCTTATAGACTGTAACTCCTTGAGAGCCTAAAGGTTCATTAAAGAAGTATGTACCTAATCCTAGCCATGTACTTGATGACCAACAAGTTGTAATGCCTAGCTAAGGAGTCCTTGAGCTGCGGCTTGACAGGATCTTAGATGTTAGGGAGAGACAATTGAGATCCAAAACATTGAGAGAATGCCTTGTCCAGTGGAAAGATTCAAGGAGGATGCCACTTGGATGGATGAAAGCACTCTCAACCGACAATACCCCCAGTTCTTCTCGAGATGAGGATATCTCGATTCCTCCAAGGGGGAGAGAATGTAATATTCCTGCTCCCCCCCCCTTAAGCCTATATAAGAACACCCCTTAGTGGGGGGGAAGGGAGGAGGAGTCTTGATGTTGCCGTGCTTCACGATTTGTGAAGGAGAGGAGCACGCCGCCATAGCCACTGAGCTAGAGACACTATCGCCAGGAAGACACCGCCCTCATATGGCTGCCGCCGCCATTCCATTCCGCCTACCGTTGTCCTAGTCACTCTCCCCTCTTTGTCGTCATTTCCCATCCTCCCATCATTGGCCCTTTGCTTCCCATGTTACGTCTGTGATCGGCTGAAGAAGCCTCCTTAGAACCTTCTAAGGATAAGGTTACTTAGGCCTTGTGCACACAGGTTTCTCCTTAGATGTTTAAAAACTTTATCGTAAATCCCCCATTCCCACAAGCCTTTTCATAAAGCCCCAACTCCCACAAGCTTTTTCAAAAAGCTCCATTCCTGCAAGCTTTCTCATAAAAGCCTCATTTCCACAAGCAAAGCTCCAACCCCACAAGGCCCGGTATTTTCAAGGATCCGCATTTCGGTGAAGGGATCTCCTGCATACGAGGGAGAAGGGCAAGATCTTGAGGCTGCTTACCAAGGCTGGAGGAAATTCACCGAATGCGCAAGGGTAAAGGCAAACCGGAAGTCCGTAATCACGCCTACGATGGCCCCGAAGAAGTCGCAAGGCATGCCTGCGGGAGGTTCTTCTCCTAACATTCACGTGGATATCTCTGCGAGCCCACAAGCCCAAGGTTTTTTGATTTTGATTCTACGCAAAAGTAATGCATTAAGTATGATAACTTTCATGGAATACGAAGCACCTATGCATGCTCAAAATTCACCTAGCCTAGTTAAAATGCAATTGAGGAAAAATTGCCTATTTGATCGATTACTAGAATTAGTTCATCACATGCAATTGGGTTATTGGCATTTTCAATATAAAGAACACAAATTGTCTATGCATCTGACGACCTTAGTAGTATGTTGCCTTGTCATGCATTTCAAAGTGACGAGCCAAAAATTACTGTTATAAGGTTGAAATTATTAAGTGCATTTTTGACTAGACATGGAAAGAATAAGCATATATCACATTTTTAGAAAAAATCTTCATTGTAATGGTTCATGGGAAAAAGTCGTTAACACCTGTAGGATGTTATTCGAAAAGTAATTGCAGAGTACGAAAATGGATCTATGGATTTGCATGTGGCATGTGCTTGCAAGATGGAATAAGCCAACACTAGTCCTACAATATTCACTTTGCATGAACTTCATTTAACTATGTTGTAGTTAGGAAAGGGTTGCATGTTGCACATTCGTCGTGCATAAAATTCATTCATCAAGAGTTGCATTTAGGAAAGATTGCATGGTTTATTAAAGCATGAGATTCTAAAGCGTAGACAAAAAGGTTGTAGGCATCATTCTTTGATGTAAGTCCTAGTAGGTCCTAGGAAAGTTAGTCTTCAGATTATCATGCATTTTTACTTTACCAAGGAAAGATAGGGTTATTGCGAACCATGCGATGCATAGAAGCAATGAATCGCATGTTTACATGTATTGTGGCAGTTGCAACTATTTTTCTTCTTTAGATCAAGTTTATCATCTCTAGAAAAGGTTCAAGACAAGTAGATTGAATTATCTAAATCACCTAACCCACAAGGGATTCGTATAGGCATGGTTCAGTCGATACGATAAATACCCCAAGTGCTAACTAGGGTTTAGCACGTTAAGGATTCATCCTAGTCTTAATAAGTAAAGCAAATGTTGTTGTTAAGAACATTTCCTTACTTATCGATGTTGTCTTATAGAATTATGAAGCATGGAATAGATTCATGGTGTTCCAGGTCATGTTTATGACCGCGATGCATGCTTCAGATTATCGACGAAGGTCGATATGATGAATATCCTAGACCGTATTTACAATCCATCGCTAGGGCACATAGTGTCAAGGAACGGCATTGCCACTGACTTCTCAAAAGTCAAGGTCATTGTCGACCTACCACCACCCATTAACTACAAGGGCGTTCAATGTTTCTTAGGCCATACGGGATACTATCGATGCTTTGTACTGAATTATGCACTGATTGCTAGACAATTGTACAAGCTACTGATCATATTCGAGTGGACTAAGGAATGCCAGCATGCATATGAAGAGTTGAAGAAGGCTCTCACCACTACACCAATCTTACAAGCCCCAAACTGGAGCATAAGGTTTCATGTACACATAGATGTCTCTAAGTTTGCTATTGGAGCTGTTCTATGCTAGCCTGATGAGCATAACCTAGATTACCTCGTGGGTTTTGCCAGCAGGTTGCTCACTGAAATGGAGATGAACTATTCCACTACAGAAAGGGAAGGGTTAGCCATGGTGTTTGCTATAAAGAAATTTAGGCATTATCTGTTGGCCACCCCCTTTGTCTTTTTCGTTGACCATCAAGCCTTTCTTAATCTTGTGAACAAGCCGTGCACTATAGGTCACATAGCTAAATGGTTACTTCTCTTATTGGAATTCAATTTCTCTGTGGCTATACGTAAGGGAAAGCAGCACTACATAGCTGATCACATGTCCCGCATACCCACAGGAGAAGCTGCTGGACAAGGCATACCTGATGACCTATCGGATGCTCATCTCTTTGGCCTGTCTAGCGAAAGGGACTTGTTTAGAGCCGATCTGATGCCATATTGGGTGGATGATGTAGTTCAAGTGCTAGAGAACGGTTTATCTGAGAGACCTATTGAGAAAACTAGGCTAAGGAGACTTATCTTAAAGATCTAGCCATACCAACTGATCGCCGGCCAACTCTATAGGCTAGGACAAGACAGTTTGTTGTGTAGATGTGTGTGTGAGAATGAGATACACGATGTATTGAGAGAAGCGCATGGTGGAATAGTTGGAGGACACTTTAGTGGGAATACAACAGCCCGTAAGGTGCTACAATCCCAACTATGGTGGCCCACCCTATTCCAAGTTGCTGCTAAATTTGTAAAATACTACGATGAGTGCCAGAGGACTAAGGTGCCTGTGCGCAAGGATAAGATGGAGTTGACCCCTGTAATAGCACGACAACCCTTTGAAAAATGGGGCATTGACTTTATTGGACCTATAAGTCCTATGCCACAGGCTCCCAGGCACGCTACATCATTGTGGCAACTGATTACTTGACGAAGTGGGCAGAGGCAAGAGCCACTAGGAAGAACAACTCTAGAACCACTGCGAAGTTCTTGTGGGGAGCAGGTCCTTTCATGTTTTGGTTGTCCAATTGAACTAGTAAGTGATCAAGGCACGCACTTCATTAATGAAGTGATATCCCACATGCTCTTGACCTTCCTAATCATTCATAGAAGGTCCTTGCCCTACTACCCTCAAGAAAATGGCCAAGCAGAATCCATGAATAAAATCTTAGTCAATGTGCTTACAAAGGTGGTATCCACATCATGAAATGACTAGGATAACAAATTAATGGCGGCCTTGTGGGCCTATCATCATACAGCTTATAAGACGGTTGTAGGACGAACGCTCTTTAGGTTGACTTATGGAACAGAGGTCATTTTACCCTTAGAGTTCTTTGTCCCTAGCTTAAGGATAGCAACCTAGAAGCATTGGGAGGGAAGAGAGGCTGGGACCAACCACTTAGTGGAGTTAGAGCGTCTCACGGAGGCTTGACTCTTAGCCACCCACGCTCTGATTTGTGAGAAGGCACGAAGAAAGATGTGGTTTGACAAGCATGTCAAACAGCGCAACTTTGATCAAGGGGACCTCGTTCTACTATACTCTGTGAAGGGTCACAAACAGAAAATGAAATCTCGAGGGCTAGGACCTTTTCGAGTATGTACAATTAGTAGAACAGGCAATGTTGAATTGGAGATGCTCGAAGGTGAAGGAATAGGATTTTTCAATGGCAGTCGCATGAAAAAGTACTATCCTCCTTCCCATCCATTGCACGAGCCACCTATGCTTGAAGCCCCTGTCAACGTCTGCATGGCTACTATTACCGAACTGACAGATCAAGATGAAGAAGCAGTGGCACCCGCCTACCTACGAATCACGGTCACTGCAGAACGGACGTATTCTTTTGATGCCTTGATCGACGAAGGTGCCGACTATAATATCTTGATGCATGACCATTAGACACACATTGGTCAACCTAAATTACAGCCCACAAATGCTAAACTCGGCCCATTTGGGGGAAACACTTACTCACTCTTAGGAAAATGCAAAGTGATTGTCTCTATCAAGTCTGAAAGTATACCAGCCTTCTTTTATGTGTTGCCAAACACTAAAGGGGCCAATAATAAGTCACTACGAGGTCGCACTTTTAAAAAGCAGACGAACTGCAATGTGGACTATAACCTAGATTGCATCCATCTTGCTATAGGCAATGTGCGCATAATGATTACTTTTAGCAAGGGTTATCTTCATCCTTCTACAACTGCAAAGCCACCAATAGAGACCCCTATGACCACGCCTATGACCAAGCCTAGGGAGAAGGGCTGTGATATCTCACCCCATGCTCAAACTGCTAGAACCAAGCCCACCAAGGCCATTCACAAGGCCAAGGAGTCCATGCTCATATGGGTGCCAAAACGACAAGGGCCACCTCCTTGTAAATCGCAAAAACGTGCTTCTAAATGCAAAAACTATCAGTCATAGCCTAAGAGGCAGCTCAGACACTATCAACGTAGGCGCACGACCATGCTGCAATGGATCCCCATAGATCTCTTGTAAGCACAAGGATACTACGAGGGAAACCCTAGATATGGGTGCCTAAGAATGGACATTTAAGAGGCTCAACTCTAAGCAACTTCACTCTAGCTAGAGAGACTTGCACATATAGAGCCCAAGTTGCAAAGCAAGCTGGACCACCACTGGTTGTGATTAATGAATCCCAACTCATTTATCATCCAAAGCTAGATGCCCCAGAATTATCCAAGTCAGAGGAGTTGAGCACCCCCATGTTGGCTCAGATAGAATGTAGCACACCTCCTATGCCATTGGAGCCCCCTATAGCATCTCAATGTGCTTCTGAGTGCAAAGTCCCATCTATGACGCCATCAATGGAGTCACCACTGTCCATCCCAATTGCACCATCACCACCAGCAAGTCTTAGGCCTTCGTATGAAAGACAATCTTTCATTTCAGTGGCCAAGGATCTTGCTGAGACCTCGGAGATGACGTAGTGACATGCATCAAGGTGTTAGATAACACCTTCACCACATTTGCTAGGAGCTATGAGAGGCTTGACCTAGGACTTCTCGATGAACCCCTTGCTTCTGATGTTCGTGCATTGCCATGCACTTGGGAAGGCAAATTTATGACCGTCAAATTCTCCAAAATTGCTGCCAAATTAATCGCTAATGGAGAAATCTCAAAGGAGCAAGCCATTCTCAGAAGACTAATTACCTCGTACTACAAGCCTTCTCACTCTGCGCCGCCTGAACAAGAATTGGAGGAGCTCACGTAGCTTGCCAGCTCTGATTCTTCATTCTTACAACTGTGGTATACCTTGCGACTCCAGTGGGAGAAAAAAGGCCGCCGCATCATGACCAATGCCGAGCAAAGAAGGGCAATTAAAACAATTGAACATGACCCTACTTATGTGGCACCTCTTTCATTTAGGGTTTTGGCCATTACACGCAACATACACTTAGTAGACCATGTGTTAGCCCACCCTTGCATTGAAAAATTCCTTACGGAAGAGAAACTGCATATTGCTAGCCGCCTCAAATCTGGGGACATATTTCATGATGTCTTGATCTATATCACCCAAGCTTCCATACAGCCATGTGAACTTGATCGTCATGCCTAGCTTGAATATAACCCTAACCTCTATAGTTGGCTATTGACCAAGTAACTCGCCCCACAAAGTCCATGTGAGTCCTCCTTCTTTCCTTGCTAATCCTAGGAAGGATTCCTTTAAAACTTAAGGAACGGGGGAGCAAAGTGAGAGCCAAGTGATGTAGCAAGGTGTAGTGATGGATGAAAATGATCAACTGAATTTAAATAGGAAAGAATGCAAGGAGGAAATAGATGTTTCTTTTGAATTACTTCCAAGTTTCATACCTCTCAAGCAGCATGACAAATTGTCACACGCATTCTTTCTTGGGTTTTTTTAGTGATGAGTCAATTCATAACACTAATATTGGCATGGTGTAATGACATGCACCTACCATGGCAGGACAAGAAAAGGGGAATAAACTTCCATTCACTGAAGAGGAGTTGACAAAGTATGGGATGAGTGTTGAGACACGTGGAGTTAGCTAGTTCATGTTCAAACATACCCTGAATTTAGACGATGGCATCCTAGAAGAGCCAACAGTGAAGGAGTTGGTGGATAAATGCAACCTCCGAAAGTATGTGGAAAACGTCAAACAAGCTGTAGATTAAAACATGTGTGCTGACTTTTTAAAGAGTTTTGATGAAGCTAGGAGCTGTGGCACGGTCACAGTAAGGACTGGTGACCAGGAAAGAAGGGTGCAAGTGCCCCTTAATGCAGCTATCGTCGAGAAAGCCTTGGGGCTTGTGTCTAAGAAGGAGAGGCACCCAAGAAGAGATGTATATACCATGCTGGGAGTCAAAAGAGATGACATGCACACAGTGGATGGAATCAGTTTGGCTGATATTCCAAACCCTGCAACAAAGATGCAAGCTAAAATGGTCCACGCCCTTTTCTCAGGATAGAGATGCAATGCTTTAATGAACAGAATCGGGGTGCCATTACTAGAGACCATCGCTATAGGAGTTCCAGAGGAGGTGGATTGGAATGGTTTTGTGCAGAAAACTATCAAGAGTTCAGCCGCGCTTCTGGCTCCAGCCGTAGCACCAGCTGGTGGGAGTCTCCTGCTTCTACCGCACAATCCACAAGGAAAAAACATGCCTCGAAAGCCTCCACAATTAGATATGGCGATGTCCTGACGGCAATAATCCATGAGGCTATCAAGGATGTTGGTGTAGGTGAAGAGCAAGTTGCGCATCAAAACTCACCTCATCACGAGGAAGAAGGCTCGAGTGAAAGGACAATAAGTGACAAAGGAGAGCTGGAGGTACCACCTACTCAAGTGGCTAAACCATGGGAGCAAAAGAAGAGTGACAAGAGCCATCCAGACGAGGCCATTTGAACTTTCATTTGCTTATCCATGCTCTCTGGACCATGCTTTATCTCTAGGTATTCTACCCAAGATCAAGGATCTGGCTAATGATCTTGCAAATAGGTGGATAGAGGAAAGAAGCCTCATAATAACCAAATGGAGGTAAGAGCCTGAAGACTACTGGCAAGACAAGGTAAATAGGGTTCTCAAAACCATCCAAGGCTATGAGGCACAGCCAAAGTGGCGGAGGAGGATTTGGGATACCAATTTTGACGCCTTCTGCAGCTCGCTCCCTGAAGAACGCAACAACCCCATCTACACGCCCTACCCCCATAGGCATGGAGTTGACTATGATCGAAATATTCATGGGTATTTTGACTTTCCTAAGATATATAATGTTAATTCCCAGAGCCTCGAGGAATGCCTAGTCTTTAGGTTAGAGGATCTCCTCTCATCTATCAACCGCTTTCTCTTGCAGATTTTTCTTCTTGCGCCCAGATCCAGCCTTCTTAACTACCTGTAATTATCTTAGGGTTATTAAGTTCCTACTAATGCAGAGACCCACAGCAGAGGAAGCGTACCTCCCTCCACTTTTTTTTGACATCAACCTAGGGATAGATAGTAGAGCCATGACTAGACTAATGATGTGGGCAACCCTGCTTCCCATTTTGCCTAGAAATCTTAGAGGATATGAGTGATACCCACTTCACGAGGTGCAATCATCCTTTCTTGTCATCCACACCTCTGAAGGCCTGGGCCGGTATTAAACAATATCTACAAAGTCGCGCATTCCTATACCAATGCTTGTGACTGCCTCGTAATCCAGCTGAAGGTGATAGGCATTAGCCAAGACATCTTCCTTGTATGCAATTCTTCAAAAAAAAAGATAGAAGAAAAAGAAAAAAAAGAAAAGAAAAAAACACGAGGTCTCACTTCACTCACTACACCTAGGGTTTACACCTAGCCCCTCCCCCACTTCATGCTTAGGGCACATCAAGGGCAAGACTTCTAGACCTGTCACCATAAGTTTTGCATTGCACCTCCAACAACACACGAACTGGGTCCTCAAGTGTGGGACATTACCAAGGGCTTACCCAAGGTTAGACCCATCTCCCAGTTCCACTACACATGCACTTACACCACACCTTGAGACAAACACATCCCTTAGGGAGTGCACAACTTTCTCTTGCAGGCTATGATCGTGACTCAGTGAATGGCTACCCAGCTAAAGAAGATCATCCATGACATCCGCTAATGACCAGGAATTTTTCCCTGAGTCGGACACGACACCACTACATCAGCTTGAGGAGCTTTTTCATACTCTAATGGTTGGATGGACCAACATGCTTGATGTAGCCGACCATCTGCCTCTTGATGGCTACCATGACTGAACCAAATCAAGTAGAAGGAAAACTCAGTGATGGACCCACCATTGGCATAGATTTTGGAACCTCATATTCTCCAAATATATGTTCAAACCCCTAGACCTACAAATTGCTTATTGATTAAGTGCTTTCGGATCAACACGGGATGCATGGCTAGATGGTTCTCAACAGCTGGCTGGCAATGAGAAAGATTAGAGATGCCCATGCAAAATGATGAAGGAAATTTGATATGGCAGCCTCTATACTATGCCAAACTCCCTTCTGCCACAAAGTGAATGAGGTAAGGGCACCACCTAGTCATGGAAGAGCGGACTAGGACGCTATGCAAGAGGGAGAGGAGATTGTGAGGGAGAAGAGAGGAAAACTGAGAGAGAGAGAGAGAGAGAGAGAGAGAGAGAGAGAGAGAGAGAGAGAGAGAGTGAGTGAGTGAGTAAGAGAGTGAGAGAGAGAGAGAACTACAAAAAAATTAGATGAATCAATAAACTTAAGAGATGGAGAACCCTCGGGACATAACCAATATATACAATATAGGCACTAATAGCATGGGCTTATTACATTGTAGAGCATGCATAAGCTATAGTAAGGGAATGAATTGCATAAGCTCATGAGAGAGAATGGGGAAGGCTCAATAGGACTGAAGAAGGCCTCTTGGCTCTCTCTCTTCTTGCAAATTACAAAGGATAAGGCCTCTTTATATAGTCCTTGAGGGTGTTTAGGGAGGAGGTTTAGATATAATAGAAATTAATACCACCAAAGCTGCATTAAGGCAGTTTCACCAATGTGAAAACTCAATCTAGATGTTTTGTTGACCAATTTGTACTTAATCAAGCTCCATCATAGGTGAGTTGTCTCCATTCTCCCCCCCCATAGCTTGAGTCCAAGAGCTCTCCTATAAAAAAATATAGAGAATCTTCATAAAATAAGATCATATCTAGCAATAATAGAGAGAGAGTAGTGAGAGTTCATACATTACTACTACAATTAAGGATGTTTTGAGGGTGATTTAGGAGGGGAATTCAATGATGTTTTATGGAAGTGTTAAGTGTGGGGAAGAAAGTATGGGTGTGTATAAAATTAGAAGGTGGTCTCCACCGTAGTTGGAAAAAGTTGGCATCCACCATTTTGGCCATATCTCCCAACTTGTAGCTCCAAAAAATTATAAAAAAATACCAGCCAAAACTTCAGCTCATGCGCTACAACTTTGAAGTTGAAAAGTTTTTTTGGATCGGAGTGGAAGTATTTTTGAAAAATCTTACAAAATCATGTGCCTGATTTTTGTTCCACTAATGCTTCCAAGAAGGGTCCCATTTGGTTGAATTATCATAAGGCTCCAAAGTAATGACATTATGAGCCTCACATGCCCCTTGGATGGCTCCAAATCCATTTCATATCTTTTGTTTTCACATTATACATTTTCCCTTCACCTTCCTCCATTGATCTTTACTCTTCACCCCCCCTTGGTAAACCAGTCCATGAAATATTTCCATCCAGTGATTTCTTGGATTTTCCAAGAGGTTGTTCCCACCCTCTTCTTTATTTTAAAGCTCCAAATGTGCAAAAAATAAACAAAGTGTTTAGAGAAATATTTTTTTGTGATTTTCTCGGATCATATAGCCCCCCCATCCTGGCTAGAGGTATTTATGCCTCTAGACACTCTTTGGTATCTTGAGCTGACCCCACCCTGATGTGATAGGGTTTTAAGTGCCATCCATTTACCCTGGTCTTGTGCACTTTTCCCTTAATGTCTTGAAGTTTGTAGGAGCCATTGTTGAATTTTTTTGTGACCCAAAACGGTCCCTCCCACCGGTAGAGAAACTTGCCATCCTTTCTTTTATCAAAGCGATTGTCATATCAAAGCACTAAAGATCCCTCCTTGATGTTTTTATCTGTTAGCTTCTTGTTGAACTTTTCTCTACGCTTCTCAGCTTCCTGGGAGTAATGGTTGATGGCTTCTTCACGATCCAATTGTAGCCTCTCTAGATCCAGTAATCTTTGATGTAACTTCCCATTTTGAGAGCCTACTGTGCCACCTAGTACTTGAAGTCTAGCTAATTTCACCTCAATAGGCAAAAGAGCCTCTTGTCCATAAACTAGATGAAAAGGTGTGAACCCTAACATGGTTTTGAAGGACGTTCTGTAAGCCCATAGAGCTCCATTAAGGTGCTTGTCCCAATCCCGGGGCCTTGAATGTACCTGTTTGCTGATGATTTTACAATGTAACGTGTCCACTTGTATCTTCAGGACACGTCTTAGCAGTCCCATTCCGTTCCCCTAAAACAATGTAAATCGGGATCAATCATAAATCTAGGTCAATGCTTTTGTTGTTCGTGTTCTTTGACGATCTTCCTGCTGTCCATTGTGATTTGAGAAAAGTTCCCGGCCAACCGGGACCACCCATCCGTAGGACGGACCTATGGCCACATCCACCGCACTTCCCTCGGGTTGTTTTAATTATCTAATTACCTAACACATTTAGTTGAACATGTAACAATCAGCTTCTTTAATTAGCCCCTTAGGCACTTGTTCTTTTACGTAATCATATCACTTGACATAGAAAAACAATGTCAGACAAGTTCCTTATTAACAGGTTATCATATTTATCTTTGAAATACAAAAAGTCCAGCCCGTAGGCTTATCCACAATCCGCCCGAAGGCTATCCAGCAATCCACAGGGTTACCAATTCAAGTTTCCACCCGTGGACTAGTATGTGGGCCTCGAGATCCAATCCCGAGTCACGTTAGCCTCTTGTGCAGGGCCCAGAAGGCGAGGGATTTATGGGCTAGAGCCCCTCTTGGAACCCAAGCATCCTCCTACTCCAAGTAGCACTCAACGGAGAGACCTCTCGCGGCAGGTTCGATCCACTTTCCCAGCACAGTGAACAACCCCCTTGGTTAGGGTTAGGCAGGCAGTCGGGGGTAACTAAAGCTGCCTCTCCCTTCAAGCCTTCAACCTGAAGTATTAGATATCCATTTATCTTTTAATTCATTGATCATACAAAGCCAAAGAGTGCTCTTAAATTTGTAACAAGCACAACATTTCTATTGGTTGTTTTAGTTGGCAAACTGCTAATGAATGAATCCTTCCTTTCGAATGCATCCAGCACTCGATCTGGGATGACTTGCGACTTGGCAAGATCCCTATATCTTGGGTTAGGGCATACCCTACTAACCCGACTTGGTCAATACCTTAAGTTCATATGTTATACCAAATTATTGGTTTGTCCTTTGCTCCAAGCAATTATCTTTACTCAAGAAAGATACTAAATTAGGATGATTACTCATCCTCTTGCAAGATAACTTGCATAAGGACTTGCCAACCTCATTGCAAGAATTGCCCATTCCCTTGTGATCCAATCACAAGATCATATGACTCCGCACTTGTTGCACAAGTGCCGCATCGAACTATGAGACTATTCTACTCATCGAGTGGAGTCACGAAACAATCTGTTCCTGATTACATTAGGCTGACGTCGTTAGTCTTAGGGTTCCAAGTTCCATCTCGTAAGATTCTTAGGGACAAATCCTAGTTCACTTTCCAAATATGTTTCACTATCCCTACATTCGGTGAATGTGGGCAAGTATTTAAGGTATAGGAGTTTTAGTTTTAGCAATATGTACGATTAGGTCACGTATTAATTCCTAGTGAATTTCTTGGAATTTAACTCATTCTAAACAAGTACTCTGGGGTTTAGGTATTTAGGTTTGTGCCAATTTGTTTTAACTCTTGAAGATAGTTATGTTAACATTTCATAAACTTATGACTCGTTGTCTACGCTTAAACTGATTTTTAACCCTTAACTTATCGATTAAGGTCAGGCATAGGTTAGGTCAATTTCAACTAATCTTCCTATAACTTGCAAACAAAATTCAAGCTAAACAAGCAACCTTTTACTTGATAACTTATGCAGTTGACAAACGGTAATTGCCTAGAGTTATGCATCATAAGAATCATTTCATGCCTTGCACTTTCCTAAGGATTCCTAGCACTTTCCATGATGATTCATTGTGAAGAGGATATGGGTTAATAATGCGATATGTAGTTTATACTTCGATGTTTAAAAGATTTTAATTCCGTTCTATAACAATGGACATTAATCTAATTCTAATTCATTGCACTACATAAAGCTATTTACTAGAAATGCATTTATGCTCCCTTTATTTTGCCTGTTCTACTAAAAATATTAATGACTAAATTCCTCCGTCGTGAGCTAATTTTTCTAAAGCATTTAAGATGAACAAATGCATCCTATTTCTAGCAATTATCCTTTGCACGATTGAGTTATAACGATACCAAATAAAAATGATGAAGGAAAACCTGGACTTGGGGTGAGATGTCCACGTGGATGCTAGGAGATGACCCTCCTGCGGCTACGCCTTGGGCTTTCTTAGGAGGCATCACGAATGCAGTCTTTCCGTTGTGAATGCCACTTTACAACTCCTTTTTGAAATTCCACCGTGGCTCCCTTTTTCAATAACTTGCACCATCCATCGAAAGCAGTTTTAGAAGGCTTCCTCCTTGAAGTAGGGATTTTGAAAGGGGATGTTTCAAAATCTTTCGCGAATAAGACCCATTAAAGCCATGGGAAAGGCTTAATGGCCTTATAAAGACTCGCACGAACGGGGAATAAAAGGTGTAGAATCCCTTATGAGGGCTTTTGAGTGGGAAAGGAAGGTGTCAAAAGACCCTCAACATTCTCTTTTCTTTTACGTGTGGGGGGGAAAAAAACAAGGTATGGGAGAGCTAGATGGGTTATTTTTGCATGGCCTAAGGGGGCCCTTCAAGGGATTTAAGATCCGGGAAGGAAGAGACTTTAAGGTAACATCTTTTGGTGGAAAAAGGGCTTATAGAGCTTCAAGGGGAAATTTGAGGGGGGAAAGGAAAAAGGGCCAAGGTGAAATTTTCTTGGGGGAAAAAGGGCCTTATAGAATCCTAAGGGAGAAACTCCAAGGGGGGGAAAAAGGTAGCCTTAAAGGCTATTGGAAAAGGGGGCCTAAGGAGGCCTTAGGAGAAGATATAAGGGGGGTAGTCCCGAAGGTTATAAGAAAAAGGGGGCCTAAGGAGGATTTAAAAAAAATCGGGGAGAATAAGACCTTTAAGGTCAAAACCCTTTTATTGGGGGGGGGGGGGGGAAGAAAGTCTCCAAGGCCACAGGAAGGGGGGCTTAGGAAGCCCCCCTTAGAAGCTTCTAAGAATTCCAAGAAAGGCACATGGGGGGGAGGGGGGGGGGAAAGGAAATGACTCCCCCAAAACACGACAGCCAGGGTAGCACAGCCTACGGTATCAGGCGGCGATGGCGCTAGCATACAGGCGGCTCCTCCTTGGCATAGGCGATGATGGGCCCCTCCTCCGCTCGATGAAACTGTCACTCTCCTACAGAGCATTAATGGTAGCGCCTCCTACCACAGAGCCTTCTCTCTCCCACTCGTAGTATATATCCCTGTACAGGGTCGTCCCCCTTCAATATATATAGGGAAGGGGATAAGATCCTCCCTCCCCACGCATCGATGGGCATGCGCCATTTGCCTAGACAAGCTCCAGCAAGGAGCTTGCCTCACTTGCTATTCCCCTCTGTTGAGATATCGAGCTCCACTCGTGATACGCCAGGGTGACCGTTGTGTATTTATGTCACCGACTTGTCAGTTGTAGATGCGGTTGGTACACCGCCCATGAATAATAGCTACATGATAGCTATCCTTATCTACTCTAGTTCGTGGCTCAGTTAGTATGCCACCTTAGTTAGTTGAGTTTGGTTTGAGACCCATACATAGGGTTCTTCTATTTTCTTTGTACTTGAGTTCTTTTGGCTTACACAACTAAGAAGAGGAAAACTGTTTTCAGCCTCCACCCTTGTGTGTATTCCCCCATTGTGCAAGCAAGAAAGCTACAAGTGAGACTCCTTCCTTCTCTCCCACAATCTTGACATGGTATCACCCTTGTGTGTATTCCCCCATTGTGCAAGCAAGAAAGCTACAAGTGAGACTCCTTCCTTCTCTCCCACAATCTTGACATGGTATCAGAGCCTTGTTCGTGGTAAGGAGCTCAAGAAAGCAAGCCAAGCTCGCGGTGTTCTGGTAAGAGGAGCAATGTTGCTTTCATTTTCTATTTTGGGAGCAGATCTCTGCAGGTAGCACAGCCGGAAAGTGCAGGAGTGCATTGTCTCAGGTTGAGACACCCTTCGCGGTGAAGCAAGAGGGCAGTATATGCTGCGGGAAAGGCCTTTAGCCCTTGGCGACCTTGTTTTTTTGATTTGAGGCCATTTCGCGGCCTGTTTTGGAGGCGAAAGTTTTTTGCACGCACTCAGGAAAAGGCCCAGTTTTATGCTGTGCAGCCACTGTTCTACAGGTTGGTGAAAAGTTACTGTAGAAATTGCATCGTATGCTTGTGCGCAGAGACATTGGGAGTTACAGAATCATCCCTGTTGCCTGTTGATGCAAAATCGTCACTAGGAAGTGACTGTGTGGTCAAATACCACTTTCGCCAGTTTTGTAGATTTTCCCTTGTGAGGGTGAAGCTGTGTTTTTTGCAGTGACAGAATTTTTTGCAGTGTTCTGTAATGGCATCTGATTCTCTTTCACAGATTGTCACTGAAAAGCTTGACAAGAACAACTTCCAAGCATGGAAGTTTAGAATGACGAATTTCCTTATGGGAAAAGGATATTGGGAATTTGTTGCAGGAAATGAAGAAGAATCAGTTCTTCCTGATGTTCCCAATCAACAGCAAATGCAGGCATTTAAAGCATGGCATGAGAGAGCCAGGAAAGTTATGTACTGGCTATCTATCAGCATTTCAGACTCTATGATTGTGCATATTCAAGATACAAGTACGCCAAAGGAGGCATGGGATACTTTGTCAAAAATGTATAGCACAAATACGCAAGCCAGGAAAATGCAGCTCAAGCAAGAGTTGCATAATGTGCAGAGAGAAAATATGAGCATCAATGACTACCACATGAAGGTGAAGAAGATTGCAGATGCACTTGCTTCCATTGGGTCACCAGTGGAAGATGATGATTTAGTTTCTGTGACCTTGAATGGTCTAGGAAAGGATTATGCACAGTTTCGGACATCCATTTCAGTTCGTGAAAGATTTCATGACTTTGAGGAGTTGATTGCTCTTCTAATTTCTGAGAAGCAGAGAAATGGTGGTGCATCTTCTTCAGGAGGAACTTCAAAAGAAGCTGTCTTCTACTCAAATGCTAGAAGAGGTAGAGGCAAAGGTAGAGGAGGCCGATTTGGAGGCCGTGGTAGAAATCAGAATATGCAGCAAACTCAAGAAAACCAGTCCTATGGAGGAGGACGTGGTAACTCTAGAGGTAGGGGGAGCCAAAGAGGTCGTGGTGGATGGCAAAGAGGCCAAAATGCAAATAGTAATGTTGAATGCTACTATTGTGGTAAAATGGGTCATATGGCTAAAGACTGCTATAAAAAGCAGAATGACATCATGAATGGAAAACTGGAACAAGGGATTTATGCATCTTCTAGTAGACAGGGTGATGACAAAAATGAGCATTTGTTTATGGTGCAGCACATGACCAATTCTGTGACAAGTGCAGAAGAAAGCAACGATGTGTGGTATGTTGACTCAGGTGCATCAAACCATATGATAGGTCATGCATAATGGATGCAGGATGCAAGGAAAATGGAAAAACCAGGATTTGTGGAGACTGGTGATGATACTGCACATCCTATTGTGCAAATTGGAAAAATTCCTTTGTCTATGCAGGATGGGAAAAAGAAATACCTGTCCGATGTATTTCATGTCCCAAATATCACCAAGAATCTGGTTTCTGTTGGTCAAATGGTTGAGCAGGGCTTGCAGGTCAGATTTAATCCTCATGGATGCTTTGTTGAGGATATGAAAAACAAAGGTCGCTTGATAGCAAAAGGAAAGAAGAAGGGCAGAATGTTTACATTGGATGCAGACATGCCTGAATTGAGTGCAACAATGTTTGCACATGGGACCGGTGTAGTTGCAGATATTGATATCTGGCATAAACGCATTGGTCATGTTAATGTACAGCGACTTAAATCAATGCAGGCCCAAAACATTGTTGCAGGATTGCCCAAATTCAAGGTTGCAGAAATGCATAAGGTATGTGAAGCCTGGCAGTTTGGAAAACAGGCAAGGAAACCATTTCCTAGACATGTTCAAGAGAGTGAGAAGCCATTGGAATTAATCCACTCTGATGTGTAGACTACTAAAGCTGCATCTCTTAGAGGCTTCATTATTTTGTCACTTTTATTGATGACTATAGTAGAAAAGTTTGGGTGTATTTTATGAAAAAGAAAAGTGAAGTTTTTGGGCATTTCAAAACCCTTAAAGCTATGGTTGAAAAAGAAACAGGCCTGCAAATAAAATGCCTAAGGTCAGATGGAGGGGGAGAGTACCTCTCAAATGAGTTTGCAAGGTTCCTGCAGGAGCATGGCATAAAGCAGCAATATTCATGCAGTCATACCCCACAACAAAATGGAATTGCAGAAAGGAAGAACATGCATATTGGAGAGGTATCTCGTGCCATGCTCAATGAAAAAGACTTGCCAGATTTTTATTGGGCTGAAGCAGTTGCTACAACAGTCTACTTAATGAACAGGACTCCCACTGCAGCAATACATGGAATGACTCCAGAGGAGAGGTATACTGGTAGGAAACCAGATATTTCTCATTTGAAAATTTTTGGTTGCATTGCCTATGTACATGCGCCAGATGAGTTGAGATCCAAGTTGGATCCAAAAGCTGAGAAGTGCATCTTTATTGGTTACTCTCTGCAGCAAAAAGGGTATAGATGCTATAACCCTTCTACTCGTAAGTTTACAGTGAGCAGAGATGTTGTTTTTGATGAGATGAGTAGTTGGTATAAACCAGTAAATGTGATTGATGATGTAGATGCACAAAATGGTAATGCTGCACAGAATTCACAGCAGCAGTCACAAAATATTAGTGGACCTGGAGCGTCCTCTAGCAGTGGTTCACATTCTTTACCATGGACAGGCAGATTGAGATCAGGAGAATCTTCTCAAAGTAATGCAGATAGTGGTATGCAGGTATCACGAAAAGGAAAAGAGAAGGTTGATCAGCCCATGTTTGATGTGAATGCAGGTCACTCTTATGTGGATGGTGAATCCAGTGGCTCAGAACAGAGCATTGATGATGAGTTGGGTATTCCTTCTATTGTTACACCTGGAGTAAGGAAGACCAGGGATGTTTTGAGAGCACCTGGGAGTGAACCTACTTTGCGCAGGTCTACAAGAGCTAGGTATCCTGTGGATAGGCTGAAATATGATGGATTTACAGCCATTCACTATGCATATATGGTCAAAGTGATACAGGAACCAGAACCCACTTCTTTTGAGCAAGCCATGGGAAAAGAAAAATGGGAGAAAGCCATGGATGAAGAAATGGATGCCTTGGAAGCAAATGCTACATGGGAATTGGTACCTTTGCCTAAAGGTAAAAATGCAATTGGCTGTAAGTGGGTTTATAAGGTGAAGCACAATGCAGATGGTTCTGTGAACAGATACAAGGCAAGATTAGTAGTCAAGGGGTATGCACAAACATATGGCATTGACTATGAAGAAACATTCAGTCCGGTTGCAAGGATGGCAACCGTAAGAGCAGTCATTGCTATGGCTGCATCAAAGGGATGGTCTTTACATCAGATGGATGTAAAGAATGCCTTCTTGCATGGTGATTTGCAAGAAGAGGTCTATATGGAGCAGCCACCAGGTTACGTGCATGTTATTCATCCTGAGTTTGAT
Source organism: Lygodium microphyllum (assembly GCF_053477565.2). Classification (NCBI taxonomy): domain Eukaryota; kingdom Viridiplantae; phylum Streptophyta; class Polypodiopsida; order Schizaeales; family Lygodiaceae; genus Lygodium; species Lygodium microphyllum. The sequence goes on along the minus strand of NW_028229514.1, from coordinate 4,769,489 downwards.
TGCAGGTTGAAGAAAGCCTTGTATGGCTTGAAGAAAGCACCTAGAGCATGGTCTGACAAGATAGGACAGTATCTTGTCACTATTGGCTTTCAAATTTCCAAGGCATATTTCTCACTTTATGTGCGAAAAACAGAGAAAGGTATTATGCTACTTGTCATTTATGTTGATGATTTGATTATGACAGGTGACAGTGATGAAGATATCCTTCATGTGAAAATGCTATTGAAGCAGAAGTTTGAGATGAAGGATTTGGGAGAGCTGCGTTATTTCTTGGGCATTGAGGTGATTAGATCACCAAGTGGGATACAGCTCTTGCAGAGGCAGTATGGATTGGACATGCTGTCCAAATATGGGATGACAGGCTGTAAGCCTATTTCAGTTCCTTTGGAGCAGAATGTGAAGCTGAGCACAGATGCAGGTGAGCTTCTAGAAGACCCTACTATGTATAGATGCATAGTAGGAAGTTTGATTTATATGACTATTACCAGGCCAGATTTGAGCTATGCTGTTGGATTGGTAAGTCAGTTTATGCAGGCTCCAAGGAAACCACATTTGGATGCGGCTAGACGCATACTCAGGTATGTGAAGTCCACATTGCAGTATGGACTATTTTATGAGACTGGGGTTCAGATACAGTTGCATGGATACACTGATGCTGATTGGGCTGGTAGTATTTCTGATAAACGATCTACCAGTGGATATGTGTTCTCTTTTGGGAGTGCTGCAGTCACTTGGAGCAGCAAGAAACTGCCTACAGTTGCCTTGTCGAGCACAGAGGCTGAGTACAGGGGTGCAGCAATGGCTGCATGTGAGGTAGCTTGGTTGCATAAGCTATTTTATGATATGCATCAGTCTACAGATGGGCCAGTTGTCATTTATTGTGACAACATGAGTAGTATACACTTGGCAAATAACCCAGTCTATCATGCTAGAACAAAGCACATTGAGGTGCATTATCACTATGTGCGAGAGAGGGTTTTACTAGATCTTATTGATCTAGTTTATGTCAGCACAGAGGATCAGGTAGCTGACATATTCACGAAGGCATTGGGCGCAGAGAAGCTGCGCAAGTTCAGAGACCTGCTTGTGTGCAGGAATTGGGATTGAGCTCGAGGGGGAGTGTTGAGATATCGAGCTCCACTCGTGATACGCCAGGGTGACCGTTGTGTATTTATGTCACCGACTTGTCAGTTGTAGATGCGGTTGGTACACCGCCCATGAATAATAGCTACATGATAGCTATCCTTATCTATTCTAGTTCGTGGCTCAGTTAGTATGCCACCTTAGTTAGTTGAGTTTGGTTTGAGACCCATACATAGGGTTCTTCTATTTTCTTTGTACTTGAGTTCTTTTGGCTTACACAACTAAGAAGAGGAAAACTGTTTTCAGCCTCCACCCTTGTGTGTATTCCCCCATTGTGCAAGCAAGAAAGCTACAAGTGAGACTCCTTCCTTCTCTCCCACAATCTTGACACCCTCTTCCTCCAGCTCGACAATCGACTGGAGGAGAGGGAAAATAAGAATAAAAAGTTGCTTAAACAAAAGAATTTTCCAATTCATTTATCCTCTATTGAGGCAGTTCACGCGTGCTTGTGCCTTCGGGATATTACATTCTCTCCCCCTTGGAGGAATCGAGATGTTCTCATCTCGAGATAAATTGGGGATATTGATGGTTGAGAGTGCTTTCATCTATCCAAGTGGAATCCTCTTCGGGATAATCTTTCCATTGGACGAGGCATTGTCTCAAGGTTCTGCATCTTAGTTGTCTTTCTCTAACATCTAAGATCCTGTCAAGCCTTAGTTCAAAGACTCCTTGACTAGGCATTACAACTTGTTGGTCATCAAGTATATGGTTAGGATTAGGTACATACTTCTTTAATAGGCTGATATGGAATACATTATGAACTTTTAGGTTCTTTAGGGAGTTGCAATTTATAAGCATTAGGTCCTAGGCACTTGAGGATCTTGTACGGTCCACAATACCTTGGACTTAGCTTCTTGCAATCTCCTAAGGATAGGGAACTCTTCTTTGGGCATACACGAATGAAGACCATGTCTCCTTCTTCCAAGACTCTATCTTGATGCTTCAAATCTGCATAGGCCTTTTGTCTATCCTTGGCAGCTTGGATGTCTTGTCTTATTGACTTTATTTGGTCATCCATCTCTTCCAACATTTGCCTTGAAGCTTTAACCCTCAAGGTTGGATCTGAGAAGTTTAGGGGACTTCGACAGCCATGACCATACAATGCTTGGAAAGGGGTCATCTGAATGCTTTGTTGGTAAGAAGCATTGTAGGAAAATTCAACCAAAGGCAAGTATTGAATCCACCTCTTCGGCTCACGACAGCAGTATGCCCTAAGCATATCCTCCATGACTTGATTTACTTGCTCTATTTGGCCATCCATTTGGGGATGGTAAGCGTGCTAAAGTAGAGTTGAGTCCCAATGGCTTCAAAGATAACTCGCCAGAAGTGTGATGTGAAGAGAGAATCATGATCACTAATGATTCTTTTGGGTAACCCATGTAGCTTGAATATCTCCTTGATAAACAATCTTGTAATGTCTGAGGCTTTATAGTTTGTCTTTACTGGAATAAGGTGTGCAACCTTAGTAAGCATGTCAACCACAACCATGATGGAGTTGTATCATCCCTGGACTTGGGGTAGGCCTACAACAAAATCCATACTGATGAATTCCCATTTCATTTGGGTAATGTCAAGTGGTTGCAGCTTCCCTGGCATCTTGACATGTTTGGCTTTGATACGTTGATAAGACAAACACTCGGTGACATATTTGAGAACGTCACCTTTAAGCCTCTCCCAATGATAGCTCTTCCTAACTACATTAAGAGACTTGGTATAGCCAGGATGTCCTAAGAAAGGGGAATCATGAGATTCCCACAATATCTTCTGCTTAAGTGCCTAACTTGCCAGTATATATAGCCTCGCTCTATAGTAGACAAGTCCGCTATGGACAGAGAATTCATGATACTTAACATGCAGCTTTTGGTTCTGATCTTTGATAGAGATCTCCCTTAGCATTGTTTGGTAGGCAGGGTCATGGCATGCATCCTCTCTAGCTAACTCAAGTATTGGATTGTTTGGCATAGATACTTTTGTAGCTAGAGATCTAGTTGTTGATGGATTCTGCAGGATTAGAGAATTAAGAAATGCCTTGCGACTAAGTGCATCGGCAACTACATTCTCTTTCCTTGGTCAATACTTGATTTCAAAGTCATACTCCTCCAGCACTTCAATCCACCAACATTGCCTCATGTTGAGCTCGTCTTGGGTAAATATCCACTTGAGACTCTTATGATCAGTCACTAGGGTAAACTTGTTACCCAACAAGTAGTGTCTCCAAAGCTTTAGAGCATGGATGACAGCTAGCGATTCCAGGTCATGCGTAGCATAATTCTTCTCATGACTCTTCAATTTCCTTGAAGAGTATGCTACAAGATGACCTTCCTGCATGAGCACACATCCCAAGGCAAGTGTGCTAGCATCAGTTACTACCTCGAACTCCTTATTGAGGTCTGGAAGTTTTAGGATAGGTGCTAATACCAAACTTTGCTTCAATCTGTCGAAGCTATTTTGTTCGGGAGTTGATCATGCAATGGAAGTTTGCTTCTTCAGTAAGTCTGTCAGAGGTGCTACAATCAAAGCATAGTTTTTTATGAAGATCCTATACCATCCTATCAATCCAAGAAAGCTGCGTATTTCTTTGACAGATGTTGGTATTGGCCATTCTAGCACATCTCTGACCTTGGCTAGGTCCACTGAGATTCCTTCCGCTGATACAATGAAACCCAGATATTCAATTTGACATTTGAGGAATGCACACTTCTTCATCTTAGCATACAGTTTATGTGCCCTCATTGTCTCAACGACAATCCGAAGTTGGGGTTCATGATCTTCTTCCTGTTTAGAATAGACTAAAGTGTCGTCGAAGAAGAAAAGCACGAAATCATCAAGATATGGCCTAAAGATATCCTGCATTAACCTGTTGAAGGTGGCAGGTGCATTCGTAAGTCCGAATGACATAACTAGGAACTCAAAGTGCCCATATCTTGTATTGAAGGCTGTCTTGGGGATATCTTCTTCCTTGATCCTTATCTGATAGTAACCTGACCTGAGGTCAATCTTGGAGAAGATCTTTGCAACCTGAAGACGATCAAGAAGCTCATCTATTCTAGGAATAGGGTACTTGTACTTGACCGTTGATTGATTCAATCCTCGGTAATCAATACATAGAAATGTAATATTAGTGAGTTTGGAAATCTCCCAATTCCCATTTTTTGAATACTAAAAAGGTGGCACCCGGATAACATGCCCATAAGTTTCTCAAAACCATATGATGTGACCTATCATTGGAAAGTGCTTGAAAAATGGAATCTATTGAGCTATAGATAGCTCAATTTGGAGTTATAGTGCTCAAGTTATGACAAATCCAAAGATTTGACCACCTGTCCCAAACTTATGGGAAATTTCTATTTTCCCCAATATGGTTTTTAGTCGAAGTATTTCATCTTTCTTTTTCTGGAACAATATTGGAGCTCCCCATGGTGAACTGCTAGGCTGGATGTAGCCCTGATCTAGTAGTTGCTTGAGTTGTTCCTTCAACTCAATTGCTTCTGGTATGGACATTCTATAAGGTCTCTTTGTAATTGGTGCAGCTCCTGGTACTAACTTAATCTCATGATCCACTTCTCTTTGAGGCGGGAGTTTTGTCAACTCTTCAGGGAATACGTCCGCGTATTCCTTTAGCCAAGAAGGTCCTTCACTAGACTCTTGCTTCTAATCTAACTTGTTGAGCTTAATTAAGTAGAGAGGTAATCCTTTTCTGACTCCTTTTATGATCCAAGATACTTTGGCCAATTGGATTTTTGGCACTCTAGCCTCACCTTGGGTTGTGACTAATTCCCTTTTAGAGTTTCGAAAGGAAACTTGGCCCTTTCCACAATGAATGTGGGCGTCATTAGGCTTAAGCCAATCCATTCCGAGTAGACGCTCATGGTTACCTAAATTCATGACTCTGAATTTGACTGAAGTCTTCTTTCCTCCCAGAAAGAATTCCACCTTAGCAGTTTGCCTGGTACAAGTAACCTCCCGACCATTTGCCAATTCCACAAGCAAGGTAGGTGCTTCTATTGTGGCTATTCCTAATCTTTTTGCACAAGCTGGTGAGATAAAGGAATGTGTATTGCCACAATCAATCAAGGTCTTGAAACTTTTACCTTAATATTCCAACGGTGTCTGAATCACTGAGAATTGGCGATTCGGGCCTTTCTTGTGTAGAGCGGCATGGACTGTCGCCCTTTCGAATTCTGCTTCCATGGTCGGATCTTATTCTTCTTTGCACATTTGCCTATTGGCAACGCAGGCGGTTCTTCCTCTGCCTCGGGTAGTGGCTCCTTGACCACGGTCCATTCCTTGGAAATGTGCTTGGCGATGTCCTCCTCCAAGTTTGGGGCATTGCCTCTTAAAATGACCGAGCTCGTTGCAGTGGAAACAACGAAGGTTTCGGCCATTGCTTTGAGTAGGAATAAAGTTGTTGACGTTATTAGTTCTTGCTTTCTTTCTATGTCCCTAATTATGACCTTGAACTCTCTTCATTTGAGGTCCGAATGCTCCTTTGTTTGGGTCATTATAAGACCAAGTTTTGTTACCCATTGGTCTACCTTGCACCTCCTGAATTATAGGCGCAGCTCGAATGAGAGCGTCCTGAAGATCTGATGGATGCATAGATTCGAGACGGGTATTTATTGGTGGATGTAAACTATCACAAATTTTGGACACCTGCTGTGTCATGTCCATCTGTGGTGCATACTTAAGAAGTGAGACGAATTTAGAGTAGTATGCGTCAAGAGTGAGCCCCAGCTGTTTTAGCTCGTAGAACTCATTCATTTTTTGCATGCGATATGCAGGTGGTAAGTATCTTCCTTGCACGGCTTTCTTCAGCTTCTCCCAGGTAACGAATCTCTCCGCGATCCCTTGATCCCTACACCATTGCTTCCACCAAAGCCTGGCTTCGCCGGTGAACTTCAACTTGGCGAGCATAGCCTGATTGGCGGGTGCAGTACCGGGTGCTTCAAAGTAATCCTCCATGGATTCAATCCAAATTTCAGCATCTGCTTGGACCGAGCTGCCCCTCCCGTCAAATTCGGGCAGCTTAATCTGCTTGAGAAGAAACTTCTTCTCCTGGATTACAGCAGTACTTGATGTAGGAGGCGAACTAGGAACCTGTACCTGGGGTTGTACCTGGATAAAGGTTTCTTAACGTTATTATACGATAACGTTATTGATTTATATTACATCTTCAATTTCGCTATCACCCAAGCAATCTAACCACTTAACTTTTTATTGATTCTCATGCACAATCAAACATTGATAAAAGGAAGTCTTATTTGTATTTATATGGGCAAAGCTCCTTTTGGAATACAACATTTCTTGCAATGATAAGCCAGCTGTTACATTTACTTTGGGGAGAACAACATTGTATTACATTTATCTACAGGAACTGTATAATAGTATGGTTTCGGGTCATGGATCTTCAGGAATCGATAAGTCATTGGAAGTTCAGGGTATCCTTTCCTTTGGAATTCATTCTTCTCATGGCGCCCCAACACTTTAATCCTGTCGGTGGGGATTACACGGTTTACTTCCTCATATATATATGAGTTCATCTCAACCCTTCGACCTCGAATATGTAAAGTTGAGTTTACGTAAGCTTCCACAAAAATGAACAGCTTCACGACTTTCAGGTCTTCCAACCACTTGATCCTTTTTAGGTTGGTTTGTAGATAAGCAAACTGGTGGGCGGCTATATAGTAGATTCCTGAGGCACCCGTCCATCTTCGTTCCATGTACAAAGGCGATGGATTACATATTTGCTCTAGGATGTTCATCATCTCAACCCTTTGTCGATAATGCGGAGAATGCATTGCAGTCATAAACATGATGCGGAATACCAAGAACTTGTTCCATGCTTCGTAATTCTGCAAGACAGCATTGAAAGTTAGGAAATATTTAGACATCCACATTTGCTTTACTTTATCTTATTATGATTTCATAAAAACAATACAGTTGTTGGTTTGTTCTGATACCAATTGTAATGTTTCCACTTGTATCTTCAGGATATGTCTTAGCAGTCCATCGGAAAGGATGTCTAGAAAGCTCCGGCCGGCACTCCCATGGAATGTTACGGGGTTTGCGATCTAGGGCTTTCCGCGTCTCCCACGTAGCGGAAGTATTCCGGCCGTTCCCACTTAGGATCAACCTGAATTAGGGTTTTCCTTATTGGTCATTTCCTAACGGCAACTAGCATCGGACCCAAGCAAATTACTTTACGCAGAATCGCCAAGTCCGAAGCGAATTCATGCTGCACTTGGTTCAAGGAGAATGGGAAACGAGTGCGATGAAAAGCTCAACCTCTCTACCATAAGGTATATGTTGAGATATCGAGCTCCACTCGTGATATGCCAGGGTGACCGTTGTGCATTTATGTCACCGACTTGTCAGTTGCAGATGCGGTTGGTACACCGCCCATGAATAATAGCTAGATGACGACTATCCTTATCTACTCTAGTTCATGGCTCAGTTAGTATGCCACCTTAGTTAGTTGATTTTGGTTTGAGACCCATAAATAGGGTTCTTCTATTTCTATGTACTTGAGTTCTTTTGGCTTACAAAACTAAGAAGAGGAAAAACTGTTTTCAGCCTCCACCTTTGTGTGTATTCCCCCATTGTGCAAGCAAGAAAGCTACAAGTGAGACTCCTTCCTTCTCTCCCACAATCTTGACATGGTATCAGAGCCTTGTTCATGGTAAGGAGCTCAAGAAAGCAAACCAAGTTCGCGGTGTTCTGGTAAGAGGATCAGTGTTGCTTTCATTTTTTTATTTTGGGAGTAAGTCTTTGCAGGTAGCACAGCCGGAAAGTGCAAGAGTGCATTGTCTCAGATTGAGACGTCCTTCGCGGTGTAGCAAGAGGGCAGTATATGCTGCGGGAAAGGGTTTTAGCCTTGGTTGCTCTGTTTTTTTGATTTGAGGCCATTTCGGGGCCTGTTTTGGAGGCGAAAGTTTTCTGCATGCACTCAGGAAAAGACCCTGTTTTATGCTATGCGACCACTATTCTACAGGTCAGTGAAAAGTTACTGTAGAAATTGCATCGTATGCCTGTGCGCAGAGACATTGGGAGTTACAGAATCATCCTTGTTGCCTGTTGATGCAAATCGTCACTAGAAAGTGACTGTGTGGTCAAATACCACTTTCGTCAGTTTTGCAGATTTGCCCTTGTGAGGCTGAAGCTATGTTCTTTGCAGTGACAGAATTTTTTGCAGTGTTCTGTAATGGTGTCTAATTCTCTTTCACAGATTGTCAATGAAAAGCTTGACAAGAACAACTTCCAAGCATGGAAGTTCAGAATGACGAATTTCCTTATGGGAAAAGGATATTGGGAATTCGTTGTAGGAAATGAAGAAGAACCAGTTCTTCTTGATGTTCCCAATCAACAGCAAATGCAGGCATTTAAAGCATGGCATGAGAGAGCTAGGAAAGTTATGTACTGGCTGTCTATCAGCATTTCAGACTCTATGATTGTGCATATTCAAGATGCAAGTATGCCAAAGGAGGCATGGGATACTTTGTCAAAAATGTATAGCACAAATACGCAAGCCAGGAAAATGCAGCTCAAGCAAGAGTTGCACAATGTGCAAAGAGAAAGTATGAGCATCAATGACTACCACATGAAGGTGAAGAAGATTGCAGATGCACTTGCTTCCATTGGGTCGCCAGTGGAAGATGATGATTTAGTTTCTGTGACCTTGAATGGTCTAGGAAAGGATTATGCACAGTTCCGAACATCAATTTCTGTCCGTGAAAGATTTCCTGATTTTGAGGAGTTGATTGCTCTTCTAATTTCTGAGGAGCAGAGAAATGGTGGTGCATCTTCTTCAGGAGGAACTTCAAAAGAAGCTGTCTTCTACTCAAATGCTGGAAGAGGTAGAGGCAGAGGTAGAGGAGGCCGATTTGGAGGCCGTGGTAGAAATCAAAATATGCAGCAAACTCAAGAAAACCAGTCCTTTGGAGGAGGACGTGGTAACTTTAGAGGCAGGGGGAGCCAAAGAGGTCGTGGTGGATGGTAAAGAGGCCAAAATGCAAACAGCAATGTTGAATGCTACTACTGTGGTAAAATGGGTCATATGGCTAAAGACTACTATAAAAAGCAGAATAACATCATGAATGGAAAACTGCAACAAGGGAATTATGCATCTTCTAGTAGACAGGGTGATGACAAAAATGAGCATTTGTTTATGGTGCAGCACATGACCAATTCTGTGACAAGTGCAGAAGAAAGCAACGATGTGTGGTATGTTGACTCAGGTGCATCAAACCATATGATAGGTCATGCAGAATGGATGCAGGATACAAGGAAAATGGAAAAACCAGGATTTGTGGAGACTAGTGATGATATTGCACATCCTATTGTGCAGATTGGAAAAATTTCTTTGTCTATGCAGGATGGGAAAAAGAAATACATGTCGGATGTATTTCATGTCCCGAATATCACCAAGAACCTAGTTTCTGTTGGTCAAATGGTTGAGTAGGGCTTGCAGGTTAGATTTAATTCTCATGGATGCTTTGTTGAGGATATGAAGAATAAAGGTCGCTTGATAGCAAAAGGAAAGAAGAAGGGTAGAATGTTTACGTTGGATGCAAATATGCCTGAATTGAGTGCACCAATGTTTGCACATGGGACTGGTGTAGTTGCATATATTGATACCTGTCAAATACAGCAACTACAGAGGTAGGAGAAATAGAGAAACAAAAATTGAGGTTCAAGAGGAGGATTTCTTGAAAAATCATGAACAATTAGAGTTGAGGAAACCTACTATTTCAAAACTAGTAGTACTTGAAATAGGGGTATATGAAGCATTGTTTCAAGCCTTAGTTACTTCATCTTTGTAGTTGACACTTCAACATGTTTTAAATTAGATTCTTGGTTTTAAAGAAATCCTACTGCAAGGGATGGTATTTACATCAGATGGATGTAAAGAATGCATTCTTGCATGGTGATTTGCAAGAAGAGGTCTATATGGAGCAGCCACCGGGTTATGTGCATGCTGTTCATCCTGAGTTTATTTGCAGGTTGAAGAAAGCCTTGTATGGCTTGAAGCAAGCACCTAGAGCATGGTTTGACAAGATAGGACAATATCTTGTCACTATTGGCTTTCAGATTTCCAAGGCAGATTTCTCACTTTATGTGAGAAAAACAGAGAAAGGTATTATGCTGCTTGTCATTTATGTTGACGATTTGATTATCACAGGTGATAGTGATGAAGATATCCTTCATGTGAAAATGCTATTGAAGCAGAAGTTTGAGATGAAGGATTTGGGAGAGCTGCGTTATTTCTTGGGCATTGAGTTGATTAGATCACCAAGTGGGTTATGGCTCTTACAAATGCAGTATGGATTGGACATGCTGTACAAATATGGGATTATAGGTTGTAAGCCTATTTCAGTTCCTTTGGAGCAGAATGTGAAGTTGAGCGCAGATGCAGGTGAGCTTCTCGAAGACCCTACTATGTACATACGCATAGTAGGAAGTTTGATTTATATGACTATTACCAGGCTAGATTTGAGCTATGCTGTTGGATTGGTAAATCAATTTATGCAGGCTCCAAGGAAACCACATTTGGATGCGGCTAGACGCATACTGAGATATGTGAAGTCCACATTGCAGTATGGACTATTTTATGAGACTGGGGTTCAGATACAATTGCATGGATACACTGATGCTGATTGGGCTGGTAGTATTTTTGATAGACGATCTACCAGTGGATATGTGTTCTCTTTTGGGAGTGCTGCAGTCACTTAGAGCAGCAAGAAATAGCCTACAGTTGCCTTGTCGAGCACAGAGGCTGAGTACAGGGGTGCAGCAATGGCTGCGTGTGAGGTAGCTTGGTTGCATAAGCTACTTTATGATATGCATCAGCCTACAAATGGGCCAGTTGTCATTTATTGTGACAACATGAGTAGTATACACTTGGCAAATAACCCAGTCTATCATGCTAGAACAAAGCACATTGAGGTGCATTATCACTATGTGCGGGAGAGGGTTTTACTAGGTCTTATTGATCTAGTTTATGTTAGCATAGAGGATCAGGTAGCTGACATATTCATGAAGGCATTGGGCACAGAGAAGCTGCGCAAGTTCAGAGACCTGCTTGGTGTGCAGGAATTGGGATTGAGCTTGAGGGGGAGTGTTGAGATATCGAGCTCCACTCGTGATATGCCAGGGTGACCGTTGTGCATTTATATCATTGACTTGTCAGTTGCAGATGCGGTTGGTACACCACCCATGAATAATAACTAGATGACAGCTATCCTTATCTACTCTAGTTCGTGGCTCAGTTACTATGCCACCTTAGTTAGTTGAGTTTGGTTTGAGACCCATATATAGGGTTCTTCTATTTCTATGTACTTGAGTTCTTTTGGCTTACACAACTAAGAAGAGGAAAAACTGTTTTCAGCCTCCACCTTTGTGTGTATTCTCCCATTGTGCAAGCAAGAAAGCTACAAGTGAGACTCCTTTCTTCTCTCCCACAATCTTGACAGTATAGTCCTATTCCGTTCCCCTAAAATAGCATAAACTGGGATCAATCATAACTCTAGGTCAATGCTTTTGTTATTCGTGCTCTTTGACGATCTTCCTGCTGTCCATCGTGATTTGAGAAAAGTTCCCGGCCAACCGGGACCACCCATCCGTAGGACGGATGTTGAGATATCGAGCTCCACTCGTGATATGCCAGGGTGACCGTTGTATATTTATGTCATCGACTTGTCAGTTGCAGATGCGGTTGGTACACCGCCCATGAATAATAGCTACATGATAGCTATCCTTATCTACTCTAGTTCGTGGCTCAGTTAGTATGCCACCTTAGTTAGTTGAGTTTGGTTTGAGACCCATATATAGGGTTCTTCTATTTCTTTGTACAAGAGTTCTTTTGGCTTACACAACTAAGAAGAGGAAAACTGTTTTCAGCCTCCACCCTTGTGTGTCTTCCCCCATTGTGCAAGCAAGAAAGCTTCAAGCGAGACTCCTTCCTTCTCTCCCACAATCTTGACATGGTATCAGAGCCTTGTTCGTGGTAAGGAGCTCAAGAAAGCAAGCCAAGCTCGCGGTGGTCTGGTAAGAGGAGCAGTGTTGCTTTCATTTCCTGTTTTGGGAGCAGATCTCTGCAGGTAGCACAGCCGGAAATTGCAGGAGTGCATTGTCTCAGGTCGAGACGCCCTTCGTGGTGAAGCAAGAGGGCAGTATATGCTGCGGGTGAGGGCTTTAGCCCTCGGCGACCTTGTTTTTTTGATTTGAGGCCATTTCGGGGCCTGTTTTGCAGACGGAAGTTTTCTGCACGCACTCAAGAAAAGGCTCAGTTTTATGCTGTGCGACCACTGTTCTACAGGTCGGTGAAAAGTTACTGTAGAAATTGCATCGTATGCTTGTGCGCAGAGACATTGGGAGTTTCAGAATCATCCTTGGTTCCTGTTTATGCAAAATCGTCACTAGGAAGTGACTGTGTGGTCAAATACCACTTTCGCCAGTTTTGCAGATTTGCCCTTGTGAGGGTGAAGCTGTGTTTTTTGCAGTGACAGAATTTCTTGCAGTATTCTGTAATGGCGTCTGATTCTCTTTCACAGATTGTCATTGAAAAGCTTGACAAGAACAACTTCCAGGCATGGAAGTTTAGAATGACGAATTTCCTTATGGGAAAAGGATATTGGGAATTTGTTGCAGGAAATGAAGAAGAACCAGTTCTTCCTGATGTTCCCAATCAACAACAAATGCAGGCATTTAAAACATGGCATGAGAGAGCCAGGAAAGTTATGTATTGGCTGTCTATCAGTATTTCAGACTCTATGATTGTGCATATTCAGGATGCAAGTACGCCAAAGGAGGCATGGGATACTTTGTCAAAAATGTATAGCACAAATACGCAAGCCAGGAAAATGCAGCTCAAGCAAGAGTTGCATAATGTGCAAAGAGAAAGTATGAGCATCAACGACTACCACATGAAGGTGAAGAAGATTGCAGATGCACTTGCTTCCATTGGGTCGCCAGTGGAAGATGATGATTTAGTTTCCGTGACCTTGAATGGTCTAGGAAAGGATTATGCACAGTTTCGGACATCCATTTCAGTTCGTGAAAGATTTCCTGATTTTGAGGAGTTGATTGCTCTTCTAATTTCTGAGGAACAGAGAAATGGTGGTGCATCTTCTTCAGGAGGAACTTCAAAAGAAGCTGTCTTCTACTCAAATGCTGGAAGAGGTAGAGGCAGAGGTAGAGGAGGCCGATTTGGAGGCCGTGGCAGAAATCAGAATATGCAGCAAACTCAAGAAAACCAGTCCTATGGAGGAGGACGTGGTAACTCTAGAGGCAGGGGGAGCCAAAGAGGTCGTGGTGGATGGCAAAGAGGCCAAAATGCAAACAGTAATGTTGAATGCTACTACTGTGGTAAAATGGGTCATATGGCTAAAGACTGCTATAAAAAGCAGAATGACATCATGAATGGAAAACTGCAACAAGGGAATTATGCATCTTCTAGTAGACAGGGTGATGACAGAAATTAGCATTTGTTCATGGTGCAGCACATGAATAATTCTATGACAAGTGCAGAAGAAAGCAATGATGTATGGTATGTTGACTCAGGTGCATCAAACCACATGACAGGTCATGCAGAATGGATGGAGGATGCAAGGAAAATGGAAAAACCAGGATTTGTGGAGACTGGTGATGATACTGCACATCCTATTGTGCAGATTGGAAAAATTCCCTTGTCTATGCAGGGTGGGAAAAAGAAATACCTGTCTGATGTATTTCATGTCCCGAATATCACCAAGAATCTGGTTTCAGTTGGTCAAATGGTTGAACAGGGCTTGCAGGTCAGATTTAATCCTCATGGATGCTTTGTTGAGGATATGAAAAATAAAGGTCGCTTGATAGCAAAAGGAAAGAAGAAGGGCAGAATGTTTACATTGGATGCAGACATATCTGAATTGAGTGCAGCAATGTTTGCACATGGGACCGGTGTAGTTGCAGATATTGATATCTGGCATAAACGCATTGGTCATGTTAATGTACAGCGACTTAAATCAATGCAGGCCCAAAATATTGTTGCAGGATTGCCCAAATTCAAGGTTGCAGAAATGCATAAGGTATGTGAAGCCTGTCAGTTTGGAAAACAGGCAAGGAAACCATTTCCTAGACATGTTCAAGAGAGTGAGAAGCCATTGGAATTAATTCACTCTGATGTGTGGACAACTAAAGCTGCATCTCTTGGAGGCTGTCATTATTTTGTCAGTTTTATTGATGACTATAGCAGAAAAGTTTGGGTGTATTTTATGAAAAAGAAAAGTGAAGTTTTTGGGCATTTCAAAACTCTTAAAGCTATGGTTGAAAAAGAAACAGGCTTGCAGATAAAATGCCTAAGGTCAGATGGAGGGGGAGAGTACCTCTCAAATGAGTTTGCAAAGTTCTTGCAGGAGCATGGCATAAAGCAGCAATATTCATGCAGTTATACCCCACAACAAAATGGAATTGCAGAAAGGAAAAACAGGCATATTGGAGAGGTATCTCGTGCCATGCTCAATGAAAAAGACTTGCCAGATTTTTATTGGGCTGAAGCAGTTGCTACAGCAGTCTACATAATGAACAGGACTCCCACTGCAGCAATACATGGAATGACTCCAGAGGAGAGGTATACTGGTAGGAAACCAGATATTTCTCATTTGAAAATTTTTGGTTGCATTGCCTATGTACATGTGCCAGATGAGCTGAGATCCAAGTTGGATCCAAAAGCTGAGAAGTGCATCTTTATTGGTTACTCTCCGCAGCAAAAAGGGTATAGATGCTATAACCCTTCTACTCGTAAGTTTACAGTGAGCAGAGATGTTTTTGATGAGATGAGTAGCTGGTATAAACCAGTAAATGTGATTGATGATGAAGATGCACAAAATGGTAATGCTACACAGAATTCACAGCAGCAGTCACAAAATATTAGTGGACCTGGAGCGTCCTCTAGCAGTGGTTCACATTCTTCGCCATGGACAGGAAGATTGAGATCAGGAGAATCTTCTCAAAGCAATGCAGATAGTGGTATGCAGGTATCACGAAAAGGAAAAGAGAAGGTTGATCAGCCCATGTTTGATGTGAATGCAGGTCACTCTTATGTGGATGGTGAATCCAGTGGCTCAGAACAGAGCATTGATGATGAGTTGGGTATTCCTTCTATTGTTACACCTGGAGTAAGGAAGACCAGGGATGTTTTGAGAGCACCTGGGAGTGAACCTACTTTGCGCAGGTCTACAAGAGCTAGGTATCCTGTGGATAGGCTGAAATATGATGGATTTACAGCCATTCACTATGCATATATGGTCAAAGTGATACAGGAACCAGAACCCACATCTTTTGAGCAAGCCATGGGAAAAGAAAAATGGGAGAAAGCCATGGATGAAGAAATGGATGCCTTGGAAGCAAATGCTACATGGGAGTTAGTACCTTTGCCTAAAGGTAAGAATGCAATTGGCTGTAAGTGGGTTTATAAGGTGAAGCACAATGCAGATGGTTCTGTGAACAGATACAAGGCAAGATTAGTAGTCAAGGGGTATGCACAAACATATGGCATTGACTATGAAGAAACATTTAGTCCGGTTGCAAGGATGGCAACCGTAAGAGCAGTCATTGCTATGGCTGCATCAAAGGGATGGTCTTTACATCAGATGGATGTAAAGAATGCCTTCTTGCATGGTGATTTGCAAGAAGAGGTCTATATGGAGCAGCCACCAGGTTATGTGCATGCTGTTCATCCTGAGTTTGTTTGCAGGTTGAACAAAGCCTTGTATGGCTTGAAGCAAGCACCTAGAGCATGGTCTGACAAGATAGGACAGTATCTTGTCACTATTGGCTTTCAAATTTCCAAGGCATATTTCTCACTTTATGTGCGAAAAACAGAGAAAGGTATTATGCTACTTGTCATTTATGTTGATGATTTGATTATGACAGGTGACAGTGATGAAGATATCCTTCATGTGAAAATGCTATTGAAGCAGAAGTTTGAGATGAAGGATTTGGGAGAGCTGCGTTATTTCTTGGGCATTGAGGTGATTAGATCACCAAGTGGGATACAGCTCTTGCAGAGGCAGTATGGATTGGACATGCTGTCCAAATATGGGATGACAGGCTGTAAGCCTATTTCAGTTCCTTTGGAGCAGAATGTGAAGCTGAGCACAGATGCAGGTGAGCTTCTAGAAGACCCTACTATGTACAGACGCATAGTAGGAAGTTTGATTTATATGACTATTACCAGGCCAGATTTGAGCTATGCTGTTGGATTGGTAAGTCAGTTTATGCAGGCTCCAAGGAAGCCACATTTGGATGCGGCTAGACGCATACTTAGGTATGTGAAGTCCACATTGCAGTATGGACTATTTTATGAGACTGGGGTTCAGATACAGTTGCATGGATACACTGATGCTGATTGGGCTGGTAGTATTTCTGATAGACGATCTACCAGTGGATATGTATTCTCTTTTGGGAGTGTTGCAGTCACTTGGAGCAGCAAGAAACAGCCTACAGTTGCCTTGTCGAGCACAGAGGCTGAGTACAGGGGTGCAGCAATGGCTGCATGTGAGGTAGCTTGGTTGCATAAGCTACTTTATGATATGCATCAGTCTACAGATGGGCCAGTTGTCATTTATTGTGACAACATGAGTAGTATACACTTGGCAAATAACCCAGTCTATCATGCTAGAACAAAGCACATTGAGGTGCATTATCACTATGTGCGAGAGAGGGTTTTACTAGGTCTTATTGATCTAGTTTATGTCAGCACAGAGGATCAGGTAGCTGACATATTCACGAAGGCATTGGGCGCAGAGAAGCTGCGCAAGTTCAGAGACCTGCTTGGTGTGTAGGAATTGGGATTGAGCTCGAGGGGGAGTGTTGAGATATCGAGCTCCACTCGTGATATGCCAGGGTGACTGTTGTATATTTATGTCACCGACTTGTCAGTTGCAGATGCGGTTGGTACACCGCCCATGAATAATAGCTACATGATAGCTATCCTTATCTACTCTAGTTCGTGGCTCAGTTAGTATGCCACCTTAGTTAGTTGAGTTTGGTTTGAGACCCATATATAGGGTTCTTCTATTTCTTTGTACAAGAGTTCTTTTGGCTTACACAACTAAGAAGAGGAAAACTGTTTTCAGCCTCCACCCTTGTGTGTCTTCCCCCATTGTGCAAGCAAGAAAGCTTCAAGCGAGACTCCTTCCTTCTCTCCCACAATCTTGACAACGGACCTATGGCCACATCCCTCGGGGTTGTTTTACTTATCTAATTACCTAACACATTTAGTTGAACATGTAATAATCAGCTTCTTTAATTAGCCCGTTAGGCACTGGTTCTTTCACGTAATCATATCACTTGACATAGAAAAATAATGTCAAACAAGTTCCTTATTAACAGGTTATCATATTTATATTTGAAATACAAAAAGTCGAGCCCGTAGGCTTATCCACAATCCGCCCGAATGCTATCCAGCAATCCACAGGGATTACCAATCCAAGTTTCCGCCCGTAGACTAGTATGCGGGCCTCGAGATCCAATCCCGAGTCACGTTAGCCTCTTGTGCAGGGCCCGAAAGGCGAGGGATTTACGGCCAGAGCCCCCCTGGCACCCAAACATCCTCCTACTCCAAGTAGCGCTCAACGGAGAGACCTCTCATGGCGGGTTCGGTCCACTTTCCCGGCGTGGTTAACAACCCCCTTGGTTAGGGTTAGGCAGGCAGTCGGGGGTAACTGAAGCTGCCTCTCCCTTCAGGCCTTGAACCTAAAGTATTAGATATCCATTTATCTTTTAATTCATTGATCATACAAAGCCAAAGAGTGCTCTTAAATTTGTAACAAGCACAACATTTCCATTGGTCGTTTAAGGAATGAATCCTTCCTTTCGAATTTGGTTAGGGCATACCCTACTAACCCGACTTGGTCAATACCTTAAGTTCATATGTTATACCAATTTATTGGTTTGTCCTTTGCTCCAAGCAATTATCTTTACTCAAGAAAGATACTAAATTAGGATGATTACTCATCCTCTTGCAAGATAACTTGCGTAAGGACCTGCCAACCTCATTGCGGGAATTGGCCATTCCCTTGTGATCCAATCACAAGATCATATGACTCTGCACTTGTTGCGCAAGTGTCACATCGAACTATGAGACTATTCTACTCATCGAGTGGAGTCACAAAACAATCTGTTCATGATTACATTAGGCTGATGTCGTTAGTCCTAGGGTTCTAAGTTCCATCTCATAAGATTCTTAGGGACAAACCCTAGTTCACTTTCCAAATATGTTTCACTGTCCCTACATTCGATGAATGTGGGCAAGTATTTAAGGTATAGGAGTTTCAGTTTTAGCAATACGTACTATTAGGTCACGTATTAATTCCTAGTGAATTTCTTGGAATTTAACTCATTCTAAACGAGTACTCCGGGGTTTAGGTGTTTAGGTTTGTGCCAATTTGTTTTAACTCTTGAAGATAGTTACGTTAACATTTTATAAACTTATGACTCGTTGTCTATGCATAAACTGATTTTTCAACCTTAACTTATCAATTAAGGTCAAGCATAGGTTAGGTTAATTCCAACTAATCTTCCTATAACTTGCGAACAAAATTCAAGCTAAACAAGCAACCTTTTACTTGATAACTTATGTAGTTGACAAACGGTAATTGCCTAGAGTTATGCATCGTAAGAATCATTTCATGCCTTGTACTTTCCTAAGGATTCCTAGCACTTTCCATGATGATTCATTGCGAAGAGGATATGGGTTAATAAAGCGATATGCAATTTATACTTCGATATTTAAACAAGGTATAATATTTTAATTCCGTTCTATAACAATGGACATTAATCTAATTCTAATTCATTGCACTGCATAAAGCTATTTACTAGAAATGCATTTATGCTCCCTTTATTTTTCCTGTTCTACTGAAAATATTAATGACTAAATTCCTCCGTCGTGAGCTAATTTTTTTAAAGCATTTAAGATGAACAAATGCATCCTATTTCTAACAATTATCCTTTGCACGATTGAGTTATAACGATACCAAATAAAAATGATGAAGGAAAACCTGGACTTGGGGTGAGATGTCCACGTGGATGCTAGGAGACGACCCTCCTGCGGCTGCGCCTTGAGCTTTCTTAGGAGGCATCGCAAATGCAGTCTTTCCGTCGTGAATGCCGCTTTACAACTCCTTTTTGAAATTCCACCATGGCTCCCTTTTTCAATAACTTGCACCGTCCGTCGAAAGTAGTTTTAGAAGGCTTCCTCCTTGAAGTAGGGATTTTGAAAGGGGGTGTTTCAAAATCTTTCACGAATAAGATCCATTAAAGCCATGGGAAAGGCTTAATGGCCTTATAAAGACTCGCACGAACGGGGAATAAAAGGTGTAGAATCCCTTACGAGGGCTTTTGAGTGGGAAAGGAAGGTGTCAAAAGACCCTCAACATTCTCTTTTCTTTTACGTGTGGGGGAAAAAAAACAAGGTAAGGGAGAGCTAGATGGGTTATTTTTGCATGGCCTAAGGGGGCCCTTAAAAGGATTTAAGATCCGGGAAGGAAGAGACTTTAAGGTAACATCTTTTTGTGGAAAAAGGGCTTATAGAGATTCAAGGGGAAATTTGAGGGGGGGAAGGAAAAAGGGCTAAGGTAAAATTTTCTTGGGGGAAAAAGGACCTGATAGAATCCTAAGGGAGAAACTCCAAGGTGGGGAAAAAGGTAGCCTTAAAGGCTATTGGAAAAGGGGGCCTAAGGAGGCCTTAGGAGAAGATATAAGGGGGGTAGTCTCGAAGGTTATAAGAAAAAGGGGGCCTAAGAAGGATTAAAAAGAAACAGGGGAGAATAAGACCTTTAAGGTCAAAAACCTTTTATTGGGGGGGGGGGGGGGGGGGAGAAAGTCTCCAATGCCACAGGAAGGGGGGCTTAGGAAGCCCCCCTTGGAAGCTTCTAAGGCTTCCAGAAAAGGCACATAGGGGGTGGGGGGGGGGGGGGAAATGACTCCCCTAGCACACGACAACCAGGGCAGCGTGGCAGGTGGTAGCGGCGGCTAGCGTAGATCAGGCGGCTCCTCCTTGGCACAGGCGATGATGACCCCTCCTCCGCTCGATGAAACTGTCACTCTCCTACAGAGCATTAATGGCCGCGCCTCCTACCACAGAGCCTTCTCTCTCCCACTCACAGTATATATCCCTATATAGCGTCATTCCCCTTCAATATATATAGGGGAGGGGATAAGATCCTCCCTCCCCACGCGTCGATGGGCATGCCCCATTGCCTAGGCAAGCTCTAGCAAGGAGCTTGCCTCACTTGCTATTCCCCTCTTCCTCCAGCTCGACAGTCGGCTGGAGGAGAGGGAAAATAATTTAAAACAAATTGCTTAAACAAAAGAATTTTCCAATTCATTTATCCTCTATTGAGGCAGTTCACACATGATTGCGCCTTCGAGATATTACATATAAATGATTCCATTTACCTTTTCCACCAATCCATTGCATTGAGGGTAGTAAGGGGTAGAGTGTCATCGTTGAATATTTAGCTTTTGCATGAGTTCACCCACCACATTAGCTCTAAACCCTAGTCCTCTATCTGATAGTATTTCAAGAGGCGTACCAAACCTACAACAAATGTGGTCAAAGATGAATTTACTCACTTCCTTAGCAGTGATTCTTCTAGTTGGCATAGCCTCGGCCCATCTAGTCATGTAATCTACCCCCATGATAATATAGTCTTTTCCTGATGGAGTGCATTGGTAGAGGCCCTATGGCATCAATTCCCCACTTCTCAAAGGGTCCATAGACCTTGATTGGGGTTTGGGGTTCTGCTATGAGCCGTAGTGGTCTTGATTTCTGACATTCTTCACATGTTTGACACCAATATTTGACATCTCAGTGTAGACTGGGCCAAGTAAAGCCGGCTTGTAGAACCTTTCTAGTTGCGATGTTGTGTGCAAAGTGGCCTCCACACACATAATCATGGCAAGCTTTTAAGATTTCTTCAATTTTCCATTTTGAAGGCACTTTCCTAAGCACACCATCCTTACGAAGACAATACAAACTATCATTTACCATGCGATATCTTGTAGCCTTCTGAGCTAGCCACTGTCTTTCTCCCTTAGTCAGGTGTTTGGGAGCTTCTCCTTGCTCTAAGAGATGTAGAATATCTTCTAAGTCTTCCTTGCCTTGTCGAAGTGGGGGTTTGATAGCCACTGCTCCCACCATTGACTCATTCAACTTTGATGATGCTAGATGGTCGGCATCTTTGTTCTGGTCTCTTGGCACATGATGTACTTGTGCCTCCCTAAATCTTCTCATAAGAGATTTGGCCTCTCTCATTTTACTAGAGAGGTTTGTATTTTTGCATGCCCATGTACCTTGGATCTGCCTTAACAATAGCATGGAGTCTCCAAAAGTATTCAACCTCTCGATTGAATTACTAAGACACCAACAAAGACCATGAATTAAAGCTTGATATTCTGTCTCATTGTTAGAGTGGACACCTTCCAAGATGATTCCTTCACCATAGATTTTCTCTCCTAACAGAGAGAAAACAACGATGCCTGCGGCTGCCTTATCCTTAGTTCTCTTGTATGCACCATCAAAGTAGAGGCTATAAGCATCTACAAGAGTTTTTATGGATGGGGGTGGTGGAAGGTTCTTTCTTTTCACCCTGAGATTTTTCTCATAGCACCTGTTAGCCAAGCATGCCCGAGTTGTTTTTTCAACATACACTGTATAATCAAACTCTTGAAGTCGGACCACCCACTTTGCTATTTTGTCAGAGATTTCCATATGTTATAGTGCATAGGGAAACATATCCTCCACAATGATGATCACAAACCTCTTTGGAAGCAAATATAGCTGAAATTTGGTTACTGAAAACATGAGGGCCAACACTAGTTGTTCCATGGAGGTGTAAGCCTTCTCTGAGGCTTTCATGAGGCAGCTGGCAAAATACACAGGCCTCATGAAGGATGTTTTTGGATCTTTTTGTAGGAGAGCAGCACCAATGGCCTCTTCTCCCACACTAGGGTTTACAAAGAATGTTTCTTCCCAACAAGGCTGGAGAATTATAGGAAGTGACCCAACATTTTCTTTATCTCCTTAAAATGTCCTTCACTTTGTTCACTCCATACAAGTGTTTCTTGGCGTGTCAGTTGCTACAGGGGATATATGGCCTGAGAGAGTAAGTGTATAAATCTACCCAAATATCTTAGCTTTTGTAAGAAGGAGACTAATTGTTTGATGGAGGTTGGGGAAGGTAGAGCTAGAAATATTTCTACCTTATTTGGATCTACCTCAATTCCTTCAGTTGACACTACATGCCCTAGTATTGTAACCTTGCTTTCCCCAATGTGACATTTATCCTTATTTAGTTGTCCACCTAACCTAGCTAAGCAAGTAAATCCTTCATCAACCTTGTGTAGATATATGTTCCTTGAGCTGTAAATACAAAAGTCATCTATGAAAACCCTTATGGACTTACCAAAGTAAGGTTGGAATACCATATTCATGAATCATTGAAAGGTTGCTGGTGCATTTGTGAGACCAAAGGGCATGACCTGAAAGGCAAAACAGCCTCATGGTGTAATGAAAGTGGTCTTCTTTTTATCCTCCTCTGCAATGCGAATCTGGAAGTATCCAGAGTAGCCATCACACACCGTATACCACTCATGTCCCGCTACTTCATTCAAGATTTCATCCTGAAATAGGAGAGGAAAGTGGTTCCTCTTTGCTGCAGCATTTAATGGCTTGTAATCTATGCATACTCACCACTTACCATTTATCTTTGGCCTCACTACTACTGGGGAGACCCATTCTGAATCTTCCATTGGGTATATGAATCATGCATTCAAGAGTCTCTTCACCTCCGTCAACAGCGCATCCTATTGCACAACTCCCAGTCTTCTCAATCTTTGTACTATAGGTTTGCTTCCTTCTTTGAGTTGGATGTGATGCTTCACTGCAATGACACCTATAATGTGAGTATAATAAAAAATAAACAATGATGTATGCTTCTTGAGAACATTCACATAACCCTCCCTTTCTTCATCCTTTATATCCTTGGATATCATCTTCTCTAGGCTAGCATCCCGCACATCTTCTCCTTGGATTCTTGGGTTGTCTTCTGATGAGGTAGGTTCCTTTAAGGTGACGCCCATAACTTTGAGAGTGCTATCACTCTCTCCACTTGAACTCTCTTCCTCTTCTACCGATGAGGAACATCCACTTGAGTTCCACTCATCAACAGACGTTTCTAGTTCAAGGTTCTCTTGACGCCCACTCTTCAAGTTGTAAACCACATTTTGATCGTGACCACCCACCTTACGTGGCCTCAACTCCAGATCTCCTGTGGCCCAATCTTGCCTAGCTCCGATGCCCATAAGCCAAGGTCTCCCTAGGATGAGGGGATATCCTTCTCCCTTTACTGGCATCACATAAACATCCACTGCTGCAGTGATTCCAAAAACAGAAACTCTCAAAGCTTTCACTACACCCACACATGTGACCGCATCATTGTTGGCCATCTTTGCCCTAAAGGTTGAGGATTCCACTACTTCTAAACCTAATTGATGCATAAGCTTTTTTGTCATCATGACATAAACCTTTGCTCCACTATCGATGTATGGTTTTCGAATCCGTTGACCTTTGATTTGAGCCTCCACTAAAGGCACTATATCTTTGAGGTCATATGCCTTGATTGCACCAACCATTTTACCTTGCCTTGCCCTTGTGCTTACCATTTTTTACCATTGTCGTCGTAGCTTTGGAGAGACATGAAGTAGTTGTGGCCAAGTAATTTTTGGCCCTTGAGAACTCACATCTACTACTAGATCATAAGGTTGTGTCCGAGAATCCAAAGGGAAGTCGAAGATATCAATTTTAGACCTAGCTCAAGTCTTTCTCTTCTTTCCTTCATCTCTAGGTGCTTGTGATGTACTTGCCTCATTGATTGCTTCCTTGCTTGCCTCAGTTTGGACACGTACCCGTTTGATAGGCATGGTCTCTACTACATCTACCTTCATCTTACCTCTCGCTATTTCTTCTTGGAGCCTTCTATCCCTGACCACCTCCTCTATTTTTATGACATTAACATTTGGTTGAATAATAGGGGTTTCATCGTGAACATAAGGTGGTTGTAAAATTGCAGGTCGTGATTGCTCTTGCTCTTGAGTCCTAGCACGAGGAGGGCTTACTTGTTGTCGAGGACCTCTGGCAGGGTGATCATATCTTCTAGGGTGAGGACAATTGTACATGCCATGTCCATTTTCTCCACAGTTGTAACACAACATCTCCCTTGCTTGTCACCGCATTTGTGGTCGATTCCCACCATTCCCCTCGATAGGTCTTCTTGCATCTTGCACAAGATTCACTCTCAAACCCTCTAGTTGATTAGTAAGATTGTTTATTTGTTGGATCATGTCTTCTTGACCTCTAACAAGGCGTGGTACATTAGATACATTTGGGGGAACTTGAGAGCCTTCCATGGTTGTGATGTTGTTTCCCAAAACTGCTTGGCTAGCTTGGGCTTGGTAGAGAATCTTTCGATTCTTTTCCCTAGTGATTCTCAAAGCATCTTCAAAAGTGTTTGGAAATTTCACCTTTACCTTCTCCCTGAGCAAGGGGTACAAACCTGAAATAAATCGATCCTTTTGAAGGAAATTTGGAGCTCTCTCTCCAGGGTCCAGTGAGTCTGATCACTGCCCCCAAAGTTTCAAAAACCCTTCCTCATAAGTTGCATAACCATAAGGATCACTTTGATGGAGGGCCAAAAGCCGTTGTCATAACTCTTCAGCTGAGTTAGTTTGTTGAAATCTCTGCAAGAAAGCTGCCTTCAATCCCTCCCATTCAGCTCTTTGGGCCAGATTTAGAGTTTGGAACCACATTCTAGCTTCTTCCTTGAGCACCAAAGGAAAATCCCTCAACTTTAATGCTTCATCATCCCTCCTAGAGACAAGGAAGGCCATCTCAAGGTTGTCCAAAAAATCCACTGCATTTTCCCCATTGTGCCCAAAGAAGCTTGGAAATGCCATGTTGCCTTAGTGGAGTACAAAGATGAACACGTCTAGACTTAAGTTGTATTTTATGAGGGAAAGGATGAATGGGTTTACAAATGCATTGATTTCAGCAAGAGGCCTAGGCCCCAGTATGCTTCTAATAATGCCTTGGAATCTAAGCTTTGTACTAGCTACAATATTCACAATTTGCATAGCAAGTGGAGGGATAGGTCCATACAACTCATGGTGATTCATGAGAAACTATTATAATAAGATAAAGACATGTACATTGAAGGATGCATTGTAGTCTAGCATTGGGAAGATTATAGGTTCTGGTGATACAAGAATCTCCCTTAATCTTCCAGTCCCAAAGTACATGACAAGATGCTGCTGGAAGAAAATCTTCCTACTGATGCATACATTAACTTGGATGTTTTGTACAAAGTGAAAGGTGTAGAAATTCGGGCCATTATTATTATTCATGAGTGGAGACTACTTAAGGGAGTAGAGGGAATGTACTTTCTTAAATTATGAAGGATTTTCCCCAGATTATTTCTTTGTGGAACCCACCAACTTTGCTATACAGAGAATTTTCTCACCAGTGATTGTTCTTGCCTTAGTGTATCCATCCTCGGCGGCATATATTTCATAAGGTGTGATGGCCACCTTTTCAACCACACCCAACCTTCGAGCTAACAACAGTTGAAGGTAGTCTCTATACTTTGTACCTCTACAAAACTCCAAACCGTTCATGCATAGTTGTCCTCCTTTGATGTGGATTAGGCCAGAGAGAGAGGGAGAAGAGAGGAAAACTGAGAGAGAGAGAGAGAGAGAGAGAGAGAGAGAGAGAGAGAGAGAGAGAGAGAGAGAGAGAGAGAGAGAGAGAGAGAGAGAGAGAGAGAGAGAGTAAGAGTGAGAGAGAGAGAAAGAACTACAAAAAAATAGATGAATCAATAAACTTAAGAGATGGAGAACCCTCGGGACATAACCGATATACACAATATGGATATTAATAGCATGGGGTTATTACATTGTAGAGCATGCATAAGCTATAGTAAGGGAATGAATTGCATAAGCTCATGAGAGAGAATGGGGAAGGCTCAATAGGGCTGAAGAAGGCCTCTTGGCTCTCTCTCTTCTTGCAAATTACAAAGGAGAAGGCCTCTTTATATAGGCCTTGAGGGTGTTTAGGGAGGAGATTGAGATATAATAGGAATTAACACCACCAAAGCTACATTAAGGCGGTTCCACCAATGTGGAAACTCCATCTAGATGTTTTGTTGACCAATTTGTACTTAATTAAGCTCCATCATAGGTGAGTTGTCTCCATTCTCCCTCCCATAGCTTAAGTCCAAGAGCTCTCCTATAAAAAAATATAGAGAATCTTCATAAAATAAGATCATATCTAGCAATAATAGAGAGAGAGTAGTGAGAGTTCATACATTCCTACTACAATTAAGGATGATTTGAGGGTGATTTAGGAGGGTAATTCTAATGGTTTATTAGCTTGAGGGAGAGGAGAAGAGAGGGAAAAGGGTTGGGAGTCTAATGAATGATGTTTTATGGAAGTGTTAAGTGTGGGGAAGAAAGTATGGGTGTGTATAAAATTGGGAGGTGGTCTCCACCGTAGTTGGAAAAAGTTGGCATCCACCATTTTGGTCATATCTCCCGACTCGTAGCTCCAAAAAATTATAAAAAAATACCAGCCAAAACTTTAGCTCACGCACTACAACTTTGAATTTGAAAAGGTTTTTTGGATTGGAGTGGAAGTATTTTTTAAAAATCTTACAAAATCATGTTCTTGATTTTTCTTCCACTAATGCTTCCAAGAAGGGTCCCATTTGGTTGAATTATCATAAGGCTCCAAAGTCATGACATTATGAGCCGCACATGCCCTTTGGATGGCTCCAAATCCATTTCATATCTTTTCTTTTCACATTATACATTTTCCCTTCACCTTCCTCCATTGATCTTTACTCTTCACCCCCCCTTGGTAAATCGGTCCATGAAATATTTCCATCCAGTGATTTCTTGAATTTTCCAAGAGGTTGTTCCCACCCTCTTCTTTATTTCAAAGCTCCAAATGTACAAAAAATCAACAAAGTGTTTAGAAAAATATTTTTTTGTAATTTTCTCGGATCACAAAACCTTTATTAGCCATCACAGAATGGGAGCTACAACTGTGTGAGAAATGCCGAGCATCTTCATGAAGTCTAAAGCACGCCATAATCTCTCCCGGTCATCGTTAATCAAACTCCATCACCTCTCATTCACAACAACACCTTTTGATTGTGGTCATCTACCCACAAGTTCCACTTAGCAACAACCTCAACTACCCCACTACTCCCCACCACAGCGCCATGGGACTGGCACTCAGCTAGGAGGGGGTAATGTTTACCACATCACAGAGGAGTGCGAAAATGGAGCAAAGGAGCGGGAAAGTAAAAAAAGGAGATAACCGAAAGGTCACAGGACAAAGGAAGGAAAGGGCGCCCCAGATGGAAGTCAGAACCTGAAAATTTTGAATTACGACCTCTCTAGAAGGCCTCAATGTCGCCTCGAGAAAAGAAAAGAGTAAAAGCGCACCATTAATTGTGAGAGCGCTCCCGAATCCTTGTAAAAGAGTGCCAGGCTCACTCCTATGTAAATTATATGCATAGTTGGGAATGGGATAAGTTAGAACGGTGGGAAATAGAAAAAGAGGACCTAGGCTAATGGCCGGCCATGTAAAAAGTAGGGATGACAGCCCAAAAAGTAGGGCATGTATATAAAGTTCAAAAGTGAATGAGAAGATCATTCTTGTGTGTGGCCAAAGCTTCTTCTTCTTCTTCTCTTGTTTCTTACCTTCTTGCTTGTGCTTGAGTGAGGGATTGAGGGAGTGGGAGGGAGTGAGGGAGTGAGTGTCTGAGAGTGAGGGATCGTGGAGAAGAAGCTCCCCATCTTCTCTCTTCACCTTCTCTTCTTCTCTTCTCTTCTCTTTTCTCGCGCGGCTATGGAGGATGGAGCTTGACGGAGAGGGCTTGAGGTTGCTTGAGCTTGCCGCAAGGATTGTGGAGCTATCGGAGTGTAAGAGAGAGGAGGGAACTCGATCGAGCATCAAGGTAAGCTCACTACACCCGTAAGGTAGGCATTGCGTGTCGGCTATGTGAGAGGTATCCATGGCCGCTCGGCTTGAAACGCTTGATCAATAAGCGGTCCGTAGGTCTCGGGGTAGAGCTCCGTAGCTCCCCTTCATAAGCCTGAAAAGGATATGCATCCCCGTCAACTTCTCGCACAAGGAATCCACCTTGTGTACAAGCCTCAGTCAACAAATAAAGTTTACACAATCTACCATAAAATCTCACAGAATCCACCGTGACTATGCCTCCTGGCATCATACCCCCGGGGTGGGATAACAATTGTCCACAATTGCTATTAGCTGCTCAATGTGGAGCTAGTAGTATAGGGTAAGCACTAAGGGTACGAGGGATCATCCGTTGCACATCTTCAACTGAATTAGTTTTTTTTTTGAATTTTACCAAGTATCTAGTATAGGACAATGAATCAATCAAAGTCTAATCGTTAGCAAACAATTGATCTAATAAGATTAAAAACTAGTGTTAGTGCCATAGATATCTTTCATGGAAGTAAGAGAGTCAAAAGATAAGACAGAAATATTCTGAATACTAAGTCTCATACTCAAAGAATTGACAATAACAAATAAAATTATTATTCTAGTTTAGTAGTAAGTAAAAATTTAACTAAGAATTCTTTAAAAAATATTTAAAGACTTACCTATCTTACCTTGATTGGAGATCTCTATTTTTTTGAGAAAGCATGAATTTGCAACAGAATTTGGAAGTTGAAGAATTTTCCAAATTACTTTTAAGAAAAAAATTAGTCTCAATGTTTATCAAATCAAAAGATAACAATATTAAAGCCATACTATAATCGTCAAAAGTTAGAGTGAGAATAATATTGAAGGCCTACTTTGAATAAAAACAACTTATATATTCTTGTGAATCAAGTTAGTCTATAACTAGAGAGTTGGACCTTATAAGGAATTTTACAAAACATTTACTTATGACTAAGACTAAAATTTAAAAAGAAACATATTAAATATAAGACTAAAGTTGGACAAAATACTAGTCTCTTGGTAAAGAAATAGTAATATTCAAGTTCTATGGCATATTTAGATATGATTTTTTTAAATATATGCATATTTAGACAAAATCATGTCTAATATAAGCTTTAGATCTTTGTACAAGCTAAAACCTTTTCTTTTGGGAGTATACTCAAATTTCCAATGGATTAAATTTAGCTATTCTACTAGGAAATTAGATGTCTATATTGGTTGAAATTTACAAATTTCAGTTAGTCTAGGTTAACTCTGAGACCTACTTTCAAGATAAATAACTTTCTTTGTACATAGAATCAGATCATGATGATAACTAGAGAGTTGTATATAACAAAAAGGTCTACAATTTATGTTGCTATGATGGATTACCAAATCTGAAGGTAAGGTCATAAAAAATAGGGCTCAAAGTTGGCTACTACATAGTTTTATGCATAGTGTTGTGAAATTTGCATTTAGGGTCACTTTAGGACTCAAATAACTCGCTAAATATTCAAAATTTGTAAAATATGTGTTTAATAACAATTGTAGATCTTTCTGAGGGCTAAAACTTGTGTTTTAACACCATCCTCAAAATATTAACCAATAAAAAGTTACATTACTTGAAAAATAGTTATTCGATAGGATTTTTATGGTGAAGCATATGCAATAGCTAGACTACTTTCAAGTGCCTCTTCTATATAGCCTATTATATAAATAAAGACTTAATATGCTTAAACTTGAAACTTTTATAAAATAAAATAAAGCTATGATTTACTATGAAATAAACTTCAAAAGCTTTTTGGATATTCCATAAAGAAAGCTTATTTCAATAAAAGCATATCTTAAATCTCATATTCTAAAATAATTTTAAAAATAAATAAATTAATATTACTAAGGATAATAAGCTAATTATTACTAAAGAAGTTTAAACTTATAACTTACAAATAGAGTAATAATTTTAATAATATAATATCATATAAATACATAATATTATATATTATACCTAAGATAACTAATCATAATTATGAAATTTACGCTTGGACTTACGCTAATGCCCAATGCTACCCAAAGCCACTGCTACATGCTCTACACATCAAGTGAAGCATTTATAATTATTTATAAATAAAATAAACAAACAATAGTGAATACCTAGCTGTCTTCACCTCTAGAAATAATTAAAATAGATTGAAACACTATCCTAACCTTAATTTAATTCGAGTGTACACTCTAAACTCATAAATATCCATTAATTTGATATGTATTTTGTGGAATCACCTGCTGTGGAATTACCCACATGCACATTAAATTAATCTGATTCTCAAAAAGGACAAGCGTTCCCGTCAACTTCTCGCACAAGGAATCCACCTTGTCTACGAGCCCAGTTCAACAAATAAATTTTACAGAATCCAGAGTAAAATCTCACAGAATCCACCGTGACTATACCTCTTGGCATCATTGAGATTTATTCAAGACATGCAACCTATCAATAAAGTAACCATAAGAAATGTGGGTGTAGGTCATGTGATTGATGAATTTGCACAGTGTAAGCAAAGTAATCTATTCTTTGGGTGATCTTTACTGGGGGTATGATCAGTTTCATCTTGCAATTGAAAGCAAGGATATTACAACCATGAAGACTCCCTTGGGGTTAGTACAGATGTGTACTCTCCCACAAGGTACAACAAACCCAGTGGCACACATGACAAATGCTATGAATAGAGTACTCATGGATTTTATACTACAATTGACAATGCCCTTCTTGGATGATGTTCCAATCAAAGGGTGTACAGGAATGAAAAGATGGATGCTCATGGGTGCAGAAAATTTGTTACAGACCATATTATGGATTGTGAAAGGATTTTGACACGTCTAGAAGAGGTGCATTTAACTCTTTCTGGTGTCTAATTGGAAGAAAATAGTGGCCATTATACAAGGGCTAGCCAAGAAGATATGAAAGATGAAGAAGCAAAGTATATGGTTGTAGAGGATGAGGACTCAGAATCCAGTGTGACAACTAGGATGTCGTCACATACCAGAGGATGTGCAGATTCAGAGAAGGTGGATATCGTGCCACTACGCAGACACAATGTGAAAAACTCTAGAGTGCACCGTCATCCAAATTTCTTATTGATCTAGAGAGTCAATGTCATATGAGTCATTAGTGCTAGTGTCAGTGGCATGGATGGTTCAAAAATACTAGATTTTTAGATAATTTTAGCCTATTTTTTATATTTTGAATATTATTTATTGTAAATATCCTAAAAAGCTAGGGAAAATTCTAAAATAGGGTGGCATGCAAAAAGCAAGTTGCTTTTTCAGCCAGTTTTAGATTTTTCATGAAAAAGAAAGATGGGAAAAATCGTGTGCATCGAATGGCAATGGATAAGCAAAACAGAGCACCCTAAACTGGGAGAGGAAGAAGGAGTGATCCAAGAGATTTCTTAACATGTGTCCTAGGATTTTACCCCCCTTTTGGAGCCAACGAAGCCATCAAATTTGGGTTTCGAGTAGCAAAGAGGAAGCTATTGTTTGATGCACGTTTTTGGTCTATGAGGGAGCTCCAAGAGATCTAATGCTTGGAGATTGCTTCTTAGTAGTGCCAAACAAGGGATTTCAGGTTCTATCAATGCATAGTGATTTTATTCATTGTGCTTTGTCATCTTTATCGTGTTTACTTCTTGTCTATTCTTTGTCTTCTCTTCCATCTCCTATCCTCTACTTCCTTCTATCTCTGATCCCCAGTGGATACAGAAACCCCTCAGACAATGTAGGAAAAAATGGAAATTCCCTAATTTCTCTAGCTAGAAAGTATTCTATTTTCTCTATTATTTACTTTTCCTACTTAGGTGTATTTTCAAATAGGGAATCAAAAACCCCTCAGACAACGTAGGAAAAAATGGGAATTCCCTATCGATTCCCTATTTGAAAATGCACCTAAGTAGGAAAATTAAATAATAGAGAAAATACAATATTTTCTAGCTAGAGAAACTAGGGAATTCACAAGGAATGCCTCGGATCAAGAGAGAAATCTATATATAGCTGCTATAAAAAACCTACGATAATACTATTAACACCTCTAGACCTGCATTTTTGGACTAATAAGACAAATGTAAAGCTTCCTTCACTAAAAGAAAGGATAATTTGTCACCACTCAAAGCATGAGAGGCATGACAATACTCAAAAGATATAAATCTAGTGAACATAAAAAGTGCCTACAATTCTAAAATGTTGCAATCACAGTGAAGCTTCAAACATTGGCATACATAAGAAGGTTCACCACTAGCAATATGATGCACCTACTCATAACCAAAGACTTAAAATTGTAGACTAGCACGTAAGTACTAAATGACATATTGATTCGAGTGAGCTCCGAGAAAGAGCTTTAAAGTTTGACTATTAATACTAACAAACTGGACCAATATCACCATCTAAAGCATGATATAACATACATAAGAAGGTTCAGTACTAGCAACATGAAACACCTACCTGTATCCAAAGACCTTTAAAATTGTAGAGTAGCAAGCAAGCACTAAATTATATATTTATTCTAGTGAGATCAATGAAAGAGAACAAGATTTTGACTATTAGCACTAACCAAGAGGACTAATATCACCATCTAAAGCATGATATACATAGCTATGATTAATAGAACCACTTATTAAAAAAACTACCAACAACTATATTTATCCTTACAACTATAGATTGAGATGTTCATGCCTCGAGATGAATATGGAGCACTCCATTCATGATAAACATGTAATCTCCAACTCTGATTTGTAATTATCAAAATATATGACCAATTTAGAGTTTTAGTCACACTGATATGCATGGTATATCTTCTCCATGACAACATCAAATATCTAATTGTAACCATCAACTCTTACAAAATGTAGGCCCCACAAGTCTATATAAACTCTCACTATATCTATTCTTAGGAAGCTATATTACCAAACTTCTAAACTACTTCTAAGTACTACAACCACTTTTAAATTCATCATTGATATCCCTCCTCTTCCAAACTCTTAGGGATGGATCTCCCAAACCTGCATATGGCAATACAATACAATAATTCCCAACCCTTCTCTCCCTTGAGTTGGGGATCTAAGATATTCTCCACTTTCTCCCCATCTATCAAGCATGGTAGTCCCTATCATAAAGACATGAAAATTAAGCCCATGGCAAGGCCCCTAAATCATGTCCTCTTTCTTCAAAGATCTCCCATATGAGGAAATCCAAACATCCAATGACATTTCTTGAGCAAGATAAGATTAGTGAAGGGTTAATGGGATGCTTCTATGTGTGGTCGAATTTTACATTTGCAAACATCTTCTAATACTAACAAAAAGGTGAAAAGGAGCCTCTAAACTTAACCTCATAAGGAAATTCCAACTAGAGGACTTATCCATGATGATAATGACATTATTTTTACTCCTTTTTGCTTTTACTGCCTTGATGTGACCTTTTGAAAATTAGGGTCCTTTAAAGTGACCTTGAAATTACAAAACTAAATACTTTTAATTTTAATCTCAAAGGAAGAGATATTATAAAAGTTTTTCTAGTTCACGCTTCTTTGATGGCTTCTTCTAGGCAACCATCAAACTCTATACGTGCATGTACATAATTGAATAACAATGCATTCCTCTTGTAAAGGTCATCACAAGATCAATAAATGAAAAAGATAAAATGTGAGCTTTCACTCTAAGGGACTAATTATAGGGTTTAAGTTAAATATAAAAATGGTATGCAAACATTCAATACACGTATAACAAAAATCATCTTCACTTCGCGCCTTCCATGGAATAACACTTCCCACTTAACTATAAGGCAACGAAGTACATCTTTCAAGTAACATTAACTTTTTGTGTGTCTTTTCATTCTAGTTTTTATTGTTCCACTAACCTTCTAAACAAAGCTTGAGTACTTTGTGTAGATGTGTTTTTATCAACAAGTGTGGAATGGTAGCCACTAGTAGAGTCACTCAAAAGTATATTTAGTGGCATGCATACTAAATTTGACAACCTTATCTGTTATGATTGTCCCTCATCATTATTCATTGATAAAAATTCATATGTTTTGTTTGCAACTTCGAACTTTTTCCTTGGCCTAATCTAAATGGATTGATAAATTGGCATGAGCTTGATGTTGCAACCATCCAAAGCTTCAAGTTAAAGGTTATCAAAGACATTCAAAGTTCTATGAAGATTGGGAGAATATCAAGAAGGGTCAGTTTATCTTAATTCATTACAATTTATGTTTTTGAATCAATCTTTCAAAGCATAGGTTTGAAGAGAACAAAAACAAAGTGGTTGGGTAGGAAAATATCCTGCAGCACTTTAGTTAAAAATATCTTTGGAGGAGATTAGATGTTAATGAAGAAAGTACATGTGGGTGATTTATTTCTTTGCAAAGTATTTAGAGAATTTAATTACTTTATCATACAAAATTCTAAGGAAAACACTACGTTGTACTTTCTAGTATAGAATATGGAAGAAGACTAAGGGTGCTTGGGTACCTTTGGATTCTAAGGAAAGAAATCGTCACTTTACTATATATATTTACTTGAAGAATGAGGATCCAAAGTGTTTATAATTAACCAAAAAATAAACATTGATAGATGTAAGGGAGGATGTCAAAAGTCTATTTGCAACCACATATATAAGATCCCAATTTAGAATTAATGGTGAATTGATTAGAAGGGAAAAAAATTTATACATGGGTGATATATAAATACAAGGGCCCTTTTCCAAGTTTTCTTTCAAACATTTCTAGGGTGTGCATGAGTATTCTCAATCATGCATGCATTCTTGTTATCCTCCTAGGAGTCATTCCTTTGAAGGATTGCTAAATCCACAGGGGATAAGGAAGGTACTGGCTGTACAATAGGACTCTATAAAGTAGAGAAGGACTAAGCCAGTTGTTGAATCTGAGTGTTGCTCTGTGCTAGGATGGTATTAGCTAATTTAAGCTCTTCTTTCTGGGTAGCTATCAAAGCTTTAAGCTTTTGAGACTCCTGCAACAATCTCTCCTCAGTCACAGTAACCACTCGGGATTTAGTTTCAGTCATCTAAGTTTGCAAACTAGAAATCTCCACTTTCTGGATGTCAATAATCTTAGTCTACTACTCCATCTAGGTACAAAGATAAAAAAATCTTTATTGAGCAAAAGCTATCTCATTATTTGCTTTATTCAACTCCTCTTTGGACTATTGAACTTCTTCATAACAAGAAGAATAAAGCTGCTAGATACAGGTTGTAATTGATAGCTCAATAGAACTGTGGATATCTTTGCATAAGAAAGGAATTGCATCTCCTATCACCAAATGTTGTATGGAGGGAATGAAAATCTCCAGATTACAATCTCGATGTGCTTTGAAAAGGTTCGGACCGAATAGGAATGGAGGCTGGAGAGAGGAGGAGCTTGGGGCCAATTCAACCACTCGTTTAAGTCACTTCCTCTAAATCACCACAAGCGGGAGTGGCTTAATATCCTCAATGATAACATCAATACTTTCAGGGTAGGAGGAAAAGGAACCTTTGGGGGATCAACTGGTAAGGTAAGAACTTCCTTTGCAGAGCAGCATATGCCAAGAAAATAGAAAGATAAGAACCAAATGTAACATTAGTCACATTACCCCTTGTGGCTCTAACAAAATGTTGATCCATCTTTGCCAGGAGAGATAGAAACTCCAATCAATAGTAATTCCTTTCAACACCATTCAAGAAGCTGTGAATAACTCCTTTGAAAGGTAGTTAGAAGGTGTTTTGGCAGGCATAAACATGTCCAAAAGGATTTGGCATAATTGCTTCCAAACATGATTGGAGATCATAGAGACACTAATGCCTGAAGTAGTAATAACCCTCTTAGGGTCCTAGGTCTCCTTCTGCAACAACTTGAGGATATCCTCATTAGAGAAAAATTGTCGAGAAGTAGGAAAAGGTTCTCGATATGGTAAGGATAGAACTTTGCCTAGGCTTTTAGGCATCATATGAATAAATATTCCCCTAACAAAACCAGACCTCTTATTGAGGCTAAATTTTGATAACAAACATTAGTATCCTCTAGGATAAGCGGCAATGAAAGTGTCACAAACTTGGATAAGCCTGCCTTGCTAATACGATCCAAATATAGCAATAAGGAGTAATCATGAGATACCAAAGGAACATACTGGACTGGGGGAGGAGTACAAGGCACCATTCAGATGATTTACACACACCACACTCACACACAGACAATTACAAAGAATGCTTGCAAAATAATCAAAATAACAAGAGATAAGATATCAACCACAAACTCTCATGCGAACTTGACCAATTGACTGACCACCACAAGCAATCCACATCTTAGAAAAGGCATAACCTCTACACTTGTGCGACTGAAAGCTTCATACGATGCATATATACAAGTACCCAATATCCTTGTATTAGGCAAAAAAGAAAAGAAATACACAATGTATCCCTGACTCTAATCAAATAATCAATAAAAATACCAAACCAGAATCCAAATCGATTGTTGACCAAACTTCAACTGATCAAGATGATTGATAGGGACTTTGACTTGACTGAAATGTCACCCACCCCACGTAACACTTCATTGAAAAGGGGAATGTGCAATGTGAGGGGAAAGGGAGATTTAATTGTAGATTCATTTTGTAAATTAATTAGCAAAGGGTGAATTTTTATTGGTGATAAACTTTAATAAAACAACGACGATTTATTTTATCTATTAAAAGCTTATTCAGTTGTATGGTGCTTATTAACGTTCACAGACTATGTCCTGACCTTTAGTTTGTAAATGCAAGTTTGTTTTACAAATCAATGTATGTGAAGCACTTTTTGTTTAGTGCGTGCACTTGTGACTGCTGGTTTACTTTATTACAAATTAATAAGTATGTTTGGCAAACGAAGTGTGCTTCATGAACGATTGGTTCGTTTTAATTAAGTAAAATGTGTGTTTAGCACAAATGTGCGTAAAAAATATGATCAACTAGTTCATATTTAATAATTTATTTTTATGTTTGTGCAAAAAAAGAAAAATATAAAAATAAGGAAAGGAACAGGGTACCTCGAGGAGGGTATCTATGCAAATAAAGTCTGAATGTGCAATCAGTAAAAGATGCGATGTAACCACAAGGGAATCCAAAAATAAAATTCAACTAGCTGAAAATTTTCGCCAATATAAGCTAAAAAAACCAAACACCATAGCGAATATTCTTCAAAAATTTGTGATGTGTTGTTTTTTTCTATCAATTTCTTATTCAATTATGACCATGGAATATGCTGAATTTGGTTTTACTATATGTGGTTCGATTTGTTTGTGTAGTTTTAAGGTTAGTGATGCTTTTGTTTTTGTTTTATTAAAAGGAAATATGTGAATTTTTTTGTTCTCTTTCCTTTTCTTTTATTTTTATGTTTATCAATTTAGGGTTTGTTCTTTTGGTTTTTGTTTTTTTTCTTAATCGATTTTAATATGGATATGTGTTTAATATTTCTCTCTTTTGTTCTTTTGCCAATGTAGGTTGAAAGCTAAACATAAAATTCCACTAGATTTTTCAAAATTTTGCTAGCCATTTTTCGAAGTTGAAAATGAAATTTTCAAGAATTTATACGTTTAATGAGGGTGTATTACTCAAATAATTGGTTCCTAATTAATTTTGATAATTTCAATGTATGTGAATGATCCAAAAATATAGAGGAAAGTTAGTTTCATGCTTTGGAAACTTTTCTTTATTGTTTAACAATTTTCAAGAGTTTTTGCGTAAATTTTCTTGAAATTGAAGTTTTTTTAAATTTTTTACTTTTTTGTGGGTATTTTCAATTGAGAAAAAAATTTAAAATTTTCAAAAATTATAAAATTGTATCAACATAAATTTTAGATTTTTTCCATATTTATTTGGAAATTTGATGGAATTTTAATGGGTTTTTAGGGTTTTTCAATTTTGAAAGATTTAAAAAATTCAAAAAAATGTACCCAAAAATGAATTGTGTGTGAGTCACAACAAGCTCGCAACCCTGCGAGAAAAACTGCACGTGTGTCCTTGTGTGTGAACAACCACAATGATGAACACACACAAGGAGGTCGAAAACCCCGCACACATACAAGACCTTAGAAAGAGACACAAATGATACATCGAAAAAGGGGGTGATCACGCACTAAAGGGGGGAAAGAGACGAAGGGAGGGATTTTGTAAAAAATGAAGGGGATTTATTTTGTTTGTTTTTGTTGGTGTGTTTGGTTTTTTTTAAAAAAGTGGAGGCGTGTGTTTTATGTTTTTAGGTGTTGCTCTTTTTTTTTGTCTCTTGGTTTGGTGGTGTGATTTGGTTGTTTTTTTTTTAAATGAATGTTAAGAAAAAGGGGGGTGGTGGTACCTTAAAGGGGTGGGCAAGTTGAGTTGGAGGGCTAGGGGAAGGATGGTGGGCAGGTGGGCAAGGGGGAATAGGCGGAGACGGCGACGAGGGTGGAGGCGATGTCGAGCTGGCGATCAGGTCAGGCGTGTGGCAGCGGGGACCTTGGCTAGGTGGCGTGATGGCAGATGGCAGTGGCAAGGCTGGGGGGCATCGTGGCTTGGTGGGTGACGACGATGTTGGGGGGTCGATGAGTAGGTCACCGCGAGTGACGACAATGTCGGGCCAATGAGCAGGCGATTGTGGATGGTGGGCTTCACTGGCGAGGCGGCACATCAATGACACATCGGGAGACGTCGATGGTGCCACAAGGCGTTGACGGCCATAAACAAGGGCTAGGGAGCAAGGCGATGTAATCCAATCAATGTGGACAAGGTGCACACGCATAAGAGGGGAGTGGGGAGGAAGAGGAAGTGGAGGGGCGGGAGATGGAGGAGGAGGAGGAGGAGGAGGGGATAAAGGGGAGGGAGAAGGGGTATGTCGGTGGGGGAGAGGGAGAGGGAGAGGGAGAGAGAGAAGGGTGGAAGGATGGTTGGGGAGGGAGGGAAGGGCGTGTGTATGTGTATCGTTGCTTGTGGTGGTTGGGTTTTTTTTTTGTTTGTTTTTTTTTTGGGTTGAATTTTTATTTGTAAAAAGAATAGTTTTTGTTTTTTGGTGTGTTTTTTTTAAGTTTTTATTTTGTAAGGTGAAAATTGAGAATCCCTCCTCTCGGTCATGTATGAATGTGGGTGCAGAAGGGGGGGGGGGGGGGGGGGGAGAAATTTGCGACAATGGGTTTGACATGGCAGACAGGGTGGGGTACCCGTATGTGCAAGAAAAGGACGTTGACATGGACGCAACAATGCACAGAAAATCTCGAAACACGAGCGTTTGTGCATGAACACATGAAATGTTAAAACTCAAATGACAGAAAAATTAATAATAATTTCATCAAGCATCTGATGATCAAATACAAAAAGAGAAAATTATGCCGGAGAATGAGAGGAAGAGGGTGAAAAAGTGAAACAAGATGTTTAGTGACAATTAAGAGCGTTCACATGGGAAAAATGTAAAAATCGAGCCAGCAAAACACACATAGAAACTAATACTAGAAAATCCGTCAGCCAAAATGAAGGGCAATCAAAAGGAAAAATATTTGGGATGATGGCATGGACCGGCAATCACATCAGAACGCAAGTCCAATAGGGATAAGACCCGTTTGCATGGGAAAAACGATAAAAACACGCCCAAAAATGGAAAGAAAAATTAACACAAAAAAATATGGCACGTAAAATAAAGAAGAATGAAACAAAAAATGTTTGCAAGAAAGTAGCAGACAAGATGGGAAAGGTAGAACATGATTTTATGGGTGGTAGGGTGAGTTCGCATGGAAAAAAAGGTAAAAATAACAACAAAAATAGAGTCATAAATTAATAAGAGAAAATTTGTGCATCAAAACAAAGGGCAACAAAAAGAAAAAGTGTCAGGGGAAATCTATGGGACATGGCCATAAGGTGAGAATGCATTTTCAGCGGTGGTAAATGGCATTCACATGGAAAAAATAGAAAAAACGAGCACAAAAAATCACAAAAATTTTAATAAAAGAAAATCGATGGACCGAATTAGGATGGGAGAAAAAAAAATTTGTGCAAGGGAGCAAGCCAAATAAGGCTATCTAATCATACTTAAATTATGAGGTGATTAGGATAGGGTCACATGAAAAAAGAGTTAAAATTCGCACATAAGAATACCCGAAAATACATAAAAATTAATCATGAGCAAACTATACATCATAATGATGGGAAATAAAAGTGAAAAATTTCAAGAGGAAGGCGTAGATCAGGGCTATCTCATTATATTTTTGTTTTGAAGTGAGAAAGATACGTTTGCATGGAAGCACAATAAATAGACTAAAATTTCTTTAAAAATTAATAACTCATGATTCGTGACTTAGAATAAGGGGCTGTAAAAAGGAAAATGGCCAATTCAAAGGAACAAACAGGTCTACAAGGTGAAATTTTTATTTTGAGGAACATAGGATATGTTTCCATGAAAAAGCGACAAAACAAGGGTTAAAGCCAAACAGACAAAGAATGACCTCAAGATGGGGTGAAAATGGGAGTGGTGGGTGAGGAAGGGCCCTGTTAGGAAAAAATAAGGATATGTAATGCTAAAATTGTCCGATAGGGATGTTTCCATGAGGATAGACAAAGTGGATACGTAGGGAGGCGTCCCCACACTTAAGACCTTAATAGATCGGATGGACTCTTGATCACAACTTATACACGTACGTCCCCATATGTAAAACATGACTGACTCTTGCAATCAAAAGAGGTAGGGTTAGAAAAACTTGGCCCGAATTGTAGATGGTCAAGGTGAACCGTTGGTGTTATGTAAAGGTGTTATGTAAAGGATCGATCACGTAAATGATTGTATTTGTCAGTAGGAGGCACCACAACTTGCCACATAACATGCATCTAGCATGGCAGGGACTATGCACCAACACGAGGGAGGTAGCATTTTTTATGAAGCATTGGTTAATTTGTTGATGGTGAGGTATATAGCACTCAATCTCGACAATCGCTCATGTTGGAATGTTAGATTGATCACTCACCCCATAACGCGCGTCATTTGAGGGATAATAATGGAAACCCATAGCTCACACTTGGTTTAGAAATCGACAAGAGGGATGGTTTAGAGGGAGTATGCCAATGTGCATAATTGATGGTACATCTATCAGTGCATCCCAACCCATTTGGCATATGTACAAGAAGGAAGGTGAGGGAGCCTTGGCGTGCACTGTGTCAAACAGAATGAGATGTATAGTGATAGCAGAGAAGGCCCATCTCATGTGTGCATAGGAAAACGAGAATGTACATGTCTCCAATTGTTGGAACGTCTCTTAAACCTCACCTCTCAATTGATGAAAGGTGAAATCAATAGGCTCAACCCCCTCTCTACCTCACACTCTCTTGATGAATACATAGGGTAACCTATTCCTTACACCCATTAATTGAATTCTCACTGCCACTTATGTGAAGGATGTATACCTTGTGTGCAATTGATGGTGCAATGGTGCATCCCACCCTGTGTTAGCATATGGTGCGAGAAGGAAGACTAGGGAGCCTTATAGTGCCATGCATAGGAACAATTTGTGTGTTGTGCATTGAGAGGCCCATCCCATGCGTGCAACACTCCATTCACACATCTCACCTCTCAGTTGAATATAAAGGGCAAGGACTGGTCACTCACCCTACCCTCCGTCTCACACTCTATTGATGATTACGGAGGGCAACCCATACTCACATCCCCATCCGATTAGGATGAAAGCTCATATTACTTAAGGGGTGCCGATGAAGATCGCCTTTAGCCGATTGATGATATCAACTTATATCCGTTGATAAAGAGGTATACCTAGAGAGGTAGCCAATAAGTTTCTGCATTTTATAGATATTGTTTGTTGTAGGAGTTAGAAGCATTGATGGAGTTACAAGAGTCAATGCACCAAGGGAGGTGGTGGCGGAACTGCTTCTGGAAGAGTTTTGCTAGTAATTCAGTTGTCCTGGACTATAGGGTGTTACCACCTTTTCCACAAGTAGCTTCTCGTCCAAGGGTGTGTGCCACCTTTTCTTGGAACGAGACATGTTATGACACGGAAATTTTTTCCTTTTCTCTCTCATAACAATTTTGATTTGATTTTTTTTTCTTTTTCCCTATTCCCGAGGGTGTTGTCACCTTTTCTCAAAGAAGAGGTCGGCATGACACGGACCAATGTCCTTTTCTCCCATGACTGATATATGTTTTTTTTTTCTCTTTTTCTTCTTTTGAAAGAGGAGAATGGTAAGAACATCATGTATCAGAACCATCTTCGCTACCACGGTTGGCTGAATCGAATGGGAAGGAAGCAAAGGAGTGATGACCAGGAAATATGTGCAAATAAAGGCATAAAAAATGTGTTCAACATGGAAACATCCTTTGTAAATTGACACTTTGCTTTTGTACCCCTTTGTAAAAAATCAAATATGAAGCAGTGTAAAATGTGTAGTCCAAAAGGCTCACATTAAAAAAATGTTGAAAGGAAAGGAAATGTCAAACCCTTTTGTCTCACGCTAAAAATGAAAGGTCCTTAGGCCTTAGTCCATGTATGCAAATTTGAATTTTATAATATCAAGAAAAGAAAAGGAAGAGGTTTGTCGGGTGATTTGGGGAGGTGGGAGGTTGAGGTGGTTACAAGCTCTCTCTTCCTTTATCTTCTCCTCTCACGCTTCATTTCTCCCTCTCCCTCATTTGGCGCAACACTTGCCTTCTTGTTCTTGCTTCCCTCTCTTGTGCTCCTTTGCAAGATCTTATGGAGAGTGAGGAAGAGGAAGAGGGTGAGGATGGAAGAATTGTCAAATTTCTTGTGTGCCTCTCTCTTGTGTGTTTGGAGAGCATGGATTCTTGGTGAGAAGGAGAGTTTTCTTGCAGGTTTTCATGGCAAGCAATGTATTTGCAGCCTCTACCTAGCCGGTTCGTGGTTCATATTGTGCCGTGGCAGGGTGCTCTTCAAGGAGGGTTGAAAGGTGACTGCAACGGGCTAACAAAGCGAGGCCACATCATTAGGATAAGAAAAAGGCCGCCTCATTACGAATGCACGTGGTACCTTCAACAGGTTCATGCAGGATATCTTTAGGCCATATCTTGATGACTTCATACTCGTCTTCTTCGACGATACCTTAGTCTATTCCAAACAGGAAGAAGATCATGAACCCCAACTTTGCATTGTCCTTCAGACAATGAGGGCACACAAGATTTATGCCAAAATGAAGAAGTGTGCATTCTTCAATCGTCAGATTGAATATCTGGGATTCATTGTATCAGCGGACGGGATCTCAGTGGATCCGGCCAAAGTCAGAGATGTCCGGCCAAAGTCAGAGATGTCCTAGAATGGCCAATACCAACAACTATCAAAGAAATACACAGTTTTCTTGGATTGAAAGGATGGTATAGGGTCTTTATAAAAAACTATGCTTTGATTGCCGCACCTCTAACTGATCTACTGAAGAAGCAAACATCGATTGCATGGTCGACTGCCGAACAATCTAGCTTTGATATATTAAAGCAAAGTTTGGTATCGGCACCTATCCTGAAACTTTCGGACCTCAGTAAGGAGTTCGAAGTAGTAACTGATGCTAGCACACTTGCCTTAGGATGTGTGCTTATGCAAGAAGGTCATCCTGTAGCATACTCTTCAAGGAAACTGAAGAGCCGTGAGAAGAATTATGCTACCCATGACCTAGAGCTGTTAGCTGTCATGCTCTAAAGCTTTGGAGACATTACCTGTTGGGTAACAAGTTTACCCTAATGACGGATCGTAAAAGTCTCAAGTGGATCTTTACCCAGAACGAGCTCAACATGAGGCAACGTCGGTAGATTGAAGTGCTGGAGGAGTATGATTTTGAAATCAAATACCGGTCTGGAAAGGAGAATGTAGTTGCCAATGCACTTAGTCGCAAGGCATTCCTTAATTCTCTAATCTTGCAAAATCCATCAATAGCTAGATCTCTAGCCACA
This sequence comes from Lygodium microphyllum, assembly GCF_053477565.2. Classification (NCBI taxonomy): domain Eukaryota; kingdom Viridiplantae; phylum Streptophyta; class Polypodiopsida; order Schizaeales; family Lygodiaceae; genus Lygodium; species Lygodium microphyllum. The sequence goes on along the minus strand of NW_028229514.1, from coordinate 4,725,359 downwards.
AAGGTATCCATACCAAACAACCCAAAACTTGAGCTAGCTAGAGAAGAAGCTTGCCATGATCCAACCTATCACAAGATGCTAAGGGAGATTCCTATCAAGGACCAAGACCCGAAACTACAGGCTAAGTATCATGAATTCTCTATCAATAGTGGACTTGTCTACTATAGAACGAGATTATGTATACCGACAAGCCAGTCACTCAAGAAGAAAATACTTTGGGAAGCTCATGATTCCCCTTTCTCAGGATATCCTGGCTATGCCAAGACCCTCAATGCAGTCAGAAAGAGCTATTATTGGGAGAGGCTTAAAGGTGACGTCCTCAAATATGTCACTAAGTGTTTGTCTTGTCAACGTATTAAGGCCGAACATGTCAAAATGCCAAGAAAGTTGCAACCACTTGACATTCCCCAAATGAAATGGGAATTCATCAGTATGGACTTTGTTGTTGGCCTATCCCAATTTCAGGGAGGATACAACTCCATTATGGTTGTGGTTGATATGCTTACTAAGGTTGCACACCTTATTCCTCTTAAGACAAACTATAAAGCCTCAGACATTGCAAGGTTGTTCATCAAGAAGATATTCAAGCTACATGGGTTGCCCAGAAGAATCATTAGTGATTGTGATTGTCTCTTCACATCACACTTCTAGAGAGATATCTTTGAAGCCATTGGGACTCAACTCTATTTTAGTACAACTTATCATCCCCAAACTGATGGTCAAATGGAGCAAGCCAACCAAGTCATTGAGGATATGCTAAGGGCACACTACTTCCGTAAACCAAAAAGGTGGATTCAATACTTGCCACTAGTTGAATTTGCCTACAATGCTTCTTACCAACAAAGTATTCAGATGACCCCTTTTCAAGCATTGTATGGGCATGACTGTCGACATCCTTTAAACTTCTCGGATCCAACCTTGAGGGTTGAATCTTCAAGGCAAATGCTGGAAGATATGGATGACTAAATGAAGTCAATAAGACAGGTCATCCAAGCCGCCAAGGATAGACAGAAGGCATACGCGGATTTGAAACGTCAGGATAGAACCTTCGAGGAAGGAGACATGGTCTTCATTCACGTATGCCCAAAGAAGAGTTCCGTATCCTTAGGAGATTGCAAGAAGCTAAGTCCAAGGTATTGTGGACCATACACGATCTTCAAGTGCCTAGGACCCAATGCTCATAGACTGCAACTCCCTGAGAGCCTAAAGGTTCATAATGTATTCCATATCAGCCTACTGAAGAAGTATGTACCTAATCCTAGCAATGTACTTGATGACCAACAAGTTGTAATGCCTAGCTAAGGAGTCCTTGAGCTACGGCCTGACAGGATCTTAGATGTTAGGGAGAGACAATTGAGATCCAAAACATTGAGAGAATGCCTTGTCCAGTGGAAAGATTCGAGGAGGATGCCACTTGGATGGATGAAAGCACTCTCAACCAACAATACCCCTAGTTCTTCTCGAGATGAGGATATCTTGATTCCTCCAAGGGGGAGAGAATGTAATATTCCCGCTCCCCCCCCTTAAGCCTATATAAGAACACCCCTTAGTGGGGGGGAAGGGAGGAGGAGTCTCGATTTTGCCGTGCTTCATGAATTGTGAAGGAGAGGAGCACGTTGCCATAGCCACTGAGCTAGAGACACCACCGCCAGGAAGACGTTGCCCTCATACGGCTGCTGCTGCCATTCCATTTCGCCTGCCGTCGTCGTAGTCACTCTCCCCTCTTCGTCGTCATTTCCCATCCTCCCATCATTGGCCCTTTGCTTCCCACATCATGTCTATGACCGGCTAAAGAAGCCTCCCTAGAACCTTCTAAGGATAAGGTTACTTGGGCCTTGTGCACACGGGTTTCTCCTTAGATGTTTAAAAACTTTCTTGTAAATCCCCCATTCCCACAAGCCCTTTCATAAAGCCCCCACTCCCACAAGCTTTTTCGAAAAGCTCCGTTCCCGCAAGCTTTCTCGTAAAAGCCTCATTCCCACAAGCAAAGCTCCAACCCCAAAATCCCTCCCATAAGCCCAAATCCCACAAGCCCCAGTATTTTCAAGGATCTGCATTTTGGTGAAGGGAGCTCCTGCGTACGAGGGAGAAGGGCAAGATCTTGAGGCTGCTTACCAAGGCTGGAGGAAATTCACCGAATGCGTAAGGGTAAAGGCAAACCGGAAGTCTGTAATCACGCCTACGATGGCCCCCAAGAAGTCGCAAGGCACGCCTGTGGGAGGTTCTTCTCCTAACATTCACGTGGACATCTCCGCGAGCCCACAAGCCCAGGGTTTTTTGATTTTGATTCTACGCAAAAGTAATGCATTAAGTACGATAACTTTCATGGAATACGAAGCACCTATGCATGTTCAAAATTCACCTAGCCTAGTTAAAATGCAATTGAGGAAAAATTGCATATTTGATCGATTACTAGAATTAGTTCATGACATGCAATTGGGTTATTGGCATTTTCAATATAAAGAACACAAATTGTCTATCCATCTTACGACCTTAGTAGCATGTTGCCTTGTCATGCATTTCAAAGTGATGAGCCAAAAATGCCTATTTCCTATCATTATAAGGTTGAAATTATTAAGTGCACTTTTGACTAGACATGGAAAGAATAAGCGTATATCGCATTTTTAGGAAAAATCTTCAGTGTAATGGTTCATGGGAAAAAGCCATTAACACCTGTAGGATGTTATTCGAAAAGTAATTGCAGAGTATGAAAATGGATCTATGGATTTGCATGTGGCATGTGCTTGCAAGATGGAATAAGCCAACACTAGTCCTACAATATTCACTTTGCATGAACTTCATTTAACTATGTTGTAGTTAGGAAAGGGTTGCATGTTGCACATTCGTCGTGCATAAAATTCATTCATCAAGAGTTGCATTTAGGAAAGATTACATGGTTTATTAAAGAATGAGATTCTAAAGCGTAGACAAAAAGGTTGTAGGCATGATTCTTTGATGTAAGTCCTAGTAGGTCCTAGGAAAGTTAGTCTTCAGATTATCATGCGTTTTTATTTTACCAAGGAAAGATAGGGTTATTGCAAACCATGCGATGCGTAGAAGCAATGAATCACATGTTTACATGTATTGTGGCAGTTGCAACTATTTTTCTTCTTTAGATCAAGTTTATCATCTCTAGAAAAGGTTCAAGACAAGTAGATCGAATTATCTAAATCACCTAACCCACAAGGGATTCGTATAGGCATGGTTCAGTCGATACGATAAATACCCCAAGTGATAACTAGGGTTTAGCACGTTAAGGATTCGGCCTAGTTTCGCACTTGTTGCCAAGTCGAAACCCTCAAACCCAAAGGTCCTACCCACATTCATGGAATGTTGGGTCAATTGGACGCTCATGCAAATAGCGATCTAGGGTTTCTATCCTAAGGATCATTCGATCAAATAATAAAACTCGGATTGAGTTGGAATCCCTAGGACCGTTGTTGGCCTAGTGCAATTAGGATTGGGTTGTTGGGTAAGAAGACACCTTAAACCTTGCTTCTTGTCTAAACATAATTCCTCAACCAGGAAACGTCGTTCAATGGGTGAAATGATCCCATGGAATAGATGCGACACTTGTGCAACAAGTTGCAATGTTGCATGGCCTTGTGGTTTGATCACAAGAGAGTTTTGCCATTCCTTGGAATGAGGTTGGCAGGTTCTTGCGCAAGTTTAACTTGCAAGAGGATGAGTAGTCATCCTGTTACATCACCTTTTGTGGGGAAAATTGCCAAGTTAAGAGAAGTTAGGTATTTGCTTAGAAGCAAAGGATCAATAAGTTAGAGCGACATGGTTGCCAGAATTTACTGTTAATTTATGAAACCTAAGGTATTGGTTAAGTTGGGTTAACATGATATGGCCCTAATCCAAGGACAAAATGGTGAACAAACAAACCCTTGGGGGATCTTGCCAAGTCGCAATTGATCCCAGATCGAATGCTGGATGCATTCAGAGAGAAGGATTCACTCCTTAGCAGCAGTTGGCCAAATAAATGACCACTGGTTTGATTATGCTTGTAAAAGTTTAGGAGCACTGTTTGCATTGTTTGCTCAAGGAACTAAATGATGGAAAGTTTTGAAGACCTAAAGGGAGAGGCAACATCAGTTACCCCTGACTATCTACCTGACCCTAACCAAGGGGGTTGTTAGCCGCGCCAGGAATGTGGACCGAACTCGCCACGTGAGGTCTCTCCGTTGAGCGCTACTTGGAGCAGGAGGACACTTGGGTGCCAGGGGGGCTCTGGCCGTAAATCCCTTGCCTTCCAGGCCCTGCACAAGAGGCCAACGTGACTCGGGATTGGATCTCGAGGCCCGCATACTAGTCTACGAGCAGAATCTTGGATTAGTAATCCCAATGGATTCTGGATAGCCTTCAGGCGGATTATGGATAGCCTTCGGGCGGATTATGGATTAGCCTACGGGCTGGACCTTATGGATGTATTCCAAAGATAAATAAGATAACCTGTTAGAAAGAAACTTGTTTGACATTGTTTTTCTATGTCAAGTGCTAAGATTACGTGAAGGAACCAGTGTCTAATTGGCTAATTAAGGAATTTGCTTGTTGCATGTCCAACTAAGTGTGGTAGGTAATTAGACAACTAAAGAAACCTTGAGGAAAGTGCGGTGGATGTGGCCATGGGTCCGTCCTATGGATGGGTGGTCCCGATTGGCCGGGAACTTTTCTCAATCAAAATGGACAACAAGGAGCTCTTCTCAAAGGAAATGAACAGCAAGGGTGCTGACCTAGAGTTTAGGTTTCTAGAATCCCAATTTATGCTATTTTAGGGGAACGGAATGGGACTATGCCCTATGGGTAGAAAGGTCGAGCTTTGCATCCCTCTCGTTTCCCATTCTCCTTGAACCAAGTGTAGCATGAATCCGCTTCGACCCTGACGTTTCTGTGTAAAGTAGTTTGCCTAGGGTTTGAGGGTAGCTGCCGTTTAGGAAAGTGACCATTAGAGGAAACCCTGATTCAGGTCGGTCCTAAGTGGGAACGGCCGGAATACTTCTGCTACGTGGCAGACTCAGGAAGTCCTAGATTGCAAGCCCCGTAACATTCCATGGGAGTGCGGGGCAGAGCCTTCTAGACTCTCTTCCCGATGGACTGCTAAGACGTGTCTTGAAAGGGAACAAGTGGATATGTTACAGTTGGTATCAGAGCCAACCAACAAAGGATCTATCTTTATAAGAAAACTTAATAAGAATAAGTAAAGCAAATGTTGCTGTTAAGAACATTTCCTTACTTATCGATGCTGTCTTGCAAAATTATGAAGCATGGAATAGATTCATGGTGTTCCAGGTCATGTTTATGACCGCGATGCATACTTCAGATTATCGACGAAGGCTCGATATGATGAATATCCTAGACCGTATTTACAATCCATCGCTAGGGCACATAGTGTCAAGGAACGAATTGCCACTGACTTCTCAAAAGTCAAGGTCATTGTTGACCTACCACCACCCATTAACTACAAGGGCGTTCAGTGTTTCTTAGGCCATACGGGATACTATCGATGCTTTGTACTGAATTACGCATTGATTGCTAGACTATTGTACAAGTTGTTGATCATATTTGAGTGGACTAAGGAATGCCATCATGCATATGAAGAGTTGAAGAAGGCTCTCACCACTACACACATTTTACAAGCCCCAGACTGGAGCATAATGTTTCATGTACACATAGATGCCTCTAAGTTTGCTATTGGAGCTATTCTATGCCAGCCTGGTGAGCATAACCTAGATTACCCCGTGAGTTTTGCCAGCAGGCAGCTCACTAAAACGGAGATGAACTATTCCACTACAGAAAGGGAAGGGTTAGCCATGGTGTTTGCTATAAAGAAATTTAGGCATTATCTATTGGCCACCCCCTTCGTCTTTTTCGTTGACCATCAAGCCTTGCTTAATCTTGTGAACAAGCCGTGCACTATAGGTCACATAGCTAGATGGTTACTTCTCTTATTGGAATTCAATTTCTCTATGGCTATACGTAAGGGAAAGTAGCACTACATAGCTGATCACATGTCCCGCATACCCACAGGAGAAGCTGTTGGACAAGGCATACCTGATGACCTATCGGACGCTCATCTCTTTGGCCTGTCTAGCGAAAGAGACTTGTTTAGAGCCGATCTGATGCCATATTGGACCGATGATGTAGTTCAAGTGCTAGAGAATGGTTTACCTGAGAGACCTATTGAGAAAGCCAGGCTAAGGAGACTTATCTTAAAGATCTAGCCATACCAACTGATCGTCGGCCAACTCTATAGGCTAGGACAAGACAATTTGTTGTGTAGATGTGTGTGTGAGAACGAGATGCACGATGTATTGAGAGAAGTGCATGGTGGAATAGCTGGAGGACACTTTAGTGGGGATACAACAGTCCGTAAGGTGCTACAATCCCAACTATGGTGGCCCACCCTATTCCAAGTTGCTGCTAAATTTGTAAAATACTACGATGAGTGCCAGAGGACTAAGGTGCCTGTGTGCAAGGATAAGATGGAGTTGACCCCTGTAATAGCACGACAACCCTTTGAAAAATGGGGCATTGACTTTATTGGACCTATAAGTCCTGTGCCACAGGCTCCCAGGCACGCTACATCATTGTGGCAACTGATTACCTGACGAAGTGGGCAGAGGCAAGAGCCACTAGGAAGAACAACTCTAGAACCACTGCGAAGTTCTTGTGGGGAGCAGATCCTTTCATGTTTTGGTTGTCCAATTGAACTAGTAAGTGATCAAGGCACGCACTTCATTAATGAAGTGATATCCCACATGCTCTTGACCTTCCTAATCATTCATAGAAGGTCCTTGCCCTACTACCCTCAAGAAAATGGCCAAGCAGAATCCACGAATAAAATCGTAGTCAACGTGCTTACGAAGGTGGTATCCACATCACGAAATGACTAGGATAACAAATTAATGGTGGCCTTGTGGGCCTATCATACAGCTTATAAGACGGTTGTAGGATGAACACTCTTTAGGTTGACTTATGGAACGGAGGCCATTTTACCCTTAGAGTTCTTTGTCCCTAGCTTAAGGATAGCAACCTAGGAGCATTGGGAGGGAAGAGAGGCTCGGACCAACCACTTTGTGGAGTTAGAGCGTCTCACGGAGACTTGACTCTTAGCCACCCACGCTTTGATTTGTGAGAAGGCACGAAGAAAGATGTGGTTTGACAAGCATGTCAAACAGTGCAACTTTGATCAAGGGGACCTCGTTCTACTATACTCTGTGAAGGGTCACAAACAGAAAATGAAATCTTGAGGGCTAGGACCTTTTCGAGTATGTACAATTAGTAGAACAGGCAATGTTGAATTGGAGACGCTCGAAGGTGATGGAATAGGATTTTTCAATGGCAGTCGCATGAAAAAGTACTATCCTCCTTCCCATCCATTGCACGAGCCACCTATGCTTGAAGCCCCTATCAACGTTTGCATGGCCACTATTACTGAACTGACAAATCAAGATGAAGAAGCAGTGGCACACGCCTACCTATGAATCACAGTCACTGCAGAACGGACGTATTCTTTTGATGCCTTGATCGACGTTAGACGATGCCATCCTAGAAGAGCCGATAGTGAAGGAGTTGGTGGATAAATGCAACCTCCGAAAGTATGTGGAAAAGATCAAACAGGCTGTAGATTACAGCATGTGTGCTAACTTTTTAAAGAGCTTTGATGAAGGTAGGAGCTGTGGAACGGTCACAGTAAGGACTGGTGACCAGGAAAGAAGGGTGCAAGTGCCCCTTAATGCAGCTATCGTCGAGAAAGCCTTGTGGCTTGTGTCCAAGAAGGAGAGGCACCCAAGAAGAGATGTATATACCATGATGGGAGTCAAAAGAGATGACATGCACACAGTGGATGGAATCAGTTTGGCTGATATTCCAAACCCTGCAACAAAGATGCAAGCTAAAATGGTCCACGCCCTTTTCTCAGGATAGAGATGCAATGCTTTCATGAACAGAATCGGGGTGCCATTACTAGAGAGCATCGCTATAAGAGTTCCAGAGGAGGTGGATTGGAATGGTTTTGTGCAGAAAACTATCAAGAGTTCAGCCGCGCTTCTGACTCCAGCCACAACACCAGCTGGTAGGGAGTCTCCTGCTTCTATTGCACGATCCGCAATGAAAAAATTTGCCTCGAAAGCCTCCACAATTAGATATGGCGATGTCCTGACGGCAATCATCCATGAGGCTATCAAGGATGCTGGTGTAGGTGAAGAGCAAGTTGCGCATCAAAACTCACCTCACCACAAGGAAGAAGGCTTGAGTGAAAGGACAATAAGTGACAAAGGAGAGCTGGAGGTACCACCTACTCAAGCGGCTAAACCACGGGAGCAAAAGAAGAGTGACAAGAGCCAGAAGGAGAAGAAAAAAAGACCGAGCAAAGAAGAGCGAGCCGAGATGAAGAAGGCTCAAAGAGAGTCAAGAAGGGTGGAGGAGGAACGAAGGAAAAAAGAAGAGGAAGAGCTCAAAAAAATTAGAGAAGAATCAAAGAGGGCAAAAGAAGAGAGGCAAAGAAGGATAGAGGAGGAAGCCGAAGAACTAAGAATGAAAAAACTTGCTGAGTTGGCAAAGGCCACTCATAGATCTGTCGAAGAAACCCATGGGGGAGGAAAGATCGATCCTTTGAGTCCTCACCATGAAGCTGAAGCAAGTAGTAGTGTGGAAACGGCCCCATTTAGCTCGTAGAACTCATTCATTTTCTACATGCGATATACAGGTGGTAAGTATCTTCCCTACACGGATTTCTTCAGCTTCTCCCAGGTAACGAATCTCTCCGCGATCCCTTGATCCCTGCACCATTGCTTCCACCAAAGCCTGGCTTTGCCGGTGAGTTTCAGATTGGCGAGCATAGCCTGATTGGCAGGTGCAGTACCCGCTGTTTCGAAGTAATTCTCCATGGATTCAATCCAAATTTCAGCATCTGCTTGGACAACCTGCCCCTCCCGTCAAATTCGGGCAGCTTAATCTACTTGAGAAGAAACTTCTTCTCCTGGATTACAGCAGTACTTGATATAGGAGGCGAACTAGGAACCTGTACCTGGGGTTGTGCCTGGATAAAGGTTTCTTAACGTTATTATACGATAACGCTATTGATTTATATTACATCTTCAATTCCGCTATCACCCAAGCAATCTAACCACTTAACTTTTTATCGATTCTCATGCACAATCAAACATTGATAAAAGGAAGTCTTATTTGTATTTATATGGGCAGAGCCCCTTTCGGAATACAACATTTCTTGCGATGATAAGCCAACTGTTACATTTAGTTTGGGGAGAACAACGTTGTATTACATTTATCTATCGGAACTGTATAATAGTATGGTTTCGGGTCATGGATCTTCAGGAATCGGTAAGTCATTGGAAGTTCAGGGTATCCTTTCCTTTGGAATTCATTCTTCTCATGGCGCCCCAATACTTTAATCCTGTCAGCGGGGATTACACGGGTTACTTCCTCATATACATATGAGTTCATCTCAACCCTTCGACCTCGAATATGTAAAGTTGAGTTTACTTAAGCTTCCACAAAAATGAACAGCTTCACGACTTTCAGGTCTTCCAATCACTTGATCCTTTTTAGATTGGTTTGTAGATAAGCAAACCGGTGGGCGGCTATATAGTAGATTCCTGAGGCACCCGTCCATCTTCGTTCCATGTACAAAGGCGATGGATTACAGATTTTCTCTAGGATGTTCATCATCTCAACCCTTTGTCGATAATGCGGAGAATGCATTGCAGTCATAAACATGACGCGGAATACCAAGAACTTGTTCCATGCTTCGTAATTCTGCAAGATAGCATTGGAAGTTAGGAAATATTTGGACATCCACATTTTCTTTACTTTATCTTATTATGATTTCATAAAAACAATACCGTTGTTGGTTTGCTCTGATACCAACTGTAACGTTTCCACTTGTATCTTCGGGACACGTCTTAGCAGTCCATCGAAAAGGATGTCTAGAAAGCTCCACCTGGCACTCCCATGGAATGTTACAGGGTTTGCGATCTAGGGCTTTCTGCGTCTGCCACCTAGCAGAAGTGTTCCGGCCGTTCCCACTTAGGATCAACCTGAATTAGGGTTTTCCTTATTGGTTATTTCCTAACGGCAACTATACTTTACGCAGAATCGCCAAGTCCGAAGCGGATTCACGCTACACTTGGTTCAAGGAGAATGGGAAACGAGTGGGATGCAAAGCTCAACCTCTCTACCATAAGGCATAGTCCCATTCTGTTCCCCTAAAACAACGTAAATCGGGATCAATCATAACTCTAGGTCAACGCTTTTGTTATTCGTGTTCTTTGACGATCTTCCTGCTGTCCATCGTGATTTGAGAAAAGTTACCGGCCAACCGAGACCACCCATCCGTAGGACGGGACCTATGGCCACATCCACCGCACTTCCCTCGGGTTGTTTTCATTATCTAATTACCTAACACATTTAGTTGAACATGTAACAATCAACTTCTTTAATTAGCCCATTAGGCACTGGTTCTTTCACGTAATCATATCACTTGACATAGAAAAACAATGTCAAACAAGTTCCTTATCAACAGGTTATCATATTTATCTTTGAAATACAAAAGGTCCAGCTTGTAGGCTTATCTACAATCCGTCCGAAGGCTATCCAGCAATCCACAGGGATTACCAATCTAAGTTTCCACCCATAGACTAGTATGCGGGCCTCGAGATCCAATCTCGAGTCACGTTAGCCTCTTGTGGAGGGCCTGGAAGGGGAGGGATTTACGGCCAGAGTCCCCCCTGGCACCCAAGCGTCCTCCTACTCCAAGTAGCGCTCAACGGAGAGACCTCTCGTGGTGGGTTTGGTCCACTTTCCCGGCGTGGTTAACAACCCCCTTGGTTAGGGTTAGGCAGGCAGTCGGGGGTAACTGAAGCTGCCTCTCCCTTGAGGCCTTCAACCTAAAGTATTAGATATCCATTTATCTTTTAATTCATTGATCATACAAAGCTAAACAGTGCTCTTAAATTTGTAACAAGCACAACATTTCCATTGGTCGTTTTAGTTGGCAAACTGCTAAGGAATGAATCCTTCCTTTCGAATGCGTCCAACACTCGATCTGGGATGACTTGCAACTTGGCAAGTTCCCTATATCTTGGGTTAGGGCATACCCTACTAACCTGACTTGGTCAATATCTTAAGTTCATATGTTATACCAATTTATTGGTTTGTCCTTTGCTCCAAGCAATTATCTTTACTCAAGAAAGATACTAAATTAGGATGATTACTCATCCTCTTGTAAGATAACTTGCGTAAGGACCTGCCAGCCTCATTGCGAGAATTGGCCATTCCCTTGTGATCCAATGACAAGATCATATGACTCCGCACTTGTTGCGCAAGTGTCGCATCGAACTATGAGACTATTCTACTCATCGAGTGGAGTCACGAAACAATCTGTTTTTCCTAATTACATTAGGCTGACGTCGTTAGTCCTAGGGTTCCAAGTTCCATCTCGTAAGATTCTTAGGGACAAACCCTAGTTCACTTTCCAAATATATTTCACTGTCCCTACATTCGGTGAATGTGGGCAAGTATTTAAGGTATAGGAGTTTTAGTTTTAGCAATACGTACGATTAGGTCACGTATTAATTCCTAGTGAATTTCTTGGAATTTAACTCATTCTAAACGAGTACTCCGAGGTTTAGGTGTTTAGGTTTGTGCCAATTTGTTTTAACTCTTGAAGATAGTTACGTTAACATTTCATAAACTTATGACTCATTGTCTACGCATAAAATGATTTTTCAACCTTAACTTATCGATTAAGGTCAGGCATAGGTTAGGTTAATTCCAACTAATCTTCCTATAACTTGCGAACAAAATTCAAGCTAAACAAGCAACCTTTTACTTGATAACTTATGTAGTTGACAAACGGTAATTGCCTAGAGTTATGCATTGTAAGAATCATTTCATGCCTTGCACTTTCCTAAGGATTCCTAGCACTTTCCATGATGATTCATTGCAAAGAGGATATGGGTTAATAATGCGATATACAGTTTATACTTCGATGTTTAAATGAGGTATACTATTTTAATTGCGTTCTATAACAATGGACATTAATCTAATTCTAATTTATTGCACTGCATAAAGCTATTTACTAGAAATGCATTTATGCTCCCTTTATTTTGCTTGTTCTACTGAAAATATTAATGACTAAATTCCTCCGTCGTGAGCTAATTTTTTTAAAGCATTTAAGATGAACAAATGCATCCTATGTCTAACAATTATCCTTTGCACGATTGAGTTATAACAATACCAAATAAAAATGATGAAGGAAAACATGGACTTGGGGTGAGATGTCCACGTGGATGCTAGGAGACGACCCTCCTGCGGTGCTGCGCCTTGGGCTTTCTTAGGAGGCATCGCGAATGCAGTCTTTCCGTCGTGAATGCCACTTTACAACTCCTTTTTGAAATTCCACCGTGGCTCCCTTTTTCAATAACTTGCACCGTCCGTCGAAAGCAGTTTTAGAAGGCTTCCTCCTTGAAGTAGGGATTTTGAAAGGGGGTGTTTCAAAATCTTTCGCGAATAAGACCCATTAAAGCCATGGAAAGGCTTAATGGCCTTATAAAGACTCGCACGAATGGGTACGAGGGCTTTTGAGTGGGAAAGGAAGGTGTCAAAAGACCCCCAACATTCTCTTTTCTTTTACGTGTGGGGGAAAAAAAACAAGGTATGGGAGAGCTAGATGGGTTATTTTTGCATGGCCTAAGGGGGCCCTTAAAAGGATTTAAGATCCGGGACGAAAGAGACTTTAAGGTAACATCTTTTGGTGGAAAAAGGGCTTATAGAGCTTCAAGGGGAAATTTGAGGGGGGGAAGGAAAAAGGGCTAAGGTAAAATTTTCTTGGGGGAAAAAGGGCCTTATAGAATCCTAAGGGAGAAACTCCAAGGGGGGAAAAAAGGTAGCCTTAAAGGCTATTGGAAAAGGGGGCCTAAGGAGGCCTTAGGAGAAGATATAAGGGGGGTAGTCTTGAAGGTTATAAGAAAAAGGAGGCCTAAGAAGGATTTAAAAAAAACCGGGGAGATTAAGACCTTTAAGGTCAAAACCCTTTTAGGGGGGGGGGGGGGGGAAATGACTCCCCTAGCACACGACAGCCAGGGCAACGCGGCCTACGATATCAGGCGGCAGCGGTGGCTGGCGTAGATCAGGCGGCTCCTCCTTGGCATAGGCGATGATGGCCCCTCCTCCACTCGATGAAACTGTCACTCTCCTACAGAGCATTCATGGCTATGCCTCCTACCACAGAGCCTTCTCTCTCCCTCTCACAGTATATATCCCTGTACAACATAATCCCCCTTCAATATATATAGGGGAGGGGATAAGATCCTCCCTCCCCACGCGTCAATGGGCATGCCCCATTGCCTAGGCAAGCTCCAGCAAGGAGCTTGCCTCACTTGCTATTCCCCTCTTCCTCCAGCTCGACAGTCGGCTGGAGGAGAGGGGAAATAATTTAAAAAAATTGCTTAAACAAAAGAATTTTCCAATTCATTTATCCTCTATTGAGGTAGTTTACACGTGCTTGCGCCTTTGGGATATTACATACAAATCATTCCATTTACCTTTTCCACCAATCCATTGCATTGAGGGTAGTAAGGGGTAGAGTGTCATCGTTGAATATTTAGCTTTTGCATGAGTTCACCCACCACATTAGCTCTAAACCCTAGTCCTCTATCTGATAGTATTTCAAGAGGGGTACCAAACCTACAACAAATGTGGTCAAAGATGAATTTACTCACTTCCTTAGCAGTGATTCTTCTAGTTGGCATAGCCTCGGCCCATCTAGTCATGTAATCTACCCCCATGATAATATAGTCTTTTCCTGATGGAGTGTGTGGTAGAGGCCCTATGGTATCAATTCCCCACTTCTCAAAGGGTCCATAGACCTTGATTGGGGTTTGGGGTTTTGCTATGAGCCATCGTGGTCCTGATTTCTGACATTGTTCACATGTTTGACGCCAATATTTGACATCTCGGTGTAGACCGGGCCAAGTAAAGCAGGCTTGCAGAACCTTTCTAGTTGCGATGTCGTGTGCAAAGTGGCCTCCACACACATCATCATGGCAAGCTTTTAAGATTTCTTCAATTTCCCATTTTGAAGGCACTTTCCTAAGCACACCATCCTTACGAAGACAATACAAACTATCATTTACCATGCGATATCTTGTAGCCTTCTGAGCTAGTCACTGTCTTTCTCCCTTAGTCAAGTGTTTGGGAGCTTCTCCTTGCTCTAAGAGATGTAGAATATCTTCTAAGTATTCCTTGCCTTGTCGAAGTGGGGGTTTGATAGCCACTGCTCCCACCATTGACTCATTCAACTTTGATGATGCTAGATGGTCGGCATCTTTGTTCTGGTCTCTTAGCACATGATGTACTTGTGCCTCCCTAAATCTTCTCATAAGAGATTTGGCCTCTCTCATTTTACTAGAGAGGTTTGTATTTTTGCATGCCCATGTACCTTGCATCTTCCTTACCAATAGCATGGAGTCTCCAAAAGCATTCAACCTCTCGATTGAATTACTAAGACACCAACAAAGACCATGAATTAAAGCTTGATATTTTGCCTCATTGTTAGAGTGGACACCTTCCAAGATGATTCCTTCACCATAGATTTTCTCTCCTAAAGGAGAGAAAACAACGATGCCTGCGGTTGCCTTATCCTTAGTTCTCTTGTATGCACCATCAAAGTAGAGGCTATAAGCATCTACAAGAGTTTTTATGGATGGGGGTGGTGGAAGGTTCTTTCTTTTCACCCTGAGATTTTTCTCATAGCACCTGTTTGTCAAAATATCAGCCAAGCATGCCCGAGTTGTTTTTTCAACATGCACTGTATAATCAAACTCTTGAAGTCGGACCACCCACTTTGCTATTTTGTCAGAGATTTCCATATGTTGTAGTGCATAGGGAAACATATCCTCCACAGTGATGATCACAAACCTCTTTGGAAGCAACTATAGCTGAAATTTGGTTACTGAAAACATGAGGGCCAACACTAGTTGTTCCATGGAGGTGTAAGCCTTCTCTGAGGCTTTCATGAGGCATCTGGCAAAGTACACAGGCCTCATGAAGGATGTTTTTGGATCTTTTTGTAGGAGAGCAGCACCTATGGCCTCTTCTCCCACACTAGGGTTTACAAAGAATGTTTCTTCCCAACAAGGCTGGAGAATTATAGGAAGTGACCCCAACATTTTCTTTATCTCCTTAAAATGTCCTTCACTTTGTTCACTCCATACAAGTGTTTCTTGGCGTGTCAGTTTGCTACAGGGGATATATGGCCTGAGAGAGTAATTGTATAAATCTACCCAAATATCTTAGCTTTTGTAAGAAGGAGACTAATTGTTTAATGGAGGTTGGGGAAGGTAGAGCTAGCAATGTTTCTACCTTATTTGGATCTACCTCAATTCCTTCAATTGACACTACATGCCCTAGTATTGCAACCTTGCTTTCCCCAATGTGACATTTATCCTTATTTAGTTGTCCACCTAACCTAGCTAAGCGAGTAAATCCTTCATCAACCTTGCGTAGATATATGTTCCTTGAGCTGTAAATACAAAAGTCATCTTGGAATACCATATTCATGAATCATTGAAAGGTTGCTGGGGCATTTGTGAGACCAAAGGGCATGACCTAAAAGGCAAAACAGCCTCATGGTGTGATGAAAGTGGTCTTCTTTTTATCCTCCTCTGCAATGCGAATCTGGAAGTATCCAGAGTAGCCATCACACACCGTATACCGCTCATGTCCCGCTACTTCATTCAAGATTTCATCCTGAAATGGGAGAGGGAAGTGGTCCCTCTTTGTTGCAGCATTTAGTGGCTTGTAATATATGCATACTCACCACCTACCATTTTTCTTTGGCCTCACTACTACTAGGGAGACCCATTCTGAATCTTCCACTGGGTATATGAATCATGCATTCAAGAGTCTCTTCACCTCCGTCAACAACGCATCCTATTGCACAACTCCCAGTCTTCTCAATCTTTGTACTATAGGTTTGCTTCCTTCTTTGAGTTGGATGTGATGCTTCACTGCAGTGACACCTATAATGTGAGTATAATAAAAAATAAACAATGATGCATGCTTCTTGAGAACATTCACATAACCCTCCCTTTCTTCATCCTTTATATCCTTGGATATCATCTTCTCTAGGCTAGCATCCCGCACATATTCTCCTTGGATTCTTGGGTTGTCTTCTGATGAGGTAGGTTCCTTTAAGGTGGCGCCCATAACTTTGAGAGTGCTATCACTCTCTCCACTTGAACTCTCTTTCTCTTCTACCGATGAGGAACATCCACTTGAGCTCCACTCATCAACAGACGTTTCTAGTTCAAGGTTCTCTTGACGCCCACTCTTCAAGTTGTAAACCACCTTTTGATTGTGACCACCCACCTTACGTGGCCTCAACTCCAGATCTCTTGTGGCCCAATCTTGCCTAGCTTCGATGCCCATAAGCCAAGGTCTCCCTAGGATGAGGGGATATCCTTCTCCCTTTACTGGCATCACATAAACATCCACTGCTGCAGTGATTCCAAAAACAAAAACTCTCAAAGCTTTCACTACACCCACACATGTGACCGCATCATTGTTGGCCATCTTTGCCCTAAAGGTTGAGGATTCCATTACTTCTAAACCTAATTGATGCATAAGCTTTTCTGTCATGACACAAACCTCTGCTCCACTATCGATGTATGGTTTTCGAATCCGTTGACCTTTGATTTGAGCCTCCACTAAAGGAACTATATCTTTGAGGCCATATGCCTTGATTGCACTAACCATTTTACCTTGCCTTGCCCTTGTGCTTACCATTTTTGACCATTGTTGTCGTAGCTTTGGAGAGACATGAAGTAGTTGTGGCCAAGTAATTTTTGGCCCTTGAGAGCTAACATCTACTACCAGATCATAAGGTTGTGTCCGAGAACCCAAAGGGAAGTCGGAGATATCAATTTTAGACCTAGTTCAAGTCTTTCTCTTCTTTCCTTCATCTCTAGGTGCTCGTGATGTACTTGCCTCATTGATTGCTTCCTTGCTTGCCTCAGTTTGGACACGTACCCATTTGATCGACATGGTCTCTACTACATCTACCTTCATCTTACCTCTCGCTATTTCTTCTTGGAGCCTTCTATCCCTGACCACCTCCTCTATTTTTATGACATTAACATTTGGTTGAACAACAGGGGTTTCATCGTGAACATAAGGTGGTTGTAAAATTGTAGGTCGTGACTGCTCTTTCTCGTGAGTCCTAGCACGAGGAGGGCTTACTTGTTGTCGAGGACCTCTGGCAGGGTGATAATATCTTCTAGGGTGAGGACAATTGTACATGCCATGTCCATTTTCTCCACAGTTGTAACACAACATCTCCCTTGCTTGTCGCCGCATTTGTGGTCAATTCCCACCATTCCCCTCGATAGGTCTTCTTGCACCTTGCACAAGATTCACTCTCAAACCCTCTAGTTGATTAGTAAGATTGTTTATTTGTTGGATCATGCCTTCTTGACCTCTAACAAGGCGTGGTGCATTAGATACATTTGGGGGAACTTGAGAGCCTTCCATAGTTGTGATTCTTTGCATGGCTAGCTTGGGCTTGGTAGAGAATCTTTCGATTCTTTTCCCTAGTGATTCTCAAAGCATCTTCAAAAGTGTTTGGAAATTTCACCTTTACCTTCTCCCTGAGCAAGGGGTACAAACCTGAAATAAATCGATCCTTTTGAAGGCAATTTGGAGCTCTCTCTCCAAGGTCCAGTGAGTCTGATCACTGTCCCCAAAGTTTCAAAAACCCTTCCTCATAAGTTGCATAACCATAAGGATCACTTTGATGGAGGGTCAAAAGCCATTGCCATAACTCTTCAGTTGAGTTAGTTTGTTGAAATCTCTACAAGAAAGCTGCCTTCAATCCCTCCCATTCAGCTCTTTGGGCCAGATTTAGAGTTTGGAACCACATTCTAGCTTCTTCCTTGAGCACCAAAGGAAAAGCCCTCAACTTTAATGATTCATCATCCCTTCTGGAGACAAGGAAGGCCATCTCAAGGTTGTCCAAAAAATCCACTGCATTTTTCCCATTGTGCCCAAAGAAGCTTGGAAATGCCATGTTGCCTTAGTAGAGTACAAAGATGAACACGTCTAGACTTAAGTTGTATTTTATGAGGGGAAGGATGAATGGGTTTACAGATGCATTGATTTCAGCAAGACGTCTAGGCCCCAGTATGCTTCTAATAATGCCTTGGAATCTAAGCTTTGTGCTGGCTACAATATGCACAATTTGCATAGCAAGTGGACGGATAGGTCCATACAACTCGTGGTGA
Source organism: Lygodium microphyllum (assembly GCF_053477565.2). Taxonomy (NCBI): domain Eukaryota; kingdom Viridiplantae; phylum Streptophyta; class Polypodiopsida; order Schizaeales; family Lygodiaceae; genus Lygodium; species Lygodium microphyllum. Next base: position 4,707,051 of record NW_028229514.1, on the reverse strand, counting down.
TTCATGAGAAACTATTATAATAAGATAAAGACATGTACATTGAAGGATGAATTGTAGTCTAGCATTGGGAAGATTATAGGTTCTGGTGATACAAGAATCTCCCTTAATCTTTCAGCCCCAAAGTACATGACAAGATGCTGCTGGAAGAAAATCTTCCTACTGATGCATACATTAACTTGGATGTTTTGTACAAAGTGAAAGGTGTAGAAATTCGGGCCATTATTATTATTCATGAGTGGAGACTACTTAAGGGAGTAGAGGGAATGTACTTTCTTGAATTATGAAGGATTTTCCCCAGATTATTTCTTTGTGGAACCCACCAACTTTGCTATACAGAGAATTTGCTCACCAGTGATTGTTCTTGCCTTAGTGTGTCCATCCTCGGTGGCATATATTTCATAAGGTGTGATGGCCACCTTTTCAACCACACCCAACCTTCGAGCTAACAATAGTTGAAGGTAGTCTCTATACTTTGCACCTCTACAAAACTCCACACCGTTCATGCATAGTTGTCCTCCTTTGATGTGGATTAGGCCAGAGAGAGAGGGATAAGAGAGGAAAACTAAGAGAGGGAGAGAGAGAGAGTGAGAGAGAGAGTTTGAGTGAGAGTGAGTAAGAGTGAGAGAGAGAGAGAGAGAGAGAGAGAGAGAGAGAGAGAGAGAGAGAGAGAGAGAACTACAAAAAAATAGATGAATCAATAAACTTAAGAGATGGAGAACCCTCGGGACATAACCAATATACACAATATGGATATTAATAGCATGGGCTTATTACATTGTAGAGCATGCATAAGCTATAGTAAGGGAATGAATTGCATAAGCTCATGAGAGAGAATGGGGAAGGCTCAATAGGGCTGAAGAAGGCCTCTTGGCTCTCTCTCTTCTTGCAAATTACAGAGAAGGCCTCTTTATATAGGCCTTGAGGGTGTTTAGGGAGGAGATTGAGATATAATAGGAATTAACACCACCAAAGCTAGATTAAGGCGGTTCCACCAATGTGGAAACTCCATCTAGATATTTTGTTGACCAATTTGTACTTAATCAAGCTCCATCATAGGTGATTTGTCTCCATTCTCCCCCCATAGCTTAAGTCCAAGAGCTCTCCTATAAAAAAATATAGTGAATCTTCATAAAATAAGATCATATCTAGCAATAATAGAGAGAGTAGTGAGAGTTCATACATTACTACTACAATTAAGAATGATTTGAGGGTGATTTAGGAGGGGAATTCTAATGGTTTATTAGCTTGAGAGAGAGGAGAAGAGAGGAGAAAGGGTTGGGTGTCTAATGAATGATGTTTTATGGAAGTGTTAAGTGTGGGGAAGAAAGTATGGGTGTGTATAAAATTGGGAGGTGGTCTCCACCGTAGTTGGAAAAAGTTGACATCCACCATTTTGGTCATATCTCCCGACTCGTAGCTCCAAAAAAGTATAAAAAAATACCAGCCAAAACTTCAGCTCACGCGCTACAACTTTGAAGTTGAAAAGTTTTTTTTGGATCGGAGTGGAAGTATTTTTAAAAAATCTTACAAAATCATGTTCTTGATTTTTCTTCCACTAATGCTTCCAAGAAGGGTCCCATTTGGTTGAATTATCATAAGGCTCCAAAGTCATGACATTATGAGCCGCACATGCCCTTTGGATGGCTCCAAATCCATTTCATATCTTTTCTTTTCACATTATACATTTTCCCTTCACCTTCCTCCATTGATCTTTACTCTTCACTCCCCCTTGGTAAACCGGTCCATGAAATATCTCCATCCAGTGATTTCTTGGATTTTCCAAGAGGTTGTTCCCACCCTCTTCTTTATTTCAAAGCTCCAAATGTACAAAAAATCAACAAAGTGTTTAGACAAATATTTTTTGTAATTTTATCGGATCACAAAACCTTTATCAGCCATCGCAGAATGGGAGCTACAACTATGTGAGAAATGTCGAGCATCTTCATGAAGACTAAAGCATGCCAGAATCTCTCCCGGTCATCGTTAATCAAACTCCATCACCTCTCATTCACAACAGCACCTTTTGATTGTGGTCATCTACCCACAAGTTCCACTTAGCAACAACCTCAACTACCCCACTACTCCCCACCACAGCGCCATGGGACTGGCACTCAGCTAGGAGGGGGGTAATGTTTACCACAGCACAGAGGAGCGGGAAAATATAGCAAAGGAGCAGGAAAATGAAAAAAGGAGATAACCAAAAGGGCACAGGACAAAGGAAGGAAAGGGCACCCCGGATGGAAATCAAACCCTGAAAATTTTGAATTACGACCTCTCTAGCTCAATGTCGCCTCGAGAAAAGAAAAGAGTAAAAGCGCACCATTAATTGTGAAAGCTCTCCCGAATCCTTGTAAAAGAGTGCCAGGCTCACTCCTGTGCAAATTATATGCATAGTTGAGAATGGGATAAGTTAGAACGGTGGGAAATAGAAAAAGAGGACCTAGGCAAATGGCCGGCCATGTAAAAAGTAGGGATGACAGCCCAAAACGTAGGGCATGTATATAAAGTTCAAAAGTGAATGAGAAGATCATTCTTGTGTGTGGCCAAAGCTTCTTCTTCTTCTTCTCTTGTTTCTTGCCTTGCTTGTGCTTGAGTGAGGGACTGAGGGAGTGGGAGGGAGTGAGTGTCTGAGAGTGAGGGATCGTGGAGAAGAAGCTCCCCATCTTCTCTCTTCATCTTGTCTTCTTCTCTTCTCTTCTCTTTTCTCACGCGGCTATGGAGGATGGAGCTTGATGGAGAGGGCTTGAGGTTGCTTAAGCTTGCCGCAAGGATTGTGGAGCTACCGGAGTGCAAGAGAGAGGAGGGAACTCGATTGAGCATCAAGGTAAGCTCACTACACCCGTAAGGTAGGCATTGCATGTCGGCTATGTGAGAGGTAGCCATGGCCGCTTGGCTTGAAACGCTTGATCAATAAGCGGTCCGTAGGTCTCAGGGTAGAGCTCCGTAGCTCCCCTTCATAAGCCCGAAAAGGATATGCATCCTCGTCAACTTCTCGCACAAGGAATCCACCTTGTGTACAAGCCTCTGTCAACAAATAAATTTTACAAAATCTACCATAAAATCTCACAGAATCCACTGTGACTATGCCTCCTGGCATCATACCCCTGGGGTGGGATAACAATTGTCCACAATTGCTATTAGCTGCTCAATGTGGAGCTAGCAGTATAGGATAAGCACTAAGAGTACGAGCGATCATCCGTTGCATATCTTCAATTGAATTAGTTTTTTTTTTTTGAATTTTACCAAGTATCTAGTATAGGACAATGAATCAATCAAAGTCTAATCGTTAGCAAACAATTGATCTAATAAGATTAAAAACTAGTGTTAGTGCCATAGATATCTTTCATGGAAGTAAGAGAGTCAAAAGATAAGACAGAAATATTCTGAATACTAAGTCTCATACTCAAAGCATTGACAATAACAAATAAAATTATTATTCTAGTTTAGTAGTAAGTAAAAATTTAACTAAGAATTCTTTAAAAAAATAGTAAAAGACTTACCTATCTTACCTTGATTGGAGATCTCTATTTTTTTGAGAAAGCATGAATTTGCAACAGAATTTGGAAGTTGAAGAATTTTCCAAAGTACTTTTAAGAAAAAAATTAGTCTCAATGTTTATCAAATCAAAAGATAACAACATTAAAGCCATACTATAATCGTCAAAAGTTAGAGTGAGAATAATATTGAAGGCCTACTTTGAATAAAAACAACTTATATCTTCTTGTGAATCAAGTTAGTCTATAACTAGAGAGTTGGACCTTATAAGGAATTTTACAAAACATTTACTTATGACTAAGACTAAAATTTAAAAAGAAACATATTAAATATAAGACTAAAGTTGGACAAAATACTAGTCTCTTGGTAAATAAATAGTAATATTCAAGTTCTATGGCATATTTAGATATGATTTTTTTAATATATGCATATTTAGACAAAATCATGTCTAATATAAGCTTTAGATCTTTGTACAAGCTAAAACTTTTTCTTTTGGGAGTATACTCAAATTTCAAATGGATTAAATTTAGCTAACCTACTAGGAAATTAGATGTCTATATTAGTTGAAATTTACAAATTTCAGTTAGTCTAGGTTAACTGTGAGACCTACTTTCAAGATAAATAACTTTCTTTGTACATAGAATCAGGTCATGATGATAACTAGAGAGTTGTATATAACAAAAAGGTCTACAATTTATGTCGCTATGATGGATTACCAAATCTGAAGGTAAGGTCATAAAAAATAGGGCTCAAAGTTGGCTACTACATAGTTTTATGCATAGTGCTGTGAAATTTGCATTCACGGTCACTTTAGGACTCAAATAACTCGCTAAATATTCAGAATTTGTGAAATATGTGTCTAATAACAATTGTAGATCTTTCTGAGGGCTAAAACTTGTGTTTTAACACCATCCTCAAAATATTAACCAATAAAAAGTTACATTACCTGAAAAATAGTTATTCGAGAGGATTTTTATGGTGAAGCATATGCAATAGCTAGACTACTTTCAAGTGCCTCTTCTATATAGCCGATTACATAAATAAAGACTTAATATGCTTAAACTTGAAACTTTTATAAAATAAAATAAAGCTATGATTTACTATGAAATAAACTTCAAAAGCTTTTTGGGTATTCCATAAAGAAAGCTTATTTCAATAAAAGCATATCTTAAATCTCATATTCTAAAATAATTTTTTTTAAAAATAAATTAATAGTACTAAGGATAATGATCTAATTATTACTAAAGAAGTTTAAACTTATAACTTACAAATTGAGTAGTAATTTTAATAATATAATATCATATAAATATAAAATATTATATATTATACTTCAGATAACTAATCATAATTATGAAATTTACGCTTGGACTTACGCTAACGCCCAGTTCTACCCAAAGCTACTGCTACATACTCTACACATCAAGTGAAGCATTTATAATTATTTATAAATAAAATAAACAAACAATAGTGAATACTTAGTTGTCTTCACCTCTGGAAATAATTAAAATAGATTGAAACACTGTCCTAACCTTAATTTATTTCGAGTGTGCACTCTAAACTCATAAATATCCATTAATTTGATATGCATTTTGTGGAATCACCTGCTGTGGAATTACCCACGCGCACATTAAATTAATCTGATACTCAAAAAGGACAAGCGTTCCCATCAACTTCTCGCACAAGGAATCCACCTTGTCTACGAGCCGAGTTCAACAAATAAATTTTACAAAATCCAGAGTAAAATCTCACAGAATCCACCGTGACTATACCTCTTGGCATCATTGAGATTTATTCAAGACATGCAACCTATCAATAAAGTAACCATAAGAAATGTGGATGTAGATCATGTGATTGATGAATTTGTATAGGATTTTGTAAGCAAAGTAATCTATTCTTTGGGTGATCTTTATTACTGGGGGTATGATCAGTTTTATCTTGCAATTGAAAGCAAGGATATTACAACCATGAAGACTCCCTTGGGGTTAGTACAGATGTGTACTCTCCCACAAGGTACAACAAACCCAGTGGCACACATGACAAATGCTATGAATAGAGTACTCATGGATTTTATACCACAATTGACAATGCCCTTCTTGGATGATGTTCCAATCAAAGGGTGTGCAGGAATGAAAAGAATAAAAAGATGGATGCTCATGGGTGCAGACAATTTGTTACAGACCATATTATGGATTGTGAAAGGATTTTGACGCGTCTAGAAGAGGTGCATTTAACTCTTTCTGGTGTCTTTAACCCATATTGGGGAATATGGGAATTTCCCATAAGTTTAGGTCATGTGGTCAAATATTTGGATTTGTCATAACTTGAATAGTATAACTCCAAATCGAGTGCTCTATAGCTCAATAGATTCCATTTCTCAAGTACTTTCCAATGATAGGTCACATCATATGGTTCTAAGAAACTTATGGGCATGTTATCTGGGAGCCACTTTTTTAGTATTCAAAAAATGGAAATTGGGAGATTTCCAAACTCACTAATATTGTATTCTTTGGAGTTGAAGAGGTTTTGATTGTTGGGCATATGTGTGGGCCCTATGGGCGAAGACCATCACTACAAAAAATAGATGGGATTGATAGAATGCAAGATGTATGCACGAATGTATCAGAGGTGTGTAGATTCTTGGGAGCATGTGTGTTCTATTTGATTTGGATCCCTCACTTTGCACATGTAGCTGATGCTCTATATCAACTCTTGAGGAAAAGTCAAAAATTTCATTGAGAAAGGAAACATCAGAAAGCAATGAAGAAATTAAAGCAGCTCTTGAAATCTGGGGGTGCTCGTGTAGTCATTGAGACCGATTGTTTGTCGGTGTTGGGAATGATTACCAGTTGTGCTACCCCAAATATTGATATACTCTAGTAGATTGCATACATCAAATCTTTGAATCGTGAATTTTAGCATATTGCAAAAAGAGATAGCCCAATGGCAGACATGTTATCTCGACACATTGTGAGAATGAAGATGGGATGATGGATGAGGAGAAGAAGATGACTTTTGCAGCTGAAAATGATGTTGTAAGAGTGAATTTAGCAATGCAAGGAGTTGCTACAACACTAACAAAAGCTTGGACAGCAAAGAGAAGACACTTTCTGGAAAACAAATATGCAGGAGAGTGGCTGAGAATTGGTCAATACCTCAGTACATTAACAAAGAGAGATAGATGGTCAGATGAGGAGTTTAAGAAGATCAAGAGGAAAGCCTATGGGTTTTTCTTAAAAGATGGATACTTATGGAAACATGCTAAAAAGAAACACGGTATGCCATTGCGAGTTTTGGGTGACAAAGCTTCATAAGTAAATGTTATCCAAGAATTTCAAGCTTGTGGGCTCGCCATATAGGTGTTTGGGATACTTTTGCAAAGATCAAAGAAAGATATTGGTGGTAGGCTATGTATAAGGATGTTTCTCACTTTGTGGAAACATGTACGACATGTCAAATGTATTCATCTGTGAGACATTGGGATGGATTGCAGCCCACATATCCCTTGTCTCTTGATTTTAAGTGGGTGGTGGATTTAGTCACCATGCCTATAGGTCTTTGGCAAATGCGATATCTTTTACTTGCTTGGGAAGACTTGACTAATCAAGTGGAAGGGAGAACTCTACATACTAATACAACAAATACAATGTTTACTTTTCTCTTAAAAGAGATCTTTTGTTGGTATGGCTATGTGGGAAAATTTACAGCAGATAGGGGTGAGCTAGATACATATGAAGCTCATGATTTCTTTGCACAGTTGGGAATAAAGCTTGCTTTAACTTCAACTTATAACCCTGAAGGAAATGGAAAAAGTGAAAGAGTTCATCCACCTATTGTGAAGTTATTGGCAAAAGCATGTGGAGAGAAGGTAAAAGAGTGGCCACAATTGCTCCCTTATGCTTTGTGGGTTGACAGAACAACTCATAGTGCCGTTACAGGATATATGCATGCTGAATTGATGTATGGTCAAAAAACTATGATGCCGATAGAAGAGATGACGCTTTCAAAGAGTGTGCTACCTTGGGAAGAGGAGTTGAATTGAGAGGAGTAGATGGCCTTATGCATTAGACAATTGGAAAGAAAATCAGAAGACATAGAGGCAGCAGTTGCAAAGTTAAGGGAAATAAGGATACAAAATAAGAAACGGTTTGACAAAAGGCATAGATTGAGGCCAAGAGCCATACAAGATGGGGATTGGGTATTGGTTTATGATGGCAGTTTAGACAACCAGCATAGTGTCATGCATAAAGTTTCCAAAAGTTGATTTGGACCCTATGTGGAAAGAGAGGTGTTTGATAATGTTACTTAAGCATTAAATGACCTAGATGGGAAAGCCATAAAACATCCAGTAGCAGGGGAAAGAATCTGCTAAAATTGGAAGAAAATAGTGGCCATTATACAAGGGCTAGCTGTAGAGGATGAGGACTCAGAATCCAGTGTGACAACTAGGATGTCGGCACATACCGGAGGATGTGCAGATTCAGAGAAGGTGGATATCGTGCCACTACGCAGACACAATGTGAAAAACTCTAGAGTGCACCATCATCCAAATTTCATATTGATCTAGAGATTCAATGTCATATGAGTCATTAGTGCTAGTGTCAGTGGCATGGATGGTTCAAAAATACTAGATTTTTAGATAATTTTAGCCTATTTTTTATATTTTGGATATTATTTATTGTAAATATCCTAAAAAGCTAGAGAAAATTCTAAAATAGGGTGCCATGCAAAAAGCAAGTTCCTTTTTCAGCCAGTTTTAGATTTTTCATGAAAAAGAAAGATGGGCAAAATCGTGTGCATCGAATGGCAATTGATAAGCAAAATAGAGCAGCCTAAACTAGGAGAGGAAGAAGGAGTGATCCAAGAGATTTATTAACATGTGTCCTAGGATTTTACCCCCCTTTTGGAGCCAACAAAGCCATCAAATTTGGGTTTCGAGTAGCAAAGAGAAAGCTATTGTTTGATGCACGTTTTTGGTCTCTGAGGGAGCTCCAAGAGATCTAATGCTTGGAGATTGCTTCTCAGTAGTGCCAAACAAGGGATTTCAGGTTCTATCAACGCATAGTGATTTGATTCATTGTTCTTTGTCATCTTTATCGTGTTTACCTCTTGTCTATTCTTTGTCTTCTCTTCCATCTCCTATCCTCTACTTCCTTCTATCTCTGATCCCCATTGGATACAGAAACCCCTCAGACAATGTAGGAAAAAATGGGAATTCCCCAATTTCTCTAGCTAGAAAATATTCTATTTTCTCTATTATTTACTTTTCCTACTTAGGTGTATTTTCAAATAGGGAATCAAAAACCCCTCAGACAACGTAGGAAAAAATGGGAATTCCCTATCGATTCCCTATTTGAAAATGCACCTAAGTAGGAAAATTAAATAATAGAGAAAATATAATATTTTCTAGCTAGAGAAACTAGGGAATTCACAAGGAATGCCATGGATCAAGAGAGCAATCTATCTATAGCTGCTATAAAAAACCTACAATAATACTATTAACACCTCTAGACCTGCATTTTTGGACTAGTAAGACAAATGTAAAGCTTCCTTCATTAAAAGAAAGGATAATTTGTCACCACTCAAAGCATGAGAGGCATGACAATACTCAAAAGATATAAATCTAGTGTACATAAAAAGTGCCTACAATTCTAAAATGTTGCAATCACAGTGAAGCTTCAAACATTGGCATACATAAGAAGGTTCACCACTAGCAATATGATGCACCTACTCATAACCAAAGACTTTTAAAATTGTAGACTAGCACGTAAGTACTAAATAACATATTGATTTGAGTGAGCTCTGAGAAAGAGCTTTAAAGTTTGACTATTAATACTAACAAACTGGACCAATATCACCATCTAAAGCATGATATAACATACATAAGAAGGTTCAGTACTAGCAACATGAAACACCTACCTGTATCCAACGACCTTTAAAATTGTAGAGTAGCAAGCAAGCACTAAATTATATATTTATTCTAGTGAGATCAATGAAAGAGAACAAGATTTTGACTATTAGCACTAACCAAGAGGACTAATATCACCATCTAAAGCATGATATACATAGCTATGATTAATAGAATCACTTATTAAAAAAACTACCAACAACTATATTTATCCTTACAACTACAGATTGAGATGTTCATGCCTCAAGATGAATATGGAGCACTCCATTCATGATAAACATGTAATCTCCAACTCTGATTTGTAATTATCAAAATATATGACCAATTTAGAGTTTTAGTCACACTGATATGCATGGTATATCTTCTCCATGACAACATCAAATATCTAATTGTAACCATCAACTCTTACAAAATGTAGGCCCCACAAGTCTATATAAACTCTCACTATATCTATTCTTAGGAAGCTATATTACCAAACTTCTAAACTACTTCTAAGTACTACAACCACTTTTAAATTCATCATTGATATCCCTCCTCTTCCAAACTCTTAGGGATGGATCTCCCAAACCTGCACATGGCAATACAATACAATAATTCCCAACCCTTCTCTCCCTTGAGTTGGGGATCTAAGATATCCTCCACTTTCTCCCCATCTATCAAGCATGGTAGTGCCTATCATAAAGACATGAAAATTAAGCCCATGGCAAGGCCCCTAAATCATGTCCTCTTTCTTCAAAGATCTCCGATATGAGGAAATCCAAACATCCAATGACATTTCTTGAGCAAGATAAGATTAGTGAAGGGTTAATGGGATGCTTCTATGTGTGGTCAAATTTTACATTTGCAAACATCTTCTAATACTAACAAAAAGGTGAAAAGGAGCCTCTAAACTTAACCTCATAAGGCAATTCCAACTAGAGGACTTATCCACGATGATAATGACATTATTTTTACTCCTTTTTGCTTTTACTGCCTTGATGTGACCTTTTGAAAATCAGGGTCCTTTAAAGTGACCTTGAAATTACAAAACTAAATACTTTTAACTTTAATCTCAAAGGAAGAGATATTATAAAAGTTTTTTTAGTTCACGCTTCTTTGATGGCTTCTTCTAGGCAACCATCAAACTCTATACGTGCATGTACATAATTGAATAACAATGCATTCCTCTTGTAAAGGTTATCACAAGATCAGTAAATGAAAAAGATAAAATGTGAGCTTTCACTCTAAGGGACTAATTATAGGGTTTAAGTTAAATATAAAAATGGTATGCAAACATTCAATACACGTATAACAAAAATCATCTTCACTTCGCACCTTCCATGCAATAACACTTCCCACTTAACTATTAGGCAATGAAGTACATCTTTCAAGTAACATTAACTTTTTGTGTGTCTTTTCATTCTAGTTTTTATTGTTCCACTAACCTTCTAAACAAAGCTTGAGTACTTTGTGTAGATGTGTTTTTATCAACAAGTGTGGAATGGTAGCCACTAGTAGAGTCACTCAAAAGTACATTTAGTGGCATGCATACTAAATTTGACAACCTTATCTGCTATGATTGTCCCTCATCATTATTCATTGATAAAAATTCATATGTTTTGTTTGCAACTTCGAACTTTTTCCTTGGCCTAATCTAAATGGATTGATAAATTGGCATGAGCTTGATGTTGCAACCATCCAAAGCTTCAAGTTAAAGGTATTGAACTTCTTCATAACAAGAAGAATAAAGCTGCTAGATACAGGTTGTAATTGATAGCTCAATAGAACTCTGGATATCTTTGCATAAGAAAGGAATTGCATCTCCTATCACCAAATGTTGTATGGAGGGAATGAAAATCTCCAGATTACAATCTCGATGTGCTCTGAAAAGGTTCGGACCGAATAGGAATGGAGGCTGGAGAGAGGAGGAGCTTGGGGCCAATTCAACCACTCGTTTAAGTCACTTCCTCTAGATCACCACAAGCGGGAGTGGCTTAATATCCTCAATGATAACATCAATACTTTTAGTGTAGGAGGAAAAGGAACCTTTGGGGGATCAACTGGTAAGGTAAGAACTTCATTTGTAGAGCAGCATATGCCAAGAAAATAGAAAGATAAGAACCAAATGTAACATTAGTCACATTACCCCTTGTGGCTCTAACAAAATGTTGATCCATCTTTGCCAGGAGAGATAGAAACTCCAATCAATAGTAATTCCTTTCAACACCATTCAAGAAGCTGTGAATAACTCCTTTGAAAGGTAGTTAGAAGGTGTTTTGGCAGGCATAAACATATCCTAAAGGATTTGGCATAATTGCTTCCAAACATGATTGGAGATCATAGAGACACTAATGCCTGAAGTAGTAATAACCCTCTTAGGGTCCTAGGTCTCCTTCTGCAACAACTTGAGGATATCCTCATTAGAGAAAAATTGTCGAGAAGTAGGAAAAGGTTATCGATATGGTAAGGATAGAACTTTGCCTAGGCTTTTAGGCATCATATGAATAAATATTCCCCTAACAGAACCAGACCTCTTATTGAGGCTAAATTTTGATAACAAACATTAGTATCCTCTAGGATAAGCGGCAATGAAAGTGTCAGAAACTTGGATAAGCCTGCCTTGCTAATAAGATCCAAATATAGCAATAAGGAGTAATCATGAGATACCAAAGGAACATACTGGACTGGGGGAGGAGTAGGAGGAACCATTCAGATGATTTACACACACCACACTCACACACAGACAATTACAAAGAATGCTTGCAAAATAACCAAAATAACAGGATATAAGATATCAACCACAAAAACTCTCACGTGAACTTGGCCAATTGACTGACCACCACAAGCAATCCACATCTTAGAAAAGGCATAACCTCTACACTTGTGCGACTGAAAGCTTCATGCGATGCATATATACAAGTACCCAATATCCTTGTATTAGGCAAAAAAGAAAAGAAATACACAATGTATCCCTAACTCTAATCAAATAATCAATAAAAATACCAAACCAAAATCCAAATCGATTGTTGACCAAACTTCAACTGATCAAGATGATTGATAGGGACTTTGCCTTGACTGAAATGTCACCCACCCGACGTAACACTTCATTGAAAAGGAGAATGTGCAATGTGAGGGGAAAGGGAGATTTAATTGTAGATTCATTTTGTAAATTAATTAGCAAAGGGTGAATTTTTCTTGGTGATAAACTTTAATAAAACAACGACGATATATTTTATCTATTAAAAGCTTATTCAATTGTATGGTGCTTATTAACGTTCACGGACTATGTCCTGACCTTTAGTTTGTAAATGCAAGTTTGTTTTACAAATCAATGTATGTGAAGCACTTTTTGTTTAGTGCGTGCACTTGTGACTACTGGTTTACTTTATTACAAATTAATAAGTATGTTTGGCAAACGAAGTGTGTGCTTCATGAACGATTGGTTCGTTTTAATTAAGTAAATTGTGTGTTTAGCACAAATGTGCGTAAAAAATATGATCAACTAGTTCATATTTAATAATTTATTTTTATGTTTGTGCAAAAAAAGAAAAATATAAAAATAAGGAAAGGAACAGGGTACCTCGAGGAGGGTATCTATGCAAATAAAGTCTGAATGCGCAATCAGTAAAAGATGCGATGTAACCACAAGGGAATCCAAAAATAAAATTCAACTAGCTGAAATTTTTCGCCAATATAAGCTAAACAAACCAAACACCATAGTGAACATTTTTCAAAAATTTGTGATGTGTTGTTTTTTTCTATCAATTTCTTATTCAATTATGACCATGGAATATGTTGAATTTGGTTTTACTATATGTGGTTCGATTAGTTTGTGTAGTTTTAAGGTTAGTGATGTTTTTGTTTTTGTTTTATTAAAAGGAAAAATGTGAATTTTTTTGTTGTCTTTCCTTTTCTTTTCTTTTTATGTTTATCAATTTAGGGTTTGTTCTTTTGGTTTTTGTTTTTCTTCTTAATCGATTTTGATATGGATATGTGTTTAATATTTCTCTCTTTTGTTCTTTTGCCAATGTAGGTTGAAAGCTAAACATAAAATTCCACTAGTTTTTTCAAAATTTTGCTAGCCATTTTTCGAAGTTGAAAAAGAAATTTTCAAGAATTTATACGTTTAATGAGGGTGTATTATTCAAATAATTGGTTCCTAATTAATTTTGATAATTTCAGTGTATGTGAATGATCCAAAAATATAGAGGAAAGTTAGTTTCATGTTTTGGAAACGTTTCTTTATTGTTTAACAATTTTCAAGAGTTTTTGCGTAAATTTTCTTGAAATTGAAGGTTTTTTTAAATTTTTACTTTTTTGTGGGTATTTTCAATTGAGAAAAAAGTTTAAATTTTTCAAAAATTATAAAATTGTATCAATTTTTTTTTTAGATTTTTTCCATATTTATTTGGAAATTTGATGGAATTTTAATGGGTTTTTAGGGTTTTTCAATTTTGAAAGATTTAGAAAATTCAGAAAAATGTACCCAAAAATTAATTGTGTGTGAATCACAACAAGCTGGCGACCCTCTGAGAAAAATTGCACGTGTGTCCTCGCGTGTGAACAACCACAATGATGAACACACACAAGGAGGTCGAAAACCCCGCACACATACAAGACCTTAGAAAGAGACACAAATGATACATCGAAAAAGGGGGTGATCACGCACTAAAGGGGGGAAAGAAACGAAGGGAGGGTTTTTGTAAAAAATGAAGGGGATTTTTTTGCTTGTTTTTGTTGGTGTGTTTGGTTTTTTTTTTTAAAGTGGAGGCGTGTGTTTTATGTTTTTAGGTGTTGCTCTTTTTTTTTTTGTCTCTTGGTTTGGTGGTGTGACTTGGTCTTTTTTTAAAAAAATGAATGTTAAGAAAAAGGGGGGTGGTGGTACCTTAAAGGGGTGGGCAAGTTGAGTTGGAGGGCTAGGGGAAGGATGGTGGGCAGGTGGGGGGTCATTAGGTGGGTAGGGGGGAACAGGCGGAGACGGCGACGAGGGTGGAGGCGATGTCGAGCTGGCGATCAGGTCAGGCGTGTGGCGGCACGGACCTTGGCTAGGTGGCGTGATGGCGGTTGGCAGTGGCAAGGTTGGGGGGGCATCGTGGCTTGGTGGGTGATGACGATGTTGGGGGGCCGATGAGTAGGCGGCCGCGAGTGACGACAATGTCGGGCAATGAGTAGGCGACTGTGGGTGGTGGGCTTCACTGGCAAGGCGACACATCAATGAAACAGCGAGAGACGTCGATGGTGCCACAAGGCATTGACGGCCATAAACAAGGGCCAGGGAGCGAGGCGATGTAATCCAATCAATGTGGACAAGGTGCACACGCATAAGAGGGGAGTGGGGAGGAAGAGGAAGTGGAGAAGCAGGAGATGGAGGAGGAGGAGGAGGAGGAGGGGATAAAGGGGAGGGAGAAGGGGTATGTGGGTGGGGGAGAGGGAGAGGGAGAGGGAGAGAGAGAAGGGTGGAAGGATGGTTGGGGAGGGAGGGAAGGGTGTGTGTATGTGTATCGTTGCTTGTGGCGGTTGGGTTTTTTTTTGTTTGTTTGTTTTTTATTTTTTATTTTTTTGGGTTGATTTTTTATTTGTAAAAAGAATAGTTTTTGTTTTTTGGTGTGCTTTTTTTTAGTTTTTATTTTGTAAGGTGAAAATTGAGAATCCCTCCTCTCTGTCATATATGAATGTGGGTGCAGAAGGGGGGGGGAGGAGGAATTTGTGACAATGGGTTTGACGTGGCAGACGGGGTGGGGTACCCGTATGTGCAAGAAAAGGACGTTGACATGGACGCAACAATGCACAGAAAATCTCGAAACACGAGCGTTTGTGCATGAACACATGAAATATTACAACTCAAATGATAGAAAAATTAATAATAATTTCATCAAGCATCTGATGATCAAATAGAAAAAGAGAAAATTATGCCGAAGAATGAGAGGAAGAGGGTGGAAAAGTGAAACAAGATGTCTAGTGACAATTAAGAGCGTTCACATGGGAAAAATGTAAAAATCGAGCCAGCAAAACACACATAGAAATTAATACTAGAAAATCCGTCAGCCAAAACGAAGGGCAATCAAAAGGAAAAATATTTGGGATGATGGCATGGACCAGCAATCACATCAGAACGCAAGTCTAATAGGGATAAGACTCGTTTGCATGGGAAAAACGATAAAACCACGCCCGAAATGGAAAGAAAAATTAACACGAAAAAATATGGCACGTAAAATAAAGAAGAATGAAAACAAAAAATGTTTGCAAGAAAGTAGCAGACAAGATGGGAAAGGTAGAACACGATTTTATGGGCGGTAGGGTGAGTTCGCATGGAAAAAAATGTAAAAATAACAACAAAAATAGAGTCATAAATTAATAAGAGAAAATTTGTGCATCAAAACAGAGTGCAACAAAAAGAAAAATGTCAGGGGAAATCTATGGGACAAGGGCATAAGGTGAGAATGCATTTTCAGCAGTGGTAAATGGCATTCACATGGAAAAAATAGAAAAAACGAGCACAAAAACTCACAAAAATTTTAATAAAAGAAAATCGATGGACCAAATTAGGATGCGAAAAAAAAAATTGTGCAAGGGAGCAAGCCAAATAAGGCTATCTAATCATACTTAAATTATGAGGTGATTAGGATAGGGTCACATGAAAAAAGAGTTAAAATTCGCATATAAGAATACCCGAAAATACATAAAAATTAATCATGAGCAAACTGTATATCACAATGATGGGAAATAAAAAGGAAAAATGTCAAGAGGAATGCGTAGATCAGGGCTATCTCATTAGATTTTTGTTTTGAAGTGAGAAATATACGTTTGCATGGAAGCACAATAAATAGACTAAAATTTCTTTAAAAATTAATAACTCATGATTCGTGACTTAGAATAGGGGGTTGTAAAAAGGAAAATGGCCAATTCAAAGGAACAAACAGGTCTACAAGGTGTAATTTTTATTTTGAGGAACATAGGATATGTTTCCATGAAAAAGCGACAAAACAAGGGTTAAAGCCAAACAGACAAATAATGACCTCAAGATGGGGTGAAAATGGGAGTGGTGGGTGAGGAAGGGACCCTTTAGGAAAAAATAAGGATATGGTATGCTGAAATCGTCCGATAGGGATGTTTCCATGAGGATAGACAAAGCGGATACGTAGGGAGGCATCCCCACACTTAAGACCTTAATAGATCGGATGGACTCTTGATCACAACTTATAGACGTACGTCCCCATATGTAAAACATGACTGACTCTTGCAATCAAAAGAGGTAGGGTTAGAAAAACTTGGCCCGAATTGCAGATGGTCAAGGTGAACCGTTGGTGTTATCTAAAGGTGTTATGTAAAGGATCAATCACGTAAAGGATTGTATTTGTCGATAGGAGGCACCACAACTTGCCACATAACATGCATCTAGCATGGCATGGACTATGCACCAACACGAGGGAGGTAGCATTTTTTATGAAGCATTGGTTAATTTGTTGATGGTGAGGTATATAGCACTCAATCTCGACAATCGCTCATGTTGGAATGTTAGATCGATCACTCACCCCATAACGCACGTCATTTGAGGGATAATAATGGAAACCCATAGCTCACACTTGGTTTAGAAACTGACAGGAGAGATGGTTTAGAGGGAGTATGCCAATGTGCATAATTGATGGTACATCTATCAGTGCATCCCAACCCATTTGGCACATGTACAAGAAGGAAGGTGAGGGAGCCTTGGCGTGCAGTGTGTCAAACAGAATGAGATGTATAGTGATAGCAGGGAAGGCCCATCTCGTGTGTGCATAGGAAAACAAGAATGTACATGTCTCCAATTGTTGGAACGTCCCTTAAACCTCACCTCTCAATTGATGAAAGGTGAAATCAATAGGCTCAACCCCCTCTCTACCTCACACTCTCTTGATGAATACAAAGGGTAACCTATTCCTTACACCCATTAATTGAATTCTCACTGCCACTTATGTGAAGGATGTATACCTTGTGTGCAATTGATGGTGCAATGGTGCATCCCACCCTGTGTCAGCATATGGTGCGAGAAGGAAGACTAGGGAGCCTTATAGTGCCATGCATAGGAACAATTTGTGCATTGTGCATTGAGAGGCCCATCCCGTGCGTGCAACACTCCATTCACACATCTCACCTCTCAGTTGAATATAAAGGGCAAGGACTAGTCACTCACCCTACCCTCCGTCTCACACTCTGTTGATGATTACGGAGGGCAACCCATACTCACATCCACATCTGATTAGGATGGAAGCTCATATTACTTAAGGGGTGCCGATGAAGATCGCCTTTAGCCGATTGATGATATCAACTTATATCCATTGATAAAGAGGTATACCTAGGGAGGTAGCCAATAACCTTGGTACTTGGACTGCATTTTACAGATATTGTTTGTTGTAGGAGTTAGAAGCATTGATGGAGTTACAAGAGTCAATGCACTAAGGGAGGTGGTGGTGGAACTGCTTCTGGAAGAGTTTTGCTAGTAATTTAGTTGTCCTGGACTATAGGGTGTTACCACCTTTTCCACAAGTAGCTTCCCGTCCAAGGGTGTGTGCCACCTTTTCTTGGAACGAGACATGTTATGAGAGGGAAATTTTTCCTTTTCTCTCTCATAACAATTTTGATTTGATTTCTTTTTCTTTTTCCCTATTCCCGAGGGTGTTGTCACCTTTTCTCAAAGAAGAGGTCGGCATGACACGGACCAATGTCCTTCTCTACCATGACTGATATATGTTTTTTTTTTCTCTTTTTCTTCTTTTGAAAGAGGAGAATGGTAAGAACATCATGTATCAGAACCATCTTCGCTACCACGGTTGGCTGAATCGAATGGGAAGGAAGCAAAGGAGGGTTGAAAGGTGACTGGACGGGCTAACAAAGCGAGGCCGCCTCATTAGGATAAGAAAAAGGACTATCAAGAGCATTAAGCAAAGCCTCACTGATTGACTCGTAAAGAATGAAGGGAATATCGAAGGTGATTGTCAGGATCCCCAAGGAGGGTAATATTTCTTAAGACAATAGCCATTAATCAAGAAAGGATCATCAGAAGCATCGATTGTTTGCACTTGGATAGTGCCATTAGGGTTGACGGCAAGTACCTTATAGGAGCCCATCCATCGTTGTTGAAGATTGCTTGGAAACTTGCCAAATTGGAAATCATAGACCAGGACTAAGTCACCTTCCTTAAACTCCTTTTTGCTTGATGAAGCTGTCATTATAGACCTTTCTACGAGCTTGCATGGCTTCTACGCGCACTGTAGGGCCATCCTACGGGTCTCATCTAGACATTCCAGGTGCAAGAGATGGCATTGTAAGGACTCGTCATCTCCCAAGCGCTCTTTGATTGCCACGTGCAAAGAGGTTAGCTCGAATTCAACGGAAGATGGCTTCTATACCATACACCAACTGAAAAGGGGTATATCTTGTAGCAGTCTTATGAGAGGTTTTATATGCCCAGAGGGCCTATATAAGTTGATCATCCCAATCATGGCGATGTGCAGAAATCAATTTTGTCAATATCGAGCAAAGGATATGGTTGGTAACTTCGACTTGGCCATTGGCTCTAGGGTAATAAGATGTGGACTTGTAATGGGGAAGATCTTGTACACCTCTGTCAATTCTTCCATAATCTTGTTAAGAAAATGAGTACCTATGTTTGACAAGCTCTAGGGGATTTCCAAAATTGGTGATGATGTTCTTGTTACATGAGCGGGGCCACACTATTGGCCATCATCCCGCTTGAGAGCTTTGGCTTCACACCACTTTGTCACATAGTTCGTACAAACCAATATATATTTGTTTTATTTTCTTGTGGTTCGCAGATCAATAGGGCCCATGAAGTCAATTCCCCATTTCTCGAATGGCTTTAGGGGAAGGATGGATTGCAATGGCATGGTGCTAGATTTGGTGGACTTTCCCATTCTCTGACAAGCATCACAATGTTTACAGTATTCATAAGCATCCTTGTGGAGGGTCGGCCACCAATATCCTACGAATAAATCATTTTTGGCTGTCACTTCTCCTCCGAAGTGTCCACCACAGGGCTCGTCGTGGCATGCTTTCAGCACTATCCCAATCTAATCTCCTGCAATATATCTTTGCAACACTTCATCCTTACCCTTCTTGTATAGAGCACCACCTAATAGGGTGTAGGGGACTGAGTCCAACATAAGCTTCTTCTTCTCATGGCTGGAAATACTAGGGGGATACTATTGCATTGCCAAGAGGATGGCTATGTCTATGAGGGTTATTTATCTCTTGACTTGAGGATTCATCTTTCGAAGATGCATCCAAGAATGTTACATTATAGGAACCTTCGGAGTTTTGCTTGGGCTGTCAGATTGGTGGTTGTTGGCATGATGCATCATCATCATCCTCTCTTGAGAAGGGTGGATTAGGCTGACAAGAGCCACTGCTAAAGAAATACTTTTTCTTCTTAATCCATTCTTATGGAGGTTTTGCATATGAAACGATTCATAAACCATTCCAAATGGTAATATAGTCATTCTATCTAACAGCATGGGATCTTCTACTTTTGAGGGGTTCTGGAATTCTTCCTCATCCGTGCCTTTTGCTATTAGGATAGAATCTTCTAGATTGCTTTCATAATCTTCTTTTTCACTTTCATGTTTGTCCTTTTCAGACTTTGTTTCGGCCTCTGTGGTGGCTCTGTAAGAGAAGAATAGATTTTTTGTTGTATCTCATGCCTCTCCTTCAGCATTTGTCTTTGCTTCTATTTTTGTCTCTAGTTCTGTCTCCGTTATGGCCATGTAACAGGGAGAGCAATGCATCCATTCTTATATCTCGCTCTCAAACGTGACTACAAAAGTCATTTTGGGTTTAGGCAAGAGGTATTCACCCATTGATAAAGACGTGAGTTGGCTTATAGTGCCCACTATCAGGGATTATGCCTCTATTTTCTTGGAAAATATATATTTACCAGCTTCTTCTTCTCTTGAGGTGTCATCTGTTACTTCAATGAAAGAGTTTGTTCAGACTTCAATAGCAGTGGGTCCATTACCTTTTTGCGATCCATGCAACTTCAACACCACTTTGTTGGGTCCTCTGCTTAGAATTAGGGTTCCTTTGAACCAATCCATCTGTGCTATTGCTTCAACAAACCAAGGTCTTCCCAGCAGCAGATCTCTAGGGTATGAGGATCCAAAAATATGTTGTTAGAATGTCAGGTTTGGTTTTAAGGTATCTAGTTCTTTGACCAAGTCATTTTTTAATAGGATCTATTGGCTTTTCCAATTGGCTAGGAAATGGGTCAACACCCACTTTTATCTCCCCTTTTTCTTCCAAGAGTGGCAACATCTAAACTTCTTCTACTTCAGGAGGTACTTTGGCATCCTCTATCTCCTAGACCTCTAGTCCTATCTTTGCAACTATATCTGCAACTCTCTATAGCTCGACAGTGCTATGTATTACATTGTTCTGTTTCTCCTTGGGAAGGTTGAACTTCACCGTTTTGGCAGAGGAAATGTTGTATTTTGGAACTGTGGGTTCTCTTGGTACATGTTATTACAAAAACTTCCAATTCCACCAAATTAGAGGGAGGCTCTTGGATCTTCTATTGAGTATCAAAGGTAGCTTTCACAGGAGTTGGATACTAGGACAATCTTTTGTAGTGTGGCCTTCTCCTTTGCATCATCTGCATAAGGACTTGTAGTCCATGGACCTTCTAGGGCTTGGGCAGTTTGATGAGATATGACCCTTGTCTCCACATCTGTAACACTCCACCTCTGATCTCTAGCCATCGCCAGCAGATTGTCGTCCTTTGTAACTTTGAGAGAGAAACCTCATTGGGCCAAAATTAGGACCGAAATCTCTAGGCTTTGGTCCAACATCCTGCGTGGTCATTTTGGATTCCAACAAGTAGCCTTCCTTCTTCGTCTTTCTTCCTTCTTTCATGTGTCTCCTTCAGAGAGTAGATATCTTTTGTATGGTTCTTCCTCAAACAATACGAATAGAAGGCTCCACGGATAGTTGGTTTTTGGATATATTTGGTGGCTAAATGTCCCGCTTGATAGCACTTTCCACACCATGTATTAGAACACAACGCATCTCTTCCACCTCCTACAGGAGTGGATATATTGGTAGTATTCACCTTCAGCTTTTGTAGTTGTTCTGTAATTAGATCCATTAGCTCCTTTCTTAATACTTGCAATTGAAATGGACAGGTAGTCCTTCAAAATTTCACCTCCTAGAGTACTTGCAGTAGGGTTTTGGGAAGCCTCTCTGATCATTGCATACATTGGTTGGGTTGATCAAGAGGGTCCTCTGTTTTGATTTTAATTCAAAGCTCCTGTTGCGATTGGAGATTGTTGATTCTAGTTCATAGGGTTCCATTGTTGTTGTTGAGTCACCATTGGGGGAACCTTTTGAGGCCATTGTTGTTATGGTTGAACTATCATTTGAGATATTGTCATTCTGCGACCACTGTGGATTTGGTGCACTATACTGTGACATTGTTTACATCTGAGGCTAGAGGTAGGAAACTGTTCCTTGGACTACATTTGGTGGGTATACCATTCCTGGCATGGGAGGAGGTAGGACTCCTATTCCTGAGGTCACTGACAACCTTGCTTTGACTTTATCATATAGTCTTGCACCTTCCTTTGCAGGCTGTAGGTTGACTTGTATTCTCAATTCCACAAACTTACGAACTTCTAGTTGTAGGCTTCTAAGGAAAACTCCCTTTTGGATGTCTTCATCCAAATGATGGTTGGTCCATCTCTTCAGTATGGATTCCATTCTAAAGACATATGCTTCCACTTGTTTATTAGAGGACTGACTTAGGTTTTTGAACTCCTCTCGCATCCACTCTTCAAAACCTTCATGCCTAAATTTAGTGAGGAAGACCAACTTCAGATCTCGTTCCATGTGCCAAAAGTTCATGTTGCTTGTCTCTCGTACCACTGAAACATTGTGCCTTTGAAAGTAGCGGAAAATATCGTCAACCAATGCTCGGGGGTTTTGGCATTGTTAGCTACACACTACCATAAACTCTGCTACATGAAGATCACGGTCTTCATTGTATTCTCCTTTAAAGATAGGCAACATGACTACATTTGCTGACATGTCTCATCAATATTTCTAGGATGGAGTTGAGTAGGCAGGGGACCTTGAGTCGCCATGGGGACTTCTATAAAGATTGTTACTAGGGTATCAAAGGAGGCTTCTACAGTTAGCTCATTCTCGGCTTTGATTTTGCCTTCTCTCTTCTCACGTACATCTGGACTCGTTCTAGTGCTTTCCTCTTGATTGTATCATTCATTAGGGAGTTAGCTCCACCCAGTCTGTATATACTCCACATAACAGAATTAGAGGGGGCTTCAGTCTCTCTAGAGGACTCTCTTTCCAACATTTTTCCTACTTCATTCTTTTCAACATCTCTGAATTTAACTTTCAGTCTGCTACAAAGGGTAAGGTATTCAATTCTAAAGGTATCAAAAATTCTAAGCATTATTGTGGTGCCATCATCATAGTAATGCCAACTTCTAATGGTTTCAAAAGTGTATGTTGTGAAGAACACTCTATCTACCAACTTCCAGTGGATTGCTAATTGGGCAAACAGAAGATTGTCAGTGCACCGTGCATCCCACATATCCTGCTATTGAGCATCCATGAACAAATTCTAACTCTTTTCTTTCTTGTTCTCGTGAACTTTCACTGACCACGACTCTTGAAGCTTCTTCACAATTTTCCACTTGATGATTTTTGGAAACTTTTCAATGAATGATAAATCTTCCATGGATGGTCATTCTCTCTGCTTTTGCACTTCAGTTTGTTTCCAAACAACTTGCCACTAAGATGCACATCTCTATTGCTTTGACAAGGAGGAAATAATCCACCACATAGAGCCTATATCATAATGATAATATTTTTCCACCATTAAAAGATGAACTTCTTCAGAAAGTGTCTTTGAAAATGAGAATCCCCAATTCTTCAGTATTAGAAGGAACTTTTCAAGAAATCCATTGAATGCTTCTCCTCTTGACAGTGCCATTTCCTTCATTTTTAGCCTCTTTTGATGCTTGTTGTTGATGGTAGTTTTCCCCACCCTGCACACCAAAAACATGGAGCCCCAAGAGGAAAACCAAGAAAACGGAGAATCTAATGTAAGAAAATCTATATTGCATCATCAACAAACATCTTTTTCATATTTGGTGTGACCACAACAAGGAAAAGAACACCAAGAACAAGAAATCTTCAGGTAGCTTCATAGAAACAATTCTCCCATGACTTTAACTTGAACATAATTGATTATGTTCTTCATATTCTTCATAGAATTCATCAAGAAACTATAAAGACACAAGAGAATATACTAGTTTGAATGGAAATCATCACATAGTATTCCTCTTCAAAGGTTCCATAGCTTTCTCTTACAATCTCTCACTCAGAGATACATTGTTTTGCATAGATTTGGCTATTTCTCACCCACTCTCTCTCGCATACATGCTCTCTCTCTCTAATGTACAATGATATAATCAAGAACAATAATTCATAATCCCTCTTTGTTTGTGGATACCCCTCCCAAGAGGTATGTTTGGTATGAAAGGTCACTAGAGCTACTATAGTGTCCCTTGAGAGCTCACTACTATCATTGTCACTTTAGTCTTTACTTCAAGACTTCAGTAGCTACTTCTTCCACTTCTTAGAGCTATTTTGAACTTATATTCACCCCTTCCCAAGGTTGAAAAACTTCCCTAAGCTATACATTCATACATCAACACACTTACAGAGGCATGCAAAACAGAACAGAACAGAAACAAAGGCTCTACAGAAGCTCATAAGAGGGTTTACAGAAGGCATCAGAAAGCCTTTAGTTCAACTTAAATAATTCAAGACCATCAAGAATCAATAAATACGATTCCAAAAACTCTCAAACTTCTTCAATCATTATTATAATTCCTCATACAAAAGGAAATAGAGCAAAACAGAAGCTCCACAGACTCAAACAGAATCAATCAGACACTAACAATAGGACATCAACAGAACATGTCATAACATTATATATCCACTATAAAACATCATGAGCTTCTCAAACCTAATCAATCTCATTTAAAAAACTCTCAAACACTTCCATAACAACTAATGATCATACAAAATCCATCAAAAATCAACCATTCAGTTCACAAAAACTACAATAGTGAACCAAAAAATCAAGTCATCTCAACCCTCAATAAATGTTGAAAATTTTCTATCTTAAATTATGTGTTTGATGCATGGGTGAACTCCTCAGATCCACTATCATTGTTTCCTCTGTCCTCATCCAAAGCATTCTACTTACTTGGTATTGCTTCCTCTTGTCTATCTTGATTCCCTTCTGGCTATACAAAAGAGCAAAAGATTACAATAAGGGAATGACTATAGTGACTAACATAACAAATGATATAACATATTGTACTAATAATATTTTAATTACAATATAATATTTTTTACATATGTTTAAGGTGAGAAATATAATAATACTAGAAATTATAAATATCTCTTACTGTATTGATGTTTCTATGGCATAATGATATTATTGCTAATTGATTGTTCCTACTCTAAAGAGATGATCCCATGTATATTGTTGGATTGTCTTTAACTTTGTTAAAAAATGATCCATAATATAAATCTACACAGTAATTGCATTTAAAGATATAAAAATTTTAAGAATCACACAAGCTTAATGAATGAAAGTCATTATACTTACAAAGTTAGCCTTCTATTATACTCATTCTTTTGAAATATAGTATGAAGATCGATATTGTTTGACTTGGTTGTGTCTCACCTCTTTGTATTGCAAGTCATTAATTCCTTCCATTTCTTATCTCTTTGCTTCCTTCCACTTGCATCTATGACCAATAGTAGACTATCCCATTGGAGAAAGCCCTTCCTTTACCTTTTGATCACTTCAACAACAAGAAACAATCCTTGTATGTGGCATCATGACATAAAAAAGATAACAATATGTCTCCTTTCACATGATGTTGGGAGCATAGGGGAGAGGTAAAGTATTATGATGAAAATGTAATGAAAGAAGCTGAGGGGAGAGAGAAGGAGAGCTGAGGAGAGAGAAATAGAACAAGAAGAAGGAAGAAGACTAGAAGAGGAGAGAGAAAGGGAGAAAAGAGGGGAGAGGGAAGAGGGAAGCCATGGAAGTTGGAGATGAAGGTGAAGAGTGTGATCTTGATAATAACTAGTTGCCCTAATCTGGGGCTCTTACACCTTAAATAACCCGGTTAGTGTGATAGGGTGTCTAAACCCTAGTCAGTGTGTATCCCGCTTGTTACAATCCATCCCCACTCGAAAGGTTTTTGCCCTCAAAAACAAGGAGAAACAAAGGGGAGTGATGGGTGGGCTAAGGAAGGGTTGCAGAGTACTACTCAAAGCCCTTTGACAATGAAGAATAGGTGTGGAGAGACTAGGGATAGCATGCAGTCTTGAACCGGTTGCCTGAAGTAAACATGTCATAACTTTTGATAGGCGGCTCCAAATGGGGCGTACTATATGTCAAAACACAGCTTATGACGAGTACTTTCAGGCTATGTAGAATTCACATGCATGTGATTTGAGTAAGTACAAAACTGTTCTAAAATAGTGTGCAGTCTGCGGGCGGGAAGTGGGCAATTTGGGGCATGACCGGCTAGTCTTCTAGCCGTTGGGGTTCACGGAGGTAGGGAAATTCATCAAGGATGGTTGTTGGGTGCCAAAAGGCTTCTTCGAAGGGTAGGCCTTGCCATTTGATGAGGTATTCTTTGATGAATCGGGATCATAAGTGCTTATCTCGCTGCCCAATGATTGCTTCAGGAACATATTGAGTGATGCCCTCTTCATCGATGGGGGGAAGTTCTTCCACATAGTCTACTGAGGAGCCTACAAAGGGTTTCAGCTAACTGACATGAAACACATTGTGTATTTTGGTGGTAGGGGGGAGTTCTAAGTGGTAGGCCAAGTCGCCAACTCTCTTCAGGATGCGATATGGACCATAGAAGCGATGGGATAGCTTGTTACTGCTGCCCTCTTTGAGAGTGGAGTAGCAGGACTTAGGCACTTTCAAAAGGACCAATTCCCCCTCTTGGAATTATAAATGCCTGCATCTTTCATCAGCATAGAGTTTCATGTGTGTTTGGGCCTTCTGAAGATTCATTTTGCATTACTGAAGTAAAGCTTGCATGCGATCCAATTCAACTTGACTCTGAGGATTGATCTTATCAGTAAACTAGACTGTAGGAAGGGGAACCTTATACCCATATAAGGCCTCAAAAAGGTTAACTCCAATGCTAGAGTGTGTGGAGTTATTATATGCAAACTCAGCCAAGTGAAGCCACGTATCCCAACTGTGTTGTACATCATGGCAAAAGTGCCTCAAATATGTCTCAAGCCATTTGTTCACTCTCTTAGTTTGGCCATCAGTCTGAGGGTAGTATGTAGTGGATGGAGTAAGCTTGGTCCCCATGGAGGTGAAAACTGTCTGCCAGAAGTTGCTCATAAACTTTGCATCCTGATCATGTACTATGACTTGTGGTAAGCCATGCAACTTGAAGACATTTTCCATAAACTGAGTGGCCACTTGAGAGGCAGTATATTGGATCTTAGTGGGGATAAAGTGGGCAGCTTTGGTGAGGCGATCAACTACCACATAGATACTATTCCACCCTTTCTTAGTCACCGGAAGGCCGGTGATTACGTCCATTGTGATGTGAGTCCATTTCCCTTTAGGGATAGGGAGAGGCTACAAGAGGCCAGTGAGCCTGAGTATGCTATCCTTGTTCTGTTGGCATGGGACACATTTGGCCACAAAGTCCTTGACGTCCCTCCATAAGCCTTTCCAATGAAAGCTCTTGGCAATCCTGTCATATGTTTTGAAAACACCCAAGTGGCCGGAAGTGGGGCAAGAATGCATTTCTTCCATGATCTTCTGCATGAAGGGGAAAGTGTATGGGATAACAATCTTGCCATGGGACCAAATAAGGCCATGCTTGAGCTGATATTGGGAGTTTTTAGCCATAACCCCATGCTGTAATTTCTGAAATATGTGGTTGAAATGATCATCTAACAAGTAAGCTTCCTGGAGCTCTTCAACCCAATCAAGCCTCTTGGAGCTCTTCAACCCAATCACTGTGCAATTTTGAGATAGATGACACTCTGTATGCCCACATTCGAGAGAGAGAATCAGCCACAATATTATCCTTGCTCTGCGTGTGTGAAATGTCAAAGTTATGGTTCTGTAAGGTTGCCACCCATCGCCTTTTCTTAGGAGTCAAAGTATATTGAATCAAGAAGTATTGGAGGACTCGATGATCGCTTTTCACTTGGAAGCGACTGCCATACAAATAGTGGTGCCATTTCTTGATGGCATGGAGGATGGCCAACATCTTTTGGTCGTATACATTCATTCGCATCTCCTTCTCATCAAGCTTGCGGCTTTCAAATGCAATGACACCATGCTCTTGCAACAATACTGCACCAATACCCTGGCCACTAGCATCACAATGAATGGTAAAGAGCTTAGAGAAGTCAGGGCAAACAAGGATGGGGGCTGAAGTAAGCTCGTCCTTTAACTGTTTGAAGCTATGATCTGCAGTGGCATCCCAAAAGAATGACTCTTTTTTCAAGCGATTAGTCAAAGGTGTTGCAATGGTGGCATAGTGCTTAATGAAGCGTCTGTAGAATGAAGGAGACCAAGGAAGCCACGCAAGGAGGTGGTGGTGGAAGGAGTGGGCCAATCCTTAACACATTGCACCTTTTTGGGGTCAGCCTGTATACCATTTTTTCTCACAATATGTCCCAAGTACTCCACAGATGTCTACATGAATATACATTTTCTCTCCTTAGCAAAGAGTCGATGCTCTCTCAATATGTGTCAAACACCCTCCGAACGTGTGTCAAGTGCTCCATAGATGACTTGCTGTAAATGAGGATGGCATCAAAGAAATAAAGCACGAACTTGAACAAAAAGGGCCGTAGGATTTTTTTCATGAGGATTTAAAAGGTAGCAGGGGCATTAGTCAACCCAAAAGGCATCACAAGAAAATGGTAAAGTCCACGATCAGTCTTGAAGCCTGTTTTGACCTCATCTCCTGCCCGCATACGAATCTAATGGTAGCCAGAGTGCAAGTCAATCTTAGTGAAGGGCCTACATTTACCATGTTAATAATGTGTTGTTCAAGTGTCGCCCTTTTTTTGTTTATTTTTTCTTTGAGCGGAGGAGAAATACCATTTAGAAGCCATCAGAGTAGCATGACTCTCTTAATAGTTATGGCTTTTTGATAGGTTGTTGAAGATGTGATTTTGCCATAGAATATTGAACTAAAAGGAAAATGGATGTTTATAGTTTCTTGTGTAGCGGAACACATGCTTGGTGAGGAAGCACTCAATTATTTTCAGCAGATGCAATTGGATAAGGTGTCTCTTAGAGCATCTACATACGTTGGAGCTTAAAAGCTTGTGCCAACTTGGGAGTGATAGAGAAAGTCCACATGTTTTGTGTGGAGATACTCAAAACAAGGATGGAGAAAGTAATTCTCATTGGTAACACATTGGGAGACATGCATTCTAAATGTTACTCACTTACAAAAGCACATTGGGTTTTGGACCTCTGCCTGTGTTGTGTATTGTGTCACAAATCCACATGTTGGATCTAGATAGAAATGAGCATGTCAATCAAGCTCTCTCTTATGCTCACCATCCTCTCATAGCCTCTCATACCATGAAATATTTCTCATTGTGTTGATATTGCAAGCCTAACCTAATCATGAATCTAATTTGCAGTTAAGTAAGGCTCTTAAATCAATCAAAGAAGATACATGTGGTCAAAACTCATCCAGTTGTACTTAAAGATGAGTGGATGAGCTCCAAAGCTCCCATTGATTCTGATAGTTTTTCCTTCTCATACTCAATGCTCCTCAATCCCCATGAACTCTATGCACAAAAGATAGGACTCCATTGCTAGTTCCTCTAAGCAGAGAACTCTCTCTTTCTCCCTCCTCTCTCTCTCTCTCTCTCTCTCTCTCTCTCTCTCCATATACATAAACTATATAATAGAAGAAAGCAAAGATGAAGAAGTGAACAACCAAGAAGAAAAAAAGCTATCCTTCCTCTCTCAATAAGCTTAGGAGACAAATGACATCACTTCTCACACATTATAGAAGCATATAGATGCAAAATGAAGCTAGGAGGGGAGAATTTGCAACCATTGGAATAGTTTCTTTGATTTATTTTCCACCTTAAATATAGATTGGGTTTTTCTTTCCAAACATGTGAGCAAGCCCACTTACTCTTGGGTATTCCAACTAGTCATTCTACTATAATATAATCATATGATAATTGACATATTTAACATGTAGACTAGATTTAATTAAATTAACACACACATCGTGGTGGCTTAACTTGCGAACAAATTTAATTGACAACTTATGTGGGAGTGAGGTCATACCCTAAAATGATATTACAATGAATGTTCGAGGGTCCATGATATTCAATTTAATACTCTTGAATTAACTTCGACCACTTGATGCCTTCATGCTATTTTTAGCTTGATGTGCTTTGAAGTGCCTTTTCAATTTTGGATTCAATTTTATCACTTGGATGTAGACAATGTACTTCCAAGCACCTCCTTATCACGTTTTGAGATTTGTTTTTCTTTGTTGCTTTTTATTAGTGGTTGCTTTGTAGACCTAAGAGTTGCTTTTAGTTGCCTTTTCACTTTTATAATGTCCCTAGGCACTTCTGGACTTCATATGCGCCTTGCTTTTTCAACCTTTCTCTTCTTTTCAAGTGACTTGAATATGCCAATTTGATCATGTATTACCCCTCCTCAAAAAAGTCTATACTAAACGTCCCCCTCTTTCTCAATCTATGTTTACTTGACATTGAATGTAATACGAGTAGATCTCTCTCATGAAATAATTTAGTACACCCTACATTAGGAGACCCATGCCTTTCCTTGACTAATTAAGGTTGAATAGATTAACACTTGAAAATTATGGGAGTATTTGGACTTGGCTCTCCAAGATATGTTAGGGACTTGACCTCATTTAGGCATGCTTGGGCATGCCTAAGTGGCCTTGGGCTACCCATCAACGTCAATAACTAGTAACATTTGTGTTAACAATTACATTGAGAGTTCAAATGATGGACATGTTCATCATTGTGGGGTAAGCACTAAAAGGGGTGTAGCCTCTTTTGGAGTTTATGTGAGCTCGAATTTGCCCTTTGAAACAAGGTTTGAGCTCCTCACCCATTGGAGAGGAGATTAAGAAGTATTTTTTCACTCAGATTCTTCCAAGGTCCCTAAAGGTGTAAGATTTTGTTGAAAAAGGAAGGTTCTTTGTCATGTAGACCTGTGTGAAATTATCTTGAAATATCTTGAACTATCTTGAAGAAGTTGGTTTTGACCATCCTGCCAAAAACTCTTCATGTTGAGATAGCAATCATGTGTGAAAGGCACACTCCTACCCTACATGACGCTATCCTACATGTAGATGAGCCTTCAGCATTGTTGCATTACCTGCCCTCAACCTATGTACCTTCAATCGCCTATGCATGGTGCAATTGTACTACCTACCATTCCCTACCTGATCTATGCCCCATGATTTTTATGGGCTTAGGGCCTTTGCCTCACCCACTTGGTCTTTTACCCTACTTATCACCTGTGACTTCATCAACATACAGGATTTGCACATAGCTAGGCAGATGTTCAGAGACACACACAGAGAGAGAGAGAGAGAGAGAGAGAGAGAGAGAGAGAGAGAGAGAGAGAGAGAGATCATATATAGGTTGATAAAAAGATTGTTCACATGTTGCATACAGGAGTTCACCAATACCTTATAATAACTCAACTCCAGGATTGGTATACCTCCACATTCCACTCCCAAAATTTGGTTTGTTTGGTGCATCCGGGAGGGCATAAGCTCACCCTCTATCAACTCTAGTTTCTTCACAACCATGGTGGAAGCTACAAATGTCAAAGTTGCATTTGTTGGCCATGATCACATCAATGATTTCTATGGGGATTTGATGGGAGTGAAGTTGTGCTATGTAGATGGTTTCGGGTATCATGAATATGGGTTGGAAGGATGGCCAAGGTGAGCTAGAGTGGTGGAAGCATATTTGTAGAAGGATGGAAATGGAGGTTTGGTTGGTGTTAGCAAGATATGCACTTGGAAGCGGTTGGATGATAACCTTGTTGCACATGTCTACACCTTAAAGTAAAGAGGGGTTTTGAAATACATGATGAAAGCATTAGAAGAGGATTGGAAAGAAAGCTTTATATGAATATTACATTGGTAGATTTTTATATGAAATGTGGCTATCTTGGTGAATCATGCGAGGTATTTGACCACCAACTACCATTTTGAGATACAGTTACATGGAATGCTCTTATTGCAGGATATGCTCAACAAAACCTAGATGATGAAATATTGAACTATTTAAAGGAGACGCAGTTTGCAAATAATACTGTCACTTTTGTAGTCTACTTGAAAGCTTATAGCATGAGAAGAGCATTGGAATTAAGCTAGGTGATACATGCTAAGATCAAGAAATTCGGTTAAGAAAGAGATTGTCCTGTGGGTAGCATTTTGGCAGTATGTATGGGAAGTGTGGCTCGATTGTTGAAGGATGCATAGTTTTTGACAACTTGTGTGTTCAAGATGTGGTATCTTGGAATGAAATGATTAATGCATATGGGAAGAATCATGAGGTTAACATGGCTATGGAATGCTTTGAGAAGATGCAACGGCAGGATGTGAAGCCAAATTCTATTACATTCACTTGTCTCCTTACTACATGTAGTCATGCTAGCTTGGTCTACAAGGGACATGAGTATTTCAAGGCAATGATAAAACAATATTGAATCAAACCAAATGTAGATGATATTGCTTGCATGTTTGAAAGCTTGCACATCCAAAGAAGCTTTAGAAACATGCAAAAGATTATATGTCTAGATCAGAGAACTAGGGTTAAAAACAGATCTTCATGTGGGTTGTATAGTAGTAGATGTATATTGTAAATGTATTTTGGTTGTAGCAAGTGAGAAAGTGTTTAATGTGCTTCTAGATCAAGACGTACATGTGTGAACACATTGCTTGCACGTTATGCTAAATGTGGGCTTGTTAAGGAAACATAAATTTGTTTGCAACAAATGTAGCTTGAAGGTTTGACCCTAGATCTTGTCTCATATTCTTGTATTTTGAAATTTTGTGGAAACTTAGAAACCTTGGGTACAATAAGGACAATGCATCATGAAATAACCAAAATGGCATTAGAAATAGAGCTTTTTGTGGGTAGCGCTCTTGTGTATATGTATGGCAGATGCAAACTAATTGCAGAAGCCTTGATAAGTTGGCAATTCAAAATGTCATCTCTTGGACTACAATCCTTGCTTGCTATGCTCAACATGGATGTGATGAGAATATACTCCAGTGTTTCAGAGAAATGCAACTATAAGGTGTGCATATGGATGCAATTATATTTGTCACATGCTTGAAAGTTTGTGGCCATATAGGGAATGTGGAAGTACGTGCGGAAATAGCTATAGAAATAACCAAAATGGGATTGAAAGGAGAACAATACATAGGAATTGCACTAGTGGATATGTTTTAGAAATGCTATTCACTTGTAGAAGCTCGTTGCGTATTTGATATGCTGCCTACCATAAAATGCAATCTCATGGACTACACTGGTTTTAGGATATGCTAATCAAGATGAACATGTCCTTGATCACGAAGTGCTCAATTGCTTTAAAAGTATGTGTTTTGAAGGTGTATCTGTAGATGCTATCACATTCATTCTCTATTTGAAAACTTGTGGAGACATTGGAGCATTAAAAAAAGGGTGAGAGTTACATGATCATGCTAAAAAATCAGGTTCAAAAAAATACCCTTGTATGGGGAGCATGTTGATAGACATGGTAGATGTGGGTTTGTTGTGCTGAAGGACTGGAAGTCTATGATGAGCTGGATAGACCAGACATCATAACTTGGAAGACAATAATCAAGATGTATGGTGAAAACCATGAAGGTTATATGGCTATATAGTGCTTTGAGGGAATGCAAGAGGAGGATATAACACCAAATTCTATCACCTTTACTTCTCTTCTTGCTACATGCAGCAATGCCAGTCTAATTCACAAGGGCCAATAATATTTCAAAGTTTCTCAAGAATTTTGGAAGAGATTTGTATGTGGCCAACAAACTTGTGGACATGTGTTGCAAATGCTGGTCCCTTGCAAAATCATAGATGGTGTTTAACGATTTACTAGTTCAAAATCTGGTCATATGGAATGCAATGATTGCCGTGTATGTAGAACATGGGTCTTGTGAAGAAGCATTGAGATGTTACCAAATGATGCAGCTTGTTGCCAAACATACCTATATATGCCATGGCTCATTACCTTTGTTATGTACTTGAATGCTTGTGGCACTTTGGGGGCATTAAGAGCATGCTAGGAAATACATACTAACGTTTTTGGAACTCAAAAATGATCCTATGATAGGATATGTGTTGGTGGATGTGTATGGGAGGTGTGGTTCTATAGCAAAAGGAGATAGTTTTCAACATCTTGCTAACATGGGATGTTGTATCACAGATTGCTTTGATAAAGGCATATTGCGAGATTCATGAGGATGACAAGGCTTTACAATGTTTTGAGATGCAAGAGCAAGATATGATTTTGGATGATGTAACTTTTGTCCTCCGCTTGATGTCTTGTGGCATTTCATAGGCCTTAGATAAAGGACAACAGGTGCATGGCAAAGTTCTTGGAGAGGGTTTGACAAGGAGCTATTTGTTTGAGTAGTGCAATAGTTGATATGTATGGAAAATGTGTCTCTCTTGCAGAAGCAGTTATCAATTGCAAATGCATTCTTCTAGAATGTAGTCGTTGCTTGGATATGTTGAGCATGGGCATGGTGAAGAGGAATTTGAGCCTTTCGAACATATGTAGTTAGCAGGTCTCCTTGTTGATGTGGTCACACTTGTTTTGTCCTTGAAATCTTGTAGCCTCAAAAGATCCTTAGAAGGAGGCCAAAAAATACATACTGAGATAAGTAAATTAGGATCACAAATAGATCCTCTTGTTGGCAACACATTAGTAGATATGCATGTTCTATGTGGTTCCATTGCAAAAGTTTATAAACTGTTTGACAAATTGCATCTTCAAGACATTGTATCATGGACCACAATGCTGAAAATTCATTATGAGAGGCATGATGTTGAGTTGGTTATACAGTGCTTTGAACAGATGCAAGTGTAGGGACTGTTTGCTAATTTTGCCACATTCAATCTCTCTTTGAAATCTTGTGGCACCATAAAGGCCTTGGAAATGGATAAGACAATACTTTTTAAGGTCCTTGAATAGGGGTTTGAATAAGAACCTTATGTGGGCAACACAATAGTGGATATGTCTAGTAAATGTAGTGGTTGGGTGGAAGTGCAAGATGTGTTTGATAGGCTTTCGGTTAAGAATTCAACTCCATGAAATACACTTAACACGGATGTAGTGAGAAAGCTCTCAATTGTTTCAAATATACGTAGCTTTTGATTGTGTCCTTCAAATAGATAAAATTGCAGCTTAAGCCTAAATTTGTATGGCTAATATTTATCCAACAGTAGGGGATGCAAGAAGATACATGGCAAATTGAAATCATGCCAGTTGCAAATAAGGCTTGGAAGACGCTAGGATGTTGTTAGTGGATTGATGCTAAGGGAAACACTCATTCCTTTTTAGTCAGGGACAAAAAGCACCCACAAAGCAAATACATTTACGAGAAGCTACGAGATCTCATAGAAAAGATGTCATGACAAGGTTATTCTCCAACCTTGGGTCTATTTTCACAAAACATATCTGATGACATTAAGAAGGATGTGTTCTATGGGCATAATGAAAAGCTTGCAATTGCTTGTGCCTCGATCAACACATAGGAATGGTCAACTATAACTATTGCTATGAATATTTGGGTCTATAATGATTGCCATAGAGCTACAACTCTCATATCTAAGATAGAGAAGCAAAAAATTATGACCAGAGATGCTAATTGTGTTCATATATTTGAACATGGAAATGCTCTTGTAAGAATTGAGCAGTGCAAGGATAATTTTCAACAAAGCTGGGAATCGCATCTAGGCACTTTTGTATGGGATTTTCGAGACTAATTTGCTACTAGCAATGAGTTATGGCTGTAGGATGGGTTCTTGGTGAGCAAGTTTCTGGTGAACAATTTGATGTTGTTGATGGTAGGTGTGTTCAAGTTTTGAAGCACATAGTGCACTTTATGATTTGGTAGCATGGCATAGGTTAGTTGGCAACTTGACTTGTGTTGGTTAGTTAGCGACTTGACTTGTGACAAATTGTTACATCAACAACATTGGAGGTTGAAAAAATTTTAGGTTATATATTCAACTGCTATAGCAATGTCTCTTGCCAAGAGAGTAGCTAAAGAGTTTGGTTGTGGACTAGGAGAGGAGGTAGGATATACCATCACGAATTGTATAGGACTTGAGATAGTAATCAAGTACATGATGACAGATGGTATAATCTTGGGAGAGGTACTTATTGATAAAAATATTTTAGCTTTTATTTTGTGATCATGCTTAAGAAGGCACATGAAAGGACGATACATATTGATGTGTTGCTTGGGCTGTTAAAATGGTTGGTTAGTCGGTGACCTTAATTGTTACATCACCAACACTAGATGCTGAAAAGTTGGATTGTACAAGACCTGCGACAATAATTAAGTACATGAGAGATGATATGCTCTTGAAAGAGGTACTTGTTGATGGAAATGTTTCAACTTATTCTGTGATCATGCTTGATGAGGCACATGAAAGCATGATACAAACCAATGTGTTGTTTGGGCTGCTAAAAGGGTTGGTTTGTTAATGTGACTGCCTTGTGTCTATTGTTACATCAATAACATTGGATGCTGAAAAATTTTTAGGTTATTTTTTTAACTACAACATATTCATTCCAGGTAGGAAATTTTCTGTGGAGATATCGTATGCAAAAAGCAGCTTGAGAGTAACTATTTGGATGCCACCTTAATCACAATCATGCAGATCTATCTGATTGAACTAGAGGGAGATATGCTATTGTTCTTGATTGGTTAGGAAGAAATTGACATAGCCTACCATATTCTATATGAAAGGGTGCCTAAACATTCCTAAGCTAATCATTCTTCCTATCTGTAGTGCCCTCCCCAATGAGATGTATAAATAATTTTTGAGCCACCTACTCTAGGTTCTAAGAAAGTGGTAGTAGCTACCAACATTGCTGAAGCCTCTTTGAAAATTGATGGCATTTATTATGTAGTTGACCTGGGATTTGCAAAATAGAACATCTAGAATCTCAAGCTTGGTTTAGACTCCCTCATCATTACACCCATTTCTCAAGCATCTGCAAAAAATGTGCCAGAAGAGTTAGCCACATTAGACTCTAGATAAGTGCTACAAGCTCTACATAGAAAGTGCATATAGAAATGAGATGCAACCAACAATTGTGTTAGAGATTTAGAGAATCAACCTTGGTATGAAAAATTTAGAGATGAAAGTTATGGGCCTTGGAGATAATGATATCTTGTTGTAGCTACAAAGAAGCTTGAAGCACCACCATAGCTCTATCTCAATCTCAAGAGGAGCGCCACTTTCTTGTCCAGTCGGAATCTTGCCTCAATCTTCTCCACCGTTTCCATTGACAAGGCGTCTAATATTATAATGCTACAAGGAGCATGCAGACCTACATCAATTCCCTTCTACTCTAAAAATTATGCTATTTGTGTTGCTGTATTTCTCTGGATGTACTTCAAAGTTTTGGCCCTGGTTCAAGCTTCATTGACCTCTTAGGTTGGAATTCACACTTTCTTCTGTGTTTTATTATGACTCTTGTAAATTCATTAATAACCTTGTATTGTGGTTTGATCTGCTAGGTAGTTCTAATCATGCTTGTATTCATTATCATAATAGATCTCATTTGTGACCAAATTGCTAATGCCAAAATGTAATGTTTGTTATATTCAAGAAACCTTGCCTTTTAGATATTATGATACTTAGTGCCTTTTTTATTTTTGCATGGAGCTCTTAGAATTGATTTTGATAAGAGCTCACATAAAACTGTTATGTTACAACCCTCATATTTGATTTTGAGATGGAAGATTGAGTATGCTATATACAGGTCCAAGTGTGCTGTCTAATCTCTTCTATAAGCTCACTTGTTAGTGCATTCCACCCCTCACTCCATCATTCCAGCCAAATATCATCACCCCTCTCCATGCCCACTAATGTTTATACGCCTCTCCTGGTGGGATACAAGAATTCATGGTGCTTCTTGGAGTGCTGACTCTGTTGTCCATGAAATCCTCGAGGTAGGTGACATGATTTTGGGAGCTTTCTTCACATCTTCAATCATCATAAGATAGCCTTTGCCTAGCTACCTATAGGAGGCTTCCCCCAATCAAGGTTCTATTTCCAAACCCTTTATGCTGCGTTTCTTCATCTGGTAAACCATCCAACATCATCTATACGCATCTAGCAGCCTATCGCCCACCTTGAGAGACATTGGCTATTGTTCTAGGCTTCCCAATTGACATTGACACTACTCTAGCTATTACCTATTGATCCAGCCCTTACATTTGCTAATGGAGTTCCCTTTTAGTTTGTTGTTGGAGTGACTTAAAAAAATCCCAAATGCAATAACAACAATTTGAATATGTTTGATGATGTTTGAAAAAGATGACGACAATGTAGATAGACTAGAGGTAGAGAAAACACACATTTGGTTGAGTCTAGGATGACAATAGAAATTCGAATTAGTTGTGGAGGATTGCAATTTGTAGGTTAGCTTGCCAAGGCAGTGAATGTAGGTGTAGCAGTTGGATGAGGACTTTTAGAAGCAAAACCTAATGTTTGATTTGCTTTATTTGCATGCTCTCTTTGGATAAGAACACAAGTACTTGCTTTGCATGATCTTTTTCCAAAATCCCTAAATGTGTGAAAGCTTAATGTTTAAGGTTGGCCACCCTGCCATTTTAGGCCCTTGCCCCACTGAAAGTAAATTCACTCTCACCACATCAACTAGGTGGCCCTATATTGGTTGGATTTTTCTTTGTCACTTCTTACACCTAGTATGAACATGTCCTAAAGCACCCATTGAGTTAACATTTTTTTTTTAGTAATGATGACTTGGGTTGGGGGTAGGGCATAAATAGTTTGAATAATTATGATTTAGATTGGGGGCGTGAAGTAAATGACACCCATGAATTAACCTTTTGATATCACCTCCACTCTCTCTCTACCCATGTATGCTATCATTGATATCCAACCTACTCTCTCTCTCTCTCTCTCTCTCTCTCTCTCTCTCTCGCTCTCTCTCTCATGTACTCAGACTAGATAGGTCCACGATAGGTCATAGGTTCAATAGGTCACTTCGGTATATTATGGGATTAGGGTCCCCTTGTGTGGGTAGGTTGCTATAAAGGTCTAGTTTTTTATCTCTATCAACTCCCAAAAACATTTAAAATGTTGATATGATGTCTAGATATTCAACTTGGAACATAGTGAAAACTCTAGGCATAAATTAATGTAGCTTTGTGTTTTTATTTGAATTGTATAGAAGGGGTTATGAAAATGCACCTTGTCTTAAAATTTAGATTTACAAAAGGGATATAAATATCACCTTAAAAATTCACAACAGGGTTACATAAAATGGTGTAAAATTTTTAAGAAGGGTTTTTCGAAATATCATTTGAACGCATGTTATATAGAGGGTTAACCTAAGGTGGACTCCCCTGGACCGCATCACATCTCTCCCACCTCCCACAAGATTAGATATATTGGCGGTATTCACCTTCAATGTTTGTAGCTATTTTGTAATTACATCCATAAGCTCTTTCTTAATGCTTGTTACTGAATTAGAAAGGTAGTCCTTCAAATTTTCACTTCTTGGAGTACTTGTAGTAGGGTTTTGGGAAGCTTTTGTAATCATTGCATACACTGATTGGGTTGATCCAAACGGTCCTGTGTTCTGCTTCTTCTGATTTAGAGCTCCTGTTGAGACTTGGAGTTGTTGATCCTAATGGATAGGGTTCCACTATTGTTGAGTCGCCATTGGGGGAACTGTTTGAGTCCATTGTTGTTGTCGTTTAACCATCATTTGAGGCACTATTGTCTACGGCCACTATGGATTAGGCACAATGTACAGCAGCACTGTTTGCATCTAGGGGTAGGGGTAGGGAACTATCCATGGGTCTACATTTGTTTGGTATACCATTCTTGGAATGGGAGGAGGTAAGACTCCTCAGGGTCATTGACAACCTTGCTTTAATTTCATCATACAATCTTGCACCTTCCACTGCAGCTTGCAGATATTGAATGATCTTCTTAGTTCCACAAACTTGTGAACTTCTGGTTGTAGGCCTCTAAGGAAAACTCCCTTCTGAATGTCTTCATCAAAATGATGGTTGGTCCATCTCTTTAGTATGGATTCCATTTGTGAGACACAGGCTTCTACTCGTTCACCAGGGACCGAATTAGGTTCATGAACTCCTCTCATTTCCGCTCTTCAAACCCTTCACGCCTGAATCTAGTGGGGAAGACCAACTTTAGGTCATCCCATGTGCCAAAAGTTCTTGTTGTTTGTCTCTCATACCATTGAAATGCCGTGCCTTTGAAAGTAGTGGGAAATATTGCTAACCAATGCTTGGGGATTCTAGCATTGTTAGCCACACATGCTACCATAAAATCTGCTACATGAAGACCAGGGTCTTCATTATACTCTCCCTTAAAAATGTGTAATGGGACTACATTCACTAGCATGCCATCAATATTTCTAGGACGGATCTGACTAGGAAGGGGAGCTTGAGTCACCATGGAGACTTCTGTAAAGAGTGCCTCTGGGGCATCAAACAAGGCTTCTGCTACTAGCTCGTTCTTGGCTTTGATTCTTGCCTTCTCTCTTCTCACATACCTATAGACTCGTTCTAGTACTTGCCTCTTGATTGCATCATTCATCAGAGCGTTGGATCCACCCAGATGATATGTACTCAACAAAATAGAATAAGAGGGGGCTTCAATCTCTGGAGGACTCTCTGGCCAACATTTCTTCTACTTTCTTCTTTTCTACATCTCTGAATTCAGCTTTCAAACCGCTACATAGGGGGAGACATTCCATTTTGAAGGTATCAAAACTTATTCTTCTAAGGATCGTTGTTGTGCCATCATCATAGTAATGTCAACTTCTGATGGTTTCAATAGTGTATATTGTGAAGAATACTCTATCCACCAACTTCCACTTTGTTGCTAATTTGACAAAAAGGAGATTGTCAGTGTAGCATGCATCCCACGTATCCTGTTGTTGAGTATCCATGAACAAATTCCAACTCTTTTCTAACTTATTTTCGTGAACTTCTATGGACCACGACTCTTGAAGCTTTTTCGCAATCTCCCACTTGATGATGTATGGAAACTCCCCAATGAATGCCAACTCTCCCATAGATAATAATTCTCTCTATTTCTACACTTCAGTTTGTTTCCAAACAGTTTGCTACCAAGATACACGTTGTCGTGATGCTGCGCATCTGAGTCGTGAACACCTCCATTTTTGTTGTGCATTTGTGTTAATTTCTGCGTGTGATTCATCGTTTGTGTGGTGCATTTTAATAAATTACATTCAATGTATGTATATATTCCCTTAAATGTAATGCATACACGATGCTTGTAATAGGAAGGAAAACTTATCCTACCCTTTGTAGACCGTCCTGTTTGTGGGAGCATCCGAGACTTGGGGCAAGCTTACAATGAGTCCTTCACTGATCCAGATTGTAATCAGGACTCTAGTGATAAGGTCCCTGATTTTGTTGAGACTATGATATACTGTTTAAACGAGGCTGTTCGTATGGTTGATCACTATGCGTCAAAGGAGGAATTTACAAATGGAAAGATAGGAAGCTAAAGATAGAAGAAAAATATTCGTATGGCAAAAAGAAGGGGAAAAGGAGGATTTGAATGGCTAAAAGGGGGGGAAAAAGTTCAGAAAATCCAGGACCTCTCCGTGCTCGAAATGGGAGAGCTATTTTTGAAATGGCGGTTGTTATTCTTGAAAAAGGAGGGCATTCGGGATGATTCTGCGGAGGATAAGAGTGAGGGAATGAAATGCAGTCTGGGGGGTTTCCCTTGCAAGAGCCACCTTCAAGATCCTCGCCGATCTCCCCAGCACGGCTGGTGGCAGAGTCGCTGCAGCAGCTTCCTTGCATTTGATTCGTGGGTTCTATTTGAAGGAAGGATACTGTTCTGATATGTTTGTGGACCGCTTTGGGAGGCACTCCCCTTCCTCTCAGGGGTCCGACCTGCTCCTGTCAAGCCTCGCCCCACTTGTGATTCGTTTTGGCTCGCCATAACCACAGGCCACCGATAGTTTGGTCACATCCAACTACCGGTACATCTGTTAATTCTATCCTGGCGGTGTACAGACTCTCTCTACAGAACCCCTCTGATTCAATTGAATAGATATCGTCATCTCCAATTCTGCAAACAGGAGTTCTCTATCACGAGACCCACTCCCATGGATGGTACGCTAGCTGCCGTCCTCTACATATCCTGGAATGATAGCTAAAGGGATGTTACTTCTGCTTCGCCACCATGGCTAGCATGGCACACACTCTGCTGTGGGCAACCTACCACGATGGCTGCCAAAGGGTTTTACTCCTCTTCAAATGACGCACGACTGACTCTGGCTTTCTTTCCAATTATCAATCTCTCTCATCCGTTGTTATTTGCAGGGTTACACAACACTCGTCGCAGCAGGACTTGTTTGAGCAGATTGCTCCTGACATTAAACTATGATAGGTATGATCTACAATACGTTGGCCTATTCATTCCGCCTTATGAATACCAGTCTATTGTATCAAAATGATGGTTTATTTCCCCCACCATCTAGTTGTCGTTCCTTCTGGCTCCCTGCGTTATCATCTGCATTTGTTGTTTTCCTTTCCTCACCTCCAATGATGGGCACACGATTCCTTCATGCACTGGGCCCCTAGCTTCTGTGTTCCCATCCTCCCTTCTAGTTGTTGAAGCTGGATCAATTCCATGTAATATCATTCGACACTAGCATACAGCGATGCCAATGATATGGGCTGCAAATGCTTTCTTCGTAGGGTGATGATTTCACAAGAACTGATTTCCTATTGGTAGGGTGAATACTCGTGGTCTGATCAGTGCAGGGGCAGTTTCCATTGATCTCGTGGAGATTACAGCAGCATCTGGGCAACCAGTGAGGTCAAGATGAGAGATGGAGCAATCTTCGAGGAAACGAATAGGAAAGACAAGAACTGGTGATTGGAGATGGATGTCACCTGCTGTGGCACGCCCTCTGAATAAAGTCCACTAGTAAAGACAAATACCTTGGAATCGATTCTTGTCAGATGGAAAGAACAGAGCCTGTGAAAGTATAATTGCTTCTTGATTGAAAGCTAGGGTATCAATGCCAATAAGAGACAAGGTCACATTTGCAGTGCATTTGTAGACAAGTACCTGGACATTAAGAATGATGCTACCATAGTGCTTAAGGTGAAGCCAGCCTCAAAAACATCCTGATGTTCTGGTGATAGGGTGTATGCTATTGTAGAACACTACAGACCTTCATGGAGCATTGCTGAATATGCAGAGGGCTGAATCTGGAGTGGTGCTATGCTGATTAAGAACTTTACAAGTTTTTTTATGAAGTGAATGATCTAAAGGACTTATCAACAGGCACCCTTTGGCTGAATGCAGTAAAACTGAACAAAGAACAGAAACATAAAAGCTCTGTTTCACTTGTTAAGTGAAGCAAGCTCTAAGGAGTGCACTCCATAAGACAGAAATGATGCAATAGGTCTCAGCTGCTAACCTGAGCTGTATATATGTCTGAAGCCAATGTTTGTACTTATCAGAAGACTTATCTGTTGGTCCTGGAGTTTTAACAAGCTAGATATGATTAAATCAAGAATCTA
This sequence comes from Lygodium microphyllum, assembly GCF_053477565.2. Taxonomy (NCBI): domain Eukaryota; kingdom Viridiplantae; phylum Streptophyta; class Polypodiopsida; order Schizaeales; family Lygodiaceae; genus Lygodium; species Lygodium microphyllum. The sequence continues at coordinate 4,663,707 of NW_028229514.1, read as the reverse complement.
ATTGATTTATTTGGTGCCTTGAAAACCAAACTCTTATGATTATTGTAAAGCTGAGGACAGATTGTCATGCTTTGACATTTATTTTGACTCTTCTCTTGTTATAAAGTGAACTTTGGGATCAAATATTGAGATCTTCTTGTTAGCCTCTTTCCTTGCTGTCCCTTGAACCCCGTGTTCTGCAGCCCTTACGTGAACTCTACGACATTTCTGGTGAACCCGACGTGAAAGTGCTGCGTCATCAGCAAGATGGGGGACTCGCAAGAAGAGATGACAGATGATAATGTCATGAAGAACCTGTTTCAGTCATTCACCATGTATATGCAGCAGCAAGTGCATGCAAAACGTGACAGTGATGCTATGGATGCTTTGAAAGCTGTCCAACAGGAGATGAAGCAGTTTAATGGCCAACAAGTGTCAACTTACCTGCATTTGTATGAAGAAAAGATGAAGTTTTTTGGGGTTTTGTCAAGATGTTTGGAGCCGCTACTTCTTGCGAATCGTGGTTCGAGCTCTTGAAGGTCGAATTGCAGAAATTCAAGAAGCACATGCAGGTTGGGCTGAATTTAAAAAGGCATTAAAAGATGAATATTTCCTGGAGGATACAGGTCTTATGAATCGCAGGAATTTTTTAGCATGGGTTTCTATGCCTAATAAGGGACTTTCTGTTACCGCTCTTCTGCGAGAGTTTGAAAGCCGTTATGATCAGTTGGATGGGACTGAACAGCAAGCCTTGGAGATGCAGAAAGTGGAGTTGTTTTTGCAAGCTGCAGATGCTGATTTGCAGGAAAAGTTGGATGATCTTTTGGAAGATCAAGCTACTGATTCAGGTTTAAAGACTGAGTGGAGACATGTCATTGATGCTGTGAATGCTCTTGTCAAGAAGCAGCGCAGGAGAGTCAGATTGCATCGAAATACAGGATTAGTTCCTGAAAAATCCTTGGAGACTTCTTCTTCTACCCCTGCTGCTACTTCTTTGCCTAAGCCTACTCCTCCTGTTATGAATCCACAAGTTCCTGCTGCTCCAGTGCCCTTATCTGTAGATGATGTTATTAAAGGCTTGGCGGATTTGACGATTGAAGCAGTCAAAGCTGAAGTTGGTAAGTTAAAGGAGCAACTTATGTCAGTACCTGCTGTAGCACCTGCTCCAGTGACTGCTTTTCCAGCTGGTCAAAGGAAAGGGCGACGATGTATTTGGTGTGATAGTACAGAGCACCAACACTGCAGAGATTGTGATGCTTTTCAGGAAGCACGTAAGAAGAATGTAGTGTTCTGGGGACAAGATGGGAAGATATGGCTGATAGAGACTGGCGCTCCTCTTGACACGAACTTTGGTAAGGGAGATATGAAGAAGCTTGTTGATGATATGGCTGCGCGATCAGCTTATGTGAGTGTTAGAGGAGATGCTTCAACTTTTGGAGTCCAGCTTGAGCAGAAATCTGATGGAGACTCTGCTTTATGGTCTTCTGCCTTGGAGATAGCGAGAAGAGGGAAAGTTCAAACTTCTACTATGACTTGTGTGGGCTCTAGCATCCGAGGAGAAACAGGATGGGATTCTCCTGTTGACAGGTATTCTATTTTTGCTTATATGGCTAAAATGCAGGGATTAGATGCCATGGTTGAGGAAAAGAGAAGAAGAGATGAGGAGGGTCCTAGCTCCTCCAAAAAGACTAGAGGGGGTGACTTTGTTTCACCACCTATTTCAGCTCCACCTATGTCAAATTCTCCAACCCAAACAGGTTCCGATCAGCCAATGGAAGACAAGCAGAAAGAAAAGAAGCAACCAAGAAAAGAGCCAGGATTCAAGCTCTTGTCAGACCTTGATATGCAAACGGATATGAGTAATATTTTTCATGAAAGAATTTTGAATAGTGAAGTCACTTTCACTGTTGGAGAGGCTCTTGGGATTGCTAGAAGAGAAATACAGGATCAGATGCAGGATCTTTTGCGGAGGAAACGGCATGCGATGGAAGGACCTGCTTTACAGGGATTGTGGCATGGAGCTCTTGGGGAAGAGCTTGATGATGCAGTGATGGTTGAGAATGCTTCTGTGGAGAAAATAGTGCAGCCTATGCAGTATGAAGATGATGAGAACCCTATTCTCATTCCTCGCAGCCATTTTTCACGAAGTCATTGGGCTAGAGCAACCACTGAGACAGTGGTAAGGATTGGAGAGAAACAAATTCCCTTGATTGCTTTAGTTGATCATGTTTCTGAAATTAATCTTATTGCTCGAGGTGTTTATGAGAGTGGCAAGTGGCCTATGGATGCAGAGCATGGCTGGCGCATGAGAGCCGCCAATAATACTTCTGGTGATATGTATGCTGCTTGTCCGAGTATCAGAATTTCTATTGGTAATGTTGAAGAGGATTATCATTGCTTTGTTCAGGATTCATGCTCTTATCCGATTATTCTTGGACAGCCTTTCATTACAGAAGCAAGAATGGAAACAAAAGTGATGGATGATGGGTCAGCTTATGCACGGATACGCAGTAAAGATGGTATGCGAGCTGTTCAGTTTATGACTGTTGGGGTGAATCATCCGAGAAACAGGGACTCCTTGCGTGAGGCACCACTACCTGCGAAGGAGTTGGATTTTCATTAGGTACCGCTGTCTTGCGAGACGCCAGTGGTACGGAGCGGAGAAAAGAGGAGATCTCGCCTCCTGGCAGCCAGTCTTTCTCTAATAACTTTGTTGGATTTACTTCAGATAGTTCGGTAAGTTATCAGAAAATTTCAGATTTGCCTAGAGCTGCCAGGCAGTACATCGGTCGTAAGGAGAAAGAGTTGAAGAATGCAGGTATTTTGCAAGCAGAAGAGCATGTGGATGGATTGTATGAAGGGATGTCTTATGCAGATACATTGTTTGAGATGAGTGCAATGCTGAAAACTGATGTATGTAAGGGTTCAAAGATTATACCTGTGCAAACCTTGGATATGTTTCAGGAAATTTCTGGTTTTATGCTGCAAACAGAGTTAGAGGCTGAGAAAACTCAGCAAACTGAATTTATGGCTGATCTTGATCAGCTAACAGAATTGCAGAAGGCTGAAATTTTTCAGCCAACAGAGTTGAATGCAGAAAAAATTCTGCATACAGAGTTTCAGGCTGCACCCATGCAGTCCATAGAGCTAAAGGCTGAAATTTTTCAGCCAACAGAGTTGAATGCAGAAAAATTTCTGCATACAGAGTTTCAGACTGCACCCATGCAGTCCATAGAGCTAAAGGCTGAAATTTTTCAGCCAACAGAGTTGAAAGATGCTGAAAATTTGCAGAAATTGCAGCAAAGGAAAGAATGCTTGAATGATGCCAAGGTTGACACGAAGTATAAAACAGTTGATAAGAAGGTTAAGCCGGTTGCAGGCCCGCTTCCTTCTGATAGTGATGAGCAGATTGAAAAAGCTATGAAGCAGCCTATGTTGAGGGATCCTGCAAATATTGGACATAAGTTTACAGCTGAAACTCTTGCAGAATTGAAGATTGGAAATGAAGATTTTTTGCTTCCAGTGGAAAAAGAATGTTTTAGAGAGATGCTTGGACGTCATGGTAAGGCATTTGCTTTCTTTCCACATGAAATTGGCTGCATTAGTCCCGAATTGGTAGCACCTATGGTTATCTTCACTGTTCCTCATGTACCATGGAATATACGTCCTATACCTGTGCCTAAAGCACACTTGCCAAAGCTGATAGAGTTGCTGAATGAGAAGATTAAAATGGGGATTCTGGAGCCCTCTTCTGCACCCTATTCTAACAGGTGGTTTACTGTACCAAAGAAGAATGGTACTTTGAGATTCATTCAGGATATGCAGCCCGTGAACAAAGTGACAATCAGGAATGTGGGTACAGGTCTAGTTGTGGATGAATTTGCTGAGGCTTTTGCAGGACGAGCCATCTATTCACTAGGTGACTTGTATTCAGGTTATGATCAGTTTCAGCTTGCCTTGGAAAGCAGGGATATTACTACTATGCGGACACCTATTGGTCTTGTGAGGATGTGTACCTTGCCTCAAGGTGCTACAAACTCAGTTGCTCATATGATGAATGCTATGCATATAGTTCTTCGAGACTATATTCCGCAGTATACCATGCCATTTCTAGATGATGTGCCTATTAAGGGTTGTGCAGAAGAAGAAAAGAATGAAAGTCTTGATTTGCGTGGATGTAGACAGTTTGTGGCTGATCACTTGAATGCTTGTGAGCAAATATTGACACGATTAGAGGAGGTAAATTTGACACTTTCAGGGCTGAAATCTGTCTTTGCTGTTAATGAAGTCATCATAGTTGGGCATATGGTTGGATATTATGGCCGAAAGCCTTCTCCTGCAAAGGTGGATGCCATAAACAGGATTGCAGAGTATTGCTCGACTACTTCAGAGGTGCGGAGATTTGTGGGAGCTTGTGTATTTTACATGATTTGGATTCCTCATTTTGCTCATATTGCAGATATTCTCTATCAGCTGCTTCGAAAGGGGCAGAAATTTCATTGGGATGAGAAGCATTCAAAAGCCATGCGTAAGCTCAAGAAGCTGTTGCAATCAGCTCCTACTCTACGCAAGGCGGATTATCAGTGTGGACGGCCGATCATGTTGACAGTTGATACTAGCCCTATTGGTATAGGTTGGGCTGTGGGACAGGATGATGCTGATGGAAATAGGTATGCTATCCGCTTTGGAGCTAAAGTTCTTAATGAGCGACAAAGGAGATATCCGCAGATCAAAAGAGAGTTGTGGGGAGTAGTCACTGCACTGAAGTGTGATAAAGGGTATTTCATTGGAGCTTCAGTTATTGTGGAAACAGATTGTTTACCTTTGCTTGGCATGATTACTAGTTGCTCGACTCCAGATATAGCGATGCTCCGATGGATTGCCTATATCAAATCATTGAATCCAGAATTTCGACACATAGCAGGGAAAGATAATCCAGTTGCTGACATGCTTTCTAGAGCGAGATATGAGGATGAGGAGTCAATGCTTGCAGAAGATGATGAGACAGAGTTTTCTACTTCTGTCCTTACTCATGATTGTCATGTATCTACTATTGAAGCTTTTATTGAAGAGCTTTATGTTGATGAGTGGCTGCAAATTGGACAGTATCTAAGTTCATTGACTCGAAGAGCTGATTGGACAGATGATGAATTCAAGAAAATCAGAAGAAAGGCTTATAGGTATTTCTTGAAAGATGGTTTTCTTTGGAAGCATCCAAGGAAGAGAGGAGGATTGCCCTTGAGAGTAGTTTGTGATGAAGCCATGCAAATACAGATTATGCGAGAGTTTCATGAGAGCTCATGGACAGGACATAGAGGTGTGTGGGCTACCTATGAGAAAATCAAAGAAAGGTACTGGTGGAAAGGGATGTATAAAGATGTTTCTCACTTTGTGGAGACTTACAGGGATTGCCAGCTTTACTCTATAGTGCGACATCGTGATGAGTTGCATCCGACTTATCCACTATGTATGCATTACAAGTGGGTAGTAGACTTGGTTACTTTGCCAGTGGGACTTTGGCAGATGAGATATCTTGTCTTGGCAAGGGAGGATCTTACAAACTATGTTGAGGGTAGACCACTGAGGACGAAGACCACCGCTACAGTATGTAAATTCTTATTGGAAGAAATATTTTGTAGGTATGGATGTATAGGCAAGATTACAGCTGATCGTGGAGAGCTAGATGCTGATGAAGCTAGAGAATTCTTCTCACGGCTTGGGATTAAATTGGCTCTTACTACTGCCTACAATCCAGAGGGAAATGGCAAAAGTGAAAGAGGACATCCGCCTATAGTTAAAGCATTGGCAAAAGCGTGTAGAGGTCGGATTGGAGATTGGCCGAGATTGCTACCTTTTGCATTGTGGGCTGATCGCTCTACACATAGTGTGACTACTGGATACATGCCTGCGGAGTTGATGTATGGGCAAAAACCTGTCATGCCTACTGAAATTTGTGCTCTCACTTGGAGTGTTCTTCCTTGGCATGAGAATTTATCAAGGGAAGAGTTGTTAGCCCTTCGGATTCGTCAACTAGAGAGAAGAACAGAAGATGTGCAGCTAGCCATTGACCGTTTGAAAGCAGCCCGCCTCAGAAATAAGGACAGGTTTGATTTAAGGCATCGCTTGAGGCCTAGAGCCATAAAAGAAGGAGATTGGGTTCTAGTCTACGACAGTAGTCTAGAAAATCAGCATAGTAGTATGAGAAAAATGGTTCAAAGATGGTTTGGACCGTATGAAGTGAAAAAGGTTTTCGACAATGGAACCTATGAGCTGGCTGAATTAGATGGTACATTATTGAGGGTGCCTATTGCTGGAAAACGAGTCAAGATTTTTAAGAGAAGAGAAGATGAAGAATATGAGCTTGAAGCATTGATAGAAGATGAGCAGGTAGGAGAAAGACATGTTGAAGAAACAGAGGACATAGAAGATGGAGCTGATGGAGAAACAGGTCCGCTAGAATCAGAAGATGAACTTGACCTGTTTGTGGACTTGAATGATCCTGGATAGTTGGCACATCCGGAGGATGCGCAGGTTTAGAGGGGGTGGATGTCGTGATGCTGCGCATCTGAGTCGTGAACACCTCCATTTTTGTTGTGCATTTGTGTTAATTTCTGCGTGTGATTCATCGTTTGTGTGGTGCATTTTAATAAATTACATTCAATGTATGTATATATTCCCTTAAATGTAATGCATACACGATGCTTGTAATAGGAAGGAAAACTTATCCTACCCTTTGTAGACCGTCCTGTTCGTGGGAGCATCCGAGACTTGGGGCAAGCTTACAATGAGTCCTTCACTGATCCAGATTGTAATCAGGACTCTAGTGATAAGGTCCCTGATTTTGTTGAGACTATGATATACTGTTTAAACGAGGCTGTTCATATGGTTGATCACTATGCGTCAAAGGAGGAATTTACAAATGGAAAGATAGGAAGCTAAAGATAGAAGAAAAATATTCGTATGGCAAAAAGAAGGGGAAAAGGAGGATTTGAATGGCTAAAAGGGGGGAAAAAAGTTCGGAAAATCCAGGACCTCTCCGTGCTCGAAATGGGAGAGCTATTTTTGAAATGGCGGTTGTTATTCTTGAAAAAGGAGGGCATTCGGGATGATTCTGCGGAGGATAAGAGTGAGGGAATGAAACGCAATCTGGGGGGTTTCCCTTGCAAGAGCCACCTTCAAGATCCTCGCCGATCTCCCCAGCACGGCTGGTGGCAGAGTCGCTGCAGCAGCTTCCTTGCATTTGATTCGTGGGTTCTATTTGAAGGAAGGATACTGTTCTGATATGTTTGTGGACCGCTTTGGGAGGCACTCCCCTTCCTCTCAGGGGTCCGACCTGCTCCTGTCAAGCCTCGCCCCACTTGTGATTCGTTTTGGCTCGCCATAACCACAGGCCACCGATAGTTTGGTCACATCCAACTACCGGTACATCTGTTAATTCTATCCTGGCGGTGTACAGACTCTCTCTACAGAACCCCTCTGATTCAATTGAATAGATATCGTCATCTCCAATTCTGCAAACAGGAGTTCTCTATCACGAGACCCACTCCCATGGATGGTACGCTAGCTGCCGTCCTCTACATATCCTGGAATGATAGCTAAAGGGATGTTACTTTTGCTTCGCCACCATGGCTAGCATGGCACACACTCTGCTGTGCGCAACCTACCACGATGGCTGCCAAAGGGTTTTACTCCTCTTCAAATGACGCACGACTGACTCTGGCTTTCTTTCCAATTATCAATCTCTCTCATCCGTTGTTATTTGCAGGGTTACACAACACTCGTCGCAGCAGGACTTGTTTGAGCAGATTGCTCCTGACATTAAACTATGATAGGTATGATCTACAATACGTTGGCCTATTCATTCCGCCTTATGAATACCAGTCTATTGTATCAAAATGATGGTTTATTTCCCCCACCATCTAGTTGCCATTCCTTCTGGCTCCCTGCGTTATCATCTGCATTTGTTGTTTTCCTTTCCTCACCTCCAATGATGGGCACACGATTCCTTCATGCACTGGGCCCCTAGCTTCTGTGTTCCCATCCTCCCTTCTAGCTGTTGAAGCTGGATCAATTCCATGTAATATCATTCGACACTAGCATACAGTGATGCCAATGATATGGGCTGCAAATGCTTTCTTCGTAGGGTGATGATTTCACAAGAACTGATTTCCTATTCGTAGGGTGAATACTCGTGGTCTGATCAGTGCAGGGGCAGTTTCCATTGATCTCGTGGAGATTACAGCAGCATCTGGGCAACCAGTGAGGTCAAGATGAGAGATGGAGCAATCTTCGAGGAAACGAATAGGAAAGACAAGAACTGGTGATTGGAGATGGATGTCACCTGCTGTGGCACGCCCTCTGAATAAAGTCCACTAGTAAAGACAAATACCTTGGAATCAATTCTTGTCAGATGGAAAGATTAGAGCCTGTGAAAGTATAATTGCTTCTTGATTGAAAGCTAGGGTATCAATGCCAATAAGAGACAAGGTCACATTTGCAGTGCATTTGTAGACAAGTACCTGGACATTAAGAATGATGCTACCATAGTGCTTAAGGTGAAGCCAGCCTCAAAAACATCCTGATGTTCTGATGATAGGGTGTATGCTATTATAGAACACTACAGACCTTCATGGAGCATTGCTGAATATGCAGAGGGCTGAATCTGGAGTGGTGCTATGCTGATTAAGAACTTTACAAGTTTTTTTATGAAGTGAATGATCTAAAGGACTTATCAACAGGCACCCTTTGGCTGAATGCAGTAAAACTGAACAAAGAACAGAAACATAAAAGCTCTGTTTCACTTGTTAAGTGAAGCAAGCTCTAAGGAGTGCACTCCATAAGACAGAAATGATGCAATAGGTCTCAGCTGCTAACCTGAGCTGTATATATGTCTGAAGCCAATGTTTGTACTTATCAGAAGACTTATCTGTTGGTCCTGGAGTTTTAACAAGCTGGATATGATTAAATCAAGAATCTAATTGATTTATTTGGTGCCTTGAAAACCAAACTCTTATGATTATTGTAAAGCTGAGGACAGATTGTCATGCTTTGACATTTATTTTGACTCTTCTCTTGTTATAAAGTGAACTTTGGGATCAAATATTGAGATCTTCTTGTTAACCTCTTTCCTTGCTGTCCCTTGAACCCCGTGTTCTGCAGCCCTTACGTGAACTCTACGACAACGTCTTTGTTGTTTCAATAGGGAGTGGAAATAATCCACTACATAGAGCCCGCGTCATGATGGTAATATGTTTCCACCATTGTGGGATGAACTTCTTGTGGAAAGTGGCTTTGGCAATAAGAATCTCTAATTCTTCAGTGGTTGGAGGAGCTTTGCAAGCTTCCATTGAATTCTTCTCTTCTTGGCAATGCCATTTCCTTCATTTTCAGCTTCTTCTGATGCTTGTGATGGCAATTTTCCCTAGTTGCATACCAAAGACATGGAGCCCCAAAAGAAACACTAAGAAAATGGGATTTATACTGCAAGAAAATCTATCTTGTATCATCAAAAACCATCTCTTTCATCTTTTATGTGATCACAATAAGGAAAAGAACATCATAAAAATAAGAAATCTTCACGCAGCTTCATAGAAACAATTCTTCCATGGTTTTAACTTTAATAAAATCCATTATTCTCTTCATATTATTCATAGATTTATTTGTTAGAAATTTGAAAACACAAAAGAATACTCTACTTTTAATGGAAAAATATGATTCATCTTCAAAGATTTTATGACTTTCTCTCACAATCTCTCATATGCAGATACATTGTTTGGCATAGAATTGGCTATATCTAACTCTCTCTTTTTTTCTCTCTGAATAGTACATCATATCCTCACTATAATACTCAATAATCCCTCATAATAACCCTTCTTTGGTCGTGAATACCCCTCCCAAGAGATGTGTCTGATATGAAAGGTCAGTAGAGCCACTACAATGACTATTCACAACTCATCATTGTCACTTCACTCTAGTCTTCTCTTGAGTCTTCAACAACTACTTCTTCCACTTCCTTGAGCTCTTTTGAATTTTCATTAACCTCTTTCCAAGGCTAGGAAAACTTTCGCAAACTACATCCTCATCCAACAGAACACTTACAGAGGCATATAGAACAGAACATAACAAGAACAGAGGCTATACAGAAGCTCAACAAAGGGTTATAGAAGGTCAAGAGAAAGCATCAAAACCACATAACTCATACTAAAACCATTTCAAACCATCAAAAACCATTCAATAAGCTTTCAAAAAACCTCAAAATTCATCAATCATTACTCCATACTTCATATTAAAGAAAAGTAGAACAAAACAAAAGCTAAACAGAAGCTATCAGAACCTCAGTAGAACCTATCAGAACATCACAGAGCCTCATATCTCTACTATAAAACATTATAAGCTTCCAAAACATAACCAAGATCATTTAAAAAACTCTCAAAAACTTCCAAAATAACTAAAAATAATTCAAAATCCATAAAAAAACAACCATTTTGGCCCTCAAACACAACAAAAATCAACATTTTTTTATAGCATTCAACATCTCTCCAGCAAGAAAGTAAACAACCAGGTCCAGTTAATCATCAAGTGCAAGGAAATAATCTCCAACAAGATGAAGGACCGAAACAAATAGTACAAAGAGGGAAAGCTATGGTAGAGGAGTTACCTAGTGGCAATGGAGTTAGCCTTATAAAAGCTGTTTGTGTCAATGGCATTGAAGGTTCTAATCTGTGGATTATTACAAGAGGTCAAAAGGGTAAAGAAGTCAACAAAGCTAAGGAAAAACCTATTGAGGGAACCCCAAGCAAGATGATAAGGGAACAAAGTCCTTAATCCCAATATGGAAGGTGGACCTCTCAAGGTCATAGATGGTAAAGCCAACCCCAAAAAGGATGAGGCATTGCTAAAGAAGAAAGAAAAAGCCAAGAAAGAAGCACCAAAATCAACTCAAAGATCAAATGAGAGAATGGTCTGGCAAGAAAAGCAAGCTCTTCATAGCGATCATGAATTTGATTTAGCGATTTCTCTTTGTGAAGCTGAACTAGATGTAAATCTTCTACAGTTGATTAAGTTGTCTCTAGGAGTGCGTAAGGAATTTAAGAAGATTTTATGCACTGGGTATATCATTGAGCCCTTGGGAATAGCATGAGTAGGCGATGATTGGTTTGAGCATGCTGAAAGCATTGTCCGAGGATAGCATCATATGTTGATTGAATATTAGTGGACCATGCTATTGTGGACACAGGATCCTCTGTCAACACTATGAGTTCAAAATTGATGGAGAGGTTGGGATTAGAAATAAAAAAATATGTCTTCACGATCCTTTGAATGGCTAATGACACTTTAAGAGAACTTGAAGATTACCTTACTAAAGTCCATGTGACCGTTGCCAATGTAGAATGCATTATGGAATTTAGGGTCATTAGGTTTGCAGGGAAACCTAGCTATCAAGTATTACTAGGCAGGCCATGGATCTTACAAGTAGATTGTTAGCTTGATATACCCACTGGGCGATTCATCTTTGGTCGAGGTGCTAGATGTGTAGTAGATGCCTATCTTGAATCTCCTCAGAGTGAGAGAGTTTCTTTATCTTCATTAGAGTTTGATATGCTAGATGCTCCATCTCTTAGTGCGACATCATCAAGTGACAAATCCAATGAGAGGTCCACTACAGAGGATATCTACCAAGTGACTTTGAATGAGCCAATTGAGGCTCAAGGGAGGATAAGGGATGCATATGTAATTGAGCTCGACCTTGGTATGATGAATGATTCATAGCCAATTAAATTAGGGTCCATAAAAAAGGAATGACTATGTGTCCTTGATTCAAGAATTCTGCGATATCTTTTCTTGGAGTTATGATGAGTTGAGAGGCATTCCTCCCAGCTTGGGTGTTTATAAGATTCCTTTGAATCAAGATAGCCGCCCTCTACTAAAAAAAAAAGTGTATGCCTTTCCAATTAAGGAACGGGCTACTCGAAGAATTGACGAAGCTATGAAAGGCTAGTGTGATATTTTTGGTTCAACACATAGAATGGTATTCACCAGTTGTTATCATAAAGAAGAAGAACAATCAGATTCAGCTTTGTGTGGATTTCAAAGAGCTTAATAAGAAACCATTAAGGATTACTACCCATTGCCATTCATTGATCAGAAATTGAAAACAACATTTATCACTATCTTTGGTACCTTTGTGTATCATATGATGGCCTTTGGTCTATGCAATGCACATGGGTCTTGGCAACGAATAACTGATAAGACCTTTGGTGATATCTCCCTAGAGGATTTAAAAGTCTTTATTGATGATCTAGGGGCAGCCACCACAAGGAAGAAACAATTGATTACTCTAAGGAAATGTCTTGAGTGTTGTAGACAGTTCTGCATTGCCCTTAACCCTAGAAAGTGCGTATTTGGAGTGCCCTATGGGTTGTTACTGGGTCATGTGATTATTCAGTTGGTATTACAGCTGACCCTAAAAAGATAAAGGTTATAGTCTTTATGATCCCGTTGTGTACTCCAAAAGAGGTGCACAACTTTCTGTAATTAGTGGGATATTATTGAAGATTTATCAATGCACTGGCAGAAATAGCGTTTCCATTGACGAACCTTGTATCTTTTAACTGTTTGTTCGAGTGGAATGAAGCTTGTCAAGCGTCCTTTGAGGATGTGAAGTAGGAATTAGTAAAAGCACCAATCTTAAAAGCACCCACAAGAGGTGAAGTTTTCTATATATTTTCAGCAACCACAATGCATAGTATCAACTACTGTTTAGCTTGAATTTGGGAGGAGAAATGAGATCATCCAATTGCCTTTGCTAGTAGAAAATTTGGGAATATTTAAAGTTAAATATACATACATGGAGAGATTGTGCCTTGGAATGGTCTTTGCGATGAAGAAATTTAGGCATTATATTATCTATGAGAAGGTAGTATTCTTTACAAAGACGGAAGGACTTAGATTATAGGCTGAACATGTTGCAGCTGCCTGATCATTTAGCAAAGTGATTAATCACTTTGTAGGAGTTCAATTATGAGATTAGGAGCAAGCCATTGAAGCTGCAGGATATTGTAGAAAGTCTTGTGAATTTTAGGGAGGCAAAGGAAATTCAGACTGAGGGAAGTGAGATTGAAGGTCTATTTAAAATCGATATAGCTTCCATCCCTTCCTAGTATGTGGCTATAACACGTTATTTATCTACAAGAGGATTTAGGACTGCTTTATCAAAGTCTGAAAAGATAAAGATCAAGCAATCACATTTACCAAAAAATGGTTGAGGATAAGAGATGGGTCACTAAGAAAGAAGATGAACTTTGGTAAGAGAAAGAGAGAAAGAGGGAGAAGAAAAGCTTCTTAGCACCGCCGCCACCATTCGCGAAGAAGAGGAGGAAGTGTACGGAGGGCGAAGAGGAGCTGTCGCCATGAAGAGGAGCCATCGAATCCATCCTCGAGCCTTTATGGTGAGTGCATTGTTCCTTCTTGCTTTGTTTTTGTGTTTTCTCTTTCTCTTTTACTTGTTTTTGTTAAAATTCATGTGTATTGAGAGAGGGAGAGGACGAGAGAAAACGAAATAAGGAACGAGAGAGAGAGGGAGAAAACATTAAACATAATAGGGAAAGAGAGGGAGAGAGGGAGAGGGAGGGAGAGGGAGAGAAAGAGAGGGAGAGGGAGAGGGAGGGAGAGGAAATGAGAGAGGGAGAGGAAGAGAGAGGGAGAGGAAGAGAAAAGGAAAGAAGGAATGAGAGAGATAAGGAAAAAACATTAAACATAATAGGGGAAGAGAGAAATAGAGGAAGAGGGAGAGGGAGAGGGAGGGAAAGGAAATGAGAGAGGGAGAGGAAGAGATAAAAGAAAAGAAGGAATGAGAGAGAGACAGGGAAAAAACATTAAACATAATAGGGGAAGAGAGAAAGAGAGGGAGAGGGAGAGGGAGGGAGAGGAAGAGAGAAAAGGAAATGAGAGAGTGAGAGGAAATGAGAGAGGGAGAGGAAGAGAGAAAAGGAAATGAGAGAGGGAGAGGGTGAGGGAGGGAGGGAGAGGAAATGAGAGAGGGAGAGGAAGAGAGAAAAAACATTAAACATAATAGAGAAAGAGAGAAAGAGAGGGAGGGGGAGAGGGAGGGAGAGAGAGAAGGAGGGAGAGGTTATTGTTATTGTTGTTGTTGTTTTGTTTCTTCTTTTCTTTTTTTATTGTTTGTTGTTGTAGTAGTAGTAGTAGTAGTAGTAGTAGTAGTAGTAGTAGTAGTAGTAGTAGCAGCAGTAGCAGTGGTAGTGGTAGTGGTAGTGGTAGTGGTAGTGGTAGTGGTAGTGGTAGTGGTAGTGGTAGCGGTAGCCGTAGTTGGAGATTAATTTCTTATTTTCTTGTCTGTTGTAGTGGTAGTGGTAGCGGCAGCGGTAGCGGTAGCGGTAGCGGTAGTTGTTGTTTAATTTCTTATTTTCTTGTTTGTTATTGTTGTGGTAGTCGTAGCCGTAGTCGTAGTCATAGTAGTAGTAGTGGTAGTGGTAGTGATAGTAGTAGTTGTTGTTTAATATCTTCTCTTCTAGTTTGTTGTTGTTGTGGTAGTCGTAGTCATGGTCATAGTCGTGATTGTAGTAGTAGTAATAATAGTTTTCTTGTTTGTTGTTATTGAAGTAGTAGTTGTTTTTTTTCTTTTCTTATTTATTGTTGTTTAGTTTTCTTGTTTGTTGTTATTGTTGTTATTGTTGTAGTAGTAGTAGTTTTGTATTCTTTTCTTGTTTGTTGTTATTATAGTAGTAGTAGTAGTTGTTGGTGTTATTATTGTTTTTTCTTCTTTTCTTGTTTATTGTAGTGGCAGTGGTTTGTTATTGCGGTAGTGATAGTGGTAGTGGTAGTGGTGGTTTTCTTGTTTCTAGTAGTAGTAGTAGTAGTAGTAGTAGTAGTAGTAGTAGTAGTAGTAGTAGTAGTAGTAGTAGTAGTAGTTTTGTTTCTTTTCTTGTTTATTGTTGTTGTAGTAGTGGTAATAGTAGTTTTTTTTCATTTTCTTGTTTGTTGTTGTTGTTGTTGTCGTTGTAGTAGTAGTAGTAGTAGTAGTAGTAGTAGTAGTAGTAGTAGTAGTAGTAGTAGTAGTAGTAGTAGTTTTGTTTCTTTTCTTGTTTATTGTTGTTGTAGTAGTGGTAATAGTAGTTTTTTTTCATTTTCTTGTTTGTTGTTGTTGTTGTTGTCGTTGTAGTAGTAGTAGTTGTTGTTGTTGTTGATTTTTCTTCTATTATTATTTATTGTAGTGGTAGAGAGAGAGTTGTTGTGGTGGTCATAGTCGTGATTGTAGTACTAGTACTAGTAGTAGTAATAGTAGTTTTCTTATTTGTTGTTATTGTAGTAGTAGTAGTTTTTTTTCTTTTTTTGTTTATTGTTGTTTAGTTTTCTTATTTTTGTAGTAGTAGTAGTAGTAGTAGTAATAGTAGTAGTAGTAGTAGTAGTAGTAGTAGTAGTAGTAGTAGTAGTAGTTTTTTCTTCTTTTCTTATTTATTGTTATTGTAGTAGTAGCAGTAGTTATTGTTGTTGTTATTTTTTCTTCTTTTCTTATTTGTTGTAGTAGTAGTAGTAGTAGCAGTAGTAGTAGTAGTAGTAGTAGAGAGATGTTTTGTTCAAGGAAATGAGAGAGAGGGAGGAAGAGAAAAAGGAAGAAGGAACGTGAGAGAGGGAATTAATATACATCATAATAAAGAAAGAGAAAAAGAGAGAGAGATGGAAGGAGAGGAGATGAATGGATAAAAAACAAAGAGAGAGTGGTGGCGAGGTTCGGTGAGGCCCAGTGCAATACCACAAGACGGGTCGACATACTAGTACTAGTAGTAGTAATAGTAGTTTTCTTATTTGTTGTTATTGTAGTAGTAGTAGTTTTTTTTCTTTTTTTGTTTATTGTTGTTTAGTTTTCTTATTTTTGTAGTAGTAGTAGTAGTAGTAGTAGTAGTAGTAGTAGTAGTAGTAGTAGTAGTAGTAGTAGTAGTAGTAGTAGTAGTAGTAGTAGTAGTAGTAGTAGTAGTAGTAGTAGTAGTAGTAGTAGTAGTAGTAGTAGTAGTAGTAGTAGTAGTAGTAGTAGTAGTAGTAGTAGTAGTAGTAGTAGTAGTAGTAGTAGTAGTAGTAGTAGTAGTAGTAGTAGTAGTAGTAGTAGTAGTAGTAGTAGTAGTAGTAGTAGTAGTAGTAGTAGTAGTAGTAGTAGTAGTAGTAGTAGTTATTGTTATTGTAGTAGTAGCAGTAGTTATTGTTGTTGTTATTTTTTCTTCTTTTCTTATTTGTTGTAGTAGTAGTAGTAGTAGCAGTAGTAGTAGTAGTAGTAGAGAGATGTTTTGTTCAAGGAAATGAGAGAGAGGGAGGAAGAGAAAAAGGAAGAAGGAACGTGAGAGAGGGAATTAATATACATCATAATAAAGAAAGAGAAAAAGAGAGAGAGATGGAAGGAGAGGAGATGAATGGATAAAAAACAAAGAGAGAGTGGTGGCGAGGTTCGGTGAGGCCCAGTGCAATACCACAAGACGGGTCGACATACGTTAATTTGTGGGTGGGTGGTTGAAAACTTTACATACGTTAATTTTTGCTGAGTTACAAGAGAAGAAATCCCTTCTCAAACAATTTAAGAAAGAAAAAAAGAATGATAACAAAAACAAATTGTTTGTCACTATTGGAAACTGCGAGGAAGATGAGAGACGAAAGGAAGAGAGGAGAGAAGAGAGATATGAGACACCGAAAGTGGAACCCCAATAGTGTGTCAACTGAGCACACATGATAGGAATATATGGAGGGGACCTAGGGCGCTATATATAGACAGACTATATATAGCTAATACCCCCGCTCAAATAAAGGTCCCTTACTATGGATGAAAAAACCCTTGGGGGCTCAAGGGAAAAACCCACAGCTCTATATAGGCCTATCGTTATATTAATATTCAAAATATAAAATTACAAAGTTGAACTTACAAGAGCCTATTCATAGGCATTAAAGAAGTTGAACTTACAAGAGCCTATTCATAGGCATCAAAGAAGTTGAACTTACAAGAGCCTATTCATAGGCATGAAATGAGCTACATCACTTGTGAATTACAACATCAACGGAGAAGGAGCTACATCACTCCTGAATTACAACAACCTATTCAGAGCCATCAAAAGAGCTTTATCACTCCTAAATATACAACATGTAAAATAAGGATAAGCGACATTACTGCAAAAGATAAAATCTCTAAGAAATTCCTTCAACTGAACTTGGGATGTAAGCAGTATATCTGTCATATCAAAACTTAAAGAAAAATGTCACAATGACATTGGAACAACACAAGATCTATAGATCCGGCTCGTCACGCTGCTCTATAGACAACATAATACATGTGGGGCCCCATGAACAGAATATAAATAAAACAATTTGTCATCAGCTGGAATATAGACGCTCATCAGCTGGAAAGAATATAAACGAAATAATGTGTCATCGGCTGGAATATAGACCCTCATCAGCTGGAAAGAATATAAACGAAACAATGTATCATCAGCTAGAATATAAACGCTCATCAATGGAATAATGAACAAGGACGATCATCATGAAGCATGGCAATATCAACATCCAAAAGTAATATTGATGTTGAAATGTAGAGAGAGAGCGAGAGAGAAAGAGAGAGAGAGGAAGCTATCTATCATGCTAGGTGATACCTTTATAGCACTTAGTACTGAGTCCGCATTCTCGAATTCTACAAAAGCATAGGAACCACCTTCCTTGTGAGCCCTTAATATGATGCCGTTTGATCTTATGGAACCAAATTTTCTCAGCTCATCTTCAAGTTCGGACTCTGTGATGCTTGTAGGCAAATTCCTAATGTAAATAGACTTGATCTCACCTTCATTGTCAGCCAGTACATGTTCCTCTGAGGATCATCCAGAAACCTGAGCAGAGTAGTTACTCAGCCCTGGTATGATAGAACTTGTTGCTCTACTTGCTAATGAACAGGATTTGAGGCTGGAGCTTGTGAACTTCTCATGTTTGATTCCTTTGCAGACCGTAAAATAGAGGCATATGATCTTTTTTCAGCTGAGGCATCTTCCAAACTTCCAACCTGAAGATCTTCACTGGTAAAAAGCTGCTCCTTGAGGCATCTTCCAAACTTGAGGCTGGAGCTTATGAACTTCTCATGTTTGATTCCTTTGCAGACCGTAAAATAGAGGCATATGATCTTTTTTCAGCTGAGGCATCTTCCAAACTTTCAACCTGAAGATCCTCATTGGTAAAAAGCTACTCCCTGAGGCATCTTCCAAACTTCCAACCTGAAGATCCTCACTGGTAAAAAGCTGCTCCGTGGACACAAGTCTCTCAGGTACAAATGTCTCTTCTTGCTGACTATATATAGCTAACAGTCACAACATAGAAAAAATGGAAAACGATGAAGGTCATGATGTTCAAGATCGCGAGGTGTATCTTAATCAGCGTGTTCCATGTCCTTGCTCTCAATGTAAACTAGCAATTAGACGAAAACGTCGAATGTCTATAGAACACGTACGATGCTTCAGCGAGTTTCAATATGAGATAGTTGATTAGGCGATCTTGGATTTTGAGCAAATGGTAAGAAAAGTTAATATCAATCATGCATTGTACTTGCAAGCTAATTGAATATCATATACAAAAATATTGGGTGTGGCTGGGAAATTTTCTATCCAAGGAGGTGACATCTCGTCCCAAGGAGGAGTACACTCTTTGCGGCCAATTAGAAGAGTTCGTGGGCGTGCGATGGATAGAGTGCCTAAGCCAATCCACCACTTGGAAGGTACTACCCAATCTATACCGTCAATACCAGAGGAGACAGACAGCCTTCGAGACTTACCTACAATCTTGGAGCCTGAGATGGAGGCAATGATCGATGCATTGATTCCCATGGATGTCGAGACTTCTGATCCACTTAGAGAGAAAGAGAGGGAGGGGGAGAGGGAGGGAGAGAGAGGAGGGAGAGGTTATTGTTATTGTTGTTGTTGTTTTGTTTCTTCTTTTCTTTTTTTATTGTTTGTTGTAGTAGTAGTAGTAGTAGTAGTAGTAGTAGTAGTAGTAGTAGTAGTAGTAGTAGTAGTAGTAGTAGTAGTAGCAGTAGCAGTAGCAGTGGCAGTGGCAGTGGCAGTGGCAGTGGCAGTGGCAGTGGCAGTGGCAGTGGCAGTGGCAGTGGCAGTGGGAGTGGGAGTGGTAGTGGTAGTGGTAGTGGTAGTGGTAGTGGTAGCGGTAGCGGTAGCCGTAGTTGGAGATTAATTTCTTATTTTCTTGTCTGTTGTAGTGGTAGTGGTAGTGGCAGTGGTAGTGGCAGTGGTAGCGGCAGCGGTAGCGGTAGCGGTAGTTGTTGTTTAATTTCTTATTTTCTTGTTTGTTATTGTTGTGGTAGTCGTAGCCGTAGTCGTAGTCATAGTAGTAGTAGTGGTAGTGGTAGTGATAGTAGTAGTTGTTGTTTAATATCTTCTCTTCTAGTTTGTTGTTGTTGTGGTAGTCGTAGTCATGGTCATAGTCGTGATTGTAGTAGTAGTAATAATAGTTTTCTTGTTTGTTGTTATTGAAGTAGTAGTTGTTTTTTTTCTTTTCTTATTTATTGTTGTTTAGTTTTCTTGTTTGTTGTTATTGTTGTTATTGTTGTAGTAGTAGTAGTTTTGTATTCTTTTCTTGTTTGTTGTTATTATAGTAGTAGTAGTAGTTGTTGGTGTTATTATTGTTTTTTCTTCTTTTCTTGTTTATTGTAGTGGCAGTGGTTTGTTATTGCGGTAGTGATAGTGGTAGTGGTAGTGGTGGTTTTCTTGTTTCTAGTAGTAGTAGTAGTAGTAGTAGTAGTAGTAGTAGTAGTAGTAGTAGTAGTAGTAGTAGTAGTAGTAGTAGTAGTAGTAGTAGTAGTAGTAGTAGTAGTAGTAGTAGTAGTAGTAGTAGTAGTAGTAGTAGTAGTAGTGGTAGTAGTGGTAGTAGTGGTAGTAGTGGTAGTAGTGGTAGTAGTAGTAGTAGTAGTAGTAGTAGTTTTGTTTCTTTTCTTGTTTATTGTTGTTGTAGTAGTGGTAATAGTAGTTTTTTTTCATTTTCTTGTTTGTTGTTGTTGTTGTTGTCGTTGTAGTAGTAGTAGTTGTTGTTGTTGTTGATTTTTCTTCTATTATTATTTATTGTAGTGGTAGAGAGAGAGTTGTTGTGGTGGTCGTAGTCGTGATTGTAGTACTAGTACTAGTAGTAGTAATAGTAGTTTTCTTATTTGTTGTTATTGTAGTAGTAGTAGTTTTTTTTCTTTTTTTGTTTATTGTTGTTTAGTTTTCTTATTTTTGTAGTAGTAGTAGTAGTAGTAGTAGTAGTAGTAGTAGTAGTAGTAGTAGTAGTAGTAGTAGTAGTAGTAGTAGTAGTAGTAGTAGTAGTAGTAGTAGTAGTAGTAGTAGTAGTAGTAGTAGTAGTAGTAGTAGTAGTAGTAGTAGTAGTAGTAGTAGTAGTAGTAGTAGTAGTAGTAGTAGTAGTAGTAGTAGTAGTAGTAGTAGTAGTAGTAGTAGTAGTAGTAGTAGTTGTTGTTATTGTAGTAGTAGCAGTAGTTATTGTTGTTGTTATTTTTTCTTCTTTTCTTATTTGTTGTAGTAGTAGTAGTAGTAGCAGTAGTAGTAGTAGTAGTAGAGAGATGTTTTGTTCAAGGAAATGAGAGAGAGGGAGGAAGAGAAAAAGGAAGAAGGAACGTGAGAGAGGGAATTAATATACATCATAATAAAGAAAGAGAAAAAGAGAGAGAGATGGAAGGAGAGGAGATGAATGGATAAAAAACAAAGAGAGAGTGGTGGCGAGGTTCGGTGAGGCCCAGTGCAATACCACAAGACGGGTCGACATACGTTAATTTGTGGGTGGGTGGTTGAAAACTTTACATACGTTAATTTTTGCTGAGTTACAAGAGAAGAAATCCCTTCTCAAACAATTTAAGAAAGAAAAAAAGAATGATAACAAAAACAAATTGTTTGTCACTGTTGGAAACTGCGAGGAAGATGAGAGACGAAAGGAAGAGAGGAGAGAAGAGAGATATGAGACACCGGAAGTGGAACCCCAATAGTGTGTCAACTGAGCACACATGATAGGAATATATAGAGGGGACCTAGGGCGCTATATATAGACAGACTATATATAGCTAATACCCCCGCTCAAATAAAGGTCCCTTACTATGGATGAAAAAACCCTTGGGGGCTCAAGGGAAAAACCCACAGCTCTATATAGGCCTATCGTTATATTAATATTCAAAATATAAAATTACAAAGTTGAACTTACAAGAGCCTATTCATAGGCATTAAAGAAGTTGAACTTACAAGAGCCTATTCATAGGCATCAAAGAAGTTGAACTTACAAGAGCCTATTCATAGGCATGAAAGGAGCTACATCACTTGTGAATTACAACATCAACGGAGAAGGAGCTACATCACTCCTGAATTACAACAACCTATTCAGAGCCATCAAAAGAGCTTTATCACTCCTAAATATACAACATGTAAAATAAGGATAAGCGACATTACTGCAAAAGATAAAATCTCTAAGAAATTCCTTCAACTGAACTTGGGATGTAAGCAGTATATCTGTCATATCAAAACTTAAAGAAAAATGTCACAATGACATTGGAACAACACAAGATCTATAGATCCGGCTCGCCACGCTGCTCTATAGACAACATAATACATGTGGGGCCCCATGAACAGAATATAAATAAAACAATTTGTCATCAGCTGGAATATAGACACTCATCAGCTGGAAAGAATATAAACGAAATAATGTGTCATTGGCTGGAATATAGACCCTCATCAGCTGGAAAGAATATAAACGAAACAATGTATCATCAGCTAGAATATAAACGCTCATCAATGGAATAATGAACAAGGACGATCATCATGAAGCATGGCAATATCAACATCCAAAAGTAATATTGATGTTGAAATGTAGAGAGAGAGCGAGAGAGAAAGAGAGAGAGAGGAAGCTATCTATCATGCTAGGTGATACCTTTATAGCACTTAGTACTGAGTCCGCATTCTCGAATTCTACAAAAGCATAGGAACCACCTTCCTTGTGAGCCCTTAATATGATGCCGTTTGATCTTATGGAACCAAATTTTCTCAGCTCATCCTATATATAGCTAACAGTCACAACATAGAAAAAATGGAAAACGATGAAGGTCATGATGTTCAAGATCGCGAGGTGTATCTTAATCAGCGTGTTCCATGTCCTTGCTCTCAATGTAAACTAGCAATTAGACGAAAACGTCGAATGTCTATAGAACACGTACGATGCTTCAGCGAGTTTCAATATGAGATAGTTGATTAGGCGATCTTGGATTTTGAGCAAATGGTAAGAAAAGTTAATATCAATCATGCATTGTACTTGCAAGCTAATTGAATATCATATACAAAAATATTGGGTGTGGCTGGGAAATTTTCTATCCAAGGAGGTGACATCTCGTCCCAAGGAGGAGTACACTCTTTGCGGCCAATTAGAAGAGTTCGTGGGCGTGCGATGGATAGAGTGCCTAAGCCAATCCACCACTTGGAAGGTACTACCCAATCTATACCGTCAATACCAGAGGAGACAGACAGCCTTCGAGACTTACCTACAATCTTGGAGCCTGAGATGGAGGCAATGATCGATGCATTGATTCCCATGGATGTCGAGACTTCTGATCCACTTAGAGAGAAAGCATCCATACCATTATATGATGGGTACTGAGTATCTTGCCTGAAGAAATTGCTTGCACTCCTAAGTGTACAAGCAAAATACTGGTGGAGCTATGCGAGTGTGACCGAGTTGATCAGGTATCTTGTATGTACGCTTCATTGATTTCTTTTCGGCACTATGCCTGAGTCTCGTGATGATGCACAACATGTTTTATGAAAGCTTGGCATGGACTACAGTAGCATCCATGCATGTATCAACAATTGCATACTATTTCGAGGAGAATACAAGACTATGGAGACATGTCCAAAGTGTGGTTCTTAGAGGTATCGACAGGACTTGCAAGGGCAAACCATCCCTCAAAAAGTTCTTAAACACTTTCTGCTTATCCCCTGCATAAACCACATTTTTTGTACGTCCGGCATGGCGAGCTTGACAACGTGGCATGTGCAGAATAGATCCACATATGGAGTTCAACGAATATCAGTGGATTCACGCACATGGAGCTGTTGAGATATCGAGCTCCACTCGTGATATGCCAGGGTGATCGTTGTGCATTTATGTCACAGACTTGTCAGTTTGCAGATGCGGTTGGTACACCACCCATGAATAATAGCTAGATGACAGCTATCCTTATCTACTCTAGTTCGTGGCTCAGTTAGTATGCCATCTTAGTTAGTTGAGTTTGGTTTTGAGACCCACATATAGGGTTCTTCTATTTCTATATACTTGAGTTCTTTTGGCTTACACAACTAAGAAGAGGAAAACTGTTTTCAGCCTCCACCTCTATGTGTATTCCCCCATTGTGCAAGCAAGAAAGCTACAAGTGAGACTCCTTCCTTCTCTCCCACAATCTTAACATGGTATCAGAGCCTTGTTCGTGGTAAGGAGCTCAAGAAAGCAAGCCAAGCTCGCGGTGTTCTGGTAAGAGGAACAATGTTGCTTTCATTTTCTGTTTTGGGAGCAGATCTCTGCAAGTAGCACAGCTGAAAATTGCAAGAGTGCATTGTCTCAGGTTGAGACGCCCTTCCGGTGAAGCAAGAGGGCAGTATATGCTGCGGGAGAGGGCTTTAGCCCTTGGTGACCCTATTTTTTTGATTTGAGGCCATTTCGGGGCCTGTTTTGGAGGCGGAAGTTTTCTGCACGCACTCAGGAAAAGGCTCAGTTTTATACTGTGCGACCACTGTTCTACAGGTCGGTGAAAAGTTACCACAGAAATTGCATTGTATGCTTGTGTGCAGAGACATTGGGAGTTACAAAATCATCCTTGGTTCCTGTTTATGCAAAATCGTCACTAGGAAGTGACTGTGTGGTCAAATACCACTTTCGCCAGTTTTGCATATTTTTCCCTGTGAGGGTGAAGCTGTGTTTTTTGCAGTGACAGAATTTTTTACAGTGTTCTGTAATGGTGTCTGATTCTCTTTCACAGATTGTCACTCAAAAGCTTGACAAGAACAACTTCCAGGCATAGAAGTTTAGAATGACGAATTTCCTTATGGGAAAATGATATTGGGAATTTGTTGTAGGAAATGAAGAAGAACCAGTTCTTCCTGATCTTCCCAATCAACAGCAAATGGAGGCATTTAAAGCATGGTATGAAAGAGCCAGGAAAGTTATGTATTGGCTGTCTATCAGCATTTCAGACTCTATGATTGTGCATATTCAGGATGCAAGTACGCCAAAGGAGGCATGGGATACTTTGTCAAAAATGTATAGCACAAATATGCAAGCCAAGAAAATGCAGCTCAAGCAAGAGTTGCACAATGTGCAAAAAGAAAGTATGAGCATCAATGACTACCACATGAAGGTGAAGAAGATTACAGATGCACTTGCTTCCATTGGGTCGCCAGTGGAAGATGATGATTTAGTCTCAGTGACCTTGAATGGTCTAGGAAAGGATTATGCATAGTTCGAAACATCCATTTCCGTCCGTGAAAGATTTCTTGATTTTGAGGAGTTGATTGCTCTTCTAATTTCTGAGGAGCAGAGAAATGGTGGTGCATCTTCTTCAGGAGGAACTTCAAAAGAAGCTGTCTTCTACTCAAATGCTGGAAGAGGTAGAGGCAGAGGTAGAGGAGGCCGATTTGGAGGCCGTGGTAGAAATCAGAATATGCAGCAAACTCAAGAAAACCAGTCCTATGGAGGAGGACGTGGTAACTCTAGAGGCAGGGGGAGCCAAAGAGGTCGTGGTGGATGGCAAAGAGGCCAAAATGCAAACAGTAATGTTGAATGCTACTACTATGGTAAAATGGGTCATAAGGCTAAAGACTGCTATAAAAAGCAGAATGACATCATGAATGGAAAACTGCAACAAGGAAATTATGCATCTTCTAGTAGACAGGGTAATGACAGAAATGAGCATTTGTTTATGGTGCAACACATGAACAATTCTGTGACAAGTGCAGAAGAAAGCAACGAAGTGTGGTATGTTGACTCAGGTGCATCAAACCACATGACAGGTCATGCAGAATGGATGGAGGATGCAAGGAAAATGGAAAAACCAGGATTTGTGGAGACTGGTGATGATATTGCACATCCTATTGTGCAGATTGGAAAAATTCATTTGTCTATGCATGATGGAAAAAAGAAATACCTATCCGATGTATTTTATGTCCCGAATATCACCAAGAATCTGGTTTCTGTTGGTCAAATGGTTGAGCAGGGCTTGCAGGTCAGATTTAATCCTCATGGATGCTTTGTTGAGGATATGAAAAATAAAGGTCGCTTGATAGCAAAAGGAAAGAAGAAGGGCAGAATGTTTACGTTGGATGCAGACATGCCTGAATTGAGTGCAGCAATGTTTGCACATGGGACCGGTGTAGTTGCAGATATTGATATCTGGCATAAACTCATTGGTCATGTTAATGTACAGCAACTTAAATCAATGCAGGCCCAAAATATTGTTGCAGGATTGCCTAAATTCAAGGTTGCAGAAATGCATAAGGTATGTGAAGCCTGTCAGTTTGGAAAACAGGCAAGGAAACCATTTCCTAGACATGTTCAAGAGAGTAAGAAGCCATTGGAATTAATCCACTCTGATGTGTGGACTACTAAAGCTGCATCTCTTGGAGGCTGTCATTATTTTGTCACTTTTATTGATGACTATAGTAGAAAAGTTTGGGTGTATTTTATGAAAAAGAAAAGTGAAGTTTTTGGGCATTTCAAAACTCTTAAAGCTATGGTTGAAAAAGAAACAGGCCTGCAAATAAAATGCCTAAGGTCAGATGGAGGGGGAGAGTACCTCTCAAATGAGTTTGCAAGGTTCTTGCAAGAGCATGGCATAAAGCAGCAATATTCATGCAGTCATACCCCACAGCAAAATGGAATTGCAGAAATAAAAAACATGCATATTGGAGAGGTATCTTGTGCCATGCTCAACGAAAAACACTTGCCAGATTTTTACTAGGCTGAAGCAGTTGATACAGCAGTCTACATAATGAACAGGACTCCCACTGCAGCAATACATGGGATGAATCCAGAGGAGAGGTATACTGGTAGGAAACCAGATATTTCTCATTTGAAGATTTTTGGCTGCATTGCCTATATTCATGTGCGAGATGAGTTGAGATCCAAGTTGGATCCAAAAGCTGAGAAGTGCATCTTTATTGGTTACTCTTTGCAGAAGAAAGGGTATAGATGCTGTAACCCTTCTACTCGTAAGTTTACAGTGAGCAGATATGTTATTTTTGATGAGATGAATAGCTGGTATAAACCATAAATGTGATTGATATAGATGCACAAAATGGTAATGCTGCACAGAATTCACATCAGCAGTCCACAAGATATTAGTGGACTTGGAGCATCCTCTAGCAATGGTTCACATTCTTTGCCATGGACAGGCAGATTGAGATAAGGAGAATCTTCTCAAAGCAATGCAGATAGTGGTATGTAGGTATCACGAAAAGGAAAAGAGAAGGTAGATCAGCCCATGTTTGATGTGAATGCAGGTCACTCTTATGTGGATGGTGAATCCAGTGGCTCAGAACAGAGTATTGATGATGAGTTGGGTATTCCTTCTATTGTTACACCTGGAGTAAGGAAGACCAGGGATGTTTTGAGAGCACTTGGGAGTGAGCCTACTTTGCGTAGGTCTACCAGAGCTAGGTATCCTGTGGATAGGCTGAAATATGATGGATTTATAGCCATTCACTATGCATATATGATCAAAGTGATACAGGAACCAGAACCCACTTCTTTTGAGCAAGCCATGGGAAAAGAAAAATGGGAGAAAGCCATGGATGAAGAAATGGATGCCTTGGAAGCAAATGCTACATGGGAATTGGTACCTTTGCCTAAAGATAAGCATGCAATTGGTTGTAAGTGGGTTTATAAGGTGAAACACAATGCAGATGGTTCTGTGAATAGATACAAGGCAAGATTAGTAGTCAAGGGGTATGCACAAACATATGGCATTGATTAGGAAGAAACATTCAATCCAGTTGCAAGGATGGCAACCGTAAGAGCAGTCATTGCTATGGCTGCATCAAAGGGATGGTCTTTACATCACATGGATGTAAAGAATGCCTTCTTGCATGGTGATTTGCAAGAAGAGGTCTATATGCAGCAGCCACCAGGTTATGTGCATGCTGTTCATCCTGAGTTTGTTTGCAGGTTGAAGAAAGCCTTTTATGGCTTGAAGCAAGTACCTAGAGCATGGTCTGACAAGATAGGACAGTATCTTGTCACTATTGGCTTTCAGATTTCCAAGGCAGATTTCTCACTTTATGTGAGAAAAACAGAGAAAGGTATTATGCTGCTTGTCATTTATGTTGATGATTTGATTATGACAGGTGACAGTGATGAAGATATCCTTCATGTGAAAATGCTATTGAAGTAGAAGTTTGAGATGAAGGATTTGGGAGAGCTGCGTTATTTCTTGGGCATTGAGGTGATTAGATCACCAAGTGGGATACAGCTCTTGCAGAGGCAATATGGATTGGACATGCTGTCCAAATATGGGATGACAGGCTGTAAGCCTATTTCAGTTCCTTTGGAGCAGAATGTGAAGCTGAGCGCAGATGCAGGTGAGCTTCTCGAAGACCCTACTATGTACAGACGCATAGTAGGAAGTTTGATTTATATGACTATTACCAGGACAGATTTGAGCTATGATGTTGGATTGGTAAGTCAGTTTATGCAAGCTCCAAGGAAACCACATTTGGATGCGGCTAGACGCATACTCAGATATGTGAAGTCCACATTGCAGTATGGTCTATTTTATGAGACTGGGGTTCAGATACAGTTGCACGGATACACTGATGTTGATTGGGTTGGTAGTATTTCTGATAGACGATCTACCAGTGGATATGTGTTCTCTTTTGGGAGTGCTGCAGTCACTTGGAGCAGCAAGAAACAACCTACAGTTGCCTTGTCGAGCACAAAGGCTGAGTACAGGGGTGCAGCAATGGCTGCATGTGAGGTAGCTTGGTTGCGTAAGCTACTTTATGATATGCATCAGCCTACAGATGGGCCAGTTGTCATTTATTGTGACAACATGAGTAGTATACACTTGGAAAATAACCCAGTCTATCATGCTAGAACAAAGCACATTGAGGTGCATTATCACTATGTGCAGGAGAGAGTTTTACTAGGTCTTATTGATCTAGTTTATGTCAGCACAGAGGATCAGGTAGCTGACATATTTATGAAGGCATTGGGTGCAGAGAAGTTGCGCAAGTTCAGAGACCTGCTTGGTGTGCAGGAATTGGGATTGAGCTCGAGGGGGAGTGTTGAGATATCGAGCTCCACTCGTGATATGCCAGGGTGACCGTTGTGCATTTATATTACCGACTTGTCAGTTGCAGATGCGGTTGGTACACCGCCCATGAATAATAGCTAGATGACAGCTATCCTTATCTACTCTAGTTCATGGCTCAGTTAGTATGCCACCTTAGTTAGTTGAGTTTGGTTTTGAGACCCATATATAGGGTTCTTCTATTTCTATGTACTTGAGTTCTTTTGGCTTACACAACTAAGAAGATGAAAACTGTTTTCAGCCTCCACCTCTGTGTGTATTCCCCCATTGTGCAAGCAAGAAAGCTACAAGTGAGACTCCTTCCTTCTCTCCCACAATCTTGACAGGAGCCACATTGACTCTACCTTCCCAGGCTTTGCTCGAGAGCCAAGGAATCTTTGGCTCGGTCTTGCAATGGATGGTGTGAACCCATTCGGTCTGTGCTCAACTGCTTACAGTGTGTGTCCTATAGTCCTTGTCAACTACAATATCCCTCCATGGCTTTCTACGAGGAAAGGACATCTCATCCTTAGCTTACTCGTCCCCAGCCGCTACAAAGTCAGAAATATGGACCTGTATCTTCGTCTATTAGTGGATGAGCTTAAGATTTTGTGGGAGGAGGGGGTCATCGTGCAAGATATGAGCAAGCGCGACGGTCGACGGTCCGGCAATATTCGAGCATTCTCATGTGGACGATGCATGACTTTCCGGGATTCGGAGAGTGCTCAGGTAAATATGCTTCCATTCTCGTTGGTAATATCTATCATAGCTCGTTCAAGTTTGTATTCACTGGATAGAGGTGTTGGGACAGGTCTGGTTACCTCAGGTTATCATGCATGTCCATTGTGCGGGCCACAGTTAGACTCTCGAAGGTCACAAAGAATGAAGAAGATGGTATATCAAGGACACACCCCTTTCTTGCCAAAGGGTCATGAACTCAGCGAAGGTTTTCTTGGACAACCTCCAACATGTATGAATGCCCAAAGCTAGTACGAGCTGAAAATGGTCCACACGCAGTCACATCCAAACGGAATGTGACAGTTCTCAGTTTTCTACGAGTTGCCATATTGGACCCACTTACAAATCAACCACTTGGATCCCATGCATATTTTCAAGAATGTGGGCAGCTTGCTATGGGACCACATCACAGGAAAGAGAGACACTACAAGGGTACGAATGGATTTCAAGGAGTAAGCAAGA
Source organism: Lygodium microphyllum (assembly GCF_053477565.2). Taxonomy (NCBI): domain Eukaryota; kingdom Viridiplantae; phylum Streptophyta; class Polypodiopsida; order Schizaeales; family Lygodiaceae; genus Lygodium; species Lygodium microphyllum. Next base: position 4,634,180 of record NW_028229514.1, on the reverse strand, counting down.
TGGAGGCACTTTGGCCACAGTCGAGTGCTAATGGTCGCTTGCAGCTATCTCGTGCTCCTTGGGTTTTGTCCAATAAAGAAGAGCGCATTGTAAAGCAAATAGTCAAGTCTATCCGCACTCCAATGGGTATGATGCATTCTCTCAGGTTTGGGTTTTCTAAAGACGATCAATTATCATGGCTAAAATCCAATGATTGACATAAGATATGAGAGGTTTGTACTACGAATGGATTGTAAGTGACCTGCGCATTTTGCTATTTGGAGTGTATTCATTGTTCATAATGCTTTCTCATTTGTGGCAATTTGTACTACCGATCGCAATCGCAGGATGCCTTACTCCTGAAATACGCCGGGCAATTTACAGGTTATCGACTTTAGTGCAATGGATCTCACACAAGGAGACTAAGACATCCTCTATTGAATCCGTGAGGTGGGGAGTACTGGAGATAGTATGTCTCTTTGAGAAATACTTGCATACCAGCATGCTCACGATACAAATCCACCTTCTTGTGCATCTTGTAGATAAAGTGAAGATTATTGGACCTGTCCATACGTGATGGATGTTCTTCTTGAAGCGCTTCATGAAAACCCTGAAAGGCTTTGCACGACAACGAGCTCAACCAGAAGGTAGCATGGCTGAAGGTTGGTTGGTGTTTGAGACGCTAGTGCATATTTCACAATGGCTACCAATGGTGGATCCAGACAATAGTGTACTATGGTCACTGAAGGACGATGATAGACTGATCGGAGATATGATGGTTGGAAATGGGGTAGAAAAAAGAATGGATGCTACAATGGAGGAGAAAGTGTATCGCTTTTGTATGTTGCACCATGCCTCTATAGAGATGTGGCTCGCTAGATACCAGCAAGCTAGGCAAGATTGAGAGGAAGCACGATCTGAGTTTCAACGTAGTATGCACCATCGACCAATTCAATATCCCGAGGGAATGGAGGAGATGGCGAGGTTTATGTCAACGCGATGGTTGCATGGAGCTTTCACCGCAACGTCTCGCGAAGGGGCAGAGGTCTCAATCGAGGAGTGGAAAATCTCGAGGGGATGTAGTCCAAAGGTGATGACGTGTTTAGGGTTTGTCGTATCTATATTTTATATGCGATAACTAATTAAGTTTTTGAATGTATAGTACAAAATATATATTGCAACGTGGTCGCGCGGACAACATTTCTGCATGGAGCGTATTGAAAAAATACACTCCACAACAGACTGTGGTATCATGGCAAGGTTCGAGTAAGAGAGCCTATGACAAGCAACGGATCCAAACACGATTATAGATGAGATGGGGTATTTTGGGAACTTGGAAAGTATTGTTATGGTGGATTATTGTAGCTTCTCCATGATACTATTTGATGTGTAGTGGTTCAAAGTGGTACTTGAAGGAGCTAGAACAACAGTTCGACGAGGTCCATCTGGATTTCTCGAAATAGATTCCGAAAAAATAGGCGGATTTGCGCGACACCTTTGTGTTGCCGGCCCATTATGAGCAGGTGCATGAACTCATTTGTTTTTTAATTATATTACGACATGGTACATGTCACAATAGTTAAATCTCTCTTGTACGTATTTGTGAAAATGTAATCTTCTATCCAAACCCCTAACAACCTCGATGGTGGTATGTTAAATCTTCAGCTCTTCGAAGTGCGAGAGTATATGATCAAAGTGATGTTTCGAGCATAGATGAGGAAAATATGCAAAGAGAGGGGTCGATATTGCAAGGGGTGGAGGCCACCGAAAGCTTGGAGCATATAGAGGAGCCAACATCGGGTAACAATGATAGAAATACAGGAGTCCAAGAAGTGGAGTCATACTTTTGTGATGACATGTCTATCGACCTTCCAGTGTATGGCCAGTTGTGTCAGGAGATTGACATGGGACCATAGGATACTTCATGCTTGGAGCATCCACCTACTCAATTCGTTGACGGATCGCTTATTAGGGTACATAAGATATGTATTTTAAGTAAGATAATTTTTTAAATATTTATTTTACCGTGCTTTGTATTATTTAAATTTATTATGCTAATATCATTTTTTGTTTGTGCAAGAGACCTTTGTGGATACTTAAATCATTAGGATGAGTCGAGGAATGAGCAATGAGGAGCTGCAAGAGATCTTCATACGCATGTCTCCAAATCAGATGGTGAGATTCAGAGACATGGCAGACTAGGAGCTATCTCGGACATCGTCAAGCCGCTCTATTAGATCTACTTCGGCGCGTTCTGATGCTTCAGTTTTCAGCAGACGAGGTTGACGCTCACGACTTGGGCTAGACGGAGGGAGTGTTTCAGGGGGATGCTGTAGAGATTTGGATGCACTGACCCGGTGGTCGGCTCGGGATACATGTGCTACTCGCTCTCGTGGCGATTCCAGAGAGTGTGGCTCAGGTGGTTGCTGTGGAGGCACAAACGTGGTGTCTCTATCTCCTTGTTCTGCTGGAGTTACATCACCTCCGGGATTTGTCACACCTGTGGGGACGTCTACTCCAAACACTTCGGCTTTTGCTCAGCCGTTCGTAGGTGATACCCCTATGGGTGCTACTCCAATAGATACTACCCTCGCCGGTACACCAAATGTACAGGGATCTCCTGGATATGCCCAGAAGTATGGTCGCAAGTGGGAGAGGACCCATCTTAGGCATACCCCAGAGGGGTATGCCTACCTTGTAGATGATAGGTCAGGAGCCATCATCATGAATGATGAGGGGAGGAGGGTGATGGCTCTCATGAGAGAGTTGTGCCAACAAGTTTTTCGGCACAACGTCTTGGATCATTCGAAAAACATATTGAAGGGGAGCAAGGACTACATAGTAGCATCCTTACATGAGGAGTTTCCGGTACCAGCCATAGCAGATAGGTTTTCTACGAGCTGGATGATGGAGTGCATGCGTGTATATATGTCACACAGACGATCGGACGCACGCAAGGCACTCAAGAGTGGAGCTGCAAAGCCTGAGTGGCTAGACGCGGATGATTGGTGCCGACTCAGGGAGGAGGCTATAGATTCTCCAGGGCATTGGAGATAGCAGTGCGAGGCGGCAAGGGCACGACTAGAGGCCGGAGTGGTCCATCATCTTGGGAGTGACAGCCACAGGACATATCTGGAGGACTTTGTAAGTTTTTCTTTTGTTTTACTTGCTTATTTTTTTGCAATATCCTTTGTACTGTCAATCGTGTTTCTAACAGTTAGTATTTTGTTTTCTTTGCAGCACTCCATTACAAATTGCAATCCGACCGGCCTTGAGACTCGATTTGCAGAGAGGCACAGTCTCACTGCATTGATCAATCGATTGTATGGACACGGTGGCCCTGTAAGTCACTCATCTTTCTTGTCCATAGTTACCATGTTTAATTAGAATGTATTATTGTATAGTGGACCGATATGTAGTTGTTTCTTTTTTTGCAAAGTCCGTTCGATGCTCTTTTGCGACGGGACGAGGTTTCGGATGGCGATGATCTATAGCTCGCCCTTGGATCCCTGGAGCTTACACACCCTTCTTTTTTGGTCACGTGATCTGTGTAGACATTTTTTATGTAGTAGTGATATCTTGCCATGATTGTACCAATCGCTTTCATTATGCGATTATGTATTTATTTCATGTATCAATGTTATGATTTAAGTACACTTTGTCTTTATTTACACGAGCATTGTACACAGTGGAGAAACTATTTTGTATGGCCCAAATAAAGTAGATAGTGCTATATGTGGCAGGGCAGCTTGCTGCCTTGCCATAATTTTTTTTTCCTTGTTACCGCCACTATTAGCGTCGCAAACGACGCAAATAGCAACGCTGATAACGACACTAATATTGGCTGTTCTATGGCGTCGCCAATAATGACGCTTTTTGCGACGATGGGGGCAAATTTCTTTATTAATATTTTCGTCGCTTTTAACGTCGGTATAATGCCTATATCTTGTAGTGAAAATTTATGTAGTCTAAGTATCCTTTTCTCTCTCCAATAAGGTTTATGCATATGGAATCTTTGACAAAACTCCATGCACACGTGGTTTGATAAAAATTAAACTTTAGGAAATCAATTACAACAACATAGGGGCCTGTAATTGCATATAATTACATCTCACTCCTTGCTTTGTTAATAAGGGTACCCTGCCCCCATTTTTCCATATCAACATTTTTTCCTCCCCATAATTGCACCTTTCTCCTTGAACTACATTAAAGATCCTTAAAGTTCTCGATCAAGGCTTTATCCTCCTTGCCTCGTTCTCCTTTATTGGCCCTAGAGACCATCAAAGTTCTTGAGTAATGACATTTTTTATGGCCTTTCATGCCACCCTTCATGGATTTGGGAAGACAAGGAGGAAAGGGGAAAATATTACGAAAGGAGGACAAAAGTACATTGATATTTATGGAACGATTTTGCTATTTTAGAAACATTATCTACAAATTTCATATAAATGAAAGCTTAGAAGACCATACTTTTGCTTTCATAATGCGGGGGAGCAGGGTATGGGTCGTCCCCCGTGTTACTACGGCATGATTGGTGCTGAAACTGCCGGCCAGGCAGGCTGCCCGCTGATCATCGCCATTATAAAGGCTAGCCCTATTACGTGAACTAACACGATGTGGGCCGCCCCGACATTAGCTGTGATTGCCATCCTTCTTTGTCGTCCAGCTCTGCAGATAGGCTATAGCAGAAGAAAAAAAAGGGAAGTGTTGTTTCTCGGATCAAGGTCTGCACGGCCGATGTAATTTCCAACGAGTCACACGATACAATCCACCGTCTAGCTGAGATTTGCGAGCCGATATAAGAAGGCAACGAAAACCAACAAGTAGCTGGTCTACTCTCCCTCGAAGATTATATATTGGAAAACCCAGCTATACATATCATCCGTAACGGATTGTTTTGGACGCGGTGGACTTGAGAAAGGGTCAGCGCTTCATGGCCGCCTTCCTTCGTAGCTCACGTACATGCTGTATAAACCTTGTACTGTATTGATGGTCGTAAGCCTTCTAGTGCTTACGACGGTGACAGAGCGTATTCTTCAGCGCACGTGGGGGTAACAATGTTGATAGATTTTCAGCAATCAATAGCCCGTAGGAGTCATCGCCTTCGTACCTCCGTTCTTACCAGACGTTTCTTCAAGTTATGGATTCAAGCTATGAGCATTGAGACCTATTCCACAATGTGTTCTGATGTACATGGAAATCTGCCGTTCCAGAATATGTTAAAACGATACTATCTAACCTTCTCCCGTGGACATGGAAAATCTAGCCGTCTTGACTTATTCTTTCTCAAACCGAAAGTTCAGTGCAGCGTATAACGTTTGACAAATGTAAGCAAGATCCACTTCTCTAGCACATTTCTCTGCCCCACACCTTTTGTATTGCACCTTGGACCTTTACATTCATGTTATAACTGGTTGCCTTATGTGCAGTTCATGCTTACTTGGCTCATTAGTCTGCCACGTAGCGTCTGTCATTGCAAACCTCGTGGCATTGCATATCACTCGCTGCACTTTTTTTTTTGTTGAGCAGTGTAATAGATTGTGTGGTTGTCTTTGCTTTCTGAAACTCATCGCCCCTTGTCTTTGCATATTCTAGTGCAAATAGTTTATCAAGAGTGAAGATGAACCTAAAAATATCATTGTGGTAACACTATCTTCCCCCATTTTCATGCTTTTGTAGTCTATTTTCTTTGAGGTCTTCAACATAGTCCCTCCTCCCCATCAATATTTTTTCTTTTAGGATTTTTTTTCTTTTTAAGATAAAAATATGGATCCTTGAAAGCATAAAGGTTCAAGGAGGATCATAGACAAGATAGGCCATGAGTTTAAGAAAGCAAAGAAAACCATACACTCTATTGCATGATAGTTTCCTCTTAAACGGGCATATGGATACATCATGTACATTGCATTCAATCCAATTTGACTTGCTAACTCACAACTTTATCCATTCAACTCGACATCATCCCCATTTGCCCACACTAAAAGGTACAAGTCATATTATGTTGCATACAAATAAGGCACCACTCATATGCACAACCAAATATACATGTTTTAATATGCCCTTGGTGCCTTATTCAGCTGCTACATGATGGTCACATAGATGAGTACATTAGTTACATTGATTGTCAATTATACCCCCTCACAAGGTGCATCCTATTGCTACTACTACTACGGGGTGGTCAAACTCTTTATCTTCAAGTCTTTAATTCTTTTTCTTGTTGTCTTAAGAAAAGGTGACCTCTTTCCTTTTTGTCCTGGTTATTTTCCTCCATGAAGTTGGATTGTCTTTTGAACCTACATGCAACTTCATCATATCCAATCTTCATACAATGATTATATTTAGCTAAGCATTTGTGACTATATTCTTTACAAATGTGTCCTTTCCATAGTAGAGTCCTTTTCCATTCATACATGGCTTCTTCAAAAAGCCACCTTCTTCTTAGTTGGCTAACCTTCTTTCATTACCTTTCTTTTATTTTTATTTTTCTTCAAGTGAATGTATCACACATTCTTAATGAAGCCCTTTTCTTTGGACAAGGATCCCTTTAAACCATATTCACACACTACATGTGAATAAGCACAAGTACTCACTCGTATTCTCTATAATACATGCATAAACACTAGTGCTACTTGCTAGGCATAGAGATAGTGATTTGTGTAACATAAAAGAAGTAAATGCCATCAGAAGGAGCTTTTGAAAAATTCATACATAGGAAAACTTATGAAATGTAAAAAATTCTCTAATTTTTCCTAGGTAGGTATATATGGATTTTCTATATATAACTAGGGAATTACATTTCCCACATATCATGGTAGGGAGTCCTAGGCATGCACATATCATTTCCTTATATATAACCAAGGAATTCTATTCCCCACATCTTAAACTAGGGATTGATAGGTCATATAACTAGGGAATCACATTTCCCACCTAGCATAGTAGGGAATTGTAGGCTACACAACTAGGAAATTCGATTCCCCACATTCTAGACTAGGGAATTACAAATATCTATATCAATAATATATACTTAATGGGAAATTACAAATAGTCATACCAAGATATAAATTGTGAAAAGTGGTCACAAAAAAAGGATTAAATTAAGTGGTCACTTAATAATATGATATTTATTCTCGACCGTTTTTATAATATTTGGCAAAACTCTTTTACTTCTCTAAAGATTATTTGGTGGTGCATCAAGCCCTATGAAGGTAACTATACAATTTAATATTGAGCACCATGTGACCTAGATCAATATTTATGGAAATTAGGAACCTATTGTATGTGCCATTTATCATCTGCTTCCACACATTTCTAGTGTATGTGCATTGCTAAAAGAGATGAAAAAGATCCTCTTTTCCATAAGGGTAATGCCCTAAAATAAGCATCCACATGCTTATCTACCTCTATGCAAAACTTCATAATAACTAACCTCCAAAGAAACATATAAAAATTACAGAGAATAATGTGGCATTCCATCTTGGTAAGGCTAGGGTCTTTTCATTTTCTCACATACATAAGTTTGTTGCACTTACTCTGATTTTTCCAAATCACATTAGAGTTTAAGGACAAATTGCCCATCTTACATATGATAAAGCATGAGGTTTAAAGTCTTATAATAGAAAATGGGATAGATATGAAAACCCCAAGCCAAATGGGTTAGTTTCTCAACATACATGTGTTAAGGGGTACGAAAAGAAAAATAGATACAAAGGTACCTTGCTAATTTCTTTTAATTTTATAAGTTTTTCAAAATTTGATATCTTTTGAGAATTAATAAGCCAATTTAAGATTTTCATTAACAACAAATATATCTACTTTGAAGCCCAAAGCATTTAATCAAATAAAGAATTTCAGTGACTAATAAATTCTCATGATGACACCTAAGTATTTCAAGCTATGGCTAATTTTTTTCATGTTTATTGGAAAGGACATTGTTCATGCATAGTGGGGTTAAGACATTCTCCACTATCTTCCTTAGTTAATAAGCTATTCTCTTGAGGAAGATAATGTGTTCTTACAATATCACATGATCATGCACTTAGTTGGTATCAACATAAGGTAAAGTCTAAATAGCATAAATGAGGACCCTATTGAGAAAGACCACAATACACTTTATAGAGTGGCATGGAAACTTCTAGCACCCCCTCTTGATACTTAATAAATGCTATAGTAATAAGCGATTGATGCTATAACCATGAATACTCAAGTCTCACACATAGACTAGATGTGCCTCAAACACAACACAAAGAAGATTCAAAAATTATGAAGAGTGGGATAAGAAAACAACTTCCCACATGTGGTAGCTCATTAATATCCAAGAGTTTCTCAAAGCTCCAAGAAGACCATTCAATAGTTGTAGCATTTGGAAGGCTACATGATGTCAAAGGAGATTCAAGTCTCAAGCCATTGATCATAGTAACGACTAGACTCACAAATCATCCCTAAGAACACGAAGACCATTCAATAGTCACCAGCATTTGGAAGGCAACATAATGTGAAAGAAGACTCAAGCCACCTCGAGCTATTGATCATAGCAATGACTATACTCACAAATCATCCCTAAGAACATTCACTTGACTTCATGAAATCAATAGTTGTAGCATTTAGAAGGCTACCACATAATGTCAAAGAAGATTCAATCCTCGAGCTATTGATCATAGCAATGAGGAGACTCAAAAATCATCCCTAAGGACATGCACTTGACTTCATGAAATCAATAATCTTTGCTCCTTTGTTGTGACTTTTGTACTCTTTTAATTATTTGATATTTTGTAAAGCGAATTTATGCATGATGGCCTAGAGCCATCCTACATCTTGTAATCATGTAATCTTGTACTTTTTTTGTAATTAATACACTTACCTATTATGAGAAACAAAGAGAGAGATTTTCTTGTGTTTTTGCCTCGACATCCTAGTTGCCCCCATCATCTAGGTAAATGACCTATGTAGGAGATAAGGCGGTTGTGTTGACCCTGACATGACAAAGTTGATGCACAGGTTGGGAGCATCATAGATAGGACTTGTTGGTGTAAAAGATAGGATGTGGCTAGGCATGGCTATGTATATGAGCTATCAAAACTGGACAGTCACATGTGCAGGCTACTAGATCCTCATTTATCAAGAGCAATCGAGGCTGCAAGCCTTGCAAAATTTGGTGCTGAATGTAGAGAAATTATCCACAGACACACATGGATAGGTGTAGTATGAAGGACATCCTATTTTTTAATGTAGATGCTTTTAGGATTTTACTTTTGCAAATCAAGGGCAGAATCATCAAGGGGCAGAGGGCAATAACCTTGAAGACAAACCTATAGCCCACCCTTTTGTCACCATGCATAAGCTCAATACAACTTTCATAGATGAGGTGGTTGATGCCTGGGGGTCAGACTTAGAGGTAGAAGATGAGATATTCCCATGTATTGAGGAAATGGCTTCATGCTTTGATACATACACTATTGTAAAGCATAGCAACCATGATGCATAAGATTCCATGATGATCACTAAGAGTTCTATCACTTCAGAGTCTGAGCTGTGCTTGTATGCGCATGGCTACTAATTGCTTTGATGATTCCCTATAAGACTTGGATTGAAAAAATTTTCTAGAAAAATCTCTATTGGGTGAATATGTTCAACACAACCATAGTAATCTCCCAAATTGTGATGCAAAAGACATTGTGGATGCTCATCTTAAGTATAATCAACTGATCATACATTGGACCACGGAGGGAGCTTATCTGCTTTGTGAGATTTGAAAAAAACTTGATTGTCTTGGTGAAACAAATAAAATGATTTCTAATGCTACAATATTTGGACAAGGGATGTACCATGGTGCCAATGTGGGGTGCAACCCCTCAAACTTGTTTAGATTGCTACAAAGATAGGGTTGAGACAAGTCTAGAATAGCTTGCAGCAACTGCCAGTGCTGAAGTTGAAATATGCATGTGTAACACTATTTTGAGCACTTCATTGTGGGAATTAGTTCAAGTTTTTTTTTCTCCCCTTGTGCCAGGAAAACCTTATGTAGTGCTACTTGATTGCTAAGCAACAGATATCTGATGACCATGGGAGAATAACTAGAGTCATAGGGTGGTATCACTCACATCCACACACCACTATCCTACCTTCTCATGTTGGTTAGTACTATCGTGTTTGAGATCAAAGTATGGCTAGTCAAGAAAATAATCTTTACTACTCTTCTGCAACCACCTTTTAACATGATCACACTTGTAAGTGAACTTGTCCCTGTGCTTTCTTTTAGTTGAGCTCTTTTGTGATTGTTGACTTCTCAACATGTGAGCATGCTCTCTGTTCATTGCACTGAAGGGAGTTTAATTTATGTAAAGATTTTAATACATTGGGATAATTCTTAACTTTGTAGATGTGCGGACTCAAGGAATGTATCAATTAATGGAACCAGGCTTTGTAGGCCTCATCTTCTCTTGTTTTAGTGAAGATGCCAACATGGTTAGGGTTCACTTCTTTATATTAACCATTAGCTAGTCCTAAGATTAGATTAAAGTTTTGATGTAGGTTCTAGAGAAGATTTAAGTGGATATTGGGGTGTTAGTACTTGCCATCAGTATCAAGATAGCTTTTCTTGTGAGACACACAATTCGTTGGCACATTTCCTTGTGCTAACTACAAGCTGCTTGCCATGCTCACTTTATATTGGTAATTGATATGTTGAGAAGTCCTCAGTAAAGTTTCTTGCTAATTACAAATGCTTGCCATTTTGGGATTTTTGTTTATAATTGTCTATTCCCCTCTAATGGGAGTAAAATAAAAGATGAAAACTCTTATATGGTTATTTATTCCGGCTTAGAGGTAGGTAAGATTCAAGCAACTACATTTCAAGCATCTAATGGAAGGTAGAAGGAGGTAATGCGGGTGCCAATCATAGGAAAGAATTTGAAGGAGTATTCTAGTTATATGGAGATTGGTAGGGCATTGGCACTCTCAATATCGTTGTCAAGTTCTAGCTATTCTAAGAGTGCTGAACTCGAAATTATTAACCCCTATGTACACTTTATAATTTTTGTCAGATTCATAGACTATCATTGTATGCATATGATGTTTAGTGAGCATTATACATAGCAAAATGTGTAGAAGATATATTGTGATAAGGGTGGTTTCATTTTTATGCTTATTTTTTGACGATGTCTTTTGTGGTAGATGGGTTGTGCAACTATAAGAGAGATGGTTTTTTTAATGGCAGCTTGTTTGAATTTGACTAATCACTGATCAATGTTGTCCTAGATGGCCAGATTTGGCTCTGTCAATGTAGAATCTAGAGCTCCAAACTTCAAGCATGGTTTCAGGAGTAGATGGCTTTGGAAGTGAACATACACTTGACTCAAATTCATCAAGTTCTTCCAGTGAAAAACCCTTAGTTGTTATCAAGAAGAGGGTCCCTCTTGTAGTATTTGTGCATTGAGATGTTGGTTTATCTCAACATGCATATCCTATATAACAAGTTGGAGCCCTTACTAAACATCATTTGGCTATGTTGATGCCATGCATACATAAATCTTTAGAGAACAGAAATTTGGCAACAAGGAAGGTAGCAACAGAAACACTTACTCGCATTGGTTCCAATCTTGGTCCTGCATTAGTGTCTTTCAAGACAACCACCTTAAGTGTCCTTGAATCTTGTTGGTTTGACAAGGTTTGTGCTTTACCATTCTATGATTTGCTTTTATGATTTTTGTTGTATTCTTGAAATACATGCTTTATCTAGGAATATGTAATTTCATATTATTTCCTTGCTCATGTGAAACCAGTAAGCGATAGTGTGCATGACACAACACAACTATGGAAAAATCTTCAAGGGACAGATTGTGAATCTCCTTCATCACCAAAGAAAGACAATTTTGTTGTATTCTTGAAATACATGCTTTATCTAGGAATATGTAATTTCATATTATTTCCTTGCTCATGTGAAACCAGTAAGTGATAGTGTGCATGACACAACACAACTATGGAAAAACCTTCAAGGGACAAATTGTGAATCTCCTTCATCACCAAAGAAAGACGATATTCTGTTTTGAAATAAATCTAGTTGTCTAGTTGTGCAACCTATTTGGAGGAGATTGGGACTACAATAAAAAGGCATAGCTAGTTGTCTAGTTGTGCTTATGATGCTTTGAGTGGTGATAACTTCTTTTAGTGAATGAAGCTTAAGATTTGTCTTATTAGTCAAAATGTGTAGGTTTAGAGGTGTTTAGATTATTATAGTAGGTATGTTATAACAACTATAGATGGATTGCTCTCTTCATCCATGGCATTCCCTATGATAGCTATAGATAGATTGCTCGAGCTCCTGTCGCCGATGCCTGGTCCTGCATTGCTTTGCTTCATGGCTTTAGTGCCGTTTGTAGAGTGATGCATGGTTTATGCAATGCTAGGTGTTCCTAAAAGGCTTAAGTGGTATACTGTTAAAATATCCCATAAATGACATTATTTTTTAATCTTTTTAAATTATTCATGAGCTCTAATACTTCATTTTCTTTGTCTCTTGCTTATAGTCTCTCCTTCTCACTCTATCTCTCCCTCACTACCTATCTTCACTTATTCTTTGAATTTCCCATTCCCTCTCTTTCTGCCCACAATATGATCCTATATATGACATGATCATACACCCTAATCACAACATATTATACTTGGTATGATCAAGGTTATGACCCTACCTTAACATCACTACCTTGAACAAAACCACTTGCACTCTCTCTTACATCAACTATGAACTCCCCTTTCAAATCATGAAAGTAAGAATGGAACTATAAAATTTGTGGGTCTACTGATGGTGAAATTCTCTCTTAAGCATTGTTCAATCTCATCACACCCATACACTATTAGTGGGAGGGTAGTGATACATTTATTATTATAACTATATGTTGTGACATAGAATAAATAAAGAAGAATATGAGGTGAAGAATTCTCATATCATAATAATAAAATATGATTGTAAATATGATAGTAGCATGATACATGGAAGACCTACATAGAGATTAGAGAGGATAGTGATGTAGATGGTATGGGTTTGTGAGTCTTGGGTAGATAATTTGATTTTCCTAGATAAACTCGACTAGGAGTATTTAGGTATGCTATGACCTCTCACTTATATATGCAGGCTCCTCTAGAATCAAAATGACAAAGGATTTTGATATGTTGTTTAATGCGATTTGACTAATATGGATGCATGCAAGAGATAGTTGTGACTTTTGTATGTGAAAAATAAGTGATGCATAGTAATGTGTATCAAAATGTATAGAAAAATTTGAATATGCAAGGCCCCTATCACTCAACCTTCATAGATCAATTAAACTCCACATAACCTAGCTATAAGGAATGTGAACATAGCATGCATCACCTTGTCTATGCCATAACAAGAGAGTAATGCTATCCAATCTTCACTCGAGGGTCCAACATGCCCTCAACACGTACTCCAGTTATGTGAGGATGAACTTCTCTAACATGTTGTCTTGATCTCTATACTTTATTATTGCAATGACTAGTTGGTATAAATTTAGATTCACATTATATAAAGAAGGTTTGATTTATACTTATGTCCACTACAAATGAGCATGTGGAAAATAGAGGTTAACAATGTCACATATTTGTTAAAGAAAAATCAAACTTCCTCTTGTGATCAATATCATGTGTGAAACCATGTGTCGTCATGTAGGTGGTGTAACCCATAGAATAAATCATTCAAAAAAATTTTAAAAATGTAAGAAAAAGCTCCAAAACACATGCATAAATTGAGTAAAATACACTCAAAAGTAAAAGAATATACATAGGTGTTGAATAGTGCGCGAGGGAGACGAGGAACGGAGGAAGAGAGAGGAGAAGAGAGACACGAGACACTGAAAGTGGAACCCCAGAAGTGTGTCAATTGAGCACACATGATAGGAATATTTAGAGGGGACATGGGGTGCTATATATAGACAGACTATATATAGCTAACACGCTATATATAGACAAACTTTATATAGCTAACAATGTTGAACAATGCGCGAGGGAGACGAGGAACGGAGGAAGAGAGAGGAGAAGAGAGACACAAGACACAGAAAGTGGAACCCCAGAAGTGTGTCAACTAAGCACACATGATAGGAATATATAGAGGGGACCTGGGGTGCTATATATAGACAGAATATATATAGCTAACATCCCTGCTCAAATAAAGGTCCCTTACTATGGATGAAAAAACCCTTGGGGGCTCAAGGGAAAAACCCAGAACTCTATATAGGCCTACCGTTATATTAATATTCAAAGTGTAAAATTACAATGTTGAACTTACAAGAGCCTATTCATAGGCATCAAAGGAGCTACATCACTCGTGAATTACAACATCAACAGAGAAGGAGCTACATCACTCTTGATTTACAACAGCCTATTCAGAGGCATCAAAAGAGCTTTATCACTCCTAAATATACAACATGTAAAATAAGGATAAGTGACATCACTGCAAAAGAGAAAATGTCCAAGAAATTCCTTCAACTGAACTTAGGATGTAAGCAATATATCTGTCACATCAAAACTTAAAGAAAAAACATTACAGTGATATTAGAACAACACAAGGTCTATAAAGACGGTTCGCAATGCCGCTCTATAGACAACATAACACATGTGGGGCCCCATGAACATAATATAAATAAAACAATTTGTCATCAGCTGGAATATAGACGCTCATCCGCTGGAAAGAATATAAACAAAACAATATATCATCAGCTAGAATATAGACGCTCATCAATGGAATAATGAACGAGGACGATCATTATGAAGCATGGAAATATCAACATCCAAAAGTAATGTTGATGTTGAAATGTAGAGAGAGAGGGAGAGAGAGAGAGAGAGAGGAAGCTTATCTGCTAAGTGGCTCTCGTAAGCTACCAGGTTTCTAAACAATCTCTCTGTATCATCTTCCACTCTTATTTTGGGCAAATACAGAATGGCCTTCTTAGCATCGAAACTGACTGAGTTCATGTAACCTGGTGCTACAGGTTGGAATTTGATGTGAAGATCAAATGCAGATGGGAAGTGGGTTGGCTTCTCCACAAGGTTTGGAGTTTGGGAGCCTTGAGTGGCAATGCCATACAGGAAATCCAGCAAGTTGGAAGTTGATGACAACGTGGAAGCTTTCCTCAGAGCTAAAATACAATGGAAGAACCTCACAGGCTACTTTGGTGACTAGTGATGGAGGGAGTGCTACAGTTGTCCAGCCCTGCTAGTAATAAGAAAACGGAGCAATGCTGCCCCTTGCTCTAGATGGTGGAGGGATAACAATAGGGAGTTAGAGGCCCTTACTTGTAGGAAAATCTCCATAGCAACTTGTGCTACCAAAGCTTGAGGAGTATCACTCCTCCGCCTACACATTGGATGCTCATAGAACTATAAGAGAAAAGCAAAAAATAAATGTATAATAAAATCAAAAGCTAGAAAAGAGTACATAGGGAGGTAGAGACTTGTGCTCCTAGGAAAACCTCCATGGCAATATGAGAATCATCACTTCTTTGCCACTACACTTAATGCTCACTATTACACACAAACAATAGATGAATCTATGTAAATATTGACTATAAGTATGAGTTTAAAGTAACTCTTCAAAGAAACTCCAATATGAACCAATTTATCCATACCTTGACACCTTAACCTAAGTGACATGACCCAAACCTTGCATAGCTTGAGTTGATGGAAGTAGAGTCCTACCACAAATAAGATTTAACAAAAGTGAGTGTGACATACTCTAAAGCCCCTTTTCAATGCAAATGATAAAAAGAATTCTTACCTTGTAGTTGCGAGGGGATTGATTGAGGTGCCCTTTCTCGATGGTGTGGTAGTTGAAACATATTCTTAATCCAAAATCAATCTTTCAAAGTGACAAAGGCTTTGTGGTGGCAGATTGCATACAATTTAATAGTTTTACTTTAGTCTTGGTTTTTTTAATGATCCAAATACTTCACAAGAAAGGTCTCAATTGAGGAGATACTTTCTCAAAGAGATTTGGTCCATATGTATCTTTCATGGGTGATTGTTTTTGTGTAGGTTTTGTTGATCAACAAGGAGAAAAGTGTGTGTTTTTATGGATTCTTTGTCATGCTATTATACGCAAGATAGCATCGACATTACGAAAACAACCAACAATAGCAATGTCATGTCTTATGTTATGGATTCTTTGTCATGTCATTGTTTCATAAGTTTCATAGCTTATATTTCATATTTTTCATGTGGCATCTTTTCCCGTAATAAATTTTTCATGTGGCTTCTTTTAACATAAATGAATAATTTTGCTACTATGATGATCTTGCAAATTAATCCATCCATGTGCTTTCAGATGTTGATTCAATCAAGGTTTTATTCAATGCTTTGGGATGTTGATATTGCAATGCTTCATGCTGCTCATCCTCGTCCGTTATTGAATCAATGTAAAATTCAATGCTTTCGGATGTCGATATTTCAATTTATTCAATCAATGTTATTCAATTACTATTTCATTCAATACTTTTGGATGTTGATATTGCCATGCTTCATGATGATCGTCCTCATTCACTATTCCATTGATGAGCATCTATATTCAAGCTTATGATACGTTGTTTCACTTATATTTTTTCCAGCTGTGATGAGGGTCTATATTCCAGTTGATGACACATTGTTTCATTTATATTCTATCCTAATGAGCATCTAAATTCCAACTGATGACACATTATTTCATTTATATTATTTCCAACTGATGAGCGTCTATATTCCAGCTGATGACAAATTGTTTTATTTATATTCTGTTCATGGGGCCCCACATGTGTTATGTTGTCTATAGAGCGGTGTCGTGAACCGTCTCTATAGACCTTATGTTGTTCTAATGTCACTGTAACATTTTTCTTTAAGTTTTGATGTGACAGATATACTGCTTACATCCCAAGTTCAGTTGAAGGAATTTCTTGGAGATTTTATCTTTTGCAGTGATGTCTCTTATCCTTATTTTACATGTTGTATATTTAGGAGTGATAAAGCTCTTTTGATGCCTCTGAATAGGCTGTTGTAATTCAGGAGTGATGTAGCTCCTTCTCTATTGATGTTGTAATTCACGAGTGATGTAGCTCCTTTGATGCCTATGAATAGGCTCTTGTAAGTTCAACTTTGTAATTTTATATTTTGAATATTAATATAACGGTAGGCCTATATAGAGCTGTGGGTTTTTCCCTTGAGCCCCCAAGGGTTTTTTCATCCATAGTAAGGGACCTTTATTTGAGCGGGGGTATTAGCTATATATAGTCTGTCTATATATAGCACCCCAGGTCCCCTCTATATATTGCTATCATGTGTGCTCAATTGAAACACTTTTGGGGTTCCACTTCCGGTGTCTCATATCTCTCTTCTCTCCTCTCTTCCTTTCATCTCTCGTCTTCCTTGCAGTTTCCAACACCCAGGCAGCTGAGGAACTCATTGTCATTGAGATTTTTCGCGAACAACCATGCGAGAAATGCCTCATCACGTCTTACGATAAGGGCACAGTCCTTGCCACCGACAAAGGAATTGAGAAATTGAAATAGTTGGCTATCAATAACTCCTCTTTCTTGCAACAATGGTATGCTCTCCAACTTCAATGGGAGTAAGAGGGCTACCAAATCATGACCAACGTTGAGCAGAGACATGCAATCAAGGCCTCTAATACAACCAACTTACGTAGCCCCAACCTCCTATAGGGTATTGACCACCATTCGCAATCGGCCCCTCAAAGAGTACATCATGACTCACCCTTATCTAGATGACATTTTGACAAGGAGGAGTTACACACACATTGCCAATAGAATAGGATTTGTTGATTTTCTAATGGATGTCCTCACCTATATTACTCATGTAAGCATCTAACTTGTTGACCTAGACCACTACACTAACACGGAGTACAAGCCGAACTTCTACTCTTGGCTCATGCAAAAGTGAAACACCGTGAGCATGCATTGAATGGTCTTAACCATTCAACCTCTAATCCAAATTGTCATGGACCTTCATTGGATTGTGCAAATTGTTTACTAGATTGTGCAAGTTATGAAGAAAATTTCACTTTTTATTCTTAAGCTTGTCATTTTTCTATAAGCACACAATCACTCTCTACTCATTATCTTAAGAAAACTAATGGTGAGTTGTGGTGTTATGATAGGGACCCACAATGTCAAGTCAGGAGAAGAGCAGCAAACTTCCATTCTCGGAAGAGGAACAAGCTAAATATGGCCTCTCAGTGGAGATGAGGGCCTTTAACCAGTTCAATTTTAGACATGTCCTAAAAATTGGAGGATGTGGTCATGGAAGAACATGCCGTAAAATAGATTGTGGAGCAATCCAATCTGCAAAAGTTCTTGGAGAAAGTCGACCAAAGCCATGGACTATGAGGAGTACACAGAATTCTTGTGAACTTTCAACAAGAAGTGCATCATCGTAACAATGCATCAAGAAAATGAAACCTGCTAGGTTGAGATCTAGATGAGCCCCAAGAGTTCGTGCAGAGAGCGTTGGACCTACCCAACAAGGTTGAGAGATGGCCCAAAAGAGATGTATATGATATGCTAGGGATGGACAAGATCCTAGTCCACACCCAACAATGGCATGAGTCTCACCGACATCTCGGATCCAGAAGTCCAGCTGCAAGCAAAGATGATCCATGCATTCTTCTCTAGTCATAGGTACAATGCACCGATGAGATGGATAAATGTGCCTATGTTGGAGAGCATTGCACCCAAATCCCCGGACAAAGTAAACCTGAATGGATTCGTGCAAAAGACAATAGAAACTTCAACAAAATCACTAGCCATAGGTGGAAGACCCATGGGGGATGAAGAATCCCCGACCTCCAAAGCAAGGTAGAAGTCATTGTCGAACGCCTCAACCATTGGGTTTGGAGGGCTATTGACAGCCATCATTAGAGAGGCTGGGGGGAGCACAAGAAGATGAGAGAGTTGGTGAGACATGAGATAGAAGGTCCCCTCCCAACCAAGAATAGAAATAATCTAAGGAGAGGATGGAGAGTGACAAAGAAGAGAGCAGAAAGAAAGAGAAAACAGATCTGCATAGAGCCCAAAGAGAGTCCAAAAATGGTGAAGATAGAAGAAAGAGAAAAGAAAAGGAGGCAGCAAAAATTATAAGAGAGGAATCCAAGAGAGTTGAAGAGAAGAGGAGGAGGAGGAGAGAAGAAGAAGAAGAAGTCGAGGAGTTAAGGAGGAGAGAAGAAGAAGACATAGCCCTGGCCATTTGCCTATCAGTGGAGCATCCCTCAAGGGAAAAAGAGCTAGTTGCCATGAGACCACCTAGATATGAAGGCCCCATTTCTAGCACCCAAGTGCTAGAAGTTGCAGCACTGCCAGTTATGGAGGGCAAGGGTAAAGGACGATTGTATCCACTAACAACCATAACCACCAAGGGCTCTACACCTAAAATCGATGCCAACAAAATTCTGGCCTGGGTGTAGTTTTTGGTCAACAAAGAAATGGCTCAAGAGGAAGGTGAAGGAGTTCCAGTGATACGAACGAAGATAGCGATAATAGATGCCAAGTTGAGGTAGGATCCTAAAAGACAGAAAATTGAAACATCCACAATCACTACCCCCACTGCACTGTTGTCATTCACAAACTATGATGGTTATGTTCAGGAACTTTTGTCACAGCTTGAGAGAGCAAAAGAAGAAAATAAAATAGTTGTTGCTAGTTAGAGGTTGAAAAGGAGACTATAGTAGTCTTTCAACTAGAAAGAACCCACCAAGTGGCCATGTGTCAAAGAGAAATAAATGAGCTAAAGGAGGAGCTCAAGGCCAAGGAAGGAGGAGAAGAAAGGTGGAAAGCAAAGCTTGTTGAAGAAACACATGCTCTCATGAGCATCCAACGACTGAATGAAGAGCTAGTAGTGTTGTACAAAGAGCTACAAGGGGAGATGAAAAATGCCCAGGATGCCACAGATTTGTTGTAAATAGCGAGAGAAGAGAGGGCCTGAGGGTATCAAGAAGATAGAAAATTTTGAAGAAGAAGGTGGCCTTAGAGCTAGAGGAGCAAAAGAGATTAGAAAGGGAAATTGAGGAACAAGAGCAGAGGATACTGATGATCCTAGCTCAAAGGAAAGGGGAAATATTTGAAGAAATAAAAATAAGGCGGAAGAATGGACAACCAGAAGTGAAAGAAGAATATAATACTTGGTGTGCCATCTAGCTCGTTTAGAAGGGGACGAGGTGCTCACAGAGAGTAGGGTAGAGGCTGCACAAGTGAGCTTAGAGACCCAACAACATGCATTTCTCAACACCATCATGGACATCACCCAAATTGAAGAAGGGGAGGCTGTTGATTCATTGAAAAGAAAGCTGGGGATTGCTTGTAGGGCCTTGAGATAGGGGCTGCATATGCCACACAAGTAGTAGGAGTCAGCCTAAGCCTACAAGACCAGAGGAACTATTTGCTGAGGTCAAGCTTGATGATGCATGAAGTGGATGCCATGGGAATCACCAAAGGAGCACCAAAGGAACATAGGGAGGAGGATGAGATAGAATAATTAGAAATGGGACAACAAGTGAAGGAGCTAATCCCACAACCTCCTTCCCACCTCCTTCCCCACGACCCAAAGAGCAACAACAGCAGCAAATAGGTGGACACCCCTACTACCAAGAGAGTAGCTCAAAAGGAAGAGGAAGCAAATGCTAGAAAAATCATGAAGAATGATGAATCCTCAACTAGTACAATAGTGCTAGCAACGCCCATCCCGTCAAGAGAAGACTGCTTCCCAGTAAACTATAATTCTGAACTCATATTCTAGGAGTAGAGAGAGAATAATCATGAGTCGTTCGACTTTGATTTCCTATTCCCCACCCTGCATTGAGCAAGGTATTATCAACCAAGGTGGTGGAAGGGGTGATCAATGTCGAAAGGAAGTTGGGGACCTTTGAGAGATAGAAGAATTCTACTCGATATGGGGAACAGAGGCTCGAGACTTTTCGGAGAACAAAGTCTATGAAGTGCCCAAAACAGTGAAAGGCTATAAGTGACAACCAAAGTGGAGGAGGCACATCTGGGAGAGCAATATGGATGCATGGATGTTGTTTTGTAAGACCCTACACTTTGAAAGAAATAACCCTACTTTAATACCATATCAAAGAAGGGTAGGAGTGGATTACAATCCAGACATCCATGGGTAATATGACTCCCCCAAAATATACAATGCAATGCCACCAAGCTTGAGGAAGCCCTCACTTTCACGTTGCAAGATCTATACAACTCCATAGGCCACTTCCTTGATGTGTTCACTTCATGCCCAGACCCAGCCTTCCTAACTACGTGTAATTATCTTATATTACTTAGGGCACTATTAAAGCAAGAGCCTACATTGTCCCCACTCTTTTATTTTTATCTATTAAAAAAAAAGAGAGAGAGAAAGAAAAAGGAAATAAAAGAAAAGAAAAAGAGAAGAAAAGAAAAAAGAAAAGAAAAAGAGATCACGAGAAGAAAATCACAAGAGAAAGTAAACGAATCATCTCATTACATGTAGGCCATAGTCACTGGACCTACGAGTCCTCAAGGTAGGTTTTGTTAGGTGGCTTTGGTCGGCTAGCTCCGTCCCTAACCCTCTAACTCATTTTGAATTCCAACATCATGCTTAGAGCACATCAAGGGCAGGACCTACCCAGGGACGTCATCATCACCTAGGATAGATCTATCTTTCTTAGACACACTCACCACACCACCCTTAAGTAAGAACTGGATTCTTAAGTGTGGCAAAACACCTAGGCCTGCCTGTGGTTCTTGACCCAACTCCCAGTTCCACTAGCACAAGCATAATGCACCACATGGTAAGGTAGACACATTCTCCAGGTAGTGCACATTCTTTTCTTTCCAGGTAAATACAAACCACCAACTCCAAAGGCCCTGTTATCCAATCAATCCACTCTTGGCCTCCACCACCTTAATCGTGATGAGCTTCTCCCCAGGACCAATCCCCATGAGGCCCTATCATCATCGACTCACACGACCACCCTTCAAATAATAAAATCCTCATCACCTCTCCAACCCACAAGTACCATGGGACTCACACTCGTCTAGGAGGGGAGTAATGTTACAGACATGTTATAGACCATAAGCCCAAAAAAAAGTAGAGGAAGAATAAGGAAGCCCAAGTCAAAAAGTGAATAGAGAAGCTCTTTCTGCCTAGGCAAGAAAAGTGAAAGAGAAGGCAAGCTCAGAAAAAACGTAGGAGAGCACCGAATATTCTAGCAAGGTACAATGAATATTCTAGCAAGGTGCACAGAATGTTATAGCAAGGAAAGTAGAGGGTGCAATGTAATTCATTTTATAAAAGAGTTCTACGCTCCCTCCTGTGCAAATTATAAATTTTAAATGGCCATATGTGAAGGGAAAAGGAAACTAGAAGGAAATATGGAAAGAGGACCTTGGCAAGATGCCTAGTCATGTAGAAAAGGCGATGGGTGCCCAAGGGATTTTGTACTTGTACAAAAAATCAAAAAGTCAATGAGAAGCTCATTTTTGGCGTGTGGCTAAAGTGGTTTCTCCTTCTTCTCTTCTTCTCTCCTTCTTGTGCTTGCTTGTGTGTGCTTAAGAGAGGGAGTGTGAGAGTGTGAGGACAAGGGATCTTAGAGAAGAAGCTCTCCATCATCTCACTTGATGGAGAGTCATTTTTTCTCACTTGAAATTCTTGAAGCAATAAGCACTTCATGGATCTTGGAGGATGAGCGTGAGCTCCCACCTACAAAAGCCCTCAAGCCACCATACAACTTAACCCATATTCATGAATAGGATGCTTCTTAATGTGCACCTTAAAATACAAAAACAAAGAGAGAAGAAAGAGAAAATAAAAAAGAAAAGAAAAGAAAAGAAATAGGAGAGGGGCAAGAAGGAAAGAAGTGGAAAGTAAAGAAACATGACAATGAAATCAGCCCATCTACACTCTATGAGTGTCATAATCATTGCACCTAGAGACCACCGTAGCCCCTTCCCCCACTTCACGTACTTAGGGAACATCAAGGGAAGGACACACCTAAAGGGCCTTTTTCACTTCTCTCCTTAAGTCACACCCATAGCACCTCCCCTTGTACACAAACTCGGTCCTCAAGTGTGGGACAATAGATGCAAGAGGTGGCAAGAGAAGCTGCTACCTTATGGTCTTCTGTTGGAGTAGTTGTCGAGAGACAAATCTCCTTTATGGTCCTATGTTGTGCATGTAGAGAAGAAGGGAAAATCTTCGTCATCCAAACTTTTAGTGATGGGACCAAAAATGGCCCAAAAATGGACCAGCATTGGCTATGATACTAGCCGGACCCTCGTGCATACAACAGACACCTCCACCACCATAAGGCCTCGCGGTCCAAGAGTGTCTGTGATAACTAACTACATACTAGATACATCTAATATTGCGTTTGTAGTTGGATAAGAGTCCAATGGCACCTTCCCCAAAACCCCTTGAAGGGGGTATCCCACACATATTAGCAATAAGTGCAACATATCACAAACACAGGAGGCACCCCACTAGCTGATTACCGTGGCCCCGCTGGAGCTCTCCTACATCTTGGGGATTGGCCCCTCGATGCGTTGCTTTTACATATAGATATATTCGCACAAAACTCCTCTCTTTGTCAGTGAGATCTAGGAGATACCATGTTTCTCACTAATAATTTTCCCTTATGAAATGAATGGCTATCCTACTGAAAGGGAAATCTCACCCTCTCAAACGTGGGTCAAGTATAATTCAAACAATTGCTATGCATTTCCAAGAGTTGATATCACATGTATGATCAATGCAATAGTGAATGTCTCATTGCGTACAAATAGTTATGTTTTGAAATCAGCCTATGTGCTAGTACACAAACAGTCTTTCCATGAATTCCAACTAATACGTATATGCTTCATTGCAAGAATCTAGCACCAAGGCAAACCTTGTGCTACTAGATTCCTTATTTCCAAATAGGTAGTTTCCTAAATGCTATGCATAGAAAAAACCAATCAAAATTTATATCATTTCAGCCCTCAATTTGTTGCACTAAATCCTACTCCCCCTAACCGCTTAAGTTTTGCTTCGTTGCATAGGTGTATAGAGATTGCTTTGTCATGATTTAGTATATAAAGAGCAATAAATCACAAATTGTAACAAAAAGATAGAAAAAACTGAGGACAAACCTCATGCTTTGCCCCACCATACATCCACAACCACTTATTATACTTTTTTGTATTTTTCTCAAGCATATTCCTATTTTTCCTCTTATTTTTTATATTTTTCTCTATTTTTTCAATTAAAAATTGATATATTTTCAGAGCTGTGGCTCTTGATTATTAGAACAACAGAAATATAGATTCTATTAGCATTTAACACAATATTAGTGAGTTTGGGAATCTCCCAATTCCCATTTTTTGAATACTAAAAATTTAGCACCCAGATAACATGCCTATAAGTTTCTCAAAACCATATGATATGACCTATCATTGAAAAGCGCTTGAAAAATGGAATCTATTGAGCTATAGAGCGCTTGATTTGGAGTTATAGTGTTCAAATTATTAAAAATCCAAAGATTTGACCATGTGTCCCAAACTTATGGAAATTTTCCATATTTTCCAATATGGTATTATTTTATCCCATGTGCATTGGTTTATCCCACCCGAAAACACCAAAAATCCCATTTTCCTTATAAAAACTATGTTTTATGGGTTTCTAAAACTTATTTCCAGCATTTTGACTTTATGTTTTCTTATTTTTTCATCATGGAATCATAGAACAAATAGTAAACATCATTTCTACCAATTTTCACTCCATAAGAACAACATGGACTTAATTAAATGTCTAAAACAAGCAATTTTCCTTTGTAAAATAGAATTATTGATTTTTTTCCTTCTTTGCAAGTTTTAAAATGTGATGCGGGATTGCGAATGAGCCCTCATTCAAGGCTCAGCCCACCTCGAAACAGCCAACTCTAGCCCTTCAACAATCCGGGAGTAATCCGGTACCATGCCGAACAAGCAGTATTCAATCCTTTTCATGGGCTTGAACTGCCTCTTAAGGGGAGAGAGAGGGAGGAGAGAGAAAGAATGATTTTGGATCTCCATATCCAGACAGCCATTGGAGGAGCGGAGAGTGGCGATGGAGAGTGAAAACATAGACATTCCACTTGTAGGATCAGATTATGGGGTTGTATTTAGGTGGCATAGCCTCTCTCTTCTCCAAAAATCCATCGCCTGCAACAAGGCATCATCTTCTCCCTCCAAGCCATTTCATGAAAGCCCCCCCACTTGAAATTTGGGGGGTGGGAGACCCCAAGGGTCACCCGCCTTGGGCCCCCCTAACCCATTTACATTTGGCCTTTGGCCCTTGGTCTCCCGGGCATCCCCATTTCCACATTCGGTGTCCGAATTATGATCTAAAAACTACTGGGTATCCATCTCAAAGTCCCCCACTACCAAGCATCTCCCAGAGTCTCATCTGACATGACGAAAAACTATGAAAATTCACCAACCGCCGTCCAGTGGGTCTTTAAAGCACTTTTGGGCATTGCCACTTAAATTGGACTGATTGCAAGTGCTGCCTTCGATGAAGTCAATTTTTCCAGTGAAATTCAAAATTTTTGGCTACTTTTAAGCACTTCTCGATATAAAAAATAATATGTTATTCAGCCATAGGAGATGTGATCAGAAAAGGGATTGGATGGAATAATCAAGTTGATGTCTTTTTTATCTATGCTTACATCATGAAATCTCAAGGATTTAAAGCACAGAAGCAGAAAAGAGATAATGATCAGCCTAAAGAATAGAAGAGGGTGACTAGGAGGAATGGTCCAGCTTCTTAGCCTTCTTCTTCAAGACCAGAGTAGAGTATGGATGATGTTCAGAAGCCAAAAATACAAGAAGATCAGAGGGCCCCAAAGACAAAGGATCCGAAGCCAAAAAAGCAACCTGGATTCAAGATGCTTTCTGACATTGAGACGACTATGGACTTAAAAAAGATACTTGAGGATTGGATTCTTGATTGCAAAATTGAATTTACTCTTGGAGAAGTCTTGGGGATTGCCAAAAGAGAATGTCATGATGTTATCATTGACATCATTAAAAGAAAATGACTGGTTATTGAAGAGCCGACACAAGATATGATCCATCGAGAGGCTTTAGTTGTTGCCAAGGCTATTCTCTATGGGTTGCAGATTGAGAAGATTGATTTGGATGAGGAGACTATTGAGGAGTTTACCAATGATGCTTTATGTATGCAGTCCAAGAAGTCTCTTCATCCTTTACTTCAACCTGTATAGTATGTTGAGAGTGAAGATGCGCCTAGATTGGTGCCTTGTAGCCATTTTTCTCATAGCCACTACGCTCGTGCCACTATGAAGATTGTAGTCAAGGTTGGTGAGATAGAGACTTCTTGTGTTTCTCTTTTGGATAATGGATCTAAGGTTAATATCATAGTGCGATTTTTATATGATACTGGTAGATGGCTAGTTGATCTGGATCATGGCTGGTGCATGCGTGCGACCAACAACACTGCACGAGATTTGTATACTACTTGTTCGAACTTGAAAATTTCAATTGGAGATGTGGGTGAGTCTTATAATTTCTTTATACAAAATTATTTTTCTTATCCCATTATTTTGGGATAGCCATTTATTGTTAAGTCTCAAATTGAGACTAAGGTTCTGGATGATGTGTTTGCCTATGCACGAATCCAAAGCAAGGATGGAAAGAGAGCTGTCCAGTTCATTACCATTTGTATCAACCATCAACGGAATAAGGATTCCTTGAGGGATTTCCCTCTTCTAGCAGGAGAGCTAGATTTTTGTTAGGTACAATAGTGGTACGTGTCAAGGAAAGCCCTCGCCTCTTGGCAGCGGCAGTTTTTCCTCATGTGTTTATGGTGTATCTACTTAAAGTACCTTGTGTTTTCAATATATTTTTGATATGCCTAAAGCTGCTAAGAAGTATGTAAAAGAAAAGGAAAAAGAATTGAAGCTTGCAGGTGTTTTATAGGAAGAAGACTGAATAGATGGTCTCTATGATGGCCTTTCATGCTCGGATACCATGGGAGATCTTTTAGTACTTCTGAATACTGATAATCAAGAGTTGCCATATGTCTTATAGGTCCATTCTCTAGCGATGTATTGCAAAATTTCTGATTTCATGCTTCAAGAGAATTTAGGTGCCGAGGATTCTCAACAAAAAGTAAAATTTCTTGAAATATTTTGGCAAAAAGAGTTGGATGCTACTGTTTATACACATCAAAATTTGTATTTACCAGGGTGTTTTCAACAAGGGCTGAAATTTGCAGGTTGTAGCAATGAAGCTAGAGTTCAGACAAAATATAAGAAAATTGACAAGAAGGTTAGACCAATTGTAGGACTGCTACCTTTGGATAGTGATGAGATGATTAGGATAGCTACTATGTAACCTCCTTTATGAGATCCTGCAGGTATCGAACATAAGTTTTCCGCTGAGACACAAAAAGAGATGAAGATTGGAACTTAAGATTTTCTACTTCCAGAAAAGGTGAGATGTTTTGAAGAGATGTTGCATAGACATAGAAAAGCTTTTATTTTTTTCCCACCTGAGATTGGATGCGTTGAATCTAGGGTTGTGACACCCATGGTTACTTTTACCATTTTGCATGTCCCTTGGAATCTATGGCCTATTCCTGTACCTGGGCTCACTTGCCTAAATTGGTAGATCTTTTGAATGAGCGGGTCATCATGGCAATTTTAGAGCCATCTTCCACTCAATATTCTAAAGAAGGTTCACAATTCCTACGAAGAATGGGACACTCAGACTCATATAGGACTTACAACTGGTGAACACAGTCACTATTCGAAATGTTGGTGTAGAACCTATTGTGGATGAGTTTGCCAAAGCTTTTGCTAGACATGCTATATATTCACTTGGTGATCTTTATTCCGGATATGACCAATTCTTTATCGCCCTTGAGAGTAGAGATTTGACTACAATGAAGGCACCTTTAGGCCTTGTCTGGATGTGTACACTTCTACAAGGGGCTACTAATTCGGTTGCCCATATGATGAATGGGATGAAAAAGGTTCTATGAGATTTTATTCCTGAGCTTACCATGCCTTTCATTGATGATTTATCTATCAAGGGTTCCTTGGAGAAAGAGAAGGATGATTCTTTAGATGATCATGGATGCAAGTTCTTTGTGGCTTCACATATTAGAGATGTTGAGAAGAGTGTTTGCAAGCTAGAGGAAGTGAATCTGACCTTGTTAGGGTTGAAATCTATTTTTGGAGCCAGAGAAGTTTTGATTCTTGGACATATGTGTGGATATCTCGAGGAAGTTACTATAGGAATATCCTCTACATCACGTGCATTCAAGACCTATTTATAAATACACTTATCTGTGAATTTTTATTGACTAAAACATAACCCTTTTCTATTCAATATATAAATGATCCCTTTATATTATATCCTTCTGTATGTAAAAATGTATAAAAATGGTATTTTAAAAATGCCTTAGTTTGAACCAACATGATGCACATATATATTCATGAGTAACTTACCCAAGGTGGATTTTATGGTATGAAGCCTTCCCCTGCGAAGGTTGATGCCATAGAGAAGATTATGAAGACTTGCTCTTCTACTTTGGAGGTTCATAGGTTTCTTGGAGCTTGTGTGTTTTATCTTATTTGGATTCCTCATTTTGCTCATATTGCAGATGATCTCTAATAACTCTTGAGAAAATGGAAACATATTTCTTGGGAGATGAGACATACTAAAGCTATGTAGAAACTGAAGAAATCATTGAGAGCTGCTCCGACTCTTTGAAAGGAAGATTATGAGTGTGGGAGACCTATTATTCTTACTATTGATACTAGTCCTATTGGCATTGGATGGGATGTTGTCCAAAACGATGTACATGGGAATAGCTATGCTATTCGATTCGGGTAAAAAGTCCTAAATGAGCGGCAATGTAGATATTCATGGGTTAAGAGGAAGCTCTTGGGAGTTGTCATTGCTCTCAAGAATGATAGAGAGTACTTCATTGGTGCTGCTATGGTGGTTGAGACTCATTGTTTGCCTCTTCTAGGTATGATCACAAGTTTTTCAACTCTAGATATTGCCATGCTTAGGTGGATTGGGTATATAAAATCCATGAATCTTGAGTTCAAGCACATAGCAGGTAAAGACAACCTAGTAGCCGATATGTTTTCACAAGCGAGGTATGATGACATGAATTTTTCTTGCATTGATGACGGGGTTGATCTTTCAGCCATGCACACTAATCATATTTGTAATGTGTCTACTTTGGAAAGCTTTGATGAGTCTTTATACACACGAGAGTATTTACAGATTGGTCATTATCTAAGTACCTTGTCTAGATAGAAAGGGTGGACTAATACAAACTCCAAAAAAATTAAGATAAAAGCTTATGGTTTTTCTTGCAAAGTGGGCTACTTTGGAAGCATCCACAAAAGCGAGAAGGACATAATTTGAGAGTTGTCTATGATAGAGCTTCACAAGTGCGGATCATGAAAGAATTTCATGAAATTTTCTGGGTTGGACATCGAGCTATTTGGGTGACCTATGAGAAGATTAAATAGCCCTATTGGTGGAGAGGCATGTACAGAGATATCTCATAGTTTGTTGAGACATGCCTTGATTGTCAATTGTTCTCTTTAGTGAGGCATAGAGATGAGCTTCAGCCTACCTACCTGCTATGTATTCAAAAGTGGGTTCTTGATTTGATTACTATGCCTGTTGGTTTATGGCAGATGCGCTACATAGTTTTGGCACGAGAAGATCTCACAAATTAAGTGGAAGGAAGAGCATTATGGATGAAGTCTACTTTAGTGGTTTGTAAGTTTCTGTTGGAGGATGTTATTTGTAGGTATGGGTGTATTGGAAAAATTAATGTAGATAGAGGTGAGTTGAAGACCAATGAGGCTAGGTAATTTTTCTCTCTCCTTGGAAATAAACTTGCCTTGACTTTAGCATATAATCTAGAAGGCAACGGGAAGAGTGAAAGAGGCCATTTCATGATTGTGAAAGGCTTGGCCAAAGCATGTAGTGGACATGTTAGGGAGTGGCCTAGGTTGTTGCCTTATGCCTTATGGGTTGATTACACCACTCAAAGTGTGACTATATGTTGTATGCTAGCTGAGTTTATGTATGGGCAAAAGCCGATAATGCCAATAGAGACTTGCATGCTTACTTGGAATGCTTTACCATGGCAGTTAGAAGAGATGACTAGAGAGGGACTTTTGGCTCTTTGTATTTATCAGTTGGAGGGAATATCTAAAGATATTGAGAGAGAAATTCAAAGGCTCAAAGAGGCCATGATTCACAACAAAGAATACTTTGATAGCAGACATAGATTGAGACCTAAAGAGATTAAAGAGGATGATTGGATGTTGGTCTATGATAGTAGTCTAGAAAACTAGTATAGTGTTATTTGCAAGGTTTCAAGATGATGGTTTGGGCCTTATTCGGTACAACATGTCCATGACAATGCTACATATTCCTTGGCAGAGCTTGATGGCATGGCCTTGCAGATTCTGATTGTAGGGAAGAAAATCAAACTATTCAAGAGAAGAGATGATGCAACCTATGCAGTTGAAGAGTTCAAAGATAAGTTTTATTATGGACTTGAGGCAGGAGATGATGAAGATGAAGACATGGATATTGCAGATGCTTTTACAAAAGATGAGGAGATTACATTGACGGTCGAGCTTGGTGGTGATGAGGATGGGTAGCTCTGGCCCATCCAGAGGATGTGCATGTTTGGAGGGGGTGGATGTCGTGACACTGCACGTCCACCACTGTAAACCTGAGGGTTGAGATTTTTGCCAAGAGTTTTGTCACATTAGTCAACGTTATTAGGAATTTATTTTTTGTTGTGTGTGTCTCTTTGTTTACATTTGCATGATGCAGGAGCACATATAGTTAGGCTAGGCACAATCTCTTCAATACATTCATATTTTCTTGTGTGGAGCATCTATTGATTGACTACATCGTATAGATCTTAATTTACATATTTTCTCAAAACATGAATGATTGCACATGAAGTTTCATAGCATATTCTTATTAGGGAACATTGCATTGCAACACTTGTTGAAGTGATCAACCCATTGCAGAGGGTCATGGTACTGGAGATCAATTAGTACTTGAAAAAATATCTATGGCCTTATTTTTATACTAACACAATTACATTGGAAAACCTCATGCCAGTCATACTTACGATGAATGAAAATGAGCTTTCTTCAAGAGCCAATTCTTACCTTGAAAGACAAAGAAAGAGGGCTGAGTTTGGCCGAGAAAAATAAACTACTTATTGTTCATAATACACTATTTTTAGTGCTTAGAGGGAGATGATTTGAGGTTTTGTCCTGCGACTTGTCTCTTTGCAATTATGACATTACCTTTGTTCTAGGAGTCTTTCCAGTTGAGCTCTCTCTCTATTCCGAGTTGATTGAGCATTGGAAGAAAATAATAAAGAAAGAGGCCAGAGCTTTTGGGAAAGGGGACTTACATTATGCCAAAGAATCAGTTGGAAGTGAAACTCATCCCATCGCTTTATCAGATTTTCTAGAGATTCTAGAGTCAATTGTTGGAATGGCTAAGCTAAATGCATCACTATATTCCTATTGACTTGCTAGAAGTTCTGCTCGAAAGGCTCAATTGAAGGGCCTATTAGCTATATATAGTCTGTCTATATATAGCGCCCCAGGTCCCCTCTATATATTCCTATCATGTGTGCTTAGTTGACACACTTTTGAGGTTCCACTTCCGGTGTCTCATATCTCTCTTCTCTCCTCTCTTCCTTTCGTCTCTCATCTTCCTCGCAGTTTTCAACATGGTATCAGAGCGAGGTTCTACAACATCACAAAGGCTGAGGTAATAGTTTTATGGAGTCCAGTGATGCACGCGTGCTGGATGAGGAGGTGGCCTCGAGCTGCACTAGAGAGACTTGTGTCGACGATGATGTCTACGTCGAGGTCGATGTTGATGTTGGTGTTGCTGCTGATGCTGATATTGTAGGTGTCCAGCGGCACCGCCGTTGCTCCAACCATGGCGCTGGGAAGGCCTGTGAACAACCTGCAAAACCAACAACAATAACAAGAGGCCAACGTCAACAGTGACAGCAGCTTCTTTCTTCTCCCGCCGGAAGACTACCAAGCTGTCCGCCTCTAAAACATCTCGTGACACAGAGAAAACAAAGGAGGCCTTAGAACAGAAGAGCAACTACATCGGTACCATCAACATCAGTAGCAAACATGGTGCCGAGGTGCACCCCGATCACATGCGTCTTCTGAAGCATGTCACAGGCGCTTACGGCCGTGGCCGTGTCGTGTATTGGATGTCCAGAGACCAGCGCTCCCGCGACAACTGCGCCCTTGTGTATGCCGCCCAGTAGGCCAGGCACAGAGGCTCCCCTCTTGCCATCGCTTTCAACCTTGTCGATAAGTTTCTTAAAGCCCAGGCCCACAGGCCTGTGCAAAGTGCGGGCGGAGACGAGGTAAGAGCAATGCTGTTCCTGTGGCGCCTCTTCAAAATCGTCCTGCATGCCTGTTCCCATCCATTTAGAGGTTCCGTTCGATCGCCATCGGTCTTCTTAAAAGGCACACTCACTATCTATGGAGCCCGCCTTTGGAGCACCTGTCACTACAGTACTGGTCGAGGAAGCTAGCACCTGTCACTGCAGTACTGGTCGGGGAAGCCTTTGCCAAGCAGTATTATAATGTGCTTGAGCTCCACCCTCAGCACGTGCATCGGTTTTACATGGATTCAAGCCGTTCGTGCAGAGCTTTTTCTTGGCTCCTCAAGAGAGAGGCTATTATGTTCTCAATGACATATTCAGATTCTTGGATGTTGATCCTCAATCTGTGCCATCAGAGCACAATGCGGGTAATGGCGTGCACAGCATGTTGGAAAGACTGCACATATCACAAGATGCAGATAATGAAGCCCTAAGTCATGGAGCTACTATCCATGATGAAGCAGTGGTGAGCGATTATATGCATGGTTATTTTGATCATGATATATACAGTGATCTCAAGGAGACTGCTATAGATGAGAGGGGCCTTCATCAGCAAAAGAAGAGACATTTGTACCTGAGAGACTTGTGCCCAGGGAGCAGTTTTTTTACTAGTGAGGATCTTTAGGTTGGAAGTTTGGAAGATGCCTCAGGGAACAGCTTTTTACCAGTGAGGATCCTCAGGTTGGAAGTTTGGAAGATGCCTCAGCTGAAAAAAGATCATATGCCTCTATTTTACGGTCTGCAAAGGAATCAAACATGAGAAGTTCACAAGCTCCAGCCTCAAATCCTGTTCATTAGCAGGTAGAGCAACAATTTCTATCATACCAGCTGAGTAACTACTTTGCTCAGGTTTCTGGACGATCCTCAAAGGAACCTGTACTGGCTGACAATGAAGGTGAGATCAAGTCTGTTTACATTAGGAATTTGTCTACAAGCATCACAGAGTGTGAACATGAAGATGAGCTGAGAAAATTTGGTTCCATAAGGTCAAACGGGATCATATTAAGGGCTCACAAGGAAGGTGGTTCCTATGCTTTTGCAGAATTCGAGAATGCGGACTCAGCACTAAGTGCTATAAAGGTATCACCTAGCATGATAGATAGCTTCCTCTCTCTCTCTCTCTCTCTCTTCATTTCAACATCAACATTAGTTTTGGATGTTGATATTGCCATGCTTCTTGATGATCGTCCTCGTTCATTATTCCATTGATGAGCATTTATATTCTAGCTGATGATACATTGTTTCGTTTATATTCTTTCCAGCTGATGAGGGTCTATATTCCAGTTGATGACACATTATTTCGTTTATATTCTTTCCAGCTGATGAGTATCTATATTCTAGCTGATGACAAATTGTTTTATTTATATTCTGTTCATGGGGCCCCACATGTGTTATGTTGTCTATAGAGCGGCGTCGGGAACTGTATCTATAGACATTGTGTTGTTCTAATGTCACTATAATGTTTTTCTTTAAGTTTTGATGTGATAGATATACTGCTTACATCCCAAGTTCAGTTGAAGGAATTTCTTGGAGATTTTATCTTTTGTAGTGATGTCTATTTTCCTTATTTTACATGTTGTATATTTAGGAGTGATAAAGCTCTTTTGATGCCTCTGAATAGGCTGTTGTAATTCAGGAGTGATGTAGCTCCTTCTCTGTTGATGTTGTAATTCATGAGTGATGTAGCTCCTTTGATGCCTATGAATAGGCTCTTGTAAGTTCAACTTCTTTTATGCTTATGAACAGGCTCTTGTAAGTTCAACTTTGTAATTTTATATTTTGAATATTAATATAACGGTAGACCTATTTAGAGCTGTGGGTTTTTCCCTTGAGCCCCCAAGGGTTTTTTCATCCATTGTAAGGGACCTTTATTTGAGCGGGGGTGTTAGCTATATATAGTCTGTCTATATATAACACCCCAGGTCCCCTCTATATATTCCTATCATGTGTGCTCAGTTGACACACTTTTGGGGTTCCACTTCCCGTGTCTCATATCTCTCTTATCTCCTCTCTTCCTTTCATCTCTTGTCTTCCTCGCAGTTTCCAATATGGCCTAGACAATGAATACACGGAACTACAAGCACAAGAAGAGTGATGGATATGAAGAGTAAGATCTTTCAGTGAAAGCAGCAATGAGGATAATAAAGAGCTCATATTATGAAGATACAAAGTTTCAGGATGGGTGGCTTTGAATTCATCCAGATATTGATATTGAAGATCCACATTATGCTGGCAGTCAACATGGTTGATGTTACAAAAGCCCTGGCTAGACCTCCATCCAACATTACCAAGTATTTTGGCTGTGAACTGGGTGCACAGTCGAAGGTTGATGAGAAAACTAGTACTACTATTGTCAATGGATCGCATGATTCATTCAAACTTGTTGAAATGTTAGAAAAATTCATTAAAAAGTAAGTTCAATGTTATGAATATGGGAATCCAGAGACAGATAATTATCACAAAGAATGAGCTTGTGACACGCCAAGAAGGAAATCAGGAGGGAAAAGAGTCGTGAGGGAATTGCTAATGGGCACAAAAAGAAAGGTTCTGGATCAGTGTCTGACAAGCACTCCCATCTTTTAGCCAAGTTGATAAGATTGAGGATCATCCTCTAGTTCAAGAGGCAGAAGAGCAGTAGCAGACTAATACTTCTGTTGAAGTTGTTCAGTAGCGCATCAAAGAGCAGCTCACTTCTGCCACAACTGAGATGGTTATGCTTAACATCCCTGTGATAATGCTTCTTCAAGGTTGCGAAGTCAGGAGGCAGATGTTTTAATGGAGGATCTACAACAACGGTCTCATGTTTCCAATGTGAGTGTAGGTCTGAAGGGTTATCAAGGATCTTCAAGTGGTGCACGAGGCCATAATTATGGCTCTGGTTCTAGAGGAAGGGGCTATCGAAATGTTCGCACTTGCAGATTCCGTCTGATTGAGGAGATGAGGATGACAGCACAGCAACATAAGCTCTGATGTGAATCAAAAACAAAATAAAGAATGCTTTTTCTAAAAGAATCTCGTTGGCTCCTCAAACAGAAGAAGCATAACGATATTATTGATGTCACCGTCAATGTAATGAACAATGCTTTTTTAAAGCTTTACGAGGTGGCAGGCGATTATAAACGGCAATGAGGAGGTTGCTGAAAGCGGCATCAACGAACATTGCAGGAAAGAGAACTTCTGCTGCTGCTTCAAAGGACGTTTGCAGTGGTACGGGATTGGCCTCGCCATTGAGCATGTTCCATGTGCCGGGAGGCGCAGAAGAAGGAGAAGACGACGGGATGGTGACCAAGGAGAAGACGAGGGAAGCAACGACTTGAGGCATCTCTCAATCACCGGAAGTATTTATGCTTGACTCAGAGGATGAATAGAACGGGAAGAGGACGGATGGTGACGATCATTCATGTGGCGACGGCTCCAATATTCAACGGCCTTCCCACGCTTAAGAAGAACCAGTCTGTGTTTCTAAGGGACGATAATCGAACAAAAGCCTGTCATCATCTGACATACTATCAAGAAAATTACATAACTATTCTTCCTTTTCATTCCTCTCTGATAACGAACCTTATCATGGCTTCTTGTTATTCCTTCTATTCTTCCTACTCAGTCATTTGAGGCGACTCTAATCGATTCGAAGACTTCATAGCTTGATCAAAAGACCTAGCAACCATCGAAGCTGAAGGGGCTATTTCAAAAATAGAGGCAAATTTTGCCCTCCCTAGACTATCGCTCCCATATGATCACCATATATTATGATTCCCTTCTCTCCTTTGCTTTCGAGAGGCATGCTTAAGAGAATGTGTTTTAAGGTTTCCATGTGTTCCCACTATGGCGAGAGAATCAGCCATGTTTCCTAAAATCAACAAAGGACCCAAAAAAATGACTGTTGAGAATAGTGTGATCATGGAACAATTGTTTCCACCCTTCACAGTGATTTATGGGGCTTCGCCTTAGCTCAGAATATTGAAAGTGGTCCTAAGAAGAGATCATCTATAACGCATGTTCTTGGAATTCTATGTTTCCATGGGCTTATTTGGACTTGTAGATTATGTGCACATGACCTTGTCATGGTGATGATTAACACAACTTTGTTTAAAACAAATAAAGAAATCCATGTATGAGAACATGGATTGGATTTCTTGTAATCGCACTTCTCTTTTTTTTAATACCAACATATGATCGGACATGAAACCCAAGCATTATTTTGTTCCATGTATTCATCTTGACTTGAGTACTTGACATTATCTTTTTCTCCCATCTTGCTAA
Organism: Lygodium microphyllum; assembly: GCF_053477565.2. Classification (NCBI taxonomy): domain Eukaryota; kingdom Viridiplantae; phylum Streptophyta; class Polypodiopsida; order Schizaeales; family Lygodiaceae; genus Lygodium; species Lygodium microphyllum. Next base: position 4,597,448 of record NW_028229514.1, on the reverse strand, counting down.
GCATCCCTGTAGCAAGTGGCTTTTCATGAATCCCCCCGCGAATCTTGTGAGACACTGCTATAGCTATATGCAATAAATCTTAGTTGCAAGTGCACATGAGAGAGCACCTGTTATTGAACACACACTTTTTTTAGCACGCATAATATTTGGGATATTCATCACAAAGTTAGGAACCTTCAGATGAGTGGTTAAGGTTGTTGGATGAGTTTGAGGGTCGTGAAGGACACTGTCAGTTGTGAGATGGGTTGTTTCCTTGGTCAACAACTTGAGGACCATCATTTCTTGAGCGATAGTGAGAATTAGGGTGGGTGTAGAGGAGTACAATGGCATTTCTTCTTGATCAGCATTGAGAGGTGAGGATAAGGATATTAAATAATCAAGGAACTACGTTTGCATGATGCATGAGCACATGTAGTTAGGCTAGGCCCAGTTCTTCAGTGCATCCATAATTTTCGTGTGAGCATCGCTTGATTGGTTGCATAGCATGGATTCCAATTTGCATATCCTCTCAAAATCATGAATGGTTGGGCATGAAGTTCTATTTCATAGTATATTTTCTTACTAGGACACATTGCATTACAACAAAGTATGTATTCTTGAAGGAAACAAAGTGGTTTTTAAAGGCTCGATATGCCATGCCAGATTTATTAGAAGTCATGAAAAGTGGAAGGCTTTCAAAATTTAAAAGCATCATCCAACAAGCCAATTACTTTCTATTGGTTTGAAGCATTTTACATGGAGTTTTGTTTCCTTGATGGGTTTTTTTGTTGGAGAAGTAAGTGTTGTAGGAGCAAAGAAATGCTTGAGAAATATCCTATCATGGCATATGGAAGCTCTTCTTGAGTATTTTGGACAAGAAGTGAGATTGGAGGTGGTAGACAGAAGTGTGGTTCGTATTGCTAGTCAAAATGGGAGTCTCTGTGGAGAGAGTATAGAAACAATTGTTTTGCATGCATGAAGTGGGGCTTCATGAATATGCTGATTTTATGGACAAGGGACGAATTTTGTGGTCACTTGCAAGTAGTTTACCATGGAAAGCTTTCATATGTTTCAAGGATTTGTCATCTTGAAGTGAGTCTTGAAGTGAGGAGTATGTGTTTCTATGATATGTGAAGAGATGGTATCTACAGGAGGTCTGTCCACACGTTCAGCAGGCTAGCTACACGTTTGTATCCACGAAGGGGAGCTGGTCGTCAAATTTTGGCTTGTGCGTCACTACTTTCTATTGATTGGGGGTAGGCATTGAGAAGGCAGGAGGTGGCAAGTAGTTCGATGGTCAATGCAGATCATGAGAACGACAGCGCTCAATTCACAATGGTAATAAGGAAGATGGCGGGCAATTCCGCTATCGAATTGCACAGAAAACGGTGTTCAAAACGCTGAATGACGGACTTGTTTGAACTCGCATAAGGATAAAATGGTTGACGGAAGACGACTTCTTGGGAATCGATGACGGCCTGAAATGGCGGCTATTAAGGATGTAGAAGGTCGTGAGTTCTAACCTCACTGAAGCCACCAACGACAGCTGATAAAGCGCAATGATGAAGATAATAGCATGGAAGATGGCGGCCTGATTATCAGATAGTCATTGCGAGCAATGACGGTGACCTTAATCACGAGGACAGGCAGCGTTTAAAAAAGCAATTCGACATGGCAGTGATGACGATGGCTCAAAGGCGGTATATCATAATAAAAGATGGCGACTTTTTGAAATGCAAAGGCTTAAGTATTAACCTTAAAAGCTAAATGTCTTATTAAAAGCCTTAAGGCTTTTATCTTTCAAGAAACGACATAGGCTTTTTAGCCTTAGAGAAAAGCCAAAAACTCAAAAAGCTTTTAGAAAGCATACCAAATGTGTGAGAGTAAAAACTATATAAGGAGCCACTAGTGGTGCTTTCACCTTGTCCTATCCCATAGAATCTTCTCATAACTTGTGAGAGAGGAGAGAGGAGGGTCACATGCGGGAGTATGAGCTCTTATCATGCTAGTTGTGAAGTTGGACGCTAAAGTGTGGAGTGTCGGCTCAAGGTTATCAAGGTTTAAGATTTTCGTGCAATTGATTTTTGTTTTCGGAGTTGGTGTTTTCGAACTTTGTGTTGGGTTTGTATGATGCTCTACCCATATTTTGGGGGTTTTAGTCATTTGAGTTACAAGAGCCATTGTTTAGCATTTGGGTTCTTGTGTGGTTTATGAGGCGTTTGTCAAATATTTAAATTATTTGTGTTGTATTGTGTATCCAACAAAGTGAAAAATTCTCACTGGCACTCCTTAGCGTCTCGTTATCGGGTCGTGAGTGAGGCTTGCTCTCGATTACCACTTGTGTAACAACATGCAAAATATAGACTATTTTACTTACTTACCAAATCCCATAGTAATATGAGATTTTTGGTCTTACCTCCATAGGCACTATCCAAGAGAAAGAGAGAGAATGGGAGAGCTTCTTGCCGATTGATTGCTTACTTGAATCTTTGCTCCTTCTCCTTCACTTCAACCTTCAAAATTAGCCTCTCTCAATGGCGTAACTATCGGCAACTTAATTCGTACCCCGTATGCGTAAAAATGAGGCCTCTGCATTGAGCAATTGAGGCCAGGGGTTCAAGACCGCATAGCCACGGGAAAACACCCTTTTTGAAGGGGCAAAATGGAGAGTGGTTAAAAATTAGGTAATTTTTTTAATATAATTATCCCTTTCCCCAGCTGATGAATGGCTGGAGAAGAGGGAGTGTGGGGAGGAATGGCCTAGGTAGAGTGGTGTGGGTTGCATGAGGGGAGGAAGCCATGCATAATCCATGTGGTGGCTTCCCTTTCCCCCCCCCAAGGCTATAAAAATACCCCTTAGTGGGGGATATGAAGAGGAGGATCAGACGAACGGCTACCGTGCTGTGCACTATCGTGGGAAGGAGGACGTTGCTGCTGCCGCCTGTTGTACAGCCACCGTGATTGCCGCCAGGTCGCCGCCCATCCCTACCATCGTCATCAAGTCACTCCCCCTCTCTCCGACGCCCTCTTTTTTTCCAATCATTGGGCCTCCCATGACATCTCTGCTGGTCTTCAAAAGCTTCTTTAAGAATCTTCTAAAGGGATAAGGCCCATAGGCCTTGTTCCCATGTGCCCTTCCCCGATTTTAAAACCGGGTACATTAAGCTCTTATTCCTATGCGAGGAGAAGGTATCGACCTCCAGGCAGTCTCGGAGCAAGAGTAAAGGCTAGAGGGAATCTGCGGAGTCCATTATCACGTCTAGGACGGCTCTTAAGAAGTCGCAAGGCGCACCCGCGGGAGGTTTTTCCCCGTGGACATCACCGCAGATCCACAAGCCCAGGTTTTTCGAATTTAATCCTACGTATAAAAAATGCTTTGAACATGCTTAATTCCATAGGGAGAATGCAATTTACGCTCATCATTAATTCATGTGGTGGTGATAAAAATACATTTAATAAATTACCTCTTTGAACGATAAATAAGGATTGGTGCATATCATGCAATTGGATTGTTTGCATCTCCAAAGTTATAAATGTAAATCACTTACTCGTCCTATGAACTTAGTCGCAAATTGCCTTCTCATGCATTTTGAAAGTGGAAGACTAAAACGCATATTGCCTAGGGTTAAAGAGAAAATTGTTAAGTGCATTGACCGTGAAGGAAAAGAGTATCTTGCATTTAGTCAATAACTTTCTTGTTATGACTCACATGGAAAGAATTGTTAACGTCCGTTGCACGGCATAAAAATGAAACAATGGATATTGCAAGTTGCATGCAAAAGATGCTTGGAAATGGATTAAGTCAACACTAGCCTAAGTTTTGCATGAACTTCATTCACGATGTTGTATCTAAGGGTCGCATATTACATATTCATAAATATCATTTCATCAAGTTGCATTTAGAAAAGATTGCATGGCTTATCAAAGCATGAAATTCTAAAGCTTAGATAAAAGAATTATAGGCATGAATCTTTGATGTAAATCCTCGTAGGTCCTAGATAAGTTATTCTTCAAATTATCATACGTTTTGACTTTACCAAGGAAAGATAGGGTTATTGTCAACCTTGCAGTGCGTAGAAGGAATGATTCACATGTTTGCATGTATTGTGATGTCTTGCAAACTAGTTTAGCATCTCTAGGAAAGAATCGTCCTTGTTGCAAGACAAGTAAGTCAATTTACCCAAATCACTTGTGATATTATAACTAGTCGACACGATAGACACCTCAAGTACTGGCTAGGGCTTGGAACGTCAGAAATGCAGCCTAGTATCGTACTTGGATGAGAAGTCGAAGCCCTCAAACCCAAAGGTCCTACCCACATTCACAGAATGTTTGGGTCAATTGGACACTCATGCAAACAACGATCTAGGGATTCTACCCTAAGGATCGTTCGACCCAATGCTAAAACTCGAATTGAGTTTGGAAACCCTAGGACCGTGTCAGCCTAGTACCATTAGGATTGGGTAAGAAGACACCCCAAACCCTGCGTCTTGTTTAAACATAATTCCTTGACCAGGAAACGCCGTTCAATGGGTGAAATGATCCCATGAGTTAGGCACAACACTTGTGCAACAAGTTGCAACGTCACAGGGCTATGTGGTTTAATCACAAGAGGGATTTGCCATTCCTTAGAATGAGGTTGGTAGGTTTTAGCGCAAGTCTACCTTACAAGAGGATGAGTAGTCATCCTGCTACATCACCTTTCTAGGGCTGATTTGCCAAGTTAAGGGAAGTTAGGTATTTTCTTGGAAGCAAAGGATGAATCAAGTCAGAGCGACATGGTCGCCAGGATTTACTGTTAATTTATGAAACCTAAGGTGTTGGTTAAGTTGGGTTGACAAGGTATGACCCTAACCCAAGGACAAAAGGGTAAACAAACAAACCCTTGGGGGATCTTGCCAAATCACAATTGATCCCGGATTGAATGTTGGATGCATTCGAAGAGAAGGATTTACTCCTTAACAGTTGGCCAAATAAATGACCACTAGAATTGATTGTGCTTGTAACAGTTTAGGAGAACTACTTGCATTGTTTGCTCAAGGAACTAAAGATGGAAAGATAATTAATGCTTCAAGTTGAAGGTCTGAAGGGAGAGGCAACATTAGTTACCCCCAACTGTCTGCCTGACCCTAATCAAGGGGGTTGTTAGCCACGCCAGGAACGTGGACCGAACCCGCCGCGAGAGGTCTCTCCGTTGGGCGCTACTTGGAGCAGGAGAAGGCTTGGGTGCTAGGGGGGCTCTGGTCGTAAATCCCTTGCCTTCCGAGCCCTGCACAAGAGGCCAACGCGACTCGAGAATTGGATCTCGAGGCCCACATACTAGTCTATGGGTGGAATCTTGGATTTGTAATCCCTGTGGATTGCTGGATAGCCTTCGGGCGGATCATGGATAGCCTTCGTGTGGATTATGGATTAGCCTACAAGCTGGATTTTATGGATGTATTCCAAAGATAAGTAAGATAACCTACTGAAAAGAAACTTGTTTGGCATTGTTTTTCTATGTCAAGTGCTAAGATTACGTGAAGGAACCAGTGTCTAACTGGTTAATTAAGGAAGCTGCTTGATGCATTCCAACTAAATGTGGTATGTAATTAGACAACTAAAGTAACCCTGAGGAAAGTGCGTGGATGTGGCCATGGGTTCATCCTATGGATGGGTGGTCTCGATTGGCCAGAAACTTTTCTCAAACGAAATGGACAGCAGGAAACTTTTCTCAAAAGGAATGAACAGCAGGTAACGATGACCTAGAGTTCAGGTTACTAGAATCCCGATTTATGTTGTTTTAGGGGAACGGAATGGGACTAGGCCTTATGGGCAGAGAGGTTGAGCTTCGCATCCCTCTCATTTCCCATTCTCCTTGAACCAAGTGAAGCATGAATCCACTTCGACCCTGACGATTTTGCATAAAGTAGTTCACCTGGGGTTCGACACTAGCTGTCGTTCTAGGAGTTTGACCACTAGGAAAACCCTAATTCAGGTCGATCCTAAGTGGGAATGGCCGGAATACTTCCGCTATGTGGCAGACACGGAAAGACCTAGATCGCAAACCCCGTAACATTCCATGGGAGTACCAGGTGGAGCTTTCTAGACCCTCTTTCCGATGGGCTGCTAAGACATGTCCTGCAAGGAAATAGGTGGACACGTTACAATTACAAATTGTGTGGTGGGAACTTGCTTGGGTTACTACCCTCTTGAACACACACAATACATAGTACAAGAGGGAGCTCATTCAAGAGCTTAAGAAGAGAGATGGAGGCCAAAATAGTTTCTTGCTGTTTGTTTTTCATTTTGTCTCTCAAAATATAATGTATGCAAAGTAGAGATAAGATATAATACAAAGAAAAGTTGCCTACTAAGTCAAACTATGCATACTTAAGTATGGTAATCAACTAGTGCTATGATGATGTCGATTGTAAGTAAGTGTAACTAACCAAATATAACAAGTGGTAAGTGAGTGGCAATGTGAGGATCATAATGACAATTGATGTGCTAAGTGTAAACATGTAGACCTATCTAGCCATGTGGTCCATCATCAATGTCGATATGTATCAAGCTTGCCATCTCAACTACAAGTATCCCAAAGAAATACAACTTCTCTACATGCATCTTCAACTAATCAAAACATTTCATCTATTTTCATTACTAACTCATACTTTTTATAAGACTATTGTTATTGTGGTGTTGTAGATAGATGGTAAAAGCATGCATTAATTGCCTCACATCATTAGATTTCCATGTCAGATTCATCAAAGATATTAAGGTATTTATAATGTAAGGCCAAAATTCACCATGCATTAACTGCCTCACATCATTATATTTCCATGTTAGATTCATCAAAGATATTAAGGTATTTATAATGTAAGGCCAAAATTCACCATGAATCAAGTAAAAAAGGTTTATAGTATAGAGAGAAAAATAATTCTATAAAGCAAAATATATGAAACAACAGGAAATCAATTGATAGAGAAAACTCAACTATAACATATATGTAAAAGCTTGTTTTCAATCCTTATATGAAATATACATCCATATAAAGATCATGAATTGAGGCTACTACTTAGTAAAACTTGGATATAATTAACCCACATACATTAGAGTTTTCCATATATGAGATTAAGCAACAAACAATGTATTCGTGGTATGCATGCATGCATCCCACACAAACATATAGCATCTTACCATGGAGCTTCATAATATCCTACTTTCAGCCCAAATATTCAATCTCTCAACCTACTATAGCACTAGATCAAGAAACATTAGAACAATTCTCAATATCGCTTTATTTGACACTGCCATGAGCAATACTTCAATATAGATTTAAGGTAGATCAAAGAGGGAACTTCATGAATAGTAGTAGATAGTATATATTTCCTATTTAGAAGATATCAGAGTAGTAACAAATCTTCTAGATCAATCCTCTTTCCCACATTAAAAGCTTATCTTTGTTCTCTTATTATCTTTTCCTTTTTTCTTACTACTTTTCCTATAGCAATGGGTGGCTTGCATTAGCCTAGATTCTGCAGTAAAAAATGTGGAGGCGTCCTTGCTCTACATTCACACATTACATAGAATTGAAGATTTGTCTAGGATCCCCTAAATTGTACACTTTACTACCCATAAAAAATGATTGATTGTGTTTACATGAATTGAGATGTAAAATGAACTTCAATATCATGGCTCGTCTTGGCATATTGTGTAAATAGTATAAACATGGGTAGTTCATATCACACAACTCACATACTATCATTATCAAAATTCTATAGAGTCTTCAATCATTGGACAAGTAATTGCATGATAGCATCTAGTTGTTTGTGGGATTTTCCTCATTCACAACTCACATGATAGCATGGTCAATTGCTTTAATTGTGAAAGTCTAAGCTTACATATTAGGCATAAGTTTCAAATGCATGCTTCTTATTGGGGGTCTTTCCGAATTGGATGTACTCTATGTCATAAGATCTCTCATGCTATATGTATCTATATTATTATATGTGATGAGACAACTATCCACCTTTCCATTTGTTGCTGAATTGTGAGACACATTTGTGGCTTCATCTCTTGAGTATGGACCTCATTGACACATCATTAAATGCCAACTTGTTTCCATGTTCTAGTCAAAATACCATTTGTGGCTATGTTATAATCTCATCATCCTTGTCTCTTTCATTTCATGTGATGGATCAATCTTTGGCACATCTAGCAAACTCAATGCTTTTACCTTTGTTTCCATCTCATGCATTCATGATCCTATAGATTATGTGAGAGGATTACTTTTATGTTAGTTCCATGGTTTTGGTTGGCTTTATAGTTGGAGAGATGGCTGCTCCATGCATGGATATCATTCCCACCACCCTTGTTTTCCCCACTTTATGACCCCTTTTTCTCATTTCTATAGCATTGTGTTTTGTTATCTAAGTTAGCTTCATGAGTGTTGCTACCTATTTTTGATTATGCTTGGTTGGCCAAAAGGCATGTTTAAATACTTTAATACATTAATTTAATAGCTATTTGTTACATGTCCCTAATCTGCTTGTCTTGTGAGAAGTGTTGATGTAATACTTCAATACATTATTTCATACTTCTTCACCAGAAACACAAGATGTCCATCATATGGTTTCTCAAAAACTATGTTTGTTCCACTTTGCACAAAGAGAAAGAGTGGAGTGAGTGAGATGAAAAGGCATGAGGTTTACAATGATGCAAGATACGTGATAGGTTAACAAGCATAGTACCTAGGAAGTGCACATTAAGATGACCGATAACATGAATGTAAAGGTGTAATACAAAAGGTGTGTGACCAACAAGTGTGCTAAAGAAGTGGACCTGAATTACATTTTTCAAATATTATATGATGTACTAACTTTTGGTTGAGAAAGAATAAGTGAAGGATGGCAAGATATTCCATGTGCATGATAAAAGCTCAAATAGAACCGTTTTAACATATTCTAGAAAGGAAAATTTCCACGCACATCAAGAGCTTGTGTAATAGGTATTATATCTTGAAGAAACATTTGGTAAGTTCAAACAAGTATGTAGGCAATGAGATCCTAGGAGCTATTGATTGCAACAATATTCACTCTATTTAAAGATAACATTAAAATGTATATTCATTCAATTGAAATGAATGCATCTATCGCTACTTAATGATTGTGTACAAGTTGAAAGTCCTAGGAGATTATAGTTGTGCACTTTTAATTTATTAGATAATGTTGATCATGGCTTATTTCAATCAATGAAAAAACTATCTATAGCCTTCGGACAACACAAAGACATTCTTTTGTGAAGAAAGAAAATCTATCTTCACCCTATGTTGGAAAACACCTCCTCCTTTTCTTTTTAAAGATGTCTTGTAAAATCTAATGCCCAATTCTTGAGAAACTAGCCTATGTAATAAAGAGATAAAAAGAGCATTTATACATCTTCATTACTCTCAATGCCATTGTACTTGGCCTCCACCTATATTTTTTGTATGGATGTTGAGGAGGACTCTTTGGAGGTTGGCTTGACAATGATGCGTTAGGTTGAGAAGGGGCTGATTTGTTGGTAGCCTAAGAAGTATCATTGTGAAAGATTAGATTTAAGATAAGGCTTGACTGTGATGAACACAATATGAGGCTTTGTGTGGAAACTTAGTAAACAAGATAGAGAGTGAAATTCTAAAATATAATATACAATTTTATTAATACAAACATAGATACACACAGATACATAAAGAGTCTACATGATTCAATATCATCTCCATGTACATTTTCTTGTAAAAGGTGAAGATCAATCTAGACATGCTATACTTTCTTGAAAAAAGGAGCATATTTAGCATCTAGATGCTAGCGATGAGACTAGAAATTCAACTTAGAAAATAATTGTTCAAAAAATTGAAGGTTATCCAAATGTGATTGAAGCTTTATGGTTTTCTTTGGATTTTTGGAAGTATCTTGTTTACCATTACGGATGTTGCTTTAGATTGTACTTTATGCTCTTTCTTTATCCTTTGATTTGGTGAAGCCATATAGTTGAGACATACCTAACTATCTTTGATGAATGTTCAAATCCTACCCTAAATTTTTAAAAGATAGATTATGTCTTACCTTCTTAATTGAAAATTTTCTTGAATGAAAATTGAGCTCAACACAATACAAGAAATTTTTAAGCAAGTGATGAATAGAGAATATGAAGAATCAAAAAATTTGATCATTGTAGTTATTGACAAGAGATATTGATGTTTCCTAAGTGCATGCTTTTGTTAGAAATCTTTGATAGCATAGAATGTGCATGCAAAAATGTGTGCATTAAGCTTGTAAAACAAGCCATAAATTGTTACACTAAATAGAGCAATGCATGCATGTCTTTTTAATCTTCTAATCAAACTGAAAAGAGCAAGCCATAAATTGTTACACTAAATAGAGAAATGAATGCATGCATCCCTCACTCACACTCATTCATTCTCTCATGCTCATTCCTCATCTCTCATCCCCACCCACTCTTCCCTCACTCACACTGATTCTCTCATACTCATCCCTCACTCACACCCACTCACTCATCAATCATCCCTCACTCACTCATACCTACCTCACTCATACTCTCACTCTCTCATCCCTACCCACTCATCCCTCACTCACACTCATACCTATACTCAATCACTCATACCCATAACACTCACATCTCATTTATCTTCACTCACTCACACCTCACTTATCCCCCCACTCATACTCACTCACAATAACCAATCACTCACATACTCACTCACACTCACACTTACACATACTATGCCTCAAAGCTCACTCATACTTGTCTTACTCACATTCTAAATTTGAACCTCTTGCTTTACCTATTTGCATCAAAGTGTCATCCTTACTTTCCCTATTGTTAGCATGACATGGTTGTAATACTTTGAGGAATTGCTTGCACCCATGCACATTGCATTTGAAAGGAAGAAAGATTGATTTCACACTTCATGTTTCTTTCAACTTTGAAAATGGACATGATAAAGCGAATGTGTTGTATTTGACCAACATTGAGAGAGCCCTTAATGTACTTCATAATCCCACTCAACAACTAAAAAAAACATGAAACAGTGAGAATTTGAAATATTTGACCTATCACTAGCTAAGGACCTTAGACACATTGCACATAGCACGTAGGCAACCTCGGCAACACACTGGGTTGACATTACCTTAGGTCATCTAGGATCATAGTGCACAAACACAAAAATCACTTTCACATCTACATATAGGACACACTACAAGTCCTTGGGGGGAAATCGTCCAACCAAGCTGCTATCATCATATGGTCCATTCCAATCATTGCAAGGACTCGATGAGTAGAATATTGTCAACCAAGCTACCACAAGTCCTAAGCCCCCTTTCAATCAATTTGAGCCCCATTTAGAGAAAGTACCAAGACCGCATCAATTGAGAGGAGATACCAACCACTGAGCCCATAATTTCACCACTTGCGCTTAGTGCAAGAACACAAGACTGATTGACCAAAGGGAGACAAATTTGAAGGATAGAAACTCCACAAAATGAAGTTGCAAAATCCAAGAAGAATTGATAAGCCTAGAGAGTTGAACAAGGACACCCATACTAAGAACCACACATGACCATTGTAAGAAGAGTTGAAGAGTTTATCATGTGGCTATTAAGAGCCTTACACTCTATTGGCATGCCTCATAGTGGACTTGACCTTAGGTCTCAAAGTCCTAAAACCTGATGAGTCAACACAAATGAGCAAACGTTCCCATACATCTATCCATTCACATGTTGCCAGAGCTAGCAACACAAGAGCCTAGGCCATAGCTAGCGGATCGGATGGTGATAGATAAATTTTCAAGGACTGACCTTAGGTGCATTGAGTGGAGCATCACTCACATGTATCATGACTATCCAACATGAAAGGTTTTGTGTAGTACCCTAACTAGGTCTACCATGCCTAATATCCAAAAGATCCAAGCCACAAACACTTAACCAAAAGATGAAGAGCTAATCCATCTTGAATATCTTAGGTTCAAACTAACTAGCAAGGGAGAGCTGATAATTGATGCTCTCATAGATGAAGGTTTATTACAACATCTTGACCTACGAGGTATGGAATGAGATCATACAACCTGAACTTGTCCCGACCAATGAACTTATCAAGCCGTATGGAGGATGGGCCTATTCTTTCTTAGGATGATGCAAAATTCTCTTAATTTTTGAGGTTGAAAGCATGCCCACAATGTTTTATGTGCTTCCAAATTGAGAAGATATGGGAAAGGAAGTCTTGCTTGGAAGACCTTTCAAGTGTGCAACCACATGCATTGTGGACTTCAAAACACACCATATACACCTAAGCTTACGTGACATGGAGATACTCACTACTTTTAGGAAACGGGACCTTTTATATTCTCTAGAGAAGTGCAAAAAACTTGTCTTAGAGTTAGATCAAATGCCTAGAGAGGAAAGCTAGAGAATTCTTAATGAACTACGCAAGGCACATGAGAATAAGAGAGAATTGCTCAGTAGGAACACTCCTGGAATAAAAGGAAAGACCACAACTACTAGAAACACTACCGTAGCTTGTCAAGCTCTTGGGAATAGAATTCCATCTAGAAGGGAAAAAATATTTAGGGCAAGTAATTAGAAGCGTCGATGAAGATCTAGCACATGACCACGGTGGGTGCCCAAAGCATTGCTCCATGCTCAAGGGTTTTATGAGGGAAATTGTTGGATTTGGTTACCAAAAACAGCCGCAAAGCCACCTCCAATGAGCATAGGCCAAGTCCCATCCAAATCAAAGAGAAAGAAAAAGTGAAATACACACAAATCTACGTCACGGACCAAGATACTTGAGGAGACAACACCAAATAAGTTAGTGAGTGACCAAACCAGGGAGTCCATCTTGGGTTAACCCTCTATATAACATGCGTTCAAATGGTATTTTTAAAACATCTTTTTAAAAATTTTGCACCATTTTATATACCCCTTTTGTGAATTTGAAGGAAATATTTATATTCCTTTTGTAAATCTAATTTTTGAGATGAGGTTCATTTTTATTAACCCTTCTATACAATTCAAATAAAAACACAATGTCACACTACTTTACATTGAGTTTTTTCATGATAATCAGAGTTGAATATCCAAACATCATATCAATATTTTAAATGTTGTTAAAAGTCGATAGAGATGAACAAGCAAACATTTATAGCTACCCACCCACATAAGGAAAAAAAAAACCCCAAAAACCAAAGCTCATAATATAATAAAAACTCGAGAGTTTGCAGAAAGGATCATGAGACCCTCATTACAATTTCCTTATTCTTCCATTGATACAAACATAAACACTAGAGTGCGTAATCTTGTATACTTTTGCAACCCTATACAAGAGCCATCTACTAGAGGGAAAACTCCTCTTTGGGAACCGTGCACAACAACCATAGATAATCATGGCCTAAATCATGGGTGCAAGAGCCAAGATAAGATATAAGGTAATGACCTTGAGTAGTAGATACAATAAAATATACAATGGACATATTTTAGACTAGCTCAAGACAAGAAATGATATCAATTACACCTCTAAGGAGATTTGGAGGGGCTCTCATGTGAGTAAAAGTTTCTATATTTGAAAAGATGAATACGTCCCATATAAGAAACACCCATTACATGGATTTTCTAGACCCATGGATCTAGTTACACAACATAAAACGTAGATTTTCCTTTCAAGACCAAGACCATGCCTCGGGATCAGATTTTAAAGAATTTTGTGATGATTGAGAGTCTCCCCTTTATGAAAGGGTCTCTAGAAACCAACGGATTTTCCAATTTTAGGCGTAGCGTCATCTCGACCTTCACCATATAAACAAGTGATAAACTAAAACATAAAGAATCCATATGAATTTTCAAGATAGCCCCAATAAAAGCTTGTGATTGTAACCTCCAATCCATACTTGTAGTTCTTCCATGTGGTTGAAGACCCCATCTCTAGTATACCTGCCCATGTCAAAGGACCAAAAAATATCTACTTTTTCAAAGGTTTCATAAGAAAGTTAATAGATATGAAAGAGAGGAGGTCTAGTCTAATGATCAAGAAAGGAGGATAGAAATGCATCACATCATGTTGGTGGCCTATTAGCATACCCCACTATCAATCAAATGATGCATTTCTACATATTTCATCATTGTTTTTTGCCATAGAAGTCCTTCACATGGCAACACAATGCTACATTCATGCAAGCACTCCATATCACCATTAAGATATCAATTCTCCTCATACTCATCTCATCCAACTTAGCTAGCAAGCCAAAGGGATAATCTCACTATTTACATGCAAAGTATGATTTGATTCATCTCAAATCCCTACCTCCATCTCACATAGCTAGATAGTTCATTTTTCCCCCCATACATCCCTTATCAAGGATTTAACTTAAAATCTTTTAAATTCCCACACCCCCTGCATTCACACAAGGATTTATCTACATAATTCATAAACCCATAATAGTCAATATATAACCTTCTCCCTCCCCTCCCAATAGATACAACTTCATAACATATGTAGATGGCATTGCATTCACCATGTTGAAATTGTGTTTTTTTTTTAGTTTTCTTTCATTCTTCTCTTAAAAAATGTTCCTATGTACCCAATGTCTCATTTCATCACTAAAAAATAAATTGAAGATTTCATCATTTCACGAGATCTTGGTCTTGATGGTAGGACATTTTAACATAAAAACCAACACAAGAATTGACACCACATGCTAACTAGTCATACAAGCATTCTAAATTTTCATATTCTAACTTAAAAAAACTTGAGACTTTACAATATGTGCAAGAATCCTTTCTCTACTTTGCAAAAAGGATGTTACAACATTTTACAATAGCACTATGACATAAATCTATATGCAAAAATATCCAAGATCTACATCTCCAAAGTATATCCCGTACATTTGGACTCTATAGTATAGGAAGATTTATATATGTACTATATAAAAGAAGCGAACATAAGTATATTGTCTCCCATTTCTTTCATCACTATTTATCTCCATGCATAATGTTGTCGGAGAATCCCAAAAGATCAAAATGCAACAAAATTGTTCTGAAAGGAAGACAAAAGCAAATCTCTTGTGTCAAGCACTCATCAACAGCACCTACAAAGTATGTAGCATAACTAAAATCAAAAGAAGACTAGATAGTACAAACACTATATACAATATAGTTTGGCCATGATGTAATCCCAATACATCACCTTAATACTTTAGCAAAAAAAACATACTTCAGTCAACCTAGTACCTTATCATAAGACTAGTTCGAAGAGCTCTCAAAAAACCCTTTGGTAGCAATACTTCAGCTGCAAAGGGTATGTCCTAGCCTTGTGAGGTGCTAGCTTGAATATCCATTTCCTACAGGAAAAAGGACTATAAAAAATGTAACAAGATTATTTAGAAAGAAAATACAAAGCTTGTTCTAAATTGAAATTACTTACAACACCCACGTGATTACTCAACACACTTGAGAAAGTCATTAAACAACTTATAATCATTCTCATCTAGTTGATATCTTTCATTTCATGGATTGTATGTTAGATTTGCCAATGCGATCACCGACTCTATGGAAATCATGTTCAAGTCTGTTAAGTCATATGTGAACATACGCGATCCTTTCACCCTCTGGTACCAACCAAGCTGAACTTCTATGCCTTGAGGTTGATCTGTCAAATCAAAGCCTCATTTACAATCCACATATCTACCTCCTACTTTTTTTCTCATCTTTTGGACCCTACCAAGATACCACATGCTATGAGACCCATCCATTTTATTCAAGTTTGTGGCTTTTCCATCTCTCTTTGGATGTTTACCACTTCCTTGATCTTGTCTATCATATACAAAATATACTGCACAATCAGAACCTATCCCAAATAAATTCACATTGCTTGATGATTGTGATTTTAGTTTAGGGTCAAAGTAGACACCTTGCCTCACTCTTGTCAATCGATCCTTTGACAGAGTCGAACTCCCATTCAATTGACTCACCAATGTAGTCTCGAAGATATACTTTCCATCAACTTCCACTATTGGGTTGATATTCTGACTTTCTATAACAATACTTGAGCCATGAACCTCATATAAGAGCCCATCAATTTCATGTCAAATCTCACTAAGAGAAACGACATCATCATCCCCATCTGAATTCTCTAATTGTTCTTCATCACTAGTTGGTTGTCCAAAGTCATCATATTCATCAGCTTCCCCGATTTCATCGTCTATCTTTGACCACATAGAACTTTTATCCTCCTCCCAAGGCTCCGACCACCACTTTAAGTTATCTCCCTTGGTGGGTTGATGCAAGCCCTCTTTCAATGCATCTACTTTTATTTTGTCTGAAGCCATACATTCATAGCTACCTAGATCTGCCTCTAAAATATTTTCTTGTATATTCAAACACTTTCATATATGCTCCTGCTTCTTGTGAGCCCTTGAGAAGATTAGCCCATTTGAACTACATTCATGCATGGTGATCTTATTCAAACTACCGACACTATGCAAAAGGTCTCCAAAGTCAAAGGTTCTTTATTGTCCCACCATACCTCCAATGTTACTAAACTAAATTTCAGCTGCATCTGATCTAGTGAGATGTAATGGACACTTGAGATCCAAAAAAATTTCACGAAACATCTTTATGAGAAGCACAAAAAAATGGCATGAAAGTTGAATATGTGTGTAGGTCTCCTTACTTATGAAGTTTGTCTTCAAGTTATACATGGCATGTTGATGTAGCCACAGCCTCCAAATCCTCAAGAAGAAACTAACCTTGGCTGCCATCACCACATGCTCCCTCAAGTTCACATGTGGCGACAATAAAATATCAATGTAATCAACCACAATATGCAAATATGCCATAGTTCCTTGTATGCTTCTCTCTCTCCTCTGTAATTGCCTCATACAATGTTGCACTTGTTTGCTTGCAATCCTCTGGGCAGCTGCCCAATTCTGGCAGTCATCTCTTTGTGTATCTCCATCTCGTAGCTTGTGCTAATCGATGGAAAATGAGGTGTAGACCATTGTAACATGATTGAGTGTAATCCAAACATTACCAATTGCAAGTTGTCGAGTAGGTCTATCAAGTGGACCAACAAGCTTTTTTCCACAGTGTATAAAGTCTTGATCATGTAAACCATACACATGTCCTTTCACAATTCTCCCTTTTAATTTCCATCCACACCTTTTAATAAAGAACTGGTCCTTGTCCTTCCCAAGGTATTGTTCAAGCATAAGCTTGTGCCGTCTACTGTCTCCATCTGAAGCATGCCCAACTATCGGGCCTATTGTATCCCTTAGCTTTGCATCCCACAAACATTCCACAAGACTCCATTGATTTCTAACAAAAACACTATCAAATTGATTACATGTGCCTTGTGCCACCAAAGCTAGTTGTGGAAGACTCTCATGAAGAGGGTTTACTATCAAAAGACTTGCATAGCTCCCCACCACATGGTTTTGAAAGGCATCCACTATCTTGTCATAACCTTGTGATCCCTCTCCCACAACAATTGTATTGTCGCAATAGCATTGATGATGTTCTCCCTTACTTCCATAGAACCCAATAAGAGTGTCATCCTTTGCATTCCACCTACACGAAATGAAGTCATCTTTAGATTTTTATCAATTATATACCTTCTATACACAATAGAAAGTAAGGAAATATGCAAGCCACAACATGTTAGAGCTATCCCGGCTTACCTTATGCGACGTTTGATCGTTGTTTCATCTTCAACGATGATGATTGGAACCATTGATGGCACCCCACGTGTGATTTTTGCATCCATATATATCTTATCCCCACTGCCTCAAAGATGTATTCATGTTCTCCAGGTATGAACTAAATTGCTTTCTTTCCTTGCCTTTTTGTAGTAGACATGGATGGCCCTCCAAGGTTGGCACTCAAAAAGTCATGCAAGCGTGGCCCACTCTAATGTTTAATGAGCTCAAACATGGTCTTTGTAGACTCGGTGAATCTTTGTGCTTGCTTGGCTCACACTACATTCCTTGCTACATCTTGAAAAAAGTCCCACAAGGTTAGTTTACCTCCGAATTCACATTGTCGACGATGGGCCTCAACTATGTTATTACAAAAGCATCGCACGTCCTTCCTATTTAGGCATTCAAAGTTTGCTTCATTTAAGGACCTTATCCTCACAGAAAGCACAACAACTCTTGCTCGCAACCACCATAGCTCCCTCTTGGCCTCTTTCAAGTTTCTCTTGGTCTCAATTGTCACTTTTTTTAGCTCTTCACCACTAAGATAATCTAATCGTCTTTCTTCTCATGTGTTCCTAGCCCCTCTCTTCTCAATAGCAGCCCTCTCTCTATACACTCTCGTGCGAAAATCATCACAAGTCAAAAAAAATTTGCAATATTCACAAGTAAAAATTTCGAAGGGTTTTCCACCATACGAAATACGAAGACAATTCACATGCCTATAGCATCCATCAACCTTGATTTCAATAGACTGATCATATAAGGTAACTTTTGAATATGGCTCTAAATACCACACATTCCCTATTTTAAGGTCATGTGGCATAGATTTAATATCCGAATCACAATTTTTTGCCATAATCCCCAACAAAGTAAATTCAACTCACATGAAGGAGAAATGCTTGAGTCACCTGTACAAGTAGAAGGTGTTTCCAAATCTGTTGGTGTTGCACTTTTTTGGGTTGAATGGAGAAAGGCACCCAATGACTTTTGTTGTGGATCCACCTCAAAAATATTTATTGGTCTTCCTCGAGCATTTGTTGAGACTACTTGGTTGTTCGATGATGTTTTGGATACAACCATGATGTGAGACTTTGACTTTACATGCTCTGTAAGGAGTGTTTGCAAGTTTGGTCTTCGAGGACACAAGTGCAGCCACTTTTGATCATGCTTACATACAACTCTTACTATTCCTTTGTCTTTATAGTCATGCAAGGATGCCTCAACAAGCTCAAAATTAGATCCTACATGATTCAAGCTGAAAGTCACAAAGCTAATATCCAAAGGGATTAGGGATCATCTATAAAATGATTGCACATATGATCGTTAAACGAAACTAAATTACAATTCTTTCCTAAACTAGCAACTGCTACATTTAAAAAAATGATTTACTCAAGGTCTCAATTTTTAGAAAAAAGTGACTTGCCTTCATGAGTGATATTGAAAATATTCATCTCCTCTACAACAGCTAAGATCATTGTCATGTCATCTTCATTGCTTTCTTTTATGTCCTTTGAGTTAGATATCACTCCAACCTTCAACCCCCGGTTCGTTAGATACCTTCTGTAATGTGCTTGATTCTCCAATACATGGGTTCTCATGAAATTGGAAAGGCATGAGTAGGAGGATTGTTTGCTGCTTATTCCTAATCCATAAGGAGATCCACATTCATGGCACCATACTCAAACCAAGGGTCCACCATCTAGATCTTCGGTGATAAGCTCAAATTTATCATCTCTTGGTAGATTGAGCTCCCTCAACTTCTTGCGAGTACTCTCACATTGGGCTAGCCAACTTTCAAGTGTAGAATTTGAAAGCAATGTGCTCTTGAGCTTATTTATAGCTTGCTTTGGGTTGTCAACTAGATTGTGCATAGCTTTATCGCTTGCTTTGAAGCCTGTAACTTCTACAGTATCACTCAAGTCCTTGCATATCCACTTTGTGGGCCGAACCTCACCCCCAATCTCGTCTACTATGATTGAATCCCTTCTTATAGTGATAAATTTGACATTTTCTACATGCCAACGTTCTTCTTGTATTGGGTTTAGTGTGCAACATCCACTATTTTCATCCTCATCTTCAATGATAAATTTAAATGAACCACAAATAAGCCCATCCTGTATTATCTCTTGTCATATTGCACCGTATGTGGAAATAGCTACAACTCGAACATACCCCAAAAGCACTTTCTCACTAGATTTATGCTAAAAAACCTTCATGCAAGTCTTTGAAGCCATGAGTTGTTGGCCGCCTTGTATCTATGTACATGATGGAAAAAGAGATGATATTAATCAATAGCTTCTTAGGGGTAGGAAACATGCACTCACATCAAGGAAAAATTCACAAACGACTGTATTATACAAGAGTACGTGCATAACAAATAATTGTACCATGTAATGTAGATATGATTTGTGATTCCACTACTTGGGACAAGCACTACTTCTTGCTCGCTGTAACAAATGTACTTTACTTTTTTATTTTGCATTTACAATAGAAATTCAAGGATAAATTCATAGGTTATCTAGAAACAAGATATAATTCACCATATTAAAGCCATGTCAAAATGATACTTGCCTCTATGAAAGACATTCCATTTTTCAGCAGAAAAAGAACAACAGAAAAGAGATGCCCTAAGATAGTGTGAAGTGAAGGCAATAACCAGTGATGTATCATGATTTACATGGTGCCACAAATTATTCATGTGGAATTTGGCTCCATTTCCTCAAAGGAGTTCATGGCGAACTCCCTGTTCATGCCAGGATTCCTGCAAACAAGCTTGTTGATCTCTTCAAAGGAAACCTTGCTTGTTAGATCCGTATTCATCATTTTTTCTTCAAAAATTTGAGACAAGTGTTTTATCATTTGAAAGGAGGGAGTGATAGCTTTTGTTAAGTCAAAGTAGTTTGAGGAATCCTCATAGAATTGAAAAATCTCCCTTAGTACCCATCCCAATGCATAAACATCTGACATGGGTGTATAACAGCCCTTCAATGCTATATCTTCTAACTAGGGGCTATCCATTTCCTTCGTGCATGATCTACTTTGAAGTGATTCAAATTTTTTGCATATGTTTTATCATCATCGTGACACTCTCTAGGTGGCTTTGCAAATGCCCTTCGTTGCTCTGAGAAATCCAAAGCCCTGCACCAGTCTATTATTCGCACACGGCACACTTCACCAACAAAATCCACAACAATATTTCTTGGATGTAAATCTGTGTGCATCCACCTCTCTTTGTGTAGCCGACACATTTCCAAAATTAAAGCATGCATAACAGACAAGACACATTGGCAAAATATAGTGATTAGTCGTATTTGATCACTTGCTAATTGACTATCTTCATTACGCATTCTCTTGCCCCTGCATGGATGAAAATGGCTTGTGAATCGTCCACACGATGAAGGGAGTTGGGTCATGAAGTCCCCAAGGCTGCCTCCATTAAAGTATGGTGTAATTTCCCATAAGGGCTCTTCAGCAGTGGCTATAATGACACGCACTAGTACTTGGTTTCTAATTTGCATTATGATCTCCCTACGATGCTATGCTTGCCTTCTATAATTCCTCCCTTTATAACACTTTCAAGCATAGATTCTATTGGGATCAAACCCAACTGCACCTATAATTTTCACTTTCAATACTATACCATATGTACCTCTTCCCAATTCTTCTCCTTGGACTATCTCATTTTCACTCAGATATGTTGTTGTATATACATTGGGCATACGAGCGCAAAGACTGGAGATCTTGTGCTTTAGATCCTGTCTTTGGAGTGGATGCGAGACTTTGCACGTACACAGAGCACATCTTTTTGTGCCAAGCAATTGTGCGATTGACACTTCTATCAGATTTTCTTTCAACAACTCGTACTTCAGTATAAAGCAATCCCATTTGTGTACTTTCTCACCATTAAACTCTTCCCTAAAACTAGATTTACTCTTGTTCCAAGTTTTCATAAAGTTACATGCTAGAAATCCATCTAGTCATGGTTATATCTAAGTCTATCTTTCCCAACAAGTGTACAAGGCCTTCATTTTCTGTGTGTTTTTTAGTTCTAGAAATCACCTTACACCTTAACACATCCCTTTTTCCAAGGTTCCAACAAACCTCCCTCATATCATCATCGTCCATAGCTAAAATGGCATATAGCTAGAAGGGTGGCAAAGTTGCAGGCCTTGCCACCTAATTTTTTCCCTTTTATAACCGTTTCTAGTTGTGTCAAAAATTTACTTCGCAATCGTCACTATCCTAATTAGTGATGCTAATAATGACAAAAATAGTAACACGAATAGTGATGCATTTAGCGACAAATTTATTGCATTGATAATAACGACACAAATAGCTATGATGGGGGTAATGTTTCCATGAATCATTCCATTGCTTTAAATATTGCTATTGATTCTATATGTTGTGGTGTTAGATTAATTCTTAACCACATTTGAGCTAGATAAAAATAAAGAAAGAAAAACTTATTAAATGCTTGTTTTTCTCTGATTTATGAGTCAAATTATCATGCAATAATGGTGACGTACCATTTATTTTCATGTTTAATAATCTCATACTAAGAACTTGAAAGTGATGTACCATTTTTTCCAAAATTGGATTAGGACCTCTAATTACCCCTTTTTAAATTTCTAAATACATTTCATTTTTAGATATAACTTTTTAAATACTTTTAGTTTTCTAGGTTTTACATATTTAACTGCTTTGTTTACTATTTTTTCTTATGTGTTCTCTTTCTCCTCAAGGTATCTTTCTTTTTTTGTGTTTGTCCACTTGATTAGAAAAAGCTTGATGGTCAAGGGTTTTAGAAGTCTTTGTCTCTTTATGTATTCTATACTCTATTGAAAGAAGCAAGTTGTATCAACCCAATTGGAAGTAACAAGAAACTTGACAAGGTAATTGGAAGGTAAACATTGTTATGGTCTTTCTATTTATTTTCTTTATTTCTTAATAATACTCTTAGAACTTTTATATATTTGCATACTTTATTGAAAGAGGCTTGTTGTGTCAATTGGATAAGAAATAGAAAGAAAATGATAAAGGTAATTGAAATGCTAACTATAAGGAATTAACATGTCTTTTTCATTGTCATAGCACTTTGTCTTTTTTCTTATTATTATTGTTGTGTTTTTGAATTTATTTCTATGCTATATTATAAAAATATTGGCATACAAATTACATTGGAAGAAGTAAAACAATTTCCAAGGTAATTGGAATGCTAAAGTAATTGCTAGCTAAGAGAAGGCTATTGCAACTAAGAGGCCACTGCCCGTTGCACTTAGGAAGTCTCCTATAGCTAAGAAGCCATCTATAGCCAAGAAGTGAGTTGCGCCTCAGAAGCCTAGTGCAACTAAGACTTGGGTACTTCACTATTTGTATACCCTCTATATCATGTGTGTTCAATGCCTATTTATAAATATCCTTATCTATGAATTTTTTATTAATAAAACATAACCCTTTTTTATTCAATATATAAGGAAACCTTTATATGGGACCCTTTTAAATGTAAAAAATGTGTAAAAATGGGAGGTAAAAATTTTCTTATGTTGAACTCACGTGATACATACATATATTTATGACTGACCTCCCTAGGAACTAAGAAGACAAGTATAAGAAGAAAGCCTATTGTAGGTAAGAAGACAAGGGTAGGCAACACACCTCCAAAAAATATGTGAAAGAGAACTACTATGGACTATGGAAATGGGGGATGCACATTTAAAAAAGTCAATAAAATACAAAAGATTTATCTCTTGAAACTATGCACATTAGGTGCGTTATTACGCTACTACACGAACACAATGTATAAAAACCCTCGAGTGCTACCTACAACATAAATAGATAGACATGAAGATATGGGGCTACTTGTTAGTCTCCTAGACCAAGGAATTACTATAGATCCACTCTTAGATAATTTCTCTATTCAACCAAATCTTTGTGATTCCTACTTTTTTTCACACATGACTATGAACATCATCTAATACATCTCTACTAGTGCATACCAATTGCTTATCACATATAAGAGTGATTCAACATTTGTGACTGTTCTCTGTTGTGAAATTTAAAAAAGAAGAAGTCATGCACATGTTCACAATGGGTCGGTAAGATAAATGTGTCACACAAATCCGTCCATCTTTTCTTGGAATCTATTTCTAGAAATTCAAATGGACCTCACCAAATGGTTTCCCAAGCTCCTTCCAATACACTTTGAACAATTATACATTGAATATGATCATGGAGAAGCAATGATAATCTATTGATATAACACTTTGAAAGTTCCCGAAATACTCCATCTCATCTATAACAGTGTTTGGATCTGTAGCTCGTCATCCACTCTTTGCTCAAACGTTGCCATGACACCACAATCTGTTGTGAAGTATATTTTGTCGATGTGCTCAATGTGGAAATGTCACCCATGTGACGATGCAGCATTGTAGATTTAGTATTGTATATTGAAACAATTAAATTACTTGTTGCATATAGAATCTAGATATGATAGCTTATAAAACATGCAGTCACACTTCGAGCTACATCCCCTCAAGATTTTTCACTCCTCATCAATAGAGACCTCGACCCCTTTGCGAGAAGCTGCAATCAAAGCTCCATGTAACCATCAAATAGACATAAACTAAGGCATCTCCTCCATACCCTCAGGCCATCAAATTGGTTGATGGTGCGTACTGCATCAAAAATCCAATTGCATTTCTTCTCGATCTTTCTTGGCGACCTACTCGTACCTAGCAAGTCACTTCTCCATGGATGCATGATGCAACATACGTAAACGATTCACTTTCTCCTCCATTGCAGCATCCATCCTTTTTTCTATCCCATTTTCAACCACATCTCCAGTGAGTCTATCATTGTCCTTAAACAACCATAGCATATTGTTCTTTGAATCCACCGTTGGTAGCCACTGTGAAATATGCACTAATGCCTCCAGAACCAACCAACCTTCATCCATGCTACCTTCTGACCAGCTCGTTGTTGCACAAAGCCTTTCAAGGTTTTCATGAAGTGCTCCAAGAAGAATATCCATCACATATATGTACGATTCTTGCAATCTCAACTTCATCTACAATATGCACCAAAAGAGGCGAGTTTGTATCGTGAGCATATTGGTGTGCAGGTACTTTCTTAAAGAGAGAGACTGTCTCCACCACTCCCTGCCTTGGGGATTCAATAGAGGACATCTTGATTTCCTTCTCTGAGATCCATTGCACTAAATTCGATAACCTATAAATCACCTCATGTGTTTTTGAGTGAGGCATCCTGCGATCGTGATCGGTAGTACAAATTACCACAAATGAAGAAGCATTGCAAACATCAACTAGACACTAAATAGCAAAATGCACATGCTATTTACAATCAAGGCCATTATAAACCTGACATATCTTACGCTAATCATGGGATTTTAACCCTGAATGTTGGTCGTCTTTAGAGAAATAAAATCTGAGGGAACACATCATACCCGTTGGGGTGCGGATAAACTTGATAATTCACTTCACAATGCAATCTTCTTTAGTAGACATGACCCAAGCAGCGCTAGGCAGTTGCAGTGACCACCATCAGTGCTCAAGTATGGTCAAAGCGCCTCCATCTTGCCTACCTCCTTTAAATCCATTCATGCCCTTTGCCATGTCTCTCTTTCCTATGATGTGGTCCCCTAATAAGTTGCCCACATTCTTAAAAATAAGCATGAGATCCAAGAAATGGTTAATCTGTAAGTGGGTCCAATACAACAACTTGTAGAAAATTGAGAGCCATCGCATTCCATTTGGATTTGACTCCGTGTGGATCATTTTTAACTTGTACTAGATTTGGGCATTCATTTGTGCTATAGGTCATCCAAGAAAACCTTTTCTCAACTCATGACCCTCCGGCAAGAAAGTACCATGTCCTTGATATACCATCTTCTTCATGGTTTGTGCCCTTCGAGAGTCTAACTATGGCCCACACAATGGATATGCATGACATATCAAGGTAACCAGACCTTTCCCAACATCCCTATTTAGTCAACACAAAGTTGATTGAGCTATGTTAGATATTACCAATGAGAATAGAAGCCTACTTACTTGAGCACTCCCTGAATCTCAGAAAGTCATGCATGGTCCACATGAGAATAAACCGTCGACCATCGCGCTTACTCATGTCTTTCACTAGGACCCATCCTCCCTCAAAATCTTGGGCTCATCAACTAATGAATGGAGAT
The DNA here is from genome assembly GCF_053477565.2 of Lygodium microphyllum. Lineage (NCBI taxonomy): Eukaryota > Viridiplantae > Streptophyta > Polypodiopsida > Schizaeales > Lygodiaceae > Lygodium > Lygodium microphyllum. The sequence goes on along the minus strand of NW_028229514.1, from coordinate 4,571,541 downwards.
AGACATCCATATTCTTGACTTTGAGCACCTAGGAATAAGCAAGCTAAGGATGAGGTGTTATTTCTTCATAGAAAGCCATGGCGGGATGTTGTAATTAACAAGGACTATAGGCCACACACTGTAAGAAGTTGAGTGGAGATGGAGACCAAATGGGTTCACTCCATCCATAGCAAGACCAAGCCGAAGATTCATTGGCTCTCATGTAAAGCCTGGAAAGGTAGAGTCAATATGGCTCCATGCACGTGAATCTGCTGATATTCATTGGACTCCATCTTTGGATCTATTCTACACATGCCACATTGTCAAGCTTGTCATACTTGACGTATGAAACATGTGACGTATACGTAGTATAACTCAAAAGTGTCTAAGAACTTTATGAGGGATGGATTTCCCTTGTAAGTCATCGTGGAAATATGTGTGAGCACCATACTTTGGACATATCTCCATAGTCTTGTAGTCTCCTCAAAACAACACACAATCATTTATACATACATGGATACTGTTGTAGTCCATACTAAGCTTTCATGATACTAGTCACACACCATCACGAGACTCATGCATCATATTTCCACGTGGTAATATATGATACTTAGCAACTTGAAAAAAAATCATAAAACACATTGAAAAAGCACAACAAGTATTTTTTATAATGGAGTCAAAAAGATCAATGGAGCATACATAGAATGTACATAAACAACTCGATCACACTCACATCACTCCACCCATACTTTTTCTACATACTTGGGAGGGAAAGAATTGTCTTCAAGCAAGATACTCGGCACCAATCATACAATGGTATGGGAACATCCTCTCTCAGCGAATCTGATGATTCGGCATCCATGGACATCAATGCATCAATCATTGCCTCCATCTCACACTCCAAGATTGGAGGAAGGTCCAAAAGGTTGACTATCTCCTTTGGTATCAAGGGTGTAGACTAAGTCGTGCCTTCTAAGTGGTGGATTGTCTCAAGCACTCCATCCATCACACGCCCAATGAATTCTTCTAATAGCTAGCTACAATAGGTGCATTCCTCCTTGGGATGAGGTGTCACCTTCCTATATAAATTTTACGAGCATATCTAATGTTTTTGTATATGATATTCAATTACTTTGCGAATGTAAGGCATGATGGATACACACTTTTCTTACTATTTGCTCAAAGTCTGAGATCGTATGATCAATGATCTCTGATTGAAACTCGCCAAAGCATCGTATATGTTCTATAAACAAGCAACACTTTCATATGATTGCTAGCTTGCATTGAGAGCAAGGACATAAAACACATTGATTAAGATACGCCTCGCAATCTTGGATATCACAATCATCATCGTCCTCCATTTGGTCTACATTACGACAAACAATAGATTTTTGTTCCTCTCATTTATGATTTTTCTTCATTTTGATCTCTACTCCTATTTCTCTCCCTTTCCTTTATTTGTTTGCCTCCCTCCATCTCTCTTTATCCATTCCTTTTCTCTCCATGTCCCTCTGTCTTTATCTATACCCCTTTTTATTTTTCTTCCAGCCCCTATTTCTCTCTCTCTCTTTCCTTTTCTTATTTACCTCCCTTCCTCCTTATTTATTACTTTTCCCACCTTTCACATTCTCTTTCTCTTTCTCTCTTTTTATTTGCCTCCCTTCATCCTTATTTCTTTCTCTCTCCCCCTCTCTTTCTATAATTTTTTCTTTCTCTCCCCCATCTTCCCTCGCCACTCTCATTTTTTCTGTCTTTTCCTTTCTCTCCCTTATTTTCTCTATGTCTTTCTCTCGTTTTCTCTCCACTCCCACTCAACACATCTCGTTAAAATCAAAATCAAAGATAGAAAATAAAAAACTTATAAAACAAGACATTGAAAGACCGTGTCTCCCCACCCATCTTCAGGCTTCTCTTCCCTCTCTGTCTTGATTTTTCTATCGTTCCGTTCTCTCTAATTCTCTCATTATTTCCATTTTTCTCTCTCCTCTCGTCTCTATTTGTTGTTTTCGCTATCTCTCTTTTTCCCCCTCTTTTTGTCCCTTTTTCTCCCCTTCTCTTTCTAGCTCTCTCTTTTTTTTTCACTCTCCTTCCTCTCTTTACTTCACCCTTTTATCCACCTCTCCCTTCGCTCTCCATCTATTTTTCTCTCTCCTCTCTCTTTCTCTTTCTTTGTTGTCTCTATCTTCGTTTCTCTTTGCCCCCTCATTGTTTCTCTCACTTATTCTCATTTCTCCCTCCCTTTCTCTCTTTCTCTCTCTTTCTCTCTTTCTTTGTTATCTTTCCTTTTTTTCTCTCTCTCTCATTCTCTCATTCTTTTTCTTCCTTCTTCTCCCTCTCTCCTTTCCTCTCTTTCTCTCTCAATGTATCTCATCCTCAAGAAAAACAAAAAAACAAAAAGAAGAAAACACAAGAACAAAGCAAGAAGAGGCAATGTACCTATTGCAAAGGCATGAGGATGAATTCTTTGTCTCCTCTTCGTGATGTCCCTTCTTTTTCCCTTGTACACTTCCTCGGGGGGTTCACTATATGTATATTCTCTATATAACGTGCATTCATGGCCTATTTATAAATATCCTAATCTGTGAATTTTTCTTGAATAAAACACAACCATTTTCTATTCAATCTGTAAGTAACCCCTTTATATGACACCCTTCTGTATGTAAAAAAAATGTATAAAATTGGTGTTTTAAAAACCCCTTATTTTGAACTCACATTATATATACATATATTCATGAGTGACCCCCCCGAGTACACTTCTCTCTCTTCTTCGCATATAGCAACAGTGGTGACGGCAATGGTGAGAAGCTCTCCTTCTCTCTCTTTCCATCTTTCTCTCTCTCTCTCTCTCCCAAAGCCATAATCTCTCTTGCTCTCTCTTTTACTCTCTCTTGAAACTGTTTGCGAAAAATATCATGCTTGGATTTTCAACACTTTTTGTCTCACAATAGTGTCACTAACAACAATGCTAATAGGGAAGTTGTTGTTTTCTATCGCAAATGTCCATCCATATTTGCCCATTCCCTTGTAGTAGAAGGCTGGAAGGCCGATTATCTCCTCTAGTATCGAGAGTGTAGACAGATTCATGCCCTCTAATTGGTGTATTGGCTCATGCACTCCATCCATCGCACGCCAATGAACTCTTCTAATAACTAGGTGCAATACATGCATTTCTTGGGATGAGGTGTCATCTCTCTATACAAATTTTATGAGCACATATGATATTTTTGTATATGATATTCAATTAATTTGCAAATCTAAAGCATGATGGATGCACACTTGTTTTACTGTTCGCTTAAAGTTTAAGATCACCTGATCAATTATCTCCGATTAAACTCGCTGAAGCATCGTACATGTTTTATGAACAAGCGATGCTTTTGTTTGATTGCTAGCCTGTATTGAGAGCAAGGACATGGGACACAATGATTAAGAAATGCCTCGCAATCTTGGACATGATCACAAGCATCATCGTTCTCCATTTGGTCTATATTATGGAAACCAATAGCTTTTTATTCCCCTCATTGATGATCTTTCTTTATTTTAGTCTCTACTCCTCTTTCTCTCCCATTTCCTTTATTTGTTTGCCTCCCTCCATCTCTCTTTTTGGTTTATTTTTTCTCCATGTCTCTCTATCTTTATCTATACCCCTTTTTATTTCTCTCCCCGCCTTTCTTTCTCTCTCTCCCTGTGTTTTTATTTTTTATTTGCCTCCCTTCATCCTTCTTTATTTCTCTTCCCACCCTTCAAATTTCCTCTCTCTTTCTCTTTTTTTATTTACCTCCCTTCATTGTTCTTTGTTTCTCGTTCTCCCCCTCTCTCTCTCAATTTTTTTCTCTCTCCCATCTTCCCTCCCCACTCTCACTTCTTCTTTCTTTTATTCTTTGTTTTCCTTTCCCTCCCTTATTTTCTCTATGTCTTCCTCTCTTTTCCTCTCTACTCACACTCCATGCATCTTATTACAATCAAAATCAAATATAGAAAATAAAAAACTCATAAAACAAGACACTGAACGACCCTCTCTCCCTACCCCTCTTTGTACCTCTCTTTCCCCTCTCCCTTTATTTTTATATCAGTTTGTTCTCTCTAATTCTCTCATTTTTTCCATTTTTCTCTCTTGCTTTCTATTTGTTGTTTTCTCTATCTCTCTTTTTCTTCGTCTTTTCATCTTTTTCTTCCCCTTTCTTTCTATCTCTTTTTTTTTTCACTCTCCTTCCTCTCTTTACCTTATTCTTTTATCCACCTCTTCTTCACTCTATGTTTATTTTTCTCTTTCCCCTATTTTTCTTTCTCTCTTTCTCTTTCTTTGTTGCCTCTCTCTTTCTTTCTCCCCCCATTGTATTTCTCATTCATTCCCCTCTCTCCCTCCCTTTCTCTCTCTCTTTCTCTCTTCCTCTTTCTTCCTTCTTCTCTCTCTCTCCTTTCCTCTCTTTCTCTCTCTCTTAATGCATCTGACTACAAAGAAAAATAAAAAAAGAAAAGAATAAAATACAATAACAAAGTAAGAAGAGGTAATGTACCTACCACAAAGGCCCGATTATGGATTATTTGCCTCCTCTTCGCAACCTCCCTTCTTTCTCCCTTTTGCACTTCTCCCTCTTATTTGCATACAGCGGTAGCACTAGTGGTATGAAGCTCTCCTTCTCTCTCTTTTCCTGTTTCTCTCCCTCTCCCTCTTAAGAAGGTGCCGATCTCTCTTGTTCTCTCTTTTGCTCTCTCTTGAAAATGTTTATGACAAATGTTGCGCTTGGTTTCTGGTGTTTTTTTTTCTTAGACGAGCGTCACTATTTGCGTCACAAATAGCATCACATAATTTAATGCATCTCTATTTTTGTCACAAAAAAACTTGCAAGAAATATTGTGACAGTATTTTCGACACAAATAGTGATGTCCCTATTTCATCTCACAAATCGCCAACTCTATTTGCCCATCCCTTGTAATGTATAAGAGTAAAATGAAAGCATATGGAACATTTGATAAATTCAAAGAAATGCTAGTTACCAAATGTTTCTCACAAATTGTAGGAGTTGATTATCAAGAAATATTCTCATATGTTGATCGTATTATCAGTATTCAGGTCTTGTTAGTTTTTATTATTCAGTTTGATTTGGAGGTAAGGGAGATAGGAGGGAGAGAGATAAATAGAGGTGGGGAGACATTGCTTTCAATATATTTGGTTTTTAAGATTTTTATTTTCTATCTTTGATTTTGTTTGCAACGAGATGTATTGAGTGAGAGTAGGGTGGGATGGAGGGAAAAAAATATAGAGAAGAAGGAAGGGGAAGGAAGAGAGAGACGTAGAGAAATAAAAAAGGGAAGAGAGAGAGGCTTCATAAAATAGCGTTGAAACCCAAGTGCAACATTTTACAAGTTTGTAAACAAGAAAGAGCGAGAGCGAAAAAGAGAGAGGGAAAGAGCTCAAAGCAAGGAAGGGTGAGAGAGATAGAGAGAGGCCTCAACCACCACCACCATTCACGAAGAGGGAGGAGACAAGTATAAAGGAGAAGGAAGGAACTCACAAAGGGCAAGAAAAAGGACAAAAGTATGAATGGATTCTTGATCAAGCTTTAAGATAAGTGCATTGTCTCTTGTCTCTTTGTTTTCCTCATTTCTTTGCTTCGCTCTTTCTTTTTGTTGATAAAGAGATGTATATAGATAAGAAGGGAGAGAGATCAAATCGAGGGTGATTGAGAGAGAGAGAGAGAGAGAGAGAGAGAGAGAGAGAGAGAGAGAGAGAGAGAGAGAGAGAGAGGCTGCTGCCACCACTATTGCCACCATCATCCATGAAAAGAGAGGAGACAAGTGCAAAGGAGAGGGAGGGAACCCATGGAGGAGAAGAAGAAGAAGGAGAGAAGCGTGAAAGGCTTCTTCTTCAAGCTTTGAGGCAAGTGCATTCTCTATTCTCTCTTTTCTTCACTTCTTTCTTTCTTATTGTTTATGAAGAGATTCATAGAGGGGGGAGGGAGAGAGAGAGAGAGAGAGAGAGAGAGAGAGAGAGAGAGAGGGAGGGAGGGAGTCAGAGAAATAGAGGGTGGAGAAGGAGACATAAAAATAAAGACAAGAAGAGGAAATAGAGAGAGGGAGAATATATAAATGTATGTATGTGTGTGTATATATATATATATATATATAGAGAGACAGAGAGAGAGAGATGAGGGTGGAAGGGGGAGGGAGGCAAGGAAGGAGAGAAATAAAGATAGGGAGGGGGAGAAGGAAAGAGAAATAGATAGAGGGAGATGAAGAGAGAAAAATTAAAAAAATAAGGAAAAATAGAGAGAGGGAGGGATAGAGAGGGAGAGAACACACACACACACATAAAGAGAGGGAGAGGTAAAAGAAAAGTAGAGAAAACACAGAGAGAGTGTGTGTGAGAGAGAAAGAGAGAGGCTTTGGCAAGTGAAGATGGCTTGAGACCTCTATACGGAGGTCTCAAGCCATCCATATTGAGAAGCTATGGCAAGTGAAGATGGCTTGAGACCTCCATATGGAGCTATAAGAAAGAATCATGTTGATAAATGATTTTTTATGTCGAGAAGTGCTTAAAAATAGCCAAAAATTATGAATTTCAAGGGAAAAATAGACTTCGTCGAAGGCAGCGGTGGCAATTAGTATGATTTTAAGCAGCAATGCCTAGAAAAGGCTTAAAAGACCCACTTGACGATAGTTGGTGAATTTTGATAAATTTTTGGCGTGTTAGATGAGAGCGTGTGAGATGTTGGGCAATGAACACAATATTAGTGAGTTTGGAAATCTCCCAATTTTCATTTTTTGAATACTAAAAAGGTGGCACCCGGATAACATACCCATAAGTTTCTCAAAACCATATGATGTGTCCTATCATTGGAAACCGCTTGAAAAATGGAATCTATTAAGCTATAGAGCACTTGATTTGGAGTTATAGTGTTCAAGTTATGAAAAATCTAAATGTTTGACCACGTGTCCCAAACTTATGAAAAATTCCCATATTCCCCAATATGGTGTTAATGGGGGACTTCAAGACGAATGCCTAGAATTTTTCGGATCGTAATTCGATCATCGGACGAGGAAATGGGAGCACCCAAGAGGCCAAGGCCAAATGTTAAGTGGAAATAGACTCAAGGGATGCCAAAGGACATGACCCTTGGGGGCTCCTTAAAAGGGGGCCAATCAAAAAAACGTTTTTTTTAGGGAAGAAAAAGGCGGCTGATTTTTCACGCCAAGAAGAAGATGGCACCATCATTCTTGGGTAAGAAATGGGATATGGGGACTGCAAACAACCCCCCCAATCGATTACATGCCTGAGATACTCTTGATCTTTGCCCTCTATAACTCCACTCCACTCCTCAAATGGGTGCTTGGTTCAAGAGATCAGATTTCAGTCTTTCTCTCTCCTCCCTCTCTCTCTTGCAAGGGGCAGTTCTTGTGTGTGAAGAAGAATGAAGCCCGGTTGATTAATGCTTGTCCGACATGGTACCGGATTGCTTCCCAATCAAAGGTGGACTGAAGATTACAGTGTGGAGGCGAGCTGAGTATCAAATGGGCCTTGACTTGTAGACTTGCAATAAGTTTCAAAACCTGAAATATTGAAAAATACACGGTAATAATATTTTTACATAGAAAATGGTTCTTTTTTCGCATTTGATAATGTTAGCAATATTCATATGGGCTGAAAATTGATGGATATATTGATTGTTATTGCTTTTAGTCTTTCATAATAAAAAAATCAGAAAATACACACTTAAAGTGTGAAAAATAAATGGAAAAAACCCAAAAAACATGGTTTCTAGAGTAAAAGTGGGATTTTTGGGATTAAAATAGGATAAGTATGAAACAAAACACCAATAAAATCTACATGGTTGCTGTTTAAGGACTCAAGAGTCAGAGATCTGAAATAATGATAATTTTTTTCCATTTTTATTGATAATAAATAGGAAAAAATAAGGAAAAATAAGAAAAAATACTCTTTAAAATGATGAAAAATTGGAAATGGACGAGGAATATTATGGAAAATTATGGATATGTCTCTGAGTATATAATGAGGATAAATCATGAGGGTTTATCTTAGGTTAATCCCATTTATATGTTTTTGTGAGTATTTACTGCTTATTTTGTGTGAAGTACACATGAATTTACCCTTTTACCTATCACCGCAAGCAAAACCCTAAATGGTAGAGAGAGAGAGGATTTTGAGCATTGAAATATGATATAAAATCTGATGTATTTTTTGCATTATTCATATAGGATGATGTTAAGTTAAAAAAAGGGAAGTACAGCACGAGTATAAGGCTCGGTGTCTTCTCTCATTACAACAATCATGCGTTAGTGTATGGAAGCATAAAAAGAATGGATTGGCACAATGTACAAGGCTATTTTCCAATTGTTTGAGAACTTAATCATATACACATTTACATTAAGCATTGTTAAATGGTATCAATTATAAGCTCGTGGATGCATAGCACTTGGTTTCTTTAGGACTTGACTTACGTAGAGAGAGGGAGCAACCCAGCTGTAGGTTTAGATATGGGTTAAAGGGGATGGATAAGTGAGGATAAGTGCATTCCTGGAACAGTAAATATATTGGCACTAAGAGGGGAGCTTGTTTCGAATATATCTATGTGTGAAAGCAACGCATGGAGGGGCCAATCCCCAAGATGTAGAAGAGCTACGGTAGGGCCACGATAATCAATTCGTGGGGTGTCCTTGCGTGTGTAATATGTGCCATTTATTGCCGATATATGTATAATCTCCCTCTAAGGAGACGTGAAAGGGAACATTCATTGGACTACAAACTATAAATGCGTAGTGATTAGTGTTTAGGATAGTGTATCACTTGATAGACGCTCCTGGTCCGTGAGGTCGTAAGGTGGGGTTGTCTAATGAGATCATGAGGTCTAGCTAGTGCGTTAGCCAGTGCCGGCCCATTTTAGTTCTCATCAGTGGTGCATCTACCACGAGCCGCCAACAAATGGTGGTTCTCGAATCTAGGGACCAAATAGTTGGTTTATGTCCTCTTACAAGGACCGTCAAGCTGAAATGCAAAAAGCAAAACGTGCTAAGATGGCTAGAGGACGGTTGGAGATTGTAAGTCATTATTCTCCTCAAAGGAGCAGCCCGTTGCGCATAAGAGGCAGTGGTTCTAGTAACTTAAGTGTTACAAGTAGCTCTTCGAGTGCAAGTGGAAGTCTTAGTACTTCCCTACCTTTAGTTAATCAACCTATAACAAGTGGGGATGTAGTTTTACCTACACAAAATCCTGTTTTCAATCCGGCTGTTGCCATGGCACAACCTATCGCAATTCCAGCAGGGACACCAGATTTGCCGGCATTAGGAGCATCGTTGCCCATTTTCCATGGGTTAGCAGAAGAAGATGGAGAACTCCACATTAAGGAGTTTCAAACACTCATGTTCAATTATCGAATCCAAGATGAAGGACACCTAATGATGTTCTTTAACATGACGTTAAAAGGAAGAGTGACAGTATGGTACCACGGTCTTGAAGTCGGAACCATAACTAGAAGTGCCCAATTCTTTACGTTTTTCCATAGAGAGTTTGCCCCTGAGAAGGGTGGACAATATTGGTTGTGTGTCTTGAATGTAATACGCGAAGAGCCAAATGAGAATGTCCAGGTCTATGCCAAGAAATTAAAGCAAGTTCTTCATAAACTAAATACTTATATCCCCATTCCAGTGGCTACCTTGTTACAATATTTCCTACATGGATTGTATTTTAATATCCAGGTGCAGCTGAGTAGTGTTGCTTTGGCCGACATTGACAGTGCTATTACCCAAGCAGAAGGAGTAGAGTCGCCCTTTCAAGCGGCCTATGCAGCAAGGATAAATTGGAATGGTAATAACTTGGCCTTGACCAATGGGAGTCAAGGGGATCCCATGTCAAACACAAATGGGAGAGGAGGGATCATGCCGAGTTTGCCTATGTTATCGACTCCTCCTAGCATGACTATGCCCATGGCTAGTTAGGCGGCCTCACTAAATAGTGGAGGCCAAACAATGAATCCTAATATTGTTCTAGTAGGTCAAAGGCCAATCCCTAATCAAGTAGTTAGGCCCATGGGACGACAAACTGACGATCGCGGCTACGAGTTGAGTGCCTCTAATGTCCTTGGTGAAGCTAAGGACATAATGAAGCACTACACTCATATGATCTATGAACAGTATCGACAAATAGTTGTGGATGTCAGTTTCCTTAAGAACAAATAGAATTTGATAGGGAGCTGACACCTTGAAGAGGGTGGCCCCTCAAGATTCAGTTGTAAGTGGTGTAGTGGCCAAAATTTCCCTAGGAATTGCTGGAATGTCAAATGTGATATTTGCGGAAAGTCTGGCCACTTAGCTGCTACCTGTTGGAGTAAGATCCGTTCTCTCCAACAAGGAAGTAAACAACCTGGTCTAGTTAACCATTGTGTACAAGGGAATTATCTTCCTCAAGACGAGTTACCAAGACAAATACTGCAATGAGGAAAGGCTGTTGTAGAGGAGTTGCGTCATGGCAGTGGAGTCAGCCTTATTGATGCTGTACATGTCAATGATGTAGGAACTTCTAGTTTATGAGCTGTAACAATAGGGAAAAAGATTAAAGAGGGTGATAAAGGGACTGTAAAACCTGTCGAGGGAAACCCTAAGCAGGATGCTTGGAAAAAACGAGTCCTAAATCCAAATATGGAAGGTGGACCTCTAACGCCTGTTGATGGTAAAGTAGATCCTGAGAAGGTTAGAGAGGTGCCAAGAAAAAAGACAAAAGTAAAAAAAGAAGCACTAAAGCGGGCAGTCGAACGACCAAAGGAAAGAATGGTTTGGCACGAGAAGAGAAATTTGGCTAATTAGCATGACTTTGACCTAGCAAAATCTCTTTGTAAAGTTAAACCAAATGTGAATCTCCTAGAATTGATTAAACTTTCTCCAAAAGTACGCAAGGAATTCAAGAAAATCCTACGTATCGGGTATATAGTAGAACCTTTGGGCATAGCTAGAGTGGGCAAAGATTGGTTTGATCATGTTGAAACACACTGCCCTAGGGTTCCAGCGTATGTGGATGGAATATTAGTGGAGCACGCTATCGTGGACACTAGATCCCTTGTCAATATCATAAGTTCAGACTTGATGGAGCGGCTAGGTCTCAAAATTCAAAAAGATGGCTCCACACTTCTTAGGATGGCAGATGATAGTCTAAGACAACCGGAAGGTTGCATCAATAAAGTCCACGTTACTGTTGCAAGCATGGAATGCTATCTCGACTTTAGGGTGATAAGGTTTGCAGGACGTCCTAGCTATCGAATTTTTCTAAGAAGGCCCTGGATTTTACGAACAGATTGTCAAGTCAATATACCCGCTGGTCGAGTGATTTTAGGTCAAGGTGCCCATCGTGTAATAGTGGATGCTTACCTTGAGTCTCCTCAGAGTGAGAGAGCTCCTTTATCCTCCACTGAACTAGAAACAATAGATGATCCATCTAATAGTGAGACGTCATGGAGCGATGGATCTAAGGAAGGGTTCACTATAGAGGATATATATCAGATAACCTTGAATGAGCCGATAGAGCCTCATGATCGAATAAGAGACGTGGATGTTATTGATCTGGACCTTGGTACGCCTAATGATTCGCAGCCAATCAAATTGGGTTCTATGCTCAATGCGAAAGAGAGAGCGGACTATGTGTCCCTGATTCAGGAGTTCTACGACATCTTTGCTTCGAGCTATGACGAACTTAGGGGTATTCCTCCCAGTCTAGCTGTGCATACTATTCCTGTAAAAGAAGGTACCCGCCCTCTAAGTCAGAAAGTAAGTCGTATGCCTTTTGAAGTAAGGATGGGTTGTTCGAGGAACTACAGCGGGTTTGATCTTTCCTGTTCAGCATACTGAATGGTTCTCACCAGTTGTGATCAAGAAGAAGAATAATAATCAGATCCGGCTTTGTGTAGATTTTAGGGAGTTCAATAAGCAAACTGTTAAAGATTACTACCCGTTGCCGTTTATTAACCGAACTTTGGATCAACTAGCAGGTAGGAAAATCTATTCATTTATGGAGTGTTTTGCAGGGTATAACCAAATGACGATTGCTGAGCAAGACAAGCTAAAAACGACATTTATTGCTATCTTCGGTACCTTTGCATACCATGTGATGGCATTTGGGTTATGTAATGCACTAGGTTCGTGGCAGAGAACAGCCAACAAAACCTTTGGTGACATTTCCCTCGTGGAATTGAAAGTATTCATTGACGATCTGGGGATAGCCACCATAAGGGATAGATAGTTAATTATCTTACGGAAGTGTTTTGAGCATTGCAGACAATTCTGCATAGCTCTCAACCCGCGGAAGTGCATCTTCGGAGTCCCTTATGGGCTCTTGTTAGGCCATGTGGTCAGTTCCATAGGGATTGCTATTGATCCTGAAAAGATCAAGGTCATAGTCGTCATGAGTCCACCGCGTACTCCAAAGGAAGTGCATAGCTTTCTGTCATCGGTAGGGTATTATCGGAGGTTTATCAATGCCTTGGCAGAAAGAACGCTGCCAATGACAAAGCTATTGTCCTTTAATTGTCAGTTTTCATGGAGTGGTGCTTGTAGATTATCCTTTGACGATGTAAAGCAAGAGCTTGCCAAAGAACCTGTTTTAAAAGCACCAAAAAGGGGTGAAATGTCCTATATATTTTAAGTAACAACTATGTATAGTATCAGCTGTTGCTTGGCCCAAATCTGGGAGGGAAAGTGGTACCATCCGATAGCTTTTGCTAGTCGAAAGTTGGGCATATCGAAAATTAACTACACCTATATGGAGAAGGTGTGCCTCTTGCGATGGTATTTGCGACCAAGAAGTTCATGCACTACATTCTTTATGAGAGGGTGGTTTTTTATACGAAGGCGGAAGGTCTTGGATTATTGTTGAATAAGTTACAGCCGCCTGATTGTTTAGCAAAGTGGTTAATCACTTTGCAGGAGTTTGATTGAAAGATTAAGAGCAAGCTGTCGAAGCTTCAGGGAATTGTCGAGTGTCTTGTGGATTTTGGAGAGCCAAAAGAGGTCGTGGCTAAAGGAAGTGACATGGAAACATTGTTTAAGATTGATACGGCATCTATTCCCTCCATGTATGCTACTATAACGCACTATCTTTCTACATGAGAGACCAGAGCTACTCTATCAAAACCCAAGAAGAGGAAGATTAAATATCAAGCATTGAAATTTTCTTTGATCGCAGGGATATTATATCGGCAAGGTGCTGATGATATCTATCACCGATGTGTGATGCTTGACAAGGTTCCTTTTATTTTGGAAGAGTACCATGATTCCGCTTGTGGAGGGCACTTTGCTGGGCGGTTGATGGCACAAACAGCTTTACAAGCTGGTTATTGGTGGCCGTCCATCTTCGAGGATTCATTTGACTATGTTAGGAGATGTGATACATGTCAAAGACATGATAATCGAGAGAATAGGAAGTGTCCACTTATGCCTATTATGGCTATCATTCCATTTGAGAAATGGGGCATCGATTTTGTGGGACCTATTGACATGGTTTCTTCTCCTTCGCTTCAACCTTCGAAATTAGCCTCTCTCAGTGGCGCGGCTGTGATACTATATTAAGAATCGCGTGGTGGGGAAATTTGCTCAAGATGCTGCATCGAACACACACAGAATGCACAAGGAGAAGCTCACTCAAGAGACAAGAAGAGAGATGGAGGCCAAAACGTTTTCTTGCTGGTTTCTTCTTCTTCTTCCACACTCTTTTTCAATGTACACAAAGTATAGATAAGATACAACATAAAGGAAAGTGGCCTATTAAGTCAAACAATGCATAATCGACTACACTAGTCGACTGGCGCTATAATTATGCCAGCTATAAATAGGTGTAACAGCCTAAATATAATAAGTAATGAGTCAGTAGCCATGTGAGAGTCATAATGACCACCAACGTGCTAAGTGTAGATATGTGGACCCATCTAACCAGGCGGTCCATCATCAATGTCCGCATGTGTTGAGCTTGTCATCTCAACATGTCGCACAAAGCCTTTTAGGGTTTTCATGAAGCGCTCCAACAAGAACATCCATCGTGTATGGACAGGTTTAGCAATCTCCACTTCATCTACAAGATGCACAAGATGGTGGATTTGTATCATGAGCATGCTAGAGACAAGTATTTCTCAAAAAGACAGACTGTCTCTACTGCTCCGCGCCTCGTGGATTCAATAGAGGACGTCTTAATCTCCTTCTGTGAGATCCATTGCACTAAAGTCGACAACCTAAAAATGGCCTCGTGTATTTCTAGAGTAAGGCATCATGCGATCGCGATTGGTAGTACAAACTGCCACAAATGAGAAAGCATTATGAACAATGGCTACACTCCAAATAGCAAAATGCAAACGCCAATTACAGAGCCAATTACATCCAATAGCTTTCTTGCTTTTCGGTAATGATACTAGATCCCAAGTCTTATTGGCCTCTAATGCAGCCATCTCCTCATCCATTGCTGCATCCCAATGAGTATGACCAACAGCATCCTCAAAACAAGTGGGCTCAACATCCTCAACTAGTTTCACCATATAAGCATAATGGTAAGCTGCATAACCTTCAAAACCAAATCTTTTAATAGGGTATCTCACCCTGCTAGACCTGCATACCACTGGATCACTCAATGGAGTCTTTGCATTGATGCATGCTCTCTGCATACCTGGAGTCCTCACTGAAGGAATGCCAAGCTCATCATCCAAGCTCTCTGAGCCACTGGAGTCTCCATCAAGAGCTGTATCAATGCCATCTCGACCTTTATTCTTTCCTTTTTCTTTACCTGTAGTGCTACTAGATGCATCTGAAGATGTAGAGCTATTCCTTAGTCTCCCAAACCAAGGATTACCAGAAGATGTCTCTGGTCCACTAAGAGTCCGTGATTCTTGCTTTTCAGCCTTCATATGAGTGTCATGATTATCCTCATCATCATCCAATGCATCACCACTAGATGCATACCAACTGCTCATTTCATCAAAGATGACATCCCTGCTCACTCTGAACTTATATGTGACAGGGTTATAACAACGACACCCTTTCTGCTCTAAAGAGTATCCAATAAAGACACACTTTTCAGCCTTTGGATCCAGTTTCTTCCGCAACTCATCTGGCACATGAACATACGCAATGCAGCCGAACACTTTCAAGTGCGATACATCAGGCTTCTTGCTAGTAAAGCATTCTTCAGGAGTCATACCATGAGCTGCAGCTGTAGGAGTTCTGTTCATAATATAAAGAGCAGTATGAACAGCCTCAGACCATAAACTGCAGCTGTAGCAGTATGAACAGCAATATGCATGTTTTTCCTTTCTGCAACCCCATTTTGATGTGGGGTATACCTGCATGTGAACTGTCTCTTTATCCCATGAGACCTCAGAAAATCACTGAACTCATTCGAGAGGTACTCTCCCCCTCCATCTGACCTCAAGCACTTTACTTTCAAGCATGTTTCTCTTTAAACTGCAGCCTTGAAAGTTTTAAAGTGCTCAAACGCTTCACTCTTTTCCTTCATAAAATATACCCACAGCTTCCTAGAACAATCATCAATGAATGTGACAAAGTATGAACTGCCTCCATGAGATACATTTTGTGTAGGCCCCCAAATGTCTGTATGCACAACATCAAGGATATTTCTGCTTACATCTCTGTCATGTGAAAAGGGTTGTCTTGCTTGCTTACCAAACTGACATGCTTCGCATACCTTATGAAATTCTGCAACTCTAAATGTAGGCAAACCTGTAACCAACCCTTTGGACTGCATTAATTTCATCCTTTGTACATTTGCATGTCCAATACGTTTGTGCCAAATTTCAATATCTGCAACAACAGCACCTTTTCCTTTAGCATACATAGCAGCATTCATAGTAGGAATTCCAGCATCCAAAGTAAACATACGTCCAACTCTACTTCCCTTTGCAACTAACCTGCACTTGTCATTGAAGTCTTCTACAAAGCAGCCCTTTGCATTAAATCTCACTTGCAGCCCTTGCTCTACCATTTGACCGACTGACACCAAGTTCTTTGTAATAGATAGCAAGGACAAGGAAACTTTTCCAATGTGTGAAATTTGGTGGTATGAATCATCACCCGTCTACACATAACCTACATTTTGCAAATCCTGCATCTCTACAAACCATTTTGCATGGCTAGTCATATGATTGGATGCACCTGAATCAACATACCAAACATCATGTGTTCCCTTTCCTGTAACAGCATTCAGCATATGCCGCATAACAAACAGATGTTCATTTTTGTCTTCATTTTGTCTGAAGACGATGCATAGTTTCCTTGCTGCAACTTACCACTGCGAATATCATCTTTCTTAGCATAACATTGGGCTGCAATATGACCTATTTTACCACAGTAGTGGCCCACAATACCAAAGTTGTTAGAACCTCTGTTCTGCCATCTATCTCTTCCTCTAAAGCTCCCCCTGCCTCTAAAGTTACCACGACCTCCTGAAACCTGCATATTGTCAAATTGCTAATTCAATCTGTTTTGCTGGTTGTCACTACACGTCCTATACCACAGCCTCTTGAAGAGAACCTGCCACGTCCCCTTCCTGAACTAGAGTAGAAAGCTTGGACCTGTTCACCACTTTTTTCAGATGTCTCACTCTACATGTTGATCTCTTCAGTGATCATAAGGGAGACCAACTCATCGAAATCTGGAAATGGCTTTCTGACATATACGGAAGTTACAAAAGACTTCCAAGCCTTTTCATTAATAAGTCCATCCAAGGTAGATGACACCAAATCATCATCATCAGGCATTGCATCAATCGCTGCCAATGCATCTGCAATGCTCCTTACCCTTTAGTGCAGCGTCTTTGTATTTACAGAAAACATACTTTCAAGTATGGTCCAAGCTGCATATGAATTCTTTGCATTTCTAATATATCCCAACATATTATTGTCAATTATTGCAAACAACCAATACATGACCTTTTTATCTTTTGCATTCCATTCCTTCTGTGGTTTTGTCTCTTCTGCAGTTGGAGGATCACTCACCTCCGGCTTCTTTTCTTCACCTGAAACAAACTCGTAGAGGCCTTTTCCAATAAGAAACTTCGTGGCACGGAACTTCCATGATGGGCAGTTGTTCTTGTCGAGCTTCTCAATGATGGGGCTTCCACTGTTCTCTGCCATTATCACAAAATTAATACCAAACAGCAAGCAAAACTTCTGCAACCCTCGACCTGTAGTGCACAGTAATACACCAGATAGCCTTTTTCACTGTCTACTCAACAATACATGCAATCTGCACCAATTTACAGATAAACCTTGTGTTTACTTGCTGGAAAACACATTTGAACTTACAGATCTGAAATCTGTAACCTACGCACCCACTTTCGGTCAATACAGTCGAAGTCACAGTGTACCTTGAAACTGTTGTCCGCAACCTTGCAGCTCTAAAACGGGGCCTGAAACGGCCTCAGATGCCCAAAATAACTGCGAGAAAGCCCCAAAGGGCTAATCTGCAGAATACACAGTGCTCTTCGCGCACACCAAATCTCACTGCAATCTGAGATTTTTTATCGACCCTACTTCCGGTGCCTCCACAGGCACTATCCAAGAGAGAGAGTGGAAGAATGGGAGAGCTTCTTACCCGTGGCTTGCTTGCTCGAACCTTGCTTCTTCTCCTTCGCTTCAATCTTTGAAATCAGCCTCTCTCAGTGGTGCGGCTCTGATACCATGTCAAGAATCACGTGGTGGGGGGACTTGCTCAAGATGTTGCGCCAAACACGCACAGAATGCACAAGGAGAAGTTCACTCTAGAGACAAGAAGAGAGATGGAGGCCAAAACGTTTTCTTGCTGGTTTCTTCTTCTTCTTCCACACTCTTTTTCAATGTACACAAAGTATAGATAAGATACAACATAAAGGAAAGTGGCCTATTAAGTCAAACAATGCATAACCGACTACACTAGTCAACTGGTGCTATAATTATGCCAGCTATAAATAGGTGTAACAACCTGAATATAATAAGTAATGAGTCACTAGCCATGTGAGAGTCATAATGACCACCAACGTGCTAAGTGTAGATATGTGGACCCATCTAACCAGGCAGTCCATCATCAATGTCCGCATGTGTTGAGCTTGTCATTTCAACATGTCGCACAAATCCTTTCAGGGTTTTCATGAAGCGCTCCAAGAAGAACATCCATCATGTATGGACAGGTCCAGCAATCTCCACTTCATCTACAAGATGCACAAGAAGGTGGATTTGTATCATGAGCATAATGGAAACAAGCATTTCTTAAAGAGATAGACTGTCTCCACTGCTCCGCACCTCGTGGATTCAATAGAGGACGTCTTAATCTCCTTCTGTGAGATCCATTGCACTAAAGTCAATAACCTGTAAATGGCCTCGTGTATTTCTAGAGTAAGTTATCCTGCGATCGCGATCGGTAGTACAAACTGCCACAAATGAGAAAGCATTATGAACAATGGCTACACTCCAAATAGCAAAATGTGCATGCCAATTACAGACCATTCGTAGTACAAACCTGACATATCTTATGCCATTCATGGGATTTTAGCCCTGATAATTGGTTGTCTTTAGAAAATGTAGACCTGAGAGAATGCATCATACCCATCGGAGTGCAGATAGACTTGATTATTTGCTTCACAATGCGCTC
Source organism: Lygodium microphyllum (assembly GCF_053477565.2). Classification (NCBI taxonomy): domain Eukaryota; kingdom Viridiplantae; phylum Streptophyta; class Polypodiopsida; order Schizaeales; family Lygodiaceae; genus Lygodium; species Lygodium microphyllum. The sequence continues at coordinate 4,552,938 of NW_028229514.1, read as the reverse complement.
TTTTTTAGTGGAAAAAATCCAAGGAGCGTGAGGTAGTTGCACGCGACCATGAGCACTCGAGTGCGGCCAAAGTGCCTCCATCTTACCTTCCTCCTTCAAATCCGATCGTGCCCCTATAGTGTCTCTCTTTCCTGTGATGTGGTCCCATAGCAAGCTGCCCACATTCTTGAAAATATTCATGGGACCCAACAAGTGCTTGATCTGTAAGTGGGTCCAATATGGCAACTCGTAGCAAATTGAGAACCATCGCATTTTGTTTGGATCTGACTTTGCCTGGACCATTTTCAGCTTGTACCAGCTTGCGGCATTCATATGTGTTGGAGATCGTCCAAGAAAACCTTCCTTGAGTTCATGACCCTCTGGCAAGAAAGCAGTGTGTCCTTGATATATCATCTTCTTCATGGTTCATGAACTTCGGGAGTCTAACTGTGCCCCATAAAATGCACATGCATGATAACCTGAGGTAACTAGACCTGTTCCAACACCTCTAACAAACTTGAACGAGATAAAATATAGATATTACCAACAAAAACGGAAGCCTATTTACCTGAGCACTCTCCGAATCCCATAAAGTCATGAATCGTCCACATGGGAATGGCTTGAATATTGGCAGATCGAGCTTGCTCATATCTTGCACGGTGATCCCCTCCTCCCAAAAAATCTTAAGCTCATCCACTAATGGATGAAGATACACGTCCATAGCAATCGGGGATGAGTAAGCTAAGGATGAGATGTCCTTTCTTCGTAGAAAGCCATGGAGGGATATTGTAGTTGACAAGGACTATAGACCACACACTGTAAGAAGTTGAGCACAGACCAAATGGGTTCACGCCATCCATTGCAAGACTGAGCTGAAGATTCCTTGGCTCTCGGGCAAAGCCTGAGAAGGTAGAGTCAATGTGGCTCCATGCACGTGAATCCACTGATATTCATTGAATTCCATCTGTGGACCTATTCTACGCATGCCACATTGTCAAGCTCGCCATGCCGGACATACGAAACATGTGGTTTATGCGGGGGATAAGCAAAAAGTATATAAGAACTTTTTGAGGGATTGTTTGCCCTTTCAAGTCCTGTCGATACCTGTGAGCACCACACTTTGGATAGGTCTCCATAGTCTCATATTCTCCTTGAAACAGTATGCAATCGTTGATATATGCATGGATGATGTTGTAGTCCATGCCAAGCTTTCGTAAAACATGTCGTGCATTATCACGAGACTTAGGCATGGTATTTATAGGTGGTAATATATGATATTTTAGTAACCTAAAAAAATCATAAAACACATTGAAAAAGCACAAATTTTTTTAATGATAGTGCCGAAAAGAAATCAATGAAGCGTGCGTACAAGGTACCTGAACAACTCGGTCACACTTGCATCACTCCACTCGTATTTTGCTTGCACACTTAGGAGTGCAAGATGTGTCTTCAAGCAAGATACTCGGCACCCATCATATAATGGTATGGATGCTTCCTCTCTAAGGGGATTAGAAGTCTCAACATCCATGGGAATCAATGCATTGATCATTGCCTCCATCTGAGGCTCCAAGTTTGTAGGTAGGTCTGGAAGGCTGCATGTCTCCTTTGGTATTGACGGTATAGATTGGGTAGTACCTTCCAAGTGGTGGATTGGCTCAAGCACTCCATCCATCGCACGCCCATGAACTCCTCTAATTGATCGCAAAGGGTGCACTCCTCTTTGGGATGAGCCATCACCTTGCTGGATAGAAAATTTGCCAGCCACACCCAATCTTCTTGTATATGGTATTCAATTAGCTTGCGAGGAACAATGCATGATTGATATTAACTTTTCTTACCGTTTGCTAAAAATCCAAGATCTCATGATCAATGATCTCAGATTGAAACTCGCCGAAGCGCCGTATGTGTTCTATAGACAACGTTTTCATCTTATTGCTAGCATGCACTGAGAGCAAGGACAAGGGACACACTGATTAAGATACTCCTCGCAATCTTGAACAACAAGACCTTCATCCTTTTCCATTTTGTCTACGTTACGACAAACAAATTATTTTTGTTATCATTCTTTTTTTCTTTCTTAAATTGTTTGAGAAGGGATTTCTTCTTTTGTAACTTAGCAAAAATTAATGTATGTAAAGTCTCCACCCACCCACCCACAAATTAACATATATATGTCAGAGTGTTTCTCATCTCATGTGTTGTACCGGATCTCACCACCACTCTCTCTTTGTTTTTTATCCATTCATTATCTCCTCTCCTTCCATCTCTCTCTTTTTCTCTTTCTTTATTATGTTGTATGTTTATTCCCTCTTTCTCATTTCTTCTTCTTTTTCCTCTTCCTCCCCCTCTCTCATTTTCTTTAATGATCATGACTACAACTACGACTACGACGAAGACCACGACCACGACTACAACTATGGCTATGGCCACGATCACGATCACGACCACGACCAGGACCACGACCACGACTTTGAATACGACTACGACTACAACTAGGAATACGACGATCACAACCACGACCATGACTATGACCAGGACCATGACCACGACTACGACCACGACCATGACCATGACCATGACTACCACTCTCACTACCACTACCACTACCACTACCACTACCACTACCACTACCACTACCATAACTACAACCACGACTACGACCACTATCACTACCACTACCATTACCACAACTACGACCACTATCACTACCACTACCATTACCAAAACTACGACCACTACCATGACGATGACCATGACTACGACCACGACCACGACCATGACTATGACCATGACCATGACCACGACCATGACCACGATCACGACCACGACCACGACTACCACTACCACTACCACTACCACTACCAGTATAATAAACAAGAAAAGAAGAAAAATTAACAACCATGACCATAACCATGACTACCACTACCACTACCACTACCACTACCACTACCACTACCACTACCACTACCACTACCACTACCACTACCATGATGATGACCACAACTACTACTATGACTATGATGACGACCACGACTATGACTATGACCACGACCACGACAAGGACTATGACTACGACTACGACTATGACCACAACTATGACCATGACCATGACCATGACCATGACCACAACCATGACCACGACCACGACCATGACTAGGACTACGACTACGATGACTATGACCACAATCATGACTACGACCACGACCACGACCATGAACATGACCATGACCATGAACACGACCACGACCACGACCACGACTACCACTACCACTACCACTACCACTATAATAAAGTGTTAAAAAGAAGAAAAAACAATGACCATGACCACAACCAGGACTATTGACTATCACTACCACTACCACTACCACTATAATAAACAAGAAAAGAAGAAAAAAAACAACAACAACAATAACTACTACTACTACTACAACAATAAATAAGAAAAGAAGAAAAAACTACTACTGCTACTACTACAACAACAAAAAACAAGAAAACTAAACAACAATAAACAAGAAAAAAAAAAACTACTACTACTACAACAAACAACAACAATTAATTTCCTTTTCTCTCTTCCTCTCCCTCTCTCATTTCCTCTCCGTCCCTCACCCTCTCCCTCTCTTTCTCTCTTTCCCTATCAGGTTTAATGTTTTTTCTCTCTTTTTACCTCTCCTCTCCCTCTCTCATTTCCTCTCCCTTCCTCACCCTCTCCCTTCCTCACCCTCTCCCTCTCTTTCTCTCTTTCCCTATTATGTTTAATGTTTTTTCTCTCTCCTCTCCCTCTCTCATTTCCTTTTCTCTCTTCCTCTCCCTTTCTCATTTCCTCTCCATACCTCACCCTCTCCCTCTCTTTCCCTCTTTCCCTATGAGGTTTAATGTTTTTTCTCCCTTTTTCTCTCTCCTCTCCATCTCTCATTTTTTCTCTCTCTCCTCTCCCTCTCTCATTTCCTTTTCTCTCTTTCTCTCCCTCTCTCATGTCCTCTCCCTCCCTCACCCTCTCCCTCTCTTTCTCTCTTCCCCTATTATGTTTAATGTTTTTTCTCTCTCCTCTCCCTCTCTCATTTCCTTTTCTCTCTTCCTCTCCCTCTCTCATTTCCTTTTCTCTCTTCCTCTCCCTCTCTCATTTCCTCTCCCTCCCTTTCTCTCTTTCCCTATTATCTTCTCTCTTCCTCTCCCTCTCTCTTTCTCTATTATGTTGAATGTTTCCCTCTCTTTCCTCTCCCTCCCTCTCCCTCTCTCATTTCTTCTCCCTCCCTCTCCCTCTCCCTCTCTTTCTCCCTTTCCCTATTATGTTTAATGTTTTTTCTCTCTTCCTCTCCCTTTCTCATTTCCTCTCCCTCCCCCTCTCTTTCTCTCTTTCCCTATTATGTTTAATGTTTCCCTCCCTCTCCCTCTCCCTTTCCCTCTCCCTCTCTCATTTCCCTATTATGTTTAATGTCTCCCTCTCCCTCTCCCTTTCTCATTTCCTCTCCCTCCCCCTCTCTTTCTCTCTCCCTCCCTCTCCCTCTCTTTCTCTCTTTCTCTCTTTCCCTATTAAGTTTCCCTCTCTCCCTCTCCCTCCCTCTCCCTCTCTTTCTCCCTCTCCCTCTCCCTCTCCCTCTTCCTCTCCCTCTCTCGTTTCCTCTCCCTCCCTCTCCCATTTCCTCCCTCTCCCTCTCCCTCTCCCTCTCTTTCTCTCTCATTTCCTATACCAAAAACAAGTAAAAGAGAGAGAGAAAACACAAAGGCAAAGCAGGAATGGACAATGCACTCACCGTAAAGGCTCGAAGAAGGGTTTGGCGGCTCCTCTTCGCCCTCCATACACCTCCTCCTCTTCTTCGCGAACAGCGGTGGCGGTGGTAATGAGAAGCCTTCTTTCTCCCTCTTTCTCTCTTTCTCTCTTTCTCTCTTTCTCAAATGCAAGATGTTCGCTCTCCCTCTCGCTCTCTCTTTCGTGAATGCGCGCAAAATAACACGCTTAGGTTTCGGCCGGCGTTTTTTTGTCTAAGTACCATCGCTATTTGCATCGCTATTAGAGTGGAAAATGCAACACAAATAGCAACGCCACTATTTCTCGTCGCAAATGGCCATCGCTATACCCTCATATCCTTGTAGTGCTAGTCCGGATGTTGTTATTGATGATGAGACAGGACCTGGTTGCTTGTGGGGCGTTATATGGCAAGCGATGATTGATATGATATGGGTAATGGAAAGAGTAGTCGAGACCCATCTGCCACTATTATCTTGGACCCATAGGTTGATTCGATGACATGTTATGCGTACGCCTCTTACTATATATGCAAGAGGAATGGGTCATAACTTGATGCATTTAGTCTAGGGCTGAGTGCCCTATCTTTTACCTTGGAGTGGAGCGTGTATTTGTCTATCTGCCTTTTTCCAAGGAGAGATCTATACGAGCAGGTTTGCTTGATTTCTTTAGGCCAAGAGGGTTAGATGTTTTCAGGTTTTAATACTCTATTTCCTTAGGCCAGGAGGGCCGACTGCTTTAAACGTTCATAATGCCTGTTTGCAGTGTAATATGCTATTTATTTAGGCCAAGTGGTCTATTCATCTGTTTGGTGCGGGTACAGTTAATGGTTTTTTGTTGTAGTGATTGCATCATATAGGTTAAAGAAGTCACTAGAGGGAGCCTTTGCTGCGAAGGAGCTTTTTGTGGTCATTCCAGGTGGTTTTGTTTCCTTTTTTAGTCTTTTCCCTTAAGCAATTAATGATATATGTGCATATAAGGATTACTTTTTTTGTTCGTTGGGGACCTGCACTCAATGCATGAAGTCCCTGGATTAGGCTCTATGTGTTTGAGGGGAGGTCTGAGTAGTCATTGCCTCCTGTAAGGCATTGTCACACATTATAAGACCTATTTTAGATGGGAATTCTAGTGACCCTGTTCTGCTAACCAGCTAGGCTGTCGTTTTGGGAGTTCCTGTTAGTTGTGAGGCAGTTACAGAAGCCTACTTAAATAATGTTAGAAAGAGACAAAACCCTAAATATCTGAAAGACAATATATGAATATATGGAGGTGTGTAAAAAGGGGTTCTAACCCCTATAAAAATAGAAATGGAAAGAAACAAAAATCTTTGAGCAATTATTCATTGCCTTGCGAAGGCCTGGTAGGTTCCTAGGGATGAGTCAGACCCCAGGCTGATGCCTTGTCTTCTTAGGTGTGGCTTCTAGCTAGAAAAATAAGAATAAAAGAAGGTTGGAGCGAAAATAAAAGTGAGTGTTAGAAAATGATTAAGTGTCGCCTTGCATGGGCTTGGTAGGTTCTTGGATACCGAGATAGGACCTAAGGCCGATGCCTTGTTCTCCTTGGGTCACTACGCTCAGCTCCCTCCTTTTTACATGCCCGACTATGGAAAATAAGAAGCTAAAGACCCAATGTGCTAAACGACGATATTTGTTAATTAGGCTATAGGAGTCCTCACCTAGTAGGAGCTTCTAGTTGCATTGTCCTTAGTTAGGTAGGTAGTTCATACCACCACTTAAGATAACCTCTTTCATGGTTTTGGTTAACTTGGTTGTGTTGGAGCACTCGGTTAGTGACTAGCTTTCGACTTTCTGTCAGATTATGCTAGGCCTACTCCTCGTGGATTTTAGGCCTTGGTTTTGACAAGGGGGTAGGAAGAGAGCTATGTTGTGTTTATTGTGCATCTATTTTGTATCAGCTTGATGCTCTTTGTGGTTGTGTTTATGTGCAGAGTTGTTCGTGGGATTCGACGGGTTGAGTCACCCTATCCCGTGGTCACCAATGACAGATGATTTTTTATGCCAAGAAGTGCTTAAAATTAGCCAAAATTTACAAATCTCAGAGAAAAAATAAACTTCGTTGAAGGCGGCGGCGGCAATTAGTACGATTTTAAGTGGCAATGCTCGGAAAAGGCTTAAAAGACCCACTTGACGACAGTTGGTGAATTTTGAAAAAATTTTGGCATGTCAGATGAGACCCTGTGAGATGCCAAGAAATGGAGGACTTTAAGACGAATGCCCAAAATTTTTCAGATCATAATTCGGTCATCGGACAAGGAAATGGGAGCGCCCAGGAGGCCAAGGCCAAATGTTAAGTGGAAATGGACTCAAGGGATGCCAAAGGCATGACCTTTGGGGGCCCCCTCAAGGGGGCCCAATCAAAAAAAACGTTTTTTTGAGGGAAGAAGAAGGTGGCTGAGTTTTCATGCCAAGAAGAAGATGGTGCCATCATTCTTAGGTAGGAAATGGGATATGGGGGCTGCAAACAACCCCCCAAACCGATTACGTGCCTGAGATACTCTTGATCTTCGCCCTCTATCGCTCCATTCCGCTCCTCAAATGGATGCCTGGTTCAAGAGATTAAATTTTAGTCTTTCTCTCTCCTCCCTCTCTCTCCTGCAAGGGGCAGTTCCTGTTGCGTGTGAATGAGAATGAAGCCCGACTAATGAATGCTTGTCCGGCATGGTACCAAATTGCTTCCCAATCGAAGGTGGGCTGAAGATTGCAGTGTGCAAACGGGCTGAGCATCAAATGGGCTCTGATTTGTAGACCCACAACAAGTTTCAAATTCCAAAATAATAAAAAATACAAGGTAATGACATTTTTACAAAGAAAATGGCTCTTTTTTCGCATTTGATAAGGTTAGCAATGTTCATATGGGCTGAAAATTGATGGACATGTTGTTTGCTATTGGTTTTACTCTTTCATAATATAAAACTCAAAAAATATACACTTAAAGTGTGGGAAGGGAAAAGCATAATTTTTAGAGTAAAAATGGAATTTTTGGGCTTAAAATCGGATAAGCATGAAACAAAACACTAATAAAATCTACATGGTTGCTATTTAAGGACTCAAGAGCTACAACTCTGAAATAATGCTACTTTTCTTCCATTTTTATTTATAATAAATAGGGAAAAATAAGAAAAAATGAGAAAAAATACTTTTTAAAAGGATGAAAAATAGAAAATGGACGAGGAAAATTATGGATGTGTCTGTGAGTGTATAATGAGGATAAAGAATGAGGTTTTGCCTCAGATTATCCCCATTTATATGTTTTTGTGAGTATGTACTGCTTATTTTGTGCGAAATATACATGACATTACCCTTTTACCTATCACCGCAAGCAAAACCCTAAACAACAGGGAGAGAGGGGAGTTTGAGCATTGAAATATGATATAAAATCTGATGTATTTTTTGCATTATTCATATAATATGATGTTAAGTTAAAGAAAGGGAAGTATATCAGGAGTGTAAGGCTCGGTGTCTTCTCTCATTATAGCAATCATGCGTTAGTGTATGGAAGCATAAAAATAATAGATTTGCACAATGCACGAGGCTATTTTCCAAATTTTTGAGCACTTAATAATATACACATTTACATTAAGCATCGTTAAATGATATCAATTACAAGCTCTGGATGCATAGCACTTGGTTTCTTTAGGACTTTACCTACATAGAGAGAGCGAGCAACCCAGTTGTAGGTTTAGACTGTGGGTTAAAGGGGATGGATAAGTGAGGATAAGTGCATTCCTGGAACGTTAAATATATTGGCACTAAGACGGGAGCGTTTTTTGAATATGTCTATGTGTGGAAGCAATGCATCAAGGGGCCAATCCCCAAGATGTAGGAGAGCTACATTAGGGCCACCGCATTCAGTCTCGGTGGGGTGCCCTTGTGTGTGTAATATGTGCTATTTATTACCGATATATGTATAATCTCCCTCTAAGGAGACAGGAAAGGAAACATTCGCTGGACTATAGACTATAAATGCACAGTGGTTAGTGTTTAGGATAGTGTATCCCTCGACAGACGCTCTTGGTTCGCGAGGCCATGAGGTGGGGTTGTCTATTGAGGGCATGAGGTCTGGCTAGTGCCTTCAGTGCCGGCCCATTTTAGGTCCCATCACATATTGAGGTGGAATTGGGAGAAAGAGGGAGGCTATGGCAAGTGAAGATGGCTTGAGATCTCCATACAGAGCTACAAGAAGAAATCATATTGAGGTGGAATTGGGAGACTTCCTCTATATTTTAAGAAGCCACAGAGTAGACTAAACCATACTTGAAGCAAATGAGAGCCAAAAGAGTCTAAGAGCTGAAAACTGGAGTGAAGCCAACCAAAAAATAACTAAGGAACCAAGAAAATAAGAAACATGTGAAAAAAGATGAAGAATTCTGGTCAGATGAAGATGATGAAGGAAAGGGAGAACATGAGATGAGCCTAGATCTTGGAACACCTCGTCCCCAATAAGGAGTTGATTGTTATTCTTGCTACCTTGACTACTACCAAGAAGTCTACCCTAAAGACCAATATCTCTATAGAAAATACCCTCATCAAGAAGATGGATATTACTACCCTAAATTTTTCCTCATCAACTACCACCTAGAAGGAAAATACCTCTACACCGAGTACCCCTATCATCCCGAAGAATGACAACTTGAAGGAGTCCAAGAAGAAGAAGAAGAAATAATGGATTATTATGTGAAGGGAGAAGGATGGAGAATGGATCTGTGTTCAAAGATATAAAGTATTATGATGGAGTTAGAATACAAGAAAAAATACAAGTATACATGGACATGTTAGAAGGATGAACCCTTGCACCACAGGTTGCAACTCAAGAAATGGGGTTTCAGAAGAGGGAGGATGAGCTTGACTATTTTGATCTTGAAATACCTCCATCCATTGAGATTGAGGGTGGGGTTATTTCAGTGCCCTCTTGTGAGAAATGAGATGCCTTTGTTGAAGGGCAAGGCAAGAAAGAAGAAATAGAAGATGACTTAGATGTAGGTAAATACAAGAAGGAAAGAGTAGAGCTCATAGACACTACTACTTCCTATATAAGTGTTTCTGGCTCCAATGTCATGGTATAACTCTTACAAATGCCCAAATGCTCCCCTAAAAAGACTTGAACAAGTCTAGAATAAGCTGGAGTGAGCAAAAGATCAATGGGACATATTCATACCTTAGGGTTCTAAATACAATGAAAGCTTGAAGTAAAGCTCTTCTTCTTGGGTCTAGGAAAGTGTTAAAAAGGTTCCTTGAGTAATATTTTTTTGAATTGATTATATCTAGCCTTTGCAATCACAAGCTCTTCTTCCCCAACCTAAGCCAAGTGATGAAAAATCTCCTTGCGTAATACATTTTCAAATTGATTATATCTAGCTTTTGCAATCAGATGATTCCTTTTTTTTAGAAAATTTGATGCACAATTTTTAGACATTAGGTGTACGTGACATGGGTAAATGAATTATACAAGAAGATTTAGTGTATACAACTAAACGGGTGGTAGGACTGTATGCCTACCACCTACTTTTTCTCCCCCCTCTAACTGTCGCTATTTGCATTGAAAATTTACTAATATAGCGACGTGATAAATTAGTTGCTATATTTATGATAAACCTTTATTTATGTCTTTCATTTATTTTCATGTTTAATAATCTCATACTAAGAACTTGAAAGTGATGTACCATTTCTTTCAAAATTGGATTAGGACATTTAATTACCCCTTTTCAAAGTTCTAGATACATTTTATTTTTAGATATAAAACTTTAAATATTTTTAGCTTTCTAGGTTTTACATCTTTAATTGTTTTGTTTACTTTTTTACTTTTATATTCTCTTTCTCCTCCAAGTATTTCTCTTTCTCTGTGTTTGTCCACGTGATTAGAAGAAGCTTGATGGTCAAGGGTTTCAAAACTCTTGCTCTCTTTATGTGTTCTATACTTCATTGAGAGAAGCAAGTTGTATCAACCCAATTAGAAGTAATAAAAAGCTTGACAAGGTAATTAGAAGGTAAACATTGTTATAGTTTTAGAAATCATTTTCATTGTTAGAGGTCTTTCTAATTCTTATCTTCCTTTCTTAATACTACTCCTAGACCTTTTATATATTTACATGCTCTATTGAAAGAGGCTTGATGTGTCAATTGGACAAGAAATAGAAAGAAAATGATAAAGGTAATTGAAATGCTAACTATAAGAAATTAATAGGTCTTTTTCATTGGCATAGCCCTATGTCTTTTTTCTTCTTATTATTGTTGTGTTTTTAAATTTATTTGTATGTTGTATCAGAAAAATATTAGCACACACATTACATTGGAAGAAGTAAAATTTTTGCCAAGGTAATTAGAGTGTTAAAGTGATTTCTAGCTAAGAGAAGGCTAATGCAACTAAGAAGCCACTTTTGGGAAAGAAGCCAATTGCACTTAAGGAGTCTCCTATAAGTAAGAAGCCATCTATAGCCAAGAAGTGAGTTGCACCTAAGAAGCTTAGTACAACTATGAATCCAGTAGTTCACTATATGTATATCCTCTATATCACATGCATTTAATGTCTACTTATAAATGTCCTTATATGTTAATTATTTATTAGTAAAACATAACCCTTTTTTATTCAATATGTAAGGAATCCCTTTATATGGGACCCTTTTGTATGTAAAGAATGTGCAAAAATGGTAGTTTAAAAATCCCTTATCTTTAACTCACATGAGACATACATATATTTACGACTCACCTCCCTAGGAAGTAAGAAGCCAAGTGTAGGCAAGACACCTCCAAAAAATATGTGAAAGAGAATTACTATTGAAATGGGGAATGCATATTTAAAAAAACTCAATAAAAAGATAAAGATTTATCTCTTAAAACTATCCACGTTAGGTGTGTTGTTGTGTCGCTACACTGACATAGTGTGAGAAATCCTTGAATACATCATAGGCAAGATCATAGGCTAAAAAGACCCATAGAAAGGCACTACAAAATACTCCACAAAAGGAGAGTGATGAGCCTTGACTCCTAGGATGATAACAATAATGCATGCATGGGTTGGGGCATCATCAACAAGAATACTAATGCACACTTTAGGAATGTTTGAGAGAAAATTTGTAAAAGGTCCCTTGTATTTATATATCACCCATGTATTAGGTTTTTCTCCCCTTCTTCTAATCAATTCACCATTAATTCTAAATTGGGATCTCAAATATGTGGTTGCAAATAGATTTTTGACATCCTCCCTTACCTCTATCAATGTCCATTTTTTTAAAAATGATAAACACTTTGTATCCTCATTCTTCAAAAGTAAATACATATAGTAAAGTGATAGTTTCTGTACTATTTCCATTTGAATAAAAATATTACTAGACCAACCTTCCGCGCACCATAAACTCGTGAAAAGATTATCACCCATGCTGGCAGTTGATCTATAACCGTACGCGAGAAATGGAGTACTCCGCATTGGTAAACCGTGACCGAGGTGCAAAACTGCATCGTCTGCGGGGAAGCATCCTCTTGGGAGGAGGTTAAGAGGATAATGATGAAATTAATTTCAAATTTCTTTTACTATTCCTTCTCCCCCAGCCAATGCACGATTGGAGGAGAGGGAGTATGAGGGGATGGGCCAGTAGAGGTGCATGAGGAAGGGGCGGAAGAAGGCCATGCAAGGGGCCACGTGGGGGGGAGGTTCCCTCTCCCCCCTTTTCCTATAAATACACCCCTCTAAGGGGGTGAAAGGGGGAGACTATGCCAGACTGTGGGAGGCTTGAAGTTGCCATTGTAGACGTGTGTGGAGGAAGGAGGAGTGGAGCAACGAGTCGCCATGCTGCGTCGTGAGGAGGAGAGGGAGCCACTAGCTGAAACATATGCCATCGCATGCCTCAATTTGCCATCCATGGAGGTCGTCGCCTTCACTACGCCAACGGCCAGCTGCTACTGTTGACGCCGCATACCATCGTGGAGCTCACTGTCGCCATTAAGGCCTTCCAAATTCTCATCATCCACGTAGTCATTAATCCTCTTTTTCTTTTCCATGTGGCCCTCCACACACCCCAAAAGCTTCTTAGAAGCTTCTAAGGGGCCTTCTCTAAGCTCCCTTCCCATTTGATCTCCATAAGTCCATTTTACCCCCCGGATTTAAAGCCCCCTTCCCATCAAACCCTCCAAAAGCCCAATTTTTACCCCTCGGGCTTCAAAGAGGAAGCCTATAAGGCCTTCCTACCAAATTTTCCACAAGGCCCTAGGGCCGGTTCTTTGTAAAGAAAATAGGGGTTTCTCTAAGCCCCTTCCCACTCGATTTTCCCCATAAGCCATCCCTATTCCCCCGCCCCCCCCCCCCCCCCCCCCCCCCCCCCCCCCCCCCCCGAGTCTTGTAGAGAAGAAGAGGGTTCCTTAAACACCTTTTCACAAGATCTTTAAACCACGGGATTTTGAAGAAAATAAGTATAAAGGCCTTCCCACCAATCACCCACAAGCCCCTAGGCTTGGGATTTAGAGTTCCCTTTTTTTGCAAGTCGGTACTTCTGTCAAGGTGCCCTACCTCGAAGAGATTTGCGCGTATGAGGGAGACGGCCCAAGATCATAAGACTGCGAGCCAAGGCAAGAAGTTCGAATCCATGAAGGCAAACCAGAAGCCGAATTCACAATGGCCCCTAAAAAGTTACAAGGCGCACCTACAGGAGGATCATCTCCTAATATTCATGTGGATATTTCATCGAGCCCACAAGTCTAGGTTTCTTCCTATTTTTGATTTACGTCAAAGTATTGCAATTATGCATGGTTAATTCATGGAATTAGGATGTACTTATGCTTGTCAAATCCACCTAGTTTCATGCGATTGAAATTCATTGGCTAATTTAAAAGAAGTAACTCACGATTAAATATTGGTCATTTGTATTTTTCAATGGAATGGACGAAAAAGAACATAAGATGTCTATGCATTGTTAGCAAGTTTCCTTTGTGCATTGCAAAGTAACGAATCTAGAACAATTAATGACTATCATTACAAAGTCAAAATTATTGTAGTACACCTTTGATTATGCATGGAAAGATTAAGTCGCATGTTGCAATTTTTAGACAAATCTTCTTCATAATGATTCATTAAAAAAAGTAGTTATCAACCATAGGAAATTGCAAGGCATTGAAAGATTGTAGGGGCTGCATGAAATAGGTTAACTCTAGCTTCAATTGGCATAAATATCATTTAACTGCATAGTAGTTAGGAAAGGTTGCATAATGCCCATTCGTCGTACGAATATTTTCATTCAGAAATGTAGTTATGGAAAGGCTGCATTGTTTGTTTTAATATAAAACCTTAAAAGCTTAGTGGCATAACTTGTGATGGATGTCCTAGTAGGATCAATGAAAATTATGCCGTAACTTAACATGTGTTTTGGTGTTAACAAGAAGAGTTAGGGATTGCGAATCTAGTCCTACGTAGAGGCAATGAATCGCGTGCTTACGTGAATTGTAACGTAATGCAACTAGTTTTTCCCCTATTTGATCAAGATAACATCTTTAGGAATGGTTCGTCCTTGTCGTAAGACAAGTAAATTAGTTTACCCAAAACACCTAAACCGCAAAGGCTTCGCATAGGATGGTTAAATCGATACAATATACCCCAAGTGCTAACTAGGGTTTAGCACATTAAGGACTTGACCTAGTTTCTCACTTGTTGCCAAGTCGAAACCCTCATACCCAAACATCCTGCCCACATTCACGGAATTTAGGGACAATTGGACGTACTTGCAAGAAATGATCTAGGGTTTCTACCCTAAGGATCACTTGTTAAAAAGATGAAACTCGAATTGAGTTGGATCCCTAGGACCGAACGATGTCAGCCTAGTGCAATCGAGAATGGATTAGATATGAAGACACCCTAAACCATGTTTCTTATCTAATCATGATTCCATGATTAGAAGATGCCATTCGATGGGTGAAATAGTCCCATGGATTAGATGCGACACTTGTGCATCAAGTTGCAACGTCGCATGATCTTGTGGTTTGATCACAAGAGAATGGCAAATTCCTCGGAATGAGATTGGAAGATTCTTGCGTAGGTTTAACTGGCAAGAGGATGAGTAGTCATCGTGTTGTAAAATTGCCAAGATAAGGGAATCAGGTATTTGCTTGGAAGCAAAGGACCAATCAATAATTTGGAGCAACATATTCACCATGATTTACTGTTAATAGAACTTAAGGAATTAACCTAAGGAAATAAGGGATTAACAAACAAACCCTTGGGGATCTTGCCAAGTTGCAATTTGATCCCGAATTGAATGCTGGGTGCATTCAGAGAGAAGGATTCACTCCTTAGCAGTTGGCCAAGTAGACGACCACTAGATATGATTGTGCTTGTAACAATTTAGAGAGCACTGTTTGCTTTGTTTGCTCAAGGAACTAAAGGATGAAAAGATATCTAATGCTTCAAGTTGAAGGGCTGAAGGGAGAGGCAGCCTCAGTTACCCCGACTGTCTGCCTAACCCTAACCAAGGGGGTTGTTAGCCGCGCCGAAAACGTGGACCAAACCCACCGTGTGAGGTCTCTCCGTTGAGCGCTACTTGGAGCAGGAGGACGCTTGGGTGCCAGGGGGGCTCTGGCCATAAATCCCTTGCCTTTCAGGCCCTGCAGGCCAATGTGACTCGGGATTGGATCTTCAGGCCCGCATACTAGTCTATGGATAGAATCTTGGATTAGTAATCACTATGGACTACTGGATAGCCTTCGGGCGGATTATGGATAGCCTTCGGGAGGATTATGGATAAGCCTGCGGCTTTATGAATGTATTCCAAAGATAAATATGATAACCCATTGAAAAGGAACTTGTTTGACACTGCTTTTCTATGTCAAGTGCTAAGATTACATGAAGGAACTGGTGTCTAATGGGCTAATTAAGGAAGTTGCCTGATGCATGTCCAATTAAATGTGGTAGGTAATTAGACAACTAAAACAACCTGAGGAAAGTGCGGTGGATGTGGCCATGGATCCGTCCTACGGATGGGTGGTCCCAGTTGGCCGGAAACTTTTCTCAATCATAATGGACAGTAAGGAGATCTTCTCAAAGGAAATAAATAACAAGGGCACTGACTTAGAGTGTAGATTATAATAATCCCAGTTTATGTTGTTTTAGGGGAACGGAATGGGACTATGCATTATGGCAGAGAGGTCGAGCCTTGCATCCCTCTCGTTTCCCATTCTCCTTGAACCAAGTGCAGCCTGAACCTGCTTCGGCCCTGGCATTTCTGTGTAAAGTAGGTTGCTTGGGGTTCGACGCTAGTTGCCGTTTCGGAAATGACCATTAGGGGAAACCTCCTAAGTGGGAACATCTAGAATACTTCCGCTACGTGGTAGACGTGGAAAGTCCTAGATCCCAAACCCCATAACATTCCATGGGAGTGCCGGGCGGAGCTTTCTAGACCTCCTTTCCAATGGACTGCTAAGACGTGTCCTGAAGGGAACATGTGGACACGTTACAGTTGGTATTAGAGCAAACCAACGAATGATTTGTTTTTAAGAAATCTTAAAAAGATGAAGTAAAGAAAATGTTGTTGTTGAGAACATTTCCTTACTTTCGATGCTATATTGCAGAATTATGAAGCGTGGAACAGGTTCTTAGTGTTCCGAGTCATGTGTATGACCACGATGCATTCCTCGGATTATCAACAAAGGATCGATATGATGAACATCCTAGACCATATTTATAATCCATCGCCTTTGTACATGGAAGGGAGATGGATGGGTGACTCAGGAATCTACTACATAGCTGTCCACCGGTTTGCATACCTTCGAACCAACCTAAAGAGGATCAAGTGGTTGGAGGACCTAAAGATCGTGAAGCTATTCATTTTTGTGGAGGCTCACGTAAACTCAATTTTACATATCAAAGGTCGGAGGGTTGAGCTAAACTCATATGCATAGGAGGAAGTGACCCGCATAATCCCCGCTGACAGGATCAAGGTGCTGGGACGCTATGAGAAGAATGGGTACCAAAGGAAAGGATACCCTGATCATCCGATGATTTACCAATTCCTGAAGATCCATGACCTGAAACCATACTATTATCCAGTTCCCGTAGCTAAATGTAATACAACATTATTCTCCCCGAACTAAATGTAACAGTTGCTCTATCATCTCAGGAAATATTGTACTCCGAAAGGGCTATGCCCATATAGATGAAATAAGACTTCTTTTTATCAATGTATGTCTTGTCTATGAGAATTGATAAAAAGTTAAGTGGCTAGGTTTCTTGGTTGATAGAGCTGAATTGGGTATGAAATATAAATCATAATGATTAGCGAGTTATAACATTAAGAATCCTCTATCCAGGCACAACCCCAGGTACAGATTCCTAGTTCGCCCCTACATCAAGTACGGCCGTGATCCAGGAGAAGAAGTTTCTTCTCAAGCAGATTAAGCCGCAAGAATTTGATGGGAAAGGTAGGACTGTCCAAGCGGATGCTGAGATTTGGATAGAGGCCATGGAAGATTACTTTGAAGCAGCCAGTACTACACCCGCCAACCAGGCTATGCTCGCCAAGCTGAAGCTCACTGGCGAAGCCAGGCTTTGGTGGAAGCAATGGTGCAGAGATCAAGGGATCTTGGAAGGAAAGATACTTACCACCTGCGTATCGCACGAAGAAAATGAATGAGTTCTACAATCTGAAATAGTTGGGACTCACTCTTGACGCATACTACTCAAAATTTGTCTCACTTCTGAAGTATGCACCATAGATGGATATGACACAGTAGGTGTCAAAATTTTGTGCTAGTTTAAACCCACCAGTGAATACTCGCCTCGAATCTATGCACCCAACAGATCTACAGGATGCACTCATTCGAGCTGCACCCATAATTCAGGAGGTGCAGACTAGGCCAAGAAGCAACAAAACTTGGTCTTATAATGACCAGAACAGAGGAGCATTTAGGCACCAAGTGAAGAGAGTTCAAGATCAAAACCGAGGACAAAGAAAGAAAGCAAGGACTAATAATGTTAACAACTTTGTCTCTACCCAAAGCAGTGGCCGAAATCTCCGTTGTTTCCACTACAATGAGCCCGGTCATTTCAAAAGGCAATGTCCCAAGCTTGGCATAGGACATCATCAAGCACCTTTCCAAGGAACTGGCCATGACCAAGGAGCTTCCACCTGAGGCAGAGGAAGAACCGCCTCTCTTTCCAACAGGGAATTTTGCAAAGAAGAAGACCTGACCATGGAAGCAAAGGTTGAAAGGGCAACAGTCCATGCCACCCTTCACAAGAAAGGACCAAATCGCTAGTTTTCAGTGATTCAGACACCATCGAACTATCAAGGTAAAGGTTTCAAAACCTTGATTGATTGTGGCAGTACACATTCCTTTATCTCACCAGCTTGTGCAAGAAGATTAGGAATAGCCACAATAGAAGCACCTACCTTGCTTGTGGAATTAGCAAATGGTCGTGAGGTCACTTGTACGAGGAAAACTGCTAAGGTGGAATTCTTTCTGGGAGGAAAGACAACTTCAGTCAAATTCAGGGTCATGAACCTAGGTATCCATGAGTGTTTACTCAGAATGGATTGGCTTAAACCTAAGGATGCCCATATTCATTGTGGAAAGGGCCAAGTTTCCTTTCAAAACTCTGAAGGGGAACTGGTCACAACTCAAGGTGAGGCTGGAAAGCCGAAAATTCAATTGGCCAAAGCATCTCAGATTATGAAGGGAGTTAGAAAGGGACTACCTGTCTACTCGATTAAGCTCAATAAGTTAGATCAGAAGCAGGAGTCTAGTGAAGAACCTTCATGGCTAAAGGAGTACGCAGACGTATTTCCTGAAAAGCTGACAGAACTCCCGCCTCAAAGAGAAGTGGATCATGAGATCACGCTAGTGCCAGGGACTGCGCCAATTGCAAAGAGACCTTATAGGATGTCCATCCCGGAAGAAATTGACCTGAAGGAGCAACTCAAACAACTACTAGATCAGGGCTACATCCATCCTAGCAGTTCACCATGCGGTGCTCCAGTACTGTTCCAGAAAAAGAAAGATGGAATGCTTCGATTGTGTATTGATTACAGAGGGTTGAATCAATCAACTGTTAAGAACAAGTACCCTATTCCTAGAATAGATGAGCTTCTTGATCATCTTCAGGGTGCGAAGATCTTCTCCAAGATTAATCTCAGGTCTAATTACTATCAGATAAGGATCAAGGAAGAAGATATCCCAAAGACAGCCTTCAACACAAGATATGGACACTTTGAGTTCCTAGTTATGTCATTCAGGCTCACGAATACACCTGTCACCTTCAACAGGTTAATGCAAGATATCTTTAGGCCATATCTTGATGACTTCGTACTCGTATTCTTCGACGACACTCTAGTCTATTCCAAACAGGAAGAAGATCATGAACCCCAACTTCGGATTGTCCTTGAGACAATGAGGACACACAAGCTCTATGCTAAGATGAAGAAGTGTGCATTCTTCAAGCATCAGATTGAATATCTGGGATTCATTGTATCAGTGGAAGGAATCTCAGTAGATCCGGCTCTTGAATGGCCAATACCAACAACTGTCAAAGAAATACGCAATTTTCCTGGATTGACAGGATGGTGTAGGGTCTTCATCAAAAACTATGCCTTGATTGCAGCACCTCTGATGGATTTACTGAAGAGGCAAACATCCATTGCATGGTCAGTGCCGAGCAATCCAGCTTTGATAGATTAAAGCAAAGTTTGGTATCAGCACCAATACTGAAACTTCTGGATCTCAGTAAGGAGTTCGAAGTAGTAACTAATGCTAGCACGCTTGCCTTAAGATGTGTGCTGATGCAAGAAGGTCATCCTGTAGCATACTCTTCAAGGAAAGTGAAGATCCATGAGAAGAATTATGCTACCCATAATGTAGAATTGTTAGCTGTCATCCATGCTCTAAAGCTTTGGAGACACTACCTGTTGGGTAACAAGTTTACTCTAGTAATGGATCATAAAAGTCTCAAGTGGATCTTTACCCAGAACGAGCTCAACATGAGGCAACGTCGGTGGATTGAAGTGCTGGAGGAGTATGATTTTGAAATCAAATACCGACTTGGAAAGGAGAATGTAGTTGGCGATGCACTCAGTCACAAGGCATTCGTGAATTCTTTAATCTTGCAAAACCCATCAACAGCTAGATCTCTAGCCACAAAGGTATCCATGCCAAACAACACTATACTTGAGCTAGCAAGAGAAGAAGCATGCCATGATCCAGCCTATCAAAAGATGCTAAGGGAGATTCCTATCAAGGAACAAGACTAGAAGCTACAGGCTAAGTATCATGAATTCTCTATCAATAGTGGACTTGTCTACTATAGAACGAGATTATGTATACCGCCAAACCAGTCACTCAAGCATAAGATACTATGGGAAGCTCATGATTCCCCTTTCTCAGGAAAATAGGATCCCTGTTCTTATTTCTTGCCATGAATAACTTCCTGTCCTCTATATACAACATAATAAAAACTCAAATATCTTGAGTTCTAGTGCTCGTAAAAACAAACTCTTTGGCTCTGCTTAAAGCTTGAGAAGTCCCCTTTCTAAGGAGCTATCAAATATTGAAAGTAGTTGAGTACAGAAAATTCTGTAAATAGTTTATTGTAGCTGTTTGGAAATTCTTTGTAATATTTCTGCTAAAAATATTATGAGCTGCGTGAGTCTCATGCAATGACAATGCCAGCATTGTGGTTACAAACGGTTCGATCATTAAACAAGACACTCTCCATTGGCCAATCAAGTCTAAGGACTAGGAAACCGCATATGTTCGTGTGAACCTTCTCTTGGAAGGAGATCAAGATGAAATTGATTAATTTTATGGCAAATTTTCTTTTGTATTATCCCTTCTTTCCCCCAGCCAAAGGTCGTGCTGGAGGGAAGGGAGTGAAGCGGGAATAATTCAGCGCAGAGCTGGAAGCCATGGGG
Source organism: Lygodium microphyllum (assembly GCF_053477565.2). NCBI lineage: Eukaryota > Viridiplantae > Streptophyta > Polypodiopsida > Schizaeales > Lygodiaceae > Lygodium > Lygodium microphyllum. The sequence goes on along the minus strand of NW_028229514.1, from coordinate 4,532,317 downwards.
GGTGAATGCCCATGCAATAGGCCGCGTGGGGGGGGGGGGGGGTTCCCCCTCCCTTAAGAGCTATAAAAACCCCTTATGGGGGGGGGAACTAAGGGGAGCCGTGGAGGAGCGTAACGCTACAGTCGCTGACGTGTGAGAGACAGAGGAAAATAATATCGTGAGATAGCTGTGAGGGACGTGAGGCTAACTGATAGCAATCGGACGTGGAGGAGGAGGAAGTTGTCGCCAGGCTGTGTCGTGAGAGGTGGGGCTGAGAAGGCCGTGCACCAACTGCCGCCAATTGGAGAAGCCGCCGTCTGAAGACCGAGCCACCGTTGCCAACAGTTAGAGGCCATTACACGCCACTGCCTTCTTAGTTGGCCGCCATCCTCAAGTCCTACCACGTGCTGAGGCTAGAAGCCTTAGAAGCTTCTAAGCTTCTTAGAAGATTCTAAGGGGAGGCCCTTTAAGCCCCCTTTCCCCCCTTGCGTTCTTACACAAAGGGAGTCTTACCACGGGAAATAAAGCCTTTCCCTTGCCTTTTCCCCCCCCAAGAATTAAGCCCTTTTCCCCTCTTTTTCGTTCCACAAAGTCAAATTAAAGCTCCCTTCATTGGACTTTCATAAGCTTTCCCAAGTGGTCCTTATAACCCCGAGTTTTTAGGCACCCTTTTTCCCCTTGCATCCCCTATTAAGCCCACCATAGCCTGCGTTCTTTTCTTTTATAACCCCTTCTTGTGGATCCATGATAGCCAAGATTAAAACCCCTTTTTCATTGGCCCTACAAAACCTAGGAAATAAAGCCTTTCCCTTGCCTCCCCCCCCCCCCCCCCCCCCCCCCCAAGAATTAAGCCCTTTTCCCCCCTTTTTCGTTCCACAAAGTCAAATTAAAGCTCCCTTCATTGGACTTTCATAAGCTTTCCCAAGCGGTCCTTATAACCACGAGTTTTTAAGCACCCTTTTTCCCCTTGCATCCCCTATTAAGCCCACCATAGCCCACGTTCTTTTCTTTTATAACCCCTTCTTGTGGATCCGCGATAGCCAATATTAAAACCCCTTTTTCATTGGCCCTACAAAGTGGTTTTTACACCCTCCGAATTAAGGCATTTCCCTTGCATCCTCGGGAATTAACATTTTCCCTTGCATCCCCCATAAAGCTCATACTAGTCGGGTTTTAAGCCTTTTTCATAGCATTTCCACAAGGTTTTAACCTCGGGTTTCCTTTTAAAACCCTTTCCACACAAGCCTTTTAAAACCATTATATCCTTTTCCGTGAAGGCCTATTATATCCGGAATTTCTAAGCTCCCTTTTACTTACAATCCCCAAAAGCCATATTAGCTGGTTTTTAAACCCTTTCCCATTTCAACTCCCACAAGCCTATAAGGCCTTCTAAATCCCGATTCCGAAAGACGATACAAACGGTCAAGGAAGCGGAATCTCAAAGGGAGTTTTGTGTGCGAAGGAGATGGGCTAAGATCATAAGTCTATGGCCAAGGCAAGAAGGTCGAATACGTGATGGCCCCTAAAAAGGCACAAGGCGCAACCGCAGGAGGATCATCTCCTAACATCCATGTGGACATTTCACCACAAGTCCAGGTTTTCTTCCTAATTTTGATTTACGTTGTAATACTTTGATTGTGCATGGATCATTTAAGGAAATAGGATGCACTTTTTTTATTGAAATACTTTGGCTAATTTGAAGGAAATGGCTCACGATTGAAGAATTCGGTCATTGGTATTTTTCAATGAAACGAACAAAAAAATGACATGAGATGTTTATGTATTCTTAGCAAATTGTTTATAAGCATTGCAAAGTAACAAATTTAGATAAGCTAATGATCATCTTTACAAGTGGAAATTATTGTAGTACACTTCGATTATGCATGGAAAGATTAAATCACATGTCGCATTATTAGACATCTTTTCTTCGCAATGATTCATTAAAGAAGGTTGCTAATAACCGTAGGAATTTGCAAGGCATGGAAATGATTCTAGGGCTGCATAAAGTAGATTAATCTCTAGGAAATTGACACAAATCTCAATCAATTACGTAAGTAGTTACGAAAGGTTGTGTAAATTCAGCATGCAAATAATTCATTCGAAAATGAAACTAGAAAAAGGTTGCATGGTTCACATAAAAACCTAAAGCTTAGTAGCATGAATCTTGGCTGCATGTTATAAAAGGATCAATAGGAACTATGCCATAACTTAACATACGCTTTGATCTTAACCAGAAAAGTTAGGGATTGTAAATCTAATCATACGTAGGCAATAAATTGTGTGCTTACGAGAATGGTATCGAAATGCAACTAGTTTTTCCCCTATTTGATCAAGACAATATCTTCATGAATAGACAAGTAAATTGGTTTACCCTAAACACCTAAAACCGCGAAGGGATCACTTAGAAAGGGTTAAATTGATGCAACATATCCCAAAGTGCTAACTAGGGTTTAGCACGTTGAGGACGTGACCTAGTCGCTCTTATTGTCAAGTTGAAACTCTTATAATCTAAAGACTTGTCCACATTCATGGAATGTAGGGACAATAGGACATACTTGTGAGAAATGATCTAGGGATTCTACCCTAAGGATCGCTCGCTAAAAAGATGAAACTCGGTATGAATTGGAATCCTAGGACTGACAATGTCGGCCTAGTGAAATCAAGAACGGATTGTTATGAAAACACCCTAACCCTGTTTCCTATCTAATCATGATTCCGTGATTAGAAGATGCCATTTGATGGGTAAAATAGTCCCATGGATTAGGTGCGACACTTGTGCAACAAGTTGCAGAGTCGCAAGATCTTGTGATTTGATCACAAGGGAATGGCCAATTCCTCGAAATGAGATTGGCAGATTCTTGCGCAAGTTTATCTTGGAAGAGGATGAGTAGTCATCCTGACATAGCACATTTCTTGGGAAATATGACCAAGATAAGGGGATTAGATAATTGCTTGGAAGCAAAAGATGAATCAGTAACTTGGAATAACATAATTACTGCTAATAGAACTTAAGGTATTGATTAAGTTGGGTTAATAGGGTACGACCCTAACCCAAGGATATAAGGGTTAACAAACAAACCCTTGGGGATCTTGCCAAGTCGCAATTGATCCCGGATCGAGTGCTGGAGGCATTTGGAGAGAAGGATTCACTCCTTAGCAGTTGGCTAAATAACGACCACTGGAAATGATTGTGCTTGTAATAGTTTTAAAGAGAACTGTTTGCTTTGTTTGCTCAAGGAATTAAAGAATGAAAATATATCTAATGCTTCAGGTTGAAGGCCTGAAGGGAGAGACAGCCTCAGTTACCCCCGACTGTCTGCCTAGCCCTAACCAAGGGGTTTGTTAACCATGTCGAGAAGGTGGACCAAACTCGCCGCGAGAGGTCTCTCCGTTGAGCGCTACTTGGAGTACGAGGATGCTTGGGTGCTAGGGGGGGCTCTGGCCGTAAATCCCTTTTCGGGCCGTGCACAAGTGGCCAACGTGACTCGAGATTGGATCTCGAGGCCCGCATACTAGTCTAAGGGCGGAATGTTGGACTAGTGATCCCTGTGGATTGCTGGATAGCCTTCGGGCAGAGCCTTCGGGCGGATTATGCATAAGCCTACGGGCTGGACTTTATAAATGTATTTCAAAGATAAATATGATAACCTGTTGAAAAGGAACTTGTTTGACACTGCTTTTCTATGTCAAGTGCTATGATTACGTGAAGGAACCGGTGCCTAATAGACTAATTAAGGAAGTTGTTTGATGCATGTCCAACTAAATGTGGTAGGTAATTAGACAACTAAAACAACCTGAGGAAAGTGCGGTGGATGTGGCCATGGGTCCGTCCTACGGATGCGTGGTCCCGGTTGGCCGGAAACTTTTCTCAATCATGAAGGACAGCAAGAAGATCGTTTCAAAGGACACGAATAGTAAGGGCGCTGACCTAGAGTCTAAGTTACAATAATCCCCGGTTACGCTGTTTTAGGGGAACATAATGGGACTATGCCTTATGGCAGAGAGGTCGAGCCTTGTATCCCTCTTGTTTCCCATTCTCCTTGAACCAAGTGTAGTGTAAATCCACTTCGGCCCTGGCGTTTTTGTGTAAAGTAGTTCACTCGGGGTTTGACGCTAGTTGCCGTTTAGGAAATGACCATTAGGAAAAACCCTGATTCAGGTCGGTCCTAAGTGGGAACGGCCATAATACTTCCGCTACGTGGCAGACGTGGAAAGTCCTAGATCGCAAACCCCGTGACATTCCATGGGAGTGTCGGGCGGAGCTTTCTAGACCTCCTTTCCGATGGACTGCTAAGACGTGTTCTAAAGGGAACATGTGGACACGTTACATTCTTGCAACATCTACCAATACTGAAAACAATCCCACTGTATGTTGCAAAAGAAAGGTCCAATAAATTGAACTTTGTTGGAAAACCATGTTCCAACTCTTTTATTATTGACCCAATTAGCAAATGCCAACAATAGCCTTTATAATGCTCAACATAACTCTATCTACATTTGCCACTTGCATTGCATTATGTTGCCATACATTTGCTTTTACATCATGTAATCCCATGCCAAATATACCATGTTGAAGGTTGAATTCTTGTTCCCTTGAGTGGTACCTGCACCTAAACTTAAATGCGTAGGATCCGAGACTTGAGGGGTGTGCAAATTCCCTCTCAAGCTGCTTTGTGCTCCCCTCCGGAATATCAACTAGGTTGAGTCCATCATTTGTGTAGACCTTCTTTTTATCCATCCCCAATATACCATACACATCCCTCTTTTCCCTCTTCTTCAACTTCTCTACTAATCCCAATGCCTTCTTCATAATCTCTAGACTAAGGGAAACTTCTAGAGGTCTTGCCTTGCCTAATGGTCATTGTGCCACTATTCCTTTTGCCATCAAATTCTATACATTTGCTAGGGTTGATGTCTTGACCTACACCTTTTCTAGGTACTTAGCAAGGTTACATTGTTCTATCATCTGTGCCACTACCCCTTTGGATGTCACTATTCCTTCGAGATTGTGGATGTTATGGTATTTTAATTCATTGAAAGCTCGAATCTCCATGGGTAATTCATGTATTCTATTCTCCTCCTTTGAGAAGGGGGGACCTATTGCATTTTTCATGTTGTCCTACCATCTTGGCTCCTATCATTGTCACACAATATTCCATAATTAGATTTCTTAAAGGATATCTCTCGCACATAAAGTAAAATGACTAGAGAGATTATTGTCCAATAATGAGAAATATAACCCAAAAAATGAGAATTCTCATACAAATCAATCCATAGATTTTTACACATTCATTCTTCCCCTTTAAAACTCAATTCTTATTTTGAGTTTTCATTCATTACTTCCCTTTTCCTTGGAAAAGATGAAAAATCCTTCTAAAGGTTGCGGAATTCAAGGTGTATGGGCATTCAATGCGTCCATGGTGTGTCTCGCTTGTTCAAGAGCCATTCATAAAACTTGGGGTTACGCTCTTAGGTCACATACTGGTCCATATTCTATGGGTGAATGTCTACTTGTGTGATATAAGTTAATATATTAGCCAAGAGGTCACCAGATTTGAGTTTCCTCTGTTAGAATTCTATCCAAGTATGGGTGAAGCATTATTTTGTTTTCTAATGGCAGATTCCTAGTTATAGCCAACACTCTAAATAAGGTGGGAGCCACATAGGTTGGGTTGTACTTAGAAGTCTTGATGGCACATTAATGCTCCACATTGATCATGATTTGGTAACCCTCTTGAGCCCATGAAAGGTGCAAATTATACCACTTGTGTAAGACATTGGACTCAAATTCTACTAGTAGTTGGATTTTAGAAAGTTCCTATGGTGGCATGGAAATTTTACTTTTACTATAGAATGTGATCGAGTATTGGCTTATGGCATTTTCTCGTGAAATTTCATTGTTAATCATCTCATTTGTAATAATGAAAGTCTCAAGAAAAATGAATTTGTACTCTTCCCAAGAACACAACAAGGAACATACCTTGTTTGCTATGGATTTGCCAAGTAGGCCTAGGTCTAAACATTTGTAAGTTCTAGCAAACAGTGTGAAAGTTGAATCTAGTCCTCGAACGCACATTGCCAAGTCATTGTTAGCTATATATAGTCTATCTATATATATAGCACCCTAGGTTCCCTCTGTATATTCCTATTATGTGTGCTCACTTGACACACTTCTGGGGTTCCACTTTCGGTGTCTCGTGTCTCTCTTCTCCTCTCTCTTTCTCTGTTCCTCGTCTCCCTCACGCACTGTTCTACATGCTCTCAACATGGTAGCAGAGCTGAAGCCCTGGCCTGCTGCCGCTCCTATTGGAGGACGAGTTCTTGGCCCCACTGCCTTGTTCCTCTGTATGAGGACCGCGGCTTCCTTTTTCCGCCGCCCCCCTCACCTTCCCAACACCATGGCTGTCCAGATCCTCCAACTTGGGCCTTATCATGATGATGCTCATGGCGGTGGTCATTACAGTGCTCATGATGGTAGCTGCAGTGGCACCACCCACCACATCTGCGTCAAGTTCTCAAAGGACCTCGCACGCTCCGCCATGGCTTTCCTACGGCTCCGCGACCTCATCCATGTCAACGGCACCCTCATCTTGCCTCGCCTCAGATCAGCTCGACCGAAGAAATAATGGCTTCGCTCCAGCAACATCCTTTGCATGCTGCTGCTGCTGACTCCATGACACCCGCTTTCGAGCGTGCTTTAGAGTTTCGCCATTCTTTTAAGGAACAGCGTGCTTTGGGGTTTTTCCATCGTCTTCCGAAACACAGCCATGGCCTGCCTCTGTTCTCTGATCAGATCCATCGCGGCATGTGCAAAGCCCCCCAACCCTGTCAAGGGCACCCTCAGTCTCTCCACTTCAAAAATCCTGGGCTTCCATTTCGACTCCAAGATCAGGGCACATGACTTCCACTTTGTGTGCGTATCGATCGGGGCATGTGCAAACGCAGCCAAAAAGAGGATACATTCATCCCCATGGAAGGATCATCAGTCGAAGAAGAAATTACCAACGATGACAGGAACGAGTCTCCTTTTATTGTCATTGCTGATCCTGTTCAGGAAGATAAGAGTCAGCCGCACGATAAGGGTTATAATGAACCTTCTAAAATAGAAGAAGATGAGGAAAAAGAGGATTGGGATGCTTCTTCGTTTCACGAAACCCTGCAAGATACGGATTCACATGTGGAAATTGCAGGAGAGTTGGAGGAAGTCTTTGTGGAACATCAGATAGAAGACAGGCCTCGTAACTCGTCTTGTTCAAATGACGTGTTTCCTTCTCCTATAGTTCCCACTGTCGCTGAATCTGAGGTGTTAGACAATTCTCTTATGGCAGATTTACATGGCAAAGATCATGATTTAGGGATGGAAATAGAGAAACCTGCAAAAGAAACTTCACCACTTGAAGCTGGGTTAGTACATCTGCAAGAGGTCAACACCTCAAGCAATGCTCAATGGAATGTAGACATAGAGCATGCAATTATAGAAGATGACAGTTTTGTAAAGGAACATAACCATAAGATTGTTCTCTCAGCAACATATGAGCAATTACAAGGCTGCAAAAGAAACTTCACCACTTGAAGCTGGGTTAGTACATCTGCAAGAGGTCAACACCTCAAGCAATGCTCAATGGAATGTAGACATAGAGCATGCAATTATAGAAGATGACAGTTTTGTAAAGGAACATAACCATAAGATTGTTCTCTCAGCAACATATGAGCAATTACAAGGAATGTTAAATTGTTATTGACCTAGAGACTGTAGGATGGAAACTCTTGACTCAAGAGCCACATTCCAACTCTTGACTCAAGAACCACATTCCACCTCTTATATTGTTCAATCAGCCATTGATTATGAAGTTTGCTTGTGAGCTGATATTTTTGTTGGAAACAGCTTCTCTACATTCTCAAGCCTGATTGTTTTGGAGAGGACACTGAAAATGCTACAGGAGCAGCCATCTGATCCTTGTGGAAGTGTATTTCCCTCATATGTGTACAATTTGAGGGATTGAGGTGGGGGTCCTCAGCAATGGGTCACCAACCTTTCAGACACATCTTTACAATCAATCAGCTATGGCACGGGACATGTTTCCTATCCTTGATGTATGTCAAGGTGAAAACTATGCCCAACGGAAAATTTTGACAGGGATACTAAAACAAGGATCTCTTACCATGCCAGTTCTCATCATCCTGCATGCAGTAGACTTCTTTATACAGTTTTTCAACTGGTGAGAGCTATGGATGGATCAACCCTGAGTTTGTTTGAGCTGGTCACCTTGAGCATGGTAGCACCATCTCGTCTGGTTATGTGTCGTCATGAAACTCGTCCTCATTCGTTATTCCATTGATAAGCGTCTATATTCTAGCTGATGATACATTGTTTCGTTTATATTCTTTCCAGCTGATGAGGGTCTATATTCCAGCTGATGACACATTATTTCGTTTATATTCTTTTCAGCTGATGAGCGTCTATATTGCAGTTGATGATAAATTGTTTTATTTATATTCTGTTCATGGGGCCCCACATGTGTTATGTTGTCTATAAAGCGGCGTCGCGAACCGTCTCTATAGACCTTGTGTTGTTCTAATGTCACTGTAATGTTTTTCTTTAAGTTTTGATGTGACAGATATATTGCTTACATCCAAAGTTCAATTGAAGGAATTTCTTGGAGATTTTATCTTTTGCAGTGATGTCGCTTATCCTTATTTTACATGTTGTATAGTTAGGAGTGATAAAGCTCTTTTGATGCCTCTGAATAGGTATGAATAGGCTATTGTAATTCAAGAGTAATGTAGCTCCTGAGTGATGTAGCTCCTTCTCCGTTGATGTTGTAATTCATGAGTGATGTAGCTCCTTTGATGGCTATGAATAGGCTCTTGTAAGTTCAACTTTGTAATTTTATATTTTGAATATTAATATAACGGTAGGCCTATATAGAGTTGTGGGTTTTCCCCTTGAGCCCCCAAGGGTTTCTTCATCCATAGTAAGGGACCTTTTTTTGAGCGGGGGTGTTAGCTATATATAGTCTATCTATGTACATAGCGCCCTAGGTCCCCTCTATATATTCCTATCATGTGTGCTCAATTGACACACTTCTGGGATTCCACTTCCGGTGTCTCGTGTCTCTCTTCTCCTCTCTCTTCCTCCGTTCCTTGTCTCCCTCACACACTGTTCAACATGCTCTCAACACTCATCCCCTTTATCCATGGCCATGTTGGAAGCCACTTCAAGAATGGATCATCATGGTGGTAGTGAGCTAAGGTTTGCTATTGTTTTGGGTTTAGTCGATTAAGACAAGTTGATGTAGGGTACTTCCACTTGAATATTCTCAATGGGTGTGATAGGATTGGTTTGCAAGGTTTGAAGTTCGATTGATGCTTTGTTGTTGGGTTTTGTAGTGGTGATTGTCTGGGAGTCATTAGTTATGAGGTCACTCCTGAGTGGTTTCTCATAGACTTTTGGTTGAGCTTTGGGCTGATAGGCCATTGGTGCACTCAACGATTGAGCACCCTTTCTTTTAGTTCTTCTCCTCCCCTATTTTGGTTGGTGTTTTGGAAGCTTGGTTTTTGGAGCATGAGATTGAGGATCATATAAAGAGTAGTAAAAAGGACACCCATGGTTTTGGTAGTATTTTAGATAGTATATGTGTGAAGCTACTATCTCTTTACTTAATGAAAATCATGATCCAACCTCCTAAAATGCACATGAGAATTAAAAATGTAGTCAAATATATGGCGTTGAGGGATACATCGTGAATTTTAGTAATAATAAAACCTCCATCTTCTGAGCCTTTTAGCAAGAATCCATTTTTTACAAGACCAATTCCCTTGATTCATACTTTGAAGAAACCAATTCCAAATCAAATGGCAAGTTATGCAAAATGTTTCGCAATTGCTTAAGTCCCATACTTGTTTGAGCAATGGGAACCCTTAAACCCTTTTAAACAACCAAAAAAACCTCATATTCTTTTCTCCCCCTTATTATTTTTGCAAGGTGGTACTCTCATAGTAGCCTTGAGCATGGAACATGGCTTTTGGAACCAAGTGGTGCTCAGTCACATGTGAATTATAAGAGCACCAACTCTATCGTTTAGGCCTAGAGTTTGAGGCATGGAAACTATGCATTTCCAATTATTGATGTTTGTGAAATTGTGCTCTATGCTTAGGGACCCACTTGAGTGTTTGGACCGTGGTTGCCTAATGCAGCAGTGAAGATACTGTGGAAGCACATTGTGATGTACTAGGGTGGGCAATAGGTTTAGCTACCACTCGCATTACAAGCTTTGGAAAAACTATGGTGCCCTTGTTGGAAACTGTTATTATTCTAACATGATCGATGGAAAGGTGGATGTGCTATAAGTCATAATCAATATTATAGTAAACTTGTTTTTTGAGCACACGCCCCAATAGTGATTCCTAACCAACACTTTGCCTATTAAATAGCATGTAAAATACAATGGATATGCTCTTAATCTTGATAGAAACCATTAGTTTGCATTTTTCCAAGAGTGGATAGGATTGCCCCCCAAACAAGCTAAGTTTTCCATTGGTTGGTTGCTATTGGGGTTGACCCATGGTGGTTCAATGTTTACATGTTAAGATATTTGCTTCAACTCCCTCATCAATAAGCCGGTCAAGAGCATATAGTTTTTGGGAGGTTATGGTGATTTGCAGGTAGGTTGGTGCGACCACATCCTCATCCATGGCCTCCTCGTGTTCTATGATGGTTTGCAACCCTCATGTTTGTGACATTGGTTCTATCATCATAGGTTCATGAAGTGGATGTTGTAAAGGGTAAATTTTTTTTGTACAACTTTGTTGAAGAGGCCTATGCTCTCCTCTCTCCTTCTAGGGTTTCAAGTTTCACATTCCCTATTCTACTAACATTGCAAACCTTGAAGGGTCCATATCCCCTGAACTTCATTTTTAGCTTATGTCCCTTGATAGAGTATAGCAAGACTAAGTCTCCTTGCCCAAAGTCTTATTGTTTGATGTATATGTCAAACCAACTATTGTGGCATGACTTTTTGCAAATTAGAGCATGAGTTGTGATGACATGAGTTTCAGATAGGTGTTCCAACTCTACTAATCGATTTGTCCATGCTTCTTGGCCCTCCCATCTCTCTTGGGCTACTATTCTCAAGCTTGGAACAAAGAACTCCATTGGCGAAATAGCTTTGGTTCCATAGGTCAATGTGAATGGATTGTATCATATGGTTGTTTTGTAGGATGTCCTATATGCCCATAATAAAGCTACCGTGAGCTTCTTGTCCCAGTCACTATGTGAAGTAGAGATCAACTTTGTTACAATACCCACCAAGATATGGCTTGACCATTGGATTGAGGAAAATATGGAACCATCAATAGTATCTTGTGTGGCCTAAGAAACATTGAAGTCCCTTGAAGTTGGTTAGAGGGGGAAGGTCTATAATCACCTTGACTTTAGAGAAGTCTGTGGCTATCCCATTCCTCAACAAAAGATGCCCTAAGTTGCAACCATGCTTTACCCAAAACTAGCACTTTAAGGGGTTTAGTTGAGGGACTGTATTTTCAACACCGTTCAAAGACTATTTGCAAATTTTCTAAGTGCTCTTTGCAGTTGGTGTGGATGCATAGGTCATTGACAAAGACATCCAACCATTTTTTGAGCATATCCTTGAAGATTGCACACATGAGGTAGTGGAAGGTAGCAGGAGGATTAGTCAGTCCAAATGGCATGATATGTAGGCAACACACTCCCCATTTGCACTGGAAAATGAAATTGTTTGCCTATTGTGTAGATGGTCATGTACTTAGTACTAGCCTAGGAAGCCATCTAGAAAGCTGTAGGCTTCCTTTCCTACCACTCTCTCTAGCATGTGCTCCATGTATGCTAGTAGGTAATTGTCTCTCTTGGTTGCTATGTTGACCTTCTTATAGTTTATGCACACTCAAATATTCCCACTCTTTTTCATGACTATGATTATGGGTGACAACCAATTTTTATGCTCTTTCTCATAAATGAATCCATCTTTCAATAGCTTGTCAATCTCCTCCTTTACAATGTCTGAATGCTTAGGATTCATTGTATATGGTCATTGCCTAACTAGTGCTACTTTGGGGTTCTTGGGGATTCATTGTATATGGTAATTGCCTAACTAGTACTCCCTTTAGCTTGTCTAAGGACCATGCAAACACATCATCAAATTCCCTTAAGATATTTAAGAGATTATGCTCTTCCTTTTCGTCAGTTAGGTCATCCACTATGTACATGAGCTGAGGCTTGTCTTCTCCTCTGCCAAGTTGAACTCCTTAACCTAAACCTTAGCTGGATGGGTTCACTTGCTTATCTTTTGCGCTTGGCTCCTACCAACACCACTATTCTATCACCCTTTTTCTACTTCGTGAAGTTCTTGGGCAAGTCGTGGGGTTCCTTGTGCAGTTAAAGTTCTAATGGCTTTGAATGTTTCCTTTTCTCCTCCTTTACCCTTCTGCACCTTAGGTGGACTGGAAGGTCCCCCTTGGTGCATTGAGTCACAAGTGGTCGAGGTATCTCGGGGTCACTATTAGAGCTCGCCTCTAACCCAGAATTGTACTCGTGATCCTCACTAGAAGAGGTTCTCTCCCCTAGTGCTGGAAACTTTGAAGCTGATTCTACTCCAAATAGTGGTGTGGCGCAAAGATGAGCTAGTCTCGCTTGCTCATAATCCACCACCTTGAGGCATTCTAGCCAAGCTTGATCACAATCTACCTTGGAAACTCCCTTTCTCACTCAAAATGTGTTGACCTCATGGAGCTACGTATCAACTCTAATTTATTCAATTACTCTTCCCTTCGTATCATATTATATGGTCTCTACTTCCTCTTTTCTCACCTCATTGATGGAACAACAATCTTCATACTCGTTGTCAAAATCCTCATACTAGGATTGCATGTTGCTAGCAAGCAAGGTTCCTACTTCCGATCCCTACCACACTTGTCATGAGAGTCTATTATATGAAAAATTTAGGCTGTGTATCTTAGTCCATTTGCACTATATGCTTTCCATAAGATCCTTCAAAGACTTTAAATTGGTAGTTGGATTACCCACTAGCTCATTTGATAGATGCTTGAGGATTTTGTGAAGCTCTAATTTGTTGGTTGGGACACGATAGGTGATTGGTGTTGGTTGACCCATTGAACTATTAGTCATCATGCACAAGGGTACTATAGGTAGGTTCAAAGTGATGGCAAGCTTAGATTTGCTAGCTAAGTCTATAGCTTGCCTAGATCCATCCTCATCCTCCAAGAATGGTAGATCAATGGTTTCCAATACGTGCATCCAATCTTGCTCATCCTAAGAGCAAGGAATGTACCTTGTTAGAGCTCCATAATTTCTTCTAGTCTTCGAGCCACCCTTTAGCGCCGTAGAGATGGCATCTAAGTCCACTAGTGAGGTTTTCCATGTGTCCATCTCTACTCAAACTGCTTTTGATATATTATTGAAGAATATCATGCCATTATCCCAGTCCTCTATTACTCTAGCATTTCTCATTCAAGGTCTATCGTGCAAGATATCATAATCCAATCCCTTCATAGCTATGAAGTTCACTAAGAATTGGATTCCTGCTATCTTTAGTGGAAAGTACTTTTTAGGACTCCAAAGGGTCTAACTTTCATCCCATTTGCTAGAGTGATATTGAACCTTGCAGTCTCCATCAGTGGGTCTCTCCGATCTTGCAAGGTTGCATGATTAAGTACACTAACCCTTGTTCCCATGTCCACTATCCCCTTTCTTGTTGTATCTCCTAACGCAATAGCTGGTAAGACTGTGTACATTTCAATGACCTCTCAAAAGGCGTTTCTTTTGTGTGGGGACTTAGACATTGGATTCAGTGTTAGGCTTGGTATGTGTGTCATGGCATCATGATCTAGAAGGTCTAGTGGCTCATGGTCATTATTGTGTTTTACCCATCGCTTGATTTCTTGCCAAAGTTTTGAGTTTTGCGTAAGCAATTCTCCCAACGAGAACATCACAAGAGTCGTCGTTATTGAGGTTAGCAATTTACCATGTGTCTTTCACTCCTTAACTTTATGGGATCCCTACCAATCCTTGTGAGAGCTAGTTGCATAGTTACAACCCCTTCATATTCTGCCCATGCAGTTGTTCACATGGTGATGTTGCCTCTCTTGCCCTCAAATATGTGCAAGAAGCTTGTGGGCTCAAGGTTGAGAAATAGTTAATATTGTCCTCCATGATAGGTCTAGCATCTTGATGTTGAGCTTGCACTTCTTTTATCCACTCGTTGACCTTGTCTGAAACCCTTAAGGGTACTCTCCAACCTTACTGCTTTCCTTGTCTCTCGTCTTAGGCGCAAATGTTTTTGCTTCAGCATCAGTGACCTATTTTCCCTTGGTTAATGCGGTCTCACTCTCGATCAGCTTGAGCATTATTTTTGCCTCGATTCTCTTTTTCCTACGTCGTTGACTCCTCTTTCCTATAGATAATACATTAAGGTTGCTAATGAGATACCGGTCTGCTTTATTTGAGCTCATGTCATGACATTTGGGGGAATAGTTGTGGCATCGTTGTTGTGTGTGACACAAAAGAATTGGAGCAGTATAGACAGGACAATACCCAAAAACTGGAGGATTGACATGTGTGACTCTACATTTGGGGCACCTCAAGTCGGCCTTCTCTCTATTTTCTTGGTCCTTTTCAAGGAAGGGAGACAAGATATGCCCTAGATGGCCACATGTCCAATATGTTATGGGTTCCTAGTCATGAGCTCCTCCTAGGCCTCTACCTCTTCCTCTGCCTAAGGCCATGACCCACACAAACTATAGTCCATTAGTATGGGATTTTCCTCTTCATCATAATAAACATAAGGGTTCAAGTAAGAATCATCCTCCACGGGGTTCTCTATAAAGTGCACTCAAGGTTTTCTTGGTGGATAGGTCACAATAGATGCTGAAGGTCTAGGGATCCCCGTAATGTCTATCCTCGCAGCTAGCTTTGAATCGTTGGATGTAGGGAGAGACAAAGGGGCTCCCCTTTCAAAATATGGTTATCTAACTCATGGATAGTACGACTGAGTTTAAGGCTACTAGTAAGGCAATTGTCTTGGCAACCAGTAGTACATGGTGTCATGACCGAATCTCCCACAATTGGCATAAGGCCTTGATCTAGAATCAAGACATTCAAAAGTCAAGTAGTTCCCTCCACATTACACACACTACATGTGAGGTCATAGTGGTCTTTGTATTGACTCTTATAGTCTTGCCAGTTGTGTTTTCAAGTCGGCTATAGCTTGGATCTGGTTAGCATCTTTCCTCTTGTTCACTAGAGGCTACTCACCCATTAGTTGTTGTAGCTCTCTCAATGTTCCTAATTGCATTGCTACCTTGTTGTGCAGCCTGAGAGCTTCTCTCCCTAAGCAAGTTATCTACCCATATGGCTTCCCCAAAGACTCTTGTAAGCACATTGCTTTTCATGTTTGAGTAGTTGCTTGCAAGGGCCTTATAGAGTTCTTCGTTGTAGATTTTGTTAATGAATATGGCAGAGAATGCTCTCTCATTGGGTTACTTAGCTACAGGTATCCTCTTATAGAGACTCCTCACATGTGTAATATAGTCTCGTATGTCCTCTTTGTCTTTATGGCTAACATTCATCAGCTTAACAACGAGGTTACTCGAGTATTCTACCTCTGAGAATATCTGAATGAAGAGATCCTTCAATTGGATTAACTTATTATGTTTACTATGGTCTAGACTAGTTTCTTGTCTCGCAAGCAAAGACTCAATTTGTGTGCTCGTTGAACGAGGTTTGTGAGGTTATTAGCCTCGCATACCTGCTCAAACTACTCAAGGAAGCTATAGGGGTCATTGCTGCCCTGGTATTTATCAAGTTGCTTTGCAACCATGGGTATTTTTGTTTCATTCATGGCATTTGGAGTGACTACACGTGCCCGTGGCTAGCAATGATGCTGCCAAGGATACCCCACTTTTCTTAATGCTAGTATTATCTAGCAATCATTTTGTGAGTAGCTTGCTTATTGTAAGGTCGGATTTTATGGCTCTCTCCGTGTCGGTATTACCTCCCATTTTGTTCCTATCTGAGATGGCTAAGATCCTCTCGATCTTATTGAGATCTCTCTCTTGATGCAACCTTTGAGCCCTTTGCTCCTGGCTATAACTCACAACACAATGAAGAGCTATCCTTTCCAGTCTCCTCTCTTCCTCAAGATTGGCTATGACCGTGGCTACTAGTCTCCCATGGTGTGCTATCCTCATTTAGTGGTCATATTGTGTGACAAGTCACCAAATGTCATATGGGTGCTTAGCCATGTTAAGGTCAAGGTCGAGGTCTCGACTCTGTTCTAATTCAAGCTAGTGTCGACTATGTAAGTAGTTTCCTCCTGATCCACTAGTGCATCTATGAGGTCAACTAAGCCCACTGCTAATCTTAGCGAACCTTTCCTTCTCTCAATAATGTGATGGCTCGGTCCCCTCTATGCCTTGGTTCCCAAGTTTTTGATTCCCTTGTCTGATTCTTGGGATTGTACTTCTACTAGTGGGCTTATTGTTAGCTTAATCCCCCTTAGTGTGTTTATTGTTAATTCAATAGCTTAAGAATGTGCAAGGCTTGTATATACTAGTAGTGCATCTCGATATGTGCAATGAAAAATCAAGCTTTCCAGCTTTCACATGTGCTTAAATGCCTACACTAGTGAGTGTGACCTTTGATGGAGCCAATTGCATCAATTGATTTCCTATTCTTGATGCTTTTGGAGGGGATTTGACTGCTCCTAAGAGTTGAAATTATGTTCTCTACAGGTCATGAAAGGTGGTCTCTGTCCCTAGCCATGTGAGTCAACTTGGGTCTCTACTAAGGCTACCAATGGTTGGTTCTTTAAGTCCCCCCATAGATTGTTAAATAGTCCTATCGTTTCATCTACTGGTCCACACTTGAACTTGATTCTGGTCAGTTCAAAATCAGCTGAACAAGCCCCTAAAGGTTTAAAAATTAGTCAAAATAAGGTTCTAGACAACTAGTACAAATCCCAAACTCGACCATCTGAGTCGTGGGTTTGATTGTCCTCAGAGTGGACTTCTGAAAGAATTCGGCCATGCAAGTGGTCAGAGACTTGGACTCAGACAAGGGGTTCCAAAACAAGTGTTCGAGTGGTTATTTGAGGCCCCAAGTTTTGGCCGCTCAAGGTGAGTGGTTAGGTCTATCCACGTAGTATTTCCACACAATAAACGTTAGTTAGTCAATTAGTTAATAAGTTAGTAAGATTACTAACTAAAGATTAACGAAGGTAAAAACTAACTAACATTAATAGCTAATAATTTTTATTTAATTAAAAATACATTTAAAAATAAAGTGAGAGTTGTAATCCGATATTTTTTCTCGGATTGACAAGGACCGTAGCCACCCTTCACGTAAGTTACAACGTGAATGAGACTTATGAGCTATATTAATCACTAATATTAATGTGTATAGTTTGGATGGTCCAAAAATATTTGATTTTGGGTAAAACTAGTATATTTTAGATATTATCTTAAAAAGATATGGAGATTTCTAGAACTTGATGTCATTTAAAAGAAAATAAAAGTGATGTTTTAGTTAGTTTTGGAAATTTTATAAAAAGAAAAAATAAAGAGAGGGATTAGCGAAATTGCAAACACCGTGATCGCAGTTTATAGACAGAAAACAACACTTCGAACAAAGAAAAGAAGAAGAAGTGAACCAAGAGCTTTCTAATCAAGTGTCTTGGGGTTTTACCCCCCTTTCAAAGCCGATGGAACCATTAGATTTATGATCTGAGCATCATATAACTGATCTTTCCAAGATCCCCCTCCACAAAGAGCGCCACTTCTCAGCCGCAAGCCCTCTTCTCTATTTCACTATAAATATGAGGCATAGGGAGGCACAAGAGAGCATAAGAAGACCCCGAGAGGCTGCGAGAGAGAGGTAGAGAGAAGGATACCCCTCCATGAGATTGTGAGGAAGAGCTTGAAAGAGAGCTTGAGAGAGAGAGAGAAGAGTTACCTTGAGAGGCTACACAATTCCCTCTATCTCGATCCTTGACTCAACCATCTTCTCTTATGCTCTCCCATCTCGAATCTATTCCACCTTCTTAATCTCTTGAGTCTACTTGCGGATGATGGACTCCAAGCAAAGAATGTTGCATGCGGATGGCAATCCCATAACTAGAAACGAAACTTCGGGCAAAAGCATCACTGTCAATCCAACTGCGGTACCGGTTGTAAATAATGTATTTCCAAATTGATAGATGCTTGTTTTGATTCTTGTATGTGACACGTTAGGCCCATACTATGATGCACGAGTATAGATCATCGGAAGGGATAAATTTTACCTCACATATTCAAAAGATTGAGCTTGCAAAGTGCATGTATTAAGGAAAGTTAATTGCACCTAGTTGTATATGGCTTGTTCATTGATAGACTAATTACAAGGGGGAATCAATCAAGGGTTATGAATGGCATAATCATGAGATTAAAAAATATGCATAAAAGTGTTAAGTATATTTTACATAGAATCGCTCTTTGATCCCAAGGGGAAGAACATATATGCGATGGTAATGTTATCGCGACTATTATTGTATTGTTTGGTAAGAATACAATTGGTTTTTTATTGATTGATTGAACAACATTCTAAATGCTTTTACATTCAACTGGTTGTTAGTTTTTTGTTTGGATGATTATTTCAAGTGCTTGTAATTTATGCTAAATGCATGGCAAGGGTCTGTGATGACAAGTTGCCATGGGGATAAAGGAATGTTTTTCTAGAAAATGATATTAGGGCTAAATGCCTTGTTGTGTTGGATTCCTAAAGGATTTAATTAAGGAAGGATATGTTGCACAGGTGGATCGCCTCCATGATCTCACTGCAGATTAACCCAAAGAGGACACTTCTTGATTCATGGGCCGAAGGTCGAGTGGTGAAAAGGCCAACCACGGGAATGATGTTTCGCTCCTAGACAGCTTGCAGGTCATGTGGAGCTCTGGACACCCCTTGCTAGGTCTAGAATGGAGTTAAAGACCTTCATGGCCCCCAACATCTGGGCATATTGGGAGATCCTATTCTAGATAAAGGACTGAATTTGTGGTGCCATGTGATTTGGACCAGTTACTTCTGTAGGGCAGAAGGGATACTTCTGTTGGACAGAATGGATACATAATTTCTTTTGTATGGGCGGGAGACAAATATTAACTTGAAGATAAGTTAAGGAACTTGCTAGAACTTGTTTGTTAATAGATTTCTTTGCTCTATTTTCTGTGTCTGTGCTATCAGTTATGCGAATGAACCTTGTTCCCTAAAAGGCTTAATTAATGAAGCTGACTTTAAATGTCACATATAAATTTGGTAGGACCTAATTAGAAAACTAAAGCTACTGAGGGAAGTGGGTGGGCAGAACCCCCGATGGGTCCGTCCTATAGCAGGGTGGTACCGGAGAACTGGGAGGCTTCGCACAAGATCTTACCGACATTTGGCCTTTAGGTATTGTTAGGTTAGAACCGGATTCATGCCATTTTAGGGGACCAAAATGGAACTATGCCCTACGGGTAGAGAGGTTGAGCAGTGCATCCCTCTCGTTTCCCATTCTCTTTGAACCAAGTGTGGCATGGGTCTGCTTTGGCTTGGGTATCTCTACGTAAAGTAGGATGTCTAGGATCCGATGTTACAATGCTGTTAGGAGACCTTGGCCACTAGGAGCCCAATTTTCAGGTCGATCCTAGTGGGTTCGACTGTGAATGTTCTGTTGCGAGGCCGATTCGGCAAACCTTAGGCGACAAAACTTGGAACATTCCATGGGAATGCCAGATAGCAATGCTTAGATTCGTTTCTCAATAGACTGCTAAAAGCATGCCTAGACAGCAGATGGGCGGGGTCCAGGTCAACAGATATTTGAGTGGTCACTCAAATGACTTGGATGTCTGAGCTAGGTCATGACTCGATCGTCCAAGGCCTGCAGTCGCCACCTGAGCAGTGGTCAGAAACTCACCAAATGACAAAATTACCATATTTAATTACTTAATGCCACTATTCAAATCGCCCAAGATTCTAGATTAAAGCAACAATTAACAACAAGGATTCAGGGTATACGTGGAAGAGCTGGAAGTATAGAGACACGATTCCTTGGTGTTGTAACCTATGGACCTATCACTCATTGTCTCTCTCTCACTAGCTCTCTCTCAATATCACTCAATGCAAATGAGCTCTCTCTTCCCCTTTTTTCACCTTTCCTTTTCTGTCTTTCTCCCTTTACACTCCATTTTCATTCTTGGACATGAAAAAACTATTTCCTTTCTTCCCCCTATTTCTCCATTTTCTAGTTACCCAAAGAGTTTTCTTTTCTTTTTTTTCTTCCTCATTTTCCTAAACCTTAATGTCTTAAAATTGATCATAAGTATACAATACCTACTCCAACCAATACACAAAAAGCTTCCTAACCTAAACTAATCCACACAAAAGAAATCAAATAGCATCTAACTCACTTGCTTCCTATCTAAAACCAAGTGCTATTTCAAAGTTGAACTCCTACTTCATCACTCGATTTAGAGTGCGCAAGTACTCAAAACTTGAATTTGTTATCTTGGCAATGGAATTAAAATGTGGGAGCTTCTCGCTCGACCATCAAGACCCATAGGCCGCTTATCATTTCAAGTGTCCCAATCAAAGTGTAATGGCTATCTCTCACATAGCCATGCACACTCTCACACCTATAAGTGTAGTGAGCTTACCTTCATGCCTAATCAAGTTCCCTCCTCTCTCAAGCTCTCTACTAGCTCCATGATCCAAGATGCAAGCTCAATCCTCAAGCTCCAAGCTCCAAGCTCCATTGCCGCGTGTAAGACAAAAGATTCTATTTTTGACTTTTTGGGGCTTTTCTACCTTGAACTTTCAAATATATAACATCATAGCCTTTTGAAACTAGCATAGCCTTATACATGGTAATAAAACCATCTGCATTATGCTTTATTTTATAGAGCCACTTATAGAAAATAGCTTTTTTACCCTTAGAAAATGGTACCAAATCTGAAGTTTGATTGGCCTCTAATACAACCATGTCCTCATCCATTACTACATCCCAATGAGTATGACCACCAAACTACTCAAAACAAATAGGCTTAACATCACCTATCTTTACTATATAAGTATAATGGTGAGGTACAAAATCCTCAAAATCAAATTTTCTAATAGGGTATCTCACCCTACTAAAGTTACATACCACTGGATCACTTAATGGAACATTTACATTACTATGTCCTCTCTCTACACTTGGTGTCCTCATTAAAGGATTACCAAGCTCATCATCCAAACTCTTTGACCTACTAGAGTCTCCATCAAGAAGTGAATGCCTAGTAGATCTATCAAATGATATCTCTAGTCTACTAAGGCTCTCTGATTCCTACTTTTTTTGTTTACATATGACTATGAAGATCATCAATATAATCCAATGCATCTCTACTATATACATACCAACTACTAATTCCATCAAAAGTAATACTCTGCTCACTTGAAACTCACTTTTCTCACTCAAAGGGTTATAATAACGATAGGGTATAGGTATATGTAACATGTTTCTTTACTCTATGAGACTTTAGAGAAACACAAAAGTCATCAGAGGGGTATTTTTTCCCACCATCAGACCCTTGTGTATGTAATAAATGTATAAAAGTGATATTTTAAAAATTCATTAGTTTGAACCCACATGATACATACATATATCCATGAGTGACCCACCTCCCAAGTCGAAGCTGCTTGTGAATTTTTCACCTTTTTGATATATTCCAGTATAGTGTTATCAATGGCTACAAACAAGCAAAAATATTAAATTTTTAGATTTTATATTTCATTATTTACACGCCTTTAATTCATTTTGCAGAGTTAATGGATCACTTAGCTTTGGTTCACTTTCTTCATCTACAATAAACTTATAAACACTACAAGGATATGAGGGTATAGCGATGGCCATTTGCGACGAGAAATAGTGGCGTTGCTATTTACATCGTAAATGTAACGCTAATAGTGACGGTACTCAGACAAAAAAACACGGGCTGAAACTCGAGCGCATTATTTTGCGCGCATTCACAAAAGAGAGAGTGAAAGGGAGAGCGAACATCTTGCATTTGAGAGGGAGAGAAAGAGAGAAAGAGGGAGAAAGAAGGCTTCTCACCGCCGCCGCCGCCGCCGTTCGCGAAGAAGAGGAGGAGGTGTACGGAGGGTGAAGAGGAGCTGCTGTCGCGAAGAGGAGCCGCCAAACCCTTCTTTGAGCCTTTACGGTGAGTGCATTGTCCATTCTTGCTTTGCTTTTGTGTTTTCTCTCTCTCTTTTACTTGTTTTTGGTATAATTTGTGTGTATTGAGAGAGGGAGAGAAAATGAGACAGAAAGAGAGGGAGAGGGAGAGGGAGAGGGAGGGAGAGAAAATGAGAGAGGGAGAGGGAGGTAGAGAGAAAGAGAGGGGGAGGGAGAGGAAGAGAGGGAAACATTAAACATAATAGGGAAAGAGAGAAAGAGAGGGAGAGGGAGAGGGAGAGGGAGAGGGAGAGGGAGAGGGAGAGAAAGAGAGGGGGAGGGAGAGGGAGAGGGAGAGGGAGAGAGAGAGAAAGAGAGGGAGAGGGAGAGGAAATGAGAGAGGGAGAGGGAGACATTAAACATGATAGGGAAATGAGAGAGGGAGAGAAAATGAGAGAGAAAGAGGGAGAGGGAGGGAGAGGGAAACATTAAACATAATAGGGAAAGAGAGAAAGAGAGGGAGAGGGAGAGGGAGGGAGAGAGAAAGAGAGGGGGAGAGAGAAGAAATGAGAGAGGGAGAGGAAGAGAGAGAAAACATTAAACATAATAGGGAAAGGGAGAAAGAGAGGGAGAGGGAGAGGGAGAGGGAGGGAGAGGAAATGAGAGAGGGAGAGGGAGGGAGAGGAACGAGAGGGAAACATTCAACATAATAGGGAAAGGAAGAGGGAGAGGAAGAGAAAAAAAACATTAAACATAATAGGGAAAGAGATAAAGGAGGGAGAGGAAATGAGAGAGGGAGAGGAAGGAAAAAACATTAAACATACTAGGGAAAGAGAGAAAGAGAGGGAGAGGGAGAGGGAGAGGGAGAGGGAGGGAGAGGAAATGAGAGAGGGAGAGGAAGAGAGAAAAGAAAACGAGAGAGGGAGAGGAGAGAGAAAAAACATTAAACATAATAGGAAAAGAGAAAAAGAGAGGGTAAGGGTGGGGGAGGGTGAAGAAATGAGGGAGGGAGAGGAAATGAGAGAGGGAGAGTAGAGATAAAAAGAAATGAGAGAAGGGGAGGAGAGAGAAAAAAAAGAGAAAAAACATTAAACATAATAGGGAAAGAGAGAAAGAGAGGGAGAGGAAATGAGAGAGGAAGAGGAAGAGAGAAAAGGAAATTAGTGTAGCGTGTCCACTAGTATCATCCAGGACACGTCTTAGCAGTCCATCGAAAAGGATGTCTAGAAAGCTCCCCCCGACACTCCCATGGAATGTCACGGGTTTTGCGATCTAGGGCTTTCCACGTCTGCCACGTAGCGGAAGTATTCTGGCCGTTCCCACTTAGGATCGACCTAAATTAGGGTTTTCCTGATTGGTCATTTCCTAACAGCAACTAGCGTCGGACCCAAGTGAACTACTTTACGCAGAAACGCCAGGTCCGAAGCTGATTCACGCTGCACTTGGTTCAAGGAGAATGGGAAACGAGAGGGATGCAAAGCTCAACCTCTCTGTCATAAGGCATAGTCCCATTCTGTTGCCCTAAAACAATGTAAATCGGGTTAAATCATAATTCTAGGTCAACACTTTTGTTGTTCATGTCCTTTGACAATCATCCCGCTGTTTCTCGTGATTAGAGAAAAATTCCCATTCAACTGGGACCACCCATCCCTAGGACGGACTCATGGCCCATCCTTCGCACTTTCCTCGCGTTGTTTTAGTTATTTAATTATCTAACACATTAGTTGGACATGTAACAACCAGCTTCTTTAATTAACCCGTTAGGCACTGGTTTCTTCACGTAATCTTATCACTTGACATAGAAAAACAATATCAGACAAGTTCCTTATTAACAAGTCATCTTATTTATCTTTGAAATACAAAGAGTCCAGCCCGTAGGCTTATCCACAAATTTCCCGAAGGCTATCCAGCAATCCATAGGGATCACTATTCCAAGTTTCCACCCGTAGACTAGTATGCGGGCCTCGAGATCCAATCCCGAGTCACATTAGCCTCTTGTGCAGGACCCAGAAGGCGAGGGATGTACGGCCAAAGCCCCCCCTGGCACCCAAGCGTCCTCTTGCTTCAAGTAGCGCTCAACAGAGAGACCTCTTGCGGTGGGTTCGGTCCATGTTCCCGGCGTGGTCAACAACCCCCTTGGTTAGGGTCAGGCAGGCAGTCGGGGGTAACTGAAGCTGCATCTCCCTTCAGGCCTTCCACCTGAAGTATAGATATTCATTTATCTTTTAATTCATTGGTCAAACAAAGCCAAACAGTGCTCTAAAATTTGTAGCAAGCACAAACATGTCCATTGATCGTTTTTATTGGCAAATTGCTAATGAATGAATCCTTCCTTTCGAATGCATCCAGCACTCGATCCGGGATGACTTGCAACTTGGCAAGATTCCCTATATCCTGGGTTACAGTGTACCCTATTAACCCGACTTGGTCAAACCTTTAGTTCATTGGGTACTTCAGTTTCTGGTCTTTAATTTCCAATTAATCTTCATTACTCAAGAAGGATACCAAAGTATTCATCCTCTTGCAAGATAACTTGGTAAGGATCTGCCGTCCTCGTTGCGAGAATTTGGCCTTTTTCTTGTGATCCAATCACAAGACCATATGACTCCGTACTTGCTGTACAAGTGTTGCATTGTTCTATGCGACAATGGAGTCATGAAACAATCTGTTTCAGGTTCTTTTAGACTGACGTCGTTAGACCTAGGGTTTTCAAGTTTCATCTTTGTAAGATTTTCAGAGACAAACCCTAGTTCCTTTTACGATTACAATTCACTGTCCCTACATTCAGGGAATGTGGGCAAGTATTTAAGGTATATGCATTTCTTGGAATTTAACTTATTCTCAACGAATATTTCGCAGCATAGGTATTTTTAAGTTTACATCAATTTGGTTAACTCTAGAAGATAATTTCGAGATTACTTCCACATGATTTGTTATCTATGTGTAAATTGAATTTTCAATCCTAAACTTTATCAATTTGAGGTTAGGTTAATTCCAAATAATCTTCCTACACTTTGCGAACATCATTCATGCTAAACAAGTAACCTTTTAATTGATAATTTATGATGTTGATAAATAATATTTTCCTAGAGTTTATGCATCGTAAGAATCATTTCATGCTTACACCTTCCATGATGATTCATTGCAAAGAGGATATGGATTAATAATAGGAGATGTAGTTTATACTTCTAGGTTTAATCGAAGTATGCTATTTCAATGGGTAATAATCTAGCTTATAATTCATTTCAATGCATAAAGCTATTTGCTAGGAATGTGTTTATACTTTCTTTAATTGGCATGTTCCATTAAAAGTATTGATGACTAAGTTCCTTCGATGTGAACAACTAAGACAAAAAATATATCCTATTTCTAACATTTAACCTTGCAAGATTGAATTACAACAATATCGAATAATCAATTTAGAAAGGAAAACCTGGGTTTGGGGTGAGATATCCACGTGGATGCCCGAAGATGATCCTCCCGCGGCTACGCCTTGGACTTTCTTAGGAGGCATGGCAATTGTAGTCCTTTGGACATGGAAGCAGCTCTACACTCCTTTTCGAAATTCCACCGTCACTCCCTTGCACTTCAATACTCTTCTTATTTTTTTTCCAAGTAGGGAAAATACCAAAGTCCCAAGGGTAGTTTGAAAAGGGCAAGGAACGACTAAGGGGTTTAACCACGAGGAGGGGGTAATAAGACCTTTCCAAAGACTTAGTACTTTTTTGGGGGGAAAAGGGTCTTGTAAAGCCCAAAAAAAGGGTTATAAGTGGTTAAAGCACGAGGGGGGAGGGGGGGGATGATTCCGAAACCAAACATAAGGGCTAAGGGAAAATTAAGAACACTAGGAGGGGGGATTCCAAAATACCATGGAAAGAGCTTATAGGGGTTAAAAAACCGCGGGGGGGAGGTAATCATAAGTTTTTTTTTTTTGAAAGGCACCACAAGGGATTGAAAAGGCCTTAAGAGGATTAAAACCCGGGGGGGGGGGGAGAGGGGGGGAAAGGGGGCTTAACTAGCCCCCCCCTTAGAAGCTTCTCTTTAGAAGCTTCCACAGCTTCTTATGTGGCAGGGGGGAAGATTCAGCGCCGTGTTGGCGACGGCGGACTGGCAGCACTTCTGTGAGGCGACGAGGGCCTGCCGGCTGCAGGCGACGGTGCTAGGAGGTTTGGTAGAGGGTATCGTACCCTCACAAAGGGAGAGGCTCACTCTCTCCCTCTTTGCTACTATGGCATACGACGTTTCTTCCCCAAAGCCTCTGGCCCTCCGTGTGTAATCGCAGCGTTCAGCCATCCCTCCCTCTCCTCATGTTGCCCTGCATGGCCATGAGGCCGAGCAAGCTCCAGCGAGGAGCTTGCTGGCCTACTAATTCCCTCTCCGTCCTCCAGCATGACCGTCACCGACGGTGAATTTAAAAAAAAATTCCATAAAATTTTCAACGTTTGACATATTACATTCTCTCCTCCTTAGAGGAATCAAGATGTCCTCATCTCGAGATAAACTGGGGATATTGATGGTTGAGTATGCCTTCATCTATCCAAGTGGCATCCTCTTCGGGATAATCTTCCCACTGGACAAGGCATTATCTCAGGGTTCTAAGATCTAACATCTAAGATCCTATCAGGCATTAGTTCAAGAACTCCTTGACTAGGCATTACAACTTGTTGATCGTTAAGTACATGGTTAGGATTAGGTACATATTTCTTCAATAGGTTGATATGGAATACATTGTGAACCTTTAGGTTCTCAGGAAGTTGCAATTTATAAGCATTAGGTCCTAGGCATTTGAGGATCTTGTATGGCCCACAATACCTTGGACTTAGCTTCTTGCAATCTCCTAAGTATAGAGAACTCTTTTTAGGGCGTACATGAATGAAGACCATGTCTCCTTCTTTGAAGACTCTATCTTGATGCTTCAAATCCGCGTATGCCTTCTGTCTATCCTTGGCCGCTTGGATGTCCTGTCTTATTGAATTTACTTGGTCATCCATCTCTTCCAACATCAGCCTTGAAGCTTCAACCCTTAAGGTTGGATCTGAAAAGTTTAGGGGACTTCGACAGTCATGACTATACAATGCTTGGAAAGGGGTCATCTGAATGCTTTGCTGGTAAGAAGCATTGTATGCAAATTCAACCAAAGGTAAGTATTGAATCCACCTCTTTGGCTCATGACAACAGTAAGCCCTAAGCATATCCAAGCTGACTTGATTTACTCGCTCTGTCTGGCCATCCGTTTGGGGATGGTAAGTGGTGCTAAAGCAGACTTGAGTCCCAATAGCTTCAAAGATAGCTCTCCAGAAGTGTGATGTGAAGAGAGAATCACGATCACTAATGATTCTCCTGGGTAAACCACGTAGCTTGAATATCTCCTTGGTAAACAATCTTGCAATGTCTGAGGCTTTATAGTTTGTCTTTATTGGAATAAGGTGTGCAACCTTAGTAAGCATGTCAACCACAACCATGATGGAGTTGTATCCTCCCTAGACTTGGGGTAGGCCTACAACAAAATCCATACTAATGACTTCCCATTTCATTTGGGGGATGTCAAGCGGTTGTAGTTTCCCTAGCATCATGACATGTTCAGCTTTGATACGTTGGCAACACAAACACTCGGTGACATATTTGAGAACATCACCTTTGAGCCTCTCCCAATGGTAGCTCTTTCTAACAGCATTGAGAGTCTTGGCATAGCCAGGATGTCCTGCGAAAGGGGAATCATGAGCTTCCCACAATATCTTCTGCTTAAGTGACTGGCTTACTGGTATACACAGCCTTGTTCTATAGTAGACAAGTCCACTATTGATAGAAAATTCATGATACTTAGCCTGTAATTTTTGTTTCTGATTCTTGATAGAGATCTCCCTTAGCATTGTTTGGTAGGCTGGATCATGGCATGCATCCTCTCTAGCTAACTCAAGTATAGGGTTGTTTGGCATAGATACTTTTGTAGCTAGAGATCTGGCTATTGATGGATTCTGCAAGATTAGGGAATTTAGGAATGCCTTGCGAATAAGTGCATCGGCAACTACATTCTCTTTCCCTGGTCGGTACTTGATTTCAAAGTCATATTCCTCCAACACTTCAATCCACCGACGTTGCCTCATGTTGAGCTCATTCTGGGTAAAGATCCATTTGAGACTCTTATGGTCAGTTACTAGAGTAAACTTGTTACCCAACAGGTAGTGTCTCCAAAGCTTTAGAGCATGGATGACAGCTAGCGATTCCAGATCATGCGTAGCATAATTCTTTTCATGACTCTTCAATTTCCTTGAAGAGTATGCTACCGGATGACCTTCCTGCATAAGTACACACCCCAAGGCAAGAATGCTAGCATCAGTTACTACCTTGAACTCCTTATTGAGGTCTAGAAGTTTTAGAATAGGTGCTGATACCAAACTTTGCTTCAATCTGTCAAAGCTATTTTGTTCGGGAGTTGACCATGCAACGGAAGTTTGCTTCTTCAGTAAGTCCGTCAGAGGTGCTGCAATCAAAGCATAGTTTTTGATAAAGACTCTATAGCATCCTATCAATCCAAGAAAGCTACGTATCTCTTTGATGGATGCTGGTATTGGCCACTCAAGCACATCTCTGACCTTGGCTGGGTTCACTGAGATTCCTTCTGCTGATACTATGAATCCCAGATATTCAATCTGATGCTTGAAGAATGCACACTTCTTCATTTTAGCATACAGCTTATGTGACCTCATTGTCTCAAGGACAATTTGAAGTTGGGGTTCATGATCTTTTTCATATTTAGAATAAACTAAAGTGTCGTCGAAGAAGACAAGCACGAAATCATCAAGATATGGCCTAAAGATATCCTGCATTAACCTATTGAAGGTGGCATGTGCATTCGTAAGCCCGAATGACATAACTAGAAACTCAAAGTGTCCATATCTTGTATTGAAGGCCGTCTTTGGGATATCTTCTTCCTTGATCCTTATCTGATAGTGACTTGACCTAAGATCAATCTTGGAGAAGATCTTCGCACCCTGAAGATGATCAAGAAGCTCATCTATTCTAGGAATAGGGTACTTGTTCTTGACTGTTGATTGATTCAACCCTCCGTAATCAATACATAGTCGAAGTGTCCCATCTTTCTTTTTCTGGAATAGTACTGGAGCTCCCCACGATGAACTGCTAGGCCGGATGTAGCCCTGATCTAGTAGTTACTTGAGATGTTCCTTCAGCTCAATTGCTTCTGGTGTGGACATTCTATAAGGTCTCTTTGCAATTGGTGCAGCTCCTGATACTAACTTAATCTCATGATCCACTTCTCTTTGAGGCGGGAGTTCAGTCAACTCTTCAAGGAATACGTCCGCGTATTCCTTTAGCCAAGAAGGTTCTTCATTAGACTCTTGCTTCTGATCTAACTTGTTGAGTTTGATCAAGTAAACATGTAATCCTTTTCTGACTCCTTTTATGATCCGAGATACTTTGGCCAAATGGATTATCGGCACTCAAGCCTCACCTTGAGTTGTGACTAATTCCCTTTCAGAGTTTCGAAAGGAAACTTGACCCTTTCCACAGTGAATGTGGGCGTCGTTGGGCTTAAGCCAATCCATTCCGAGTAGACACTCATGCATACCTAGATTCATGACTCTGAATTTGACTGAAGTCTTCTTTCCTCCCAGAAAGAATTCCACCTTAGCAGTTTGCCTGGTACAAGTAACCTCACGACCATTTGCCAAGTCCACAAGCAGGGTAGGTGCTTCTACTTTGGCTATTCCTAATCTTTTTGCACATACTGGAGAGATAAAGGAATGTGTACTGCCACAATCAATCAAGGTCTTGAAACTTTTACCCTGATAGTCCGACGGTGTCTGAATCACCGAGAACTGGCGATTCGGCCCTTTCTTGTGAAGAGCGGCATGGACTGTCACCCTTTCAAACTCTGCTTCCATGGTCGGATCTTCTTCTTCTTCTTTTTCTTCACACATTTGTCTATTGGCAATGTAGGCGGTTCTTCCTCTACCTCGGGAAGCAGCTCCTTGACCACGGCTTGTTCCTTGGAAAGGCGCTTGGCGATGTCCTCCACCAAGCTTGGGACATTGCCTCTTGAAGTGACCGAGTTCGTTGCAGTGGAAACAACGGAGGTTTCGGCCATTACTTTAAGTAGGAACAAAGTTGTTGACGTTATTCGTCCTTGCTTTCTTTCTTTGTGTGGATTTAATCCCGCACAAATTTTAGATACCTGCTGTGTCATGTCCATCTGCGGTGCATACTTAAGAAGTGAGACAAATTTAGAGTAGTATGCATCAAGCCTGAGCCCCAATTGTTTTAGCTCGTAGAACTCATTCATTTTTTGTGTGCGATAAGAAGGTGGTAAATATCTTCCCTGCACGGCTTTCTTCAACTTCTCCCAGGTAACGGATCCCTCTGTGATCCCTTGATCCCTGCACCATTGCTTCCACCAAAGCCTGGCTTCGCCGGTGAGCTTTAGCTTGGCGAGCATAGCCTGATTGGCAGGTGCAGTACCGACTGCTTCGAAGTAATCCTCCATGGATTCAATCCAAATTTCAGCATCAGCTTGGATGAATCTGCCTTTCCCGTCAAACTCGGGTGGCTTAATCTGCTTGAGAAGGAACTTCTTCTCCTGGATCACAGCAGTACTTGATATAGGAGGCGAATTAGGAACCTGTACCTGGGGTTGTGCCTGAATAAAGGTTTTCTTAATGTTATTATACAATAATCATCGTTGATTTATATTACATCTTTAGTTCAGCTCTCTCGTAAACAATGCAGCTACTTAACTTTTTATCAACTCTTATGCACAATTAGACATTGATAAAAAGAAGTCTTTATTTGTATTTATATGGGCATAGCCCTTTCAGAATACAACATTTCTTGTGATGATAAGCCAACTGTTACATTTAGTTTGGGGATAACAACGTTGTATTACATGTATCTACAGGAACTGTATAGTAGTATGGTTTCGGGTCATGGATCTTCAGGAATCGGTAAGTCATTGGAAGTTCAAGATATCCTTTCCGTTGGAATCCATACTTCTCATCGCGGCCCAATACTTTAATCCTGTCGGCGGGGATTACACGGGTTACTTCCTCATATACATATGAGTTCATCTCAACCCTCCGACCTCGAATATGTAAAGTTGAGTTTATGTGAGCTTCCACAAAAATGAACAGCTTCACGACTTTCAGGTCTTCCAACCACTTGATCCTCTTTAGGTTGGTCTGTAGATAAGCAAACTGGTGGGCGGCTATATACTAGATTCCTGAAGCACCCGTCCATCTTCGTTCCATATACAAAGGTGATGGATTATAGATTTGCTCTAGGATGTTCATCATCTCAACCCTTTGTCGATAATGCGGAGAATGCATTGCAGTCATAAACATGATTCGAAATACTAAGAACTTGTTCCACGCTTCGTAATTCTGCAAGACAGCATTGAAGGTAAGGAAATGTTTGGACAACAATATTTACTTTACTTCAACTTATTAATATTTCATAAAAACAATTCCATTCTTGGTAGCTCTGATACCAACTGTAACGTTTCCACTAGTATCATCCAGGACACGTCTTAGCAGTCCATCGGAAAGGATGTCTAGAAAGCTCCGCCCATCACTCCCATGGAATGTCACAGGGTTTGCGATCTAGGGCTTTCCGCGTCTGCCATGTAGCGGAAGTATTCTGGCCGTTCCCACTTAGGATCGACCTGAATTAGGGTTTTCCTGATTGGTCATTTCCTAAAAGCAACTAGCATCAGACCCAAGTAAACTACTTTACACAGAAACGCCAGGTTCGAAGCGGATTCACGGTGCACTTGGTTCAAGGAGAATGGAAAACGAGAGGGATGCAAAGATCAACCTCTCTGCCATAAGGCATAGTCCCATTCTGTTCCCCTAGAACAACGTAAATCAGGTTAAATCATAATTCTAGGTCAATGCTTTTGTTGTTCGTGTCCTTTGACGATCATCCCGCTGCTCCTCGTGATTTGAGAAAAGTTCCCGGCCAACCGGGACCACCCATCCATAGGACGGACTCATGGCCCATCCTCCGCACTTTCCTCGGGTTGTTATAGTTATTTATTTATCTAACACATTAGTTCGACATGTAACAACCAACTTCTTTAATTAACCCGTTAGGCACTGGTTCCTTCATGTAATCTTATCACTTGACATAGAAATACAATATCAGACAAGTTCCTTATTAACAGATCATCTTATTTATCTTTGAAATACAATGAGTCTAGCCCGTAGGCTTATCCACAAATCGCCCGAAGGCTATCCAACAATCCACAGGGATCACTATTCCAAGTTTCCGCCCATAGACTAGTATGCGGGTCTCGAGATCCAATCCCGAGTCACGTTAGCCTCTTATGCAGGACCCGGAAGGTGAGGGATTTACAACCAGAGCCCCCTGGCACCCAAGCGTTCTCATGCTCCAAGTAGCACTCAACGGAGAGACCTCTCACGGCGGGTTCGGTCCACGTTTCCGATGCAGTCAACAACCCCCTTGGTTAGGGTCAGGCAGGCAGTCGGGGGTAACTGAAGCTGCATCTCCCTTCACTCCTTCAACCTGAAGTATAGATATTCATTTATCTTTTAATTCATTGGTCAAAAAAAGCCAAACAGTGCTCTAAAATTTGTAGCAAGCACAAACATGTCCATTGATCGTTTTTATTGGCAAACTACTAAGGAATGAATCCTTCCTTTCGAATGCATCCATCACTCAATCCGAGATGACTTGCAACTTGGCAAGATTCCCTGTATCCTGGGTTAGGGCGTACCCTACTAACCCGACTTGGTCAAACCTTAAGTTCATTGGGTACTTCAATTTCTGGTCTTTAATTTCCAATTAATCTTCATTACTCAAGAAGGATACCAAAGTATTCATCCTCTTGCAAGATAACTTGCATAAGGATCCGCCATCCTCGTTGTGAGAATTTGGCATTTTTCTTGTGATCCAATCACAAGACCATGTGACTCCGTACTTGCTGTACAAGTGTTGCATCGTTCTATGCGACAATGGAGTCATGAAACAATCTGTTTCAGGTTCTTTTAGACTAACGTCGTTAGACCTAGGGTTTCCAAGTTTCATCTTTGTAAGATTTTCAGAGACAAACCCTAATTCCTTTTACGATTACAATTCACTGTCCCTACATTCAGGGAATGTGGGCAAGTATTTAAGGTATATGCATTTCTTGGAATTTAACTTATTCCCAACGAATATTTCGCAGCATAGGTATTTTTAAGTTTACATCAATTTGGTTAACTCTAGAAGATAATTTCGAGATTACTTCCACATGATTTGTTATCTATGTGTAAATTGAATTTTCAATCCTAAACTTTATCGATTTGAGGTTAGGTTAATTCCAAATAATCTTCCTACACTTTGCGAACATCATTCATGCTAAACAAGTAACCTTTTACTTGATAATTTATGATGTTGATAAACAATATTTTCCTAGAGTTTATGCATCGTAAGAATCATTTCATGCTTGCACCTTCCATGATGATTCATTGCAAAGAGGATATGGATTAATAATACGAGATATAGTTTATACTTCTAGGTTTAATCGAAGTATGCTATTTCAATGGGTAATAATCTAGCTTATAATTCATTTCAATGCATAAAGCTATTTGCTAGGAATGTGTTTATACTTTCTTTAATTGGCATGTTCCATTAAAAGTATTGATGACTAAGTTCCTTCGATGTGAACAACTAAGACAAAAAATATATCCTATTTCTAACATTTAACCTTGCAAGATTGAATTACAACAATATCGAATAATAAATTTAGAAAGGAAAACCTGGGTTTGGGGTGAGATATCCACGTGGATGCCCGGAGATGATCCTCCCGTGGCTACGCCTTGGACTTTCTTAGGAGGCATCACAATTGTAGTCCTTTGGACGTGGAAGCAGCTCTACACTCCTTTTCGAAATTCCACCGTCACTCCCTTGCACTTCAATACTCTTCTTATTTTTTTCCGAGTAGGGGAAAAACCAAAGTCCCAAGGGTAGTTTGAAAAGAGCAAGGAACGGCTAAGGGGTTTAACCACGAGGAGGGGGTAATAAGACCTTTTCAAAGCCTTAGTACTTTTTTGGGGGGAAAAAGGTCTTGTAAAGCCCAAAAAAAGGGTTATAAGTGGTTAAAGCACCGGGGGGGAGGAGGGGGGGATGATTCCGAAACCAAACGTAAGGGCTAAAGGAAAATTAAGAACACTAGGAGGGGGGTTCCAAAATACCATGGAAAGAGCTTATAGGGGTTAAAAAACCGGGAGGGAGGGGGGGATAATCATAAGGTTTTTTTTTGAAAGGCACCACAAGGGATTGAAAAGGCCTTAAGAGGATTAAAATCCGCAGGGGGGGGAGTGAAAGGGGGCTTAAGGGGTTTTAAAACCCGAGGGGAGAAAGGGGGCTTAACTAGCCCCCCCCCCCTTAGAAGCTTCTCTTTAGAAGCTTCCACAGCTTCTTACGTGGCAGGGGGGAAGATTCAGTGCCATGTTGGCGGCGGCGGACTGGCAGCACTTCTGTGAGACGACCAGGGCCTGCGGCTGGCAGGCGGCGTGCTGGGTTTTCAAGCAGAATATGGCCCTGAAAGAGGTGGCCAATATTGGTTGCGGGTCTTGAATGTAACACGTAAAGATCCTCATGAGAATGTAAAAGCATATGCTAAGAAGTTGAAGGAAGTATTTCGCAAGTTGCAAACTTACATTTCCATTCCACGAGCTGCCCAATTGCAATACTTTTTCCACATCTTCCAGCTCTTTTGCACTTGTATTCACCTCTTTCCAAGGCTAGAAAACTTTCCTAAGCTACACTCTCATCCATCAGAACACATACAAAAGCATACAGAACAGTCACAGAACAGTACCAGAACAGCTACAGTATAGAACAGAACAGAACAGAAACAGAGGCTCTACAGAAGACCTACAGAAGGTTATAGAAGGTCATCAAAACCACTTAACTCATACTCAAACCATTCCAAACTCTCAAAAACTATTCAATAAGCTTTCATAAGATCTCAATCTTCATCAATCAATACTCCATCCCTCCTTACAGAAGACAATCAGAACAAAACAGACCAAAACAGAGCAAAATAGAAGGTATACAGAACCAATCAGAACCTATCAGAACATCACAGAACCACCAATAAACATCATGAACTTCCAAAAAACCAACCAATTTTAAAATAGGTGCTGATACCAAACTTTGCTTCAATCTATCGAAGCTATTTTGTTCGGGACTTGACCATGTAATGGAAGTTTGCTTCTTTAGTAAGTCTATCAGAGGTGCTGCGATCAAAGCATAGTTTTTGATGAAGACCCTATACCATCCTGTCAATCCAAGAAAGCTGCGTATTTCTTTGACAGATACCGGTGTTGGCCATTCAAGCACATCTCTGATTGCAGAGGGGAAAAACAACTATAGAAGAGTTGCCACAAGGCAACGGAGTCAGCCTTATTGAGGCTGTACGAGTCCATGATACTGAAACCTCTAACTTAAGAGCCGTGACAAGAGGCCAAAAGGCTAAAGAGGTTGATAAGGATAATACAAAGCCGGTTGAGGGAAGCCCTAAGCAAGGGGATAAGGGGATGCAAGTCCAGAACTATAGCATAGAAGGGGGACCGCTAAGGCTGGTTGACGGGAAAGTTGACCCTAAGAAGGATGAGGAGGTGGCCAGAAAGAAGGAAAGAGCTAAGAAAGAAGCACCAAAACCGGTCCAAAGACCAAAAGAGAGGATGGTTTGGCGAGAAAAGAGAGCTTTGGCTACTTATCATGACTTTGATTTAGCAAGTTCTCTTTGCGAAGTTAAACCAGATGTGAACCTCTTGCAATTGATCAAATTATCTCCAGGAGTACGCAAGGAATTTAAGAAGATCCTGCATATCGGGTATATTGTAGAACCCTTGAGCATAGCACGAGTAGGGGAAGATTGGTTTGACCATGCTGAAAAGAACTGCCCTAGGGTTCCAGCTTATGTGGATGGAATATTAGTGGAACATGCCATTGTAGACACTGGATCCTCCGTCAACATCATGAGTTCAGAGTTGATGGAGAGGTTGGGTCTAGGCATCCAGAAAGATAGCTCCACCCTTCTGAGAATGGCTAATGATAGTCTAAGATAACCAGAAGGTTGCATTACTAGAGTCCATGTTACAGTTGCGAGTGTAGAATGTTTCTTGGACTTTAGGGTGATAAGATTTGCAGGACGTCCTAGCTATCAGGTTTTGCTAGAGGTAGGCCTTGGATCTTACGAATAGACTATCAAGTCCATATACCCGCCGGTCGAGTGGTTCTAGGTAGAGGTGCTAATTGAGTAATAGTTGATGCTTATCCTAAGTCTCCTCAAAGTGAGAGAGCTCCTTTATCTTCTATTGAATTAGAGAAAGCAGATGATCCATCTGGTAGTGAGACATCATCTAGTGATGAATCTAAAGAGGGGTCCACTACAGAGGATATCTATCACATAACTTTAAATGAGCCGATAGAACCTCAAGATAGGATAAGAGACGCGGATGTGATTGAGTTAGATCTTGGCACGCCGAATGATTCGCGGACAATTAAATTAGGTTCCATGCTTAGTTCAGTAGAAAGGGAGGACTATGTGTCCTTGATTCAAGAATTCCGCGATATCTTTGCTTGGAGTTATGATGAGCTGAGAGGCATCCCTCCCAGCCTAGCTGTTCATACTATTCCTGTAAAAGAAGGTAGTCGTCTTGTGCGTCAGAAGGTAAGGTGTATGCCTTTTGAATTGAGGGACGGGCTGTTTGAAGAGTTATAGAAGTTAAGGAAAGCTGGGTTAATCTTCCCTGTACAACACACAGAATGGTGTTCACCAGTTGTTATCAGGAAGAAGAAAAATAACCAGATCAGACTATGTGTAGATTTTAGAGAGCTGAATAAGCAGACGGTTAAAGATTACTACCCATTGCCGTTTATTGATCAGATTTTGGATCAATTAGCGGGTAGGGAAATATAT
The DNA here is from genome assembly GCF_053477565.2 of Lygodium microphyllum. Classification (NCBI taxonomy): domain Eukaryota; kingdom Viridiplantae; phylum Streptophyta; class Polypodiopsida; order Schizaeales; family Lygodiaceae; genus Lygodium; species Lygodium microphyllum. The sequence goes on along the minus strand of NW_028229514.1, from coordinate 4,495,174 downwards.
TCATTCATGGATTGCTTTGCAGGATATAACCAGATGGCAATTGCAGAAGAGGACAAGTTGAAAATGACTTTTATTACTATCTTTGGTACTTTTGTATACCATGTGATGGCCTTTGGTTTATGTAATGCACCTGGATTGTGGCAACGAACAGTAGACAAGACCTTTGGTGACATCTCCCCAGATGAGTTGAAAGTATTTATTGATGACCTGGGGGCAGCCACTGTAAGGGAAAGGATGTTGGTTATCTTAAGAAAATGCTTTGAGCGTTGCAGACAATTTTGCATCGCTCTTAACCCATGGAAGTGTGTCTTTGGAGTACCTTATGGGCTATTGCTGGGCCATGTGGTCAGTTCAGTAGGGATAACAACTGACCCTGAAAAGATCAAGGTCATAGTCGCTATGAGTCCACCACGTACTCCGAAAGAGGTTCATAGCTTTGTGTCATTGATAGGGTACTATCGAAGATTTATAAATGCCTTGGCAGAAAGAACGTTGCCATTAATGAATTTATTATCCTTTAGCTGTTCATTTGAGTGGAGTGACCCTTGTAAGGTAGCTTTCGAGGATGTGAAACAGGAGCTAGTAAAAGCACCTGTTTTAAAATCACCTAAAAGGGGTGAGGTGTTCTATATATTTTCAGTAGCCACCATGCATAGTATAAGCTACTGTTTAGCCCAAATTTGGGAGGACAAGTGGTATCATCTGATAGCTTTTGCTAGTCGAAAATTGGGCATTTCAGAGATCAATTACACCTACATGGAGAAGTTGTGTCTTGCGATGGTCTTTGGGACTACAAAATTTAGGCACTACATCCTCTATGAAAAGGTAGTGTTTTATATGAAGACGGAAGGATTTAGATTGCTTATGAACAAGCTATAGCCGCCTGATCATTTGGCAAAGTGGTTAATCACTTTGCAGGAGTTCGATTATGAGATCAAGAGTAAGCCACCGAGGTTGTAGGGTATTGTGGAATGCCTTGTGGATTTCGGGGAGCCGAAAGCGACTTTGGCTGAAGGAAGTGATATTGAGGAAATGTTTAAAATTGATACAGCTTCTATTCCATCTTGGTATGCTACCATTACGCATTATCTATCAACAGGAGAGACGGGAGGTGGATTATCAAAGTCTGAAAAGAGGAAAATCAAACAACAGGCTTTGAAGTTTTCCTTGATCACAAGGACACTATATCGGCAGGGTGTTGATGATATCTATCGCCGATGTGTGATGCCTGACGAGGTTCCTTTTATCTTAGAAGAGTGCCATGACTCTGCATGTGGAGGGCACTTTGCAGGACGGTTGACGGTGCAGAAAGCATTAAGAGCTGGATATTGGTGGCCGTCCATCTTCCAAGATTCTTTTGAGTATGTAAAGAAATGTGATACTTGTCAAAGACATGACAGTAGAGAGAATAGGAAATGCCCACTTACGCCTATCATGGCTATTCTTCCATTTGAGAAGTGGGGCATTGATTTTGTGGGTCCTATTACCCCGTCATCTACTACCCAGAAGAGGTATATTATAGTAGCCACTGATTATTTTACAAAATGGTCAGAAGCGCAGGCGACTAGGCAAGACAATGCAAAAGAGACTGCAAGTTTCCTTTTAGAGCAGATTATCTGCCGTTTCGGTCCACCGAAAGAATTAATGTCGGACCGTGGAACCCATTTCCTGAATAAGGTGATCAAAAGCTTGACTGAGGCTTGGCAAATCAAGCACAATAAAATGACTCCTTATAATCCGCAAGCAAATGGGCAGGTGGAAAGTGCTAATAAATAGCTTGTGGGGATCTTGTCTAAGATAGTTTCTGAGAAGAAACGAGACTGGGACAGGAAGTTGTATGTGGCAGTATGGGTTTATAATACCATGTTCAAGCGAGCTACCAGCCATACTCCATTCAATTTGGTTTATGGGGAAGAGTGTGTGTTACCCCTTGAAATCGAATTGCCAACCATACGGTTTGCAATTAACCATTCTTTGGGAGATAAGAATTCCCTTTTTGAACATTTCACGACCATAGCCCACCTAGATGAGTTGAAGTTGTAGAGCTTGTTACACCAAGAGGTAGCTAAACGTCGGATGAAGCAGTTGCATGACCTTAGAGCGAAGAAGTACACCTTTAAAAAAGGGCAATTAGTCCTCTATTACGATGCGTGTAGAGAGCTGTTTCCAGGGAAGCTGGAACCTAAATGGGATGGTCCCTACAAGATTGTGCAGCTAGGGAAGAATAGGTCTACGGCCCTATTAGCTGATCTACGGGGAGTAGAGTTTAAAAATAAGGTTAATCTTAATAAGATTCAACCTTATTATTTCTAAGTATGCTAATATAGAGAAATGCATTGCAGGTCCATGCTGGGGATAATTTGAGACCTGCAAAGAGCTTAAAGTTGGTTGATGGGTCGGTTAATCCCTTATTTGGAGCACCCATATCTGGAGCAGAGATACCATCAGGGGAAGCTTATCTAGTGAAGCAAAAGATATAAAGTGATTGAGCAAGAAGACGGAACCTTTGTGTGGGAGATTAAAGTCTTCTGCCATCACTGCTTACGACTGTTGACGAGTATCCCTGTTGAGTTCAATGAAGAAGGTGGGATGGAGCCGTCAGTTCATCCTCTTAACATGCTAAACTTTGATTACCATAATTACGAATAGAGGAGTTCGTGATGGTCGACTGCGTAAACCCATTGTGGACGTATACATTATATTTTGACAGAGCATCCAGGGGACCTAATAAAAAAGGGAGCATTGGAGTAGTAATTTGAGATCCCCGATGTAGAGTTACGATGAAGTTAGCTGCTTATCTCGGGGTAGGATTCACTAACAATATGGCGGAGTATAAAGCCTTGATTATGGGATTGCATATTGCCAAACAAGGTGGTATTCGTCGGTTGTTAGTAAAAGGGGATTCCCAGTTGATCCTGAATCAGCTAGATGGGACATACACAGTGCAGAATCCCATTCTCTGTATGTATCATCGGACTGCGATGACCCTACTTGAAGAGTTTGAGAGAGTGTCTTTTCAGATGATTCCACGTTACTGGAATCAGTTTGCGGATTCATTGGCAAATCTTGCTTATGAAGAAGATCTCTTCTTCAATTGTGGTCCTAGTTTGGATATTGTTATCAATGATGAAACAGGACCCGGTTGCTTGTGGAGAATGTAATCAGAGCATGCAACATATGGCAGACGATAGTTGATATGGGTGATGCAAAGAGTAGCCGAGACCAATCTACCATTATTATCTTGGACCCATAGGCTAATTAGACAACATGTTGTGCATACGCCTCTTGCTATATATGCAGGAGGGATGGGTCATAACCTTATGCATTTAGTTTAGGGCTACGAGCCCTATGTTTTCCTCCTTGGGAAGGAACCTATTATTGTATATATGGATTCTTTCAGGGAAGGATGTGTAGGTGCTACTATGTTTTATCTCATTAGGCCAAGAGGGCCCGTTTTGTGAGGTTTTGAATGTTTTATTTCGTTAGGCCAAGTGGGCCGATTAAGTTTTGTGGTGAAGTGCTTTATTTCATTAGGCCAAGAGGGCCAATTGTCTGTTTAGTGCAGGTGCGGTTAATGGTTTCTTGTTTTAGTTTTGTGTTAGATAGGTTCGAAGAAGAGCTTGGAAGGAGCCTTTGTTGCGCAGAAGCTTCTCGTGGCCCTATCCAGGTGATATCTCTCCTTTATGAGTATTGTGGTTTTTATGCTATATGTGTTTGTGTACTTGTTAAGGGTTTTTTCTTTTCTTGATGAGGACCGGCGTCCAAGGCATGAAGTCCCAGGTTTAGGCTAAGAATGTTTGAGGGAGGTCTGAGTAGTCGTTGCCTCCTGTAAAGACATTGTCAAGCATCAAAAGACCTGTTTTAGAAGGGAGTCCTAGTGACCCTGTTCTGCTAGCCTGCTAGGCAGCCGTTCCAGGAGTTCTTGTTAGTTGTGAGGCAGTTAGAGAAGCCTACTGGAAGAAGAAAATAATGATGACAAAGGAAAAGAAACCGTGAATATCTTAAAGGAAAAATATATACAAAGGTGTCTAAAAAGGGGTTCTAACCCCTATAAAAATAGAAGAAGAAAAGAAAGGAAAATTCATAAGCAGTTGATCATTGCCTTGCAAGGGCTTAGTAGGTTCCTGGAGACGATTCAGACCCGTGGCTGATGCCTTGTCTTCCTAGGGGTGGCATCTTGCTAGAAAAGAAGAAATCAAGGAAGGTTGGAGCGAAAATAAAAGTGAGTGTTAGAAAAGGATTAAGTGTCGCCTTGCGAGGGCTTGGTAGGTTCTTGGGTACCGAGACAGGTCCTGAGACCGATGCCTTGTTTTCCTTGGGTCACTACGCTCAGCTCCCTCCTTTTTACATGCCCAAGTATAGAAAATAAAAACCTAAAAGAAGAAATGTGTTAAAAGAAAATACTTCTTGATCAGGCTATAGGAGTCCTCGCCTAATAGGAGCTCCTAGTTGTGTTGTCCTTAGTTAGGTAGGTAGTTCAGACCACTACTTAGGGCAACCTCTTTGATAGTTCTTTTTAGTTTGGCCGTGTTGGAGCAGTTGGTTAGTGACTAGCTTCGGACCTTTTATCAGATTATGCTAGGCCTACTCCTTGTGGATGTCATGCCTTGGTTTTGTCAGGGGGTAGGGTGTGCTGTGTTTAATACGTATCTATTTTGTATCAGCTTGATGCTCCCATTGGTTGTTTTGTGCAGATATATTGTGGGATTCGACGGGCTGAGTCGCCCTATCCCGTGGTCACCAATGAGAGGGGAATTTTGATGCCGAGAAGTGCTTAAAAATAGCTAAAAATTATGAATATCAAGGGAAAAATATTCAACGTCAAAGGCGGTGGCTCGACCTAGGATGATTTTAAGCGTCAAAGTGCTTTAAAGGCACCCGAGTGACACTTGTTGATTTTTGATAATTTTTCAGACTGCCGTGCGGGTTGTTAAGAGTTACCGGTCAATGCGGGATGTCAAGCCGGACGCCCAGGATTTTTCAGAGCTCAATTCAGAGTCCGGACGGGAAAATGGCCAAGAAACCGAGCAAGATACGAAGGGGTGGACAAAATTTGGCCAAAATGGGTAAGTGACCCTTGGGAGCCCAAAATGAAATGTAACATGAAACTTTTGGCAAAAAACGTGGGGGGAGAGAGAGGAGGGCGTGGGCAGATCAACGCCAAAAAATGCGCTCCATCCTTGGGGATGGAGATGGCAGCCTGCACACAACCCCTACAATTGACATTACCCTCGAATTACTCCTTCCCTGTTGACTCTATCGCCTGTCTTCGCTCCTCAAATGGTGGCCCCAATGGAAATATCAGAAATCAGTCTTTCTCTCTCCTCTAAAGGCAGATTCATGTGGGAAGAAGAAGGATCGCTGTCCACCGAGATGGAATTGCTCCGTGATGCAAGAGGAGGGTAGATTGCTGATTTCGGACTATCATGGACATTAATGGTTGCTGGAAATCAGTCCCGAAACATGGCAAATAAAAACCCGCAACCCGCAAAGAATGGTAATTTTATTTTTACAAAGGGAATTGATGTTTTATGCAATTTGCTTCATGAATATTTGTTCCCATGGGCTGATTATGCATTATGTTGTTGTTTGCTATGAGTTTGATCAGTTTATGCTCAGAAAATCAGAAAATTATAAGTGTATGACTGAAATTAATGGTATAAAATCCGTAAAACACGCGTTTAAGAGGCAAAATGGGAGTTTTTTGCAAAATAAAGGGAAAACATAAAATATAACATTAAAAAAACCTGAATTTTGATGTCAAGGAACCTAAGGGCCATAACCCATAATCAATCTCAATTTCTAGTCATTTTTTATTGGAAAATAGAGAAAAAATACCAAAAAATGAATAAAAATAGATTTTAAATGGGAGAAAATTAGAAAACGATAAAAAAAAATTCCAAAAAATTACATAAGTGTTTGTGCAATGTATAATGAAGGTAGAGCACGAGGTTAGCCTTGGTTTACCCTCGTTTCTACGTTTTTGTCCGTATTTATTGCTTTCTCTACAAAGAAATACACATAAAACGACTCTTACACCTATCAACGATTGCAAAACATTAAACGGTAGGGTGAGAGGGGAGTTTGGACGTTAAAGTACAATCTTAAACCTGATTTATGTGTTGCATCATGGTTAACGTCGTTTTAAACACTACAAGTATTTGAGTTAGTAGCGATGCCGATTAGCGACGGCGGATAGCGGCATCGCAAATAGCGACGCAAATAGTGACACTCCACAGGGAAAAAAAGCGGCCGAAACTGAGAGCGGTTTTCATTTCGCGTTTGCTCCATTGTGAGTTTTGAGAGTGAGAGTGAGGGAGAGAGCGACTGTCATGAGAGAAGGAGACGAGGAAGACTTGCCGCTGCTGCCGCCGCCGCCATTATTCGCGAAGGAGAAGAGGAGCCTTCATCGCAAAGAGGAGCCGCCCCACGCTCGCCATATCTCATCGGTGAGTCTCCCTCTCTCTTTCTTTTGCTTGTTTAAGGTTTAAATCACTCTCTTTTGCTTGTTTAGGAGAGGAAATGAGAGAGAAAGAGAGGGAGAGGGAGAGAGAGGGAGAGAAAGAGAAAGAGAAAGAGAAAGAGAGGGAGAGGGAGAGGGAGAGGGAGAGGGAGGAAATGAGAGAGGGAGAGAAAGAGAAAGAGAGGGAGAGGGAGGGAGAGGGAGAGTGCATTCTCTCTCTCCCTCTCCCTTTTGCTTGTTTAATGTTTAAATCACTTTCTTTTTTGCTTGTTTAGGAGAGGAAACGAGAGAGTAAGAGAGAAAGAGAGGGAGAGGGAGAGGGAGAGAGAGGGAGAGAAAGAGAAAGAGAAAGAGAAAGAGAAAGAGAAAGAGAGGGAGAGGGAGAGGGAGGGGGAGGAAATGAGAGAGGGAGAGAAAGAGAAAGAGAGGGAGAGGGAGGGAGAGTGCGTTCTCTCTCTCCCTCTCCCTTTTGCTTGTTTAATGTTTAAATCACTTTATTTTTTACTTGTTTAGGAGAGGAAATGAGAGAAAAAGAGAGGGAGAGGGAGAGGGAGGGGAAGGAAATGAGAGAGGGAGAGAAAGAGAAAGAGAGGGAGAGTGCATTGTCTCTCTTTCTCTCCCTTTTGCTTGTTTAATGTTTAAATCACTTTATTTTTTGCTTGTTTAGGAAATGAGAGAGAAAGAGAGATAGAGAGGGAGGGAAAGAGAGGGAGAGGGAGAGGGAGGGGAAGGAAATGAGAGAGGGAGAGAGAATGAGAGGGAGAGGGAGAGGGAGGGAGAGTGCATTCTCTCTCTCACTCTCCCTCTTGCTTGTTTAATGTTTGAATCACTTTCTTTTTTGCTTGTTTAGGAGAGGAAATGAGAGAGAAAGAGAGAAAGAGAGGGAGAGGGAGAGAGAGGGAGAGAAAGAGAGGGAGAGGAAGGGGAAGGAAGTTTAAGATAATAGACTTATCGATAATGGTATGCAATGTGCTTTGCCATGGGCCACGTACATTGGTGACTCTTTAAGATGGCTTAAAATTGGTCATGTCCTTTATAATGTCCAAGTAGGGGATCTAATTGTGATATGCATAATTCATTGTTTTTGTATTAACTTTATAGGTATAACAAATTAGAAATCATGCCAACTAGTCAACGGAAGGACTAAAAGAAAATGATACCCTAGCTAATGGTCATTACGGTACTTCATCAAAATGAACCCAAAAGTATTGTTATAGAAGAAGAATCCCTTAAATTGAGTATATGATATTTTCTCTCAGGTCTTATGACTATGAGTAGAATTGATTGAAATAAATTTTATTACTATAGTTGATAAATTTCATAGATGGCATTAATTTTAATACGCGATCCTAGGACAAAAAAACCACATTTCTAAGATGCTTTTTGTTGAGACTGATTTATTATTAGACTAAGAGATCCTCAATGATGCTCATAAATGGATTACTTATACTCAAAGCCCTCTAGTGCAATTTTTTACAATAACGAATAATTATCTACCGGGACAAACAAATCCTTGAGCATGATACAAGGTCGAGATATAACATCAAAAAATCTCTCAACTACTATGTACAATGTAAGATTTATGGTCAACTTGCAACTTGACGTACATCTCCATAAAGCTATCCATTTAAGCCTCGTTTGCTGTAATGTAGATAAGATGGAAAACGAAGAAGGTCTTATTATTCAAGACCGCGAGACGTATCTTAATCAGCATGTCCCATGTCCTGGCTCTCAATGCAAGTTGGCAATTAGACGAAAACGCCGATTGTCTATAGAACACGTACGACGATTTGGCGAGTTTCAATCTGAGATCATTGATCAGGCGATTTCAAATTTTCAGCAAACGGTAATTTGAAGTTAATATTAATCATACATTGTAATCGCAAGCTAATTGAAAACCATACACAATAAGATTGGGTCTTGTTGGCAAATTTTCTATCCAGGGGGGTGATGTCTCGACCCAAGGGGGAGTGCACCCTTTGCGGCCAATTAGAAGAGTTCGTGGACATGCGATGGATGGATTGCAGGAGCCAATCCACCACTTGCAAGGCCCATCTATACTGTCAATGCCAGAGGAGACAGACAACCTTCCCGACCTACCTACAATCTTGGAGCCTGAGATGGAGGCAATGATCGATGCATTGATTCCCATGGATGTTGAGACATCTGACCCGCTTAGAGAGGAAGCATCCATACCATTATATGATGGGTGCCGAGTATCTCGGTTGAAGACATTGCTTGCACTCTTAAGTGTGCAAGCAAAATACAGTTGGAGCGATACGAGTGTGACTGAGTTATTCAGGTACCTTGCACATAGGCTTCATTGATTTTTAAAAAAAATAGTATTATTGCAAACATTTGTGCTTTTTCAAGGTTTTTTATGATTTTTTTCAGGTTATTGAAATATCATATATTACCACATGCAAATACCATGCCTGAGTCTCGTGATGATGCACGACATGTTTTACGGAAGCTTGGCATGGACTACAATAACATCCATGCATGTATCAACGACTGCATACTGTTTCGAGATGAATACGAGACTATGGAGACATGTCCAAAGTGTGGTGCTCACAGGTATCGACAGGACTTACATGGGCAAACCATCCCTCAAAAAGTTCTCAGACACTTTCCGCTCATCCCCCGTATAAACCACATGTTTCACACATCTGGCATGGCAAGCTTGACAACGTGGCATGTGCAGAATGATGCACGACATGTTTTACGGAAGCTTGGCATGTACTACAATAATATCCATGCATGTATCAACGACTGCATACTGTTTCGAGATGAATACAAGACTATGGAGACATGTCCAAAGTGTGGTGCTCACAGGTATCGACAGGACTTGCATGGGCAAACCATCCCTCAAAAAGTTCTCAAACACTTTCCGCTCATCCCCCGCATAAACCACATGTTTCACACGTCTCGCATGGCAAGCTTGACAACGTGGCATGTGCAGAATAGGTCCACGGATGGAGTTCAATGAATATCAGCAGATTCACACGCATGGAGCCACATTGACTCTACCTTCCCAGGCTTTGCGCGAGAGCTAAGGAATCTTCGGCTCAGTCTTGCCATGGATGGTGTGAAACCATTCGGTCTGCACTCGACTTCTTACAGTGTGTGGCCTATAGTGCTTGTCAACTACAACATCCCTCCATGGCTTTCTACGAAGAAAGGACATCTCATCCTTAGCTTGCTTGTCCCGGGCCGCTACAAAGTAAAAAATATGGACGTGTATCTTCGTCCATTAGTCGATGAGCTTAAGATTTTGTGGGAGGAGGGGGTCACTGTGCAAGATATGAGCAGGCGCGATGGTCGGTGGTCAGCCAACATTCAAGCCATTCTCATGTGGACGATGCATGACTTTCTAGGATTGGGAGAGTGCTCAGGTGAGCAGACCTCCATTCTCACTGGTAATATCTATATTTTATTTCATTCAATCAAGTATTCACTAGGTCGTGGCTCGCCTTACAGGTCTGGTTACCTCAGGTTATCATGCATGTCCATTGTGTGGGCCACAGTTAGATTCCTGAAGGTCACAAACCATGAAGAAGATGGTATATCAAGGACACGCCGCTTTCTTGCCGGAGGATCATGAACTCAGGGAAGGTTTTCTTGGACGACCTCCAACATGTATGAACACTACAAGCTGGTACGAGCTGAAAATGGTAAACCCGGAATCACATCCAAATGGAATGCGACGGTTCTCAGTTTTCCACGAGTTGCCATATTGGACCCACTTACAGGTCAACCACTTGTTGGATCCCATGCATATTTTCAAGAATGTGGGCAGCTTGCTATGGGACCACATCACAGGAAAGAGAGACACTATAGGGTCACGAATGGATTTGAAGGAGGTAGGTAAGATGGAGGCACTTTGGCCGCAGTCGAGTGCTGAAGGGGGAGTGTAGCTTCCTCGCGCTCCTTGGGTTTCGTCCACCAAAGAAGAGCACATTCTGAAGCAAGTAATAAAGTCTATCCGCACTCCAATGGGTATGATGCGTTCTCTCAGGTCCGCATTTTCTAAAGATGACCAATTGTCGGGGCTAAAATCCCATGATTGGCATAAGATATGTCAGGTTTGTGAACAGAATGGATTGTAATTAGCGTGGGCATTTTGCAATTTGAAAAGTGGCCATTATTCATAATGCTTTCTCATTTGTGGCAGTTTGTCCTACCGATCGCGATCGCAGGATGCCTTACTCCAGAAATTCGCGGGGCCATTTACAAGTTGTCGACTTTGGTGCAATGGATCTTACAAAAAGAGATTAAGACGTCCTCTATTGAATCCGCAATGCGGGGAGCAGTGGAGACAGTCTGTCTCTTTGAGAAATACCTGCCCACTAGCATGCTTACGATACAAGTTCACCTTCTTGTGCATCTTGTGGACGAAGTGGAGATTGCTGGACCTATCCATACGCGATGGATGTTCTTCCTGGAGCGCTTCATGAAAACCCTGAAAGGCTTTGTGCGACAACGATCTCGTCCAGAAGGTAGCATGGTAGAAGGTTGGTTGGTGTCAGAGGCGTTAGTGCATATCTCACAATGGCTACCAACGGTGGAACCAGACAATGAAATGCTATGGATGCTGAAGGACGATGATAGACTGACTGGAGATGTGGTGGTTGGAAATGGGGTAGAAAAAAGAATGGATGCCTCAATGGAAGAGAAGGTGAATCGCTTTTGTATATGGCACCATGCCTCCATGGAGACGTGGCTCGCCAAGTACCAGATTGCAAGGCAAGATCGAGAGGAAGCGCGAGCTGAGTTCTGATGCAGTATGTGTCATCGACCGGTTCAATATCCCGAAGGCATGGAGGAGATGCCGCGGTTTATGTCAACACGATGGTTGCATGGAGCCTTGACCGCAGCATCCAGCGAAGGGACAGAGGTCTCAATGAAGGAATGGGAGTTCTCGAGGGGATGTAGTCCAAAGGTGATGAGGGGTTTAGAATGTGTCGTATCTAAATTTTATATGCGACATCTAATTTGAGTGTTTCAATGTACAGTACAAAATATATAGTGCAGCGTGGTTGCGTGGACGGCATTTTCGCGTGGAGCGTATTGACAAAATGCGCTCCACAATGGACTGTGGTGTCATGGCAAGGTTTGAGCAAGAGAGCCGGCGACGAGCAACGGATCCGAACATGGTTGTGGATGAGATGGAGTATTTTGGGAACTTACAAAGTATTATTACTTTGGATTACCGTAGCTTCTCCATGATACTATTCGATGTGCAGTGGTTCAAAGTGGTACTTGGAGAAGCTGGAGCAACAGTTCGACGAGGTCCATTTGGATTTCTCGAAATAGATTCCGAAAAAAAATGGATGGATTTGCGCGACACCTTTGTGTTGCCGGCCCATTGTGAATAGGTGCATAGAGTCATTTGCTTGCTAATTGTAATACGACATGGTTTATGTCACAATGGTTTGAACTCGCTTTGTACGTGTTTGTGAACAGGTAATCTTCTATCCAAACCCCCGACAACCTCGATGGTGGTATGTTATACCTTCAACTCCTCGAAGTGCGAGAGTATATGATCAAAGCGATGTTCCGGGCATAGATGAAGAAAATATGCAAATAGAGGGGTCGATATTACAAGGGTTGGAGGCCACCGCAAGCTTGGAGCCCGCATCGGCTAACGATGATGGAAATACAATAGTCTAAGAACTTTTTGAGAACGAGGCAGACTAGTACTTTTGTGTGACATGTCTATCGACCTTCCAGTGTATGCAGAGTTGTGTCAGGAGATTAACATGGGACCATAGAATACTTCATTCTTGGAGAATTGTATTACTCAATTCGTTGTTTAGATCTTCCATAAAGATACATAAGATATGCATTTTAAGAGGGATTTTTCAAAAATGATTTATATTACTGTGCTTTGTATAGTTTAAATTGATTATTCTAACACCATTTTTTATCTATGTAGGTGACATTTTTAGGATGAGTCAAGGGATGAGCGATGAGGAGTTTCAGGACATGATGGCACGCATGTCTCCAGACCAGCTCGCGAAATTCAGAGAGATGGCAGACTAGGAGCTGTCTTGTTCTTTGTCAGGGTGCTCTGCTAGATCTGCTGCAGTGCGATCAGATGCTTTAGCTTCGAGCAGACGATCTCGATGCTCATGACTTGGGCCAGAGGGAGGGACTGCATCGGGATCAGGGGGATGCTGCTGTGGAGACACGGATGTGGTGTCTCTGTCTCGTCGTTCAGCTAGAGCTGCGTCACCACCAGGATTTGTCACACCTATGGGGACGTCTACTTCATTTACTCCGGCTTTTGCGCAGCCATCAGTAGGTGGCACCCCTTTTGGTGGCACCCCCTTTGGTGGCACCCCTTTGAGTGCCACTCCGAGAGAGGTTACCCCTATCGGTACACCGGATGTAGAGGGGTCTCCTGGATAGGCCCAGGAGCGTGGACGGAGATGGGAGATGACCCATCTTAGGCAGACTCCTAGGGGTTATAGATACCTGGTTGATAGTAGGTCAGGAGCCATCATCATGAATGATGAGGGGAGGAGGGTGATGGCTCGCATGAGAGAGTTGTACCAACAAGTTTTTCGGCACAACGTCCTGGATCATTGGAAGAACATACCGGAGGGGAGAAATGACTACATAGTAGCATCCTTGCACGAGGAGTTTCCAGTGCCAGCCGCAGTAGATAGATTCTCTACGGGCTGGATGATGGATTGCATGCGTGCATACATGTCACATAGACGATCCGACCCACGCAAGGCAATCAAGATGGGGCTGCAAAGCCCGAGTGGTTAGATGCAGACGACTGGCACCGACTGAGGGAGGAGGCTACAGATTCGCTAGGACGTTGGAGTCAGTAGCAGTGGAAGGCGGCGAGGGCACGACTCGAGGCCGGAGTGGTCCATCATCTTGGGAGTGGCGGCCACAGGACATATTTGGAGGACTTTGTAAGTTTCTCTTTTGTTTTGCTTATTTAATTTTTTGAAATATTCTTTGTACTGACAATCATGTTTCTAACAGTTAGCATTTTGTTTTCTTTGCAGCACTCCATTACAAATCGCAATCCGCAAGGCCTTGAGACTCGATATGTAGAGAGGCACTGTCTCAATGCATTGATCAACCGATTGTATAGACGCGGCGGCCCTGTAAGTCACTCATCTTTCTTGTCCGTAGTTACCATGAGATATTTGAATGCATTATTGTATGGTGGATTGATATGTTGTTTCTTTTTCTGCAAAATCTGTTCGATGCTCCTTTGCGGTGGGACGAGCTTTCGGGGGACGAGGATTTCTAGCTCGCCCTTGGATCCTTGGAGCTCACACACCTTTAGTTTTTAGTCGCCTGATCTATGTAGACATTTTCTATGTATTAGTGATATCCTTTCGTGATTGTACCAATCGCATTTTATGCGATCATGTGTTTATTTCATGTATCAGTTTTATGATTTCAGTATACATTCTTTTTGTTTGCAAGTGCTTTGTATGCAGTAGTGCAGAAACTATTTTGTATGGCTCTCATACAGCACACAGTGCTATATGTGGCAGGGCAGCTTGTTGCCCTGCCACAAAATTTTGTTTTCCCTGTTACCGTCACTATTTGCGTCGCAAATTTACTGCTCGCATCGCTATTGGCCTCGCTATACGCGTCGAAAATTCACTGGTTGTGTCGCTATATGCGTCGCAAATGCGACGCATATAGCAACGTATATAGCGATGCCAATAGCGACGTTTCTATGGCGTCGTCAATAACGATGCTTTTTATGACAACGGGGGCAAATTTTGTTGTTTGTATTTTCGTCGCTTTAAACGTCGGTATAAGGTCTATATCTTGTAGTGAAAATAAAGGAAAAGGTAGCATGAGCGTAAGGCTCGGTGTCTCTCCTCGTTTCAATACATAAATGTTAGCATGGAAATCATGAAAAGATTGGTTGTGCACGATGCACGATGCTAATTTTCTATTGTTTGTGCACTAAACCATTCACATTATGCACTATGCATGGTTCATGGTATCGAAAGAAAAATCTCCTGGACTGCATAGCAATTGTTTTCTTAGGACTTTGACCCACGGTTGAGAGTGTGAGGTTATCCCTTGCCGTAGGGTAGAGGGTCGGTTTCCTAAGGGACTGTGAAGTGAGGAAGCATGGTATATCTCCTGGAAATACAAGAAATATAAAGGAGAGGAGGTTGTGCTCGTTTGTGTTATATGTTTAGCAGCGCATCAAAGGGCCAATCCCTACGATGTAGAAGAGCTGCAGTGGGGTTTCGACTATTAGTTGGTGGAGTGCCTCCTATATGTGTGTGACGAGGCGTTATGCCTATGTACTTTGGGATCTCCCTCTGAGGAGTTTAAGGGAAATGTTGGACTATAAACTATAAACACATGAATAAAGCTTTAGGGCAGCTTGTCCTTTAGCATTAGATTGATGCTCCTGGTCCACGAGGCCGTGAGGGTGTTTGTGTGTCATGAGCATGAGGTCCGGCTAGTGCTATAGCTAGTGCTGGCCCATTTTAAGTCCCATCACCCATTGTGGTCATACCCAAAAAGAACGGGAAACTTTGAATATGTGTGGACTTTGAAAAACTGAATTCCAAGATAGTGAAGGATCATTTCCCCATCCCTTTCACAATTGACTATTGGACATAGTGGCAAGACATGCGCTCTATTCCCTCTTGGATGGATTCAACGGATACAACCAAGTCCAAATTGCAGAAGAGGACCAATCCAAAATAACCTTCATAATAGAATAGGGGACCTATACTTACAAAGGGATGCCATTTGGGCTCTGTAATGCTCATGCTATCTTCCAATGAGTGATGATAGAAGCTGGCTTCCATAACCATTTACATGATTTTATAAAGGTGTATCTTGATGAATTTTGTGTCTGTAGCCTAACCCGTGAGCATTGGGGACACTTCGAGCAATGTTTTGACAAATGTTAAGAGTATGGGATTTCTCTCAACCCCGACAACTGTCTTTGCCATCTCATCAGGAGTTCTTCTGGGCCACATTGTCTTTGCACAAGGGATAGCAACAAATCTTGCTAAGATTGAGAAGATTGCCGCCTTGAGAGCCCCAACTAACCTGAAGCAATTGAGGGGATTCCTTGGCCATGTGGGTTATTACAGATGATTCATTGCATACTTTGCGACAAAGGTAGCCTCTTTGCATAAACTCCTGAGAAAAGATACCAAGTTTACATGGACCAATGATTGTGATGAAGCGTTCCACACCTTGAAGGAGTGTTTGATTGAGGCACCTATCTTGAAACCTCTTGATTGGACGAAGGAGTTTCATGTGCACACTGATGTATTAGTCGAAGGCTTAGACACAAGGTTATGCCAAAAGGGCCCCTCTAAGTTAAATCAACCAATCTATTAGTAAGTCAAAAAGTAACCAATAGAGAGTAGAACTACATAGTGATGGAGCTTGAGTGTCTAGCAACGATGTTTGCTTTGGAGAAGTTTCGACATTATCTGCTCTCAATGCATTTCAAAATCTACGTGGACCATGAAGCCCTGTTCTTCCTAATGATGAAGGCTAATGTGAAGGGAAGAATGATGAGATGGATGCTTCTATTTCAAGAGTTCGACTTTGAAGTGGTTACCAAACCCGGTCACTCTCATGTCCTGGTGGCTGATCATCTATCGTAAATCCCTCAAAGCAGTGATGAAGAAGAACAAGATGATCCAGACCTTCCTGATGCTTCCTTGTTTCTAGTTGAAATAATTGCCCCATGTCAAGAATCGCGTGGTGACCTTCAAAACCAAATCTTTTAACAGGGTATCTAACCCTGCTAGATCTATGTACCACCGGATCACTCAATGGAGCCTGCACATGAGTCCGTGATTCTTGCTTTTCAGCATGCACATGAGTGTCATGATCATCATCATCATCCAATGCATCACCACTAGATGCATACCAACTGCTCATTTCATCAAAGATGACATCCCTGCTCACTCTGAACTTACATGTGACAAGATTATAACAGCGATACCCTTTCTGCTTTAAAGAGTATCCAATAAAAACACATTTTTCTGCCTTTGGATCAAGCTTCTTCCGTAGCTCTGGCACATGAACGTATGCAACACAGCCAAATACCTTCAAGTGCGATACATCAGGCTTCTTGCCAGTAAAGCATTCTTCAGGAGTAATCCCATGAACTGCAGCTGTGGAAGTTCTGTTCATAATATAAACAACAGTATGAACAACCTCAGACAAAAAATGCTTAGGTATATTCTTTTCAACCATCAAGGCGCTTGCAACTTCTGCAATATGCCTATTTTTCCTTTTTGCAACCCCATTTTGCTGTGGGGTATATCTACATGTGAACTGTCTCTTTATCCCATGAGACCCCAGAAAATCACTGAACTCATTCGAGAGGTACTCTCCCCCTCCATCTGACCTCAAGCACTTTACTTTCAAGCCTGTTTCTCTTTCAACTGCAACTTTGAAAGTTCTAAAGTGCTCAAACGCTTCACTCTTTTCCTTCATAAAATATACCCATAGCTTTTTAGAGCAATCATCAATGAATGTGACAAAGTATGAACTGCCTCCAAGAGATACATTTTGTGTAGGCCCCCAAATGTCTGTATGCACAACATCAAGGATATTTCTGCTTACATCTCTGTCATGTGAAAAGGGTTGTCTTGCTTGCTTACCAAACTGACATGCTTCGCATACCTTATGAAATTCTACAACTCTAAATGTAGGCAAACCTATAACCAACCCTTTGGACTACATTAATTTCAGCCTTTGTACATTTGCATGTCCAATGCGTTTGTGCCAAATTTCAATATCTGCAACAACCCCTTTTCCTTTAGCATACATAGCAGCATTCATAGTAGGAATTCCAGCATCCAGAGTAAACATACGTCCAACTCTACTTCCCTTTGCTACCAACTTGTACTTGTCATTGAAGTCTTCTACAAAGCAGCCCTTTGCATTAAATCTAACTTGCAGCCCTTGCTCTACCATTTGACCGACTTACACCAATTTCTTTGTAATAGATGGCACATGTAATACATCTAAAATACTCTTTATCTTACCATCATGCAAGGACAAGGGAACTTTTCCAATGTGTGAAATTGGGTGGCATGAATCATCATCCGTCTGCACATAACCTGCATTTTGCAAATCCTACATCTCTCCAAACCATTTTGCCTGGCTGGTCATATGATTGGATGCACCTGAATCAACATACCAAACATCATCATGTGTTACCTTTCCTGTAACAGCATTCAGTATATGCTGCATAACAAATAGACGTTCATTTTTTTCTTCATTCTCTCGTGAAGACGATGTATAGTTTTCTTGCTGCAACTTACCACTGCAAATATCATCTTTCTTAGCATAACATTGGGCTGCAATATGACCTATTTTGCCACAGTAGTGACACACAATACCAGAGTTGTTAGAACCTCTGTTCTACCATCCACCTCTTCCTCTAAACTCCCCCTACCTCTAAAGTTACCATGACCTCCTAAAACCTGCATATCGCCAAATTGCTGATTCAATTTGTTTTGCTAGTTGTCACTACCACGTCCTGTACCACGGCCTCTTGAAGAAAACCTGCCATGTCCCCTTCCCGAACTGGAGTAGAAAGCTTGGACCTATTCACCACTTCTTTCAAATGTCTCACTCTGCATGTTGATCGCTTCAGTGATCATAAGGGAGACAAACTCATCGAAATCTGGAAATGGCTTTCTAACATATATGGAAGTTACAAAAGACTTCCAAGCCTTTTCATTGTTAAGTCCACCTAAGGTAGACGACACCAAATCATCATCATCGGGCATTGCATTAATCGCTGCCAATGCATCTGCAATGCTCCTTATCTTCAGTGCATACTCATTGATAGACATCTTTCCTTTCTTCAACGTATTTAACTCTTGCTTGAGTTGAATCTTTCGTACCTTTGTATTTACGGAAAACATACTTTTAAGTATGGTCCAAGCTGTATATGAATTCTCTGCATTTCTAATATGTCCCAGCATATTATTGTTAATTACTGCAGATAACCAATACATGACCTTCTTGTCTTTTGCATTCCATTCCTTCCGTGCCTTTGTCTCTTCTGTAGTTGGAGGATCACTCATCTCCGGCTCCTTTTCTTCACCTGAAACAAACTCGTAGAGGCCTTTTCTAATAAGGAAGTTCGTGACATGGAACTTCCATGAAGGATAGTTGTTCTTGTTGAGCTTCTCAATGATGGGGCTTCCACTGTTCTCTGCCATTATCACAAAACTAATACCAAACAGCAAGCAAATCTTCTGCAACCCTCAACCTGTAGTGCACAACAATACACTAGACAGCCTTTTTCACTGTCTACTCAACAATATATGCAATCTGCAACCTGTTTGTAGATAAACCTTATGTTTTCTTCTTGCAAACACCTCAATAATTATAGAATCGCAATCTGTAACCTGCGCATCCACTTTCGGTTAAAATAGCCCAAATCACAGTGTACCCTCAAACTGTTGTTCGCAACCTTGCGGCTCTAAAACGGGGCCTGAAACGGCCTCAAATGCCCAAAATAAGTGCGGGAACCCCTGGAGGGCCAATCTGAGAATACACAGCACTCTTCGCGCATACCAAATCTCACTGCAATCTGAAATTTTTGCTCTACCCTGCTTCCGGTTCCTCCACAGGCACTATCCAAGAGAAAGAGTGGAAGGATGGAGAGCTTCTCACCCGTGGCTTGCTTGCTCAAACCTTGCTTCTTCTCCTTCACTTCAGCCTTTGAAATCAGCCTCTCTCAGTGGCAGGGCTCTGATACCATGTTAAGAATCGCGTGGTGGGGAGACTTACTCAAGATGCTGCACCGAACACACACAGAATGCACAAGTAGAAGCTCACTCAAGAGACAAGAAGAGAGATGGAGGCCAAAATGTTTTCTTGCTGGTTTCTTCTTCTTCTTCCACACTCTTTACAATGTACACAAAGTATAGACAAGATACAACATAAAGGAAAGTGGCCTACTAAGTCAAACAATGCATAATCGACTACACTAGTCAACTGGTGCTATAACTATGCCAAGTGTAAAAAGGTGTAATAACTTGAATATAATAAGTAATGAGTCAGTGGCCATGTGAGAGTCATAATGACCACCGACATGCTAAGTGTAGACATGTGGATCCATCTAACCAGGCGGTCCATCATCAATGTCTGCATGTGTTGAGCTTGTCATCTCAACACCCCATGGTACACAGGCATAGCCAATCTTATGGCAACCGAATAGTATCCCCCTCACATATCAAGCTATGAGAAGAAGAATATTTTGTTAGAATCAGCCCCCTACACTCTGTTAGGAGATACTTAGTATAAGAAAGGTAAGGACAAAGTCTTACGAAGATGTGTTGCAGGGGAAGAGATTAGGATAGTATTGAAAGCATGCCATGATGAGCCCTGTGGTGGACACTTTGCACAAGAAGCGACATCCAGAAAGGCCTTACTTGTAGGATATTGGTGGCCAACCCTCTATAAGGATGCCAACGAATATTGAAAATGGTGTGATGCCTGTCAGTGAATGGAAAAGCCTACCCAATCCAGTGCCATGCCCCTGCAACCCATTTTTACCCTAAAGTCATTCGAGAAGTGGGGGATTGATTTCATGGGCCCCATTGATCCGCCAGCCAGAAGGAAGCAGAAAAAATACAACTTGGTATGTACAGACTACGTAACAGTGGTGTGAAGCTAAGGCCTTGAAGTGGGATGATGGTAATACTTGGCCTTGTTCCTACATACAAGAACATTATCACCTGCTTTGGCAATCCCCTAGAGCTCATTAGTGACCGAGGTGCCCACTTTCTTAATAAGATCATGGAAGAGTTTATAGAATTGTACAAGATCCGTCATCCTAATTCCACACCGTATTACCCTTGCACATGTTGGGAGCATCATGGATAGGACGTGCTAGTCTAAAAGACAGGCTGCACAACTCTAAATATGAGCTATCAAAATTGGATAGTCATAGGTGCTGAATGCAAAGAAATCTATCACAGACAAGGAGGGATATGCGTAGTCTACATGACAGCCTAGTTTTTACTATGGATGCTTTTAGGGTTTTGCTTTTGCAATAGGCACAATCCAAGGCAGAATCATTAAGGGGCAGAGGGTTGCAACCTTGAAGAAAGACCAGTAGCCGAGCATCAGATATCTGTGGACACTAGGAGAATACCAAGAGTCATAGGGTGGTATCACTCACATCCACACATCACTGTCCTACCTTCTCATTTTGGTGAGTACTATTGTGTTTGAGATCAAAGTATGGCTAGTCAAGAAAATAATCTTTACTACTCTTCTACAACCACCTTTTAGCATGATCAAATCTAAAAGTGAAGTTATTCTTGTGCTTTCTTTAATTTGAGTTGTTTATGATTCCTGAACTTATGAACATGGGGGCATGCTCTCTGTTCGTTGCACTTAAGGGAGGTTAATTTACGTAAAGCTTTGAATACATTGGGATGATGCTTAACTTTATAGATGTGCAGACTCAAGGAATATATCAATAAATGAACCTGACTTTGTATGCCTCATCTTCTATTGTTTTAGTGAAGATGCCAACAAGGTTGAGTTCACTTCTTTATACTAACCATTAGTTGGTCCTAAGATTAGATTAAAGTTTTGATGTAGGTTGTAGAGAAGCTTTAAGTGGATATTGGGGTGTCAATACTAGCCATCAGTACCAAAATATCTTTTCTTGTGAGGCAAACATTGTTGTAACTTTTTAATCGTTTTTGGCTTGTAAGTCAATTATGAAATGTTTACAAGTCCTTGGCACATTTCCTTGCCAAATACAAATTGCTTGCCGTGCTAAATTTTTGTTGGTAAAACTAATACGTTGGCATGTCCTCAACACAATTCTTTGGTTGTTGATTACAAATGTTGGCCATTCTTGGATTTTTTTTTATAACTGTCTATTCCCCTCTAATGGGACTAAAATAAAAGATGTAAACTCTTCTATGGTTATTTGTTCTAGCTTACAAGTAGGTAGGATTCAGGCAACCCCATTTCAAGCATCTAATGGAAGGCAGAATGGTGCGCAAATCGGTTGCAGTATGCTCACGTAGTGAATCCCGGAAGATCCCCAAGAACAATAAACTCTACCTTTTTGCACAAAAAACAATGTAAAAAGCATGAACGATAAGAGCAAAAGACCAATTGGGTTCAAACTCCCCCCATGCCTTGTGTGAGCACTTCACAAAGCATGTATTTTATGTATATTTCCATCTTCATGCTCAATAATAGCCCAATTTACAAAAATATGACAAGCTTTTAGCTTTTGAGTTTGCCTTTTACAAAAATAGGAAATAAAGCTAATGGATGGTGCCCATAGAGTCTGGCACGCCCAATCTCAATGTCCAAATAGAAATAACATATCGGTGCGCATAAACGCATACAAAATAATAATAAATAATCGATGCCTCAATAGACATAACAAAATATAGGCGTGGCGCCTATCAAAATATAATCCATAGGTCGAATACTCGCTAGACTCCAATGCTTTCCTCCGCCACTGCTGTTATCTCTACACATCAACTGAAGCATTCACAATCGTTAGTAAAATAATACAATTAAACCGACAAAAGTAAATACCTAGCAGTCTTCAGCTACATAAATAAATCAACTGGTTAGAAATAAATCCTAACCTTAATTTATTACGAGTGCGCACTCTAAACTCATAAACGTTTATTAATTTAATATGTATTTTGCGGAATCACCCGCTATGGAACCACCCATGTACACACTAAATTAATGAAACACCTGAAAAGGACAGGCGTCCCCATCAACTTCTCGCACAAAGAATCCACTTTGTGTATGAGCCCCAGTCATCTAAGTTTACGGAATCCATCCAGGGTGGACTCCGTGCCACGGTGGATTCCGTGAGGTTGCCAGGGTGGACTCCGTGCCACGATGGATTCCGTAAACTTAGATGGCCGGGGCTCATACAAAAAGTGGATTCTTTGTGTGAGAAGTTGATGGGGACGCCTGTCCTTTCTCTTATTGTCTGTTATCCACGATTTTGGTGAAGGAGATGAATGCGTGGTCCTCCGCCTGTACAGCCTAGTCCTTCGCGATCTGAGAGTAGAAACAGGGTTTCTTGATCGCCAGAAGTCTGCCTGTATCGACGGTTCGCGACGAGATTGACCATAGAGCCCGATCGTTCCAGGAGCTCTGCCTTCATACGAGATGGGTAGCGATTGGAAGCTCTTGATCTCAGCTCTGCTCTGATACCACTGGTGCGCAGATCGGTCGTAGTATGCTCACGTAGTGAATCCCGGAAGGTCCCCAAGAACAATGAACTCTACCTTTTTGCACAAAAAACAATGTAAAAAGCATGAACGACAAGAGCAAAAGACCAATTGGGTTCAATCTCCCCCATGCCTTGTGTGAGCGCTTCACAAAGCATGTATTTTATGTATATTTCCATCTTCATGCTCAATAATAGCCCAATTTACAAAAATATGACAAGCTTTTAGCTTTTGAGTTTGCCTTTTACAAAAATAGGAAATAAAGCTAATGAACGGTGCCCATAGAGTCTGGCACGCCCAATCTCAATGTCCAAATAGAAATAACATATCCGTGCGCATAAGTGCATACAAAATAATAATAAATAATCGATGCCTCAATAGACATAACAAAATATAGGCGTGGCGCCTATCAAAATATAATCCATAGGTCGAATACTCGCTAGACTCCAATGCTTTCCTCCGCCACTATTGCTATCTCTACACATCAACTGAAGCATTCACAATCGTTAGTAAAATAATACAATTAAACCGACAAAAGTGAATACCTAGCAGTCTTCAGCTACATAAATAAATCAACTGGTTAGAAATAAATCCTAACCTTAATTTATTACGAGTGCGCACTCTAAACTCATAAACGTTTATTAATTTAATATGTATTTTGTGGAATCACCCGCTATGGAACCACCCATGTACACACTAAATTAATGAAACGCCCGAAAAGGACAGGCGTCCCCATCAACTTCTCGCACAAAGAATCCACTTTGTGTATGAGCCCCGGTCATCTAAGTTTACGGAATCCACCGTGGCACGGAGTCCATCATGGAATTTGCCTCCTGGCATCACAGAAGGAGGTAATGCAGGTGCAAATAATAGGAAAGAATATGAAGTAATCTTCTAGTGATATAGAGGTTGGCAGGGTACTAGCACCTTCAATATCAGTGTCAAGTTCTATCCATTCTGAGAGTGCTGAGCCGAAAATTATTAACCCCTAGGTTCACTTTATAATTGTTGTCGAATTCATAGACTATAATTGTAAGCATATGATGTTTAGTGAGTGTTATAAATAACAAACATGTAGAAGATATATTGTGATAAGGGTGGTTTCATTTGTATGATTATTTTTTGCTTGTCTTCTACGGTAGCTGGGTTGTGCAACCGCAAAAGAGAGGGTTTTTTAAATGGCAACTTGTTTGAATTTGACTAATCACTAATCAATGTTGTCCTAGATGACCAAGATTTTGGCTCTATCAATGTAGAATCTAGAGCTCCAAACTTCAAGCATGGGTGCACGAGCAGATGGCCTTGGAAGTGAACATACGCTTGACTCAAATTTATCAAGTCCTAATTGGTCTAGGTCTTCAACTGAAAAACCTTTAGTTGCTATTAAGAAGAGAAACCCTCTTCTAGTATTTGTGCATTGAGATGTCGGTTTGTCTCAACATGCATATCCTATGTAACAAGTTGGAGCCCTCACTCAACATTTGGCTTTGTTGATGTCATGCATATATGAAGCTTTGGAGAACAACGATTGGGTAACAAGTTGAAGCCCTCACTCAACAACATTTGGCTTTGTTGATGTCATGCATATATGAAGCTTTGGAGAACAACGATTGGGTAACAAGGAAGGTGATGGGACTTGAAATGGGCGGCACTAGCTATAGCACTAGCTAGACCTCTGACATGCATAAGACAACCCCACGGCCTCACGGTCAGGAGCATCTATATAGGACACATTGCCCTGCCATCGTACGTACATTTTGCATTTTTATCGTGTTTATAGCCCAACCCTTAGCCTTGTTAGACTCCTTAGAGGGAGACCCTACACATTTTGGTGTAATTCACCACGTAGAACAACATAGGAGGCACCTCTCGGCTGATTGCCACAGCCTCAATGTGACCCTCCTACACCTTGGGGATTGGCCCCTCAATGCATCGCTAACACATATAATACATACAAAACAGACTCCGCTCTTGGTATCAATATTATATCATTCCAAGAATGTACTAGTCCTCACTTACTTGTTCCCTTGGACCCACCGTCTAGACCTACAACTTGGGTGCCTTACTCTCTCCAGCATGGGTCATTTATACTTCAACCAATTGTTGTGCATGCCAAGAATAGATACCATGTGTATATGATTCATGTAAAAGTGTACGCCTTATTTTGTGCACAAACAATTATGGTTTAAAGTCAGCCTATGTGTCGTGCAAAAACAACCCTCTTAATGAGTTTTCGTTAATACGCAATGCTTCATTCTAGTAACCTAGCACCAAGGCAACCCTCGTGCTGCTAGATCCATTATTTTCAAATAAACCTCATCCTAAATGTTGTGCATAAATAAAAAAATCATATTTTTTATCATTTCAGCATTTAAACTATTGTATAACATCATCCTCCCCCTCACCGTTTAAATTTTGCTGCGGTGCATAGGTGTATAGGTTCTTTTATGTCATTTTTTGTATGTAAAAGCAATAAATAGGCACTTTAACACAAAGGAAAAGGTCCAAATTGAGGATTAACCTCATGCTTCAGTCCCGTTAGACGTTTGCATATATAGATCTTATTTTTTTATTTTTTTCGAACGCAAGAAATCTTTTTTTTCCATTTTTCTCTATTTTTCCTATTTATTTTTAATAGAAAATAGGTTTTTTCTAGTTTTTTTCTGATGACTGATCATTTGAACTGAAACTCAGCATTTTCTCTTATTTTATCCCATGTCCACTCATTTTTCCCCGTTTAAAATAAAAGAAACTATCAATTTCCATCACAATTATTGTTTTTTCTAATTTTGAAATTTATAGTTGTTGTAAATCAATGCGGATTCTACATAACAGTGATTGCAGCCCTCAAACATAATGCAAGGAATATTCAAATAAAATTTTAGCCCATGCACACACCACTTAGACCATGAACGATAAAAAACAAGCAAAATTCTTTCATAAAATAGAGCATACCACCTTTTTCGCGTGCTTTGGGGTTTTTGAATATTGAATTGGGATTGTGTATCATCCCACCAGCCATGGATTTTAGCATAGATCTTCAGCCTTTAGCCTCCTCAGCCTCTTGGAACAATTCGGTGCCTCCCGGACAAGCATCCATCTCCCGTCGATTCTCGTCTTGATTCTTGCCACATGAAGTGCCTCTATGCAGGAGAGAGGAGGAGAGAGAAAGTACAAATTCTGATCTCCATAACCAAGCAACCATTCCACACATGTTTTGGAGCAATAGGGAGCAAAGATTGAATGCATATTAAGCATAAGATCAGTTGGGGGGGTTGTTTACAGCCCCCATAGCCCCCTCCTTCATCAAACGAAAAAATGGCGCCCTCTTTTCCTCTGTTCATGAAAAAACAGACCCCCCTCCCCCGATTTGATTTTTGGTTGGGGCTCCCAAAGGGAGCCCCCAAAGGTCATGACTTTTGGAACTTCTTAAGTCCTATTCACACTTGACATTTGGCCTTGGTCTCCCGGGCATCCCCATTTCATCGTCCGGTACCCGATTTGAAGTCTGAAAAAAATCTAGTAGTTTGTCTTGAAGTCCCACACTGCCGGGCATCTCCCATAGTCTCTTTTGACATGCCAAAAAAGTATGAAAATTCACCAGCTGTTGTCTAGTGGGTCTTTTAAACTGTACGTGAGAATGCTTCAATTGGGTATAATGCCTAACAATGATCTATTTTCATCCATTTTAAAGGCATGTGGGAGCATTCAAGAAGGAGAATGGGGTAGAAAGATACACATTCAAGTTGTCAAAATTGGACTAGATCAAGATGTCATCATTGGAATTCCCACTATTTACAAGTATGTGAACTTTGGTAGTTTGGAAAGCTCATCCCAAGTCTTTTTGAGAGTTTCCAAAATAAAAATGTCCTTCTCTAGAATGCATTAATCAAAGGCCATTGGAAGCTAGGTTGTCTGCTCTTTGCTTTGGGACTATTCAAAGGGACGCATGAGAGGGATATTGAAATAGACAAAGCTCTTTTTGTTTCACTTATAAAAGCATGTGAATATAAGCAATATACTTGTCCATGTTGAATCACTTCTTGGTTTGTGATCATTCATGGCCAAGTGAACTTTGAAATTTTAATTGTTCATACTCCTTGTAAAAGTTATCTAACAGGCCTTATTCAACTGAATGTTCTAAATCTATAGAATCAACAACTATTTTAAAAGACCTTCTAGTGGAGAATTTATATTTGACAATGGTAAATGAGACCTGCATAGGAGACATGACAACTGTGTCAACCCTAAAGTGACATGATTGATGCACATGTTGGGAGCATCATGTATAGGATGTGTTGGTGTAAAAGACATGCTGCACAACTCTAAATATGAGCTATCAAAATTGGAGAGTCATAGGTGCTAAATGTAAAGAAATCTGTCACAAACACACATGGATAGGCGTAGTCTACAAGACAGCCTGCTTTTTCTTGTATATGCTTTTAGGGTTTTTCTTTTGCAATAGGCACAATCCAAGGCAGAATCATTAAGGGGTAGAGGGTTGCAACCTTGAAGAAAGACCCATAGCCAAGCATCGGATATCTGTGGACACTAGGAGTATAACAAGAGTCATAGGGAGGTATCACTCACATCCACACATCACTGCCCTACCTTCTCATGTTGGTGAGTACTATTGTGTTTGAGATCAAAGTATGGCTAGCCAAGAAAATAATATTTACTATTCTTCTGCAACCACCTTTTAGCATGATCACATCTGGAAGTGAAGTTGTTCTTGTACTTTCTTTAAGTTGAGCTGTTTATGGTTCCTGAACTTATGAACATGGGGGCATGCTCTCTGTTCATTGCACTTAAGGGAGGTTAATTTACGTAAATCTTTGAATACATTGGGATGATGCTTAACTTTGCAGATGTGCAGACTCAAGGAATGCATCAATAAATGAGCCTGACTTTGTGTGCCTCATCTTCTATTGTTTTAGTGAAGATGCCAACAAGGTTGAGTTCACTTCTTTATATTAACCATTAGTTGGTCCTAAGATTAGATTAAAGTTTTGATGTAGGTTCTAGAGAAGCTTTAAGTGGATATTGGGGTGTCAATACTTGCCATCAGTACCAAAATAGATTTTCTTCTGAGGCACACATTGTTGTAGCTTTTTAATCTTTTTTGGTTTGTAAGTTGACTATGAAATGTTGACAAGTCCTTGGCACATTTCCTTGTTGAATACAAATTGCTTGCCATGCTAAATTTTGTTGATAAAACTAATATGTTGGCAAGTCCTCAACGCGATTCCTTGGTTGTTGATTACAAATGCTGGCCGTTCTTGGATTTTTGTTTATAACTGTCTATTCCCCTCTAATGGGAGTAAAATAAAATATGTAAACTCTTCTATGGTTATTTTTTCTGGCTTACAGGTAGGTAGGATTCAGGAAACTCCATTTCAAGCATCTAATGGAATGCAAAAGGAGGTAATGTACGTGTCAATAATAGGAAAGAATATGAAGGAATCTTCTAGTGATATAGAGGTTGGCAGGGCATTGGAACCCTCAATATTGGTGCCAAGTTCTATCTATTCTAAGAGTGCTGAACTCAAAATTATTAACCCCTAGGTACACTTTATAATTGTTGTCGAATTCATAGACTATAATTGTATGCATATGATGTTTAGTGAGTGTTATAAATAACAAAACATGTAGAAGATATATTGTGATAAGGGTGGCTTCATTTGTATGATTAGTTTTTGCTGATGTCTTCTATGGTAGCTGGGTTGTGCAACCACAAAAGAGAGGGTTTTTTAAATGGTAGCTTGTTTGAATTCGACTAATCACTGATCAATGTTGTCCTAGATGGCCAGGATTTTGGCTCTATCAATGTAGAATCTAGAGCTCCGAACTTCAAGCATGGGTGCAGGAGCAGATGGCCTTGGAAGTGAACATACACTTGACTCAAATTCATCAAGTCTTAATTGGTCTAGGTCTTCAACTAAAAAACCCTTATTGCTATCAAAAAGAGGGGCCCTCTTCTAGTATTTGTGCATTGAGGTGTCGATTCATCTAAACATGCATATCCTATGTAACAAGTTGGAGCCCTCACTCAACAATATTTGGCTTTGTTGATGCCATGCATACATGAAGCTTTGGAGAACAATGATTGGGCAACAAGGAAGGTAGCAATTGAAACACTTACTCACATTGGTTTCAAACTTGGTCTTGCATTAGTGTCTTTCAAGTCAACCATCTTGAGTATCCTTGAATCTTGTCGGTTTGACAAGGTTTGTGCTTTACCATTCTATGATTTGCTTTTGATGCTTTTTGTCACATTCTTGAAAGACATTCTTTATCTATGAATATATAAATTCAGATTATTTCCTTGCTTAGGTCAAACTAGTAAGAGACAATGTGCATGACGCAACACAACTATGGAAAAACCTTCCAAAGGGTAGATTGTGAATCTTTTTCATCACACTAAAGAAAGTTGTAATTTTTTAATATATATATATATATATATAGTTGTCTAGTTATGCAACCTATTTGGAGGAGGTTGGGACTACAATAAAAAGGCATATCTAGTTGTCGAATTGTACTTCTCATGCTTTGGGTGGTGACAAATGATCATTTCTTTTAGTGAATGAAGCTTCAGATTTGTCTTATGAGTCAAAAAATGTAGATTTACAGGTGTTTAGAGTATTATAGTAGGTTTTTTATAACAACTATAGATAGATTGCTCTCTTGATCCATGGCATTCCCTATAATAGCTATAGATAGATTACTCTAGCTCTTATTGCCAATCCTAGCCCTTATATCACAAGAAACTTTCAATCATTCCCTACATAGGAAAAAAAATGGAATCTCCTATCAATTTCCTAGTTAAGAATATACATAAGTAGGGAATGTAAATGATAGGAAAAATGGAACATTTCCTAGTTAGAGAAAATTCCTATATAGAGAAAATTCCCTATGTTGTTCCTTACATAGGAAAATTTTCATATGTAAAAAATTTTCTTCCCTATGTAGGAAATTTACCATGTGATTTCCTAGGGAAAATTCCCTATGTAGGAAATTTACTATGTGATTTCCTAGAGAAAATTCCCTATGTAGTTTCTTACATAGGAAAATTATCCCATAGGGAAATTTCCCTATGTAGGAAATTTACTATGTGATTACCAAGTTCCTCTAACTAGGAAATGTTCCATTTTCCCTAACATTAACTTTTCCTACTTATGTGTATTTTCAACTAGGGAATTGATAGGGAATTCCTTTTTTTTTTCCTATATAGGGAATGAATAAAAGTTCCTTGTGGTAGTTGTAAGAAAATGATTTTGCATGAATACTGCTATTAAGATTGCTTCAACCCAAAAAACTTGAGATAAGCTAGAATGAATGATCATACATCGCATGGCATTGAGAATAGTCCTAGTTTTACGTTCGGCAATACCATTGTGTTAAGGAGTGTAGGAAACCGTATATTCATGATGAGTTCCCTAATTATTATAATAATGATCAAAATCATTTGAAATGTATTCTCCACCATTATCAGTATGAGGTGTAATATTCCTGCTCAAAAATATTACTAAACTTGACTCCCTGCACGCCGCATAATACCTATGCAAGGTTATCACCCGCATCGTAATTACCAGTAGCTTAATCCGTACCCCACAGGTGCAAAGATGAGGCCTCTGCATTGTGAAATCGAGCCCAAGGGTTCAAGACTGCATAATCACAGTGAAACACCCTTTTGGAAGGGGAAAAAATGGATAATGATGCAAATTAAGCAAAATTTTTTAATTCCCCCAGCCGATGCATGGCTGGAGGGAAGGGAATGGGAGAAGGAGGTGATGTGGTGAAGTTGGTGTATGGGGGGAGAGCCATGCACCAGCCGCGTGGTGGCTTCCCTCTCCCCCCCTTAAGCTATAAAAACCACCCCTTAGCTTTGGATTGGAAGAACGAGGAGCTTGTGATGCTGTCGTCCTTCATGATCATGGAGAGGAAGAAGACGTTGTTGCCACCATCATGAAGATCGCTGCCCTGCCATGCCCATTTTGTTGACTGCTGCTCGTACTCCTGCCGCCAAGTCACCAGCAAATCCCCCCTTTCGTTGTCGACTTCCACACATTATTGGCCTCCACGTTTCTTCTGGAAGCTCTTTAGAAGCTTCTTGGGAAGCTTCTAATGGTGGATCTCCTTAAGCCCCCATTCCCACAAGCCTTCTCGTAAAGCCCCATTCCCACAAGCCTTCTCGTAAAGCTCCATTTCCACAAGCCTTCTCATAAAGCTCCATTCCCACAAGCCTTCCCATAAGCCCAAAGTCCATAAGCCCCCGACTTTTTAAAGATTCACAATTCGGTGAAGGAATCTCCTACGTACGAGGGAAAAGGAAAAATTCGGAGAACGCATAGAAGCGAGGGTAATCCACGGAGTTCAAGTCCTCGACGATAGCTCCCAAGAAGTCGCAAGGTGCGCCTGCGGGAGGTTCTTCCCCTAACATTCACGTTGACATCACCGCAGATCCACAAACCCAGGTTCCACAAATTTATTTTCCACATAAAGAAATGCTTTAAAGCACTTACGCATGTTTCTAATTCACCTAGCATAGGGATAATGCATTTCTCGCTTATCGTTAGTTCAAGTAATAGTGATAAAAGTACATTCGATAAATTATCTCTTTGAAAGATAGATAAGGATTGGTGCATATCATGAAATTGGATCGTTTGCATTTCCACAGTTGTCCGTCTTAGGAGATTAGCTACATGTTGCTATTTTGGTGCATTTCCAAAGTGATGAGTCTAAACGCCTATTACTTAGGGAAAAGGAATGAAATTGTTAAGTGCATTTTTGACTGGACATGGAAGGAATAAGCATATGTCGCATTTTAGGCAATATCTTAACTCAAGAAAAGAACTGAAGTAAATAGGGAGAAGACTGATAGATGCTTGTCGGGATGCACATCAGTGGATAGATTTTGGATTGTTCTACTATGATTATACATAGATGTAGGGCTAAAGTACTAAATTGAGAGTCTACAAAGGATCTTACCTTGATTCGAGTGCTATCTCTTGCATGTTGAGTATCCAAAAAGAGAATTTTTGTGAACATGTTTAGATCTCTATTTTCCTACTATCATGGGTGAAAGAGTGTAAGGATTTTATGCTAAAAATACAAGGATGTTAAAGCTTTAGCTCAAGGAGTACAATGCTCTTTGGGTTGTTTTGATTTAAGTACATGATAGGCTTCTATTGAATCCTTTTTTAAGGTCCTACTTGCATTGTCTATGCAGAGATTGATGTATTGCAATCACTAAAGCTTTTGGATGGAAGTATTTGGATTCACTCAATTGTCTTAGAAGTGTTATTTGATTGAGAAATTGTCTTGATTAAACAATTTCAAGTTTGAAAGTGATTATGAAGTTGTACAGATATCGAAGCAAAGGTTCTTTGCAAGTAATTTAGGATGCAATTTGTTTTCTTGACAATGTACCCTCCCAACATTTGGTGAATACAATATGAAAGGCTAGAAGGAAATGAAAAAATAAATAAGAGTTCATGGTAGAATTTGTGCCCTTATGTATCTCTTATACATCACATCACACCATTATTGCTTATGCATCAGTTTGCAATTTGTAGCTATCATAGAATTCATTGCAATAAGCATCACATGAGCATCACTTAAAATCCATCATTCACAGGATATCGATTAATGTCATATGTGCAACACTTTTAATATTTGTAAGATTAGGGAGTAGTGTTTGTGTGTGTAAAGAGTTCTTGTTGGAACTCTTTTCTGTATTTAGGTGCTTTTGGTGTAACGTGTCTGCTTCTCCACTTGTGGGACACATCTTAGCAGCCCATCGGGAGGGGAGTCTAGAAAGCGCCACCTGGCACTTGCAAGGAATGTCACAGGGTTTGCAATCTACGTCTTCCTGAGTCTGCACCGAAGCAAAAGTATCCGGCCGTTCCTACTTAGGACCGACCTGAAGTCAAGGTTTCTTTCCTATCATCCAAGTCCCTAGGAAGTAGCTAGCGTTGAGCTCCAGATGAACCACTTTGCGTAGGAACAACAGAGTCGAAGCGGATTCATGCTGCACTTGGTTCATGGAGAATGGGAAATGAGAGGGATGCCAAGCTCAACCTTTTTGCCCATAAGGCATAGTCCCATTTCGCTCCCCGAACATAAATCGGGATACTAACTCTACTGACTCTAGGTCTTCATAGTCTCATTATCATGTCTTTTTGAGGAAAGTTCCCAGCTAACCGGTGCCACCCTTCCATAGGACGCACCCAAGTCACGTCCACCACTCTAGGTCTTCACAGTCTCATTATCATGTCTTTTTGAGAAAAGTTCCCAGCTAACCGGTGCCACCCTTCCATAGGACGCACCCAAGTCACGTCCATTGCACTTTCCTCAGGTTGTTTAGTTATATAATTACCTACCACATTATGTTTGACATGCCAAGGCAGCTTCCTTAATTAATCAATTTAAACACAGGTTTCGTCATGTAACTTAGGCACTGCCATTTAAAAAAAATAATGTCAAGCAAGTTCCTTTTCCAAATATTTGACCTTTATTTATAATAGTCTTGGAATACATCAAGTATCATGCCCGAAAGATATTACAGCAATCAATAGGATTGCTGCTCCAAGTTTCACCCGTAGACTAGTACACGGGCCTCGAGATCCCATCTCGAGTCACATCAGCCTCTTGTGCGGGATTCGGAGAGGCAAGGAATTTACAACTAGAGCCTCCCCTAGCACCCAAGCATCCTCCCGCTCCAAGCAACACCCACGGAGAGATCTCTTGCAAGGGGTTCAGTCCATGTAGCCGGCGTGGCTAATAAACCCCTTGGACAGGGCCAGGCAAGCTGTCGGATGTAACTGAACCTGCCTCTCCCTCCAGGCTATTAACCTGAAGCATTAAGTGTTTGGCCTTGTGAAGTTTTTTCGCATTCCGATATAAGCTTATGGATTTACGATCACATGATGGATAGTGCCTATGAAGGTGTATTAACCCAATTTTGGGGTTTAAATGGATTAAAAGTTCATTCTTCTCATTTTCACATCTTTCTTGCTTTGCTTCCTCCATTCTCACACCCCCAACCTCTCTCTTCTCCATCTTGCCCCCCTCAATCTTGCATGGCATGCACCAAGCAAGCATGTTGTTGTTTCGGCCCCAGGAATACCTCATGCCAGGGCTTGCCACTTGGAGCACAAGGTGGAGCTCTCTCTAATGCAACAATAGGTGCTCCCCATAGAGCACAACAACCACCATAGAAGAAGAGGAGATGGAAACCGAGCATTGTCACCCTTCAGGAGATAAGGAGAATCCAATGCGAATGCGAGCTTCTCATCTCGAAATGATATTTTCATAAGGTTGTTAGATAAGTCATGCAAGACTTGGAGTTGAAAGAGATGAGAAGATTTTGGGTGCAAGTGCAAGATGGCCCACCAGTAGTAGGAAGGTGGACTGTTGTAGCTATGGAGGGCCTACAAACAACTGCAGAGAGGTCTCTCGTTGACTTGTTTGATGATACATAGCTGGTGCCCATCCATGCAAAGCGTGTCACAATCATAGATAAAGATATGAACTTTATCACTCGGTTTCGACACGCCAAGGGGACTCTTTCATAGGTTATGAGATTAATGATGCAAGGTTTTGTAATGAGTGTTATCACTGTAGCATCTTGGAAGGCCAAAAATTTTTGTATACTCTGTCACATTGAAATATTTATATATATATACATAATATGTCATGCGATGTGTACTGAATTTAAATAATTGAGTAAAGTTATTTTGTTTTATTACTTGAAACGTATGACTCTTAATTTTTGTTTACCCTTACGAATGCATCAAAAATAGTAATACGTATGGATACAAGTTACGTTATTGCTTATGCACAATCACAAGTGCAATACTAGGCGTTGAATTGTTTCAATATATGCAAATGCGTCATTCACGTTGTGGGAGGGGTTTTTGTTGAAAGGTCGAATCCACAAGGGATCAGAGATAGAAGGAAGTAGAGATAGGAGATGGAAGAGAAGAAAAAGAATATGCAAGTGATAAAAATGACAAAGACAAAGCACAATGAATCAAATCAATATGTATTGGCAGAACCTCAAATCCCTTGTCTGGCACTACTTAGAAGAACTCTCCAAGCATTAGTTCTCCTGGAGCTCCTTTGTAGACCAAAAACGTGCATCAAAATAATAGCTCATTCTCTGCTGCTCGGAACCCAAATCAGATGGCTCCCTTAGCTTCATAAGGGGGGTAAAACTTCAGGACACCTGCTCAAGGATCTCCTCGATCACTTCTTCTTCTTCTTTCAATTCGAACTGTAGTTTTTAGCCTGTCACTAGCGATAGCAATTTGTGATTTCGCTAATCTGTCTTTTCTGTGAAAAATCTCATTACTAGCTGAAAAAACAACTTTCTTTTTGCATGCCATCCTAATCTAGAAGCTTTTCTAACTTTCCTAGATTTTTTACAATAAATAATATAAAAATATGCTAAAATTATCCAAGAATCTAGTATTTTTGGATAATCCATGCCACTCACACTAGTACGAATGACTCAGATCACATTGACTCTCTTGATCAATAAGAAAGTCGGATGATGATGCATTCCATGCTTTTTCACACTGTGTTTACATAGCATCACAACATCCACCCTCTTTGAACCTACACATCCTCCAATATGTGCCAAAAAAGCTAGTTGTCACTAGATTCTGAGTCCTCCTCATCCTCTACAACCATATCCTTTGCTTCTTCATCTTCCATATCTTCTTGGCTACCCCCTGTATCATGGCCACTATTTTCTTCCAATTATAGCAACACATAGGCATTAGATTCTCGCCTCTTGAATAATTTGATTATTTTCCCTACTAACGAAAGTTTTACGGTTGTCCCATCTAGTTCATTTAATGCATAAGCAGCATTATCCAACATATGTCTTACCACATAGGGTCCAAACCATCTTTTGGAAACTTTATGCATGGCACTATGCTGGTTGTCTAAAATGCTATCATAAACCAATACCCAATCCCCATCTTGTATGGTTCTTGGTCTTAGTCTATGTCTTTTGTCAATCCATTTCTTGTTCTGTATCCTTGTTGCCCTTAATTTTGCAATTGATGCTGCCTCTATGTCTTCTGACTTTCTTTCCAATTGTCTAATGCACAAGGCCAACAACTCCTCTCAATTCAACTCCTTCTCCCAAGGTAGCACACTCCATGTGACTGTCATCTCTTCTATTGGCATGATAGGTTTTTGACCATACATCAATTCTGCAAGCATATATCCTGTAATAGCGCTATGAGTTGTTCTGTCAGTCCACAAGGCATAAGGGAGCAATCGTGGCAACTCTTTTACCTTCTCTCCACATGCTTTTGCCAATGCCTTAACAATAGGTAGATGGCCTCTTTCAAATTTTCCATTTCCTTCAAGGTTATAGGCTAAAGTTGAAGCAAGCTTTATCCCCAACCGTGCAAAGAAATCATGAGCTTCATCTACATCCAACTCAGCCCTATCTGTTGTAGTTTTTCCCACACAGCCATATCTACAAAAGCTATCTTCTAAGAGAAAAGTACACATAGCATTTGTTATCTTAGTACGTAGAGCTCTCCCTTCCACTTGATTAGTCAATACTTCACATGCAAGCACAAGATATCTCATTTGCTAAAGACCTGTAGGCATCTTGACTAAATCCATCACCCACTTAAAATGAAGAGACAATGGATACGTGGGCTGCAATCCATCCGGATGTCTCACAAATGAATACATTTGACATGTCATACATGTTTCCACCAAGTGAGAAACATACTTATACATTTCCTACCACCAATATCTTTCTTTGATCTTTGCAAAATTACCGCAAACACCTCTTTGATCAACCCATAAGCTTTCATGAAATTCTTGCATAACAGTGACTTGTGAAGCTCTGTCACCCAAAACTCGCAAATGGCATACCCTATTTCTTTTTAGCATATTTCCATAAGTATCCATCTTTTAAGAAAAACCCATAGGCTTTCCTCTTGATCTTCTTAAACTCCTCATCTGGCCATTCATTTCTCTTTGTTACTGTACTAAGGTATTGGCCAATTCTGAGCCACTCTCCTACATATTTGTCTTCCAGAAACATTTCTACTTAAGATGCAAAACATCTAAAGTGTCTTGTCTTTTTTTTCCAAGCTTCTATTAATGCTATAACAACACCTTGCATCACTAAATTCACTCTTTCAATATTATTTTGAGCCGCAAGAAAGTCATCATCTTCCTCCTCATCCATCATCCCATCTTCATTCTCATAGCGTTCCCAAGATAACATGTCTGCCAGTGGGTTATCTCTTCCTACAATATGCTGAAACTCAGGGCTCAAAGATTTGATGTATGCAATGCACCGAAGCATAGCAATGTCTGGAGTAGCACAACTAGTAATCATACCCCGGTAATCGGTCTCAATGACTACATGAGCACCCATAAAATACTCCTTATCACATTTAAGGACTGTCACAATTCCCCATAATTTTCTTTTAACGTGTGGGTACCTTCTCTATCGTTCAGTCAATAATTTTGCACCAAAGAAAATTGCATATCTTTTCCCTTCCTCATCATCTTTCCCAATTGCCCATCCAATCCTGATTGGGCTTGTATCAACAGTAATAATGATAAACTTTCCATGTGAATAGTCAGCCTTTCTCAATGTAGGAGCAAATTTTAAGAGCTGCTTCAATTTCTTCATTGCTTTATGATGCTTCCTTTCTCAATGAAATCTCTAACCTTTCCTCAGAAGATGATATAGAGCATTGTCTACATATCCAAAGTTAGAAATCCATATCAAATAGAACACACATGCACCCAAGAGTCTACGTACCTCTAATACATTCGTGCATACATCTTGCATTCTATCAATCCCATCTATTTTTGCTGGTGATGGTGTTCGCCCATAGGGCCCACACATATGCCCAACAATCAAAACCTCTTCAACTCCAAAGATAGGCTTTTTTCGAGAAAGAGTTAAATGCACATGTTCTAGACGTGTCAAAATCCTCTCACAATCCACAATGTGGTCTACAACAAATTGTCTGCACCCATGAGCATCCATCTCTTCATTCTTTTCATCCACTGCACACCCTTTGATTGGAACATCATCCAAGAAGGGCATTGTCAATTGTGGTATAAAATCCATGAGTATCCTATTCATAGAATTTGTCATGTGTGCCACTGAGTTTGTTGCACCCTGCGGGAGAGTACACATCCATACTAATCCCAAAGGAGTCTTCATAGTTGTCATATCCCTGCTTTTAATTGCAAGTTGAAACTAATCATACCCTGAGTAAAGATTACCCAAACAATAGATTTCTCTGCCTACAAAATCCCTGCAAATTCATCAACCACATGACCTATACCCACATTTCTTATGGTCACTTTATTGACCGGTTGCATGCCTTGAATAAATCTCAAAGCCCCATTCTTTTTGGGTATAGTAAACCAAAGATATAAGTATAGGGCTGAAGAGGGCTCCAAGATCTTCATGTGAATCTTTTCATTTAGCAAATCCATCAGCTTTGGCAAGTAAGCTTTAGGCAATAGAATAGGCCTCAAGTTCCATGATACATGTGGCACATTAAATATTACCATAGGAGAGACAACATTTGGTTCCACACAACCTATTTTAGTTGGCTGAAATGCAAATTCCTTTCCATGCCTAGCCAACATCTACATAAAACACTCTCTCTCAGGAGGCGAAAGAAACACTTCTGCACCAACTTTCAATTCCTCTAATGTTTCAAATGTAAACTGATAACCTATATCTTTTAAGATCCCGTAAGATTGGCTGCCTTGACACTTTTTCATAAAAACCCTCTTTTTTTTTGGAAGTGGCAAAGCAATTGGTTTCACCTTTTTGTCAATTGTCTTATACTTTGTCTCCACAAGTGCTTCAACCCATTGTAATCCTTCATGCTGAGTAAAAAATGCTATAACATCATACATGTCCAAAGGACATACTAACAACACTCTGTTTTCAGCCTTATTTTTTGCATGTATAGTTGCTGAAATTTAGGCCAATATTCAGCCCATAAAAGATGCATGAAATGCCTTCATTTTCAGCTAATAGTCCCAATGCTCTCAGTTTCTTAGTAACCCATTTCATAGATATGCGTTCAGCCTTGCACATAGCTTTCATAGGCTTAAACCAATATGAACTGTTTGCTATAAATTGAGAATAACCAATAGTAAATACATGCTTCATTCCATCAAGAGGTGAGTACATCCTCTGAACATCACTAATGTAGCCCTGCATTACAGCAGTGCTTAATGAAAATCCAAGTCTTTGAATTCCCTTGCATTTGGAGCCAAAGGAGACTTTTGAAACACCTTTGTTTCCATACGCACTCTTGTAATATAGGGTTGTCCCAAAATCATTGCATATGAGGAATTATCTTGCACAAAGAAGTGTTTCTCTTTTTGTACATCACCAATTTTCACTTTTACATTAGGATATGTAGCATAGAGCTCTCCCAAAGAATTATTTGCAGACCTCATATGCCAACCATGATCAGTGTCTATAGGCCATGCACTATTTTTATACAATCCACACTCAATGACATTTATCTTAGACCCATGGTCAAGTAAAGCAACACAAAGAGTTTCAAGTTTCCCTATTATCACTACCATTTCAGTGGTAACCCTGGCCCAATTCTAAGGTATTTTGAAGCAACTACTTTTTAGCCCATTTTTGGGTAATAATTTCCTAGTAAACACTTTCAAGAAGGCTAGGTTTACATTTTTGGCTAGGTATACTTATTGGATTGAGTTTACTTTTTAAAAATTTAATGATCATGATTACTTTCCTTGTTTGGGTGCGACTTGGGCTGTAGATTCCAACTCTCTAGGGTCTTTAATACCCTATGGGAGGTAGTGTTGAAAGCAGGTAGTAGTGGTGGCCATGTGTGTGTGTAATTTAAAAAAATCAAGGTTTCTAATTATAATGGATGAAGAAAGATGAGAGTGAGAGTGAGAGTGAGTGAGTGAGAGATATCCTCCAGTGAACAAGAGAGAGGAAAGAGTGCTGACTAGACCTAAGATATAGTCGACCTAAAAGCAGAGTTGGCCAAACTATAAGAGTCAATACAAAGACTAGTACGACCTCACATACGATATGTGAAATGTGGAGGAAACCACTTGCATTCTGAATGTCCTGATTTCAAACTAAGGCCTTGTGCCAACATTGCGAAAGATTCGGTCACAATAGCATGCACTGCGCCGATTGCCAATAGATGGTTGCCTTACCATCAACCTTACACTTGGTCGTGCTATCCAAGAATTAGACAACCATATTTTTAAGGGGAGTCCCTTTGACTCTCCGTGCATCTAATGATTCAAAGAAAACTACCCCGAGGATAGACGTCAATCCTATAGGAACCCCTAGACCTCAATCACCTATCGTGACTCATCCACCAAGCGAAGCTCAAGTGAACTTTGTGGAAGAATCCCTAGAGGAAGATTCTTACTTGAACCTTTATGTCTCTTATAATGAAGAGGGAAATCCCATACTAATAAACTATAGGCCTATGTCAATCAGGCAAAGAAAGAGCTAAAGGCCTAGGAGGAGCTCAGAACGAGGAACCCATAGCATATTGGACATGTGGCTATCTGGGGCATATCTTGTCTTACTGCCCTAAAAAGGAGCAAGAAAATAGAGAAAAGGCCACCTCAAGATGCCCCAAATGTCAACACACACATCTATTCACTAATTGCCCTAGGCAACAATTCTCCACTAGCTTGGCCATCATACCATCTTTGCCGCTCGGACTCTTTTGTATCAAGTCACATGACAACGATTCTAAACCTATTCTCCTAAATGTCATGACATGAGCTCAAAAGAATAAGATCCATATCTCATTACCTCGACCTACCAACCTAGATGCATCCTCTATAGGGAAGAGGAGACAACGAAAGGAGAAAAAAGAGAACCCATGCAAAAGTAATGCTCAAGACTGAGTGAGACCACATTAGCTAAGGGCAAACAGACCATTGATGTTAAAGTAGAAACATTTGATCCTAAGACAAGAGAGAAGGAAAATGCTAAGTTTGGAGAGTACCTTGACCCAACCAGCAGAGCTGAGGGTTGTAGACAAGGTCAAGGAGTGGATAAAAGAAGTGCAAGCTCGCCTTCAAGATGCCAAACCCATGGTGGAGGATGAAACTAACGAACTCTAAACCTTGAGCCCACCAACGTCTCCCACATATTTGAGAGCAAGACATGAAACACCACTATAAGTGAGTGATCACTTCATTGATGAATGTGTACTTTGGTCACTATAACAAACTCTATGGGGCAACCAAACCATGAGATTACTTGCTCCCAAAGAAACTTGGCCATGGTCTTAGCATCATTCTTCAAAGTTTCTCAAGCTTCTACCCACTTGGTGAGATAATATGTAGCAATAATTATGTATTTGGCTATGGA
This sequence comes from Lygodium microphyllum, assembly GCF_053477565.2. NCBI lineage: Eukaryota > Viridiplantae > Streptophyta > Polypodiopsida > Schizaeales > Lygodiaceae > Lygodium > Lygodium microphyllum. The sequence goes on along the minus strand of NW_028229514.1, from coordinate 4,454,064 downwards.
CTACTGAGCTGCAAGGCAGATTCAATCAATGAAGTCGATTCCCCACTTCTCTCTTGGTGGTTGTGTTGACCTTCTTATAGTTTATGCACACTGAAATATTCTTACTCTTTTTCATGAATATGACTATGGGTTACACCTAGTTCATATGCTCTATCTTGTAAATGAATCCTTCCCTGAATACCTTATCAATCTTCTCCCTTACATCATGTGCATACTTAGGTATCATTGCATATGGTCGTTGCTTGACTCGTATTGCTTCGTAGGTCATGGGGATGAGTCATGATACTTGGATCTATTTCCTTCAGCTCATCTAAGGACCATGAAAACTTATTTTCAATTTTCCTCAAGAGATTTAAGAGATTATACTCTTTGTTTTAGGATCCACCTTCTTAATAATCCATAGAAAGTGCTCTCTATATTATCCTTAAGCCAATGGCTAAGCCAAATCCAATAACAACATCTTGGTGGGTATTCTAATAAAAGTGGTCTCTACTTTGCGCAGTGACAGGGACAACAATCTCACGGCATCATAATGAACATATATGATAGCCTATAAAACAACCATAGGATAGACTCCATTCACATTGACCCATGGAATCAAAGCTATTTGGCCTATGGAATTCTTTGATCCAAGCTTCAGAATAGTAGCCCAAGAGAGATGGGAGGGTCAAGAAGCATGGACAAATTGGTTAGTAGAGCTCGAACGCCTACTTGAGACTCATCTCATCGCAACCCTCCCTCTAATTTACAAAAAGATATGTCACAAGAGTTGGTTTGACAAATATGTCAAACAACAAGAGATTGGGCAAGGAGACTTAATCTTGCTATACTCTATCAAGGGACACAAGTAGAAAATGAAGTTTAGGGGATTACAACCCTTCAAGGTTCGCAATGTTTGTAGAACAAGGAATGTGCAACTTGAAACCCTAGAAGGAGAGGGCATAGGCCTCCTCAATGGAAGTTGCATTAAAGAATATTACCCTTTGCCACATCCACTTCATGAACCTATGATGAAAGAACGACCATCAAACATGAGGGTTGCTACAACCATCATAGAACGCAAGGAGGCAAATGAGAAAGTGGTAGCACCAACCTACCTAGGACACTTGATGGGCTAATTGATGAGGGAGTCGATGCAAATATCTTAACGTGCAAAAGCTAGACAGCTATGGTTCAATCCCAATTGCAACCAACCAATATGAAACTTAACCCGTTTTGAGGGACAGTCCTATCCACTCTTAGAAAAATGCACACTAATGGTTCCTATCAAGATCGAGAGCCTACCAATTGTCATTTACATGCTAACTTACAAGCAAAGTGTTGGTAAGGAATCATTGCTAGGGCATGTGCTCAGAAAGCAAGTTTGCTATAATGTTGACTACGACTCATAGCACGTCCACCTTGCTATCGGTCATGTTAGAATAGTAACAACTTCTAGTAAAGGGCACCATGGTTGTCTGAAAGCTTGTAGTGAGTGAGGGACACCATGGACACAGTGAATGCCCATACACCTTGATTTCCACAATCCTAAGAAGGATTTTACATCTTTTCCAAGGAAAAGGGGAGTAAAGAATGAAAACTCAAAATAACAATTGAATTTTCAAGGGGAAAAATGAATGTGTAAAAATGTGTGGATTGATTGGTATGAGAATTCTCATTTTGTGGGTTATATTCCTCATTATCAAACACTAATCTTTGTAGTGATTTTACTTTTTGTGCAAGAGATGCCCTTTAAGAAAACTAATTGTGGAATATTGTGTGACAATGATAGGAACCAAAATGGCAGCACAACAGGATAAAACCAATAGGCTCCCCTTCTCAAAGGATAAGCATAGAAGATATGGATTATCCATGGAGATCTCAGCATTTAATGAATTAAAATACTACAACATCCAAAATCTAGAAGGAGTGTTGACATTTGAAGAGGTAGTCGCACAAATGATAGAACAATGTAACCTTGTCAAGTGCCTGGAAAAGGTGGGACAAGCCATCAACCACAACAAATGTACAAAATTCCTATGGGCTTTCATTGTTCAAAGGAATAGTGGCATGGTGACCATCAAGCAAGTCTAAACCTCTAGAAGGGTGGAAGTTTACCTTAATTGAGAGATTGTGAATAAGATTGTAGTATTAGTAGAGAAGCTAGAGAAGAGGCCAAAGAGGGATATGTATGCGATATTGGGGATGGATAAAAAGAAGGTCTACACAAAGGATGTTCTCAGCCTAGCTCACATTCCAAACCTCACCATTCCATTGCAAGCTAAAATGATCTACATCCTTTTCTCAAGCCAGAGATATAATGCTCTGATGAATAGAATAGGCGTACCATTACTAGAGAGTATTGCAACCATCACCATGGATGAGACTCAATTAGAATGCCTACATCTAGAAATGCAAGATCAACAAAGGTACTAGCCACAACACCAAGGGTGGTAGCAAGGGAGTCTCCAGTTATTACCATAGTGGAGTCCAAGAGGAAAAGACCTACCTCCAAGGCTTCGACTGTGGGCTTTGGAGGAGTGTTTGTGGGCCATCATTTAGGAAGCTTTGGGGAAGCTAGAAAGAAAAGTAGTAGAGGAGACCCAAGAAACATCATCAATTCGAGAGAACTATCGCTCTCCCACCCCAGCAAGCCCAACCATCGTGCTTTAGGTAGGAGAATAGGGAGAAGATAATGCCAACAAGGAACAAGAGGACAATAGAGAGAGAGTTACTAATGAAAAGGGGAATGACCAACCATCTCAACATCAAGAAGCCTCAGCAAGAGAACAATTAGTGAGTGAGTAGCAAGGCTTAGAGTTGTCAAGCAAAGGGGAAAGAGAAAATATCACTCTCAAAATCTGCATAAGAAGAGCTTGATCCACCTTTGAGGAAAGCAGAGAACTGCAAATGGTCGAGGAGGAATTGAAGAGACTAGAAGAAGAGTGCAAGAAGAGGAGGAAGAAGGACTAAGGCAACAAGAGGAGGAGGAGATTTCCCTGACCATTCAAAGATCCGTGGAGCAACCCTCTTGATCTCAAGAATTGGTGATAATGAGCCCAACAAAACGTAATATTCCAAGTACGAGAGCAACATCAAAGTTGAAGAGGTAGGATTAGGACCGGTGGTGGAAGGCAAGGGTTAAGTCCCTCTACACCCAATCGCACTAGTCATGGTTGCACCAACAATCACCCTAACATAAGGAATTACCGAAGGGGTGGTCAATGAAAGCAACATCATGGCCTCGGTGTAGTAATTATCTAGCAAAGTCCAAGAAATTGCACCTACTCCTAGCAAAGTAACCCCTCTTACAAGAATAAAGAAGCTAGCAGTAGTGGATGTAGAATCACACCAACAAGGGCCAAAGGTACCCCTATTAGAAGTGTCAACCACTTCGATGCCTTTGGCCATGCACAAGAAAAAAGATCAGGAAAATTTGGTAAAAGAGCTTTGAAGCCAACTCAACAAGGCAATAGAAGAGAAAAAGGTCGCACTTTTGCAAAGCTCGAAGAAGAGAAGATTGCATTCACAACTTAAAGTCTGAAACAAGAAAGAGTGATGACCATTGTAAATAGAAATTAATCGGACTAAAAGTGGCTTTAACGGCAAAGGAGGGAGAAGAGAGTCTAAAGGAGTTGTATGATGATGAATGAGAGAACCACATCTCCTTGGAGAATATGTGTGTCTTCAACTCCCTAGAAAACAGACATCTTGATCTTGAAATAAAGAAAATTGAAGAGGCAAAGAGAAGAAGCAATGATAGAGGTGTAGGTGGTAAGGAATCAAAGAGATGAGGAGACCATGAAGAAGTTGTTGAAGCTGCACAATTAGCTTCAATCAACTCTCCATGAGCAAGCCATATTGAAGGATGAGGTGGAATGTAAGAACTAGGAGCAAGAGCAAATGCACACACTATGGCCAAAATAAGAGCAAGTGAGTACCACCCTATCCCAGTACCAAAATCAAGGGCTAGAGTAGATGAAGGAGAAGGTAGAGGAATGGGGAGATAGGAACAAAGACAAAATCAAAGACTTACCTTACAAGATTGCCCATTCCCAGAGTGAATACCTCTTGATAGAAAGAAAAGTCATGGTTGTCACGAGACATGAATACTAGAGAAACAACACCCATGCTTAAGCACAGTATTAAATGTCACATAGCCAGGAGGAGGAGAGATATTGGAATAACTAAGAAGAAAACTAGGACTAACATGGAGGGTGCTGCAACATGGAGTCCATGCCAAGGTACCCAAGCCTAGAACTAGCTTGAGAGTAGAGAAGTAACACATCAATCTAATCTTAGTTGGCTTAACTACACGTGAGCTCACCTTGCTAGGGATTGGGAAGCTAGAACAACAAATGTAACCATCTCAACAAAGCCACTAAAGCTAGTCCAAGAAGAAGGGCTTGACTTTGAACTAGATCAACAAGAGGAGGAACGAGTGTAGGAACCAAGCCTCCCTCTATAGCCACAAGAGCACCCAAAAGAGTAAGGGGAGGAAGCTTAGACACATCACTGGAGCAAATGATGGAGATGAGGGATAAAAACAGAGAGCAAGTGGAATATACTTGCATGAATTTTGAAGCCAAGACACTACAAGTTTCACAAGTTGCCATTCCTTAAAACGAGGAGTGTCACCGTGTCAATTAGGACTAGGAACTTGGTAGTGTGGGAGCAATGGAAAAACCACAGCCACCCCTTCAAGTTCTTCTTCACCTTCCTTACACATTGGATAGAGTATTATCTTCTAGGGTGGTGGAGGATGTGAGTAAACTTTCAGCAAGGCTAAGAAGGAAATGGCTAGAGAAACAGATGAGGCACCCACAAGTTGGCAGCAAGAACTTGTAGACTACTAGGAAGATAAGATGATGGAGGTACCCTAGAGGGTGGAGGGATATGAGGCATAGCCTAGGTGGCATCAAAACATCTAGGACTCTAGCTTAGAGGCATGGATTACTTTCTATAGAAATAGCCTACCCTATCAACAAGATGATCCTATCTACATGCCCTATCCAAGAAGGATTGGAGTTGATTTCAACCCGGAGGTACATGGTAGATATGAACTCCCTATGGTCTACAATGTAAATGCCTCAATCCCTGAAAAAATCTTCATCTTAATCGAAAGGGACCTCTACTCATCTATAGCAAGTTTTCTCAAAGACTTTGTCTCATACCGCCTCAACCCCGTGTTCATCACCACATGTAACTACCTTTGCCTATTGTGAATATTACTAGAACAAAAACCTATTGCAAAGAAAGAGCAGTTGCCACCTCTCTTTTTTTATCTCAATGCGAGGATAGATAGTTTTGTGATGGTGCGCCTCATGATGAGAGCCACTCTCTTGCCATCATTTTGTACGAACCTCTTAGAAGATATAAGTGAGAGTAGATTCATTGGGTGTAACCACTCGTTTTTGTCATCCACTATACTCAAGGTAAGGGCCAATTGAAAGAGGTATCTATAGAGCATGACATTTCTAAGGAAAGCACCTAAGCTACCAAACAACCTAGCCTGTGCTTATCAATGAGATGCTTCTAAATGTGCTCCCCTTATAATTCAAAAAAAAAAGAGAAAAAGAGAAAAGAAAAAATGAAAGAAAAGAAAAGAAAGGAAATAGGAGAGAAACAAGAATGAAAGAGGTGAAAAGAAAAGAAAGGAAAAGAAAAGAAAGAGGATAGAGACAAGAATGAAAGAAGTGAAAAGCAAAGAAACACCGCAATGAAATCAACCCATCTATGTCTATGAGCATCACAAGCATTGCACCTAGGGAAGATCACCGTAGCCCCTTCCCCCACTTCGCATACATAGGTCACATTAAGGGCATGACACACCTAGGGGACTTCCACTTGTCGCTGATCTCCCTAAGTCACACCCACAGTACCTCCCCTTGTACATGAATCGGGTCCTCAAGTGTGGAAAAAATCCCAAGTAATGCACTTCCTTTTCCTTTTTGGGTACATTTGGAAACCCACAATCAACCACAGACATCAGAGGCCCCCATTATCCACTTAAATGTATCATTGTCTTATGCAATCTCTCATCCATTTTGTTATGCTTCTTCTCCACAACCAATCTCCCAAAAGCCCCATCATTGATCCACATGGCAAACCTTCAACCACTATATCCCTCACCAACAAGTTCCATGGGATTAGCACCCAGGTAAGAGGAGCATAATGTTACACCTTTGGAAGTTCAAGACAAAAAAGCTTGAAAAAGTTGAAAATGGAAGACAGCCCCAAGAAGAGAAAAATGGAAGAGAAAGAAAAGCTTAGAAGAAGTGCAAGAAAAGCTGCAAATGTAAAGAGAAGCACATAATAATAAGTGCACCAAATACTCTAGTAAGAAAAGCATTGGCTGCATTTTAATTCATTTTTTAGAAGAACACCGTGCAGATTGTAAAGAATGAGAGGCACGGGTTGAGGCCTATGCTAATAGGAAGGAGAAGAAAAGAGAGTAGAGGAAGGGACAAAGGCCCAAACCAGAAAGGGGGAATGCCCATTAAGGAAGGGTTAAGGGCATGTATAAAAAGGTAAAAAGTGAATGAAGAAGATCATTCTTGTGTGTGGCCAAAACTACCTCTCTTCTTCTTCTTTTTCTTACTCTTGCTTGTGTTGTGCTTGTGCTTGAGAAAAGGTGTAGTGTGTTAGGGTGAGAGACCATGATGGAGAAGCTCTCCATGTTCTCCTCTCTTCTTCTTCTGTTCTTTCCTCATCTCTTATCTTGTGCCCATCAATGGAGCTTGGACCTTGAAGCTTGAGGATCAAGAGATTGCTTGAGCTTGCACCTTGGATCATGGAGCTACCAGAGAGATTGAGGGACGAGACAACTCGATCAGGCATGAAGGTAAGCTCATTACCCTTGTAGCTATGAGAGAATACATAGTTATGTGAGAGGTAGCCATTTCACTTGGCTTGAAACACTTGAAATGATAGGCAGTCCGTGAGTCTTGGAAGTCGAGCAGGAAGCTCCCACATATGCACAAATATAGGGCATAGACTTTAAAGAGACACTCAGTCTAGTTACTAGGATGGCAACTATTAGATGTATGATTGCCTTAGAAATATCCAAAGGTTGGATTTTGTAATAGATAGATGTCAGGAATGTCTTCTTAGATGTTGATTTGCAAGAATAGGTGTATATAGAGTGGCTAGTAGGTGGTGAGATTTAGAGCATCTCATATATGTGTGCATATTAAAGAATGTGCTCTTAGGATAAAGAAAGCATCTAGAGTATGGTCTGACAAGATCATAGATTCTCTTGTCAACATTTGCTTTCATGTTTGTGATGTAGATCACTCACGTTATGTAAGGAAGGGTAATGTAGGTTTGGTTTTCATAGTCATCTATGTGGATGACTTCGTTATTATAGATGTCTACAGGATTATTAATGTCAAGGGCCTTTTGAAGTAGAAGTTTGGGATGACAAATTCTTGTGAGCTAAGGTATTGATGTGATCAGATTTATTGATGGTATATGGCTATCACAAAGGCAATATGGCTCAAATATGGTATCCACATATGAAATGATAGCTTGTAAGTCTCTTTTAGTGCCATTGGAGCAAAACATAAACGTAAGTTGTGAGGTTGGGGATGAGATAGAAGAAATTTCTCAAAGAAATGGATCCAAGGAACTTCAATATTGCCAAAACAATAAATATGGTTATTTTGAATGCTTCCTTTCTAAGAATAGAATACTCCAACAAGAGTTTACAATACACCTTCCAAAGTTGTTTGTCACAAAAATATTTCAAAGGCTCAAAATATTTCACCTGTAATCACTCATAACCTTTCTAATTCTCAATTTCATGTCACAAAAATCTTTCAAAGGCTCGAAACCTCTCACATATAATCATTCACAACCTTCCTAATTGTCAAGTTCGTGTCACAAAAATACCAGACAACTCAATCTTCTTTCAAAACCTTCATTCTAGAAAAATTCATGAGCATAGAATAACTTTGGATTTGTGAAATGTATGTCCAAAATAATAGCATAAAACAACTCACATTTGATTTCTATTCATTTTGCGAGCACTAAACCTATTACGTTTAGGATAATAAAGGGGAGAGATTTATATGACCATCACAAGGCCATATTTGAGTTACGATGTTGGACTTGTGAGTCAATTTATGCATGTAGCTAGGAAGCCTCATTTGGATGCAAGCAAATGCCTATTGAGGTATGTGAGGTCCACCTTATATTGTGGACATTTTCATGAGATAGGTAAGGATGCACATGTTTTTGGATATATAGATGTAGATTGGGTTGGTAGCATGTCTCATAGAAGATCTAACCATGGATTCATGATTTCTATTGGTAGCATAGTGATTACTTGGAGTAGCAAAAAGCAATGGACAATCCTTTATTAAGTACAAAGGCTAAGTATAGAGGTGCTGCAATGTTATCATGTGATGGGTTATGGTTACAACGGTTATTAGGTGATTTGGATGTTTAGGGATACGATGCATTTGTCATTCACTGTGACAACCTGAGTAGTATATAGTTAGCTAGGAACTTAGTGTTTCATGATAGGATAAAGCAGGTTGAGATGTACTATCCTTTTTTGAGAGAGAACGTATTTGTAGGTGACATTGACTTTATATATGTCAACACATTGAATAAAATAGCTGACATTATCACAAAGGCGTTAAGTGCAAAAAATCTTTGAGGATTTCAAGGCTTTCCTTAGAGTTATAGAGATGGAATCTAGCTTCACGAGGAGTGTTGAGATGCGAATCTTAATATGCATGAACATTGAATGGACTCAATGGTCACATGGATTCACACATCTACACTTAACACATTAGTAGGTGTTATGATATCCACATAGCCAGAACTAACTTATCAAGTATTATATTTGGTTAGTTACACCTACCTACAACTGGCACAATTATAGTGCCAATTAACTAGTATAGTAAGCTATGTACTATTCGACTTAGTAGACCACTTTGAAATATGTTATATCTCATCTAAACCAACAAGAAAGTTTTTTGGTTTCCATCTTTCTTCTTGTGTTCTTGAGTGAGCTTCATCTTGTATGTATTTTGTATGTTTGCAACATAGTACCTGAAGCAAGTGCCCCCAAACATGATTCATGATACATGTCAAATCTTGTTAGACAATGGTAAGTAGTTTAGATGTGAAGTAGTGAAATTAATGACTAAATCGATGGATATTAGGAAAATGTTTACTTCTTCATACAACCCACAAACTAAAGGCTTCATATAGTGACTCAATGAAACCATTGAGAATATGATTGCCATATATATGCCACTTGATGCATGCATATAAATTTTTTTCCTTTTTTGCATGCATATAAAATTTGTCCTTTTTTTGAAGATATACTAGATAAAATCTAAAACATTTTTTGAATGTAGATAGAATTAAAGTAAACACCAATCAGAAGGATGTAATGGATAGATCCATTCCTTTAAAAAGAAATCAACCAATAATATCATCATCAACCATAACAATCTTTAAATTACCTAGAAACCATAAAGAAGGAGCTAGAACAAAGAAAGAGAATAACCGAAATATGAAATGGGAGATCAACTTACTATATGCTATCCCATCAAGAAGAAACACCTTATTGAATCATTTATGCCCAACATGGAATATATGATACTTTAATCTATTAGAAAAGTAACATATTTGGTACAAAGTGTAGAAGAATAAAGCAATGGCCTTTATAACAAGAATGAAAACATACTTTGAGCTAGCAACAAAAACACCAAATAGCACAATCAAATCATGAAATGTAAGAAGAAGATCAAGATGGTTAGATTTTAGAAGAAGATGTTTGCACAAATCCCTCATAAGAATAGGCCTCATTAACTCAACTTGATAAGTGACTATTAGAATCATAGTAGATACCCTCACAATAGTCAATCTTATCAATTGCACTGGATATATGGCCATCAAAATCACAATAGATACATGAAACTTAGTATTCTCAATCCATACAAATTGAGCTACAACAACATGAAGCAAAGATTGGAATACAAACGGAAAGGATTTGAATCATCATGAAACAAATACGACCAAAAATCAAAGTTACCACCAAGACCATGAAATAAGACTAGCAAGGGAAGCTCCAATACAACCCATATAGGCAAAAATAAGATTCTCATAAGAAAGTTCAAGGAAAACTCACTAATTGAGTAGAGTTAATTCAAAGGGAATAAATGGTTAGGAATCATATTGATTAAAAAGCAAAGGAAGAATAGTATGAATGATAGATTGATGTAAAGAGGATTTTGAGATGCCATCATCTTGTGTGTGTGTGTGTGTGTGTGTGTGTGTGTGTGTGTGTGTGTGTGTGCATAACAATATCATAAAGCTATAAACAAAATAAAGAATCAACAACAAACAGTATTTGAGGACATAATCGTCAAATTAAAGTATGTAAATCCAAATTACAAGATTCACTTGTTTAAAATTAGTGTTTTTTGAATACCCAAAGCATTCCTTCTAGTAATACAGATTTCCCTCTTCATCTAGAGCTTCCCTTGCCTCTAGAATTACCACGGCCTCCCAAAATATGCATGTCACTAAAATATTGATTTAACTTATTTTGTTAATTACCACTACCATGTCGCATACCATGATCTCTTCAAGATGATGTGCCACATCTTCTTTCTGAACTTGATTAAAATTCTTAGACCCATTCACAACTTCTTTGAGATGATTCACCCTAGATGTTGATCTCTTTAGTGATCAAGACCAACTCATCAAAATCTAGAAATGGCTTGTGTGCATATAGAGAAGTAAAAAAAGATTTTCAAACCTTCTCATTATTAAAACCATCCAAAGTAGATAAAACCAAATCATCATTATCAAATGTCTTATCAATAGCTGCTAAGATATTTGCAATGCTCCTCACCTTCAAAACATACGTATTTACAAACTTATTCCCTTTCTTTAAAGTATTCAACTCATGCTTGAGTTGAATCTTCCGTGCCTTTGTACTTACTAAAAACATATTCTCAAAGGTCATCCAAGTTTCATGTGAACTTTTTGTATTTTTTATATACCCTAGCATAGTGTTATCAATGACTGTAGATAGGTGATATATTAATCTTTTGTCTTTTGTATTCCATTCTTTCCACATTTTTAATTATTTTGCATTCGGAGGTTTACTTAGCTCTGATTCCTTTTCTTCACTTAAAATAAACTCATAGAGGCCCTTTCCAACAAGAAAGTTCATTACATGTATAATATATTGTTCTTTTCTAACTTCTCAATAATTGGATTTTCACTATTCTCAATCATTATTATGACATGACTTAATACCAAGAATCAAGAACAACTTCCGCAATCCTTCACAAAATGTGCACATTAATCAATTGGGCGGTCTTTTTCACTAATTTCTCACAATAATACATATAGGTTTTAAAAAAAATTGAACATGGTATTACAAATAAACAACCATGTTTATCCAGATATTATTCTCCCTGTGACTACTACAAAAAGAGTGATTATCCAACCCATCTATGTTTCAAGAGGCGTTTTGATTCAAATTGTAATAGAGCATATGTTGCTACACATAACAACACTATTGAAGAAGAAAATTATATGAGTTATTCTATCTCTTCGAAAAGGATACTTTATGTTCGTGATGGATCTCTTTTTATTATTGATTTTGGTGCTATGGAAAACATGACATATCGGTCCCAACGGTTACATAATTATCATTCTATTCTTGTCAAGAAATTGGTTTATCTTACTTATGACAGAGCCTATCAAGTTAAATGTATAGTGATTTATATCTCGGTACTCTTTCTTCAACAAGAATTCTGCATGGATTTTTACATGTCCCAAATCTATAAAGAAATCTTTTTTCAGTTACACAACTTGTGGATCTTGGTCTCTTTGTTAGTTTTGACCATATCAAGTGTTGCATTAAGAAAGACAGCTAAACCATAGCTATTGTTCCTCGAAATGGTAATATTTTTGAGTTATCTTTAAATGAACATGTTACAAATGTTGTTACATCTTCTAGCAATCTTAACAGCAAAATATGGCATTATCGCTTTCTTCACTCTAATTTTTCTAAGCTTGTCAATCTTTATTGGCATGACTATGTTGAAGGTATGGAATTCAAAGCTCATTCTCATATGGGTGCTTGTGAATATTGTACACTTGGAAAGCATTTTCCAAAGCGTTTTCCATTTCCACCACAACTCATTCTAGAGATTTGCTTGATCTTATTCACACTGATATTTGTAGATCTCTTTCTCCATCAAAATTTCAATATGAGTATTTCATGACTTTTATTGATGACTTCTCAAGAAAAACTACTAATTTCCTCTTGCGACACAAATCAAAAGTTTTATTATCTTTTAAGAAATATCAAGAAGCTACAGAATTTCATATTGGTCATTGCATCAAGAAACATCACAGTGACAACGGTAGAGAACACATTTCAAATGCTTTTGATGATTATTGTAATAATCCATTCATCATGAGTATATGGTTCCCTATTCTCCTCAACAGAATGGTATTGTTGAACATAAAAACAAGACTATTCTCAATTCCATGCAATGTATGCTCATTCATTCTGGCTTATCTTGATATTTTGGGGCTGAAGCAGTCTTACCAATAGTAGTTGTGCAAAATTATATTCCTACAACTTCTCCTTTTGGCAAAATACCAATTACTACTTGGATAAGTGAAACTCTTTTTGTTTCATATTTTCAAACTTTTGGATGTATTGTTTATATTCATAGATCCAAAGAGACTAACAAAAAGCTTGATCCTCTTGGTTTGAAAGTTATTTTCATTGGATATTCAATTTTTTCTAAGGGATACAAGTTTTATGATCCATCTTGCAAGAAGGTAATCATAAGTCGTGATGTTATTTTCAATGAGCAACTTATGGGCAACAAATGGTCTCAAGAGGATGTTGGGTGATGGATGTGTTCACTAGAGGATGTTGATGATATAAAGTCATTACTCACTTATTTTCCTTTTCTATATGATGATGAACCTCCGTCATGGGATAATATTGACACTTCAAATTAGAATTCACAACTTTCACCTATTATTGTTGATCATGAGCTTGGCATTAAAATTTATGTTGATGTTGTCGAAGGATTTGTGAAAGCAATGTCGCAACCACAGAGGATCTTGATTAATTTCAGAATAGAAGATCAATCAAGTAAATAATCAAGATAAGAAAATGATTTTAACTCTGTTTTACTTTTTGTCAATAATTGAAGATGAATAGAAAGCCAATTCAGTTTACAGTGGCAATCTCCACAACATGTTCTTCACTCTTTAAAGTTTCCAGATTAACCTGTTATGACTCCAATGACCTGTGAACACACTGTCTGATTTTCTTGCTGTATTTCTAGGATTGATGACATCAACAGCTCTGACATTGTTGCTGTGCCATAATCTTAATTCTTTAGACCAAGGCCTTTCGTGTCTTTTCCACAAAAAAAAGGTCTTTAATCTTCAGCAAGGTTGACAATCAGCTAAGAATAGTTACATCAAAGGGGTAACTGTATAACAGCAACATTCTGAACTTTCTGATTAAGCAATTCAAGCTTTTCCACTCCACAAGAGCTCAAAACAGAGCTCATGCAATATCAGCATGATCCAAAATCCACCCTCCGAAATAGAGCAGGGGATGACATCTTCCTCTGTTATATCCGATAAGTTTGCAACATCATTAACTCTTATGAATGATTATGCTGTAGATAACAGTTTCAAGATCTTCAGTGAATAAAATCCCATGGACATATTTCCACATTCATTATCCAATTTCCCACACAGTAACAAGTTCTGGACTGTTCTGTATTATAGTTATGGGTTTATGCTTTTACAAATACCCTGCACTATTCAGTTCAGAGACAAGTAGATAGACCAGACAGAGAAGTACAGGTGTGTGCTAAAAATGAAGTGAACACCAATATCCGTATAAAGGCATCCATAACGACTCCGGTGCTAGAAGGAGCCACACTGCCAAAATGAACAAAATGGTATTTGGCATATTATCCAAGCTTTGCTACTTCACTTCCAATAAGGAAGTGGTCATGGCACAGAGGCAATGCCTCTTTCGCTCTTGATGCAAAATAAATCTGAGGCACCTCCAGCTCTACTACCTTCATATCCACCAACCAAGCATTTCACAGCATGCTAAATAGGCCATTTCCAAGACACCACAAGTAATTGAATTTGCAAACCGCGGTAAAGCCAACCGTGCACATTGCTGTTCCAAGCTGTCAAAGCCCTTGCACATTCACGTTCAGAATAGTGTCACTCTGAGCAACCAGAGGAGAATCAAAGCAAAAATTAAGCAGATCAACACAGAATTAAAGAGAGATTGGTTTCCCCAACACCTCTGTGGTGGATTTAGAATAGATATGTTGGCGTCCAGACCATTCCAATAATCCAAGAAATGTGCATCTTCGACACCAGCAACATTTCGAGCAATGGCACCACAGATTTCACAGATGCTGCCATGGCTACAGTTACCAGTATCTACTATCATCGATTGGAGAGGCCTTCCTTCTTCTACTCATCATAATAGCCTTCTTTTCCTGGGGTCACTGCCAGTCTGCCATGCCTGAGCCCTCTCCTTTGTCCTCGAACTCAGGGCGTCCTCTCTCTCTCTCGTGATCTTCCCCTGCTCGGGAGTCAGGAAGAGCCCGACATCCAGCATATAATCATCTTTTGCTGCCTTTGACCGCTTGAAGCGAGTTTTGTGGCTCTTCTCATCTCTGCCGATACTGGACCTTCTTGATTAAGAGTGATCAGTTTAGTGTCGGATAACAGCTCGTATCTTAAGATATGATTGTGCAGATCGCAAAGTTTGCAGCCTATCTGGGCTGAGTACCTTTTCAGTCATTTCTGCCAGAAAATATGGTACCTCTCGCTCCTCCTCTCCAAACTCATCTGATGTATCATCCTCCACAGTAGCTTCTTTGGCAGAAGCTTGCATAGAGCGTCCTCGTCTCTCTTCTACCTTTCAATGATGCTTCTTCTTCGTCGTTGTTACTGCGTCTTCGGCTTCATCTTCTTAGTTGTCATCTTCATCTCGACTGATGCTTCACCTTCAATTTCATCAACTTTATCTTGGCCTTCGTCAACTTCAGCTTCGGCTTCAGCTTCCTCTCCAATCCTTTCTCTGGTTTTCCTATGCTCCGTTCCTTCCTCTTTTCTCTGATTCAGCGTAAATTCCCCTGTCCCTCATCGTCACTGTTTCTCTTCCAATCTTCTCTCTTGCACAAGACTTCCCACTCCTTCCCACTCCCCTCTGCCTTTAGCGCTTTCTCAAGCTTTTTCCGTCGTTTACTCCCCTTTTTCCGCCTTCTGATTCCTCATCCAAAAATATCGTATGCCAGAATAATCAGGGAGATATGACTTCCCAAAGCACCATGTTTGTGCAGGTAATCTGAAAGTCTTCCGCATATGAATTCTCCAAAAACCTCCATACAGAAGCCCAAAAATGCACAAAATAATACCTGCAATTCCAAGACCTTTCCGAACCTGTACATTGTCAATGTTGATAGCTGCTAGGTTAAAAATCCAGTATGGAGCAGTACATAGAAGTATAAATGTCACTATATGGACATAACGATTCCCAAATCCCAGCCTCTCCATATTCCACCCAAAAACACAAAATGGACACATCACTGACAAGACTGCAACTGGTGGATCATTACAACAATTTAAGAGTGCCCCTTGTCATTCTGGATCCTGAACAAGAGCACCATCTCTTGACATAAAAGAAACTTCACCACAGCAAATCTTGGGAACCCGTATGATCCTTAATGATGGTGTATGTTCAAGCTTCTCTTGCTGGGTAAATCCCTGAATGTAAAGTCCATTTTCTTCATGGATTTGGAAGTCTTTCCCTAAAGGACTCAAAATACTATACACACCTGCTGCAGCTGGAGCACCAATAGCAACCGCAAGGCACAAACCAACCCCAACAGGGGCCTTTCTGACCTCTTAAAACCCCAGTTGAGAGTGTAATGAGATCATCTCATTCCATGCCACGACAATGTCCTGATCAAACAGCCCATGAAACATGCTCTCTGCTTCTAAAATGCTGCCACATTTACCATAAATATTAATAAGTGTGCTATTAACAAAAACATCTGAAGTGAAGCCCTTCATGTGAGCATCTATACTCATACGCAGAGAATAAATGTAATCACAACAACTAGGTATGCATAAAGTATTAAATCGCACACACAACTTTCGGGTGGTTTTCACACCTCGAATGCGCAGCAATACGACATCCACCCCCTCTAATCCTGCGCATCCTCCGGATGGGCCAACTACCCATGATCATTATCATCAAGATCTACAAACAGATCAATCTCTTCATTATGCATTTCCGGTAGATCAACAAGATTATCTGTCTCCTCCATTGGAGTTTCTTGTCGTTGCTCTTCTCTTGAAAATTCTTCCAATGCATAGTCTTCATCATCCCTTTTCTTGAAAATCTTGATTCTTTTTCCAGCAATAGGCACTCTAAGCACTGTCCCATCCAATTCAGTCAGCTCATATGTTGCATTATCAAAGTCATGTCTGACTATATACGGCCCAAACCATCTTTTCACCATCTTCCAAAAAATCTGCAATAACTTCCTCATTTTCCGCATGGTTCTAGTGTGACTCTCATCCCAAAATAGTTTCTGCCCCTTTCGAAACAGCTGATATAAACAATCTGCTATGTGTGCAAAATGAGGTATCCAAATCATATAAAACACACAAGCTCCAATGAATCTCTGTATCTCTGAAGTGGTAGAACAATACTCCATAATCTTGCCTATAAAATCCACCTTTTTATCCACAGTCTTGTATTTCGTGTCAACCCTAGCTTCATTATGCTCTTCTGCATTACATAAACCTTGCTGTAAATCAGCAATTCTGCACTCCAATGGCTGAATATTCTCAGCCCTCTGCTCTATGGACTGCATAGGAACAGCCCCAAACTCTGAATGCTGAAATATTTCAGCAGTAAACTCTGTTGGCTGAAAATTTTCAGCCCTCTGTCTCTCTGAAAGCCGATCATAACCAGCTGGAAACTCTGTTTGCTGAATTTCTTCAGCACTCAACACTTTTTGCTGAGTAATTTCAGCCTCTGACTCAATTTGTGACACAAAATCTGCAATTTCATGAAACATGTCCAGGGATTGCACTAATACATTACCATGACAATTCAGCATATCAGTTTTCAGCATATCTCCCATCTCTGTCATCGTATCTGCACAAATCACACTGTCATACATACCATCTATGTGCTCATCATCCTCCAAAATTCCTGCATTTTTCAAATTTTTCTCCTTCCTGCATATATACTGCCTGGCAGCTCTAGGCAACCTAGAAGTCTTCTGATAGCTCATCGAACTGTTTGCTGAAATCCCAACATAACCGGAGGAGAAAACACTGCTGCCAGGAGGCGAGAACTCCAATCTCCTCTGCTCTGTACCACCGTCGTCTCGCGAAACGGTGGTACCTAATGAAAACCCGAATCCCTCACAGTGGGTAAGGGTGCATCTCTGAGAGTATCCCTGTTTCTAACATGGTTCACACATACAGTCATAAACTGAACTGCTCTCATACCATCTTTACTGCGAATCCGTGCATAAGCAGATCCATCATCCATGACCTTTGTCTCCATGCGCATCTCTGTAATGAATGGCTGACCAAGAATTATGGGATAAGAGCAAGAATCCTGCACAAAGAAATGAAAATCCTCCTCTACATCACCAATAGAAACCCTGACACTAGGGCAAGCAGCATATAAATCACCTGCAGTGTTATTGGCGGCTCTCATACGCCACCCATGCTCTACATCCATAGGCCATCTGTTACTCTCATAAACTCCACGAACTATGAGATTAATCTCTGAACCATGATCAACCAATGCAACATAAGGCACCTGTTTTTCTCCAACCTTTACCATCGTCTCTGTAGTTGCCCTAGCCCAATGGCTCCGCGAAAAGTGACTACGCGGTATCAAAACAGGCTCATCAATTTCAGCATAATGCATAGGCTGAACCCTCTTCTCTACCTGCGGCAAAACAGAAGCATTATCAACCATAACCTCATCATCATCCTCATCCAACTCTCCAATCAAAACTCCCTGTGTATCAGTGGTAGCCAATGCATGTCTTTTCCTCTTCAAGACCTCCTGAAACTGATCTTGAAACTCTCTTTTTGAGATGCCCAAAATCTCAGAAATAGTGAAAGTCACCTCACTGCCAAGTATCTTATCATTAAAGATTTTCTTCATGTCTGTAGATGTCTCAATATCGGACATCAATCTGAATCCTGGCTGCTTTCTCTCTCTAGGCTCTTGCCTCTTTTCTCTCTTTTGAGCATCCTCCATCTATCGATCTGGCCCTGGTTTTGAAGACGGTCCTGCAGTAGGTGGAGTAACAAACTCACCCCCTCTAGTCTTCTTAGCTGCACTTGGATTTTCTTCATCCCTCTTACGCTTCTCCTCAACAAATACATCTGCACCATGAGATTTAGCCAAATAAGCATAAATAGAATACCTGTCAACAGGCGAGTCCCAACCTGTCTCTGATCTGATGCTAGAGCCTGCGTTAGTCAAAACAGTTTGCTGAATTTTCCCCTTGTTTGCAGTCTCCATAGCATAAGTCCATAGTGCGGACTGAGTCTCTGATCCCTTCTCAATCTGTACTCCATATGCAGAAGCATCACCTCTAGCTGTCACATAAGAAGTACGCGCAGCCATGTCCTCCACTAACTTCTTCATTCCACCTTTACCAAAGTTGGTAGCAAGTGGAGCTCCTGTCTCAGTCAACCAAATCTTACCATCTTGCCCCCAATATACCAAATTCTGCCTCCTTGCATCCTGGAAAGAGTCACAATCCCTGCAATGCTGATGCTCCGTACTATCACACCAAATACATCTCCGATCTCTCCTAGGTGCACTAGGAGCACTCCTAGGTGCAGTAGGAGCACTAGAAGAAGTAGCAGGCGCAATTGAAGCAAACTGCTCCTTCAACTTACCCACCAACTCCGCTTTGACTGACTCAAGTGTCAAATCTGTGATGCCTTTGATTATGTCATCAAGAGAGGTAGGCACCAATGGAGCAGATGGTTTTGGAGCAGAAGGTGTAGGCATCGGTCGTGGAACAGGAGGAATAGGTGGAGTAGAAACAGTAGGCACTGGGATAGGCCAAGAAACTGGCTGAGGAGGAGAAGAAATAACAGGGATAGATGTAGGCATAGGAGCAGATGATGGTGTAGGTGTCATGGAACCATTCTGTAGGTGAGTCTTCCATATCCTCCTCTTGGTCAAAGTCGAGACTGCATCCTGAGCATCCTGCCAATCAGTTTTAAGACCCATAGGCTTCGTGCGATCTTCAAGAAGCTCACCCAATTCTTCTTGAAGAGCAGGATCTGCAGCTTGCAAGAAAAGCTCAACTTTTTCAACATCCAATGCTCTTTGTTCAATAGCATCAAGCTGACTATACCTCTCTTCGAATTCTCGAATCAACTCTGAAGCAGCAAGACCTTTGTTTGGCATGTAGACCCACTCTCGGAATGACCGCCGAGTAGCCATACCAAAGTCCTCAAGGAAGTATTCTTCTTTCAAGGCCTTCTTAAAATCTTGCCAATGTGTATTTTGAATAAAAAGATTAGTCACTTTTGTCCTCAAAGCAGGTGTGACAAGACGAAGGAAGTACTTACTCATAAGTCCAGCAGGAACTCCAAAAAAACCCATCTTGATCTCATATGTCTTCAAATATGCTGAAACATTACGCCCGTCAAATAGCTTCTTCTCACTCTCAACTGCTTCAATAGCCTTAGTCGCGCTGTTTGCATTCTCCTGCTCCGAATAGAGTTGCCTTTGCTGAGACAACTGCTGTTGATGCAATTGTTGTTGCTGCTGCATATACAATTGTGTTTGCTGATTTTGGAGCTGCATATACATGGACATATTCTGCAAAATCTGTTTTAGATCCTCCGTTGAAGTACTTGACGCAGCAGTCATTGATGGAGCTGAAGTAGAGGCAGCTGGAGTTGTAGAGGAAGCTGAAATAGAGGCTGAAGAATCTCCCATCCTGAAATTTCTGCGACGCTTTCACGTCGGGTTCACCAAAGATGTCGAAGGATTTGTGAAAGCAATGTCGCAACCACAGAGGATCTTGATTAATTTCAGAATAGAAGATCGATCAAGTAAATAATCAAGATAAGAAAATGATTTTAACTCTGTTTTACTTTTTGTCAATAATTGAAGATGAATAGAAAGCCAATTCAGTTTACAGTGGCAATCTCCACAACGTGTTCTTCACTCTTTAAAGTTTCCAGATTAACCTGTTATGACTCCAATGACCTGTGAACACACTGTCTGATTTTCTTGCTGTATTTCTAGGATTGATGACATCAACAGCTCTGACATTGTTGCTGTGCCATAATCTTAATTCTTTAGACCAAGGCCTTTCGTGTCTTTTCCACAAAAAAAAAAGGTCTTTATTCTTCAGCAAGGTTGACAATCAGCTAAGAATAGTTACATCAAAGGGGTAATTGTATAACAACAACATTCTGAACTTTCTGATTAAGCAATTCAAGCTTTTCCACTCCACAAGAGCTCAAAACAAAGCTCATGCAATATCAGCATGATCCAAAATCCACCCTCCGAAATAGAGCAGGGGATGACATCTTCCTCTGTTATATCCGATAAGTTTGCAACATCATTAACTCTTATGAATGATTATGCTGTAGATAACAGTTTCAAGATCTTCAGTGAATAAAATCCCGTGGACATATTTCCACATTCATTGTCCAATTTCCCACACAGTAACAAGTTCTGGACTGTTCTGTATTATAGTTATGGGTTTATGCTTTTACAAATACCCTGCACTATTCAGTTCAGAGACAAGTAGATAGACCAGACAGAGAAGTACAGGTGTGTGCTAAAAACGAAGTGAACATCAATATCCGTATAAAGGCATCCATAACGACTCCGGTGCTAGAAGGAGCCACACTGCCAAACTGAACAAAATGGTATTTGGCATATTATCCAAGCTTTGCTACTTCACTTCCAATAAGGAAGTGGTCATGGCACAGAGGCAATGCCTCTTTCGCTCTTGATGCAAAATAAATCTGAGGCACCTCCAGCTCTACTACCTTCATATCCACCAACCAAGCATTTCACAGCATGCTAAATAGGCCATTTCCAAGACACCACAAGTAATTGAATTTGCAAACCGCGGTAAAGCCAACCGTGCACATTGCTGTTCCAAGCTGTCAAAGCCCTTGCACATTCACGTTCAGAATAGTGTCACTCTGAGCAACCAGAGGAGAATCAAAGCAAAAATTAAGCAGATCAACACAGAATTAAAGAGAGATTGGTTTCCCCAACACCTCTGTGGTGGATTTAGAATAGATATGTTGGCGTCCAGACCATTCCAATAATCCAAGAAATGTGCATCTTCGACACCAGCAACATTTCGAGCAATGGCACCACAGATTTCACAGATGCTGCCATGGCTACAGTTACCAGTATCTACTATCATCGATTGGAGAGGCCTTCCTTCTTCTACTCATCATAATAGCCTTCTTTTCCTGGGGTCACTGCCAGTCTGCCATGCCTGAGCCCTCTCCTTTGTCCTCGAACTCAGGGCGTCCTCTCTCTCTCGTGATCTTCCCCTGCTCGGGAGTCAGGAAGAGCCCGACATCCAGCATATAATCATCTTTTGCTGCCTTTGACCGCTTGAAGCGAGTTTTGTGGCTCTTCTCATCTCTGCCGATACTGGACCTTCTTGATTAAGAGTGATCAGTTCAGTGTCGGATAACAGCTCGTATCTTAAGATATGATTGTGCAGATCGCAAAGTTTGCAGCCTATCTGGGCTGAGTACCTTTTCAGTCATTTCTGCCAGAAAATATGGTACCTCTCGCTCCTCCTCTCCAAACTCATCTGATGTATCATCCTCCACAGTAGCTTCTTTGGCAGAAGCTTGCATAGAGCGTCCTCGTCTCTCTTCTACCTTTCAATGATGCTTCTTCTTCGTCGTTGTTACTGCGTCTTCGGCTTCATCTTCTTAGTTGTCATCTTCATCTCGACTGATGCTTCACCTTCAATTTCATCAACTTTATCTTGGCCTTCGTCAACTTCAGCTTCGGCTTCAGCTTCCTCTCCAATCCTTTCTCTGGTTTTCCTATGCTCCGTTCCTTCCTCTTTTCTCTGATTCAGCGTAAATTCCCCTGTCCCTCATCGTCACTGTTTCTCTTCCAATCTTCTCTCTTGCACAAGACTTCCCACTCCCCTCTGCCTTTAGCGCTTTCTCAAGCTTTTTCCGTCGTTTACTCCCCTTTTTCCGCCTTCTGATTCCTCATCCAAAAATATCGTATGCCAGAATAATCAGTGAGATATGACTTCCCAAAGCACCATGTTTGTGCAGGTAATCTGAAAGTCTTCCACATATGAATTCTCCAAAAACCTCCATATAGAAGCCCAAAAATGCACAAAATAATACCTGCAATTCCAAGACCTTTCCGAACCTGTACATTGTCAATGTTGATAGCTGCTAGGTTAAAAATCCAGTATGGAGCAGTACATAGAAGTATAAATGTCACTATATGGACATAACGATTCCCAAATCCCAGCCTCTCCATATTCCACCCAAAAACACAAAATGGACACAGCACTGACAAGACTGCAACTGGTGGATCATTACAACAATTTAAGAGTGC
This sequence comes from Lygodium microphyllum, assembly GCF_053477565.2. NCBI lineage: Eukaryota > Viridiplantae > Streptophyta > Polypodiopsida > Schizaeales > Lygodiaceae > Lygodium > Lygodium microphyllum. The sequence goes on along the minus strand of NW_028229514.1, from coordinate 4,431,395 downwards.
CCCTTGTCATTCTGGATCCTGAACAAGAGCACCATCTCTTGACATAAAAGAAACTTCACCACAGCAAATCTTGGGAACCCGTATGATCCTTAATGATGGTGTATGTTCAAGCTTCTCTTGCTGGGTAAATCCCTGAATGTAAAGTTCATTTTCTTCATGGATTTGGAAGTCTTTCCCTAAAGGACTCAAAATACTATACACACCTGCTGCAGCTGGAGCACCAATAGCAACCGCAAGGCACAAACCAACCCCAACAGGGGCCTTTCTGACCTCTTAAAACCCTAGTTGAGAGTGTAATGAGATCATCTCATTCCATGCCACGACAATGTCCTGATCAAACAGCCCATCAAACATGCTCTCTGCTTCTAAAATGCTGCCACATTTACCATAAATATTAATAAGTGTGCTATTAACAAAAACATCTGAAGTGAAGCCCTTCATGTGAGCATCTATACTCATACGCAGAGAATAAATGTAATCACAACAACTAGGTATGCATAAAGTATTAAATCGCACACACAACTTTCGGGTGGTTTTCACACCTCGAATGCGCAGCAATACGACAATGTTCCAATTGATAATGAGCATGGTACTTGTCATGTAATGAGCATGGTACTTGTTATGTTTATGATGTTAATATTCTTGAGAATGCTCTCAATATTTGTGAAGACCCCATCTCTTATAGTGATGCCATGTCATCCCCACAAAAGGAACAATGGTAGGAGGCTATGGTGGATGTTGAGTATGAATCTCTTCTTTCTAAAGGTACATGGGTTCTAACTCAGTCACCTCAACATACTACTATTAAATGCAAGTGGGTTTATAAGAATAAAACAAAAGAAGATGGAATATTTGAAAAATTCAATGCAAGGCTAGTTGCCAAAGGTTTCTCACAAATTGCAGGAGTTGATTATCAAGAAACTTTCTCACATATTGTTCGTATTATTAGCATTCAGGTCTTGTTAGTTTTTGTTGTTGAGTTTGATTTGGAGGTTCACCTAAATGGATGTGAGAATTTTAAAGGAAGAGATATACATGGAGAAACTAGAGGGATTTGAAGTCAAACATAAGGAAAATCTTGCTTGCAAACTTCATCGGGCACTCTATGGTTTCAAATAATCATCACCAAATTGGTATCAAAAGATTGGTCTCTTCCTTACAAAACAAATTTTTATCTCTTGTTCTTCAGATCTTAACTTATATGTCAAATGCTATAATGATAGTTTTGTTATTATTGCTCTATACATGGATGATACCATACTTGTTTCTAACAATCTCAACTTCCTTCAACAAGTAAAGGAGGTTTTATCTTCTACCTTTGACATGGTTGATTTGGAGATATACACTCATGTCTTGCTATTCAAATTCAACACTATCAACAAAAGGGCATTTTATCATTGCGTCAAACAAAGTTCATTGAAGATATTATTTAGAAGTTTGGTTTGGGTTTTGCACATCCTACTAGTACTCCTTGTCTTGTGAGCTCTACCAAAAACTCTCACTTTTTTTATTATGGTTGGTTGGCTAGAAGGCATATATAAATACTTTAATACATTAATTCAATAGCTATTTGAAACTTCTCTAATTTTCTTGTCCTATGAGAAGTCTTGATGTAATACTTCAATACATTGATTCATACTTCACCAAAAACATGGGATATCCATCATGTAGTTTCTCAAAAACTATGTTTGTTTCACTTTGCAAAAAGAGAAAGAGTGGAGTGAGTGAGATGAAAATCCATGAGGATTACAATGACACAAGCCACGTGATAGGCTAATGGGCATGGTAACCATGAAGTGCACATAAGGCAACCAATAATAACATGAATGTAAAGGTATAATACGAAAGGTGTGGGGCCAACAAATGTGCTAAAGAAGTGGACCTTAATTACATTTTTCAAATATTATATGATGTACAAACTTTGGGTTGAAAAAGTACAAGTCAAAGATTGCTAGATTTTCCATGTGCATGATAGAAGTTCAAATAAAATTGTTTGAACATATTCTCGGAAGGAAAATTTCCACACACATCAAGACCTTGTGTAATAGGTCTCATATCTTGAAGAAACATTTCCTAAGTTCAAACGAGTATGTAGGCAATGAGATCCTATGGGCTATTCATTGCAAAAATATTCATTCTATTTAAAGATAACATTAAATATATATTCGTTCAATTGAAATGAATGCATCTATAACTACTTAAATATTGTGTATAAGTTGAAAATCCTAAGAGATTATATTCGTGCACTTTGAATTTATTAGATAAAGTTGACCATGGCTTATTTCAATCAATGAAAAAATTATCTATACCCTTTGGACAACACAAAGACATTCTTTTGTAAAGAAAGCAGATCTATATTCTCCCTATGCTAGAAAACACCTCCTTCTTTTATTTTTTTAGATCTTTTGTAAAATCTAATGCACAATTCTTGAGAAGCTAGCCTATAGAGTGAAGAGATAAAAGAAGCATTGATACTTCTTCATTCCTCTCAACACCATTGTACTTGACCTCCACCTTTACTTTTTGTATGGATGTTGAGGGGGGCCCTTTGGAGGTTGGCTTGACAATGATGGGTTAGGTTGATAAGGGTTATTTATTGGTAGCCTAAGAAGTATCATTGTGAAAGAGTAGATTTGAGATAAGGCTTGATTGTGATGAATACAATATGAGGCTTTCCATGGAAACTTAGTAATCAAGATAGAGATTGAAATTCCAAAATATAGTATAGAAGTTTCCTAATACAAACACAGATACACACATACATAAAGAGTCTACATGATTCAATATATTCTCCATGTACATTTTTTTGTAAAAGGTGAAGATCAATATAGACATGCTATGTTCTCTTGAACAAAGGAGTATATTTAGCCGAGTCTACCTTAATGTGCAATTTGGTCTTTCTTGTTAGTCATATTATTGATTGATTATGAGCTTAGGTTGGAAAAATGTGAATGTAGTTACATATTTTTGCTAAAAAAGATTTGTTAACAGAAGGATCAAAGGGAAGAAGGAAAGAAAGGTGAAAGGAAATAGAAAATGTTGTAGTTGAGTGTGTGAAGATAGATTGGATAGACTTTGAGAAAGGGATATAGTAGAGCTCTCACAAAGTGGAACAGAGTAGAAGAACTTAGAGAAAAGGGATAACCAAGTGTTTTTCAATTGAAAAAAATTCAAGTATATATATATGAAGGTATGGTAACTTAATTTTTTATCATTAAGATATGTGCTTGAATAATATTTAGTATAAATAAAATTATTAGAAATTTAATGGACGGAAGCATGGAAAGTTGGTAAATATCTATACCTTTTCAAGTAGAAAATAAAAGGGATTTTAGGTAGGCTTTTCAAAAATAAGAATGATTTATATACTCTTATGAAGAGTTTAAAAGAATATTATGAACTTTCAAATATCCTTCAAGAATGATTAAAAGAACTAGTTTTTTCTGTAGTCTCAGTTTTTGAGGTTTTCCTCATACAACTATATCTCTGTCTCTCTCTTACATGGACTCTTCTTCTTCTTCTTTTGCTTTGTGTGTGTGTGTGCGCGCGCGTGTGCGCATTAGTAGTCTAGGAAAAATAGTCTAATATTTTCTACCATAGCTTAGCCACATCCAAGTTTCTCTATTTGAATGACAAGAAATGCAAAGGGATACATATAGTCAAATACCAAGGTTGACTTGAAGAATGCTTAGTATGCTATCATTTGCAATGTAGGGTTTATTCCTTCTGCCATATTCATTAGTACTTCTAGGTGCCTTGAGGTTATTGAGACTGATTCGCTCAACCTTGGAGGACTAGCTTCAGTGGCATTCTTCCTTGCTTGGTTTTCAACCCTTATTTATGTGACTACATTGAGCTTTGGCAAAATTAGAGCACGTTTTGAAATGGTCAACCAATCACATTTACCAAAAAATGGTTGAGGATAAGAGATGGGTCACCAAGAAAAAATATGAATATTGGTAGTTTTGTGATAGTCACGATGAGTGACATGATCGGCGCTGCTTCAAATGTGGAAGTCTAAGCTTCCCTATCAAGGAAAAGTTTTCATATGGAGGCTTCTTATTAGGGGTTATTCTAGGGGATGTGCTACATGGGCCAATTGCTGCGGTAGATGTGCCTTCTCTACTACATGTGATGAGGCCCTTGCTCATCTTTTATTTCTTGCCCAATTGGGAGATAGATTTGGGACTTCATTCCTAGAGTATGGACATTGCTATTACATCGGAAAATGGCCATGCATTCCTGCGCTCTGGCCCCGACGTTACGTTGAAGGCTATTATCACGAACTGCGGGCGAGCAGGGTATTATGTGAGCCGCCCTCCTTTGCCATCCTCCTTTGGCTGTAGCAGAAGAAAAAAAAGGACTGTTTTGGACGCGGTAGACTTGAGAAAGGGCCAGCGCTTCATGGCCGCCTTCCTTCGTAGCCCGTAGGAGTCATCGCCTTCGTACCTCTGTTCTTACCAGACGGTTCGTATTCTTCAGCGCACGTGTTGATAGATTTTCAGCAATCAATAGCCCGTAGGAGTCATCGCCTTCGTACCTCCGTTCTTACCAGACGTTTCTTCAAGTTATGGATTCAAGCTATGAGCATTGAGACCTATTCCACAATGTGTTCTGATGTACATGGAAATCTGCCGTTCCAGAATATGTTAAAACAATACTATCTAACCTTCTCCTGTGCACATGGAAAATCTAGCCGTCTTGACTTATTCTTTCTCAAACCGAAAGTTCAGTGCAGCGTATGACGTTTGACAAATGTAAGCAAGATCCACTTCTCTAGCACATTTCTCTGCCCCACACCTTTTGTATTGCACCTTGGACCTTTACATTCATGTTATAACTGGTTGCCTTATGTGCAGTTCATGCTTACTTGGCTCATTAGTCTGCCACGTAGCGTCTGTCATTGCAAACCTTGTGGAATTGCATCTTACCGCTGCACTTTTTTTGTTGAGCAATGCAATAGATTGTGTGGTTGCCTTTGCTTTCTCAAACTCATCGCCCCTTCTCTTTGCATATTCTAGTGCAAATAGTTTACGAAGAGTGAAGATGGACCTGAAAATATCATTGTGGTGACACTAGTGATCTTCCCCCATTTTCATGCTTTTTTAGTCTATTCTCTTTGAGGTCTTCAACATAGTCCCGTAGTACTTTTTCTTTTAGGAATATTTTTTTTAAAAGGCTAAAAATTATGGATCCTTGAAAGCATAAAGATTGAAGGAGGATCATAGACAAGATAGGCCATGAGTTTAAGAAAGCAAAGAAAACTACACACTCTATTGCATGATAGTTGCCTCTTAAATGGGCATATGGATACATCATGTACATTGCATTCAATCCAATTTGACTTGCTAACTTGCAACTTTATCCATTCAACTCATCATCCCCATTCGCCCACACTGAAAGGTACGACTCATATTATGTTGCATACAAATAAGGCACCACTCATATGCACAACCAAATACAAATGTTTTAATATGCCCTTGGTGCCTTATTCAACTACGACATGATGGCCACATAGATGAGTACATTAGTTACATGGATTGTCAATTATACCCCCTGACTAGGTGCATTTTATTGCTACTACACTTACAGGGTGGTGAAACTCTTAATTTTCAAGTCTTGAATTCTTTTTCTTCTTGTCTTCAGAAAAGGTGACCTCTTGCTTCTTTGTCTTGGTTATTTTCCTCCATGAAGTTGGATTGTCTTTTGAAACTGCATGCAACTTCATGATGTCCAATCTTCATACAATGATTATAATTTGCTAAGTATTTCTGTCTACATTCTTTACTAATGTGTCCTTTCCTTCCACATTGGTAGCATTCCTTGGGATCCTTCTTTGCAAAGAGTCCAATATCTTTGCTTGAAGATAAGTAAACCTACCCTTTATGTTCCTTCTCTTTCAAAAGAACTAAAGATATGCACCGTTAAAGGTTAAGTGATTCATGAGTAAGAAGTGAGTCTTTCAAAGATGCATATTCCTTAGGTTAGTTTACAAGTAGCATTGTTGTTGCATCCTTTTTAATAATTTTCACTTGGACACCTTTAAGTTGGTTGCTTAAACTTCTTAGTTTTGATACATGTTTAGCAACCAAGTAAATCCTTGTATATTTAGGTTGTAGACTATAGAAATCCATTCTTAAGTATACCTCTTGATTTTTTCTTTTGCATCAGAAACTTTATTTAACTCCTGTCATGCTTTCTTTCTTATTTCTTTAATATTAGTTTGATGAACAAGTCTTGAAGTAAGATAGAGACCAATTAAAGCAAGTGCTTATTCATCCTTCTCTAACCATTCTTAGTTATTTTTTATGGTGCCTTATCCCAAATAATCATCAATAGCTTTTTTGCATAAGTAGAAACTACATCTAAGTTACCCAAGTGTGATATTCCCCTTCCATGGCCTCAAATTTCTCAATGCCAAATGAAATGTTGAATGTTGAAGACATAATTTTTGTGAAGAGTTGAAGCAATAATTTTTGCAAAGAGGTCTTATCACAATATTTCCTAGGTAATGTCTAACTCCTTACAATGTGTTTTGTGAGATGAATTAGCTTCTACATATTAGACAATAAAAATCTTGCATATGATGGCCTTCTATTTTTTGATTCACAAAAGAGAGTTTGGTAAAATTGTAGTGTGAATACAACTTATAAGATTCAAATAGATTCATGACAACAAGCAGTGCGAACAGAGGTTGAGTAAAAAGAGTTCTACGCACTCATTGTAAATAAGATATTGTAGGAAAACTGATTTAGACTAATTCATGAAAGCAATCAATATGAATAAAGGCTAAGTAAAGCTTGTTCTATGGACTCAATGTGAATAAGGGCTTGTAGGAAAATTGATTTAGGGGAGAAATAATGTGAAAGAGGAGTTTGAGAAGGGAGTCATTTTGTCTGTGGTGCTTAAGGGTTAAGAAGCATAAGAAAGAAGGAGTCAAAGTAGTTAGGGTGGTTGTTTTTAAATGATGTTGACTTGAATAGGCCTCCTACATGTTGACATAGTGTCTATTACTCCAAACCATCCTTCGAGAACAAGAAACGATGGAGATCATGGGGCACAAGCCATCAGATAATTAGTCATGAACCTTATACCTCTCTTCTTTGTCTTTGTCTCAATCAAAAGTTGCACCCTATCTTGTTGAAATAAGCTTTCTCCCGACTCATGACACAAGGAGCCCCTCATCTTTGAAAACGAGTAAGGCCTCGGCTTGTATGTGAAGTAGACTCCTTCATTGATGTAAAGAAGCCTTCTTGGTTTGGAACAATGAAAACCAGCAACCAAGAATCAAATGAGACTAGTGGATGAAGAGAGTTGATATACCTTAATGCTCAGTTGAGTGGTGATGGCTCCTCTTCTTTTGTTCAATCTTCAACACTTTCCTTTATGCACGACCACAAGGATGGTGGCTCTTATACCAACTAAAAGTATAAAGATTGAAGGAGGATCATATATGAGGTAGGCCAAGAGTTTGAGAAAGCAAAGAAAACCACACACTCTATTGCATGGTAGTGGCCTCTCAAATAGGCATATGAATATTTCAAGTACATTACACTTAGTCCAGATTGACTTCTTGACTCACACCTTCATCTATCCAGCTCACCATCCTAATCTCTGCACACTTTAAGATACACATCATATTGTGTTTCATACAAACAAGGCACCACTCATATGCACAAGCACATATGAATGCTTCAATAGTCCTTAGATAAATTGGGTAAAAATAAGGGTTATCTTTTAGCCAATTTATTATGATATCGTAGTATTGAGAATCTTGGCACCAACTTTGCGCTTTGATAACCTAAAATGGCAATTTATATGAAGGAAAGGCATGGGAATCCATAGACATCCATACAAAAGTATACAACAATACATGATAAGGTATCTCTCAAGTTGAGGACATTGTCGCCGAATCAAGGTCAATTTTTTTAGATGTCTTTTCCAAAAAATCATTGTTCTCTACACTCTTTTTTATATAAGCCATGGGTCTTGTCTATCAGACTCCTCTCCTCCAACATGCCTCTAATCATAGTAGGATCATGATGACCTTGTTTAGATACTAGAATCCTTTTCCATTCATACATGGCTCCTTCAAGAAGGCACCTTCTTCTTAGTTGGCTAACCTTCTTTCATTACCTTCCTTTTATTCTTCTTTTTCTTCAAGTGAATGTATCCTAGATGCTTAATAAAGCCCTTTTCTTTGGACAATGATCCCCTTATACCATCACACACTACATGTGAATAAGCACAAGTACTCATGAGTATTTTCTATAATACATGTATAAACACTAGTGTTGCTTGCTAGGGATAGAGATAGTGATTTTTGTAACATAAAAGAAGTAAGTGCCATTGCTTTCCTTCATGGCTTTAGTGTCATTTGTAGAGTGATGCATGGTTTATACAACGCTAGGTGTTCCTACAAGGCTTAAGCGGTATATTGTTAAAATATCCCATAAATGAAGTTAGTTTTTATCTTATTAAATTATACTTGAGTTCTAACATTCCATTCTCTTTGTCTCTTGCTTAGTCTCTCCTTCTTCTCACTCTATCTCTCCCTCACTACCTATCTTCCCCTATTCTTTGACTTTCCCATTCCCTCTCTTTCTCCCCACCATATGGTCCTATATATGGTATGATCATGTACCCTAATCACAACATATCATGCTTGGTATGATCAAGGTTATGACCCTACCCTATCACAAAATCGAACAAAACTACATGCACTCTCTCTTATATGAACTATGAGCTTCCCTTTCAAATAAGGAAAGTAAGAATGTGAAATATACCATTTGTGGGTCTACTGATGGTGAAATTCTCTTAAGATTGTTCAATCTTGTCCCACCCATACACTATTAGTGGGAGGGTAGTGATACATTTATATTATTATAACTATAACTTGTGAGAGCAAACAAATAAAGAAGAATATGAGGTGAACCAATCTCATATCATAATAATAAAATATGTGTAAATATGATACTAGCATGATACATGGAAGACCTACATAAAGATTAGAGAGGACAATAATGTAGATGGTATTGGTGTGTGAGTCTTGGGTAGAGAATTTGATTTTCATAGATCAACTTGGCTAGGAGTGTTTAGTTATGCTATGACCTCTCATCTATGTATGTAGACTTTGGGAGGTCACTCATGAATATATATATATATGTATCACATGAGTTCAAAATAAGGGGCTTTAAAAGCAAATTTTCATACATTTTTTACATATAGAAGGTTGTCATATAAAGGGTTGGTTACGGATTGAACAAAAACGGATTGTGTTTTTTTCAAGAAAAAATCATAGATAAGGATAGTTATAAATAGGCCTTGAATGCACGTGATACATAGTATATATATATAGTGAACCTGTTGAGTATATAAGTTACTAATTGTTCACATTTTTTGATATTTTTGTGTATATTGTAGTATGATTATGCATAGAAGTTGTGACATTGATAGTTGTTGGATGCTCATATTGGTTGAGCAATGACCTTGAAACAAGAATGAAAGGATTTTTTAGTGCATAGTGAGTGAATGTTTTACACTTAGGGAAGAGGCTTGAAAAAAGATTTTATAGTAGATAATGCACAAAAGAGAAACAAAAAAAACCATCGCTTAATATTCATAATGTCTTTGAGTAGCATTGAGGGCTAATATTGAAGCTAAATTGCTTAGAGGATTTTAGCAATCTTTAGGGCTTAGACTATCAACATTTGAAGAGCTATTGTGCTACACAAGATAGTTCTTCTAATAGTCGTTGGAGATAGTTGTAGAAGGTATTGTGGTTTCCTACTGGTAGCTCAATGATAGTAGAAGGGAGAGAGCAGTTGTACTATAGCATGCTATGGTGAACATTTCTTACGGAGAGAATAGGTGATGCTTGTGAGAGAATAGGTAATGCGTAAATCAGGAGAAGAAACTATCAAGATTGGAGATAGATTCAGAGCTCATCAACCAACCATCTAAAATACAACACAGTGAGCTTTTGTTATTTTTATTTTTTGCTTTTTCATTGATTTCAATGGCAAATATCTTCAATAGATTAGATTATATGGTTAGGCTAGGTTAGCAAAATGAACAAGGCACTAATATTTTGGAGTGTGAGAGACCATGAGGACTCTATAGTACATGGCTTGATATATGTAAACCCATCTAGGTACAAGAAAGCTTAAGTAGAAAGCTTGCATGGTGTTTTCTTATGGTCTTGCTAGAAATTTGAACGTTTATCAAGCTAGTTGCAAAATTCTATCATAGTGAGTCATGTGCCTATGCAAAATCCAACACGCCCTGGACATGTACTCGAATTGTGCGAGGACAAACTTCTCTAAAAAGTTGTATTGATATCTATACCTCACTGAAATGACTAGTTGGTATAAATTTAGATTCACATTAAAAAAATAAGGTTCGGTTTATACTTATGTCCACTGCAAATGAGCATGTGGCAAATAGAGGTTTAATATGTCACACATTTGTCAAAGAAAAATCAAACCTCCTCCTATGATCAATATTAGATGTAAGATCATAGGTCCTCATGTAGGTGGTGTAACCTTATAATAATTCATTCAAAAAAATGTAAGCAAAAATTCCAAAACACATGTATGAATCAAGTAAAATACACTCAAAAGCTAAAAGAATATTCATAGGGGGTTAGAGGCTCTTACTTGTAGGACAATCTCCATGGCAACTTGTAGTGCCAAATTTTGAGGAGTATTCCTCCTTCCCCTACACATTGGATGCTCATAGAACTATAAGAGAAAATTACAAAATAAATGTATAACAAAATCAAAAGCTAGAAAAGTGTACATAGGGAGGTAGAGGATCGTGCTCCTAGGGAAACCTCCATAACAATATGAGAATGATCATTTCTTTGCCTCTACACTTGATGCTCACTATTACACACAAACAATAGATGAATCTATGTAAATATTGATGAAAATCATGAGTTTAAAGTAACTCTTCAAAGAAACTCCAATATGGACCGGTTTATCCATACTTTGACACCTTAACCTACGTGGCATGACCCAAACCTTGCATAGCTTGAGTTGATGGAAGTAGATTCCTACCACAAATAAGAATTAACAAAAGTGAGTGTGATGTACTCTAGAGTCCCTTTTCAATGCAAATGATTAGAAAATTTCTTACCTTGTAGTTGTGAGGGGATCAATTGAGGTGCCCTCTCCAGATGGTGTGGTAGCTAAAACATCTTCTTAACCCAAAATTAATATTTTGAAGTGACAAAGCTTTTATGGTGGAAGATTGCATACAATTTAATGGTTTTAATTTAGTCTTGGTTTTGGTTTATGATTCAAATACTTCACAAGAAAGGTCTCAAGTGAGGAGATACATTCTCAAGAAGATTCGATCCACATGTACAATGTGCTTCAAGGTGACACTATATTTCAAGAATGACGTGGACTTACAAGATATGTACTTAGAGGACGACATGGAATTCCAAGATAGCATGGATCTTAAGCTCTCGATGTTACAAGCTCTTCCACAATGTCAAAAAATCAATGGGAAGAATTGCTACCTTGCCATCTTGGAGTCCTATGATTTATGGGAGATGATGATTGAGGCTGTAGACCATCCATTAGCTTGTGATGTCTCCAAACTTTCTACAAATGAGATATTAGAGTTGCCAAAGATACAAGCACCTTGGGAAAAATTGAACTCCAATATTCAATATTTGTTATTTCCTATTTCTATCTTGCACATCCATCATGATCTCTAGCCCACATTGAGCATCTTATCAATGCTTGGGAGACATGGCTAGAACTTGATCAAATTTATAAGTTGTCAAGATTGTGGGAGAGAAGGAAGGAGTCTCACTTGTAGCTTTCTTGCTTGCACAATGGGGAAATACACACACAGGTGGAGGCTGAAAACAGTTTTCCTCTTCTTAGTTGTGTAAGCCAAAAAGAACTCTAGTACATAGAAATAGAAGAACCCTATATATGGGTCTCAAACCAAACTCAACTAACTAAGGTGGCATACTAACTGAGCCACGAACTAGAGTAGATAAGGATAGCTGTCATCTAGCTATTATTCATGGGCGGTTTACCAACCGTATCTACAGCTAACAAGTCGGTGACATAAATGCACAACGGTCACCCTGGCATATCACGAGTGGAGCTCGATATCTCAACACTCCCCCTTGAGCTCAATCCCAATTCCTGCACACCAAGCAGGTCTCTGAACTTGCATAGCTTCTCTGCGCCCAATGCATTCGTAAATATGTCAGCTACCTGATCCTCTGTGCTGACATAAACTAGATCAATAAGACCTAGTAAAACCCTCTCCCGCACATAGTGATAACACACCTCAATGTGCTTTGTTCTAGCATGATAGACTGGGTTATTTGCCAAGTGTATACTACTCATTTTGTCACAATAAATGACAACTGGCCCATCTGTAGGCTGATGCATATCATAAAGTAGCTTATGGAACCAAGCTACCTCACATGCAGTCATTGTTGCGCCCCTGTACTCAGCCTTTGTGCTCGACAAGGCAACTGTAGGCTGTTTCTTACTGCTCCAAGTGACTACAGCACTCCCAAAAGAGAACACATATCCACTGGTAGATCGTCGATCAGAAATACTACCAGCCCAATTAGCATCAGTGTATCCATGCAACTATATCTCAACCCCAGTCTCATAAAGTAGTCCATACTACAATGTGGACTTCACATACCTGAGTATGCGTCTAGCCGCATCCAAATGCGGTTTCCTTGGAGCCTGCATAAACTAACTTACCAATCCAACAGCATAGCTCAAATCTGGCCTGGTAATAGTCATATAAATCAAACTTCCTACTATGCGTATGTACATAGCAGGGTCTTCGAGAAGCTCACCTGCATCTGTGCTCAGCTTCACATTCTGCTCCAAAGGAACTGAAATAGACTTACAGCCTGTCATCCCATATTTGGACAGCATGTCCAATCTATATTGCCTCTGCAAGAGCCATATCCCACTTGGTGATCTAATCAACTCAATGCCCAAGAAATAACGCAGCTCTCCCAAATCCTTCATCTCAAACTTCTGCTTCAATAGCATTTTTACATGAAGGATATCTTCACCACTATCACCTGTGATAATCAAATCATCAACATAAATGACAAGCAGCATAATACCTTTCTCTGTTTTTCTCACATAAAGTGAGAAATCTGCCTTGGAAATCTGAAAGCCAATAGTGACAAGATACTGTCCTATCTTTTCAGACCATGCTCTAGGTACTTGCTTCAAGCCATACAAGGCTTTCTTCAACCTGCAAACAAACTCAGGATGAACAGCATGCACACAACCTGGTGGCTGCTCCATATAGACCTCTTCTTGCAAATCACCATGCAAGAAGGCATTCTTTACATCCATCTGATGTAAAGAACATTCCTTTGATGCAGGCATAGCAATGACTACTCTTACGGTTGCCATCCTTGCAACCGGACTGAATGTTTCTTCATAAGCAATGCCATATGTTTGTGCATACCCCTTGACTACTAATCTTGCCTTGTATCTATTCACAGAACCATCTGCATTGTGCTTCACCTTATAAACCCACTTACAACCAATTGCATTCTTATCTTTAGGCAAAGGTACCAATTTCCATGTAGCATTTGCTTCCAAGGCATCCATTTCTTCATCCATGACTTTCTCCCATTTTTCTTTTCCCATGGCTTACTCAAAAGAAGTGGGTTCTGGTTCCTGTATCACTTTAACCATATAGGCATAGTGAATGGCTGTAAATCCATCATATTTCAGCCTATCCACAGGATACCTAGCTCTGGTAGACTTGCGCAAAGTAGGCTCACTCCCAGGTGCTCTCAAAACATCCCTGGTCTTCCTTACTCCAGGTGTAACAATAGAAGGAATACCCAACTCATCATCAAGGCTCTGTTCTGAGCCACTAAATTCACCATCCACATAAGAGTGACCTGCATTCATATCAAACATGGGCTGATCTACCTTCTCTTTTCCTTTTCGTGATACCTGCATACCACTATCTGCATTGCTTTGAGAAGATTCTCCTGATCTCAATCTGCCTGTCCATGGCGAAGAATGTGAACCACTGCTAGAGGATGCTCTAGGTCCACTAATATCTTGTGACTACTGCTGTTAATTCTGTGCAGCATTACCATTTTGTGCATCTACATTATCAATCACATTTACTGGTTTATACCAGCTACTCATCTCATAAAAAACAACATCTCTGCTCACTGTAAACTTACGAGTAGAAGGGTTATAGCATCTATACCCTTTTTGCTGCTGCAGAGAGTAACCAATAAAGGTGCACTTCTCAGCTTTTGGATCCAACTTGGATCTCAACTCATCTGGCACATGAACATAGGCAATGCAACCAAAAATTTTCAAATTAGAAATATCTGGTTTCCTACCAGTATACCTCTCCTCTGGAGTCATGTTATGTATTGCTGTAGTGGGAGTCCTGTTCATTATGTAGACTGCAGTAGCAATTCTTTTGAAGTTCCTCCTGAAGAAGATGCACCACCATTTCTCTGCTCCTCAGAAATTAGAAGAGCAATCAACTCCTCAAAATCAGGAAATCTTTCACGGACGGAAATGGATGTTCAGAACTGTACATAATCCTTTCCTAGACCATTCAAGGTCATAGAAACTAAATCATCATCTTCCACTGGCGACCCAATGGAAGCAAGTGCATCTGCAATCTTCTTCACCTTCATGTGGTAGTCATTGATGCTCATATTTTCTCTTTGCACATTGTGCAACTCTTGCTTGAGCTGCATTTTCCTGGCTTGCGTATTTGTGCTATACATTTTTGACAAAGTATCCCATGCCTCCTTTGGTGTACTTGCATCTTGAATATGCACAATCATAGAGTCTGAAATGCTGATAGACAGCTAGTATATAACTTTCCTAGCTCTCTCATACCATGCTTTAAATGCCTGCATTTGCTGTTGATTGGGAACATCAGGAAGAACTGGTTCTTCTTCATTTCCTGCAACGAATTCCCAATATCCTTTTCCCATAAGGAAATTCGTCATTCTGAACTTCCATGCTTGGAAGTTGTTCTTGTCAAGCTTTTCAGTGACAATCTGTGAAAGAGAATCAGACGCAATTACAGAACACTGCAAAAAATTCTGTCACTATAAAGAACACAGCTTCAGCCTCACAAGGGCAAATCTGCAAAACTGACGAAAGTGGTATTTGACCACACAGTCACTTCCTAGTGACGATTTTGCATCAACAGGCAACAAGGATGATTCTATAACTCCCAATGTCTCTACGCACAGACATACGATGCAATTTCTACAGTAACTTTTCACCGACCTGTAGAACAGTGGTCGCACAGCATAAAACAGGGCCTTTTCCTGAGTGTGTGTAGAAAACTTCCGCCTCCAAAACAGGCCCCGAAATGGCCTCAAATAAAAAAAACAGAGCAACCAGGGATTAAGCCCTCTCCTGCAGCATATACTGCCCTCCTGCTACATCGCGAAGGGCATCTCAATCTGAGACAATGCACTCTTGCACTTTTCGGCTATGCTACGTGTACAGACTTGCTCCCAAAACAGAAAAATGAAAGCAACACTGGTCCTCTTACCAGAACACCGCGAACTTGGCTTGCTTTCTTGAGCTCTTTACCACGAACAAGGCTCTGATACCATGTCAAGATTGTGGGAGAGAAGGAAGGCGTCTCACTTGTAGCTTTCTTGCTTGCACAATGGGGGAATACACACAGAGGTGGAGGTTGAAAACAATTTTCCTCTTCTTAGTTGTGTAAGCCAAAAAGAACTCTAGTACATAGAAATAGAAGAATCCTATATATGTGTCTCAAACCAAACTCAACTAACTAAGGTGGCATACTAGCTGAGCCACGAACTAGAGTAGATAAGGATAGCTGTCATCTAGCTATTATTCATGAACGATGTACCAACCGCATCTACAGCTAACAAGTCGGTGACATAAATGCACAACTGTCACCCTGGCATATCACGAGTGGAGCTCGATATCTCAACATAAGTAGATGATCACAATGAATTAGGTGTCCTTGGAGGTGTGGATGTGAACTCTGAGCCGAAACAAGTTTGTTTCCATACATGAGCATGTCTACAAACATTGGCAATTGCAAATATAGACATAGAATGTTGGGAAGGTGATGACATCTTATAACATGGTGATAAAATTCTTGTCATTTTTATTATATAGTTTGCAAAAATTCAAACAAGTTTCATCTAGTTCTGAGAACTTCTTGGACAGTTTGGGGTATATTAGATAAGCCAATATCTATCACAGGTAGGTAGATTTTGATGTTGGAGCTTGCATTTGTTGTAGCAATTTATTATTATTTTATTATTGTTTGGATGTAGTCGTTCAACCAATTTCATGGCTAGATAACTTGATGTATTGCATTATTTCATTCAAGGCTATATATAGGCAATCTTTCTAGGGTCATAATTATTCTTATCCCTTTGTAGATATCTTTCTTTATTATTGTACATTCATCTTTTATAGTATTTGTTTTTTCCTCTCTCTCTCTCTCTCTCGCTCTCTCCTTTCCTTGTGTTTATTTCTTTTAATTTTGTCATATGCTTCTATATCTGGTGCACCTTGATTGAAGTGTGGATGGCCTAGTATTTAAGAATGATCTCTTTGATTTGGCAAAAATGGATAGGACAATGTCACTAAAGAGATGCACATGGAGGAATAAGTACTCAAATCAATGGCATGTTACTAGACTTGACATATTCTATCCCTCATGTGGTGCTTGGTGGATATATCCAACTTCTTTCTTTGTGGACATATTCTACACAAGTAGAAAAGATAATTACATAATCAATTAGAACACTTCAACTAGAAAGTTAATTATATCATCAACCAATTATGCTTGAATACCTAGGTGCTTTTTCTTTTGTTAAGACAACAAATGCATGAACAAATATGTGGAATGGAAAATGCCATGCACAATGTTGTAGAATATGAGCTATGCAACATATACTTGAGCACAACAAATGGTTCCTCAAAATATTCCCTATAATCAAATTGCATGCCTTTCTTAGTGGGTTAAGAGCAAATTTGGGAAAGATACCTGAAATACATATTGTGCCATTTCTCTTGACTGGAAAACATTATAACATATTGAACAATTCTAAGAAGTCTTAGCCTTTCTAAGATCTTGAAGAACCTAACCCTTGGGACTACAGAAACCTTCCTTGAGTCTATGGTCATTCTCTTCTCAAATAAGAAATGGACCAACAACACCTCTCTCTTTAAATGTGGACTTAGATGGGTTTAGACACATTCTAAAACTTTTGGTGAATCTTCCAAAACAAAAATTAAGATGGTTCAAATGCTTCTTCTTACTACCAAGCACATAGAAATGAACAATTAATACTCTCATAAAATTAGTGCTATAGAGTAGTTAAACTCAAATTCTAGTATGTAAAATTCCACTTTAAGATGAAAATCTTAATTCCTTTTGCTATTGGGCCAAAAACCTTATTTAACTTCAACCATGTTGTCCCAAGTATTCATGGGATATTGTTCTCAGGGAAGGGGGATCCCTATAAATATATAAGCATATCATGTGAGTTCAAAATAAGAGATTTTCAAAATACTATTTTTAACCATTGTTCATTGAAAAAAGTGCACCATATAGAAGGGCCATTCACAAATTGAGTGGAAAATGGGTGTGTATTTTTAAAGGAAAAACTCATAGACAAGGATAATTTTTAATAGGCCTTGAATGCACATGACATAGAGGATTTACGTATAGTGAGTCCTCTGATACATTGGTATGATCCATTACCCTAGGAGAAACACGAATATCTATTAGGGATACTTCATAATCATCCTCCTTTTTTTAGTTTGATGTTTTTAGATCTTGTTGATCTTGAATTACAACATTCCACAAGTTTTTATGCAATAGGAGAGAAGTAACTTGAGTTGATTTGGTCTGGAATCCCACTAAATTCTTCACTAGATAGAGTTAAGACTTGAACTTGGTAAGAATATCAAGAGTTCTTACTTATGTGTATGGAGGATAATCAAAGTCTATCATTACAACCTTGGTAAGATCAAACTACACTAAATGTTCTTTATCTTAAAAGCTGATTGATGACAATGAGGAGACTAGAAACCCAACTTAGAAAATAATTGTTCAAAGTCGTGAAGGATATCCAAATGTGATTGAAGATTTGTGGGTTACTTTGGACTCTCGGAAGTATCCTATTCACCATTACATATGTTGCTTTAGATTGTACTTTATGCTCTTTCTTTATCTTTTGATTTGGTGAAGCTATATAGTTTAGATAGGCCTGTCAATGATGAATGTTCAAATCCTACCCTAAATTTTTAAATGATAGACTATGTCCTTATTTCTTAATTGGAAAATACCTTGAATGAAAATTAAGGACCACACAATATAGGAAATTTTTAAGTAATGAATAGAGAACATGAAGAATCAAAAAAATTGATCATTGTAATTGATTACAAGAGATATTGACATTTCCTAAGTGGATGCATTTGTTAGAAAGCTTTGAAAGCATAGAATGTGTATGCAAAAAGGTGTGGATGAAGATGTAAAACAAGCCATTAATTGTTACACTAAATAGGCCAATGCATGCATGTCTTTTTAATCTTCCAATCACAATGAATAGAGAAAGCCATAAATTGTTACACTAAATAGAGCACTGCATGAATGTCTTTTTGAACTTACAATCACACTAAATGTATATTTAATAGAGTCATAATCTTCACATGACATTCATTTGGGTATTGGGTGGGGAGGGGCTAGGGGGCATCTCCCCCACTCTAATCTCCTTGTAGAGAGGGGCTCTATTCCCTTTCATACATCCCTCTAAGAAGTTCCACAAGAAAAGTTGCACGTAATAGACCCTAAAAAAAGAGCCTAGTGTAGTAGTGATTTTGTGCCTCCATTTGCATGTAGGTAGGTGGGTTATGCACCAACAACCTCTAGGGTTTGTGTCAACCTATTTGACTACACTTGTCCACTACCTAGTGTTGAAATTTAACAAAATAAGAAAACATGCTTCAAGAAAATGCACAAAGATGAATTAGGCTATATACGTATGTGATTAATCAAAGGGTGGAGCATTGATCTCTAATATGGCTCAATGGAGTATACATAATAGCTAGTATATAGATCCTTAGAGCTCATGATCTTAAGGGAAGCTCCCCAATCTCCTAAAAATGCTCCAAACCACAAATTTCCATGAACTTTGATTACTAGAGATCTTATTGTAGTATGAGCTACCTTCAAATAGTTAACTACCCACATCTTCTACTATAATGTTGGGACATGGTAGGTGCAATTGGATGCATGAGTAAGCTCTAAGGCTCGCTACTAAGTTTTGATAGGGATTAAATTTGCAACTCAATTTATTCAAAAACCCACTCATTTTGGCCGTGATTTCTAAGGTTTTCAGAAATGATTAAAGATTATAGATGATGATGAAAAATGATTTGTAGTTGTAGGGTATAGATAGTAAATTGAAAGCTTAGGATGTGGACTTAAGTCTAAGCAAGAAAGCTCAGGAAATGGATAAATTTATTAAAATCTATGAATGAGGAAAAGGAGATAGATCCCATAGTTGGCTATGCATGCTAGGTTTGGGTTATAGTGGAGGAGCAACCAAGGATGAGGCAAGCGTGACCCAATGGATTATTTAAAATTGACATGAGGCAAGGGTTATCCAACAGATCTAATGCATATGATAGGTAGGATCTAATCCACAATCCTAATGGAGAGATTTCTATGTAACCTAAAAAGCTAAAATTTTGAGAAATTTCATAATTTTTTGAAAGTTAAAAAGGCTTGATTGGGAGACTTTCAAGAGCTAGTATGCTATGGTATCGATCCATACATAAAATAAAGAGGGCTAGTTTAATGAATGCTTAACATAAAGTAGAAAGGAACAATGTATCCACATTTTACGTGCTTGAACTAACCATGTAGCTAGGTGTGAGACTAATAAGTTGAAAGCTACCCAAGATTTATGAAAATGAAGAAGGTAAGTCCTAATGGAGGAGATTCAAGAAGACTAATCGAATGACTTTCATAGTAGGGTTCAAAGTATGCTAACTCTAAAATCAAGTGGTAGAGTGGTTCAGTAACTTGGGCCAATTATATCATCAATTATATTATCCAAGGCTATACATATTATTTCAATCTCATTCCAATCAAATTTGAGGGAGAAAAAGCATATTAGGTCAATGCAACATTGTTATGTGTGGTCAAATGTAACATTTCAGTTTTTTCTTATTTTTCCCAACTACTTGACACTAGCAAAAATGTGAAAAGGAGCCTCCAAATCTCATAAACAATTCCAACCAAAGAACTTGTTCTTGATCATGTCATTTTTTGACTCCTTTCTCTTACTTCTTATGCTTCTTGATGTCACCTTTTGAAAAATGTGATCCTTTAAAGTAATCTCAAAATTAGAAAAATATAATACTATTTACTTTAAGGCAATGATGTATATCTTTAAAGCAAAATTAACTTTTTATGTATCTTTTTATTCTAGTTTTTATTGCTCCACTCACCTTCTAAACTAAGATTGAGTACTTTCTCTATATGTATCTTCATCAATAAGTATCAAATACTACTCACACTAAAATCACTCACACGTGTATTCAATGTCGTGCTTGCTAAATTCAACATCTTATGATATACTTGAGTCAAAGCATCCCAAAGAACAATGTATTCTTTGAGCAAAAGCTTCAAAACCTTTCTACTTTTAGCATAGAACCTTTGCACTCTTTCCCCTAAAGTAAGAGGTAAATAGAGATCCAAATCTATTCTCAAAATCCCCCATTTTGGGTACATTCAACATGCAAGAGAGATAGCATACAAATCAAGGTAAAATCCTAGGTGTAAGATATGTATAGTAGTGAGCACCACGTTGTCGTGATGTTGCGCATCCACCACTACAAACCTGAGGGCAGAGTTTTTTGCCAATAATTTGATCTCATTAGTCAGTGTCATTAGGAATTTCTTTTCTGTTGTGTTTGTCTATTTGTTTGCATTCTGCTTGATGCACGATGTCGTACTACTGCGCATCTGAGGTGTGGAATCCACCAAAAAGTTGTGTGTGTGACATTTGTTACTTTGTACATACTTAGTCGTTGTGTTTGCATTTTGTTCTGCATGGGCAGTATAGTGGAGAGGGGGTTGGAGCAAGAGGAACTTATCTGTAATGCTCTAGTTAGCATGTATGCCAAGTATGGAAACCTACCCGATGCGCATGTTACTTTTGATACACTACCCAATCGAGATGTTGTGACATGGAGCTCTTTGATTGGAGGATATACCCAACAAGAACACATTCAGGAGGCTTTGCAATTGTTTGATTGCATGAGTGATCTAGGTTGTGAGCCTAC
Organism: Lygodium microphyllum; assembly: GCF_053477565.2. Taxonomy (NCBI): domain Eukaryota; kingdom Viridiplantae; phylum Streptophyta; class Polypodiopsida; order Schizaeales; family Lygodiaceae; genus Lygodium; species Lygodium microphyllum. The sequence continues at coordinate 4,410,030 of NW_028229514.1, read as the reverse complement.
TAGCTTCACGTACAATTGTGTTATTTACTTTCTCATCAAGGCACAAAGATTTGATGATGCATTGGAAATGTACAATAGAATGCAGAAAGTAGAAATGCATCAAGATAGTCTCACTATGGGTATGGTTACGCTTGGACTATGCAAAGCCAATAAAGTAGATGATGCTATAAAGTTGGTTATTGGCATAGCCGGAAAGGCAGGGATTGTTGATTCTTTGAATGTGAATGGTTTGGTCGGGTGTTTATGCAAAGCAGGGAGAATCTTGAATGCTCATACATTTGTTGGCACGAATGATGGAGAGCTTTGACACACCTTACCCTGTTGTATTCCATGATAGAGATCATGAACATGATAAGGGACAGATTGCTGTGTATTCACGCCTAAATTTTAAGCGATTCCATGTACTTTTAAGTTAGAAAATGGGCATTCTAGCAAATCAGATGACAGTAGTGCTGGTCTGTAAAGAAAACTCATCCAAGTACCACAGGTTACCCATCCATGACCATATAAATTTCAATAGCATATTAATTCAGCACAATCCAATGTGGGAAAAGGATTGCTATTTTTCTATTTCTCTGAAAAAGCCAAAGAGGAAAAGAAGAGGAGGCCGCTTTTTGGTATGCAAAAGCTGCATGTGGTATGCTAAGAAAAGGACACCAAAAAAAAAAACTCCGCCTGGGGGGGGAAGAAAAAGCAAGGAGACAGGCATTCAATGTCTTCCATGTTCGATCTATCTGGCAGGCATCCACTTCAACTTGTGTACAGAGAGATGACCTGCCATTACATTTGAGAGTTTGCTCGGGCACAGTACAGAATTTGTGATTTGAAACCCTTCATTCTTTCTGCGAGCATGAGACAGTCACTCGGTCGGCATTCTGTGTTCGATTTATCCACTAGGCATCCACTTTTAGCTCAAGGTTGATGGGAGCGATCAGAGGGGAAGGGAGAAAGGGGACACCACTGTTTACGCATGAGAAATGGAGAGATGATATGCATATCGCATTGACCTTGAAGGAACTGATTTGTTATTGCAGGATTGGACCGACCTTGCAAAGGAAGGCCAAAATGCTGTCAAATCCTTTCCTGATCTGTGCCTGATGCAAGGTCGAAAGGTTTTGAAGATCCGACCTATGATAGCTTGGGATAAAGGCAAAGCTCTAGAGTTTGTACTTGAAGTTCTTGACTTGTCAGATCGTGTGGACATTTTTTCCTATTTATATTGGGGATGATCGAATAGACGAGGATGCTTTCAAGGTGCTAAACAAACAGAAACATGGCCTTGGGATTCTTGTCTCGAATTTAGCAAAAGAAACCAATGCACAGAGTTCCTTACGTGATCCCTTCAAGGTCTCAGAGTTCCTCCTGCGCCTTGTAGATTGGAGACAAACGTTTAAGAATGTGTAATCGCACGCCATCCAATTCAGAACTGAATAAGAGAAATGGTGGATCTGTCCTTCGGCACCTTCCCTAACTTCTGTGCTTCTTCTATAGAGAGCTAAGTCTTCATTTAGAGAAAATGCTTGTTGTATCTCCAAGGATCGCTGAGGGGGGACAAGTCCAAAACAATGAAGGGGATATTCAAATCCAAGCCCGGACTCCTGCATCCATAAATATCAAGAACACCTATTAAGGTCTTTGAATCCAAATCCTGATCTATTGACTTATTCACCTTGTCAACAAGCCAATCAAATAGACAAGAATATATAGTTTTTACCAATGTATCACGATTTGTTAATGCAGAGAGAGGGTCCAACAGGCCTTCGTCCAACGATCCCTACCTAGAGCAAAAGTGCTTATTTCTTCTCCAACTTGGGGAAACCACAAGAATATTTTGAATGATGCTGGCGTTCCATGGTCAGAGTATAGATACTTTGATCCTAAGACAGTTGGTCTAGATTTTGATGTGATGATATCCAATATTAAGGCTGCTCCTGTAGGTTTAATAATTCAGTTACATGGCTATGCACACAATCCCACAGGAATTGATCCTACTCCAGAGCAATAGGAGATAATTGATGATGTTATTCAAGAGAAAGGTCACATTGCTTTCTTTGATATGGCCTATCAGGGTTTTGCCACTGGCAGTCTTGATGATGATGCCAGTTCCGTAAGACGATTTGCTGCTCGTGGGATGGAGTTCTGTATTTCGCAGTCCTACAATAAGAACCTTGGATTATATGCAGAGTGGATTGGAGCCACACATGTCATTACATCTTCTCCTGAAGTTGCCACTGCAAGCTAATTTGGCTTTCTATTCGTCTTCAATTATTGGCAGAAATAAAAACATAAACTTGACATCATTTTCTCATTTTGCCTATTCACATGCTTGATCTTCTATCTTGAAATTTGTCAAGGACCTCTATGGTCATGACTTTTCTTTCAAAAACCCTTCGACATCTTTGGTGAACCCGGCGTGAAAGCGTTGCATTAAAAAAACTTCACGATGGGAGATACTTCAGCATCCATTTCAGTCTCTTCTACGATTCCTGCTTTGTCCTCTACTTCAACTCATCATTGACTTCTGCTTCAAGTACTTCTACTGATGATTTAAAGCAGATTTTGCAAAATATGTCTATGTATATGCAGCTCCAAAATCATCAGACACAATTGTATATGCAGCAGCAACAGCAATTGCATCAACAACAGTTGTCTCAGTAAAGGCAACTATATTTGGAGCAAGAGAATGCAACCAGCGCAACTAAGGTGATTGAAGCAGTTGAGAATGAAAAGAAGCTATTTGATGGCCGTAATGTATCGGCTTATTTGAAGATGTATGAGATTAAGATGGGATTTTTGGGAGTACCAAAATAGGACTTATGAGTAAATATTTTCTTTGCCTTGCCACACCCGCCTTGAGGGTAAAAGTGACCGATCTTTTCCTTCAAAATTCTCATTGGCCAGATTTTAAGAAGGCCCTGAAAGAGGAGTATTTTCTCGAGGACTTTGGGATGGCTACACGACGGTCATTTCGAGAGTGGGTCTACATTCCAAACAAAGGTGTAGCTGCTTCAGAATTGATACGAGAATTTGAAGAGAGGTATAGTCAGCTTGATGCTATTGAACAAAGAGCATTGGATGTTGAGAAAGTTGAGCTTTTCTTACAAGCTGCAGATCCTGCTCTTTAGGAAGAATTAGGAGAGCTTCTTGAGGATCGCACGAAGCCTATGGGTCTCAAAACAGATTCGCAAGATGCCCATGATGCGTTCTGGACTTTGACCAAGAGGTGGATATGAAAGAACCGCCTACAGAATGGATCTATGACACCAACACCGTCTTCTGCTCCTATGTTTGCTTCTACCCCTATCATTTCTTCTCTTCCTCAGCCAGTGCCTACTGTTTCTAATCCTCCTGTTCCTCTTGTTCCAAGACCGATGCTGGCTCCTTCTGCTCCAAAATCATCCGCTCCTTTGGTTCCTTCTCCTCTTGATGACATAATCAAAGGCATAACGGATTTGACACTGGAGTCAGTTAAAGCAGAATTGGTGGGAAATTTGAAAGAGCAGTTTGCCTCGACCGTGCCTACTATTTCTTCTAGTGCTCCGAGTGCACCTAGGAGTGCTCCTAGTGCACCTAGGAGAGATCTAAGATGTATTTGGTGTGATAGTACGGATCATCAGCATTGCAGGGATTGCGAATCTTTTCAAGATGAAAGGAGGAAGAATTTGGTATTTTGGGGACAAGATGGCAAGATCTGGTTGATTGAAACAGGAGCTCTGCTTGTTGCTACCAACTTTGGAAAAAACGGAATGAAGAAATTAGTAGATGACATGGCTGCGCGTACTTCTTATGTGGCAGCTAGAGGAGATACTTTTGCATATGGAGTCCAAATTGAGAAAGGTTTAGAGAGTCAATCAGCATTATGGACATATGCTTTGGAGACGGCAAACAAGGGAAAAATTCAGCAGATTGTTTTGACTAGTGCAGGTTCTAGCATCAGATATCTGAGACAGGTTGGGATTCGCCTGTTGACAAGTAAACTATTTATACCTACTTGGCTAAGTCTCAGGGAGAAAATGTACTTGTTGAGGAGAAGCGTAAGAGAGATGAAGAGAATCCAAATGCAGCTAAAAAGACTAGAGGGGGTGAGTTTATTACTCCACCTACTACGGGGCCGTCTTTGAGACCAGGGCCAAAATGACAAATGGAAGATGCCCAAAAGAAAGAAAAGAGGCAAGAGTCCAGAGAGAGAAAGCAACCAGGATTTAGATTAATGTCCGATATTGAGACTCGGGGGGTTCACTATATATATATTCTCTATATAACATGCGTTCATGGCCTATTTATAAATATCCTAATCTGTGAATTTTTATTGAATAAAACACAATCCTTTTCTATTCAATCTATAAGTAACCCCTTTATATGACATCCAAACCCCTTATTTTGAACTCATGTTATATATACGTATATTCTTGAGTGACCCCCCCGAGTATTGAGATATCTATGGACATGAAGAAAATCTTTAATGACAAGATACTTGGCAGTGAGGTGACTTTTACTATTTCTGAGGTTTTGGGCATCTTGAAAAGAGAGTTTCAATATCAATTCCAAGAAGTCCTGAGAGGAAAATGCATACATTGCCTATACTACTGATACACAAGGAGTTTTGATTGGGGAGTTGGATGAGGATGAGGATGAGGTTATGGTTGAGAATGCTTCTTCTTTTCCGCAAACAGAGAAGAGCGTTCAGCCTATGCATTATGCTGAAACTGATGAGCCTATCTTAGTACTGTGTAGTCATTTTTCATGGAGTCATTGGGCTAGGGAAACTACAGAAATAATGGTAAAAATTGGAGAGAAACAGATACCTTATGTTGCTTTGGTGGATCATGGTTCAGAGATTAATCTCATAGTTCGTGGAGTTTATGAAAGTAATAGATGGCCTATGGATGTAGAGCATGGGTGGTGTATGAGAGCTGCCAACAACATTGTAGGTGATTTGTATGCTGCCTGTCCCAGTGTCAAGTTTTCTATTGGAGATGTAGAGGAGGATTTCCATTTCTTTGTGCAGGATTCATGCTCTTACCCCATAATCCTTGGATAGCCATTCATCACAGAGATGCGCATGGAGACAAAAGTAATGGATGATGGATCTGCTTATGCATGGATTTGCAATAAAGATGGTATGAGAGCAGTCCAATTTATGACTGTGTGTGTAAACCATGCTAGAAACAAGGATACTCTTCGAGATGCACCTTTGCCCACTGTGAGGATTCGGGTTTTCATTAGGTACCGCTGTTCCGTGAGACAATGGTGGTACAGAGCAAAGGAGATTGGAGTTCTCGCCTCCTGGCAACAGTGTTTTCTCCTCCAATTTTGTTGGAATTTCAGCAAACAGTTCGATGAGTTATCAGAAGATTTCTAAGTTGCCTAGAGCTGCCAGGCAGTACATATGCAAGAAGGAGAAAAATTTAAAAAATTCAGGTATTTTAGAGGATGATGAGCATATAGATGGGATGTATGATAGTATGGTTTATGCAGATACGATGACAGAGATGGAAAATATGCTGAAAGTTGATATGCAGAGTTGTCACAGTAATGTATCAGTGTAGTCCCTGGACATGTTTCATGAAATTTCAGATTTTGTGTCACAGATAGAGTCAGAGGCTGAGGTGACTCAGCAAAAAGTGTTGAGAGCTGAAGAAATTCATCAAACAGAGTTTTCGGCTGATTACGATCAACCTACAGAGACACAGAGGGCTGAAAACTTTCAGCCAACAGAGTTTACTGCTGAAATATTTCAGCATCCTGAGTTTAGGGCTATTCCTATGCAGTCCATAGAGCAAAGGGTTGAGGATATTCAGCCACCACCAGAGGGCAGAATTGCTGATTTACAACATGATTTGAGTAATGTAGAGGATCATAATGAAGCCACGGTTGACACGAAATACAAGACTATGGATAAGAAGGTGAAGCCGGTAGCTGGACCACTTGATGCCAGGAGGCATATTCCACGGTGGATTCCGTGAGGTTTTACGGTGGATTCCGTAAACTTAGATGACCGGGGCTCATACACAAAGAGGATTCTTTGTGCGAGAAGTTGATGGGGACGCCTGTCCTTTTCGGGCGTTTGATTAATTTAGTGTGTACGTGGGTGATTCCATAGCGGGTGATTCCGCAAAATACATATTAAATTAATAAACGTTTATGAGTTTAGAGTGCGCACTCGTAATAAATTAAGGCTAGGATTTATTTCTAACCAGTTGATTTACTTATGTAGCTGAAGACTACTAGGTATTCACTTTTGTCGGTTTAATTGTATTATTTTACTAACGATTGTGAATGCTTGAGTTGATGTGTAGAGATAGCAGCAGTGGCGGAGGAAAGCATTGGAGTCTAGCAAATATTCGACTTTTGGATTATATTTTGATAGGCGCCACGCCTATATTTTGTTATGTCTATTGAGGCATTGATTATTGATTATTATTTTGTATGCGCCTATGCGCACGGATATGTTATTTCTATTTGGACATTGAGATTGGGCGTGCCAGACTCTATGGGCACCGTCCATTAGCTTTATTTCCTATTTTTGTAGAAAGCAAACTCAAAAGCTAAAAGCTTGTCATATTTTTATAAATTGGGCTATTATTAAGCATGAAGATGGAAATATACATAAATACATGCTTTGTGAAGCTCTCACACAAGGCATGGGGGGAGATTGAACCCAATTGGTCTCTTGCTTCTTGTCGTTCATGCTTTTACATTGTTTTGTGTGCAAAAAGGTAGAGTTTATTGTTCTTGGGGACCTTCCGGGATTCACTACGTGAGCATACTGCGTCCGATCTGCGCACCAGTGGTATCAGAGCGGAGCTGAGATCAAGAGCTTCCAATCGCTATCAATCTCGGGCGAAGGCGGAGCTCCATGAACGATCGGGCTCTACAGTCAATCTCATCGCGAACCGTCGATACAGGCAGACTTCTGGCGATCAAGAACCCCTGTTTCTACTGTCAGATCGCGAAGGACCAGGCTCTGTAGGTGGAGGACCACGCATCCATCTCCTTCATCAAGTCGTGGAAAAAAAACAGAGATAAGCTTTCTTCATATTCAAGTTATTGTCTCAACAAGGCTTAAGCTTAAGCTTAGAAGCTTTTAAAAAGCTTGAAGCTTCACAAATCTTCGTGGTAGTATCAGAGGACCTCCCCGCGTTTTTCGCGCTGTCACGAAAAACGCCCCCCCCACGAAATCTGACGACGACTGATTAAGCTTAAAGGCTTAATCACTTAAGTCTAAGCTAAGTCACTCCAGTCACACAGGGCAACAAAGTCACTAAACTCCGGGTCCTGCGCATCAAAAGTCAAGTTCTGCAAGTCAAGTGGAATCAAGTCTTGCAAGTTCATCAAGTCGGCATAAGTTCTGTAAGTCTGCAACTCTGCAAGTCGGTTAAGTCTACAACTCTGCAAGTCAGACTAGTCAACTGGAGTCAGAACTGACTAGTGCTTAAAACTCCTAGAAGGCTTGTTCCTATGCAAAAACTCTGAACTGGAAAGTTGTTCATGGCAAGGTGTTCTACCTATCTACAGGTTCGCTGAAGTATTTTCAGCAAATGAAGACGAAAATATTGCAGATTTTCTGAAAATTGAGAAAGAAATACCCAAAAATACATAGCCTTGTAACCCCGAATTTGAGCTACGCTCATCCCGCTAACCTGATTTTGAGTGAGAAAGGTTTATTGAGTTTTACAGGATGACGATCCCACATATGGATGATCTTATGACTGAAGACGACCTAGCTGAGCCTACCATGGAACAAAAGCTGGATCTAATCATGCTACAATTGGAAGAAGAGCGAAGGGCTAGGCAAGCATTGCAAGCGCAATTGACAAATCTACAAAGAGCGTCCACTGATAAAGAAGAACCTCAAGCTGAAGATTTGATTCGACGTACCATCGACGCCACTCTTGAAGCACAAACCATTCGCAAGGAATCCAAGATAAGTAAACGAAGTTTCAAATTTCGCACTTTCAATGGTATACGAGAAGGAAAGACTGTTTTATCATTCATTAGCCAGTTTGATGACTATTTCCATGAGGAAACTTATCCAGAAAAAGATAAAATCAAGTGTGTTACTAATCATCTGATAGACAGAGCATCACTATGGTGGACTGTAGTACGCAAGAGCATAGAATGTCCTGCTACTTGGAAAGATTTCAAGAAGAAGTTCATGTAGAATTTCCTTCCACCGCAATTTCATGAGAAGGCTATCAAACAATGGGATTTACTTCAACAACAGGATCGTGAGCCTATTCCACAGTACACAGAGCGTTTTTGGAATGCACTCCTACAGCTACGCATGCTTGAAGATGTACGAGAGACGACACATAAGCGGAAGTATATGTCTGGACTCCTTGGACATTACTACGCTGAAGTGAACATGTTCAAGCCTGCTACCCTTGAAGACGCTATCTCACTAGCTCACGACACTGAAGATAAGTTACACAGAAGAGACATACGACCACAGCAATTCCAAGCCAATGGTAATTATGGATCTAAACAATTCAATTTCAATTTTAGAAGGTTTAATCCAGGCCGTTTCTCATCACCATCTTTCCGCAAGAATTGGCCTAAACCACCTGCATTACCATCCAATGTCAATCCAAATCCTAAGCCTATTCCACAAGCAAATCCAAATGTACCCAGACTTCCAGCCATTGCAAATAATGTAACCAAAGCCAAGCCAATAGTATGCTATAAGTGTCACCAGCCAGGGCATCTCGCAGCAAATTGTCATTCAAAGAAGCCACCAGCACATATCAACTATCTTGGAGCCATGGATGAAGACGAGCATGAGGATATGCCGGATTTCATTGAAGATGAGGATGATACTACTACTACTTCCGACACTTTACCAGGTATGCCTACTCCACATTCATTGTTGACTATGAAATGTTTGGTGCATGGAAAGGAAAGAACTATCTTGCATGATGACGGTAGTACTCATGACTTTATTTCCGCAAAATTGGTAAAGGAATTGAAATTACAGACTGTACCTACGCATTATCGCATAAAAGCTGCATTTTTAGGCACTAGGTACAATGGCACACAAGAAGTACAAGATTTAGAGATTCAAATTGGTGCATACATTGAAAGAAGAAATTTCTTAGTTGTTCCATTACAGTCAAGCGACATTATTTTAGGAATGCCTTGGAGACACCAGCATAATCCAAATATAGATTATTCCACGCACACAATGAATATTAATTTTAAAGGAAAATCTATTACATTATATGGTATGCATGCATCTAGTATTTTTCCCCTGCTTTCGCATACTCAAGCAAAACGTGCACTACGCAAGAATACTAAATCATATCTCATTTGGGTGAATGAATTGCACGCAAAGGAAAATCATATGCACCCTAGGCATAAGGAATTTCTTACATATTTTAAGGACTATTTTGCAGAAGACCTACCACCAGGTTTACCACCTTCACGACCAGAAGACCATAAGATTGATTTAATTCCTGGCACACAACCACCTTGCAAAGCACCATATAGGCACAATCAAATAGAGCAAAAAGAAATCCAGAGTCAAGTTGAAGAATTACTAAATAGAGGCTTAATTCGACCTAGCAGTTCTCCATTCGGTGCACCTGTACTTTTAGTCAAGAAAAAGAATAATACCTATCGTATGTGTATTGACTACCAAGCATTAAATAAGATCACTGTAAAGAATAGGTATCCTATACCTAGAGTTGATGACCTTATGGACAAACTGCAAGGATCTTCTATATTTAGTAAAATTGACCTTAAGTCTGGATATCATCAGGTGAGGCTAGATAAATTTGACATATTTAAGACCGCATTCAGGACACAATTTGGCCATTACGAATTCTTAGTCATGCCATTCGGATTGACTAATGCACCTACTACTTTCAGTAGAATGATGAACCGTATCTTTCTGAAATATCAGTACTGTGTGATTGTTTTCTTTGATGATATTTTGGTGTTTAGTCAAAGTGAAAAAGAGCATTATGAGCATTTATCATTAGTTTTTCAATTACTGAAAGAAAATCAATTGTTTGCAAATCCTGAAAAGAGTGAATTCTTTAAGACAGAAATAGAATATTTAGGACATATTGTATCAAAAGAAGGAATTAAAGTTGATCCTAAGAAAATTGATGCAATATTGCATTGGCCTGTTCCTAAAAATGTACATGAATTACGCTCATTCCTTGGTCTTGCTAGTTTCTATAGGAAGTTTGTACGTAATTTTTCATTACTTGCTTTACCATTAACAAAACTTCTTAAGAAAGGAATTGTTTATCAATGGACTGAAACTCAGCAGAAATCATTTGACTTACTGAAGCATGCATTAACTAATGCCCCAGTTCTACAATTACCTGACTTTAATAGACCATTCTTTCTAGTTGTGACCGATGCTAGCGGATCAAGAATAGGAGCCGTACTAATGCAAGACAATCATCCAATAGCATATTCTAGTTCTAAGCTAAAACCCTCTGAGCTGAAATATTCCACTTATGACAAAGAACTATTAGCAGTTGTACAAGCATTAAAACAGTGGAAGCACTATTTAATGGGTTCAGAATTCATGATAAAGACCGACCAGCAAAGCATTAGACATCTACTTAGCCAACCCCAAATTTCTGACCGTCATATCAAATGGGCTTCCTTCATTCAAAGCTTTCATCCTATCATTCAATACCAACCTGGAAAAGAAAATGTAGTTGCTGATGCATTGAGTAGAAGACCTGCAATTCATAATATTTCTATCATATCTTTTGATTCTTTGATTGCTATGAAAGATACATATCACCAGGATATTACTTTTCATTCTGATTGGCAAAAATTAGTTCAAAATAATTTTATTCCTGTTGATTCATTGTCATATAATGATGGATTTATGTTTTTTGAAAAGAGACTGTGTGTTACTATTCCATTCCGATCTTTTGTTTTGAATGAAATTCATTGTCCCCCATATCAAGGTCATAGAGGTATCATATCTACATTACGCATGTTAACTGAAGATTTTTATTGGCCGCATATCGATGCAAATGTATCTAATTTCGTTTCTGAATGTTTGATTTGTCAAAGAATAAAGAGTCATCATGGTAAACAGTATGGATTATTAATGCCTTTGTCTATTCCATATAAACCTTGGGAACATATTTCTATGGATTTCATTACTGGTTTACCAAATACTAAATCTAACCATGACATGATTTGGACAATTGTAGATAGATTTAGTAAGCAAGCATATTTCATTCCATATAAGAAAACTTTAACAGCATCACAAGCAGCACAATTATTTTTGAAAACTGTTTTTGCTAACCATGGATTGCCAAAAGTGATTATTTCATATCGTGATTCTAGATTTTGTAACAATTTTTGGATTACACTGTTTGCAAATCTAGGCACAAAGATTGATTTCTCATCTGCATTTCATCCAGAAACTAATAGACAAACAGAAGCCACAAATAGCACCATTCTAGATCTTTTACGTGCATATACTATCTCTAAACCTCAAACATGGGATACTCATTTGCATTTATTACAGTTTGCATACAACAATACACCGCACACATCTACAAAGAAAGCACCTTTTGAAGTCATTTATGGATATAGATTATCTACACATGTTGCATTTCTGTCTAATAGAATTCAGAGTGTTGATGATATTGCTACTATGCATAATACTATTTTTGATGAGGTTAAGGATATGATTGCTAAAGCCCAACAATCATATACCAAACAAGCCAACAAGAAAAGACAAGTCATGAATTTCAAAGTTGATGATTATGTTTGGCTTAGAATAGAAAAGCGTAGACTGCAAAGTGTAGATAGACATCCAGTTGTCAAATTAGCTCCTAGATTCTATGGACCATTTAGAATCATTCATAAGATTAATGATAATGCATTCAAGTTAGAATTGCCATCTCATTGGAAAATTCACAATACATTTCACATTAGTTTATTGAGACCATTTAGAGGCCAATTACCTATCCACCCTGTTTATGAAAACCCACCTTTATTAGAGGAAGAGACTGAAATACTTGAACCAGAAGCCATCATAGACACTGACTATATGACCACTAGAACTGGCCGAAGGTATTCTAGATATCTAGTTAAATTTAAGAACCATCCTGTAGAGGAAGCACAATGGATGCACGCTAGAGACTTAAATTCTTTCCCCACTCTGTTAGCTCCACATTGAGCTAATAGCAATTGAGGTCAATTGCTATCCCACCTCGGGGGTATGATGCCAGGAGGCATATTCCACGGTGGATTCCGTGAGGTTTTACGGTGGATTCCGTAAACTTAGATGACCGGAGCTCATACACAAAGAGGATTCTTTGTGCGAGAAGTTGATGGGGACGCCTGTCCTCTTCGGGCGTTTGATTAATTTAGTGTGCACGTGGGTGATTCCATAGCAGGTGATTCCGCAAAATACATATTAAATTAATAAACGTTTATGAGTTTAGAGTGCGCACTCGTAATAAATTAAGGTTAGGATTTATTTCTAACCAGTTGATTTATTTATGTAGCTGAAGACTACTAGGTATTCACTTTTGTCGGTTTAATTGTATTATTTTACTAACGATTGTGAATGCTTCAGTTGATGTGTAGAGATAGCAGCAGTGGCGGAGGAAAGCATTGGAGTCTAGCGAATATTCGACTTTTGGATTATATTTTGATAGGCGCCACGCCTATATTTTGTTATGTCTATTGAGGCATTGATTATTGATTATTATTTTGTATGCGCCTATGCGCACGGATATGTTATTTCTATTTGGACATTGAGATTGGGCGTGCCAGACTCTATGGGCACCGTCCATTAGCTTTATTTCCTATTTTTGTAGAAAGCAAACTCAAAAGCTAAAAGCTTGTCATATTTTTGTAAATTGGGCTATTATTGAGCATGAAGATGGAAATATACATAAATACATGCTTTGTGAAGCGCTCACACAAGGCATGGGGGGAGATTGAACCCAATTGGTCTCTTGCTTCTTGTCGTTCATGCTTTTACATTGTTTTGTGTGCAAAACGGTAGAGTTCATTGTTCTTGGGGACCTTCCGGGATTCACTACGTGAGCATACTGCATCCGATCTGCGCACCACCGCTTCCACGTGACAATGATCAGCAAATAGAGAGGGCTGCCAAGCAGCCAATTTTGAGGAATCCAGAGCGTATAGGCCATACATTTTCAGCAGAGACTCTTACTGAATTAAAAATTGAAAATGGTGATTTCTTGCTACCCTCAGAGAAGCAATTCTTTCAGGATATGCTTGAGCGACATGGAAGGGGGTTTGCTTTTTTCTCGCATGAGATTGGATGTGTGAATCTAGATATTTTTGCCCCTATGGTGATCTTTACTATTCCTCATATTCCATGGAATCTCCGACCTATTCCAATGCCTAGGGCACATCTGCCAAAGCTAGTTGACTTGTTGAATGAGAAAATCAGGATGGCAATCCTAGAGCCATCATCTGCACCATATTCAAATAGGTGGTTTACAGTTTCAAAGAAGAATGGTACTCTTCGATTTAAACAGGACATGCAGCCAGTAAATAGAGTTACTATCAGGAATGTTGGTATAGGTCCAGTTGTCAATGAGTTTGTAGAAGCATTTGCTGGACGTGCCATCTATTCTTTAGGTGACTTGTATTTGGGATATGATCCGTTTCAGTTGGCCTTGGAAAGCAGGGACATAACCACTATGAGAACTCTTATTGGGCTTGTCAGGATGTGTACCTTGCCTCAAGGTGCCACTAATTCTATTGCGCATATGATGAATGCCATGCATAAGGTCCTTCGTGATATACCTCAGCTTACCATGCCTTTCTTGGACGATGTGCCCATTAAGGGGTGTGCAGAAGAAGAGAAGAATGAGTCTAAGTGAACAGGGATGCAGATACTTTGTGGCTGATCATATTTCATCTTATGAAAATATTTTGGCCAGGTTAGAAGAAGTGAACTTAACACTATCAAGGCAGAAATCTGTTTTTGGAGTAAATGAAGTTGTCATTGTTGGACATATGTGTGGGTATTAGGGCAGGAAACCTTCACCTGAGAAGGTGGATGCTATAGGAAAGATTACGGAGTATTGTTTTACCACTTCAGAGGTACGGAGATTCATTGGAGCCTGTGTGTTTTACATGATTTGGATACCCCATTTTGCACACATAGCAGATTGTTTATATCAGCTGCTTTGAAAGGGGTAGAAATTTTATTGGGATGAGAGCCACACTAGAGCCATGCGAAAATTGAAGAAGTTATTGTAAATTGCTCCTATTCTCAGGAAAGCGGATTATAATTGTAGAAGGCCTATTGTATTGACATTTGACACTAGTCCAATTGGCATATGTTGGGCTGTGGATCAAGATGATGCAAATGGAAACAAGTATGCTATTTAGTTTGGGGTGAAAGTACTAAACGAGAGACAGAGGAGGTATCCGCAAATCAAGAGGGAATTACTGGGAATTGTTACGGCTCTCAAATGTGACAATGAGTATTTTATTGGAGCCCCAGTTGTGTGGTAGAGACAGATTGATTACGGCTCTCAAATGTGACAAGGAGTATTTTATTGTGCCATTAATAGGTATGATTACGAGTTGCTCTACTTCGGATATAGCTATGCTGAGATGGATCGCATACATCAAGTCATTAAATCCAGAATTTAAATACATAGCAAGGAAGGATAATCTAGTGGCGGATATGCTGTCTAGAGCCAGATATGATGATGAGGAGACACTACTTGTAGAAGAGGATGATGCATAAATTTCAGCCGCTACGGTTGATCATGTTTGCCATGTCTATGATATTGTGGCTTTCATAGAAGAACTCTATGTTGGAGATTGGTTGCAGATTGGCAAGTACCTTAGTACACTAAGCAAAAGAGATGAATGGACCGATGAAGAGTTCAAGAAGATCAGAAGAAAAGCCTATGGTTATTTTCTCAAGAACGGATTTCTTTGGAAGCACTCGAAGAAAAGAGGTGGATTACCCTTGCGGGTTGTTTGCAATAAAGAGACCTAGTTACAAGTGATGAGAGAGTTTCGTGAGATTCCTTGGGCTGGTCATAGAGGAGTGTGGGCTACTTATGAGAAAATCAAGGAAAAATATTGGTGGAAAGGCATGTACAGAGATGTTTCTCGCTTTGTAGAGACTTGTAGAGACTGTTAGATGTATTCCATAGTGCGTCATCGAGATGAGCTTCATCCGACCTATCCACTATGCATTCATTATAAGTGGGTAGTTGACTTGGTTACTATGTCAATGGGTCTATGGCAGATGAGATATATTGTTTTGGCTAGAGAGGATCTTACCAATCATGTTGAGGGCAAACCTTTGAGAACGAAGACCACTAGTGCAGTGCGTAAGTTCTTATTGGAAGAAATTTTTTGCAAGTATGGCTGTGTGGGTAAGATCACTGCAGATCGCAGTGAATTAGATGTAGATGAAGCTAGGGAGTTTTTCTCTCAACTAGAAATCAAGTTGGCTCTAACCACGACGTACAATCAAGAGGGAAATGGAAAGACTGAAAGAGGGCATCCTCCGATAGTGAAAGCATTAGCCAAAGCATGCAAAGGAAGGATTGGACAATGGACGAGACTTCTACCATTTGCTTTGTGGGCTAATGGTACGACTCATAGTGTTACCACAGGATATATGCCTGCACAGTTGATGTATGGTCAGAAACCGGTTATGCCGAGTGAGACTTGTGCTTTGACTTGGTCAATTTTACCTTGGCAGGAGGATTTGACAAGAGAGGAGCTCTTAGATCTTCGGATCCAGCAGTTGGAGAGAAGACTAGAGGATATTCAGCTAGCTATTGACAAGTTGAAGGTTGCTAGACTTAGAAATAAGGACAGGTTTGACAGCATCGCTTGCGACCTAGAGCAATAGAAGAGGGAGACTGGGTATTAGTCCTTGATAACAGCCTTGAAAATCAGCATACTGCACTTCGAAAGATGGTGAAAAGATGGTTTGGGCTGTACAAAGTCAAACATGTCTTTGATAATGCAACATATGAGCTGATAGAATTGGATGGGACAGTGCTTAGAGTGCCTATTGCAGGAAAAAGAATCAAGATTTTCAAGAAAAGAGATGATGAGGATGATGCATTGGAAGAATTTGCAAGAGAAGAGCAACGAGAAGAAACTCCTATAGAAGAGACAGATGATGCATTGGAATGGCCGAGACAAAGATTTGATGATGCATTGGAAATGTACAACAGAACGCAGAAAGTAGAAATGCATCTAGATAGTGTCACTGTGGGTATGGTTACTCTTGGACTATGCAAAGCCAATAAAGTAGATGATGCTATAAAGTTGGTTATTGGCATAGCTGGAAATGCAAGGACTATTGATTCTTTGACTGTGAATGGTCTAATAGAGTGTTTATGCAAAGCAGGGAGAGTCTTGAATGCTCATACATTTGTTAGCACGAATGATGGAGAGCTTTGACAAACCTTACCCTATTGTATTCCATGATGGAGATCAGGAACATGATAAGGGATAGATTGATGTGTATTCAGGCCTGAATTTTAATTGATTCCATGTAGTTTTAAGTCAGAAAATGGGCATTCCAACAAATCAGATGACAGTAGTGCTGGTCTGTAAAGAAAACTCATCCAAGTACCACAGGTTACCCATCCATGACCATATAAATTTCAATAGCATATTGATTCAGCACAATCCAATGTGGGAAAATGATTGCTATTTTTCTGTTTCTCTGAAAAAGCCAAATAGGAAAAGAAGAGGAGGCCAATTTTCGGTATGCAAAAGCTGCATGTGGTATGCTAAGAAAAGGACACTAGAAAAAAGAAAAACTCCGCCTAGGGGGGGAAAGAAAAAGCAAGGAGACAGGCATTCAGCGTCTTCCATGTTCGATCTATCTGGTAGGCATTCACTTCAACTTGTGTACAGAGAGATGACCTGCCATTACATCTGAGGGTTTTCTCGGGCACAATCTAGAATTTGTGATTTGACACCCTTCATTATTTTTGCGAGCATGAGACAGTCACTCAGTCGGTGTTTCGTGTTTGATTTATCCGCTAGACATCCACTTTTAGCTCAAGGTTGATGGGAGCGATCAGAGGGGAAGGGAGAAAGGGGATACCACTGTTTACACATGAGAAACAGAGAGATGATATGCATATCGCATTGACCTTGAAGGAACTGATTTGTTATTGCAGGATTGGACCAACCTCGCAGAGGAAGTCAAGAATGCTATCAAGTGCTTTCCTAATTTGTGCCTTATGCAAGGTCGAAAGGTTTTGGAGATCCGACCTGTGATAGCACACAATCCCACAGGAATTGATCCTACTCCATAGCAATAGGACATAATTGCTGATGCTATTCAAGAGAAAGGTCACACTACTTTCTTTGATGTGGCCTATCAGGGTTTTGCTAGTGGGCAGTCTTGATGATGATGCCAGTTTCGTAAGATGATTTGCTGCTCGTGGGATGGAGTTGTTTATTTCGCAGTCCTACGGTAAGAACCTTGGATTATATGCTGAGCGGATTGGAGCCACACATGTCATTACATCTTCTCTTGCCACTGCAAGCTAATTTGGCTTTCTATTCGTCTTCAGTTATTGGTAGAAATAAAAATAGAAACTTGACATCATTTTCTCATTTTGCCTATTCACATGTTTGATCTTGTATCTTGAAATTTGTCAAGGACCTCTGTGGTCGCGACTTTGCTTTTGAAAACCCTTCGACAAAACGAGCAAGTAGTTAGGCTAGACACAATTTCTTCAGTGCATTCATAAATTTTTGTGTGGAAGTATCATTTCAACGATTGCATTACATGGTTTCAATTTGCAAACTATACGAATGATTGGGCATGAAATTCTCTTCCAAAGCAAATTTTTTGTTAGCGTATGATGCATGGAAAAATATATTCATATGAAGGAATCCATTTTGAAGACTCAAGGACTAAAAGAAATGGTTGTAATGTTGATCGTTCACTTTGGACTTTCCCCATGTGACTTGCAATTCGAATGTTGACAGTATAGATGATATCTCTCTTCATATGCAAAATTGGTTCAACATTTAGCAGCCTACAAAAGCTAAAAGTTATCTGCTCATATCATGGACATTTAAGTGGAGTATCGCTACATCTGACACTTGCATCCTTTATGGAGATGGTGGAGACTTGCTATGCTGTGACCATTGTCCCTCTACCTATTAGACATCCTGCTTAGAGATACAAGATATCCTAGAAGAAGGCTAGTTTTGGCCAAAGCTTCAATGTTCTTTTTGCAATACTGACTAGGATAAAACAAGCTCTACAAAAAGTATGTTATTGTGTGTTCAATGTGAGTATCGATATCATGTTCTTGCTTGCATGGTAAACAACTTGCCACATTGCAAAAAGATATATTCAGTATTGAAAAAGCTTATCAAGATTACACATACCTTGGACAATGTCCTCTCTTGGTATCTATTGAGATGTGAGAAGAGAGACTGGTCTTTCTGAGGTTGTGGATTTTCTAGATGATTACCATTGCAATCTTGCTGTTGTAGTTCGTGTAATGGGAGAGTGTTTTATACCCATGGATAATGACAAATGTGCCTTTATTCATAAGGTAGTTAAAGTGTTGGAATGATCATGTACTCTTATCCTAATGTATAGCAGAAGCAAAGGTGTTGATAAAGCATCATCCTTTATGTAAGTCAGAGGCAAAAAATTGAATGCTTTTAATAAGCCTTATTAGAGGCAACAATGATGAATTGGCATGTTATGATGGAGCCCCAAGAGGAACACCAAGGAAAAGTGGTTTCTAATATAGGAAAATCTATCTTGTAACATCAACAAGTTTTTTCTTGCATTCTTTAGATAACCACAACAAGGAAAATAACACCACTACCAAGAAATCTTCACACAGCATCATAGAAACAATTCTCCCATGGTTTTATCTTCAACAAAATTCATCATTTTCTTCATATCCTTCATATAATTCATCAACCAACAAAGTGAACACGAAAGAAACACCACTTTCAATAGAAATAATCACATATGGTTCATCTTCATTGTCTTCATAGTTTTCTCTCACATTCTCTCATAGATAGATACATTGTTTTGCATAGAATTGGCTATCTCTGACTCTCTCTTTCTCTCTCAATCAATAGTATATCATATCCTCACTACAATAATCAATAATCAATCATAATAATCATTCTTTGGTCATAGATACCCCTTCCAAGAGGTGTGTCTCATATGAAAGTTCACCAAAGCCACTATAGTGACTCTTCATAGCTCACCACTGTCACTTCACTCCAGTCTTCTCTTCAGTCTTCAGCAGCTACTTCTTCCACTTCCTTGAGCTCTTTTGAACTTGCATTCATGTCTTTCCAAGGCTAGAAAATTTTCCAAAAATCAAACATACATTCCACAGAACACTTATAGAAGATCTACAGAACAGAACAGAACAGAACAAAAATAGAGCAGGAATAGAAGTTCTACAGAAGCTCAACAGAGGGTTACAAAAGGTCAACATAAAATATCAAAACCTCAGAACTTTTACTAAAACCATTTGACACTATCAAAAACTATTCAATGAGCTTTCAAAAGACCTCAACCTTTATCAATCATCAATCAATGCTTCATACAGAAGAAAAGCATAACAAAATAGAAGCTAATTGAAGGTATCAGAACCAATCAAAACCTCATCAGAACCTATCAGAACATCACAGAACCTCATATTTCTACTAAGAATCATCATGAGATTCCAAAAAATAATCAATATCATCCAAAACACTCTCAAACACTTTTTAAAAACCCTAATTAGCACCCAGAATCCATCAAAATCAAGCATTCAAGCCTAAAAAACAACCAAAATCAATCAAAAAATGTAGTCATTTCAGCATTCAACATATCCCCACACTTAACAAGGAAGCATCCTCGAGACCTAAGAAAGAGGTAATAGAAGTTCATTAGAGCTCAACTAGATCTTCTTTAGTATCTTCAATAATCCACCCAACCATGATCCCAACTTATCACTTGTATCTAAGAAAGAATACAACTAAAGGAAAACACCATTATCCAGTAACACATCTTATAAACAATAGAAAGTTTTGACAAATTTGTAAACGATATAAGAGGTTCTTCAGCTTTGCATCGTAGGCTTTTCATCCACCATAACCAGCATTGCCAATAGTAAAAAAGAGAGCTCTCGAAAAGATCCAATATTCAACTATCACGAACTCATGACATAAAAATTAACACATCATAAACACAAAACAACCATCTGAATGGCACTTTAAAAAAAAGCTATATCATTAAGAAGCATAGAAGATACATCCAAGGGTATCATTGAAGATGATCCCTCTTGAAAGCTTGATAAGTACGAAAATGATCCATGGATAAGGATTCATCTACAAAAGATTTTGGAGGACTTTGAAAGAATTGAAGGCAACATATCCTTTCTAGCAAAACAAGGTATTTGCTAGGTAGACAAAGGGCATGAAAATATAGGACATGCAATTGTTGGGAATTAATGTTCACATTGACATTTATACATAGCTTTGAAATGCCCTTTTGATCATTATGGGAATACCTATGCATATATGCTAGGTACCAAGCAAAGTGGGCTGTCAATCTCATTGAAGGATCTAGAGATTGTGAATATTCTTGGGCAAAATTGAGAAAATTTTGGTACATTGACTAGCAGTTGTTCAGTCTCCTCAAATTAATGGCCAATTAATATGTGGTCCTGTAAGAGAATTAGTTGAGCTCCATCCTCTTCTTCTTGAAAATTTTTTATCAAATTCTTCATATCCACCACTAACTAACTGAGGGTGTTGAGAAATACAAGTGGTAGGAGATGGAAGAGGAATGGGTGAAAGAGAATGAAGGGATGGGTAGGCAAAATCATAAAATGAGAAATAAGTTAAAGAAGGATTAGCTGAGAATTTAGGCAAATCAATTAAGAAAGCTATTAATTGATAAGCATGAAAAGTAGAAGAAATATGGATAGATGGGGAAGGACAAGGTGGAGAAGAGAAAAATACTCGATCTTCAATGAAAGAACAATAGGTAAAGATTGGAATTTGAGGTGCACCTTGAGGCTCGAAAAGGAGAGGTAAGATGGATGTTAAGTTGGATTGATAAAGAAAAAAATAAGCATCATATGGATGGGCTATTTGTTGATAATAAAATAAGCTAGAAACGGAGGAACCTAAAGCAAATCGTCAATGGTAGGCATCAAAGAAGGATGAATCAAATGGATGGTTCTTGGAAAGATAATCTAAAAGATCCACCCTTAGTTGGTTAGTATTCTTCACATGATTAGAGGCTTTATTCTGTCCTTGGTTCAGGACTATAGAATCAATCATTGTATGCCATAAGGTGTCAGGGCAAGTAGCCACTTTAGAAGAATAGCACTGGAAAATTTCATCTATCCTCAACTCCAAATTTTTTACATACAGGGAAGCTTGTAAGACCACATCCCCTACTTACCAAGCTAGATCTTCATCATCTAGAATCAATATATCACCTCGTTAATATGCATAAGATAGCAGCTTTGTATTCGAAGTCATATAATCTTCAAAGAACATACAAACTACTTTTGTCAGCAAATCAGAAGACTAAGCTCCTCTCCAACCATTCTCTGGAAGAGGGAGATCCATCATTGAGAGCTTAATATAGAAGGCCAACTTCTGCAACTAATAGTGGACAAAAAAGAAGAAACTAGTTGCCCAGGACTCATTGTAGAATAATGTGACTGGATCAGTTACTCGTTAAGCTGCTAAATTTGAATTCTGCTCTATTCCAAGGTGGTATTTGCTATCTTAAGCCCCTCTTTTTGGGAAATTAGTAGTTCCTGAAGCTCTTGAGATTCCTTAAACAATCTATCTCATTCCTTAGTCACATTAACGACTTGGGTTTTAGTGTCAGCCAATTGAGTGTGCAAACTAGAAATGTCCATTTTTTGAGCGTCAATGATCTTAGTATATTGCTCCATTTGGGTACAAAGATTAGAAAAGCCTTCATGAGCAGAAGCTAGCTCTGTAGTTGCTTTTATGAGGTCTTCTTTGGTTTGTTGGACTTTGTCTTAGCAAGAGGAATAGAGTTGTTGGATACATGCAGTCAATGAGAGATCAATAGAACACTAAACATCTTGACATAGGAAGGGAATTGCATCACTAGCTACCAAGTGTTGTACTAAAGTGATGGAAATCTCCAAAGTACCCTCACGATGTGCTCTAAAAAGATTCAACATTGTGAGGAAAGCTAATAGGTGACTGCTAGATTGATCAAGAACAAAGTCTAGAGGAGTAGCTGGGGCTGATTCAGCCACTTGTTTTAAGCGTTTCCTCTGAGCTACCATAGGAGGGATAGGATCAAGATCCTCAATGATTACATTAGACTATTCAGTAGGGGGAGGAGCTTCTAGTGGATTAACTACCAAGGTAGGAACTCCCTTCGAAGGGGCAGCATATGCCAAAAAGATAAAAAGGTAGGAACCAAATCTAACATTAGTTACATTGCCCCTTGTGGCTCTGATGACAAAGTGTTGATCCATTTTTCACAAAAGGTAGAAACTCCAATAAATCATTATTCCTTTCAACACCATTATGGAAGCTGTAAATAACTTCTTTTTAAGGTAATTAGAGGGTGTCTTGGTAGGCATAATCCTGTCCTAAAGAGATTGGCATATTTGCTTTCACACAGGATTGGAGATCATAGAGACATTGATGCCAGAAGTGGTAAGAAACTTCTTGGGATTCAACACATCTTGTGTTTTCTTCTGAAAAAATTTGAGGATATCCTCATTGGACAACAGTTGTCGAGTAGTAGGGAAAGAGTCTCCCCAATGGGGTAAAGACAGAGCCTTGCCCAAACTTTTAGGCGTCAATTGGAAAACTATTCCTTTGACAGGACCAGACCTCTTACTGTAAGAGGCTAAAAATTGATCACAAGTATCCACATTCTCTAAAATGAGTGGTAATGAGAGTGCACTGAACTTGGCTAAGCCTGCTTTGCCAATAAGTTTGAACTCCAGCAAGAAAGAATAATCATGAGATACCAAGGAGATATATTGAAGTGGAGGAGGATCTTGAGGCACCGTTTAGATAGATTACACACACACAAAAAATAAAAAAAAATGCCTACAAAACAACAAAATAACCATAAATAAGAGATTGACCATAATAAACACACATAGACATGACTAACTGATTGACCATCCCAAGCAATCCACATCCTAGAAAAAATTTAGCATGACCTCTACACAGATGCCACCGTGTAATGTCCCATCGTGGACGTAGGAGCCCTCCCCCTATATTTTTAAAATTAATTAATTGAAATTTTCTTACTCCCCCTATCATCATCGATGATAGGTGGCAATGGGGGAAACGAAAGGGACGGCACCGAACAACACAACTGCAGTCAAAGTGGAGAAGACAGAGATGACAATGAGTGAGGAAGAGGTGATGTGGATGGTAGAACTATAGAAGAGAGCCACTTGGCCTACATTCCTTTCCCCCCTGACAGGTGCTGAGCCGGCCATGCGTGCGGGACAAGTGGTGGATGGGAGGAAGACACCACCACCACCACCACTTCACTTCGCCACCCCCCCAAAACAATACCACTCCCTCTCCTATAACCTCCCCATCATTAAGGGAAGGTGGAGGACCTTGGAGGGCTCGATGTTGCATAGGTAGGGAGATAATACACCACCCCTCCTTCCTGAAACCCCCCCCCCTCCTTAAGTGTGTAAGGAGATACTACTTCTTTCCCTCCCCCCCCACTATTTCATCCCAGCACACCATCTCTTTGATGACAAAAAAGAGTGATTTATAGGCCAAAATTATGGCCCCAAAACAGAGAGAGACACGCATCAACAGTAATCGTGCATTCAACAACGAAGGCACCAGCCAAGGCATTTCTGTGAATACGAATACAACATCGGGTATGGATAATTCATATCGGAATATCCACGTACAAATTGCCATCCATGCTATTCATTGAATCATAGGTATGTGCATGAATTCAATTCTACATGTACCTTGAATTTATCTTTTTTGATAATTAACAAACTCATAGGGGATCGTAGGTTAATTCTTTTCGGAACCATAGATGACCTCACATAGATTTATGCATATGGCGCATTAAGGTTTGCACAAACACATGAACTCAAATACTTTGCATCCCATTGCTACGCAACCAAGTCATACATGGTATAAAGAACATATAAGGTTACTTAAGAGTTATGCACATAGATGGTGCATGCATGGGAAAGACATTTACTTAACTGTTATGCACATACTTAAGGGGGGGGGAAGGGGAAGGGATGGTGCCAACAACAACTGCAGCCGACATGGAGAAGATAGAGATGACAATGACTGAGGGAGAGGTGATGGGGATGGCGGAACTGCAGAATAGGGCCACATGGCCTACATTCCTTTCCCCCCTAACTCGTGCCAAGTACACCATGCATGCACATAAGTGGTGGATAGGAGGAAGATGCCACCACCACCACCACTTCACTTTGCCACCCCCCCCAAAACAATACCACTCCCTTTCCTATAAAACACCCCCCTTCCACCATCATCAAGGGTAGGAGGAGGAGCTTAGAGGGCTCGATGCTACATATGTAGGGAGATAATACACCACCCCTCCTTACTTAACCCCCCCCTCCTTAAGCGTGTAAGGAGAGACTACTTCTTCCCCCCCCTCCCCCTATCTATTCCTATGCAATAATAAACCCCCCCTCCCATTATATAAACCCCCATCGTAAGGAGAGGTCACAGTACCTCTTGTCCCCCCAATTGCTACTGGCTTGAGTAAGAGGGAGAGAGAGAGAGAGAAAGAGGGAGAGAGAGGGAGAGGAAGAGAGAGAGAGGAAGGGAGAGAGAGAAAAAGAAGAAGAAGAGAGGAGAAGAAGAAGAGAGAAAGAGAGAGAGGAGAGAAGAAGAAGAAGAAGAAGAAGAAGAGAGGAGAAGAAGAGAAGAAGGAGAAGAAGAGATTGGAAGAGGAAAAGAGAGGGAGAGAGAGAAGAAGAAAAGGAGAAGAAGAAGACGGAAGAGCCCTTTCCCCTCCTTAGAGGGTGACCACACGCATTGCTCTTCTCCTAGTCTCCCCGCGAATCTAGTCCCCATCTCCGTGTGAGTTTAATCCTTGTCTCCCCGCGTGTCTAATCCTTTCAAGAAGAATCACCCTAGCACACCATCTCTCCGATGAGAGAAAATAGTGATTCATAGGCCAAAAGTGTGGCCCCAAAACAGAGAGAGACACACATCAGCAGTAATCCCACATCCAACAATGGAGCCATTGGCCAAGGCGTTTCTATGAATATGAATATAACATCGGGTATGGATAATTCATATCCGAATATCTAGGTACAAATTGCCATCCCCGCTCTTCATTGAGGCATAGATATGCGCATGAATTCAATTCTACAAGTAGCTTAAATTTATCTTTTTTGATAATTAATGAGCTCATAGGGGATCATGGGTTAATTCTTTTCACAACCATAGATGGCCTCACATAGATTTATGCATATGGCGCATTAAGTTTGTACAAATTATATACTCAAATACTTTGCATCCCAGTGCTACACAATGAAGTCATACGTGGCGTAAAGAACATATAAGGTTACTTACGAATTATGCACATAGATGGTGCATGCATGGTAAAGACTATGAAACATGCATCGATGGTACACAAATTGATCTTGCATTAAAGTCTTGCTAATATCTCAAACTATTAGTTCATTGAGATCTTGAAGTCATGCACAGCTAGTACAAACAATATTCATTGGGATTAAGACTACAATGCCTTGAGATTCACTAATAGTGAATGACTATGTTTATCAATCCTATTTGGGGTTGGGCTAGAAGCAACAACAACCCTAGGGCAAGCGAAGAGCTCAAGGATTAGAAAACCCTAAGTCTAAGGAAAGACCATTGCCTTTAGTTATCAATCAAAGTAAGGGATTATTGGAACTCATGTCTTGAGTTATGTCCTAGCTGAATGGAGGAAGTGTTAAGTAATTTCTGCATGGAATCACTTAGAGCCCAAGGGGGAGAGCAAATGCGTGCGATGGAAGGTTATCACGACTATTCCTACAATGTTTGGAAAAGAACACCATTGTTTTGTGGATTGATTAGATAATGTTCTAATGCTTTTGCATTAAACTGATTGTGGAATGTGAATTGGATGATTATTCCAAGTGCTTGTGTTTAATGATAAATGCGTGGCAGGGGTCTGGTAATGATAAGAGCCATGGGAATAAAGGAATGTTTTTCTTGGAAGATGTTATTAGGTTGATTGCCTTGATTGTGCTTGATTCTTAATTGGAGTAATTAACGAAGGATATTTTACAAGGGTAGATAATCTCCAAGGTCACACCGCATCTCAACCCGCAAGGGTACTGCTCGATTCATGGGCCGAAGGTCCGGTGGTAAAAGGTCAACCACGAAAAATGTGTCTCACTCCTACCTTACTTGAGGTCAATGGAGCTTTGGACACCCCTTGTCTAGACCAGAACAAAACTGTAGACTGCCGTGAGCCCAACGTCTAGGGCGTTGGAAGATCCTATTCTAGATAAAAGATGGAATTTTTGGTGCCATGTGATTTGGACCGGGTACTTCTGTTGGACAGAAGAGATACATAATTCTCCTGTATGGGCAGGAGACAAAGATTAACTTGAAGATAAGTTACAGGAACTTATTTTTCATGAAAAGGATTGTTTGTTTTGTCTTCCTGCCAATGTTGTAAATTACGCAAACAAATCATTTTCCCTAAAAGGACTAATTAAGGAAATTGATTGTGAATGGTATACATAAATGTGATAGGACCTAATTAGAAAAGTAAAGCTATCAAGGGAAGCGGGTGGGCAAAACCCCGACGGTCTATCCTATGATAAGGTGGTCCCAAAGAACTGGGAGGCTTCTCACAAGTTTTTACCATCGTTTGAACTTTAGGCATGGTTAAGTTAGAACCCGATTCACATTGTTTTAGGAGACTGGAAGGGGACTCTCCCTCTTATTTCCCATTCTCTTTGAACCAAGTGCGGCATGGATCTGCTTCATTTTGGGTATCTCTGCATAAAGTAGGGTGTCCAAAACGTGACGCTAGAATGCTGTTAGGAGACCTCGCCCCTAGAAACCCAGGTTTCAAGTTGATCCTAGTGGGTTCATGATCATTAACGTTCCGTAGGGAGGCAGACTCGAGAAACCCTAGGCGATAAACCTCAGACATTCCCTAGGAGTGCATGGCGGTGACACTTAGACTCCTTTCTTAATGGACCAATAAAATGTGCTTGGACAACCGATATGTGGGCACATTACAGACCGAAAGCTTCATGCAATGCAAGACAAACAAACACCTTGAATCCCCATATCAGGAAAAATATAAAAATATACAGACCACCCTACTCATAATCGTGTCATAGCAACCAAACCATAATACAACAACAACCCACTCATAACATGACCAGAACTTCGGTAAGCAATCACAACTCAAAAGATGGCATGTGCTCATCCCACGAAGCACATTTATTGAAAAGGAAAGAAAGTACAGTGAGGGGAATTAGTTTTAATGAATAGTTCATTGTAAGAATTTATTTAAAAATGGGTGAAATTTTATTAGGTGTTAAACGTTAAAAAGAAAACAATGGTTCCTTCTTAAAATGTTAACTACAAATTATTAGGGTGAAGCAGTGCTTTAAACGAAACATGTACTCCATATCACAGACTGAGGTCTCTAAATGCAAATTCATTGATAAAAAATTAAGCGTGTGTTTAGCACTTTTTGTGTAGTACATGCACTTGTGACGACATGTTTATTTTTAGGTAAAATTAGATGTGTTTGTAGTGCACGAAGTGCATGCTAAGTGAACAGATGGTTTATTTTATTTTATTAGAAAAATATTTGTTTGGCACGAGTGCATGTGGAAAAGTGGGTGATTAAAGTTCATTTTAACAATGAACCCTGGTTATGCAGTGACAAAAAATAAATAAAGTAAGAAATATTTTTAAAAAAACTTGGCAAGGGTGTATATGCAAGAAATTAAGAGTGCATGAATTAGTCCGAAGGTGCAATGAGTTCAACAAAAAAAGAAAAAGCCACTAACTAGGAAAAAATAAAACACCTTATTTAAAAAAAGAAATATCAATGCAAGGTTACTGTGGTCCTATTGAGTTTGGTTAGTTGTGATTAGTGTTTGTGTTATGATTATTATTATTATTATTATTATTATTATTTATGTTTTTTAAAATTTTATTATATTTTATTTTAAAGAATTTTTATAACAAGCTTTCTGCAATCAGCCTTGAGTGAGAATTGAACCATCACATTTCAAGAATGTGTTTGCATTTTTGAGCATATTTTTGGAGTGTAAAAGGAATTTGCTATGAATTTAGGTAAAAATTTAAGTATTTTAGCGTTAAAAGAATATTTTGTTAATTGGATACATCGTTTTCAATGTATGGAACATGCCAAAAAATATTCAAATGAGTTGATGGGATTTTCAAAAATTTTCAAGAATTATATTTTATTTTTATTGATTTCTAATGAATTTATTCAAATTTCAATGAATTTTAGAAGGATTTTGCATATTCTTAAATTTTTGCAATTAATTTTCTGCAACTATGACCAAGAAAATAATCTAGAAAATTTTTCAATTTATCAAAGAACTTTTTAGCTATTTTTGGGGGTTTCTATTGGATCTATATGATTTTTTAAAATGTTTGTAAGTGTTTTTAGGTGTTTTCTTGGGTTTTAACATGTTTTTGGAAAATAAAAAAAGAGGTACCCAGGTCTGCATGTGAATAGCAGTGACCTCGCATGCCCACGAACAAGTCCTCGTGTATTCTTGCGCGTGAATACATGTGAAAACCACCGACACACCGACCACGCACAGAAAGCTACGCACAACTACGTGTGAACAGTCACGATGACCCCACAAGCACGTCCATGCACATGAATCCACACACAAGCCCGCATGAACAACACGAGCATACATGCACGGGTGGCGTGTAGAGGGGGGGTCGTAAGAGAGGGGTGCGTGGGGGAAAGGGGCGAATAGGCATGGGGGATAAGGGGTAAAAAAGGGGGGAATAGTGGGTAAGGGGGTAGTGGGAAGGGGGGTGGGATAGGCGGGTGGGCAAGGGGTAGTGGGGGTCAGGGGGTAATGGAAAGGGGGTGGGGATGGGCGAGTGGGCAGGGGGGTTGTGGGGGTTAGGGGGTAATGGGAAGGGGGGTGGGACGAGGGCAGGTGGGCAAGGGGGTAATAGGGGGAGTAGGAAGGGGGGCGGGGGGGGTAATGCAGGGGGCAGGACGGCATGGCGACGTGAGGCGACACGACAACAGTGAGGCGGACGGTGCGACAGCAAATAGCGCGGGCGACAGCGGCGGCTGGCACTGGCAGACACAACATGCACAATAGCGAGACCACTGGTGGCGCAGGCGGGACAGAGTGGAGGGAGGGTGGGCGGTAGTGAAGAGGGAGGGGATGAGGATAGGGAGGGAAGGAAGAGAGAGTTGAGAGGGAGAAGAAGGGGGGGAAGAAGGAAGGAGGAAGAGGAGATGGTGTAGGAGGAGAAGGAAGGGGAGAAGGAGGAGGAGGGGAGGAGATAAAGGGAATAGAAGAAGAGGAGGGAGGAGGAGAAGAGAGGGAGAGGAAGGAGATGCAGGCGAGGGAGAGAGAGAGGGACGCGGGGTCAGGAAGAGAGAAGGAGGGGCAGGAGGAGGAGAAGAGAGGGAGAGGAGAGAGATAGGGATGTGGGGTCAGGGAGAGAGGAGAAGAAAGAAAGTGGGAAAGAAGAGGAGAGAGAAAAGGGAGGAAGAAGAGGGGGGAAGCCATCCGGAAGAGGAGGGAAGTGAATTTGTTTTTTGGAAAAAAAAGTAAAATATAAATTTGGTTTTTTAAAATAAATTTGTTTTTAAAAAGAAAACAAGGTAGCCTCCCCATGTCCTACGCCGATGGGGGAGTCACGGACGCATGGGGGCGTTGCGAGGTGCGTAAAAGCAAAAACACCCGTGGGCACGTGCCCACATGGCGAGACAAAGAAAAATTAATAACATGCAAAATATGCATAGAAACAAAATGCTATAAAAGGGAACAATGGACTAGGCAATGAGGGGAAGACAATGGAAAAATGCAATAGGGGGTCTAGGAAGAATGCAGGGCATTCACATGAAAAAAAAAAACGTGAAAATCGATCCTAAAAATACATACAGGGATTAATATTAGAAAATCCACTCGCCAAAACATTGGGTGGAAAGAAGGAAAAATGTGCAAAATAACATGCCTGATAAAGCGATCACATCAAAACATGGGTCTGATTAAGATAGGATGCGTTTACATGGGGAAAACCCAAAAAACAAACTTGAAAATGAACTCGAAAATTAATATGGAAAGAACCGAGTACCAAAACAAAGGGTAGTAAAAAGGAAAAGTTTCTACGGTAAGGTGATACATAAGGCGGTCACATCAAAACTCATGTCCGGGGGAATGAGGAGGGGTTCACATGCGAAAAATACAAAAAAGACACCCAAATTTTTTAAAAATTAATAACTAAAAATCGAGCGGGAAAAATAGGATGGGAAAAAAAGAAAAAATGTGAAAAAAGGGTGGCTAGAAATGGCTATCAAATTGAACTAGAATTCCTGTGAAAATAGGGCATTTTCACATGGAAAAATGTAAAAAATATACATGAAAATGTCCCAAAAACCTAGAAAAATTAATAATTGATGAACCGTGCATCAGAATGGCAGGGTGTAAAAAGAAAAAATGTCATATGGAAGGTGTAGGGAAGGGTTAGCATGTCAGATTGTTGTTCTGAAGCAAAAAGACATGTTCACATGGAAACACTTCCAATAGATAGAAAATGGTTCAAAATTTAATAACTCAAGAACCGTCTGGCGGAACAAGGGTAGGTAAAAAGGAAAAATGATCAATTCAAAGGGATGAACAGGATTGGAAGGTTGGATTTGGGTTCAGTGAGCAGAGGATGCATTCACATGAAAAAAATGTCAAAACAAGGGATAAAGGGAACAAAAGGGTGGTTGGGGAAGCGACCCCATTAGGGTAAATTTGGGTCATGGCATAGATGCATGATCAAATTGAGGCATATGCAGGGGACATGCATCATAGATGCATATGGATGGGTCCCCACACGTAAACCCTTAATAATGGATAGGGTAAACCAAATATCATGGACCTAGGACCACACATGAGACCAACTGACATCCCCCCAATTAAGACCTGACCATCACTAATAAACAAAAAGTATAGGGTTGGAAAAACTTGGCCCATGTTGGAGAAAATTGAGGTTGACTGTCGATGTTGCATACTGTATCGCAGTCGGATGTAGAAGAGACCAAGGTGTCTTTGCAGAACTACACATCTAGCAGGGTAGGGACAATGTAGTAGCAATACCTAGGGAGATAGCTTTGTTGAGGGAATGGCGGGAAACCGTCGATGACGAAGAATATTGCACTCAACCTATGGTCACTCAAATGGAATGAAAGAACAGTCACTCGCCCCCATACTAACGTCACTCGAGTGAATCACGATTGATACCCAAATCTCACACCTGGGTTAGGAATCAACAAGGGGTATGGTGTAGAGGGAGTATGCTAGGGTACACATTGGATGGTGCATTAGTGCGTCCAACCTCTCTGGCATATGTGCAAGTATGAAGGCCAGGAAGCCTTATTGTGCAGTGTATAGAACAGGGTGACTTGTCCTATGATGATGGCAGAGATCCATCCCGTGGGTGCATAGAGAAAGGAAAACATACCTTGCACCAAGTGTTGTAACATCCCTTAGTCTCACCTCTTGATGATTTTTGTGAGGACACACCAATCACACTCAACCCCCCCTTTGTCTCACTCTCTGTTGATAGATACAAGAGGGCAACTCATTCCTAAAACCTATTGATGTTAGCCTCATAGTCACTTGTGCAGAGGTTGTATGCCTTATGTGCATTTGATGGTGCAGCTGTTCATCCCACTCTTGCTGACATACGGTGCAAGAAGGAAGGCCACAGAGCCTTATAGTGCAGTGCACAGGAACAGATAGTGCTTTGTGCATTGAGAAGCCCAATCCGTGTGTGCAACACTCCATTCCACATAGCTCATCTCTCATTTGAATTGAAGGAAAAGGACTGGTCACTCACCCCACCCTCTCTCTCATGCCTACTGATAGATACAGAGAGGGGGGGCAGACCATACTCACATCCCCATCCGGTTAGGATGAAATCTCGCATCACTCAAGGGGTTTTCGATGAATATCGCTTGGTCTATTATTGTCATCAGGGTGTTGAAGAGGAGGTATATCACCCAAGGAGGTGTTTCATATATTTGGTATTGTAGATTTTCTAGAGATCATGTCGTCTGTGTTAGGGAATCACATGTTCTGCGGGGAGTATAAAGACATCACACCAAGGGAGGTGGCTTTGGAGTTTCTTTTCGAAAAGTGTCTGCTAATGATTCGGCTATCCTGGACTGTGGGGTGTTACCACCTTTTCCACAGCCAGCTTCCCACCCAAGGGTGTTTACCACCTTTTCTCGAAGAATAGGTCGGCATGGCAGGGACCTAAGTCCTTTTCTCCCATGATCGATATATCTTTTTTTTCCTTTTTTTTTCGTAATAAATAGAATGGCAGAAATACTATGTGTTAGGACCATCCTCACCACCATCACTGGATCAAATGAGAGGAGAACAGAGTAAGGATGGGAGATATCTGGGAGGGGCTAGTAGAAGGATGCGACCTCATAAAGAAGAGCATAATGGCTATCAGTAGCACAAGGAGAAGGGCAGTGCGACTCACAAAAGGGAAAGGGTGGGTTGACTGTGATTGTCAAGATCCCCAAGGAAGTAAGTACTTCTTCAAGTGATAGCCATTGATCAGAAAGGGATGATTAGAGGCATCAACTTAACAACAAGTACCTTATAAGGACCCATCCATCATTGTTGAAGCTTGCCTCAAAACTTGCCAAATTGGAAATCATAAACGAGAACTAAGTCACCTTCCTTGAACTCCTTCTATTTGATGAAGCTATCATGATAGACCTTTCTGCGGGCTTGTGTGGCTTCCATACACTAGACAGCCATCCTGTGGATCTCATCAAGACACTCCAAGTGCAAAAGATGGCATTGCAGGGACTCGTTATCTCCCAAGCATTCATTGATGGCCATGTGCAGAGAAGGTAGATCGAGTTCAACAAGAAAGACAGCTTTTGTTCCATATGTTGGGAGTAAAGGCGCCTCCGTCTAGCCACCCATGTATTACTACATTGACAATCACTGCCACTGCACACTATAGGTGGTGGGTGCCCATCATCGTTGGTGTAAGGGTGAGGGCCACATGTAAACTCAAGTGCTTGTGGAAGCTCAAGAATGATGTTTTTTGGAGCAGCTAACTGATGTCATGGGTGGATGAGGGCCTCTGAAGTTGGTGGTTTGGTGCTTTTGGGGTGCATGAAGAAGAAGGTGGGGTGCTCCACCTAAGAGGAGTGCTTTCCTAGCATGTTGATGCATTGTGCTCATGCTAGTTGAATGGGAAGGTGGGTCGAGCCTGGGTGATGTCCCACACTTGAGGACCCCATTTGTGCCAAGGGGGTGCAGTGCCAGTTGCTTAGGGTGACAGGTCTAACCCGAGGTGAGTGTTACCTCCCTGGGTGTGTCCTGCCCTTGATGGGCCCTAAGCGTGAAGTGGGGGAGCAAAAAGGGCTAGGGGGTTGGGAGTGGATCTAGCCGGCTGAAGCCATCGGACATGCCTAACTTAAGAATCCCTAGGTGCAATGATTGTGC
Organism: Lygodium microphyllum; assembly: GCF_053477565.2. NCBI lineage: Eukaryota > Viridiplantae > Streptophyta > Polypodiopsida > Schizaeales > Lygodiaceae > Lygodium > Lygodium microphyllum. The sequence goes on along the minus strand of NW_028229514.1, from coordinate 4,376,299 downwards.
TTTTTGTGGTGATAAGTGCTTCTACAAGTGGGTGATGTTGACCAGTCAATTTTTTTTTCTTTTTTTTTTTTGGAATGAATGACACCTAGGCCTAATCCTCTTTGTCTGAACGAGGGGGGAAGGAGGGCAGATGGATTTGGGAAAAAATTGGTGGCTTTGCATGTACTCTTTCAGGTTCATGCGGATGTGGAGAGAGGTGATTAGGCCTAGGTGGGGTCATTCCTAGGTCTTTTTTTTTTGGAATGAATAACCCTACATTCATGGCATTTTTGGAACGAGGGGTGATTACACCTAGAGAATTGGTTGTCACTCATATCCTCTAGGAGAGCTAGGTAAAAGGAAGGTAGTAGGCTAGCTCTCATCATTAAGCGGGCCATAGCGCAGCTATCAATAGCATTGGGATCAAAAAAGAGGGGAGACAAGCTATTTTCCTGTGGTGCTAGATCTTGTTTGAGTAGGAGCTTAACAAGCCTAAGGTAATTACACGTAGTTATGAAAGTAGGATTGGGACAAGAGGAGAATTCCGCGAGGAAGCGCGTCATGGATTCGGTTAGGCTTCCTAAATAAAAAATTAGAGCATCCTTGAAGGAGGTGGCATTGGAGTTGTAGATGACGGGGAAGTCATGCCTCCCATGGAGGGTGGCGACAAAATGCATGCCTACCCTATGAGCATACGCCATGAATGTGGGGTCGCTCCTCTCATAGGGTAGTGTGTTGCAAAATGCCATCCAAGCGAGCATGTTGGTATTGTATATTCGCCTTCTCCAGAGGGGTTGGCAGTCGTAGCCCCTTACGGTGTGTGGCACTTTGTACACTTTGCCTTGCCAAAGTTCTGCTTCCTCCGTGCCCCACAGAGTGGGGGTCTTTGCCCTATCATCCAGCCATTTTTGGCCTGGCCGACTGCCAGCCGGGATCACCTCCTCCATTGCTTTGATCGGCAGGACCCTTAACAGGTTGTTAGGCATAAGGAGGCTAAAAGAGAAAGGGTCCTTTTCGATTTCCTGCCATTCCCAGACCACCAGCTCCGCATGGAATTGCGTTGGGAGATCATCGGGGCATGGTGAGAGGGATGCGGATGGCCGCATGACTGGCTTGGCCTACAGCTGCCTTCTAGCTTCTTCCACCAAATTTTTCCGTCGCTCCTTGAGCGTGGCTTGTCTCGGGTCAAGTGGTTGTTGTTCCTGAATGTGCAGCGAGGGTGGTTGTGGGATCACATCTTTCGCGAATCTGTTCAAATCGACTTCGAGTTCGGCTTCCTCCCCCTGTCGGTATCCCTGTGGTGCTCTCTCTTCAAATCCTAGGGCATCCGCTTCCTCGGGGGTTAGGCCGGCCAGCAGTAGGAACTTACATTGCTCGTCCAGGCTCAGCCTAACCTCCGCAGGTTGGGGTGGCATTTGCAGTCCTACATGTAGGGCTCTGCGTGCAATGCTGAGCTTTCTTTGTGCCACCTCCAACGGCTCTCCCTCCTCTGAGCAGGTAGTGTCCCTGATGGTGTGGAGGAAGGCTTTTTGTTGGGCATTGAAGGCCACTTGGTCGGCTTCTGCCTTGCTCTCTGCAATGATCTTTTCCTTTTCTACCAGAGCAAGGCGTCGTGCTAGTGTCTTCACCCTCTTTTCATTATGCACCACCCACTTCTCTACCTTCTTGTTCATGTCCTCCATGCTCTCCCCTTGCTTCAGGGTCAGTGTTATGAGCCTTTTCTCTTGGTCCTCCAATTCCCTGATCAGCCTCTCCTGTTCTTTCCTTTCAGAGTTCCAGTGACCGGTTAGGCACTCAATCTCTTCTTGCTGCTCCTCCATGTCCTACTTTTTTTTTTCATCCCTAGCATTGAGCTCAGCCATGAGCTCTTCAACGTTAGCAGTTTTTGTAATGAGCTCCTGCTATTGCATTATCAAGAGCTTATATTCTCTTTGCATCTTCACCAGCTCCTGTGTTTCATTATTGAGATGCTGCCTCCAGTGCTCCTCTTTGTCATCCTTAGCCTTTATTTCCTGCTTGAGATCTGCGATCTCCCTTTGTTGCATGGCTATCATCCTTGTTTTGTCAAGCTGGAAGGTGGCTATTGATTCCTTCTCAACTGCCAACTCAGCCATCGCTACCTTGCGTTCCTCCTTAGCTCTCTCCAACTGCGAGAGTAGCTCGGCGACGCATTCGTTGTAATTAGCTAGCAACGTCATCGTTGTTTGGATGGGCGTTGTTGAGGCCTCCACCTTTTGTCGCTTGGGATCTTGCCTAGACTCCGCGTCTGTGGCCGGCCGCTTTTGTCCTATAGTTGTAGTTTCAATGCTCGTCCCCTGGGCTATCTCATTGTTAATGAAATAATGCATCCATGCCACAAGATTTGATACGTCCGTACTAGTGGGGATGCTGGGAATGATAGTGGTTGGCTTGGTGGGAGGCACCAATAGAGTAGGAATTGGGTGGATTGGGGCCTTGCCTTTGCCCTCATCAGTGACGGTAGGCGGCAGGCACAATCTCCGACACCTGTGTGCTTGACCCAAGACTTTCTTCTCTATGTGGGCTCAAACACCCTAGTTCATCAGCTTTGCATTGTTGTTCTATGGACCGGTGTATAGCTTCCACCAGATCCTCTTCCTCCTTCCTTCTTAGTTCTTTCTCTTCTTCATCAGCCTTTCTTTGCCTTTCCTCTTCTGCTTTTCTCTGCTCTTCCTTCTTTTTCTCTTTTTCTTCCTTTTCCTTTCTTTTTCTCTCCTCTGCCTCCTGCTTTGATGCCTTCTTGGCCTTCTATAATTGCTCCCTTTCCTTTCCTTCTTCCTGTTTTTTCTTCTTCTCCCTCTCTTTGGCCTCCCTAAGGGACTCTCTCTTGGCCTTCTCCAAGTCTTGTTTCTCTTTCCTACGGCCCTCATCATCCTTTTTCTTTTTCTTTTGTGCTACCTTCTTCTCGGTCTCCTTGACCTTCTTTTTGCCTTTCTATTCCTCCACTTCTTCCTCGGTCTCAGTCCTATCACTGGACCTCTCCTGGTGTTGATGAGGAGGTGATCTCTCGGGTGTTTCCCCCTCCCCCTCTTATGCCTCCTACGCCTCCTTCATAGCCTCATGGATAAGCGCCGTTAAGACACCTCCATACCCGATGTAAGAGGCCTTGGATGAAGCTTTCTTCCTCTCTGTAGCCTTGGAGGCTGGAGACCCTCCACTTGCTGGCACACTTCCTAAAGCCAATGCCTTAATTGCCTGGTCGATAGTTTTTCTTACATATCTGTTCCAGTCAACTTCGTCCAGAGTGTGGACCGCTATGTTCTCCAGCATGGGCACGCTGATTTAGTGCATCAGGGAGTTGTAGCATTGGCTGGAGAAGAGGACATGTACTAGCTTTGCTTGCAACCTAGCTTTTGCATCAGGGATATCTAGGATGTTGATGCCGTCATTGGTGAATACCTCCTCCTTTTTCATTCTCAGCATTGCATAGACATCCCTCTTCTGTTTTCCCTCTGTCTTTTGGCTCCAATCCCAATGCCTTCTCCACCAAGGCTGGGTCTAGACGGGCCTCCACCTGCTTGGCACTTTCTCCTCTACCCACCGTCACTGTGCCGCATTCTTGGTTTGGGTAATACAATCTGAGGAACTCTACACACTTCAGGTGGTCCGGCTCTTGTGAGAATTTTTCAAGGTACTTGATGAGGTTACATTGCTCGACTACCCTCCTAGCTGCTTCCTCCCTAGCCACCACAACTTCTATGTTGCGGACGATTTGAAACTTAAGCTGGTTGAAGGCACAGTTTTCTAGGCGGATACGATATTGCTCTCTTTCCTCGCCTGTGAATGGGAGTCGATGGACGCCGTCTTGCTGCGACATCTTTTGTTCCTATCATAAATCATAATTTTCATTAGTGCTTGCGAAATAATAATTTTCTAAAAAAGAAAAACTCTATGCTTTTGAATGAATTCATTAAGACCCAATGCGGATTCTCCATTTCAGACTTTGACTTTTTGCCCTCAAAAATTTCATGCCCTTTTCCTACCCCATCCGTTTTCCATAATATATGTCGATGTGCTTCACTGACTTTGATTTGATTTACTGATTCTGATTTAATTCACCTTACCCCCTCCCCTTCCAGCTTGAGAAGAATCCTTCCTAGGATTTAGGGTCACAAGGTTAAGGGGTTTCAGCATGGAGGTGTTGGGGTTACTTGTGAAGGAGCCAAGTATAGAAATTGGGATTGTATTTCAAATGAGCTTCGCGGTCCAGGTCAGAGGGTTTAATCCCCACTTGGGTGATGTATGTGAGAACGTCTGTTAGGAAGTCACTTGAGTTGACTCGGCTAGCAATGTGTAACTCTTCCTCGGTCAATAAGCGGTCAAGGTAGGGGTGTCCTTTGATGTGTTCTTCTATGGGACAGCCCTGAAGAGTGGTTAACACTCGATATGAGGTTGGCGTGACATATGTGGGGTCGTACTCTGCTGTTTTGATAGCGCGGCACTGCTCAGCGTTGGTCATTATTCGGGATCCTTCAACTTCCCATTGCAACCTAAGAGTGTACCAATGTCTTAAGAACTAGGATTCCGTCTCAGCAAGTCTTGACAACGCTGCGACTTCTTGGTCAGTGATGGCCGAAGTGATTCGCTAATCATACGATGTGATGAGGCATTGTTTGATTGCTTGCTCTTTGGAGATCTCACTGCTGAGCAATTTAGCAGCAGAGGTAGCGGCTTTTGCAAATGCAAATTCAAACGTTTCCCAAGAACAAGGCATCGTTTGAACTTCGGTTGCGAAGGATTCGTCCAATAAGCCTAAGTCCAGGTGATCATAGCTCAAAGCTAGCGACACAAAAGTGGCATCCACCAATCGCTTAATGCAATCCACCATGTCATCCCCTGTTTCTTTAGCTAAATTAGCTGCTAGTGAGAGAAAGGATTTCCTCTCGTAAGAGGGTCTAAGGCCTGCGAGTGGCTGGGGTTTGGTAGAACTTGAGCCTTTGGCAACGACAAGTTGCGGTGGTGAGTGTTGTTGAGCTTGCGATTGGGTCACTGGGACTAAGGCTGGGTTAGCATTAGCCTCGAATGACGGCCTGCTGCTTTCAGGATGGATTTGGAAAGTCAGATCAACTCTGGTAGGTGATGACTCTTGTGACGGTGGCTGTCGCTTGGGTCGATAGGTTTGGGCAACTTTCTTGGGTTCACGCGTGGATGAACTGGATGGTTGCACGTCAGGGAAGCTCTGTGGCTTGTGGTGTTGAGGTTGTATGGTTTTTGGGATGACCAAGCTTGAGGCTGGTGTACGAGTGGTGCCTTTGGCCATGTGGGCCTTAGGTATCCATATCCAAGCATTGCCCTCGTAGTAGCCTTGAGCGTGCAAGAGAGCTTTGGGAACCCATCTTTGATTGATGACGCATCTATACCTGTAACTGCATTTGGGCCTCCTAGGTTTAGAGTTTTTGGTCTTATGAGGGTAGCAGCGTTGACTCTGAGGCGACTGTTACGACTGTTTAGGCATCCATTGAAGGCGAGGCTGCGGGGTCTTAGCTTTGGTTGCTATGGGTTGCTGTCTATGAAATTCGGGGAGTGGCGGCCGCACACTACCCCCTCCTTAGACTTGACTACATATGTTTCTATTGGTGGCTTTGTGGCTCGGGATGAGGTCGCACAGCCCTTGCTGAAAGCTGTAACAATGCGAGTGTTGTCTATTGCGAGGTGGATGCGATGCGACGCGTAATCAACATTGCAGTGGGTCTGCTTTTTGAAAGTTTGCCCCAGTAGTGACTTTGTGCATGTGTTTTTAGCATTCGGCAACATGTAAAAAATCATTGGAACGGTCTTTGACTAGATAGAAACGGCTGCTTTGCACTTGCCAAGTAGTGCATAGGAATGGGCCCCATATGGGCTTAATTTTGCATTAGTGGACTGAGGTTGTGGTTTGCCAAGTTGATTCCAATGATTGTGGGTTAAGACATTGAAGTCTGCTCCCTCGTCGATCAAGGCGTTGAAAGTGCATGTCTGTTTTACCGTGACCGTAATATGGAGGTATGCGGGTTCTACAGCTTCCTCATCCTTGTTGTCGATTTCAATGATTGTGGATACTCGTACGTTGACAAGAGGTTCTAACATCGGTGGCTCATGCAAAGGGTGCGTAGGAGGGTAGTACTTATTGACACGACTGCCATTGAAGAAGCCTATCCCTTCACCGTCTAGGGCCTCAAGTTCGACATTGCCTATTCGGTTGATTGCACGAACTTTAAAAGGTCTAAGACCTCTAAATTTCATTTTTTGCTTATGCCCCTTAACCGAGTAGAGGAGCACTAAGTCACCCTGTTCGAACTCACACTGCTTGATGTGCTGGTCAAACCAGCTCTTGCGTCAGGCTTTCTCACAGATTAGCGCATGGGTGGCTAGAAGACGAATCTTCGAGAGGCGTTCGAGCTCCACTAGGCATTGTGTCCATGCCTCCTTCCCTTCCCATCGTTCTTGAAGCGCTATTCTCAGGCTAGGAACGAAGAATTCTAATGGTAGAATCGCTTCTGTTCCATATGTCAGCCTAAAGGGGGTTTGACCGATAGCCGTTTCATAAGCTGTTCGGTAAGCCCACAGAGCTGCCATTAGCTTGTTGTCCCAGTCGCTACGTGAAGCAGAGACAACCTTGATTAGGACATTGACAAGAATCTTATTCGTTGATTCAGCCTGGCCATTTGCCTAAGGGTAGTATGGCAAGGATTTGCGATGGATAATGACAAAGGTGGACAGGAGATGCGCGATCACTTCATTGATGAAGTGCATGCCTTGGTCACTGACCAATTCAATGGGACAGCCGAATCGTGAAATCACTTGCTCCCATAAGAACTTAGCAGTCGTTCTAGAGTCATTTTTTTGTGTTGCTCTTGCTTCTGCCCATTTAGCGAGGTAATCCGTGGCCACCATGATGTAATTAGCCTGCGAATACTGTGCCGCAGGACTAATGGGTCCAATGAAATCAATTCCCCATTTTTTGAAGGTTTGTCGAGCGATAAATGGGGTTAACTCCATTTGATCCTTGCCAATTGGGACCTTCATCCGCCGCTCGCACTCGTCACAGTGCTTGACGAATCGTGTTGCATCGCGGAAAAGCGTGGGCCACCATAGTTGAGACTGCAACACCTTTCGTGCTGTTGTGTCTCTGCTAAAGTGCCCTCTGGCAATGCCTCCGTGCACTTCTGAGAGCACATCGTGCATTTCGTATTCACATATGCATCTACGCAACAATCCATCTTGCCCCAACCTATAGAGTGTCAAGAATCGCGTGGTGGAGGGGGTTGCTCAAGATGCTGCGCCGAACACACACAGAATGCACAAGGAGAAGCTCACTCAAGAGACAAGAAGAGAGATGGAGGCCAAAACGTTTTCTTGCTGATTTCTTCTTCTTCTTCCACACTCTTTACAATATACAACTCTTGATCAACTAATTAATGAGGGAGTCGAAGCAAATATCTTAACATATTAACATTGAACTACCATGGGTCAACCCCAATTGCAACCAACCAATGGGAAACTTAGCCTATTTGGGGGTAGTCCTATCCACTCTTGGAAAAATGCAAACTAATGGTTTCTATTGAGATTGAGAGTATATCCATTGTCTTTTACATGCTACTTAACAAGCAAAGGGTTGGTAAGGAATCGTTGTTAGGGGACGTGCTCAAAAAACAAGTTCACTGTAATATTGATTATGACTAATAGCACATCCATGTTGCCATCGGTCATGTTAGAATAGTAATGGCTTCCAACAAGGCCACCATAGTTTTCGCAAAGCTTGTAGTGCCAGTGGTAGCTAAACCTAGTGACCACCCTAGTACATCACAATGTGCTCCCAACACTCAAGTGGGTCTTTTAAGCATAGACCACAATGTCACAAACATCAATAATTGGGAATGCATAAATTCCATGCCTCAAACTCTAGGCCTAAATGACGGAGTTGGTGCTCTTATAGTTCACATGTGAGTGAGCTACACTTGGTTCCAAAAACCATGTTGCATGCCCAAGGCTACTATGAGTATACCACATTGCAAATAATAAGGAAGAGAAAAGAATATGAACTATGAAACATGTTCCATAAGCCACCATTTAATTCAGAATTGCTTTTGTCAAAGTATGAATCAAGGGAATTGATCTTGTGAGAAAAGTATTCTTGCAAAAAGGCTCAAAAGATGGAGGTTTTATTATTACCAAAATTTGTGATGTATCCCTTAGCTCCAAATAATTGACTTTGTTTTTAATTCTCATGTGCAGTTTAAGAGGTTGACTCGCAATTTTCAGTGAGTAAAGAGAGAGGAGCTTCATAGCTACATTATCTAAAATACTACAACAACCATGGGTGTCCAGATTGGCTTTTTAGTACTCTTTGTAGAATCCTCAATCTCATGCCCTAAAAAACAAGCTCTCAAAACATCAACAAAAACAGTGCAGGAGAAGAACTAAAAGAAAGGATGCTCAATCGTTGAGTGCTTAAATGGCCTATCGACCCAAAGCTCAACCAAAAGTCTACAAGAAACCGCTCATGAGTGAGCTCCCACCTAATGACTCCAAGATGATCACCACTACAAAACCCGAAAATAAAGCGTCAATCGAACTTCAAATCTCCCAAACCAATCTTATCACACCCACTCAGAATCTTCAAGTGGAAGTACCTTGCATCAACTTGTCTTGATCGATTAAACCCAAACAACCAGCAAACCTTAGCTCACTACTGCCATGATGAACCATTCTTGAAGTGGCTTGCAATATGGCCATGGACAAAGGGGATGGCTTGGTAATGTACCTTCCTTGTTGTGTTCCTAGGAAGAATAAAAAATCATTTTTCTTAATACTTTCACTATTGCAAATGAGATGATCGGCAATGAAATTTTACGAGAAAAGGCTGTAAGCCAAGACTTGATTGCATTCTATAGGAAAATTAAAATTTACATGCCACCATAGGAACTTTTTGAACTCCAACAACTAGTAGAATTTGAGTCCAATGTCTTACACAAGTGGTATAATTTGCACCTTTCATGGGCTCAAGAGGGTTACCAAATCATGGTCAATGTGGAGCAATAATGTGCCATCAAGACTTCTGAGTACAACCCAACCTATGTGGACCCCACCTTTTTTAGAGTGTTGACCATAACTAGGAATCAGCCAATAGAAAATAATATAATGCTTCACCTATATATGGATAGAATTCTAACAGAGAAGTGGTATAATTTGCACCTTTCATGGGCTCAAGAGGGTTATCAAATCATGATTAATGTGGAGCAATAATGTGCCATCAAGACTTCTGAGTACAACCTAACCTATGTGGCCCCCACCTTATTTAGAGTGTTGGCCATAACTAGGAATCGGCCATTAAAAAACAATATAATGCTTCACCCATACATGGATAGAATTCTAATAGAGAAGGAACTCCACATTGTAAGTGGACTCAAATCTGGTGACCTCTTAGCTAGTGTATTAACTGATATCATGCAAGTAGGCATTCGCCCATAGGATATGGAATATTATGCAACCTGAGAGTGTAACCCCAAGTTTTACAAATGGCTCTTGAGCAAGTGAGACACACGATGGATGCACTAAATGCAAAAGGGAAGTAATGAATGAAAACTCAAAATAGGAATTGAAATTTAAAGGGGAAGAATGAATGTGTAAAAATCAGTGGATTGATTTGTATGCGAATTTTCATTTTGTGGGTTATTTTCCTAATTATCAAACACTAATGTTTCTAGTCATTTTACTTTCTATGCAAGAGATGTCCTTTAAGAAAACTAATTGTGGGATATTGTGTGATAATGATAGGAGCCAAAATGGTAGGACAACAGGATAAAGGCAATAGGCCCTCCTTCTCAAAGGAAGAGCGAAGGAGACATGGATTAGCCATGGAGATCCAAGCATTTAATGAATTAAAATACCACAGCATCCACAATCTCAAAGAAGTGGTGACATCTAAAGAGGTAGTGTCACAAATGATAGAACAATGAAGCCTTGCTAAGTACCTGCAAAATGTGAGACAAGCCATCAACCATAACAAATGTATAGAATTCTTGTAGAATTTTGATGGCCAAAGGAATAGTGGCATCGTGACTATCAAGTAACGCAAAACCTCTAGAAGTTGCCCTTAATCCAAAGATTATGGAGAAGGCACTAGGATTGGCAAAGAAGCTGGACAAGAGGCCAAAGAGGGATATGTATGGGATATTGAGGATGGATAAAAAGAAGGTCTACACAAATGGTGGACTCAACCTAGTTGACATTCTAGACCCCACCATTCCATTGTAGGCTAAAATGGTCCACACCCTTTTCTCAAGCTAGAGATATAATGCTCTCATGAACATAATATGTGTACCATTGGTGGAGAGTCTTGCAACCAATGCCCTGGATGAGGTGAATTAGAATGCCTACATCTAGAAGACAATGCAAGCATCAATAAAGGTACTAGCCATAATGCCAAGGGTGGCAGGAGTCGAGTATCTAGCTACCACAATGGAGTCCGAGAGAGAAAGACTACCTCCAAGGCTTCCACTGTCGACTTTGGAGGAGTCCTAATGACCATCATTTAGGAATCTCTAGGGGAGGTAGAAAGAGAAGTAGTAGAAGCTTGGGAATGTTACTACATGTATATCCTCTATATCACATGTGTTCAAAACCTATTTATAAATATCCTTATATATAAAAAATTATTGAATAAAACATAACCCTTTTCTATTAAATCTATAAATAATATCTTTATATTATATCCTTCTATATGTTAAAATTATATAGAAATTGTATTTTAAACATACCTTATTTTGAACCCACGTGATGCACACATATATTAATGAGTAACTTAGCTGAGAATAGAGAAGACCCCAGAGCCATCACCAATCTGAGAGGAGTGTCACTCTCCTACCCCAATAACTTGACCATCTCCCTTTCAGTAGGAGAAAAAGGGGAAGCTGAAGTCCATAAGGAACAACAAGAAAACACAGAGAAAGTTTCTAATGAAAAGAGGAAGGATCAACCATCTCAACAGTAAGAAGCCTCGAGCAAAAGGATAATTAGTGAGTGAGCAACAAGGCTTAAATTTGTTGAGCAAAGGGACAAGGAAAAAGATTGCTCTCAAAATCCCCATAAGAAGACCTCAATCCACATCTAAGGAAAGTAGAGAACCTCAAAGGATGGAGGAGGAATTGAAGAGACTAGAAGAAGAGCACATGAAGAGGTAAGAAGAGGAGAAAGAAGGACTAAGACAATAGGAGGAGCAAGAGATTTCCCTAGCCATTCAAAGGTCCATAGAGCAACCATCTTGATCTCAAAAATTGGCAATAATGAGCTCAACATGAGGTGATATACTAAGTATGAGCACAACAACTCAGGAGCTAGAACCATGACCAATGGAGAAAGGAAAGGATAAAGTCCCTCTAGACACAATCCCACCACTCATAGCCACACCAAAATCAATCCACATAAGGAATTCCAAAAGGGGCGGTCAATGAAAGCAACATCATGGCTTGGGTGTAGTAGTTAGTTAGCAACCAAGAATTTACACCTAGACCTAGCAAAGGTTCCCCTAAAACAAGAACAAATAGGCCAGCAATAGAGCCAATATAAAATCATGCCAAGGGCTAAAGGTATCCCTCTTCGAAGTGTCTGCCACTTCAAATCCTTCACGCTTGTACAAAAATGAAGATCATGAAAATTTGGTAAAGGAGCTTCAAAGCCAACTCAACAATGCAATAGAAGAGAAAAAGGGCATACATTTGCAAATCTTGAAGAAGAGAAGATTGCATTAGCAAATTATAGGGTGGAACAAGAAAGAGTGATGACCATCGTAAATAGGGAGGTAATCACACTAAAAGAGATCATAAAGGAAAGGGAGGGAGAAGAGAGTCTAAAGAAGTTGTATGATGAAGAAAGAGAGAATTGCAACTCCTTAGAGAATATGTGGGCCTTCAACTCCCAAGAAAACAGCCCTCTAGAGCTGGAAGGTAAGGAGTTGAAGAGGCAAAGAGAAGAGGCAAGGGGAGAGCCACAATTTGTAAGGAACGAAAGAGATATGGAGACCACGAAGAAGTTGATAGAGTTGTGCAATCAGCTTCAATAACCTCTCCATGAGCAAGCCATATTGAGGGAGCAGGTGGAACATAAAAACCAGGAGCAAGAGAAAATGCACACACTATGGCAGGGAGAGGAGTAGGTGATTGCCACCCTAGCCTAGTACCAAAATCAAGGGCTAGAAAAGGTGAAGGAGAAGGCACATGAATGGGCACCACAGGAATGAAGATAGAATCAAAGACTTAGCTTATAAGCTCGCCCATTCCAAGAGTGTACACCTCCTGACAGAAAGAAAAGTCGTGGTTGTCATGAGAGACACGAATGCTAGAGCAACAACGCTCATTCTTGAGTATAGTATTAGACATCACATAAAAGCCAAGAGGAGAAGAGACATTGAAATAACTAAGAATAAAACTAGAACTAAAAAGGAGGGCATTGCAACATGGGCTCCATGCCAAGGTACCCAAGCCTAGCACTAGCTTGGAAGTAGAGGAGTAACGTGCCCACCTAATTTGAGTTGGCTTAGTCACATAGAAACTCACCTTGCTAGGGCTTGGGGAGCCAAAATAGCAAATGCAATCACCTCAAGAGGAGTCACTAGAGCTCATCTAGGAAGGACCTCACTTTGAACGAAATGAACAAGAGTAAGAACGAGTGCAAGGACCAAGGCCCCCTCTACAACCACAAGTACAATCAGAAGAGCAAGGGGAAGAAGCTCAGTCCACTGGAGCGGATGATGGAGATGAGGCATAAACATAGAGAACAAGTGGAACACACTTGTAGGAAGCTTGAAGCTAAGACACTGCAAGTTTCACAGGTGGATATCTCTCAAAGCAAGGAGTGTCACCCTCTCAATCCAGGCCAAGAACTTGCAGTCTGGGAGCAATGGGAAAACCATGGCCACCCCTTTGAGTTTTCCTTCACCTTTGTCACACATTGGATAGAGACATATCTCCTAGGGTGGTGGAGGACATCATTAAACTCTCAGTAGAGCAAGGCTAAGAAGGAGATAGCTAGAGAAATGGATGAGGCACCCCATAAGGTGGTAGTAGGAACTTGTAGGCTACTGGGAAGATAAGGTGGTGGAGGTACCCAAAAGGTGGAGGGATATGAGGCATAGCCTAAGTGGCATTGGAACATCCGGGACTCTAGCTTAGAGGCCTGGATTACTTTCTATAGTATCCTACGCTATGAACAGGATGATCCTATCTACATGACCTACCCAAGAATGATTGGAGTTGATTTCATCCCAAGGTGCATGGTAGATACAAATTTCCTCTAAACTACAACATAAATGTCTCAATCCCTCAAGAAATCTTGATCTTCACTAAAAGGGACCTCCATCCATCTATAGCACGATTCCTCAAAGACCTCTTCTCATACCCTGACCCTGATTTTATCACCACATTCGCATATTGTGAATATTACTAAAAAAAAAACCTACTACCAAGGAAGAGCGGGTTCCACCCCTCTTTTTTTATCTCAATGCGGGGATAGATAGTTGTACAATGGTGCACCTCAAGATGAAAGCCACTCTCTTGCCAACATTTTATATGAACCTCGTAGAAGATATGAGTGATAATAGATTCACTCACTATAACCACCCATTTTTGTCATCCATTCTACTTAATGTAAGAGCCAACTAAAAAGGGGTGTCTATAGAGCAAGGCATTCCTATGTAAAGCCCTCAAGCTGCCATACAACTTGACTCGTGCTCATGAATTGGATGCTTCTTAATGTGCTCCCTTTTTAAAAAAATGGAGAAGTAAGAGAAAAGAAAAAGGAAAAGAAAACAAAATGAAATTAGTGCATCTATACTCTACCAGTGTTACAAGCACTGCACCTAGGGACCACCCTAGCTCCTTTTCCACTTCACATACTTAGGGCACATCAAGGGTAGGACATACTTAATGGAATCCCACTTGTCACCTATTTCCCTAAGTCAAACCCACAATACCTCCCCTGTACACAAACTAGGTCCTGAAGTGTGGGATAAGTACACCATGGGCTTGCCTAGGGTTTTGACCCATTTTCCAATTCCATTGGCACAGATGCCATGTACTACACAGTGTGATAGACACACCCCTACGTAGTACACTTTCTTTTTCGTTGCCCGAGTACATTCAACAACCCACGATTAACCACTAACATTGGAGGCTCTCATTACCTACTCAAATCTATCCTCGGTCCATTTTGTTATCCTTCTTCTCCACAACCAATCTCCCCAAAGCCCCATCATTGATCCACATGGCAAACCTTCAACCACCGAAGCCCTCACCAAACCATACCATGGGACTAGCACCCAGTAGGAGGAGGGTAATGGTACACCTTTCCAAGTTAAATATAGAAAAGCCTCGAAAAGTTAGAAACGGAAGACAGTGTGAAGTCGAGAAAAATGGAAGAGAAAGACAAGCTTAAAAGAAATGCAAGAAAAGCCTCAATGTAAAAAGAAGCACACAATAATAGAATATTCTAGGAATAAAATCATTGGTGCATTCTAATTCAGTTTGTAAAAAACTATCAAAGCTCTCTCAAACTATCAAAGCTCTCTCTTGTGCAAATTGTAAAAAATAAGAGGTGCAGCAGCCAGCTTGAGGCCTACATTAATAGAAAAGATCTCAAAGGTGCCCTTGAAGTGGCCGACATCGAAGGTGATGTACTCCACCTCGATGAGGTCGATGCTGTCGCCGGACAGGTCCTGTCTGCTGGAGTCGATGGTGAAACCCCGCGCTAAGACTAGCAAGCTGGAGTGCGCTCGGGCCCCGACGTTACGTTGAAGGCGAAGAGCTCTCCATGGCTGAACAGCCCGGTGAAGCTGGTGTTTAGGGCCGGCAGCATGTTCTGGTTCAGGCTGCTGTCGCCCTGCAGCACCTGCACGTAGTACTCCAGCCGGCAATCCTCGAACTGCGGGGGAGCAGGGTATGGCTCGTGACCCGTGTTACTACGGCATGATTGGTGCTGAAGCTGCCGGCCAGGGCTGCCCGATGATCATTGCCATTATAAAGGCTAGCCCTATTACATGAACTAACACGATCTTGGTCGCCCCAACATTAGCTGTAATTGTCATCCTCCTCTGTCGTCCAGCTCTGCAGATAGGCTATAGCAGAAGAAGAAAAAGAAAGTGTTGTTTCTCGGATCAAGGTCTGCACGGCCGATGTAATTTCCAACGAGTCACACGATACAATCCACCGTCTAGCTGAGATTTGCAAGCCGATATAAGAAGACAATGAAAACCAACAAGTAGCTGGGCTACTCCCCGTTCTCCTCTCTCGAAGATTGTTTGGAAAACGTAGCTATCCCCATTGGGCTCCATCACATATCATCCGTAACGGACTGTTTTGGATGCTGTGGACTTGAGAAAGGGTCAGCGCTTCATGGCCGCCTTGCTTTGTAGCTCACGTACATGCTGTATAAACCTTGTACTGTATTGATTGTCGTGAGCCTTCTAGTGCCTACGACGGTGATAGAGCGAATTCTTCAGCGCAAGTGGGGGTAACTGTGTTGATAGATTTTCAGCAATCAATAGCCCGTAGGAGTCATCTCGTTCGTACCTCTGTTCTTACCAGACGTTTGTGGTTGCTTTACGTGCAGTTCATGCTTACTAGGTTCATTAGTCTACCACGTACTAGCGTCTGTTGTTGCAAACCTTGTGGCATTGCATTTGGCTCGCTCCACCAGAGTGTGTGGTTGTCTTTGCTTTATTTGAAACTCATTGCCTTTTCTCTTTGCACATTCTAATGCAACTAATTTACCAAGAGTGAAGATGAATCTAAAAAGATCATTGTGGTAATAGTACCTTCCTCCATTTTCATGTTTTTTTGATCTATTTTCTTTGAGGTCTTCAACACAATCCCTCCTCTTCACTAGAGTTTTTTCTTTTAGGAAAATTCTTTCTTTTTAAGCTAAAATTATGGATCCTTGAAAGCATAAAGATTCAAGGAGGATCATAGAAAAGATAGGCCATGAGTGTAAGAAAGCAAAGAAAAGCACACACTCTATTGCGTGATAGTTTCCTCTTAAAGGGGATTGCATTCAATCCAATTTTACTTGCTAACTCACAACTTTATCCATTTAACTCATCATCCCCATCTATCCACACTCAAAGATACGATTGATATTATTTTGCATACAAAAAAGACACCACTCATATGCACAACCAAATACAAATATTTTAATACCCCCTTGGTGCCTTACTAAGCTACTACATGATGGTCAGATAGATGAGTACATTAGCTACATTGATTGTCAATTATACCCCCTCACTAGGTGCATCGTATTGCTACTACTACTATTGGGTGTTCAGACTCTTTATTGTCAAGTTAGATTATTTTTCTTCTTGTCTATCTTTAGAAAATGTGACATTTTTCCTTTTTGTCTTGGTTATTTTCCTCCATGAAGTTGGATTGTCTTTTGAACCTCCATGCAACTTCATGGTATCCAATCTTTGTACAGTGATTGTATTTAGTTAAGCATGTTTGTCTACATCTTTACTAATGTCTCCTTTCCTTCCACATTAGTAGTATTCCTTGGGATCCTTCTTTGTAAAGAATCTCGTATCTTTGCTTGTAGATAAGCTAACTTCCCGTTTATGTTCTTTTTCTTTCAATAGAACCGAAGATATGCGCCAGGCTTCAAGGTCAATTGATTCATGAGTAAGAAGTTTGGGATATGGACCAGTTATCTAGAACTCTATTTTGACTAAATCTTTAACCTTCATGGGCTTGTTGGGCCAATTTTCAAATGACCAGTAGAATCAAGTTGAAGTCTAGACCAGTAGATCATACCATAGAACTATTTGCACTAAAAAGAAACCTCAACCTAACAGTCTATGGGGGGACTTAAAGAACCAACCATTGGTAGCTACCTAGGTAGATACCCAAGTTGACTCACTTAGACAATAGACTATGTGTCAAGACCTATAGAGGACCTAATTTCAACTATTAGGAGTAGTCAAATCCCCTCCAAAAGCATCAAGGATAGGAAATCGATTGATGCAGTTGGCTGCATTGAAGGTCATACTTGGAAGTGTAGGCATTTAAGCACATGTGAAAGCTGGAGAGTTTGATTTGGTATAGCATATATTGAGACACGCTACTAGTATATAAGCGTTTCACATTTGTAAGCTCTTCGATTAACAAGAAACACTCTAAGGGGGATTAAGCTAACAAAAAACCTCGGGGGGGTCACTCGTGAATATAAGTATATATAACGTGAGTTCAAAATAAGGGGTTTTTAAAACACCATTTTTATACATTTTTTTACATACAGAAGGGTATCATATAAAGGGGTTACTTATAGATTGAATAGAAAAGGGTTGCGTTTTATTCAAGAAAAATTCATAGATTAGGATATTTATAAATAGGCCATGAACACACATTATATAGAGAATATATATATAGTGAACTCCCCGAGCAAAAAACCCACTTATAGGAGTACAATCCCAAGAATCAGACAAGGGATTCAAAAACCTAGGAACCAAGACATAGAGGGGACTGAGCCATCACATTATTGAGCAAAGGAAATTCTCGCCAAGATTAGGGATACATCTCTAGTTGGTTTAGTTGACCTCATAGATGGACTAGTGGATCAGGGAGCAACCACTATACCTGGCACTAGCTTGAATTAGAACAATCTAGACCTCGACCTTGACCTTAACATGGTTAAGCATCCAGATGACATTTGGTGACTTGTCACACAATACGACCAGCAAACGAGGATAGCGCACCATGGGAGACTAGTAGCCAATGTCATAGCCAATCTTGAGGAAGAGAGGAGACTTCCAAGGATAGCACTCCATTGTATTGTCATGATCGAATCTTCCGTAATGTTGGCACAAGGCCTTGATTTGGAATTAGCATATTCAAAATGGAAGTGGTTTCCTCCACATTGCACATACTACATGTGAGTTTGTACTCGTCTTTGTATTGACTCTTATAGTCTGGCCAACCTCACTTTTAGGTTAGCTATATCTTAGGTCTAGTTAGCACTTTTTCATCTCTCTTGTTCATTGGAGGCTACTCATTCGCTAGTTGTTATGTCTCTCTTAGTGTTCCTAATTGCATTGCTACCTTGGTGGTAACCCAAGAGCTTCTCTCTGTAAGCAATTTATCTATCTGTAGTTAAAGACTCTTGAAAAGCACATCGCTTTGCATGTTTGAGTTGCTTGCAAGGGCCTTATAGAGTTCTTCATTGCAGATCTCATTGATGGATATGGTAGAAACTGCTCTCTCATTGGGTTGCTCAGGTCCGGATATCCTCTTATAGAGTGTTCTTGTATGAGTAACATAGTCTTTTATGTGCTCTTTGTCTTTTTGTCTCACATTCATTAACTTAACAATGAGGTTCTTGGAGTATCCTACCTTTGAGAATCTCTTGATAAGGAGATCCCTCAACACTGGTTCCTACACTCGTTCTTCCTCTTGTTGATCTACTTCGAATTCAATGCCTTCTTCTTGGATTAGCTTTAGTGGCTTTGTTGAGGTGGTTGCATTTGTTGTTCTAGCTTCCCAATCCCTAACAAGGTGAGCTCATGTGTAGTTAAGCCAACTGAGATTAGGTAATTGGTGTGTTACTTCTCTACTCTCAAGCTAGTTCTGCCCTTGGGTACCTTGGCATGGAGTCCATGTTGCAGCACCCTCCTTGTTAGTTCTAGTTTTTTTCTTAGTTATTCCAATATCTCTCCTCCTCCAAGCTTTGTGACATTTAATATTGTGCTTAAGAATGGGCATTGTTGCTCTAGCATTTAAGTCTCGTGATAGCCACGACTTTGCTTTCTGTCAAGAGGTATTTACTCTTCGAATGGGCCATCTTGTAAGCTAAGTCTTTGATTTTGTCTTTGTTCCCAGCTCCCCATTCCTCTACCTTCTCCTTCATCTACTCTAGCCCTTTATTTTGGTTTTGGGCTAGGGTGGTACTCACTTGCTCTTGTTTTGGTCATAGTGTGTGCATTTGCTCTTGCTCCTAGGTTTTATGTTCCACCTAATCCCTAAAAATGGCTTGCTCAAGAAGAGTTGATTGAAGCTAATTGTGCAGCTTTGCCAGCTTCTTCATGGTCTCCTTGTCTCTTTGATTCCTTACCACCTACACCTCTATTGTTGCCTCTTCTCTTTGCCTCTTCAATTCCTTTATTTCGAGCTCGAGATGTCTATTTTCTAGGGAGTTGAAGGCACACATATTCTCCAAGAGATGTGGTTCTCTCTTTCTTCATCATAAAACTCCTTTAGACTCTCTTCTCCATCCCTTGCCTTCTTTAAGACCTCTTTTAGTGTGGTTACTTTCCTATTTATGATGTCATCACTTTTTCTTGTTCTAGCCTATAAGTTGTGAATGCAATCTTCTCTTCTTTGAGCTCTGCAAAAGTGCGACCTTTTTCTCTTCTATTACCTTGTTGAGTTGGCTTCAAAGCTCGTTTACCAATTCGTCCTGATCTTTGTACTTGTACATGGCCAAAGGCATCAAAGTGGTTGACACTTCTAAGAGGGGTACCTTTGGCCCTTATTGGTGTGTTTCTGTTGGCCTCTTTGTTCTTGTAGGGGGGGAGTCCTTTTCTAGGTGTAGGTGCAATTTCTTGGACTTTGCTAGATAAGTACTGCACCCATGCCATGATGTTGCTTTCATTGGCCACCCCTTTGCCAATTCCTTATTTTGGGATGATTGTTGGTGCATCCATGACTAGTGGGATTGGGTGTAAAGGGACTTAACCCTTCCCTTCCACCACCGGTCCTAATCCTACCTCTTCAACTTTGATGTTGCGCTCATACTTGGCATACCACCTTGTGTTGGGCTCATTATCACCAATTCTTGAGATTAGGAGGGTTACTCCACATATCTTCAAATGGCCAGGGAAATCTCCTCCTCCTCTTGTTGCCTTTGTCCTTCTTCCTCCTCTCTTTGCTTCTTCTTGCACTCTTCTTCTAGTCTCTTCAATTTCTCCTTGACCCTTTGCAGCTCTCTGCTTTCCTCAAAGGTGGATCAAGATCTTCTTATAGGGATTTTGAGAGTGATCTTTTCTCTTTCCCCTTTTCTCAACAACTCTAAGCCTTAGTGCTCACTCACTCATTGTTCTCTTGCTCAAGGCTTCTTGCTATTGAGATGGTTGGGTCCTTCTCCTTTTCGTTAATAACTCTCTCCTTGTTGTCCTCATGTTCCTTGTTGACTTCATCTTCTCCCTATTCTCCTACTTAAAGCAAGATGGTTGGGCTTGTTGGGGTGGGAGAGTGACACTCCTCTCGAATTGATGATGGTTCTTAGGTCTCCTCTACTACTTTTCTTTATGCCTTCCCCAAAGCTTCATAAATGATGGCCCACTAACACTCCTCCAAAGCCTATAGTTGAAGATTTTGAGGTAGGTCTTTTCCTCTTGGACTCCACTATGGTAGCCGGAGACTCCCTTACTACCACCCTTGGTGTTGTGGCTAGTACCTTTGTTGCTTGCACTTCTCGATGTAGGCATTCTAATTTATCTCATCCATGGCATTGGTTGCAATAATCTCTAGCAATGGAATGTCAGCTAGGCTCAAAAATCATTTGTGTGGACCTTATTTTTATCCATCCCCAATATCCCATACATATCCCTTTTCTACATCTTCTCTAGCTTCTCTACTAATACCAGTGTCTTCTTCACAATCTCTCGATTAAGGGAAATTTCCACCCTTCTAGAGGTTTCTCCTTGCTTGATGGTCACCATTCCATTGTTTCTTTGAACATTGAAAGTCCATAGGAGCTTTGTACATTTGGTGTGGTTGATGACTTGTCCCACCTTTTCCAGGTACTTGGTAAGGTTGCATTTTTATATCAGTTGTGCCACTACCTTTTTAGATGTCACCACTCCTTCCAGATTTTGGATGTTGTTGTCACAACTCTATAGAAACAAAATTTGTATCCTTTTTCATTAATTTGTCTATATAATGATTTATTAAATTTATTTCCTTTGCACTAATTAGATATAAAGAAAAGTGCATTGGAGCTGGCCACTGATGAGTGGTCACAGGTTATGGTGGACCCACGCGGTGGGTTAGAGAAAAGAGATAGTTCACACTTCCACCTATATGACCCGATTGGGCACCTGTGACTAGAACTCACGCATATCAGGGTTAGACTCGCACACAGAAAGGATTGATGCCTTGAAGTGTGGGCTAGATCCACCAGAACAAACAGTTACAATCAACAAGATGGCATGATCATGAAATGCTTGTATAATGTGCATGTGTGGGCTGAAAGCTTGAAATGCACATCTCTTTGCATAGGAAAGTCACATGAAGATTCGAATACCATTTTTGCGATGTACACGGAAAAAGCTTTCATATGACACCCATATTGGGGGGGGGGTCCCTAAATTTTAGGAGATCCCTAAATTTTAGGAGGTCCCTAAAATTTAGGAGCCTCGAATTAACCTAAAAATGCTAGTCCAATTTGGTTGTTTCTATTCTTGACAGTATTCAACCCAAAAAGGAAGGCCATAGAGAAGAGACAAGTGTCAAGACACTTGTCACACAAGTTTCCAAGTGTCCCACCACTTGTCACATCTCATGACATGTGGCTGGACACTTGTCTTGTGCTACTCCACTTTCCCCTTTTGTACTAGCTCTCCCCTCTCCTATAAATAAGAGCTCGTTTTTCTTCATTCAACATCATTTTTCTTTGTTGTAAACTCATGTACAACAACCACAGATAGCCAGAAACTGGCCCCATCCATCCCCATCATCATCCCCCACTTCTCCATTATCAAATTCCTCCATATTCCCTATTCTATCACTGCTGTTTTACAAGACAGCAAGCTTGTAAATTCATTACAGCACCTCCTTCTCGAGCTCTTTCTTTCATTTTAGCTACAAGAAGCAAGCCCTATCCATGTACTGCTGATCAACGATGGAGAAAGGCTGAATTCCCCTTTTTCTTCTCTCATACTGTAAAGAAATCAATTCTTATCATTGCATAATAGATAATGCATGTGTGTTTGTACATCTTTGCATGATCTTGTGAGAGTGAGAATTACTTCTTCTCACTCTCAGGTTGATTGTAACTGAGCTCTTCCCTAAGGGACTTGGGTTGAGCAGAAATACATTCCTTCGGGGGGGGTTGCCCATCTTCAACCCTCAATCTTGTCTCCATTACTTTTACATTTTCATGGCTGTAATTTTGTGAGTAATTTTTATTTTCAGCTTTACGTGTTCATTCTCTTTTATATTAAATCTCGAAAACAAGAGAATATCATAATTGTTAAGCATACTACATTGTTCGGGGCGTTTACAGTGGTATCAGAGCTTTGGCTCGGTCCTCACCCCCAACACTGGTAGTGCTTACAACTATAAGTTTGTTTGTTTTAGCCCTTACATTGAGTGCTTGAGCATATTTTTTTTCTTTAGTCTCAATGGATCAATCGAGTGCTATCCTTCAAGCCATTCAAAGTCTTAGAGAGGAGAATCAGCAAATTCATGAGCAACTTCTCAAACTAGAAAAAGTTGAGAATCCCAAAGAATTCAAGGAAAGAAGCCCATCTACTTCAAGGAGACAAAGCCATACCAATGAAAGGAGCCGATCAAGAAGTCCAACTACTTCTAAGAGGCAGTCCCATTCTACTTCAATACAAAGAAAGAGATCGCGTCGAAGCTCATCCTCTTCTTCAAAGTCATCTGGCGCCTATTCTGATGGATCCTCTTCTAGTAATGAAGAGTCACACCCTTCTCGTGGAAGACCTCATCATCGTCAAAGGCATCGACATTCTTCACCCTCGTCTCCATCTTCATCCCCATCAAGCACTTCATCATCTTCAACCTCAAGATCCGAGCATGGACGAAGGCATAAGAAGAAGAAGAAGACTAAGTCACTATCTCAACTTGAAAAGAAGATCAAGTTCAGTATGTATGATGGTTCCCGAAATCCTGATCTTCTTCTGAAGTTTATTCGTCAATTTCAAATTTTGTATGGTCGTGACAAGTATAAAGAAAAAGAAAAGATTAAGTTTGCAGCTTTACATTTAACCGACTTAGCCCATACTTGGTGGACGGGGTTGGAATATGATCATGTTGCCCCAAAATCATGGCGGTCCTTTGTTCACCTGATACAAAGCCAATTTCTTCCTGTTCATTTCAAAAGAGATGTAAAAATGGAATGGGATCGGCTTTGGCAAAGGAAAAATGAGTCACTTGGTGACTATACCAAGAGATTTTGGGAGCTACTTTTGAAGGTCCAACATTTCAAGAAGATCAGCAGTTCGGAAAAGCTTAGGAAGTTTCAAGGAGGTTTGCATTTTAAACTTCGTACTGCTCTTAATCATTATCATTGTTCTAGTCTCAGGGAACTCATTGACCATGCTGAGACATGGGAAATGGAGCATAATGGCAACAAATCATTCCAAAAGAATGATAAGAAGAGAGTAGCTGATGATGAGGAGTATTCAGCCCCAAATGAAGGGAAAAAACAGTGGCAAAAGCAGCCATCAAATCAAAAGAAGATGAAGCCCTATGCACCTCCTAATGCTCCTCAATTTCGCTCCAATCTATACCCACAAGCAAAGCAATTTTTCGAAGAAGAAAAGCAACGCTTCATGAAAGAAGGGAAGTGCTTTAAATGTGGACAGACAGGCCACATAGCGAAGCAATGTCCAAACAAGGGACAAAGCAAGGTTTCTGACAACAAGCCTAAGTCGCCAGTGAAAATCAATGCTATCAGTGATGTAGTTGCAAACACAACTCACACTCCATAGACGCGCAAATTATTAAAAGCTTGGGGACAGTTGCAAGGTAAGCAAGCACTATTCTTGGTAGATCTTGGGGCGAATGAAAATATCATTTCCTTGCAATTAGCTAAAGAGCTTGGATTAAAGAATGAAGAGATGGACACTCCAGCAGAAGTTCGCCAAGCTTTAAATGCTGATGAAGGTGACACAGTGAAGACTGTGATACCCTACATTGGCAAGCTCAAGTTTCAAATTCAAGGCTACAGTGACGAAGATACCTTCTGTATTGGAGACCTTGATGGTTGCGATGTGATTCTTGGCATGCCCTGGAATCATAGAGTAGATTCAACCATCTTCTCTCAGAAAAAGAAGGTAGAACTCACCAACAAAGGCAAGAATTACGAGATCCAATCTGGAGTTTCTGGAGACACCATACCTATGGTAAGCCATATGCAAGTCTCTAGAGCAATTAAGGATTGTGTTCAATGTTGTCTGCTTTATGTCACTGATGTAAAAGATAATATGAATGCTGAAAACCAAGAGCGACTTCAGCTCTTGGAAAAGTATAAAGATTGTTTTTCGGAAGATCTTCCTTATCAACTTCCCCCAGAAAGGCCAGAAGACCATCATATTGATATTATTCCGGGCAGTTCTCCTCCTAATATAGCACCATACCGTGTGAGCCGTCCTCAACAAGAAGAAATCAGAAAGCAAGTCGAAGACCTACTCAACCGTGGGCTAATTAGGCCAAGTAGCTCACCATTTTGTTCACCGGTTCTTCTTGTTCAAAAGAAAGATGGCACATTCAGGATGTGCATTGATTATCGAGCCCTCAATAAAAACACTGTGAAGAATCGGTTTCCTATTCCTAGAATTGACGACATTTTGGATCGTCTAGGAGGCTCAAAGGTTTTCAGCCGCATTGATCTAAAGAGTGGTTATCATCAAATTAGGGTAATACCACAAGATGTACACAAAACTGCTTTCCGCACTTCATACGGTCTTTATGAATTCTTGGTGGTTCCTTTCGGATTAACCAATGCACCAGCCACCTTTAATCGAATGATGGAGCGCATCTTTAGAGAGCATCGACAATATGTCGGTACTTTCTTTGATGATATTCTTGTCTTTAGCAAGAATGAAGAGGATCATCATCAACACTTGGAAATTGTTCTACAATTACTACAACAAAATCAACTCTTGGTAAATGGTAAAAAGAGTGAATTTTTCATGCATAAAATAAATTACCTTGGGCATGTCATCTCTTCTGAAGGGATTCAGATGGATCCTGAAAAGATTAGGATAATCCAAGAATGGCCTCATCTTCGTGATGTACATGAGGTGCGATCATTTCTTGGCTTATGTTCTTATTACCGCCGCTTCATCAAGCATTTTGCACATATGGCTTCTCCACTTCATGACCTTACAAAGAAGAAGATCTCTTTCCAATGGAAGGAAAAAGAGAAGGCAGCCTTCACAAGGCTGAAAACAGCTCTTACTTCTGGACCTGTTCTTATCATTCCAGATCTGGTAAAACCATTTGTGGTGGAAGCAGATGCTTGCGGTGATTGTATTGGTGCAGTGCTAAATCAAGAAGGCCATGCCGTAGCCTTTGAAAGCCGCCGTCTAAATGATGTGGAGAAAAGGTATGACATTTATGAAAAGGAGCTCTTAGCAGTGGTTCATGCTTTAAAGATATGGAAACATTATCCTTTAGGCAATGAATTCCTTATTAAAACCGATCATCAAAGCTTGAAGTATTTCAAGACTCAAAAGCATTTGCAGGAGAAACATGCAAGATGGGAAAATTTCTTGTCTATGTTTCATTTTCAAATTATGTACACTCCAGGGAAACAAAATGTAGTTGCTGATGCACTTTCTAGAGTGCCTCGCATTGCAACTATTACAGTGGCTCATCATGAAGATTTTCAAACGATGAAGAATACTTATGATGAAGATACTGATTTTGCAGCAATTTGGTCAAATTTACAGCAAGGAGGTTCTCATCCAGATTATTCCATCAAGGACGGTTACCTTCTCATGAACAATCGCCTTTGTGTCACTCTTCCTGTTCGACAAAAGGTGCTTAAAGAAAGTCATGAACCCCCTTACGCAGGGCATAGAGGAAGGGCAGCCACTCTAAGTGCAATTGAGCACTACTTTTATTGGCCAACATTACGAAAAGATACACATAACTTCATTGAGGCTTGTCTGGTATGCCAAAAATCCAAATATGATAGGCAGAAGATTCCAGGATTGTTACAACCTCTTCCAGTGCCCAAAGATCCATGGGAATCTATCACAATGGATTTCATCTCAGGTATTCCAAGAACACCTCAAGGTCATGATATGATTTGGGTCATAATTGATAGATTCAGCAAACAATCACATTTTATTCCATGTCATAAAACATTGAAATCCGCACAAGCTGCAAGACTTTTCATTCAACATATCTTTAGATTACATGGTATGCCTTCTGAGATCATTTCAGATAGAGACTCCAAATTCACAAGTAACTTTTGGCGTGCTTTATTTGAGAATTTGGGAACCACTTTAAAGTTCTCCTCATCTTTTCATCCTCAAACTGACGGCCAAACAGAGGTGATGAATCTCACTCTTTTGGATATGTTGAAAGCTTATGTTAGTGAACATAAGTCACAATGGGAGAAATATCTTCCATTATTGGAGTTTGCTTACAACAATACAGTGCACTCATCCACAGGGAAAGCTCCAAATGAAATAGTATAGGGTAAAGTGATTCCTCCTCCAATTATTCGCACTAAAGATAAGATTTTTGCTGCTGATGAGTTTGCTTCAGATTTAAAAACCGCAATGGATCAAGTTCGAGCCACTATCAAAGTTGCCCAAGAGCGACAAAAGAAGCAAGCAGATAAACGAAGAAGACCTTTGGCTTTTGAAAAAGGTCAATATGTCTTGCTAAAGTTTGATAAAAGCAGGCTCAAACAAGGTTCTGGTCAAAATTCATCTTTTCCAAAGCTCTCCAGTAGATACTTTGGACCCTTCAAAGTGATTGAGAAAATAAATGAAGTTTCTTATCGACTTGAGCTTCCTGCTCATTGGAAAATACACAATGCTTTTCATGTAAGTTTGCTAAAACCTTACATAGGACCAGAACCAAAGGAACCCATTACTGAAGATCCCCCAGAAGTTGAAGAAACAGAGCAACTCTTGGAACCTGAAAAGATTTTGTTTCTCAAGGATCGAACCACGAGAAGTGGCCTTGTGACACGAAAATTCTTACTAAAATTCAAGAATCTACCCACAACAGATGCACAATGGGTAGATAAAAGATTCATGAAGGATTACCCAAATATTCTACAGCAATATCAACAAGCTTTTCAGCTGAGGACAGCTGAATAAAAGCCAGAGGGCTGTCACAACTCTATAGAAACAGAATTTGTATCCTTTTTCATTAATTTGTCTATATAATGATTTATTAAATTTATTTCCTTTACACTAATTAGATATAAAGAAAAGTGCATTGGAGCTCGCCACTGATGAGTGGTCACAGGTTATGGTGGATTGGAGCTGGCCACTGATGAATAGGGGACGGTGGGGTTACACCTCCCGTACTTGACGTGGACTGGCTTATAGAAGGAAGAGGAGCACTAGAGCTTCCGCTTTCTCCTAACTTACTGCTTGTGGCCCCAAGACCACTAGATCCACTCCCTCGTAAGGGTTCAGCACCGCTACGCTTAGGGGAATATCTCCTAAAAATTTCAGCACGTCGCCTAGCTCTTTCGTCTCTTTCTTGCTTTTGGATTTCTGCTAGACGATGCTTATCAATAAATAACGGATCAATCTCAGTATCCTTTGGCATAAACTGCTAGTTGGTCCCTAAACAACCAGGATTGGAGAACCGCCACTTTTAAGCGGCTCCCGGCAGACGCACCACTGATGGACCTAAAAACGGGCCTGCATTGGCTCATGCACTAGCCGGGCCTCGTCACTACGCACAAGAAAACCCCTCGGCCTCGCGGCCAGGAGCGTCTATCAAAATCTCTGCCCTCCTAAACATTGCGTTTGTAATACGTTGTAGTCCAACTGATCCTAACCCAATATTACTCCTCAGAGGGAGTCCCTTTCACATAGCCAAAAGGCTCGAATCACATACACATGGGGTTCCTCCTACAGCTGAATGCCGTCAACCCTCTGCGACTCTCCTACACCTTGGGGATTGGCCCCTCGATGCGTCGCTCAACATTTAGACATTTCGCACAAACGTCGCTCAAGGTACCACATAAGCGTGTCCAGAAATGTACCATTGTCCTTACTTCTCTTTCCCCTTTGGGACCCGCGTCTACCTATAGCATGGGTACCTCTCTGCCTCTCATCATAGGTCATATCATGATAAACGAATTGCAATGCATGTCCAGGAGCTAATCACTGATACTTTTAAAAATCTTTTCATGCTCTATGCATTTGGTGGATGCCTAGTGCTCAAACATTTAGCAAAACAGTATCGTGCACCAATGCAAAAACATTCTTTTAATGATTTCCAACTACCGTTCGTGCTTCGTTGCATGGGCTTAGCACCGAGGTGATCCTCGTGCTACTAAGCTCTTAATTTTAATTATCATCCGTCCTAAATGCTATGCATAGAAATCAGCAACTTTTCCATCACTTCACACGGCATTTAGACATATTTCAACTCCTCTACCCTTCCCCGTTTAAATATTGCATCGTTGCATAGGTTTATAGGGTATTTTGACATCATCTTATGTGAAAAAACCGGAAAAAAACACACTAGAACAATAAGGTGGGGTTGAACTGAGGCAAATCCTCATGCTTTAGTCCCCACAAACATTCACCAACATTGCTCTTATTTATCCTTATTTTTCGGAACCCAAAATGTATTTTTCCCCTATTTTTTAGGGTTTTTCCACTATTTTCTTGCATTTTCCCTTATTTTCCTGCATTATTTAATTACTGAAAATTCAAAACAGGTTATGGGCTGTGGCCCTTAGTTCCTCCTTGTAGAAAAATGAAAGTTTAGTTGATGTTCCTATTTACTTCCCCATTTTTATGCCAAAAACCCTCATTTTCCCTTGTTTTTTCATGTTTTACGTGTTTTAGCATATTATTTTGAACCACAAAATGCATATTTTTCTGGTTTTTTTATTATGACCAGCAAGAACTCATAGAAAACAGTAACATGAACAGTTTTTGTCCCACATGAACAACATTTCATCCATCAAAAGCCAAAAAAACTCAAATTTCCTTTGAAAATTTTAAATTACCGCTTATTTGCGTGTTTCGGGTTTCATGTCCATGGCTGTAGATTCGGAAATGAGCAGCACTTCATGTCCAGCACAATCACCAATCACCATTTCCAGCCCGTGGAGCAATCCGATCCATGCCGGACAAGCCTCCATCATTCTTTCTTCTTTCTTCTTCTTCCCACATGAATTCCCCCTTAGAAGAGAGAGAGGGAGGAGAGAGAAATACTGATTTTCTCTCTCCCTCTACAGGCCACCATTCTCTACGTGGATTGAAGCGATGCGGAGCGTAGATCGATTGTTGAAGCCCTCTGCCTTCGAATGCATGCCTTACTTGACAGCCAGCATCATGATTTGGGGGGGGGGGGGGGGGGCGTTTTTTCCGCGCGGCTGTCTTCACGGCACTTCCTTCCCCCCCACGAAAATTTTAGGGGGGTGGAGGGGCCAAAGGGCACCCCCACTAATCACACCCTTTCAAATTTCAAATTTGGCCCCCTTTTTGGGCACCCCGGCCGGTTTCGGGCCAACTTCCGCGTACGAGCTCTGATTGACGTGCTGTAAATTTTTGGGCATCCGCCTCGGCATCGCGGATAGGCCTACAGCTTCCACATCCTGTCCTGACTGACAAAAAAATTACTAAAAATCCGGAGGTGTCACTTGGGCGCCCGTCGACTGCTTATGCTTAAAATCGTCCTAGATCGAGCCGCCGCCTTTGACATTGAATATTTTTCCCTTGATATCCATTATTTTTAGCTATTTTTAAGAACTTCCCGTCACCTAAATTCCGCTCTCATTGGCGACCACGGGATAGGGCGACTCAGCCCGTCGAATCCACGAACATATCTGCACATAAACAACCAAAGAAGCATCAAACTGATACAAAGCAAATATATAATAAAACTTAGCACAATGCTCCCCCTACCCCTGGACAGAACCAAGGCATGACATCCACAAGGAGTAGGCCTAGCATCATCTAATAGAAGATCCGAAGGGAGTCACGAACCAGCTGCTCCAACACGGCCAAACTAAAAAAACCTATCAAAGAGGTTGCCCTAAATGGTAGTCTGCACTACTTACCAACTAAAAACAACACAACTAGGAGCTCCTACAAGGCGAGGTCTCCTATAGCCTGATCAAAGAGTGTTTTCTTTCAGTACATGTCTTCTTTTAGGGTTGTTTATTTTATCAACATACTTGGGCATGTAAAAAGGAGGGAGCTGAGCGTAGCGACCCAAGGAGAACAGGGCATCGGCCTCAGGACCTATCTCGGCACCCAAGAACCTAGCAAGCCCTCGCAAGGCGACACTTAATCCTTTTCTAATGCTCACTTTTATTTTCGCTCCAACCTTCCTTGTTTTGCCATTTTCGCCAGCAAGAAGCCACCCCTAGGAAGACAAGGTATCGGCCCCGGGTCTGACTCGTCCCCAGGAACCTACCAGGCCTTCGCAAGGCAATGATCAACTGCTTATATATTTTCATTTCTTTTCTTTTTCTTGGGATAGGGGTTAGAACCCCTTTTTACACACCTTCGTATTTATATTCATCTTTTAGGATGTACAGAGTTTCTGGGCATCATCATTATGATCTTCTGGCAGGCTTCTCTAACTGCCTCACTACTAACAAGAACGCCTAGAACGGCTGCCTCTAGCAGGCTAGCAAAACAGGGCCACTAGGACTGCCTGCTAACACAGATCTTTCGATGTCTAACAATGTCTTTGCAGGAGGCAATGACTACTCCGACCTCCCTCAAACATACTTAGCCTCAACCTGGGACTTCATGCCTTGGTTGCCGGCTTCCCAACAAAAATGTATCCCCTTGACAAGTACAAAGACACATATAACAGGAAAGAAAAGTACTCGTAAAGGAGAAATATCACCTGGATTGGCCACACGAAGCTTCCATCGCAGCAAAGGCTCCTCCAGGCTCCACCAACATTCACGAACACGAAACCTGTCCAGCACAACACTTAAAACAAAAACCAGATAAAACGCACCTGCACTAGACATGGAAATGGCCCTCTTGGCCTAATGAAATCAGACATGACTTTGCTACAAAATTGAATCGGCCCTCTTGGCCTAATGAAATCAAACAATACTATGCAAAACATCCACCTGGAAACAACCATGATAGACATCAAAGCATACTATTCCCAGGGGAACAAAGGCGCATAGCCCTAAACTAGGTGCATTAAATTATGACCTATCCCTCCTGCGTATATCGCAAGAGGTGTTCGCATCACATGTCGTCTAATCAGTCTATGCGTCCCAGATAATAAAGGCAGATGAGTCTCGCTTACCCTCTGCATCACCCAAATCAACCATCGTCTGCCAAAGAGGGCATGTTCAGAAAGCATATCCCACAAACGACCAGGTCCTGTCTCACCATCAATAGATATATCGGGACAAGGGCCACAATTAAAGAAGAGGTCCTCTTCATACGCAAGATTAGCCAAAGAATCGGCAAACTGATTCCAATTCCGTGGAATCGGCTGAAAAGACACTCTATCGAATTCGTCTAGCAGGGCTATGGCAGTATGATGGTACATACAAAGGATGGGATTCCGTACCATGTATGTCCCATTGAGTTGATTTAAAACCAACTGAGAGTCCCCTTTCACCAACAACTGGCGGATACCACCCTTCTTCGCAATATTCAAACCCATAATCAGGGCTTTGTATTCTGCCATATTATTGGTAAAATTCACCCTGAGATAAGCAGCTAACTTCATAACAATGTGTCGTCGGGGGTCTCGGATGACAACTCCTACACTTCCTTTTTTGCATGGACCCCTGGACGCCCCATCAAAGTACAAGGTGTACGTCCATAAAGGGTTTACATATCCCGCCATCCGGAACTCTACTCGTAATTATGGTAATCGAAATTCAGCATATTCAACGGGTGGACTGTAGGTTCCATCCCTCCATCGTCATCGAATTCAACAGGGATGCTCGTCAAAATTTGTTGGCAGTGATGGTAGAAGACCTTGATCTCCCAAATAAATGTCCCGCCTTCTTGCTCAGTCACCTTATATCCTTTGCTTCACCAAATGAGCTTCCCCTGATGATACCTCTGTTCTAAATAGTGGTGTTCTAAATAAGGGATCGGACGACCCATCAACCTTGATCACGATTTCCTTGCAGATGTTTGATCGATCTCTCCTAGACCTGCAAGGCAGTCATAGCATTAGTGCAATCAGAAGTAATAAGGTTTAATCTTATTAAGATTAACCTTATTTTTAAATTCTATCCCCTCAAGGTCAGCTAACAAGACTGTGGATTTAATCTTTCCTATCCTAACGATCCTATAGGGCCCATCCCATTTGGGTTCTAGCTTGCCTGGGAATAATTCACGTCGTGCATCATAATACAGAACAAGCTGTCCTTTCTTGAAGGTGTATTTCTTGGCTTTGAGATCGTGTAGCTGCTTCATTCGGTGCTTCGCCACTTCTTGGTGCAATAAGCTCTGCAACTTAAGCTCATCTAAATGTGCCAGTGTCATCAAGCGCTCAAAAAGTGCGTCTTCATCGCTCAAAGAATGATTGATGGCAAACCGAATAGTCGGCAGCTCAATTTCTAAAGGCAAGACACACTCCTCCCCATATACTAACTTGAACGGGGTATGGCCAGTGGCTCGTTTGAAAGTCGTATTATAAGCCCACACTGCCACGTATAACTTTTTATCCCAATCCCGTTTCTTTTCCGACACAATTTTGGACAGGATACCCACAAGCTACTTGTTGGTGCTCTCAACTTGCCCATTAGCTTGCGGATTATATGGGGTTGTCTTGTTATGCTTGATTTGCCACATCTCTGTCAAACCTTTAATCACCTTATTCAGGAAATGGGTTCCGCAGTCCGACACTAATTCTTTCGGCGGACCAAACCGGCATATTATCTACTCTAAAAGGAAACTAGCAGTTTCTTTAGCATCATCTTTCCTTGTTGCACGTGCTTCTGACCACTTTGTGAAGTAGTCAGTTGCGACAATGATGTACCTCTTTTGCGTAGTCGATGACGGAGTAATAGGACCCACAAAGTCTATTCCCCACTTCTCAAATGGAAGTATCGCCATAATAGGGGTGAGTGGTCGTTTCCTATTCTCTCGACTATCATGTCGTTGGCAAATATCGCATCGCTTAACATACGCAAACGCATCCTGGAAGATGGCAGGCCACCAATAACCTGCTCTTAAAGCCTTTTGTGCTGTGAGCCGTCCAGCAAAATGGCCACCGCAAGCAAAATCATGGCATTCTTCCAAAATAAATGGCACCTCGTCAGGCATCACACACCGGTGATAGATGTCATCAACCCCTTGCCGATATAATGTACCTGCGATCAAAGCAAAATTTAACGCTTGTTGCTTAATTTTCCTTCTCTCAGTTTTAGATAGTTCAGATCCCGCCTCTCCCGTTGATAAATAATGTGTTATTGCAGCATACCAGGAGGGAATAGAGGCTGTATCTATCTTAAATAACAACTCCATGTCACTACCTTCAGCCACAGATTCTTTCGGCTCCCCAAAGTCCACAAGACATTCCACGATGTCTTGCAACCTTGGTGGCTTACTCTTTTGGGTGCTTTTAAAACGGGCGCTCTTGCTAGCTCTTGTTTCACATCCTCGAATGCTATCTTACAAGGGTCACCCCATACAAACGAACAGCTAAAGGACAATAAATTTGTAAGTGGCAACGTTCTTTCTGCTAAGGCGTTGATGAATCTATGGTAGTAACCAACCGAAGACAGAAAGCTATGAACTTCTTTCGGAGTGCGTGGTGGACCCATGGCAACTATAACTTTGACCTTCTCGGGGTCTGTCGCAATTCCTACCGAACTGACCACATGACCCAGCAATAGCCCATAAGGTACTCCAAAAACACATTTCCGTGGGTTTAGGGCGATGCAAAATTGTCTACAGTGCTCAAAGCATTTTCTTAAAATGATCAACTGTCTTCCTCTCACGGTGGCAGCCCCTAAGTCATCAATAAACACCTTCAACTCTTCAGGGGATATGTCACCGAATGTCTTATCTACTGTTCGTTGCCACGAACCAGGTGCATTGCATAAACCAAAGGCCATCACATGGTACGCAAAAGTACCAAATACAGTGATGAAATTTGTTTTCAACTTATCCTCTTCTGCAATTGCCATTTGGTTGTATCCTGCAAAGCAATCCATAAACGAATATATCTCCCTACCCGCTAATTGATCCAAAATCTGGTCAATAAATGGCAACGGGTAGTAGTCCTTAACTGTCTGCTTATTCAGCTCCCTAAAGTCTACACATAATCGGATTTGATTATTCTTCTTCTTTCTTATCACAACCGGCGAACGCCATTCCGTGTGTTGCACAGGAAAAATCAAACCCGCTTTTCGAAGCTTCTGTAACTCTTCAAACAGCCCGTCCCTCAGTTCAAAAGGCATACACCTTACTTTCTGCCATACAGGACGACTGCCCTCTTTCAACGGAATTGTATGAACAACAAGACTAGGAGGAATGCCTCTCAACTCATCATAACTCCAGGCAAAGATATCACGGAATTCCTGGATCAAGGCCACATAGTCCTCCCTTTCTGCTGAGCTGAGCATAGAACCTAATTTAATTGGCCGCGAATCATCAGGCGTACCAAGGTCTAGCTCGATAACATCTGCATCTCTTATACGATCTTGACCCTCTATCGGCTCATTCAAAGTGATCTGATAGATGTCCTCCGTGGTGGATCCCTCTTTGGACTCATCACTCGATGATGTCTCACTGCCAGATAAATCTTCTAATGTCTCCAATTCTGTAGAAGATAGAGGAGCTCTCTCACTCTGCGGGGACTCAGGATAAGCATCAACCACCACACGCTGGGCACCTCTGCCGAATATCAGTCGACCAGCGGGTATATCTACTTGGCAGTCCGCTTGCAAGATCCAAGGTCGTCCGAGTAATACTTGGTAACTTGGCCGCCCTGCAAAACGAATCACCCTAAAGTCCAACAGGCATTCTACATTTGCAACAGTGACATGGACCTTAGTAATGCAGCCTTCCGATTGTCTCAAACTATCATCTGCCATTCTGAGAATTGTGGAGGTATCTTTCTGAATCGCCAGGCCCAACCTTTCCATCAGTTCAGAACTCATAATGTTAACAGATGATCCCATGTCGACAATGGCATAATCTACTAATATCCCATCGACATAGGCTGCAACCCTTGGGCAATGCTTCTCAGCATGCTCGAACCAGTCATCACCAACTTGCGCAATACCCAAAGGTTCTACGATATACCCGGTACGTAGGATCTTTCTAAATTCCTTGCGTACTCCTGGGAAAAGCTTAATAAGTTGTAAGAGATTCACATCCGGCTTGACTTCGCAAAGAGAACTCGCTAAATCGAATTCATGATAGTTTGATAGAGCTCGCTTTTCATGCCAAACCATCCGCTCTTTAGGTCGCTGAACTGGCTTTATTGCCTCTTTTTTAACTTTCACCTTCTTCTTTGATGGTTCCTTATTGGCTTTACTTTCCACGGGCTTCAAAGGTCCCCCTTCCATGGCAGGATCCAAAACTTGCGTCCCTTTGTCGCCTTGTTTAGGGTTTCCGTCAACAGGCTTATCCTTGTCAGCCTCTCTACCCTTTTGACCTCTTGTAAGGATAGCTCGCAGATTAGAGGTTTCAGCATCATTAACGCATATAGCCTCAATCAAACTAACCCCACTACCACTTGGTAGCTCCTCTATTGTAGTCTTTGGTCGTTGAAGTATTTGTTTAGGCCCGTCCTCTCGCTGGGAGTCATTTCCTTGGGCACGATGATTAACAGGCCCTGGTTGCCGACTTCCTCGCTGGAGGGAACTAATCTTACTCCAGCAAGTAGCTGCTAAATGGCCGGATTTTCCATAGATGTCGCACTTAACATTTGGGCAATTCCTGGGATAGTGTTGCCCACCACACCATTTGCAACTAAACCTCGACGGTGCACCCTCCTCTGGGTATCTACTTCCTATCAAATTTTGTTGTTTTTTAAGGAAGTTGACATCAACGGCTATTTGTCGATACTGCTCCGTAATCATGTCGGTATAATGTTTCATCATGTCCTTAACCTCGCCAAGAACATTGGAAGAACTCGACTCATAGCCTTGGTCATTACCATGTCGTTCCATCGGCCTAACAATTCGATTAGGCACTGGTTGTTGAGCCATAGGCATGGTGTTAGAATTGACCGCCTGGCCTCCACCATTTGGAGCCATTTGACTGCCTGTAGGCATCGACATGCTAGGGGGAGCTGGTAATAAAGGGACATTCTGCACCATGTTCCCTCTCCCATTAGGGTTAGCCATCGCTATCCCTTGGCCACTACTGCCATTGGCTATTGCCGTACTGTTTCCCAATACTAAACCCATGTTCGAATTGCCTCGAGAAGCATAGGCTGCTTGTAGTCAGGATTCCACCTCTTGTGCTCGTGTAATGGCAGTATCTATATCCCCCAAGGGAACACTACTCAACTGCAATTGGATATTAAAGTCCAAACCATGAAGGAAATATTGGAATTGGGCAGCTGCGGGGATAGGAATAGAGGTGTCCAACTTACGGAAAACCTCTTTTATCTTCTTCGCATAAGCATGAATATCCTCGTGTGGTTCTTGGCGGGTCACGTTGAGTACACGCAACCAATATTGCCCACCCCTTTCAGAGGCAAACTCCCTTCGAAAAGCTCCATAAAATGCATCAATGTTCAATATGGTTCCGGCTTCTAAACCATGATACCATATAGCGGCTCTTCCTTTGAGAGTCATGTTGAAGAACATCATTAAATGTCCTTCTTCTTGGATGCGACAGTTAAACATCAGCTTTTGAAACTCCCTAATGTGGAGTTCCGCATCTTCCTCAACTAGCCCATTAAAATTGGGTAGCGGGTAACCTAGAGCCGGCAAATCCGTCGTTCCTGCTGTAATTGCAATAGGCTGCGCCATGACAAGGATTGGATTTGCACTAGGAATAGGGGACGGTGGGGTTACACCTCCCGTACTTGACGTGGACTGGCTTATAGAAGGAAGAGGAGCACTAGAGCTTCCGCTTTCTCCTAACTTACTGCTTGTGGCCCCAAGACCACTAGATCCACTCCCTCGTAAGGGTTCAGCACCGCTACGCTTAGGGGAATATCTCCTAAAAATTTCAGCACGTCGCCTAGCTCTTTCGTCTCTTTCTTGCTTTTGGATTTCTGCTAGACGATGCTTATCAATAAATAACGGATCAATCTCAGTATCCTTTGGCATAAACTGCTAGTTGGTCCCTAAACAACCAGGATTCGAGAACCGCCACTTTTAAGCGGCTCCCGGTAGACGCACCACTGATGGACCTAAAAACGGGCCGGCACTGGCTCATGCACTAGCCGGGCCTCGTCATTACGCACAAGACAACCCCTGGGCCTCGCGGCCAGGAGCGTCTATCAAAATCTCTGCCCTCCTAAACATTGCGTTTGTAATACGTTGTAGTCCAACTGATCCTAACCCAATATTACTCCTCAGAGGGAGTCCCTTTCACATAGCCAAAAGGCTTGAATCACATACACATGGGGTTCCTCCTACAGCTGAATGCCGTCAACCCTCTGCGACTCTCCTACACCTTGGGGATTGGCCCCTCGATGCGTCGCTCAACATTTAGACATTTCGCAAAACGTCGCTCAAGGTACCACATAAGCGTGTCCAGAAATGTACCATTGTCCTTACTTCTCTTTCCCCTTTGGGACCTGCGTCTACCTACAGCATGGGTACCTCTCTGCCTCTCATCGTAGGTCATATCATGATAAACCAATTGCAATGCATGTCCAGGAGCTAATCACTGATACTTTTAAAAATCTTTTCATGCTCTATGCATTTGGTGGATGCCTAGTGCTCAAACATTTAGCAAAACAGTATCGTGCACCAATGCAAAAACATTCTTTTAATGATTTCCAACTACCGTTCGTGCTTCATTGCATGGGCTTAGTACCGAGGTGATCCTCGTGCTACTAA
Organism: Lygodium microphyllum; assembly: GCF_053477565.2. Classification (NCBI taxonomy): domain Eukaryota; kingdom Viridiplantae; phylum Streptophyta; class Polypodiopsida; order Schizaeales; family Lygodiaceae; genus Lygodium; species Lygodium microphyllum. Next base: position 4,338,403 of record NW_028229514.1, on the reverse strand, counting down.
GCTCTTAATTTTAATTATCATCCGTCCTAAATGCTATGCATAGAAATCAGCAACTTTTCCATCACTTCACACGGCATTTAGACATATTTCAACTCCTCTACCCTTCCCCGTTTAAATATTGCATCGTTGCATAGGTTTATAGGGTATTTTGACATCATCTTATGTGAAAAAACCGGAAAAAAACGCACTAGAACAATAAGGTGGGGTTGAACTAAGGAAAATCCTCATGCTTCAGTCCCCACAAACATTCACAAACATTGCTCTTATATATCCTTATTTTTTGAAACCCAAAATGTATTTTTCCCCTATTTTTTAGGGTTTTTCCACTATTTTCTTGCATTTTCCCTTATTTTCCTGCATTATTTAATTACTGAAAATTCAAAACAGGTTATGGGCTGTGGCCCTTAGTTCCTCCTTGCAGAAAAATGAAAGTTTAGTTGATGTTCCTATTTACTTCCCCATTTTTATGCCAAAAACCCTCATTTTCCCTTGTTTTTTCATGTTTTACGTGTTTTAGCATATTATTTTGAACCACAAAATGCATATTTTTCTGGTTTTTTGATTATGACCAGCAAGAACTCATAGAAAACAGTAACATGAACAGTTTTTGTCCCACATGAACAACATTTCATCCATCAAAAGCCAAAAAAACTCAAATTTCCTTTGAAAATTTTAAATTACCGCTTATTTGCGTGTTTCGGGTTTCATGTCCATGGCTGTAGATTCGGAAATGAGCAGCACTTCATGTCCAGCACAATCACCAATCACCATTTCCAGCCCGTGGAGCAATCCGATCCGTGCCGGACAAGCCTCCATCATTCTTTCTTCTTTCTTCTTCTTCCCACATGAATTCCCCCTTAGAAGAGAGAGAGGGAGGAGAGAGAAAGACTGATTTTCTCTCTCCCTCTACAGGCCACCATTCTCTGCACGGATTGAAGCGATGCGGAGCGTAGATCGATTGTTGAAGCCCTCTGCCTTCGGATGCATGCCTTACTTGACAGCCAGCATCATGATTGGGGGGGGGGGGGGGGGGGGGCGCGTTTTTTCCGCGCGGCTGTCTTCACGGCACTTCCTTCCCCCCCACGAAAAATTTAGGGGGGTGGAGGGGCCAAAGGGCACCCCCCACTAATCACACCCTTTCAAATTTCAAATTTGGCCCCCTTTTTGGGCACCCCGACCGGTTTCGGGCCAACTTCCGCGTACGAGCTCCGATTGACGTGCTGTAAATTTTTGGGCATCCGCCTCGGCATCCCGGACAGGCCTGCAGCTTCCACATCCTGTCCTGACTGACATAAAAATTACTAAAAATCCGGAGGTGTCACTTGGGCGCCCGTCGACTGCTTATGCTTAAAATCGTCCTAGACCGAGCCGCCGCCTTTGACATTGAATATTTTTCCCTTGATATCCATGATTTTTAGCTATTTTTAAGCACTTCCGTCACCTAAATTCCGCTCTCATGCCTTGAAGTGTGGGCTAGATCCACCAGAACAAACAGTTACAATCAACAAGATGGCATGATCATGAAATGCTTGTATAATGTGCATGTGTGGGCTGAAAGCTTGAAATGCACATCTCTTTGCATAGGAAAGTCACATGAAGATTCGAATACCATTTTTGCGATGTACACGGAAAAAGCTTTCATATGACACCCATATTGGGGGGGTTCCTAAATTTTAGGAGATCCCTAAATTTTAGGAGGTCCCTAAAATTTAGAAGCCTCGAATTAGCCTAAAAATGCTAGTCCTAAAAAATAGGGATGTCATTCTAAAAATAGTAAGTTCTATACTCTGACTGTGCTTACTAAATTTGATTGTTTCTATTCTTGACAGTATTCAACCCAAAAAGGAAGGCCATAGAGAAGAGACAAGTGTCAAGACACTTGTCACACAAGTTTCCAAGTGTCCCACCACTTGTCACATCTCATGACATGTGGCTGGACACTTGTCTTGTGCTACTCCACTTTCCCCTTTTGTACTAGCTCTCCCCTCTCCTATAAATAAGAGCTCGTTTTTCTTCATTCAACATCATTTTTCTTTGCTGTAAACTCATGTACAGCAACCACAGATAGCCAGAAACTGGCCCCATCCATCCCCATCATCATCCCCCACTTCTCCATTATCAAATTCCTCCATATTCCCTCTTCTATCACTACTGTTTTACAAGACAGCAAGCTTGTAAATTCATTACAGCACCTCCTTCTCGAGCTCTTTCTTCCATTTTAGCTACAAGAAGCAAGCCCTATCCATGTACTACTGATCATCGATGGAGAAAGGCTGAATTCCCCTTTTTCTTCTCTCATACTGTAAAGAAATCAGTTCTTATCATTGCATAATAGATAATGCATGTGTGTTTGTACATCTTTGCATGATCTTGTGAGAGTGAGAATTACTTCTTCTCACTCTCAGGTTGATTGTAACTGAGCTCTTCCCTAAGGGACTTGGGTTGAGCAGAAATACATTCCTTCAGGGGGGGTTGCCCATCTTCAACCCTCAATCTTGTCTCCATTACTTTTACATTTTCATGGCTGTAATTTTGTGAATAATTTTCATTTTCAGCTTTACGTGTTCATTCTCTTTTATATTAAATCTCGAAAACAAGCGAATATCATAATTGTTAAGCATACTACGTTGTTCGGGGCGTTTACAGTTGTGGTATTTTATTTCTTTAAATGCTCATATCTCCATGGCTAATCCATATCTTCTACTCTCCTCCTTTGAGAAGGGGAGCCTATTCCTTTTATCCTGTTGTGCTGCCATTTTGGTTCTCGTCATTGTCACACAATATTCCACAATTAGTTTTTTTAAAGGGAATATCTTGCACGAAAAGTAAAATGACTAAAAAGATTATTGTTTTATAATGAGGAATACAACCCAAAAAATGAGAATTCTCATACCAATCAATCCACACATTTTTACACATTCATTCTTCCCCTTGAAAATTCAATTCCTATTTTGAGTTTTCATTCCTTACTCCTCTTTTTCTTGGAGAAGACAAAAAAACCTTCTTAGGATTGTGGAATTCAAGGTGTATGGGCATTCAGTGCATTCATGGTGTCCCTCACTCTAAGGTCACATTACTATCCATATCCTGTGGGGTGAATGCCCGCTTGCATGATATAAGTTAATACATCAGTCAAGAGGTCACTCAAGTTGAGTCCACTTGCAATTTAGAGTCCCTCCTCTATTAGAATTCTATTATCCAAATATGGGTGAAGCATTATATTGTCTTCTAATGGTCGATTCCTAGTTATGGCCAACACTCTAAATGAGGAGGGGCCACATAGGTTGGATTGTACTCAGAAGTCTTGATGGCATGTTGCTACTCTGCATTGGTCATGATTTGGTAACCTTCTTGAGCTCATGACAGGCACAAATTATACCACTTGTGTTAGAAATTGGACTCAAATTCTACTAGTGGTTTGAATTTAGAAACTTCCTATGGTGGCATAAAAATTTTGCTTTTCTCATAGGATGTGATCAAGTGTTGGCTAATGGTCTTTTCTCCTGAAAGTTCATTGCCAATAATCTCATTTGCAATAGTGGAAATCTTAACAAAAATGAATTCCTACTCTTCCTAAGAACACAACAAGGAATGTATCTTGTTTGTTATGGATTCGTTAGGTAGGCCTGGGTCTAAACATCTGTAACTTCTAGAAAATACTATGAATATTGAATTCAATCATCGGATGCACATTGCCAAGTCATGCCATATGTCCATGGCCATGTAGGAAGCCACTTCAAGAATGGATCATGATGGTAGTAGTGGGTTAAGGTTTTCCGTGGTTGAGTTTAGTCGATTAGGACAAGTTGATGTAGGGTTCTTTCACTTGAAGATTCCCAATGGGTGTGGTAGGCTTGGTTTGTGAGGTTTGAAGTTTGATTGATGCTTTGTTATTGTGTTTTGCAATGGTGATTATCTTAGAGTCATTAGATGGAAGCTCCTTCATGATCAGTTACTCGTGGAATTTTGGTTGAGCTTTGGATTGATCGTCCCTTTGAGCACTCAAGGATTGAGCTCCCTTCCTTTTAGTTCTTCTCCTCCCCTATTTTGGTTGACGTTTTGAAAGCTTGGTTTTTGAGGCATGAGATTGAGGATCATACATAGAGTGGTAATGAGCCAATCTGGATACTTATGGTTGTTGTAGTGTTCTAGGTAGTGTAGCTATGAAGCTACTCTCTCTTTACTCATTGAAAATCACAAGCCAACCTACTAAAATGGAAATGAGAATTAAAAATGTAGTCAATTATATGGCACTGAGGTTACATCGTTAATTTTGGCAATAATAATAACCTCCATCTTTTGAACCTTTTGGTAAGAATCCCTTTTTTGCAAGACCAATTCCCTTGTGATTGCTGCTCAATCACATGTGAACTATAAGAGTGCCAAATCGATTGTTTAGGCCTAGAGTTTGAGGCTTGCAAACTATGCATTCCCAAATATTGACGGTTGTGAAATGATGGTCTATGCTTAGGGACCCACTTGACCATTTGGAGTGGGTCCTTTATGTGGCTATGAAGGTACTATGGGAGCACATTGTGATATACTAGGGTGGACATACATTTAGGTACCAATGGCACTACAAGCTTTCAGACAACTATGGTGCCCTTTACTAGAAGTTGTTCAGCACATGCCCTAGCAATGATTCCTTACCAACACTTTTCTTGTTAGGTAGCATGTAAAAGACAATGGGTAGGCTATCAATTTTGATAGAAACCATTAGCTTGCATTTTTCTAAGAGTAGATAGGACTATCCCCCAAACGGGCTAAGTTTCGTATTGGTTGGTTGCAACTGGGATTGACCCATGCCTATCAAGATTTTGTACGTTAAGATATTTTCATCGAATCTCTCATCAATTAGCCCATCAAGTGCACATGGTTTTGGGGAGGTTGTAGTGAGTCCTAGGTAGGATGGTGCTACCACTTCCTCATCTGCCTCCTTGCATTCTATGATGGTTGTAGCAACCCTCATGTTTGACAGTGGTTCTTTCATCATGGGTTCATGAAGTGGACGTAGCAAAGGGTAATATTTTTTAATGCAACTTCCATTGAGGAGGCCTATGCCCTCTCCTTCTAGGGTTTCAAGTTTCACATTCCCTGTTCTACGAACATTGAGAACCTTGAAGGGTCCTAGTCCCCTGAAATTCATTTTCTACTTGTTTCCCTTGATAGAGTATACAAATACTAAGTCTCCTTTCCCCATGTCATGTTCTTTTATATATTTTTCAAACCAAATCTTGCAACATGTCTTTTTGTAGATTAGAGTGAGGGTTGCGATGAGATGAGTCTTACATAGGCATTCCAGCTCTACTGACCAATTTTTCCATGCTTCTTGGACCTCCCATCTCTCTTGGGTTGCTATTCTCAAGCTTGGAAAAAAGAATTCCATAGGCCAAATAGCTTCGATTCCAAGAGTCAATGTGAATGGAGTCTGTCCTACGGTTGTTTTATAGGCTGTCATATATGTCCATAAAGATCCCATGAGCTTGTTGTCGCTATCACTACGCAAAGGAATGACCACTTTTATTAGAATACCCACCAAGATCTTGTTCTTGGATTTGGCTTAACCATTGAATTAAGGATAATATAGAGAGGAATTTCTATGGATTATTAAGAAGGTGGATAATAAGTGAGTGATCACTTCATTGATGAAGTGTGTTCTTTGGTCACTAACCAACTCTATGGGGCAACCAAACCATGAGATTACTTGCTCCCAAAGAAACTTGGCCATGGTCTAAGCATCATTCTTGCAAGTTACTCAAGCTTCTACCCACTTGATGAGATAATATATGGCAACAATTATGTACTTGGCTATGGAGTACTGAGCTACAAGGCTGATTGGATCTATGAATTCGATTCCCCACTTCTCTCTTGGTTGCTATGTTGACGTTTTTATAGTTTATGCACACTGAAATATTCCCACTCTTTTTCATGAATATGACTATGGGTTACACCCACTTCATATGCTCTATCTTGTAAATGAATCGTGCCCTCAATAGCTTATCAATCTTCTCCTTTACAGCATGTGTGTACTATGGTCCTTCCTTGACTCGTATTTCTCCATAGGTCATGGGGATGTTGTGAGTCAAGATATATGGATCTATTTCCTCCTTCAGCTCATCTAAGGACCATGTAAACACTTGTCAATTTTTCTAAAGAGATTTAAGCGATTATACTCTTTCTTTTAGGTTAGTTTTTCCACTATGTACATGGGTTAAGTCTTGTCCTCCCCTCTTGCCAAGTCGACCTTCATAACCTTAGTTGGTCCTTTGATGGATTCATTTGCTTGCCTTTCCCATTTGGCTCCTACCAACACCACTATTCTATTATTGTTCTTGTAATTCTTGAAGTGCTTGAGTAGGGATGGGGTTTCTTTTGTCATTTAGCTTCTGATGACTTTCACTATTTTCTTTTCTTCTCCTTTAGCCTTTTGTGCCTCAGGTGGACTTGAAGATTCCCCTTGGTGCATTGAATCCCAAGTGGTGGAGGTATCTCCGGGTCATTACCAAAGCTCGCCTTTGTGACTCATAATTGTACTCCTCATCCTCACTAGAAGAGGCTCTCTCCCCCAGTGCTCACAACTTTGAAGCTAACTCTACTGCAAATTGTGGTGTGGTGTAAGGATGAGCTAGTCTCGCTTACTCATAATCTACCACCTTCACGCATTCTAGCCAAGCTTGATCGCAATCTACCTTAGAAACTCTCTTGCTCACTCAAAATGTGTTGACCTCTTGTGGTTTGATGTCAACACTTATTTTCTCAATTACTCTTCCCTCTCTATCATATTCTATGGTCTCTAACTTCTCTTTGTCTCCTCACTGATAAACTAGCAATCTTCCTACTCATCGTTAGAATCCTTATACTAGGATTGCATGTTGCTAGCAGTAGGGATCCTAATTCCAAGCTCTGCCACAATTGTCATAAGATTCTAGCTATATGACAAATTTAGGTCATCTACCTTAGTCCATTTCCACTCTTTCCTTTTCATAAGATCCTTGAGAGGCTTTAAATTCACACCTAGATTACCTGCTACCTGACTTAATAGATGCTTTAGGATTTTGTGAAGCTCTAATTTTTTGGTTGGGACAAAATAGGTGATTTGTGTTAGTTGACATATGGAATTCTCAACCATCATGCACAAGGATACGGTGGCTAGGTTAGAAGTGATGGAAAGTTTAGGTTTTCTAGCTAAGTCTATAACTTGCATGCATCCATCCTTGTCCTCCAAGAATAGGAGATCAATGGTTGCCAATATGTGCATCCAATTCTTATCATCCTTAGGGCAAGGAATGTACCTTGTTAGAGGTCCATAATTGCTTCTAGCCTTCAAGTCACCCTTTAGCAAGGTAGAGATGGCATCTAAGTCCACTAGTGAGGTTTTTCATGTGTCCATCTCTACGTGACTGCTTCTGATCTATTGTTAAAGAATATTAGGCCATTATTCTAGACCTCTATTACTTTGGCATTAGTCATCCAAGGTCTATTGAACAAGATATCATAATCTAGTCCCTTCATAACTATGAAGTTCAGTGAGAATTGGATTCCCACTATCTTCAGTGGCTAGTCCTTTAGGACTCCAAAGGGTCTAATCTTCATCCTGTTTGCTAGAGGGACATTGAACCTTATGGTCTCTATCAGCGGTTTTCCTAGGCTTGCAAGGCTATGTGAAGTACACTAACCCTTACTCCTATGTCCACTATCCCCTTTCATGTAGTATCTCCTAAGGTAATGGCAAGTAAGACTATGTGCATTTCATTGCCCTCCCAATAGATATTTTCTTGTGGGGACTTAGACATTGGATTCAATGTTAAGCTTGGTATGTGTATCACGACATCATGGTGTGGAAGGTCTAGTGGCTCATGGTCATTACTGTGTTCTACCCATCGCTTCAATTCTTGCCAAAATGCAGAGTTTTGCCTAAGCAATTCTCCCAATGGCAATGTCACAAGAGTTGTTATTATTGAGGTTAGCAATTTGTAGTGTGTCTTTCTTTCCTTAGGTTCATGGGTTCCCTACAAATGCTCCTAAGCCAGTTACATTGTCACGGCCCCTGGCCCTACATAGTGGTGTTGCATGTCTTGCTCTCAAATATGTGGGAGAGGTTGGTGGGCTCAAGGTTGAGAGTTCGTTTGTTTCATCGTCCACCATAGGTTTGGCATCTTGAAGGAAAACTTGTGCTTCTTTTATCCACTCCTTGACCTTGTTTACAACCCTTAGCTTCTGGTTGGGTTAAGGTACTCTCCAAACATATCGCTTTCCTTCTCTCTCATCTTAGGAGCACGTGGGATCTTTCGCTCAACCGGCAAGACCCACGGATCGCTTATTGCTTCAAGCATTCCAAGCCGAGCAGTAATGGCTACCTCTCACATAGCCGACCCACCATTCATATCTACGGTTGTAGTGAGCTTGTCTCCATGCCGATCGAGTTATCTCCTCTCCCGCGCACTATAATAGCTCCACAATCCAAGTGCATGCTTCAAGCAAGCTCCATCCTCAAGCTCCACACTTCAAGCTCCATTGCCGCGAGCAAGACAAGAGAAGAGACAAAGAGAGGAGAAGATGGAGAGCTTCTCCTCTCCGGTCCCTCATCCTCACACACTCACTCCTCAATCTCCCTTTCTCAAGCACACGCTCAAGCTAGCAAGAAGAAGAAGAACAAGAAGAAGAGGAGAGTCACTTTTTGCCACACATAAGAATGAGCTTTCATTCACTTTTTGAACTTTATATATACAAACCCTAAAATTACCATGGGCGCCCATCCCTTGTTACATGACCGGCCATTGTGGCAATGTCCCTTTTTCTAATTCCCTCTTCTTGCTTCATGCCTTAAGCCTATACCCATCTATCTTTTATAAGTGGCTAGAAGGGAGCCTGGTGCTCTTTTATAAGAGATTTTAGAGTTTTTGAGGCGCCTTTCCTTTAAATTTTCTCTTTTCACCTCAGTTAAGTTTTAGAGGCTGCCTCTATGCCTTGCTCTTTTTCCGTTATTTTTACACTTTTTCCTTTATTTTTCCGCCATTCCGATTTGAGGTTAACATTATTCCCCTCCGAGACCAGTGCCAGTCCCATGGCACGTCGGGTTGTTTGTTGGGGAAGGGCAAGCAATTGGCAAGTTGTTCGTTAGGTGATGGTAGGGCCATAGGTGGTCTCGGCTACCGTGGGTGTAATATTTCCACTCAAAAATATTGTTGAACTTGACTCCCCACTGGCCGCGTAAAACGTGTGCAAGGTTATCTCCCACATCGTAATTATCGGCAGCTTAGTCCATACCCCGCACGTGCAAAAATGAGGCCTCCGCATTGAGCAATTGAGGCCAGGGGTTCAAGACCGCATAGCCACGGAAGAACACCCCTTTTGAAGGGGATATTGGGATAATGATGGAATTTAAGTCAAATTTTTTTATAATTATCCCTTCCCCCAGCCGATGCATGGCTGGAGGAGAGGGAGTGTGGGGAGAAATGGCCTAGGCAGAGTGGTGTGGGTTACATGAGGGGGGGAGCCATGCATGGCCACGTGGTGGCTACCACTTCCCCCCCTTGCACTATAAGAACACTCCTTAGCATGGGCAAAGGAGGGGGTATCAGAGAGAAGAAGGGTACACTGCCATATTGAGGACGAAGGAGGCAACATCACTGTGTCACAGGAGCAATTGGCATACTGCCGTGAAGCCCTGGTGCTTCTCACAAAGAAGCTCAATGCCTTCGTTAGGCGTCGGTGCCTAGTGGAGCTTATCAGGGGGCTTGGAGAGAAGCTGCCGTATTGATGAAACGCTCTTGCCGTGCTGCATCTTAAAAACACCGCTTTCCTGCACCAGTCCGCTAGGCCGCCACGACCGTCCTCACCATTAACACCATAATCCCCCCTTCGTCCGTCGCCATAATCTTTCCAATCATTGCCTTTTCTTCCATGTGAGAAAGAAGCTCTTTAGAAGCTTCTTAGAAGCTTTGAAAGGCAAGGGCCTTAAGCCTTGTGCATGCGGTCCTTACCCGGGGGCTTATAACCCACATTTATAAAGGGTATTCCCGTGTAAGGAAGAAGCGGATCAGATTTTGGAGCTTGCAAGGAATTCGTAGACCGCGTAAGGGAAAAGACAAAACTAGACTCCATAATCACTTCTACGATGGCTCCCAAGAAGATGCAAGGCGCACCTGCGGGAGGTTCCTCCCTGAATTTACACGTGGACATCACTGCGGATCCACAAGCCCAGGTTCCACGAATTTATTTCCACATAAAGAAATGTTTTAAGCACGTTTAATTCCATAGGGAGAATGCATTTTATGCTTATCATTAATTCATGTAGTAGTGATAAAAGTACATTTGCGAAAGTATCTCTATAAACGATGGATAAGGATTGGTGCATATCATGCAATTGGATCATTTGCATCTCCAAAGTTAGAAATGTAAATCACTTACTCGCCCTATGAACTTAGTCACAAATTGCCTTGTCGTGCATTTTCAAAGTGGAAGTCCAAAACGCATATTGCCTAGGGTTAAAGAGGAAATTGTTAAGTGCATTGGCCGTTAAGGAAAAGAGTATCTTGCATTTAGTCAATAACTTCCTTCGTTATGACTCGCATGAGGAAATCATTAACTTCCATTGCACGACATGAAAATGAAACAATGGACATTACACATTGCTTGCAAAGATGTTTGTCAAACGGATTAAGGGTTTCATGTCACATGAACTTCATTGACAATGTTGTATTTAGAAAAGGGTCGCATGTTACATATTCGTAAATTTCATTTCATAAAGTTGCATTTAGAAAAGATTGCATGGCTTATCAAAGCATGAAATTCTCAAGCTTAGACAAAAGGGGTTGTAGGCATGATTCTTTGATGTAAAACCTAGTAGGACCTATGTAAGTTACTCTCCAAATTATCATGCGTAATGACTTTAGCATAAAAAGTTAGGGTTATTGCAAACCTTTTTGTGCGTAGAAGTAATGATTAGCATGTTTACATGTATTTTGACATCTTGCAAACTAGTTTAGCATTTCTAGGGAAGGATCATCCTGGTCGCAAGACAAATAGGTCAATTTACCCAAATCACTTGTGATATTATAACTGTTAGGGTTTCGTATAGGCATAACTAGTCAAGACAATAAACACCTCAAGTACTAGCTAGGGCTTAACACATTAGAAATGTGGCCAAGCATCGTACTTGGACGCTAAGTCGAAAATCTCAAACCCAAAGGTCCTACGCACATTCACAGAATGTTTGGGTCGATTGGACACTCATGCAAACAAGGATCTGGGGTTTCTACCCTAAGGATCATTTGACCTAATGCTAAAACTCGGATTGAGTTTGGAAACCCTAGGACGGCCTAGTACAATTAGGGTTGGGTTGGGTAAGAAGACACCCTAAACCCTTCTTCTTGTCTAAACAAAATTCCTTGACCAGGAAACGCCGATAAATGGGTGAAATGATCCCATGAGTTAGGTGTGACACTTGTGCAACAAGTTGCAACATCGCATGGCTTTGTGGTTTAATCACAAGATGGATTTGCCATTCCTTGGAATGAGGTTGGCAGATTCTAGCGCAAGTCTAACTTGCAAGAGGATGAGTAGTCATCCTGCTACATCACCTTTCTTGGGACGATTTGCCAAGTTAAGGGAAGATATGTATTTGCTTGGTAAGCAAAGGATCAATCAAGTTAGAGCGACATGGTCGCCAAGATTTACTATTAATTCATGAAATCTAAGGTGTTAGTTAAGTTGGGTTAACAGGGTATGACCCTAACCCAAGGACAAAAGGGTGAACAAACAAACCCTTGGGGATCTTGCCAAGTCACAATTGATCTCGGATCGAATGCTAGATGCATTTGGAGATAAGGATTCACTCCTTAGCAATTGGCCAAATAAACAACCACTGGATTGATTGTGCTTGTAATAGTTTAGGAGCACTATTTGCATTGTTTACTCAAGGAACTAAAGGATGGAAAGATAATTAATGCTTCAGGTTGAAGGCTTGAAGGGAGAGGTAGCATCAGTTACCCCCGGCTGTCTGCCTGACCCTAACTAAGGGGGTTGTTATAGCCACGCCAGGAACGTGGAACGAACCTGCCGTGAGAGGTCTCTCCGTTAGGCACTACTTGAAGCAGGAGGACGCTTGGGTGCGAGGGGGGGCTCTGGCCATAAATCCCTTGCCTTTCGCGCCCTGCAGAAGAGGCCAACGTGACTTGGGATTTGATCCCGAGGCCTGTATACTAGTCTACGGGCGAAATCTTGGATTAATAATCCCTATGGATTGCTGGATTGCCTTCGGGCGGATTATGAATTATATGGATGTTTTCCAAAGATAAGTAAGATCAATTGATGTAAAGGAACTTGTTGGCACAATTATTCTATGTCAAGTGCTAAGATTATGTGAAGGAACCAGTGTCTAACTGGCTAATTAAGCACGTCTAACTAAATATGGTAGGTAATAAGACAACTTAAACAACCGTGAGGAAAGTGCGATGGATGTGGCCATGGCTCCGTCCTACGGATGGGTGGTCCCGGTTGGCCGGGAACTTTTCTCAAGCGAAATGGATAGCAAGGAACTTTTCTTGAAGGGAATGAATAGCAGGCAATGCTGACCTAGAGTTCAGGTTGCTAGAATTCCAATTTATGTTGTTTTAGGGGAAGAAAATGGGACTATGCCTTATGGATAGAGAGGTCAAGCTTTGCATCCCTCTCGTTTCTCATTCTCCTTGAACCAAGTGCAGCATGAATCCACTTCGACCCTAACGTTTCTGCGTAAAGTAGTTCACCTGGGGTTCAACACTAGTTACTCTCTAGGAATTTGACCACAAGAGGAAACCCTGATTCAGGTTGGTCCTAAGTGGGAACGGCCGGAATACTTCTACTACATGGCAGACTCAGAAATACCTACATCGCAAACCCCGTAACATTCCATGGGAGTGCCGGGCAGAGCCTTCTAGACCCTCTTTCCGATGGGCTGCTAAGACATGTCCTGCAAAAGCGAAGAGGCGGACACGTTACAGTTGGTATCAGAGCGAACCAACAAAGGATCTATCTTTATAAGAAAACTTAAGAAGAAGAAGTAAAGCAAATGTTGCTATTAAGAACATTTCCTTACTTATCGATGCTGTCTTGCAGAGCCATGAAGCATGGAATAGGTTCATGGTATTCCATGTCATGTTTATGACCGCAATGCATACCTCGGATTATCGGCAAAGGATCGATATTATGAACATCCTAGAACGCATTTACAATCCATTGCCTATGTACTTGGAACGGAGATGGACATGTGATTCAGGAATCTATTACATAGCTTCCCACCAGTTTGCATACCTTTGAACCAACATAAAGAGAATCAAGTGGTTGAAGGACCTGAAGATCGTGAAGCTATTCATTTTTGTTGAGGCTCACGTATACGCAACTTTACATGTCGGAGGTCGGAAGGTCAAGCTGAACAATATGTGTACTGTTGGAAACTACGAGGAAGATGAGAAATGAAAGGAAGAGAGGAGAGAAGAGACATATGAGACACTGGAAGTGGAACCCCATAAGTGTGTCAACTGAGCACACATGATAGGAATATATAGAGGGGACCCGGGGTGCTATATATAGACAGACTATATATAACTAACACAGGCTATAGATGCCTCTTCAGAATCTCTATCTCAATTTATGCCAAATTACACCTTGATTTTTCAATTCTCGAAGCTTCTTGTCAACTATTTATATGGGATGTGATCTAAGTACATATCTTAATATTCATAAGAAAATCTATCCTCTAGAAGTCAGTACATGTCAAGTAAGAGATGGCTTGATTATCAAAGGGACATACATGTCCAATTTGGACCAGTCCAACAATCGCATACATTGAGTGCGTCAAGTGAAGGAGGTAACAAATCAGCAAGGGCACCGTTTTACAATGAACGCCAAAGACAGTCATCTGATCTGTCCAAATATAACCATTATGACTGTTTTACAATGAACGCCAAAGACATTCATCTGATCTATCCAAATATAACCGCTATGACTGTGCAAAGATGGTCACATGCAAGCCATTTTCAGACTCTAATCCATCAAAGTAGTCTTCCAGTAGATTTTAGCCTCACTAACAATCGCTCTTGGCAAATTATTTCGACAGGCACGCGAACTAATCCATGGTAGAAAAAGCTTGCAAGATTCTCACAAGCTTGAGATAGTACAAACCTTCATAGACGAAGGACTGCGCAAGGAGACGCCTAGGACGCAATGCAACAAGAACGTGAGGGTTGGCGATGGACGGCATCTGCAACTTCAATTCAATCAAGAGCTGATAGGAATCGCCTCTTCTTGACTGTGTGTGTCTGGCATGCGTCTTTCTTCTGCAACATTTGTTGTTTGTTCCGACATTGCTTTTGTCTCATGCCAGGCCTACTTCTATCACTGTGGCATGCCACGCCCCACCCCCCGTCCACACTCTGCACAAGCCTTCCCAGCGCCATGGTTGGAGCAAGGGCGGTGCCGCTGGATGCCTTGACGCAGACATCATCGTCGACACAGGCCTCTCCAGTGTAGCTCGAGGCCGCCTCCTCATCCAGCACGTGTGCATCGCTAGATTCCGCGGCTGTCGCGCCCCGCTGCACTTCCGCGGCGGCTGGAGAAGGAAGCAGCGGTGCCGCGCCCCGCATTGCCACCACAGCTGCTGGATTGGAAGACAATGCCAACAACATGTATCCAACGTAAACACTAATGCTTGAAAGCTTTGTGATGTTGTGGAACCTTGCTCTGATACCATGTTGGAAACTACAAGGAAGACGAGAGACAAAAGGAAGAGAGGAGAGAAGAGAGATATGAGACACCAGAAGTGGAACCCCAGAAGTGTGTCAACTAAGCACACATGATAGGAATATATAGAGGGGACCTATGGCGCTATATATAGAGAGACTATATATAGCTAACATGTACGAGGAAGTGACCCGCATAATCCCCGCCGCAAGATCAAGGTGTTGGGATGCTACGAGAAGAATGGGTACCAAAGGAAAGGATACCCTAATCTTCCAATGACTTATCAATTCCTGAAGATCCATGACCCAAATCCATACTATTACCCAGTTCCCGTAGCTGAATGTAAAACAACCTTATTCTCCCCAAATTAATGTATCAGTTTGCTCTGCCATCTCAAGAAATATTGTACTCCGAAAGGGATATGCCCATATGAATGAAATAAGACTTCTTTTTATCAATGATTTTCTTGTCTATGAGTATTGATAAAAAGTTAAGTGATTAGGTTTCTTGGCTGAAAGCTGAGTTGGGCATGAAATGTAATGTAAGTAACGTTTAGCGAGTTGTTAACATTAAGAATATCATACCTAGGCACAACCTCAGGTACAGATTTCTAGTTCGAACCCTACACCAAGTACAGCCGTGATTCAGGAGAAGAAGTTTCTTCTCAAGCATATCAAGCTGCCAGAATTTGATGGGAAAGGAAGGACTTTCCAAGCTGATGCTGAGATTTGGATCGAGTCCATGGAAGATTACTTTGAAGCGGCTGGTAGTGCACCCGCCAACCAGGCAATGCTCGCCAAGCTGAAGGTCACCAGCGAAGCCAGACTTTGGTGGACACAATGGTGCAAAGACCAAGGGATCTCGAAAGGGTCCATTACCTAGGAAAAATTGAAAAAATATGTGCAAGGAAGATACTTACCACTTGTGTATCGCACGCAGAAGATGAATGAGTTCTATGAGCTAAAACAGCTTGGTCTGACTCTTGATGCATACTACTCAAAGTTTGTCTCTCTTTTGAAGTATGAGCCACAAATGGATATGACACAACATGTGTCAAAGTTTTGTGTCAGATTAAACCCACCTGTAAATACCCACCTCAAATCAATGCGTCCAACAGACCTTCAGGACGTACTCATTTGAGCTGTGCCCATAATTCAAGAGGTGCAGACCAAATCAAGAAATAATAAGACTTGGTCTTATAATGATCAAAACAAAGGAGTGTATAGGTTCCAAGCAAAGAGAGTTCAAGGTAAAAATTGGGGACAAAGGAAGAAAGGGAGGACCAACAATGTCAATAACTTTGTTCCTACCCAAAGTAATGGCCGCAACCTCTGTTGCTTCCATTGCAACGAGCCCGGTCATTTCAAAAGGCAATGTTCCAAACTTGGTAGAGGACAACGTCAAGGACCAGTCCAAGGAATGGCCCGTGGCCAAGGAGCCGCCACCCGAGGCAGAGGAAGAATTGCATGTGTTTCCAACAGGGAAGGGTGCGATGAAGAAGACCCGACCATGGAAGTAGACTTTGAGAGGGCAACAGTCCATGCCGCCCTTCAGAAGAAAGGCCCGAATCGCCAGTTCTCGGTGATTCAGACACCATCGGATTATCAAGGTAAAGGCTTCAAAACCTTGATTGATTGTGGCAATTCCTTTATCTCACCAGCTTGTGCAAGAAGATAAGGAATAGCCATAATAGAAGCACTACCTTGCTTGTGGAATTAGCAAATGATCGTGAGATCACTTGTACTAGGAAAACTGATAAGGTGGAATTCTTTCTGGGGGAAAAGTCTACTTTGGTCAGAATTAGGGTCATTAACCTAGGCATCCATGAGTGCTTGCTCAGAATGGACTGCCTTAAACCTAATGATGCCCACATTCATTGTGGAAAGGGCCAAGTTTTCTTTCGAAACTCTGAAGCGGAATTGGTCACAACTTAAGGAGAGACTGGAAAGCCGAAAATTCAATTGGCCAAAGCATCTCGGATTATAAAGAAAGTTAGAAAGGGATTACCTATCTACTTGATTAAGCTTAACAAGCTAGATCAGAATCAGGAGTCTAGTGAAGAACCTTCATGGCTAAAGGAGTATACAGACGTATTTCCTGAAGAGCTGATAGAACTTTCGCCTCAAAGGGAAGTTGATCATGAGATCAAGCTAGTTCCCAGAGCTGCACCAATTACAAAGAGGCCTTATAGAATGTCCATCCCAGAAGTAATTGAGTTGAAGGAGCAACTCAAGCAACTGCTAGATTAGGGCTACATCCATCCTAACAGTTCACCATGGGGAGCTCCAGTGTTGTTCCAAAAAAAGAAAGATGGAATGCTTCGGCTATGTATTGATTACAGAGGGTTGAATCAATCAACCATTAAGAACAAGTACCCTATTCCAAGAATAGATGAACTTCTTGACCATCTTCCAGGTGCGAAGATCTTCTGCAAGATTGAGAACAAGTACCCTATTCCAAGAATAAATGAACTTCTTGACCGTCTTCAAGGTGCAAAGATCTTCTCCAAGATTGATCTCAGTTCTGGATACTATCAGATAAGGATCAAGGAAGAAGATATCCCAAAGACGGCATTCAACACAAGATATGGACACTTTGAGCTCCTAGTCATGTCATTCGGTCTGACAAATGCACCTGCCACCTTCAACAGGTTAATGCAGGATATCTTTAGGTCATATCTTGATGACTTTGTACTTGTCTTCTTCGATGATACCTTAGTCTACTCCAAATAGGAAGAAGATCATGAACCCGAGCTTCGCATTGTCCTTGAGACAATGAGGACACACAAGCTTTATGCCAAGATGAAGAAGTGTGCATTTTTCAAACGTCAGATTGAATATCTGGGATTCATCGTGTCAGTGGAAGGAATCTCAGAGGATCCGGCCAAAGTTAGAGATGTTCTAGAATGGCCAATACCAACAATTGTCAAGGAAATATGTAGTTTTCTTGGTTTGACAAGATGGTATAGGGTCTTTATCAAAAACTATGCCTTAATTGCAGCACCTGTGACGGATCTACTGAAGAAGCAAACATCAATTATATGGTCAACTACTGAACAATCTAGCTTTGATAGACTAAAGAAAAGTTCGGTATCAGCATCTATCCTGAAACTTCCGGACCTGAGTAAGGAGTTCGAAGTAGTAACTGATGCTAGCACCCTTGCCTTAGGATGTGTGCTTATGCAAGAAGGTCATCCTATAGCATACTGTTCAAGGAAACTAAAGATCCATGAGAAGAATTATGCTACCCATGATCTAGAGCTGTTAGCTCTCATCCATGCTCTCAAGCTTTGGAAACACTACTTGCTAGGTAACAAGTTTACCCTCGTGACAGATCATAAAAGTCTCAAGTGGATCTTTACCCAGAATGAGATTAACATGAGGCAACGTCGGTGGATTGAAGTGCTAGAGGAGTATGATTTTGAAATCAAATACCGGCCTGGAAAAGAGAATGTAGTTGCCGATGCACTCAGTCGCAAGGCATTCCTTAATTCTCTAATCTTGCAAGATCCATCAACAGCTAGATCTCTAGCCACCAAGGTATCCATACCAAACAACCCAATACTTGAGCTAGCTAGAGAAGAAGCATGCCATGATCCAACCTATCAAAAGATGCTAATGGAGATCCCTATCAAGGATCAAGACCCCGAAGCTACATGCTAAGTATCAAGAATTCTCTATCAATAGTGGACTTGTCTACTATAGAACGAGATTATGTATACTAGCAAGCCAGTCACTTAAGCAAAAGATACATTGGGAAGCTCATGATTCCCCTTTCTCAAGACACCCCGGCTATGCCAAGACCCTCAATGCAGTCAGAAGGAGCTATTATTGGGAGAGGTTTAAAGGTGATGTTCTCAAATATTTCACTGAGTGTTTGTCTTGCCAACGTATTAAGGCTGAACATGTCAAAATGCCAGGAAAGTTGCAACCACTTGACATTCCCCAAATGAAATGGGAATTCATCAGTGACTTTGTTGTTGGCCTACCCCAAGTTCAGGGAGGATACAACTCCATCATGGTCGTGGTGGATATGCTCACCAAGGTTTCACAACTTATTCCTATTAAGACAAACTATAAAGCCTCTAACATTGCAAGGTTGTTCATCAAGGAGATATTCAAACTGCATGGGTTGCCCAGAAGAATCATTAGTGATCATGATTCTCTCTTTGCATCACACTTCTAGAGAGCTATCTTCGAAGCCATTGGGACTCAACTCTATTTTAGTATAGCTTACCATCCCCAAGCCAATGGTCAAATGGAGCAAGTCAACTAAGTCATTGAGGATATGCTAAGGGCACATTGCTGTCGTGAACCAAAAAGGTGGATTCAATACTTGCCACTAGTTGAGTTTGACTACAATGCTTCTTATCAACAAAGCATTCAGATGACCCCTTTTAAAGCATTGTATGGGCATGACTATCGAAGTCCTTTAAACTTCGCAAATCCTACCCTAAGAGTTGAAGCTTCAAGGCAAATGCTAGAAGATATGGATGACCAAATGAAGTCAATAAGACAGGACATCCAAGCTGCCAAGGATAGACAGAAGGCATACGTGGATTTGAAACGTCAAGATAGAACCTTCAAGGAAGGAGACATGGTCTTCATTTGCGTACGCCCAAAGAAGAGTTCCCTATCCTTAGGAGATTGCAAGAAGCCATGCAAGAAGCCAAGTCCAAGGTATTGTGGACCCTACAAGATCCTCAAGTGCCTAGGATCCAATGCTTATAGACTGCAACTCCCTGAGAACCTAAAGGTTCATAATATATTCCACATCAGCTTACTGAATAAGTATGTACCTAATCCTAGCCATGTACTTGATGATCAACAAGTTTTAATACCTAGCCAAGGAGTCCTTGAGCTAGGGCCTGACAGGATCTTAGATGTTAAGGAGAGACAATTGAGATCAAGAACCTTGAGAGAATGTCTTGTCCAGTGGAAAGATTATCCCGAGGAGGATGCTACTTGGATAGATGAAAGTACTCTCAACCAACAATACCCCCAATTCTTCTCGACATGAGGACATCTCGATTCCTCCAAGGGGGGGAGAATATAACATTTCCGCTCAAAAATATTTTTGAACTTGACTCCTCGAAGACCGTGTAAAACCTCTGTAAGGTTATCTCCCACATCCTAATTATCAGCAGCTTAGTCCGTACCCCGCACACACAAAAATGAGGCCTCCGCATTGAGTAATTGAGGCCAGGGATTCAAGACCGCATAGCCACGGAAGAACACCCCTTTTGAAGGGGCAATCGGGATAATGATGGAATTTAAGTCAAATTTTTTTATAATTATCCCTTCCCCCAGCCAATGCATGGCTAGAGGAGAGGGAGTGTGGGGAGGAATGGCCTAGGCAGAGTTGTGTGGGTTGCATGAGGGGGGAGCTATGCATGGCCACATGGTGGCTACCACTTCCCCCCCTTGCACTATAAGAACACTCCTTAGCGTGGGCAAAGGAGGGGGATCAGAGAGAAGAAGAGTACGCTGCCATATTGAGGACAAATGAGGCAACATCACCTTGTTGCAGGAGAAATTGGCATACTGCCATGAAGCCCTAATGCTTCTCACAAAGAAGCTCAATGCCTTTGTTGGGCTTTGGTGCCTAGCGGAGCTTATTAGGGGGCTTGCTCAGGAGGATCAGACAGGAGGAGAGAAGCTGTCGTATTGAGGAAACACTACCACTGTGCTGTCTCTAAAAAATGCCGCCTTGCTGCGTAAGTTTGCCAGGCCGCCATGATCGTCCTCGCCATTAACACCATAATCCCCCCTTCTTCCATCACCATAATCTTTCCAATCATTGCATTTTCTTCCAAGTGAGACAGAAGCTCTATAGAAGCTTCTTAGAAGCTTCTAAAGGCAAGGGCCTTAAGCCTTGTGCACACGGTTCTTACCCGGGGGCTTATAACCCGCAATTATAAAGGGTATTCCAGCGTAAGGAATAAGCAGACCAGATTTTGGGGTTTGCAAGGAATTCATAGACCGCGTAAGAGCGAAGACAATACCAGAGTCCATAATCACTTCTACAATGGCTCCCAAGAAGATGCAAGGCGCACCCTCGAGAGGTTCCTCCCCGAACTTACACGTGGACATCACCGCGGATCCACAAGCCCACGTTCCATGAATTTATTTCCACATAAAGAATTGTTTTAAGCACATTTAATTCCATAGGGAGAATGCATTTTACGCTTATCATTAATTCATGTACTAGTGATAAAAGTACATTTGCGAAAGTATCTCTATAAACGATGATAAGGATTGGTGCATATCATGCAATTGGATTGTTTTCATCTCCAAAGTTATAAATGTAAATCACTTACTCGCCCTATGAACTTAGTCGCAAATTGCCTTATCATGGATTTTCAAAGTGGAAGTCTAAAACGCATATTGCCTAGGGTTAAAGAGGAAATTGTTAAGTGCATTGGCCGTGAAGGAAAAGAGTATCTTGCATTTAGTCAATAACTCCCTTCATTATGACTCACATGAGGAAATCGTTAACTTCCGTTGCACAGCATGAAAATGAAACAATGGGCATTGCACGTTGCTTGCAAAGATGTTTGTCAAACGGATTAAATGTTGAATGTCACATGAACTTCATTAACAATGTTATATTTAGAAAAGGGTCACATGTTACATATTCGTAAATTTCATTTCATCGAGTTGCATTTAGAAAAGATTGCATGGCTTATCAAAACATGAAATTCTAAAGCTTAGACAAAAGGATTGTAGGCATGATTCTTTGATGTAACACCTAGTAGGTCCTATGTAAGTTACTCTCCAAATTATCATGTGTAATGACTTTAGCAAGAAAAGTTAGGGTTATTGCAAACCTTTTTGTGCATAGAAGTAATGATTCACATGTTTACATGTATTTTGACATCTTGCAAACTAATTTAGCATCTCTAGGGAAGCATCATCATGGTCGCAAGACAAGTAGGTCAATTTACCCAAATCACTTGTGATATTATAAGTTAGGGTTTCGTATAGGCATAACTAGTGGACACAATAAACACCTCAAGTACTAGCTAGGGCTTGGCACGTTAGAAATGCAGCCAAGTATCGTACTTGGACACCAAGTCAAAACTCTCAAACCCAAAGGTCCTACCCACATTCACGGAATCTTTGGGTCAATTCGACGCTCGTGCAAACAATGATCTAGGGTTTCTACCCTAACGATCATTCGACCTAATGTTAAAACTCGGATTGAGTTTGGAAACCCTAGTACCGAACGTTGTCGGCCTAGTACAATTAGGGTTGGGTTGGATAAGAAGGCATCCTAAACCCTGCTTCTTGTCTAAACAAAATTCCTTGACCAAGAAACGTTGATCAATGGGTGAAATGATCCCATGAGTTAGGTGCGACACTTATGCAACAAGTTGCAACATCGCATGGCTTTATGGTTTAATCACAAGATGGATTTGCCATTCCTTGGAATGAGGTTGGCAGGTTCTAGCGCAAGTCTAACTTGCAAGAGGATGAGTAGTCATCCTGCTACATCACCTTTCTTGGGATGATTTGCCAAGTTAAGGGAGGATATATATTTTCTTGGTAAGAAAAGAATCAATCAAGTTAGAGCGACATGATCGCTAGGATTTACTATTAATTTATGAAACCTAAGGTGTTGGTTAAGTTGGGTTAACAGGGTATGACCCTAACCCAAGGACAAAAGGGTAAACAAACAAACCCTTGCGGGTCTTGCGAGGTCGCAATTGATCCCAGATCGAATGTTGGATGCATTCAAAGATAAGGATTCACTCCTTAGCAGTTGGCAAAATAAACGACCACTGGATTGATTGAGCTTGTAATAGTTTAGGAGCACTGTTTGCATTGTTTTCTCAAGGAACTAAAGGATGGAAAGATAATTAATGCTTCAGTTTGAAGGCCTAAAGGGAGAGGCAGCATCAATTACCCCCGACTGTCTGCTTGACCCTAACCAAGGGGGTTGTTAGCCGCACCAGGAACGTGGACCGAACCCACCCTGAGAGGTCTCTCCATTGGGCACTACTTGGAGCAAGAGGATGCTTGGATGCCAGGGGGTTCTGGCCATAAATCCCTTGCCTTCCAGGCCTTGCAAAAGAGGCCAATGTGACTCGGGATTGGATCTCGAGGCCCGCATACTAGTCTACGAGTGAAATCTTGGATTAGTAATCCCTGTGGATCGCTAGATTTCCTTTGGGTGGATTATGGATTATATGGATGTTTTCCAAAGATAAATAAGATCAATTGATGTAAAGGAACTTGTTGGCACTATTTTTCTATGTCAAGTGCTAAGATTACGTGAAGGAACCAATGTCTAACTGGCTAATTAAGGAAGTTTTTTAATGCATGTTTAACTAAATGTGGTAGGTAATTAGACAACTAAAACAACCCTGAGGAAAGTGTGGTGGATGTGTATGGGTCCGTCCTACGGATGGGTGGTCCCGGTTGGCCGAGAACTTTTCTCAAGAAAAATGGATAGCAAGGAACTTTTCTCGAAGGAAATGAATAGCAGGCAATGCTGACCTAAAGTTCAAGTTGCTAGAATTCCCATTTATATTGTTTTAGGGGAACAGAATGGGACTATGCCTTATGGACAGAGAGGTCAAGCTTTGCATCCCTCTCGTTTCCCATTCTCCTTGAACCAAGTGTAGCATGAATCTGCTTCGACCCTGACGTTTCTGCGTAAAGTAGTTAGGGTTCAATGCTAGTTACTCTCTAGGAATTTGACCACAAGAGGAAACCCTGATTCAGGTTGGTCCTAAGTGGGAATGGCTAGAATACTTTCACTATGTGGCAGACTCGGAAAGACCTAGATCAGAAACCCTGTAACATTCCATGGGAGTGCCGGGCGGAGCCTTCTAGACCCTCTTTGCAATGGGCTGCTAAGACTGTCCTGCAAGCGAATAGGCGGACATGTTACAGTGGGAGCATGGGTAATAATGTCAAGTGGGTGATGGGGCCTCTGAAGTTGATGGTTTGGCACATCTTGTAGTATCTGAGAGAAGAAAGTGCGGTGCTCTTACCTAAGGGGAGTGTCTGCCTTACTATGGGGTGCCTTGTGCTCCTATTGGTAAAACAGGGAGCTAGATCTAACCACAGATAGGCGCAGGTGATGTCCCATACTTGAGGACCTTGTTCGTGCGATAGGAAGGTGCGATGAGTATAGAGTAGGGTAATAGGTCTAACCATAGGCGAGTGTTACCTCCCTAGGTGTGTCCTACCCTTGGTGTACCCTAAGCATGAAGTGGAGGCAAAAAGTGGCTAGGGGGTTAGGAACGGGGCCAGCCTATCGAGGTCACCTGATGCACCTAACTTAAGGACCCCTAGGTGGAGGGATTGTGAGCCATGTGATGCAACCTGCATGCGGATGCTTTTTTTTTGGGTTGGGTTTAGTAGTAGGGAGTTGTTAGTCCTCGTCCTCAGGGGGGTGGTGAAGAGATTTAATAGAATGGCTCAAAAAATCTCCAACTTTGCAGGAAATTATTAAGGTTCAAGTGAACCTAGAGGGAAGTGGTGGAGAGGAAAGGATAGCTGCAACCAGTTGTGGCTCATGTCTTCAAGAACTGTGATGCAGAAAAAAGGGAGAAGGCTGGCTCGCATCATGAGGCCAGTCATCGCGCAACTGTCCATTGCATTAGGATAAAAAAAGAGCGAGGGAAGGCCGCATGCCGCCAAGGTGGGGTCTTGCTTAAGTAGGATTTTTAGGAGCCTAAGATAGTTACAAGTGGTGATGAAGGCGGGATCTGGGCTAGAGGAGAAATCACTGATAAAGCATGTCATGGTGGCATCTAAGTTGTGCAAGGTGAAGGTGAGGGCTTGGGCAAAAGTGGTGGTACACGGGTTGTATATTACAGGGAAGTCTTAATGGCCATGGGTGTTTGCATCAAAGTCTGCTCCTATTTGTAGAGGGTACGCCATGTAGGGAGGGTTGTTCCTCTCCAAAGGGAGAGTGTTAAGAAGGCCATCCATGCGAATAAATTCAGTCGCAGATGCGCCTTCGCCACAGTGGTTGGCACTCATATCTAGGCATGGACCAGGACACCTCAAAAACTTTATTCTGCTAGTATTCTGCATCCTCGGTGACCCAGAGGGTGGGATTATTTCTCTCTTTTCTTCAGCCATTGTTGGCTTAGGTGGCTTCCGACATTGATCACCTTGTCCATGATTTTAGTGGAAAGAACTCTACGCAGAGCATTGGGGGTGAGGAAGCTGAAGGTGAAGGGTTGCTTCTCCTATTCCTATCTCTCCCAGAGTATGAGCTCCGCATGAAAACTGGGGGGCATGTCATTTGGGCATGGCGGGAGGGGTACAGAGAGCTAGGGCATAGGGTTAGCTCTTAATCTTTGTCTAGCTTCTTCCACCAGTTTCCTCCTCTTCTCCCTCAGGGTGATTTTCCTCCCCTTCTCCCTCAGCATGATTTTCCTCTCTGCAGATGCTTCTGTTGGCTGCCCTTGCCCTTCAAGATGGGGTGAAGGGGGTTGTGGAACTACTTCTTCAAATCCGCCTAAGTCGATGTGCAGTTCTGTCTCACTCCCTGGGCACTCTTGTTGTTGCATCCCTTCTACGAGCCCTAAGGCATCAATTTCCTGGGGGTTCAGGCTGGCTGATAGTAGATACCTACGTTGTTCCCCCGGGCTTAGCCCCATTGTAATGGGTTGGAAGGGCATGTGTAGCCCTGCTTGCAAGGCTCTGCACGCTATGACTAGTTTCTTTTTTACTGCCTCCAAGGATTCCCCTTCCTCCTCATGAGTGGCATCCACCAAGGTGTTCAAGAAGATTTGTTGTTGAGTGTGGAAGGCTACTTGGGCTTCCTCTGCTCTACCTTCTGCTAGGATTTTCTCTTTCTCCAACAGAGCCAAGCAATGCGCCAAGGTCTTCACTCTTTGCTCATTCTGGCCTGCCCACTCTTTAGCCCTCTTCTTCATTTCTTCCATGCCGTCTCACTATCTTTGCACCAAGTCTATGAGCCTTCGCTCTACTGATCTTCCAACTCTCTGCTCATTTGCTCCTATTCTTCTCTTTCGAGGGTCAGCCTTTCAGTCATTGTTTCCATTTCTCGGTGGTGGTGGTCCTCTTCTTGCTTCCTCCCTTTCTCCCCTGTGGTAAACTCCTTCATGCCCTACTCAATCCGCCCTATCTTCGCTGCTAGATCCTCCTATTGCATGATCAGCAGGTCATATTCTTTTTGCATCTTCTCAAGCTCTTCATTTTCATCTATGAGTTGTCACCACCATCTTTTCTCCTTTTTTTCTTTGGTCTTTAGTTCCCTCTTCAGATCGAGAATTTCCTTTTGTTGCGTAGCCATTTTCTTTGTTTTTTCAAGTTGAAAGGCCGCTACCACTTCCCTTCCTCCCTCCAACTCAGCCACCGCAATCTTCCTTTCCTTCCTTGCCCTTTCTAAGTGTGAGAGCAGTTCATTGATGTATTCATCATGATTTGCGTGTGGCATCATGGTAGTGGGGATTGGGGTGGTTGAGGCTTCCATTTTTTGGTGTTTTGGCTCTTGTCTCGATTCGGCATCTGTAGTTGGTCTTTAGTGCCCGGTGGCTATGGCCTCCCCGCTCCTTCCTTGGGCTAGTTCCTTATTGATAAAGTATTTTATATATGCCACAAAGATGTCCATGTCTATGCTGGCTGAGATGCTGGGGGTGGCAGTGGTGGCTTTGCTGGTGGGTACCAAGGGCACCGGAATGGGATGAAGGAGGGCCTTACCCTTGCCCTCGATGACCGTGGATGGCATGGCTTTAGGTACTTGTGCACTTGAGCCGGGTCTACCTTCCCTGGGTGGACTTATGGTCCCTAGGCAATTGAGTTAGCTCTATTGTTCTATAGACTGGTGAATTGCTTCGGCCATGTCTTCCTCCTCTTGTCTTCTCAACTTTGCCTCCTCTTCCGTAGCTCTTCTTTCTCTTTCTTCTTCTATTTTCCTTGCTTCCTCGGTCAACCTTTCAGCTTCTTCCTTCTCCTTTTTCCACTCTGTCGCGCCTCTCTTAGGGATTTCTTTTTTGCTTTTTCCCAAATTTTCTTCTTCCTTTTTCCCGCACACCTTCTGGTTCTTCTTTTGAGTTGCCTTCCCAATGAACTCCTTTATTTTTCTTTGTCCGGATTGAGCCTCCCGCTCCTCCTTCTTTGTCTTAGTTTTTGTGTGGTCACTCGATTACTCCTCTTTTTGATGGGTTAGCGACATGTCTAAGGTCTCATTTGCTCCTTTGCTTTCCTATTGGGCCTCTTTCACAGCCTCCTAGATGATAGCCATCAGTATGCTTCCATACCCAATGAAGGAGGCTTTCCACGAATGTTTCTTCCTCATCGTATGGTTGGATGCGGCGGATTCTCCACCTGCCTGTTTTTTGCCCAAGGCTAGTGCTATGGCCACTTGGTCTATTGTTTTGCGCACATAGCCATTCCAATCCACCTTATCCAAGGTGCAGACTGCCACATTCTCTAGCACAAGTACACTGATCCGGTGCATGAGGAAATTGTAGCATTGGCTGGAGAAAAGGGCATGCACCAACTTTTCCTATAGGCGAATCTCACCATCGGGGATGTCTTGTAAGCTGATGCCATCATTTGTCAAGACTTCTTTCCTATTCATCTTCAGCAGGGCATACACATCCCTCTTATGTTTTTTCTCCACCCTAGGTTCCAATCCCAGTGCTTTCTCCACCAAGGCATGGGTTAGTGGTACCTGCACTTGCAGGCTTGTCCCCCCTTCCCCACCGTCACAGTTTTGAACTCTCGATCAAGGTTGTATGTTCTCAAGAGCTCTGCACACTTTGTGTGCTTAGGTTCCTGTGCAAACTTCTCTAGGTACTTGTGGAGGTAGCACTATTTCACTATCCTCATTGCGGCCTACTCCTTGGCCACCATCTTCTCAAGGTTGTGAATGCTACAGAATTGTAGCTAACTGTAAGCTTGATTTTTCAAGCTGATGCCATACTACGCTCTCACTTCCTCCATGAAGGGGAGTGGGTGGGCACGGTCTTGTTGTGACATCTCTCGTTTCTATCATGAACCATACTTCCCATTAGTGTTACAATTGATATATATACAAGAATTTGCTAAAAAGAAAGATTTTATGTTTGTTGAATAAAAACATTAAGATCCAATATAGATTCTTCCCTTCAGACTTGTTTTGTGACATTCCTCCTATATCACCTATTTCTTATGTGTTTATTGCATTTACTTGATCTTGATTGGTTTTAATTTGATTCACCTTCACCCTATTCACCTTCACGCTACCGTCATACCCTCTCCCCTCCGAGATTGAGAAGAATCCTTCTTAGGATCGAAGGTTAGGAGATCTAGGGCATTCAACATTTGATAATAAGGGTTACTTGTGCACGAGCCAAGTATAGAATTTTGGGTTATATTCCAATTGAGCCTTGGGGTCCAGAGCAAATGGTCCGATACTTATGTGTGTGATGTAAGTGAGGACGTCGGTTAGGAAATTGCAGAAATTGACGCAGCTAGAGATGTGAAGCTCTTCCCTGGTCAAGAGGTGATCAAGATATGGGTGTCCCTTGACATGCTCTTCCATGGGTCAGCCACAAAGAGTGGTTAGCACTCTATATGAGGTGGGTGTGACATAGGTTGGGTCGTACTCCGATGTCTTGATTGCGCACGGCACTGCTCAGCGTTCGTCATGATTTGGCATCCTTTGAGTTCCCATTGCAATCGCAAAGTGTACCAGTTTCATGAAAATGGAGATTCGGTATTAATTAGCTAATGCTTTTAACTCCTCGACTTCTTTGTCATTGATGGAAGAAGTCATACGCTTATCGTAAGACGTAATGAGGTGTTTTTTTATGCCTTGTTCTCTTGATATCTGAGTGTGTAGCAACTCAGCAGCAGCTGAGTGGGGTGTTTTGAAAAATGAGAATTCAAATGTTTCCCAGGAACAAGACATCGTACAAACTTCCATCGCGCTAAAGGCTCGTGCAGTAAGCCTAAGTCCAAGCAGTCATAACTTAGAGCCACTGACATGAACATGGCATCTAAGCATCTAAGACAAGCAATAACATCATTCCCTTTGTCTTCGGCTAGGTCCTTGGCTAGAGTTAAGAATGATTTCCGCTCGTAAGGTGGTTTAAGGTCCGCAAGTGTGTGGGGTTTGATGGGGCTAGTAAGTGTGGCGGCAAATGGTGGTGATTGTTGATGGGACCTAAAATGGGCCAACACTAGCTATAGCACTAGCCGTACTTCATGCTCATGACACACAAATACCCTCACGGCCTCGCGGACCAGGAGCGTCAATCTAATGCCAAAGGACAAGCTGCCCTAAAGCTTAATTCATGCGTTTATAGTTTATAGTCCAACATTTCCCTAAAACTCCTCAAAGGGAGAATCCTTATACATTGGCAATGCCACGATCACACACATATGGAGGCACTCCACTGACTAATAGTCGGAGCCCCACTGCAGCTCTCCTATATCTCAGGGATTGGCCCTTTGATGCACTGCTAAATATATAACACAAACGAGTACAAACTCCTCTCAATGTACCAATAATTTACATTCCAGGTTGTACCATTCCTCACTACAATTTCCCCTTAGGACCCAACGGCTAACCTACAACTTAGGACATCCTCTCATGCTCATCGTTGGTCTCAACCTAAGGAAGACATGTGCCATGCATCCAGGAGGTTTTTCTGATACCTTTTAATTATTATGCTTAATGCAAATCGTGTATAGCTATGTGCTCAGACAAAAGAAAGATCAGCATCGTGCATAGTGCATAAAGCATTCTTTCCATGAATTTTACTAACGTGTGCTGCATTGAAAGGAGGCACCGAGCCATATGCTCATGCTACCACCTCTTTATTTAAACCGTTTCCTATATGCCAAGTGCAATGCATAAATCAAATCTTTCTTTATCTTTCAGTATTTCAGCCCCTCTTCATCTAACTCTTAGCATTTTGTATCATTCATCAGTTAGATAGGGTTTCTATGCATTTTTCCCTTTTAAAAGAAACGATAAATACACATGAAACATAGAAATGGGGACAAACCGAGGCCAACCTCGTGCTTTGCCATCGTTATGCATTGCACAAACATAGATATAATTTTTTCTAATTTTTCTTACGCGTGTTTTTCATGTATTTTAACACTAATTCCGGCCACATAGCCTTATATTCTCTTATTTTCACGTTGCAAACAGTTGAAACTCATGGCAAACAATATCATAATGAACTTTCATCCCATATGAACAAAGTTTCATAAAGCAAATAGCATAAAAAGATCATTTTTCTTCATAAAAATAGCATTACCACTTATTTTCAGGTCTCGGTTTCTTGATCTTGATTACGGGACTGATTTCCAGCATGCATTTAATGCTTAGCATCTTCAAGAACAACACTCTTCAAGTCTTCATCCATGTGGAAGCAATCCAGTCTCATCTGGAAAAGCTTTCCTCCACCATTCTTCATTGTCTTCTTCCACACAAGAACAACCCCTTAAGGGAGAGAGAGGGAGGAGAGAGAAAGACTAGATTTCCATCTCTTCATTCCCACACCCATTTCATGGGCGAAGACAGGCGATAAGACCAGCAAGAAAGGAGAAGATCAGCCCCATGATCAATTGTATGGGTCGCTTTCAGCCTGCATACTCCATCTCCATCATGAGAGGGCGAAAAAACGGCCGCCATGTTGCTCCACGTTTTTTCTTCATCCCTCATTCTCTCTCCACGTTTTTTGCTTCATAAGGTGCATAAAATTTTAGGGGGGGTCGAAACTCAAAAGGCATGCCCAATTTTGGCCTCCCAAGTGTCCACCTTTTCATATCTTGACCATTTTGTGACCATTTCCCTGTCCGGACTCCAAATCGAGCTCTGAAAAATCCTCGGCATTCGGCTTTACATCCTGCATTGACTGCAACTCTTGACAACCCGCACGGCGGTCTAAAAAATTATCAAAAATCAACAAGTGTCGCTCGGGCGCCTTTTAAAAGTTGTATTTCGCTTGGTGCTTAAAATCGTCCTAGCTGGAGCCGCCGCCTTCGACGTTGAATATTTTTCCCTTGATATTCGTAATTTTTAGCTATTTTTAAGCACTTCTTGGCATCAAAACTCTACTCTCAACTTTCCATGAAGCGGTGGTTGAGTCTCGTAGATAAGCGTCAGAGTAGTGGCTGCTACGGATGGGCTGCTGTACTCGGATTGGATTTGGCAAGTCTCATTGGCATTAGCAAGGGTTGAAGGGGGTGACATTGTTTGGGGTTTGGGCCGATAGTCTTGGTCAACTCTTCGGAGCTCATGCATGGGTGAGCTGGTAGGAGGCGGGTTAGAGAAACACTGCGGCTTTTGGTTCCAAGGTTCCATGAGGTTGGGGGTGATTAAGCACGAGGGTGGAATTTGAGTGAGGCCCTGGGCCATTTTGGCCTTAGGGTTCCATAGCCAGGCATTTCCCTCATAGTAGCCTTGCGCATGCAAGAGAGCTTTAGGAACCCATCTTGGCTTGATCATGCTTTGATTTTTGTAACTGCATCTCGACCTCCTAGGTTTAGAGTTTCTTGCGTTACAAAGACGTGGGCGTCTACTCCTAGGTGGCAGTTGTGGTTGTTTAGGCCTCCATTGAAACTCGAGTTGTTAGGCCTTAGCTTTTTCCGCTGTAAGCGGTGGCTCATGAGACTTGGTGGATGGTGGTTGAGCCCTACCCCCTCCGTAGACTTGGCTGTGAGTATTTCTACCAGTGTCTTTGTGGACTTCAACGGGTTTGCGTAGCCCTTGCTCAAGGTTATGTCAATACGGACATTGCCTATGGCAAGGTGGATGCGTTGCGACTCATAGTCGACATTGCAATGAGTTTGCTTCTTGAAGGTTCGCCCTAGCAGCGACTCTGTGCTCGTGCCTTTAGTGTTTGGCAACATGTAAAAGATCATTGGTATAGTCTCAGAATCGATAGCAATAGTGGTCCTGCACTTGTCGAGAAGTGTGTGTGAACGGGCCCCATATGGGTTTAATTGGGCATTAGTGGGCTATAGTGGTGGTTTACCAAGTTAGGTCCAATGATCGTGAGTTAAGACATTGAAGTCTACTCCCTTGTCGATCAAGGCATTGAAAGCACATGTTTTCTTCACAGTGACCGTGATGTTGAGATATGCAGGTTCTATGACTTCCTCATCCTCATCACCAATTTCCATGATTGTGGTGACTCGTACTGTGACAGGGGATTCCAACATTGGTGGCTCATGCGGTAGATGCGTGGGAGGATAGTACTTATTAATGTGACTCCCATTAAAGAAGCCTATGGCTGCAAGTCTATAGTCTTGAGCTCAACATTGCCAGTTTGGCTAATTGCACGAACCTTGAAAGGCCCAAGACCTCTAAACTTCCTTTTCTCCTTGTGTCCTTTAACTGAGTACAGGAGCACTAAGTCACCTTGTTCATAGTCGCGCTGTTTGACATGCTTGTCAAACCAACTCTTGCATCGTGCCTTCTTGTATATGAGCGCACGAGTGGCTAGAAGGCGTATTTTCGAGAGGCTTTTAAGTTCAACCACGCATTGTGTCCATGCCTCCTTCCCTTCCCACCGTTCTTGAAGTGCTATTCTCAGGCTAGGAACAAAGAACGCCACTGGTAGAATTTCCTCCATCCCATAGGTTAACCTAAATGGAGTCTGGCCGACAGCCATTTTATAAGTTGTATGGTAAGCCCACAAGGCTGCCATCAACTTGTTATCCCACTCGTTGTGCGAAGCAAAGACTACTTTGGTCAGGACATTTACAAGGATCTTATTGGTGGATTCTGTCTATCTATTTGCCTGAGGATAGTATGGAGAGGATATTCGATGGATGATCAGAAAGGTGGATAGAAGATGCGCTATCACTTCATTGATGAAGTGCATGCCCTGGTCACTGACTAGTTTGATGGGGCAGTCGAATCGTGAGATCACCTGTTCCCATAAGAACTTGCCAGTCGTTCTAGCGTCATTTTTTCATGTCTCTCTCACTTTCGCCCATTTTTTTAGGTAGTCTGTGGCCACAATGATATATTTGGCCTGTGAGTACTACGCCATAGGACTAATGGGTCCTACAAAGTCGATTCCCCACTTTTCAAAGGGTTGTTGTGTAATGATTGGGGTTAACTCCATTTGATCCTTGTGAATAAAGACCTTTGTCCTCTAGCACTCGTCACAATGCTTGACAAATCGTGCTACGTCGTGAAAAAGTATGGGCCACCATAGTTGAGACTACAGCACCTTGCAAGCTATCATGTCTTCACTAAAGTGTCCTCCAGCAATCCCGCTATGCGCCTCTATGAGCACATCGTGCATTTGATGCTCGCATATGTATCAACGCAGTAACCTGTCATGCCCTAACCTATATAGTTGGCCTGCTATCAACTGATAGGGTTGGATTTTGAGGATAAGTTGCCTAAGTCGGGCCTTTTCTATCGGTCGCTTAGGTAGTCCGTGCTCCAGTATGTGGAGATGTCATATGCCCAGTATGGTGTTAGATCAGCCTTGAATAAATCTCTTTCACTGGAAAGGTTGAACAGATGGGTGTATGGCAATTCATCGGCAATGCCTTGTCCATTGGCCTCTCCCATGGGAATGCATGGCATGTGGTCAGCCATGTAGTGATGTTTTCCATTCCGTACAATCACAGAGAAGTCGAATTCTAAAAGCAGAAGGAACCATTGAGCTATGCATCCTGTAGTGTTGGGTTTGTTCACTAGATACAGCAAGGCTTGATGGTCCACGAAGAAACTAAAAGGCATAGCCAAAAGATAATGCCGAAACTTCTTTATAGAAAATACCATGGCTAAGCCTTCTCTCTCAGTCATCGAGTAGTTCAATTTGGTCTCAATGAGTTGTCTGCTAGCAAAGCTCACTTGATATTCGAGGTTGTGTTTGCCAGGTTGGCACAGTATTGCCCCCACAATGAATTTGGAAGCATCAATATGTACATGGAAGGTAATGGTCCAATCTGGGGCTCGTAGGATCACTGCAGTAATAAGAGCCTTTTCAATTCCTCGTATGCTCATTGACATGCTTCAGTCCATTTGAAAACAATCAACAGCTTTGGTTTGGCAATCAATGCATAGTTTAGCAAAAACCGTCGATAATACCCCGTATGGCCTAAGAAGCATTGAACTCCTTTACAGTTGATTGGGGGCAGAAGATCAACAATAACCGTGACTTTCGAGAAGTCATTGGCACATGCCCTAGGATGCATCCATGTTTCACCCAGAACTGGCACTTTAAGGGGTTCAGGGAGAGACGATATAGGTGACACCGGTCAAAGACTGCTTGAAGTTTGCCTAAGTGTTCTCTCCAGGTCGAGTGAACACACAAGTCATCCACAAAGACCTCCAATTCCTTGGAAAGCTTGTCTTTAAATACGGTGCACATGAGGCATTGAAAGGTGGCTGGGGCATTCATCAACCTGAAGGGCATGACCATGTAAGGAAAGACACCCCACTCGGTGGCGAAGACAGTCTTATGCCTATCGGTAGGATGCACTTGCACGTGATTGTATCCAGAGAAGCCATCGAGGAAGCTGTAAGGAAGCTATAGGCCTCTTTGCCACCACTCTTTCGAGCATGTGCTCGGTGTATGGCAGGCAATGGGTAGTTGTCTCTCCTAGTGGCAGTGCTTACCTTCTTGTAATTAACACACACTCTAATCTTTTCGTTCTTCTTCATCACCATGACTATGGGCGACACCCATTCCGTGTGCTCGATTTTGTAAATGAATCCTTCTTTCATGAAGTTTTCAATCTTCTCTTTGACTACATGAGCGTGTTCTAGATTCATCGGGTACACTGGCTGCTTGACCGGTGTTGTGTTTGGCATCATGGGTATATTATGAGTCACTACGCTCGGATCCACCCCCTTAAGCTCCTCCAGGGACCAAGCGAATATGTCTATATACTCTTGCAAGAGAGCAACACGACTTATCTCCTCTTCCTCAGTCAAGTCATCGGCAATTAAGACCGGTTGGGGTGTCTCCCCTTCTTGTGCTAGGTTCACATTCTTGATCTTGGCTGGTCCCTCCATGGGTTCACTCATTTGCCCTTTGAGTTTGGTACGCAACAGAATAACTACCATGTCACCCTTCTTGAACTTCGTAAATCTTTTGGGAGATCATGTAGCTTCCTTTGCTCTTCCTATTGTGCGTCCCTAGGCTGTTTCGCCCTATCTTCCTTCAACCTTCTACGCCTCAGGTGGATGGGTAGGTTCCCCTTGGTGCGTATGTTCTTGGATGGTCTAGGTATCTCCGCGTTGCTATCTGAGCTCACTTTCGACTCGGTGTTTTCACTAGAAGAGGTGGTTTCTCCTAATGGTAGTAGCTCAAAGTGTGACTCTGTTCTAAGAAGTAGTGTCGTACCTGGTTGGGTTAGGCGTGCTTGTTTGAAATCTATGGCTCTTGCATGTTCGAATCACACATGGTCACAATCCATGTGCATGATCCCTTGTTCCATCCTTAAGATACTCTTTCTCTATGGCTTGGAGTCTGCTTGTATCTGTTCTATTTCTTATCTCTCAATGTTGTATTCCACCGTGTCTATCTCACCCTTACTTTCGTCACTAAAAGAATGACAGTCTTTGTACTTGTCCTTGGAATCATCTTCGTCTAACTGCTCATCCTCTGCTAGGTTTTGGCACATCTCTTGTCTCTGGTAAGAGACTAGGGCCCAATTGTACATGAGGTTTAAGTCATGCATCCTAGTCCATTGCCAGCTTAGTTTAACTAGTAGATCTTGGAGTGGCTTGAAGTTTACTACCGGATTGCCAGTTAGCGTGCTAATCAAATACTCCAAAATCTCTTGGAGTTCCTTCTTGTTAATTGGCACTTGGAATGTGATAGGCTTAGGTCACCCACAAAGGTTTTCTGCCATCATGTAAATTGATATGGAGGGTGTGTCTTTTGTCCTTCCAACTACCTTGATGGCTTGCTCGTATGCCTTATGATCTGAGAATGGCACGTCGATCATAGTAAGGACATGCATCCAGTCTCGCTCATCCTCCGAGCATGGGATATGCTTGGTCAATGGCTCATAGGAATTCTTGACCTGAGTGTTACCCTTAAGCATAATGAATATGGCATCCAAGTCGACTGGTGAGGTTTTTCATGTGTCCATCTCTACCCTCACAACTTCCATTCTATTGCCCATGAAGATTAAGCCATTACCCCAATCTTCGATGACTTTGGTATTGTGCATCTAGGGTCCGCCTAATAGGATATCGTAGTCCACTCCCTTCATGACTCTAAAGTCGACTGAGTACTGAACACCTACGATCTTCACCAACCAGTTTTTAAGTACCCCAAATGGTTTTACTTTCATATTATTTGCTAGTGTGACATTAAACCTGGCAGTCTCCATAGGCAGGTTTCCCCACATCTAAAGCACTGTGTGGCTCAGTACACTAACCCCCATTATTGTGTCTACGATTCCCTTTCTAGTTGTGTCACCCAGAGCTAAGGCAGGTAAGGGGTGGTCACCAACATGGTAAGGATGTCATTGGCTGCTTGTCTTTATCCTATTCCGGATTGTCCTGACCAATGGCCATGACTGATTTGCTAGCCTATAGTGTTGAGGCTTTGCCTAAGAAGTTTTGCTTGCGGCATAATTGCATCTCTTGCTTTCGGTCAAGGAGGTGAGATTGGCATGCTTATGCTGGAGAGATCTTTGATCTCGTCCTCTAGGATGGGCTCAACATCTTTTAGGTGATCTTGAGCCTCTCTTATCCATTATTTCACTTTCTCAATAGCCTCGACTTGGCGCCTCGGATGCGAGTACTCCCCTACCCTAGCACTTCCCTTTTCGGCTGTCTTAGGGGCTGAGGTTTCTACCTCCACGTCAATGACCTTCTTTCCCGCAGGCAAAGTAGTGGCAGTCTCGGTTTTCAGCGTGACCCTAGCTTCACGTTTCTTCTTTCTCTGTCTATGGCTCTTGTTCCTCTCGATTGAGGTTGCATCGAGGTTGCTCAGAGGTTGCTCAGACCTAGTAGCGATATGCTGGCCTGCTTCATCTATGCTTGGGTCATGACATGCAATGGGATAGGTGGGACCTCCCCATCGAGATTCTTGATGCCGAACAACCCCAATGTGACAAATGACATGTTGGCTGAACTTGAGGATGGTTTTCTCTTGGGACAGTCAATGAAGAGGTGAGTGATTCCACACTCTGGGCACCTTAGGTTTGCCTTATCTCTATTTGGTTGCTCCCTTCTAAGACAACCTAATGAGACGTGCCCTAAATGACCACAAGTCCAACATATGATTGGATCCTACATTTGCCCTTCTAGGCCTCTACCTCGGCCTCTT
Source organism: Lygodium microphyllum (assembly GCF_053477565.2). Lineage (NCBI taxonomy): Eukaryota > Viridiplantae > Streptophyta > Polypodiopsida > Schizaeales > Lygodiaceae > Lygodium > Lygodium microphyllum. Next base: position 4,301,433 of record NW_028229514.1, on the reverse strand, counting down.
TCTAACACCATCACTGGTACTGGTCGATAGTCCATAAGGACTGTGTTGCCCTCGTCGTCGTGCGAGATGTATGGGTATACGTAAGTCTCTTCCTCATTTGGCTCCTCCATGTAGTGGACTGGTGGTTCAGTTGGTGCATGAGTCACATAGGAACCACACGGTCTTGATATACCTATAGGGTTTACGTCCATTCTAGGAACAATCGATTTAATGTTGTTAAGTACACGAAGAGCCAATGGGGCCCCCCTTCTGAAGAATTTTTGGGATCTGCTCGCTAGATATGGCTGGCCGTAGGGTTATGAGTACGGAAGTCTTCTTGGTAATCTACAATGTGCAACATTATGACCAAATCTACAACAATTAGCGTAAGGTCGTGACCTAGGGTCTTGACACTCGATCAACAAGTGGTTTTCCTCACAGTACATGCATTGGACATGTAGGCACGTTGGTCATCTCAACATATTCTGCAATTTGGATATCTCTATTTTTACCTCAGTCAAGTCTTGGTTTGTCTCAGAGGCTTTTGCTTTGTGCTGGGTTGTTGGACTTGATCGTTCACTAGAGACTGACGCAATTGGAGCTCCTAGAGCTCCGCTCTTTCAGCTAGTCATCCACTCGAATGGCCTCTTCAAACATCCTAGCTATCGAGTCTCGCTGCAAGCTCAAGTTACCTGCCAAGGACTTATACAGCTCCTCACTCCGTATTCCACCAATAAATACGGTGGACATCGCTCTCTCGGTAGGTCGTTCACCCACAAGGATTCTCTTGAAGAGACTCCTCACGTGGGTGACATAGTCGTGAATGTCCTCTTTCTCTTTCTACTTGATATTTATCAGTCTCACTAGCAAATTCTCAGAGTATCCGGGCTCAAAGAATCTCTTCATGAAGAGGTTTTTGAGGCCGTTAAAGTCTACTCGTTCTACAGCATCTAGACTCATGTACCAAGTCCTACCCTTGTTGCCTAAGCAAAGTCCGAATGCTTGAGAACGTTGAGTCAAGTCGGTGAGGCCGTTGGCCTCTCAGACTTGCTCAAATTGCTGTACAAAGTTGTATGGGTCGTCATGGGGTTGGTACTTGTCAAGTTGCTTTGAAACAATCAGGATTCTAGACTGGCCCTTAGAGCATTGGTTTGTTCCTAATCCTATTAGCAATGATGTTTCTAGTACTTCATCACTCTGCTTCACTACTGTGTTGTGGAGCAATCACTTCATGATAAGCTCACTCAATGTCAAGTCTCCTTCCAGGGCTCTCTCATGATCGGATTGATTCCCACCCACCAGGTTCAACACCTGCTCCACCTTATACAATTTTGCAGCCTGCCTCAAGTTCCTAGCATGCTAATCTTGGTTGTATTTCACTATGCCTTGCAGTGCCTTGTGGACTAGCTTCTGTTCCTCTTCCAAGTCTATTATGATGGCTTCTGCCGTTTTGCCGCGATGCTCAAACAGAGTGTGCACATCATAGCTGCTTACCAGCTATACTGAATCGCATCTGGAAAAACTCCTAAGTCAAGTTCCTCATTCGGCCTGTGGTCTGAGCTTTCCTCTAACATGATCGCATTCTTGTGCTCCACCAAGCTGTCAATCAGGTTAAACAAGTTGGTCAGATCCACTTCTCTAGTGCTGCTTCCTTGGTTCTACTCTATGCTTTTGCTATCTGTCTATGTCTTGGGATCTTCTCCTACTAGTGAATTCCTTGAGATGTTTATTTGAGTGAGTTCCTTGACTTATTCCATCCAATCCTTAATTTACCTCTACTCAATATGTGTGTGTTCTTTCTTCGCGTGCACTTGTGCTCAATTAGGTGTTCAGCTGTCCTTAAGTGTACTTTAAGTGCGGGAATTCCGAGTGAGTGCAGAAAACAAGTGTCTAAGCGGCTTACGCACTCTCTCGCTTCATTTTAGGCCTAATAGTCTTGTTGACCCGTGTCTAACCGTCTTGTCCATTTTTGGGTTATTGAGGATCTTTGGCTCAGCTGGCTATCATTAGGACTCTTGGTCTAGCAATAGCCTACTTGAGCTGCTAGATGACCCTGTCCTCTGAATTTTCCTATTCTATGCTAGAATCGAGTTCCGCACCTCAAGGGTACTCATGAAGGTTTACGCGGCCAGAGAATTTGGAAAAATCCTAATCGAGCCGTGTGCGACAATGTCCGCATTGGGAATGATTTCGCCAAATCTAACGATCCGCACATCCACCGAGCACACCACCTTTCATATCACAACAAATACATAGTAGGGAGGCCCCGACGTACCTAAATCACATGGAGAGAACTCCTCAATGGAAAGATTGAATCGAATCAATTTTGGAAATACACTCTCGCTCTCTCCTACTCTCTCTCAATGTCAGGGCATGAAATGAGCTCTTCCTTGTCCCCTTAGCTCTTAAATCCCTTCTGGGGTAAGGTTTTGATGTCCCCTATCACTCACTTTCCAACATTAACATCCCAAGCATTCTTTTTTCCATTTTTGCATGACTTGTATCCTGTTTTACCCTGTTTTACAGCAAAAAACCCTACACTTTTTTTATCGGGTCTCCTAATCCTAACCTACTCTGAATGCAACAATGGTCGAAGGAAAAAAATTGAAATGGTTTCTCCATCTTTTCCAATCATCAAACCAGAAAAATAACCCAAAGTACTTACTTGTTTTGAAGATCAAAAATCCAAAATTCCTATCTACCTCAAGCTCCAGTTCGGGGATGAATCCCTTACTTTGATGCTCGGGCAAGGGCTCAAGCTTAAATCCGTTTGTCCCGGCAATGAAACCAAAATGTGGGAGCTTTCTCTCAACCGCCAAGAACCACGGATCACTTATTGCTTCAAGCATTCCAAGTCGAGCACTAATGGCTACCTCTCACATAGTCGATGCACCATTCATATCTACGAGTGCAGTGAGCATACCTCCATGTATATCGAGTTACCTCCACTCCCGTGCAATTTGGTAGCTCCATGATCCAAGTGCAAGCTTCAAGCAAGCTCCATGCTCCAAGCTCCATTTCTGCGAGCAAGAAAAGAGAAGAGAAGAAGAGAGGAGAAGATGGAGAGCTTCTCCTCCCCGATCCCTCACCCTCACACACTCGCTCCCTCACACTCTCACACTCCCACTCTCAAGCACAAGCTCAAGATAGCCAGAAGAAGAAAAAGAAGAAGAAGAAAAGGAGAGCCACTTTTTGCCACACCAAAGAATGAGCTTTCATTCACTTTTTGAACTTTATATATACAAACCCTAAAACCCCCATGGGCACCCATCCCTTGTTACATGACCGGCCATTATGGCAAGGTCCCTTTTTCTAATTCCCTCTTCTTGCTTCATGCCCTAAGCCTATACCCGTCTATCTTTTACAAATGGCACATGAGGGAGTCTGGAGCTCTTTTACAAGAGTTTTTAGAGCTTTTGAGGAACCTTTCCTTTAATATTGCTCTTTTTGTCTCAGTTTAGTTTTGGAGGCTGCCTCTATGCCTTGCTCTTTTTTCATTATTTTTGCGTTTTTTCCTTTATTTTTCTACCATTTTGATTTGAGGTTAACAAAGAAAATGTTTTTTCTTTAGCATCAGTGGGGTCAGTTTTCCCTTAGCTAATGTGGTCTCACTCTCAGTATTGAGCATTATTTTTGCATGGGTTCTCTTTTTTCTCCTTCGTTGACTCCTCTTCCCTATAGAGGATGCATCCAAGTTGCTACAGGACAATAGGTGTAGCATCATTGTCGTGTGACTTGACACAAAAGAATTAGAGCAGCAAAGATGGTAGGATGGCCAAGCTAGTGGAGGATTTTTGCCTAGAGAAATCGGTGAATAGATGTGTGACAATATGCTATGGGTTCATGGTTCTAAGCTCTTCCTCCTAGGCCTCTACCTCTTTCTTTTCTTGATTGAGAAAAGACTATAGTCCATTAGCATGGGATTTCCCTCTTCATTATAAGAGACATAAATGTTCAAATAAGAATCTTTCTCTAGGGGTTCTTCCACAAAGCACACTTGATCTTCCCTTGGTGGATGGGTCACGATAGATGCTAGAGGTCTAGGGGTTCCTATAGGGTTGATGTCTATCCTTTGGGTAGTTGGATTTGAATTGTTAGATGTAGGGAGAGTCAAAGGGACTCCCCTTTAGAAATATGGTTGTCTAACTCTTGGATAGCACGACCAAGTGTAAGGCTGCTGGTAGGCCAACCATCTCTTGGCAACTTGCGCAGTGCATGCTGTCATGACTGAATCTTCTGCAATGTTGGCACAAGGCCTTGATTTGGAATCATCACATTCAAAATGCAAGTGGTTTCCTCCACATTGCATATACTACATGTGAGGTCATACTGGACTTTGTATTGACTCTTATAGTCTAGCAAACTCCACTTTTAGGTTGGCTATATCTTAGATCTAGTTAGCAATCTTTCCTCTCTCTTGTTCACTGGATAACCTACTAATTCACTAGTTGTTATATCTCTTAGTGTTCCTAATTGCATTGCTACCTTGGTGGCAACCCAAGAGCTTCTCTCCCTGAGCAAGTCATATATATGTAGTATGGCTTCCTCAAAGAATCTTGAAAGCACATCCCTTTGCATGTTTGAGTTGATTGCAAGGGCCTTATAAAGTTCTTCATTGTGGATCTCATTAATGGATATGGTAGAGACTGCTCTCTCATTGGGTTGCTCAGCTCTAGATATCCTTGTTAGATATGATCAATGCCCCACCCTCATTAGGTGCTAATGATCCATGGTGCTCAAAGTTGTAAGGCCCCCATTATGAGGAGAAGCCAAATGTGAGCCCGGACATTGGTTGAGTCCTGACTTGTATATCAGATGAGGTCTATGTGACCGGATGGCAAAAAGGTGACTGTTGTGGGTCTAATCTTTGGGTTAGACGGAGTGGTTAAGCTGGTAGCAACTCGAGGCACATTGCATTGAGTTGCGTGGTAAGGGAGTTAAAAGGGGCCCCTATTGTGGGGTCCGGGGGCCGCGGAAGCGGCCCCTGGCTGGGGGGTCCCAGGGGGGCCAGCGGCCCCCCTGGCGGGGGTCCGGGGGCAGCGCCCCCGGCCCGATGGTAAAGGGAATATTCCCTGGAATATTCCCTGGCCGACTAGTGGAGGCTCATATGGTAGGTCGGTCAGCAGGCCGACCTAACGACCTTCGCGGGCTATAAAAGCTAAACCCCTTCGCAGCCATCTGACACTCATCTTTCACCCAGTCAGAGTTGTTGTTCCAGCTAGCCTTAAGCTCTTCACCTATCTTCTGTCTAGATCGCCATCTAAGCTTCATTCATTGGAAGCGCACGGGTGGACAGAGCCATCTTTGTATCAGTTGTTTGGAGTTAAAGAATTTTACTGATTCTCCTCTTATCTGTTGTGTACTCTCTATCTCTTTCTCAGATTCTGTTCGCTGCGCCGTGTAATATTTTACATGGTATCAGAGCCCAGGGGGCTCTAGAGATCGGAGAGCGTGCAAGAGGCAAAGGCTTCAACAGCAAAGAGAAACGATGTCGACTCCGGGAAGCAGTTCTGGCGCATCCGGAAGCGGTGCAGGAGGTGGTGCTGCTGTACCGGCTATTCAAACACTGAGGATTCGTCCACCAACCTTCAGCGAAGGCAAGTTAGATGGTACAAACTACACCTTGTGGAAGTTCAAAATTACAACTATCCTTGATTCTTATGAGCTTCTGGAGACTGTGCTGGGGACTGACGCAGAACCACAGCCTATCCCCGACCCATCAAATCCTAGTGTGATGATTCCTCCGAATGCAGATCTTCTACGAGCTTGGAAACGAAGGAATGCAGATGCATTGTGTGCCTTAGTTACAAGCTGTTCTGACAGTGTTTTGACTCTGATTCAGCATACAACCAAAGCGTCAGAGGCTTGGAATGTACTAAGGAGTCAATATGAAACACGAAACCAAACAAGGATTCAAAACTTGGAGAATCAACTAGCAGCGGAGAAGTTTGCTAAAGGAGAGACGGTTGAAGCATTCATCACTCGGATTAAGAATCTGCGCGACCAGATGGCTGGCGCTGGGATACAAAAGACTAGCGAAGAGCTAGCTCGGAGGTGTCTTCGGATTTGTCCACAAAAGTTTGATGGACTAGTAACTGCCCTTAATACTCAGGTGAGACCTCAAGCTTTGACTTTTGAGGAGTTTTGTGCATTATTAATGGAGGAGGAGTTGAGGCTGAAAGCCCGAGAAGGAAGCAACAATGGAGATGCTGCATTCTCTGCCAATGCAAAAGGCAAAGGTGTTTCCTCCACCAAAAATGATGGTGACAAAAAGAAAAAGGGCGGCAAGAAGAAGTTTCAAGGAGAGTGCTTCTACTGTAAGAAGAAAGGACATGCGATTGCAGATTGTCGTGTCAAGAAGGCAGATGAAAAGAATGGTACCCTTAAAACTAAAGGGAAAGAGACAGCCAATACGGCTGAAGCAGAGTTGGAATTATTCATGGCGACCATTGAGGAAGTGTGCTCCTCGGCGCAAGAAGAATCTACCACTGACTCTTGGGTGCTGGATAGTGGGGCCTCCCGTCACATGACCAACAAGAAAGGTCTATACAGTTCTATGCAGCCTCTACAAGAATCCATCACTGTGACGGTTGGAAATGATGCTAAATGCCCTGCTGCGGGCACAGGTACTATTTCTTTTGTTGCTGCAAATGGTGAAGTCAAAAAGCTTTCAAATGTGTTGTATGTTCCCGAAATCAGGAGAAATCTCTTATCAGTTGCTGCCATAACTGATCTTGGTCATGAAGTGAGGTTCAAGAAGACAGGTGCAGAAATTATTGATAGTGCTGGCACAATTGTTGGCAAAGGAGAAAGAAGGAACAACCTGTATGAGCTAAGTGCTCTTACAGCCACCGCTGGAGTGGGCACAAGTAAGCTTTGGCATGAAAGGTTTGGACACATCGGATTTGCAGTATTGAAGGAGATGCAAAAGCAAGGTATGGTTGCTCACCTACCTACAATAACTGAATTGAAGGAACCATGTGAAGCTTGTATGATGGGCAAGCAACAGAGAAAGGCATTTCCACAAGAAAGCAAGAATAGAGCACATGCTCCTCTAGAGTTGGTGCATGCTGACTTGTGTGGTAAGATGCCTACACAGGCCTTGGGGGGATCTTCTTATTTTATGTTGATTGTCGACGACTACAGTAGGAAGATGTGGGTGTACTTCCTTCGTGATAAGGCTCAAGCTTTTGGTAAGTTTAAAGAATGGCTAATACTTGTTGAGAATGAAACAGGGAAAAGTGTGAAGAAATTTAGAACAGATGGTGGTGGTGAGTTCAACTCAAAGGAGTTTGAAGGCTTTTGCAAGAGCAAAGGGATCAAGCGTCAATTGACGACGCCTCACACACCTCAGCAGAATGGTGTTGTGGAACGCAGGAATCGTACCATTGTGGAGATGGCAAGATGCATGCTAAAGGGCAAGGGATTGCCTAACCATTTTTGGGCTGAAGCTGTTAATACTGCAGTCTACATTCTAAATCGGAGCTACACAAAGGCTCTCAAGGGAAAAACACCTCATGAGGCTTACACTGGTAAGAAACCATCTGTTTCACATTTCAGAATTTTTGGATGTGAATGTTATGCACATGTTCCAGATGAGAAGAGAAACAAGTTACAACCAAAAAGCAGAAAATGTATCTTCTTGGGTTATAGTGATGAGCAGAAGGCTTACAAGTTATATGACCAAGAGGCAAAGAAGATCATCGCGAGCCGTGATGTGGTGTTCAAGGAGGAGCCGCATACAGTGGAGGAGGAGAAGGCAAGGTCTTCCACTTTATCATCAAGCGAAGAAGTAGTCCACTATGAACCTGTCCCGAGAGCTATCCCTATCCTTAAGGAGGAGGAAGCATCATCTTCAGATGATGAGGAAAAAGTTCACCAACCTGACATCACCCCACCGGAAAAGCCATTGCCGCGCTGGGTGAAGCAGCTCTATGACCACAATAATCCTATGCCTGCATCTGTTGAGGAGAAGGCAGACGGACCAAGGAGGTCTCAGAGAATAGAGGAGCAAAGGAGGGCTTCTGCTCACATAGTCAACATGGCCTTGATGGTTGAGATTATGAGAGAAGTAAAGGAGCCAACTGACTTAGAAGAAGCACTTGCAGATCCATCATGGAAGGCTGCTATGCAGGCGGAGTATGACAGCATAATGAAGAATGACACTTGGGAGCTAGTGGATCGGCCAGCAAAGCGGAAGATTATTGGCACCAAGTGGATCTGGAAGGTAAAGTACAAGGCTGATGGTACCTTAGAAAAGTACAAAGCTAGACTGGTTGCCCAAGGATTTTCACAAGTTGAAGGGTTTGATTTTCAAGAGTCATTTGCCCCAACTGCCAGAATGACCACTATTCGCACGGTACTTGCAGTGGCTGCCCACAAGAAGTGGCCAGTGTACCAAATGGATGTTAAGTCAGCGTTCTTAAATGGTGACCTCAAGGAGGAGGTGTACGTGGCTCAGCCACCAGGGTTTGAGGCCCCCCATTCTGAGAACAAAGTGTGTAAATTGAAGAAGGCATTGTATGGGCTGAAACAAGCCCCTAGAGCATGGTACCAGCGGATAGATAGGTTCTTTTTAAACCTAAACTTCAAAAGATGTGCCTCAGATGCTAACTTGTATGTTTACAGGGATGGTAAAAAGTCTGTAGTGATTGTCCTATATGTGGACGACCTTCTTATTACAGGTGACTATGAAGATATGATCAACCAAACTCGAAAGGCTTTGAGTTTTGAGTTTGAAATGACAGACCTGGGCTTGCTGCACTATTGTTTGGGGATTGAAGTCTGGCAAGAGCCAGGAAAGATCTTCATCTCTCAGAAGAAGTATGCATGGGAGATCTTGAAGGCATTTGGCATGACCGAGTGCAAGGAGATAGCTACACCTATGGAGGTGAATGTAAAGTTATCCGTTGAGGATACATCAGCACTAGCAGACATTGGGAGGTATAGGAGGTTGGTCGGCAGTCTAATCTACTTGTGTAACACCAGACCAGATATCAGTTTTGCTGTTGGTGTTTTGAGCAGGTTCTCAAACAAACCTCATGAGAGTCATTGGAAGGCTGGGATGCGGGTGCTCAGATACTTGAAGAAAACTCTTGACTATGGTATCACATACAGTTTTGGAACTTCTCTTGTGGGGAACTGTGACTCAGATTGGGCAGGAGACATTGATTCCAGGAAGTCAGTTTCTGGTTATTGTTTCTCTTTGGGTTCAGGAATTTTCTCTTGGATTAGTAAGAAGCAACCAACAGTGGCATTGTCTTCTACCGAAGCAGAGTACAAGGCAGCTTGTTTTGCTGCATGTGAGGCCGTATGGTTGAGAAGGATTCTATGGCATATGGGAGTGCAGGATGAAGAACCAACTGTGCTGAGATGTGACAATCAGAGTTGCATCGCCATTGCCAAAAATCCAGTGTTTCATGCACGCACCAAACATATAGAGATCCAGTATCACTATGTGCGTGATTTGATGGAGGATGGGATAGTGGAATTGGTCTACTGTCCAACAGAGGAGAATGGAGCAGATATCTTCACCAAAGCACTTACGAAGGATCTGCTTCAAGTTCATCTTCAGAGACTCGGCATTGGGCCGAGGAGATAGTTCACCTATGGGTGGACATTGAGGGGGGGTGTTAGATATGATCAATGCCCCACCCTCATTAGGTGCTAATGATCCATGGTGCTCAAAGTTGTAAGGCCCCCATTATGAGGAGAAGCCAAATGTGAGCCCGGACATTGGTTGAGTCCTGACTTGTATATCAGATGAGGTCTATGTGACCGGATGGCAAAAAGGTGACTGTTGTGGGTCTAATCTTTGGGTTAGACGGAGTGGTTAAGCTGGTAGCAACTCGAGGCACATTGCATTGAGTTGCGTGGTAAGGGAGTTAAAAGGGGCCCCTATTGTGGGGTCCGGGGGCCGCGGAAGCGGCCCCTGGCTGGGGGGTCCCAGGGGGGCCAGCGGCCCCCCTGGCGGGGGTCCGGGGGCAGCGCCCCCGGCCCGATGGTAAAGGGAATATTCCCTGGAATATTCCCTGGCCGACTAGTGGAGGCTCATATGGTAGGTCGGTCAGCAGGCCGACCTAACGACCTTCGCGGGCTATAAAAGCTAAACCCCTTCGCAGCCATCTGACACTCATCTTTCACCCAGTCAGAGTTGTTGTTCCAGCTAGCCTTAAGCTCTTCACCTATCTTCTGTCTAGATCGCCATCTAAGCTTCATTCATTGGAAGCGCACGGGTGGACAGAGCCATCTTTGTATCAGTTGTTTGGAGTTAAAGAATTTTACTGATTCTCCTCTTATCTGTTGTGTACTCTCTATCTCTTTCTCAGATTCTGTTCGCTGCGCCGTGTAATATTTTACAATCCTCTTATAGAGACTTCTTGTATGAGTGATGTAGTCTTTTATGTGCTCTTTGTCTTTTTGGCTGACATTCACCAACTTAACAATGAGGTTCTTGGAGTATCCTAGCTTCGAGAATCTCTTGATAAGGAGATCCTTCAACACTAGGTGACCTCATTATACTCAGTATAGTCTAGACTAGTGGACCAAGTCGGTCCCTTTTGTCCCAAGAAAAGACCAAATGCTTGTGCTTGTTGAGTGGGGTCTCTGAGGTTATTAGCCTCACACACCTACTCAAACTATTCGATGAAGCTATAGGGATCATTGTTGGCCTGATATTTATCAAGTTACTTTGCAACTATGGGTATTTTTTTTCAGTTTCTAGCATTTGGAGTGACTCCCAACGCATGGCTAGCAATGATGCTGCCAAGCCTACCTACTACAATTTACTTGGTGCTAGTATTGTCTAGCAATTTTTTTGTGAGTAGCTTGCTTATTGTAAAGTGGGCTTCTATGGCTCTTTCCCTATCGCCATTACCTCTTGTTTTGTTCCTACTTGAGATGGCTAGGATCTAGTGAATCTCATTGAGCTCTCTCTCCTAATGCAACCTCTGACCCCCTTGCTCATAGCTATAACTCGTAATTCATTACAATGCTATCCTTGCCAATCTCCTCTCTTCCTCAAGATCGACTATGACATTGGCTACTAGTCTCCCATGGTGGGCTATCCTCGTTTGCTAGTCGTATTGTGTGACAAGTCCTTGGATTTCATCTAGGTGCTCAACCATATTAAGAACAAGATCAAGGTCCAGACTATTGTGATTTGAATTCCTACCTACCATAGTAGTTGCCTCTTGATCGACTAGTGCATCTATGAGGTCAACTAAGCCAACTAGAGATGTATCCCTAATATTGGAGAGCCTTTTGTTCTCTTATCAATGTGATGACTCTGTCCTCTTTGTATCTTGGTTCTTAGTTTTTTGGGTCCCTTGTCTCATTCTTGGAATTTTACTCTTGGGATATCTCCACCACCTTATCTTCCCAGTAGTCTGCAACTTCCTGCTACCACCTTGTGGGGTGTGTCCTCAATTTCTCTAGCCATATCCTTCTTAGCCTTGCTACTGAAAGTCTAATGATATCCTCCACCACCCTAGGAGATAATTCTCTATCCAATGTGTAAGAAAGGTGAAGGAGAACTCAAAGGGGTGGCTGTGGTTTTCCCATTGCTCCTAGAGTGCAAGCTCTTGGCCCCGATTGAGAGGGTCACACTCCTTGCTTTGAGGGATAGCCACCTGTAAAACTTGCAGTGTCTTGGCTTCAAGCTTCCTACAGGCCTGTTGCACTTGCTGTCTGCATTTAAGTCTCATCTCCATCATCCGCTTTAGTGGGCTGAGCTTCCCCCCCTTGCTCTTCTCGCTCTACTTCTAGCTATAGAGGGCGCTTGGTTCTTGCACTGGTTCTTCCTCTTCTTCATTTGGTTAAAGGCACACCCTTCTTCTTATATGAGCTCTAATGGCTCCTATTGAGGTGATTGCATTCGCTATTCCGACTCGAAAAGCCTTAGAAAGGTAAGCTCCTATGTGACTAAGCTAGCTCAAATTAGGTGGGTGCATTACTCCTCTACTTCAAAGCTAGGGCTAGGCTTGGGTATCTTTGTATGGAGTCCATGTTGTAGTGCCCCACTTATTAGTTCTAGTTTTCCTTTTAGTTGTTCCAATGTCTCTTCTCCTTAGGCTCTGCGTGACATCTAATACTATGCTCAAGAATGAGCATTCTTGCTTTAGCATTTCATGTCTCTGGTGACAACTACCACTTTGCTTTCTATCACGAGGTGTTCATTCTTGGAGTGGGCTAGCTTATAAGCTAATTCTTTGATTCTATATTCGTTTATGTGGCTGCCCATCCCTGTGCCTTCTCTTTCATGTTCTCTAGCTCTTGTGTTTACTGCAAGTGAAGCAAGTGAGAAACGAGGCATCCAAAGGAAAGTGCAATGTGGAAAAAAGGAAAAGGTGCCCTACAAGAGAGTGGGCCCACTAGGAGTACAAGACACAATCATGGAAGCTGCAATAAGCCAAAAGCAAGAAGGCGCACCTTTAAATTTAAAGACACAACCAAGACCTCTGTAAAAGAGTGCCAGGCTCCCTCCTGTGCAATTTGTAAGGATGAACAGGCCGTAGGACTACGCTAGAAAGAAAAAGGGCCTAGTCCATAGCCGGCCATGTAAGAAAAAGGGGATGAGGGGATGATTGCCCAAGAGGGATTTAGGGTTTTGTATATAAAGTTCAAAAACTGAATCATTCTTTGGTGTGTGGCAAAGTGGACTCTTCTTCTTCTCTTCTTCTCTTCTCTTCTCTTGCTTGTTTGCTTGTGAGTGCTTGAGGGAGGGAGTGTGAGTGAGTGAGAGAGTGTGTGTGTGAAGGTGAGCAATCTCGGAGGAGAAACCCTCCTTCTTCTCCTATCTTATCTTCTTCTCTTCTCTTCTCTTCTCTTCTCTCATCTCATGTGTGGCTATGGATGATGGAGCTTGAAGGAATAGACTTGAGGATGCTTGAGCATGCATCATGAATCATGGAGCTATCGGAGTGCTTGAGAGAGGAAGCAACTCAATCAGGAATTAAGGTAAGCTCACTATAGTCATAGAGAGGGATAGCACGTCAACTATGTGAGAGGTAGCCATTAGTGCTTTCTTGAAACGCTTGACCAATAAGCTATCCATGGGTCTTCTAGGTTGAGCTCAAGCTCATCTCTACATTTTGGTTCCATTGTCAAGACCAATGGATTCAAGCCTGAGTGCTTGCGCACTTCAAATTGAGCATCAAAGTAAGATTTTCACCCCTAAATTGGAGCTTGAGATAGATAAGAGTTTTTGGGTCTTTAACCAGTGCTACAAGTAAGTATTTTTGGTTTTTTGATGGTTAATTGGGTAGGAGAAATCAGTTCAGTACTTTGCTTTCGATTCTTGTTGCATTTAAAGTAGGTTAAGATTAAGAGATCGTTGGAAAAGTGTAGGGTCTGCTGCTATAAAACAAGCCAAATAGGGCACACAGATCTGGGAAAAACGGGGAGAACGAGTATTGAAGGGGGTTAAGGCCAAGAAGCGAGGAGGCAGTAGTGGCAAAACCTTATGAAACAAGGGTTCAATAGCCAGGAGACCAAGGGGGAGCTCATTTGAAACCTTGGTTGTTTGAGAGAGAGAGAGAGTGAGCTCCATTGCGTGGATCCACTTCAATCATATTGCCGACAAGTTTTTTGCCCACTACAGGTATACCCACACACTTCTACTTCATCCATAGGTTGTAGGATCTAGATATGCTCAGCTAGTGTGAAGGCTACAATCGCTCGACACGACAAAATTTTTGTCAACTTGAAAAAAAATGTGTTGCATCCGGTCTATTTGAATTACACCGACTCTGGGCCAAGTCCAAGAATTGGCCTTCGGCCTTCTTATATTCAGCCCTCAACCAATCAACTTGGACACGTGGAAACTCGGCCCTCGGCCCACTCGACTCGGATACGTGGAAACTTTGCCCTCAGCCCATTCAACTCAAACACTCACCACTCGGCTCCATTCAAATCAGTCACACTGGATCCATCTTGCACTTTCGGCCCACCTAGACACTGGCCATATGAACATCCGAAGACCATACACACACTTGAGACACCTTTTTGGCATATGGAACAAAGGGATCAGGGAGACACACGCATAGAGGCAACAATAGTCAACCATCTAGCAATCTAGCCTAATAGAAACATTGAGTGGAGTCTTAGAGCACTAACGAATCATGACTGAGAAAGGGGAATAGCAAAGAATCCTATAAACCAACGGGGATGCCAAAAAATTGAGCATACAAGCCTATCAAGCTAAACCCACAATAAGAGTTCTAGAGTCGTCAAGGCACTTGTTTTCTCACTCACCTTGGTTTCCATCACTCAAAGCACACTTGAAAAGAGCTAAAAGCCTGATTTCACACAGTGCACGAAAAGGAACACACACATGCATAGACTCATAGAGTGAGGGTAAGTTGAGAACTAGTTGCAATCAATAAAGAATTCACTCAGACATAAAACTTTGAAGGAACCCACTAGTAAGAGAAGACCCAAAGACATAGAAGGGTGATCGAATCCTCAAAAGTAGGCCCAAGCAAAGAACACAACCAAACAGCCAGACGCAATAAGGATAGACACTATCGCGGAAGTGGATTTAGCGAGCCTTATCAAGTTGATCAACAACTTGGTAGAGCATGAAGCTTTACACATGGAAGAAGAAAGCTCAGGCCGTGGAAGCAATCAAGAGCTAAACCTAGGCGATTTTCCTAAGGTTGTCCAACTGTTAGTACACAAATACGATGTTCAAACTCGGCTAGAACACCGCAGTAGACCTATAAAGGATGTTATAGCAAACCTTGAGGAAGAGAGGAAGTTGGCTCATAGGGCTCTGCAAGGCCTAGCTACGTACAACTAGGACCAAAAAACTAGGATCTTGCACTAGAGTTTGGAAATGTGAGAGATCTAGAGAATACTAGCCCTAGGAGGCAAAAATCAATCAAATAGCGAGAAAGCGCTAGATGGAGACCTCACATTGAGCAATCTTCTGACAAAGCAATTGCTAGATAACACGATAGCTGAGCAAATCATTGCAACATTAGCAACATCATTGCTACCAGGGTTAGGAGTTAACCAAGGCTCTAAGAGCCAATCAAATATCCATGTGGTGACAAAGTAGCCGGACAAATACCAAGCAAACAATGATTTGTATAGCTTTGTAAAATAGATCAAGTAGGTCTATGAGGCAAATGACCTTATCGATCCTGCTTAATGCTCCCAAGCTTTTAGATTGTGCTTAGGTTACAATGGCCGAACTTGGTATAGGATTTTGGATGCTGTAGAGTGTACCATTTTCAATAGCTTGAAAAATCTCTTTATCAATAAATTTTCGGAACTTGGGTACTCTGATAACCTGCTAGTCCAACTCATAAGTATTAACTAGAGAGAGAAAGAGGATATTCAAGATTACGTGACTCAGGTGAGGAGTCTCTTTAAGATAATCCCAATGGGCAAGAGACCAATCGAAAGAGCGGTATCCATAGTATTCATAAGCGAAATACAAAGTGAAGAGCTCTAGAAAGCCTTGGCCAGCAACTCGAGCCTGTAGTGACATGCACTGGAAGGTCTTTGAGGAAGGTATTAGAGTGGATGAACAGCTCAAGGAAAGAAGCTTTGGGTGCTTGAATCGACAAGAGTCCAGTATTAGGAGTTCTGAGAGGGCCTCAATGCCAAGTGAGAGAGCACGCCTAAGAACACACAAAAAAGGGAATGGCACTAGATCAGGACATGAGCTAGCAGACATTAGGATGGACATAACAAAACTACAGGAGATGATGAGATGACTAACCTGCCCAAAAATCCAATGCATGCATTGTGGTTGGAACCAGTTGCCAAGGGTGGGAGAACCCTAGGTCATGACCTTGCGCTAATTGTGGTAGGTTCGGCCATGATGCCATGCATTGTAGACTACCTTGGAGACTCCCACACCAGCAACCTTACAGTCAACCCTATCTTGAGAACAAGCCATTGAACTTCCTTGGAAGGGGTGGTCCACTAGCTGTCCCCCCGGACTTGGTATTATACGAATTTGGATGTTGCAGAGCATGCCAATTTCAATAGCTTGAAAAATCTCTTCATCAAGAGATTTTCTCAACTTGGGTAGTCTTACAACGTCCTAGTCCAACTCAATAGCATCAAGTAGAGAGAGAAAGAGGATATTCAAGATTACCCAGGTAAGGAGCCTCTTCAAGTTAATCCAAATGGGCGAGAGACCAACCGAAAGAGCGGTATCTATGGTATTCATCAGTGCAACACAAAGTGAATAGCTCTATAAAGCCTTGGTCGGCAACTCAAGCTTGCAGCAAGACGCACTGGCAAGGGTCTTTGAGAAAGGTATTAGAGTGGATGAACAGCTCAAGGAAAGAATCTTTGGGTGCTTGAATCGAGAAGAGTCTAATATCAAGAGTTCTGAGAGGGTATCAACACCGAGTGAGAGAGCAGGCCCAAGCACACAAAACAAAGGAAAGGGCACTAAATCAGGATAGGAGCTAGTAGATATTAGAATACACATAACCAAACTATAGGAGATGATGAGACAAGCAAGGCACCCACATGTCCAATGCCTGCATTCTGGTGGGAACCACTTGCAAACCGAGTGCCAAGACCCTAGGTCATGACCTTGCACTAATTGTGGTAGGTTCGGCCATGACGATATGCATTGTAGACTACCTTGGAGACTCCCACACTAGCAACCTTATGGTCAACCCTACCTTGAGAACAAGCCACCAAACTTCCTTGGAAGGGGAGGTCTACTTGCTCTCCCGGACTTGGTATACCAGTTTGGAGGTTGTATAGCGTGCCGGTTTCAATAGCATGAAAATTTTCTTCATCAAGAGGTTTTCCAAACTTGGGTACTCTAACAACCTGCTACTCTGACTCATAAGCATCAAATAGAGAGAGAAAGAGGATATTCGAGATTACGTGACCTAGGTCATGAGCCTCTTCAAGATAATCCGAATAGGTGAGAGACCAACCGAAATAGCGGTATCCATGGTATTCATCAATGGAATACAAAGTGAAGAGCTCTACAAATCCTTGCCTGACAACTCGAGCTTGCAGCGAGACGCACTAGCAAGGGTCTTTGAGGAAGGTATTAGAGTGGATGAATAGCTCAAGGAAAGAAGCTTCAGGTGCTTGAATTGAAAAGACTCCAATATCAAGAGTTCTGAATGGGCCTCAATGCCGAGTGAGAGAGCAAGCCTAAGCGCGCACAACAAAGGGAAGCACTAAA
The DNA here is from genome assembly GCF_053477565.2 of Lygodium microphyllum. Lineage (NCBI taxonomy): Eukaryota > Viridiplantae > Streptophyta > Polypodiopsida > Schizaeales > Lygodiaceae > Lygodium > Lygodium microphyllum. Next base: position 4,284,281 of record NW_028229514.1, on the reverse strand, counting down.
TCAGGATAGGAGCTAGCAAAGATTAGGATAGACATAACCAAACTATAGGAGATGATGAGACAACCAATGCGCCCACATGTCCAATGCATGCGTTGTGGCAGGAACCACTTGCTAGCCAAGTGCTAGGACCGTAGGTCACAACCTTGTGCTAATTGTGGTAGGTTTCGTGATGATGCCATGCATTGTAGACTACCTTGGAGATTCCCACAATAGCAACCTTACGGTCAACCCTACCTTGAGAACAAGCCACCAAACTTCCTTGGAAAGCTGGGAGGTTCGTTGGCTGTCCTGATGCCTATTGATGCTAAGTCACCCATCCCTAGGATGGAAATAAATCATACATGTACCCCTAGACCACCTAGACCCTACAAGACTATCCCACGGAGTGATACTCCGATCCATTATCTAGATGAGCCTGGCAGCGATGAGCCTTACGTAAAACCATATGTGTTGTATGCTAAGGGAGGCAACTCAATCCTTATAGACGGTACTAGTAACTGTGATGACATTCAGTAGGGGGAGAGGTAGAGGCCTAGGGACACAAACCCAAGAGCCAATTGTATATTGGACTTGCGGTCAACCATGACACATTTCTTTGCATTACCCTGAGAGGAAGCAAACAAATAGAGATAAGGCTAACTTGACTTGCACTGAGTGTGGAATCACTAACCTCTTTGATGATTGCCCTAGGCGAAGGCCATCCTCTAGTTTGACAAATGAGCCATCAGTTCCATTGGGGTTGTTTAGTGTTGAGACACTCGATGGGGAGGCCATACCTATCCCATTGCATGTCATAAGCTGCATACATACGAAACAGGTCGGCATATCATTGCTAGGGCCCAACAACCTAGACGCAACCTTAGTTGGGAAGAAGAGCCGGAGACGAAGGAAGAAAAGACCAAATGCTAAGGTCACCCTCAAAATCGAAAGTGCCACAACACTGCCAGTTGGAGGGAAAGTCATTGACCTAGAGGAAGAGATGTCGGCCTCATGGATGGCTGAAAAGGGAAGTGCTCAGGTTAGGGAGTACCCCAACCTGAAGCACCAACTCGAAGCCATCAAGAAGGTAAAAGAGTGGGTGAAGGAGGCCCAAGAGCACCTAAAGGACGCTTGGCCCATACTAGAAGACGAGATCAATGATCTCTCAAGCATAAGCACACCAACCTCTCTCCCACGACCAAGATCAAGGGAGGTGATGGCACCACAAGCCAAGCCATCTACACAATGGCTAAATGCTTCGAACCAGCAAAATCGTCAAGGCCATTGGCCAAGAACCACAAAATTATGAGAGATGCAAGTGACTAGCAACCTGCTCAATATACTGGTGACCACCCGTATAACTCTAAGCTTAGGCAACCTACTTAGGCAACATCTAACATTATAGCTAGAGCTTAAAAAATGGGTCAAAGACCTAAATGAGCCAATTACCATAGACTTGCCTCAACACGACAGAGAAACTCGAATATCGAGTTTGACACTATAGTCCATACCTAAATCCTTGCACGTCAATGCTTTTTGTTAAGAAGGCACCAAAATGCATATAGTCTTGCCAATCCTAACTCTAGGGGATGTCACAAGAAGGGGAATTGTAGATGCACGGGAAGGAGTGAATGTGCTAAGCCATGCAGTACTCCAAACTTGGGATAACCCACCAATCGAGACTGTTAGGTTCAACATCACTCTGGCTAACAAAATGAAGGTGAAACTATATGGAGTGTTGAAAAATTGGCCAGTGAAGATTGTAGGAATCGAGTTCTCTATTGACTTTATAGTCATGAAGGGAGTGGACTACAACATCTTGCTAGGCCAACCCTGGATGCACAGTGCAAGAGTCATAGAAGACAGGGGCAATAGTCTTATCTTCTTAAGAAATCAAACAAAGGCTATAAGAGTAGAGATGGACTCATGGAAGGTGACCCCTATCAACTTGGATGCCATCTCCACCATGCTAAAGGGTGATGGACAAACTAGGGGATCCTATGTGACCCTTAACAAGTATATCTTGTGCCCTGAGAACAAGCGCGATTGGATGCATGTTCTTGCTACCATTGACCTACTGTTCTCAGACACTAAGGACTATGAACAAGACATCAAGGCAACTGGAAAGCTCAAGGGCACACCTTTAGTGCCACTCTGCATGATGACTGAAAGCCTACGTGGAAGACCCAACCCTATTGCATTCCAAGTCCCGAACAATAGACCAAAGCTCCTAGAGATCCTAGGGTACTTGATCGACAAGTTGGTTGGCAATCCAACAACGAATCTTAAGCCATTCTTAGACCTCCTAGAAGATCCTGAATGGTAATGGCCCAAAGTGCATGAGTTGAACTTGAAGTACAATTGAGATTTAATCCTCGACCAGCAAGAAGAGAAATGTCAGAACCTGGAGAACGATGAACAACCAGACAAGGATAACTTTGATGATGAATATGAGGAATGTTGTTCCTTTAGTGATGAGAGCGAAAGGAAAATTGATACCCTAGAATAGGATACTGGGAGACGTATAATCAAAGAAATACAAGAAGAATCTAGACCACACAAGTAGAGTGCCCTTAGAGTAGAGAAAGGAGTCAAACAGAAGGACTCAATCAAACTTGGTTGGAGCACATAGGTGTAATGGACTACAAGCAGATAGGTCTAGCCCAACCAAGTGATGCACCACTATTGCGAAAAGGCTCACCTTCTAAACTCCGACCACCAAGAAAGAGCTCCTCTTCTAGCAAAAATGGAGAGTTTGATTTTGAATCCAAAGTTAGCTCAGATAGTGATCCTGAAATACCTCGACCCCCCAAGACTAGACGCACCAAGAGAGACCTACCCATCTAGCTAAGGCACCGTTGGTTAAGGGAGGAACGACTAAAGCTACCTAAAGAAACACAGACAGAATAGTGACGAAAACCGCAAGACCTGCCAAAATAATTCATGAAGTTCAAAAAGGGAGATAAGGAAAAGGAAGCACTTCCCTGTCATAGCAGGCCTCGTTCCAAGAGAAGGTGGTAAACACCCTTGGAGGAGAAGCTGGCTATGAAAAAGGTCTAGAATAGTTGAATCACTAGCCAAACCTTTTCAAACGCAACTTTCCAAAGCCACCTCCCTTGGTGAGCTGTATCAACTGTCTCATTCAAAGGACCGATTCCCTACGATAGACTACCTTTTCCAAAGATGCAATGCTTTACAGATAAAATCAAGTACCAGATCTATTGGCTACTTCCTTGGGTAAGCCTCTTCATTGGCACCTTGTCGACAACCAATCAATGATCTTCATCAACAACCCCTTAAGTGATGCGAGCTTTCATCCTAACCGGATGGGGATGTGAGTAAGGTCTACCCTTTGTATCTGTTAGTGAGAATGAGATAGAGGGTGGGGTGAGTAACCAGTCCTTTCCCTTCAATTCAAATGAGAGGTGCAATGTGTGAATGGAGTGTTGTATGCACGGGTTGGGCCTCTCCATGCACAAAGCACTATTTGTTCCTATGCACTACATTATAAGGCTCCCTGGCCTTCCTTCTTGCACCGTATGCCAGCACACGGTGGGATACACAGTTGTACCATCAAATGCGCACAAGGCATACAACCTCTACACAAGTGACTGTGAGGCTTACATCAATGGGTGTAAGGAATGGGTTGCCCTCCTGTATTCTCACACAGAGTGTGCGATAGAGGGTGGACAGAGTGTGACTGGTGTTTCTTAATATAATCATTGAGATGTAAGGATTGAGGAATGTTACATCAATTGGAGTCACGTGGTACGTTCTCATTTTCCTATGCACCCATGGGATGGGTCTCTACCACCATCATAGGCCACATCACCCTGTTCTATATACTCCACGACAAGGCTCCCTGGCCATCTTGCTTGCACCTGTGCCAGATAGTTGGAATGCACGAAAGCACCATCAATTGTGCACACTAGCATACTCCCCCCAAATCATTTTTTCCTTGTTCAATTCTAAACCGAGTGTGACTTATGGGATTTCATGCTTATTCATTAAACGATGTGCGTCATGGGGTGAACGATTGTTCTATCATCCTCCTGAGTACTCGTGAGTTGAGAATTATATTCTTCGTCTATCAACATTTGAATCGATGGACTCTATCGGCAAATCTATCTCTTGGGGTGCTATTGCATGGTCCTTGCCTTGCTAGACGTATTCTATGGCGAGCCTTGGTACCTCCTACCAATGGCTCTGATTTTCTTGCATCAACAACAACGATTCACTTCAACCATCTACGAAATGGGCCAAGTGTTCCTAACCCTACCTTTATGTTTGCAAGTTTCTGTTATGTCTTAAGTGTGGGGACGTTGGTGTCTAGTCATGGACATGTCCTAGCCGTGTCGATCAATCTACTTTAACCGATAAGGTCTTCAATGTGGGGACGCATCCCTGTGCATCTGATGTGCATACCTCCTACATATGTCATTACCCAATCATGTGTGTCTACCACATAATATTTCTACCGTGATGGGATTCCTTCCCCATGCACCCACCCTCGTACCCCCTATCGTCAAGGCCGTTTCCCTTGCAGTTGCTTTTATTGTGCTATTTTTTCCCTTTTCTATGGGATCGCCCCCTACGTTCACTACACTCCTGATCCAACTTTATAGCCATGTTTGTCCCTTCCCACGACCCACTTTTCCTTTTTACATCCCCTTGTTTTGGCTTACTGTTTTTGGGTTATTAATTTTTGAAGTGATTCCCGCCAATCAGATGTGTTTTTAGGCGAACACACCCTTATTGCTTCGGAACACTATTCTACTATGACAGTCCTATTCTAGACCTACCATATGACATTTTTCCTTTTACTACCCATGTGTCATTCTGATGTATGGTTTGTCCTTTATTCACTTTTGTGTGGTTTCATACATTTTTTGCGTACGCTTTTGACATTTTTCCATGTGAATCTGTCCTATTCTCCTCGAAATTCCATTCTAACTGGATAGCCTTTTCCGCTACCCTTCTTGCCTATTTTTCCTTTTCCCTTTTCCCTATTTTGACCTTTGGATTTTTTTGTCATTAAAAGATTTTGGAGTTTTAGAGCTGCATTTTCTTGTTTTTTCCATATGAACGTCCCCTAACCCCCCTGGCAATGCATTCCAACGTGCTAGTCCTATGGAACACCGTTGTCCCGCCATTCTTCCTTTTTACCACCCTTCAATCCAGTGCCCGGATCTTTTTCTATTAATTTTCGAATCCCTTTTTTGGTACAGTTTTTGGACTTTTTCCGTGTGAATAGGTCTTATCTTTGTCAGCATTGTGTTCTGACATGATACACCTACTGGCATGACTTATCCCACATTTTTCCTTTTTTTTGCACTTCATTTTGGCAATCAGATTTTTGGATATTAATTTTCCTATGTGTTTTTTAGCTCGATTTTTATGTTTTTCCCATATGAACACCCTGAATTGTTCTCGGACACCTCATAGCACTTTTTCATTGCCTTCCCTTCAACTTTCGACCGAGTTTTCCTTTTCCCTGCATTTATTTCCGGAGCACGGTTTGGGTTTTTTGAAAATTTCCATCCAATTTACGCTTGTTGTGCCTTTTGCGTCCCTTGTGCTTGTGGTTTTTTAGATTTTTCCTCCTGATGTCGCATCATGTTGTGTTAGCTTGCCCCCCGCGCCGCTGTCCCAACCCCCGTTCTTCCCTCCATTGCAAATTGTTTTACCTTGCACCGCGCTTATGTGTGGGACAAGGGGGCACCCTTCCTTGCTTTAATTTTTAATTTTTTTTTCTTATTTTTTTACATTTTCTTAAATTAAAAAACCATTTTATCCCCCCAATGGTTTTGCCTCCCCTCTCATTCCTCCTTCTTCTCTCTCCTCTTCTCTCTCTCCCTCTCTTTCTCTCTCTACGACCCTTCCCTCTCTCTCCCCTCTCTTCCTACTCCTATTCTTCCCTCCTTCCCTTCCCCCACCATCTCCATCTCCCTCCTTCCTCCTTTTTGTTTCTCCTCCCCCCCTTTCCCTTCTCCCTTCCTTCTCCACTTCTCCTTCGTCTGTTTCTCCTCCCCCCCTTTCCCTTCTCCCTTCCTTCTCCACTTCTCCTTCGTCATCGCCTCCCCTTCTTCTCCCCTGGCTGTCGCTTCCTCCTCCCCATCTCCTCCACCCCTTTCCCTTCTCCCTTCCTCCTCCACTTCTCGTTTCCACTCCTCCTTCATTCTCTCCTCCCTCCTCCCCTTTGCTTGCCTTTGCCTCCCTCCTCCATCTGCGCCATCTCCTCCTCAACACCACCTCTCTCCTTCTCTGCCTTCGCCTCCTTCCTCCCTCCCATCGCCATTTCCTCCTCCACGCCTGCCCTCTACTAGCCACGCCACTGGCCCCTCCGCATTCCATTGTCCTTTCCACAGCCACCACTCCCCTTTCCTTCCTCCAGGCCATGGATGTGTTGGCCCCTCCACCTCCCACGGCTGTCCTTGCTACTGCCGCCGCTGCCCCTGTTGCCGCTGCCTCACCGCGGTTGATGCTCTCCACTTGCTTCGTCCCGCCATGAGCTGCCGTCGTCACACCTTCCTATACACCACCCCACGCACCCTTTCATTGCCCCTACCCAAACCCGCCCACCCTTTCCCATTAACCCTACCAACCAGCGCTACTTGCCTGCCCCTCCTACCCATGATCCCTCCCCATTAACCTTGCCCACTAGCCTTGCCCGCCCACCCCTCCTACCCACCCCCACTCCCCCTTGCCCGCCAACGTCCACCCCCCCCCCCCACCAAAAAAAAAACAACCTCCCTTGATCCCCGTTCCCCCGTTGCACCCTTCGAGTCCCCCGTTCCCCCATTGCACCCCTCGAGCCCCTTTTTCCCCCGTTCTCTTGCAGTAATCTTCCGCCACCCCGTTGACGCCACTACCTCCCTCTAAGTGCACCAACGGGTCCACACCCCCCACCTTGTTCCACCACCCTGTTTGTGAGTGTTCGTGAGGGTGTTCGAGCGCCTCACGGATGTGTTCATGTCGAAGCCCGAGAGTCGTGCATCCGTATTCACATGTGAGGACACGTGTCTAGACTTGTCCGTGTAGTGATCCGTGTCATTCGAGTACAAGCTGTTGTTCACACGTAGTCGGATATCCCATTTTTCATTTAAAATTTGTAAAACCCCTAAAAAACACATTTAAAATTTTAATAAAAGTTCATTAAAAAATCTCTCAAAATAGCTTAAATTTTCTTTGAGAAAATAGATACTTTTTGAATTATTTTTCAAAGCTGAAATTCCACAAATAAATTGTGAAAAATTCAAACACTTGACATTTAATTTAAAAGCCATTAAAAATTGGTAAATTTTTGTTTAAAAATACATCAACATTAGAAAAATTTCAAAAAAAATTCAAAAATCCCATCCATCTTTTTCTTTAATTCTCATCTTTTAAAAAAAAACTAAACATATTATATACAAGGTTCAAATTTTTATTTTTGGGTATATTTTTTGAACATGTTAAATGCAAAACATAAAATAAAAGATGTTGGAAAAATCTAGTATTGTCTTGTCAAAAATCTAACCAAAGACCACATGTTTATTATTATTATTATTATCAATGAGGTGTTGGTTTGTTTTTTTATACGAGCGTAAAATGTTCAAATCTTTCTCATTTGTTGGCTTTTCTCTCTTGAGATTCATTTGCATTGTGGGACTGATACGCGTGCATTCTTTATCTTTGCACACACACACACACACTCTCTCTCTCTCTTTCAAGTAATTTTTTTTCCCTTCTCGTTTATTTTTCTGTTACCCCAAAATTCACAAATTAATTCCTAAAATGAATCTTAATTGCCACCATGGCACATGCATCCGTACTAAACACACATTCTTTTTAATTAAATAAAAATGAACTAGCCGTCACAAAAATGCATGCACTGAAGAAGAAAAGTGCTTCAAAAACATTAAATTCTTAATTAATGAGTCTACATTTAGAGACCCAGTTTGGGTATCAAAGTCTAGGATTCGTTAGAAGCACCTTTTCACCTTAATAAATTTTAAATAATAATTTAAAAATGAACCGTCGTTTTCTTATTAAGATTTACAACCTAATAAATTTTCACCCATTTTGAATAATTTATTAAAACGAACCCTTTACTAAAATCATTTCCCTCAATGCACTTTCTTATTCCCCTTTTTCAATAAACACGCTTCGTGGGATGGGCACGTGTAGTCTTCATAATGGTCTTTCTCGTCATTGATGGTCGATGGTGTTTTGGTTATGACGTGTGTGGTTCTTGCTTTGGTTGATTTATACAGTTAAGAGTACGGTCTAAGTTATTTTTCATTTTATTTGCCTGATACGGGGTCTCGGGTGCATGTGTATTCCATAGTGTAAAGCTTTTGGTCGCATATGTCTAGAGGTCATGTGAAATTTTTTCTAAGATGTGCCTTGCTTGGGGATAGTTGGTCAAGTCCCATTTAAAACCTTGGTTGATATCTTCTCTTTGATCTTCTCTGCTCGTTTTGCAGACATCTCTTTTGTTTGTGAGTTGTGTTATGTGTTTACAATTTGAATGGCACCTCATATGCCTCCTCCTATTCAGTACGTCCCATTGATCAGTAGGGATTATTCTTCCCAAGTGACTTTTAAGCCTATTGCAAAAGCTGGCCTTGCATCTTTTGTGGCTGCTTCTCTCCCTCTGATTCCAAATGATCCAGCCCTTTGTGATGAGTTTCTCACGTCATACAATAAAGCCGGCTTGGTTCGTGGTACTTCCATGGTCCTAACACTTAGAGGATTAGGAAAGGCTTTGTCCCTTCCCTACAAAGGGGAACCCTTTGTCATAGCTAGACAATTATTCTCCAATGAAGACATCCTCAAGCTGTTACAGAAGCAGACTAAGGAGGTCCTCAATGTCAAGAAGGTGATTAACACTTCAAGAGTGTCTTTCTCAATGATCATTGATCCTTTTTGGAAGCTAGTCTATCAATTTCTTCAAGACAAGTTCATGCTTGCCAAGACACCATCTCACTACTTGTCCAATGAGCTCTTCACCACTTCCAAGATGGTTTTAAAAGGGGTTTCCATTGACTGGAGCAATTGCCTTCTTACGAAGATGGACCAGTATTTTGTCAAGGTGACTAGAGGGAATGTGACCTTTGGTTCATATTTATATGCTTTTCTGACATATTCAGGCCTTAAGAAGGGTGTTTTACCTCCTCCTGCATCTGATCTAGTCCGTCCTCCTCCACCTTCAGAAGATTCCAAACCCATTGTTATAGAGGATACTGATGCCCCTCCTCCACTGGTCATTCAACAGAAGTGCTTGAACCGTGTAGTAGATAAAATTTCACCAATCATTCCTTCAATGTTAGTTTCTACTACCTCTGGAAGTGAACTCCCTGCCTACCTCACATGCAACAATTTATTCAAGGCACATCGAGAGGGCAAGTCCTACTGTCCCCATGATTTCTTCTATGTCTCAGTAGGACGACTTGGCTGTTCTTCAACGGAATGCCACTTTATGTCCTTTATTTCAAGCCAAGGTTGAGAGATTGTAGTCTAGAATGGATATTTTGTGGACTACTTTTGAGTAGTTTATGGAGTTTATTCCTCCCACCTACTCTTTCTTTGTTCATTATCAGCAAACAGAAGTTAACCTTTTATGTTAAACTTTCACACATGGATTTATCTCCTCCAGAGGATGGTTGGAGTCAACTCTGGTCTAGAGATATATTGTCTGAAGTGGTCAAGATGGTGTTAGAGGATTCGGTAGTCCCAGATTTTATGTTGATGTCCTATATGTACCTCAGAGGTGACTTGTTACTTCTAGATGATGAAGACCTCTCTTGGTATGTTGCATATGTAGTCTTGCAAGCAGTACTCTATGTACATCATTTAGAGCTTTAGTTTGATGAAATGTTTCAAAAATATTCTTCTAGAGTAGCTAACTATCTAGAGGATTCTTGGCATCCTATGCTAGCTTCTATGATCTTAAATCAAAGACAGTTAAAGGCTTTGTCTCATGTGCATAATGTCAACCAACTGAGGTGGATCCGATATCCTATCTTTCCAAGCAATCTCCTTTTGATCCTTCAGTTTTTGAAGCCTATGCTAGATGTTCTGCTTTAGTGATGTTCCATCCTTGACTTACTATCAATAAATGGCTTATAGGTATGACACTTATCTCTCTCTTTTCCAAAATACCCCACATGTTATTCTACCCCTTCTATTTCAACCTAAAGATGCACCCCATATTCCTATTTTTACACAATGTCCTTTTATCATTGATCGGGTATTTTCTCCCCTTCTTCCTTGTCCTCCCCTATCTTTTCATTTCCTCTCCACATTTCCACCACATTTCCTTACTCCCTTCCTTTCTAATACTACTAAATTGTCGAATTCCCCTACCTTATCTTATTCTTCTTTTTACGATTTTGCTTATCTCTCTCTTCATCCTTTATCCCTTTTTCCATTCCAGTCTCTTTCATCTTGTATTCACACTCCCTGTCAGTTGGTTATAGAATATGAAGGTTTTGATCAGACAATCCTGAGAAGAAGAAGCTAGAGTGCCGGGACCCCAAATTAGCTAGCGTGTGATTCTAGGAGAATGAAAAACTCCAAATCAAGTCTTTCACAACTATTTACATTTTGCTCAGCTTCATTCTTAATCTTTAGATCCATCAGTGAGAGTGACTACTCATTTTTTATGGTATCTAGCCTTTAAGCACCGTCACTCTCATGGTGATCAAAAGCAAGTGCCAAAGTTATGTTTGGATGTCAATATAGATGTGGATACCCATCAAGTGGATGTGCTTTACTTTCATGCTTTGTGCTTGCCAAGTAGATTTGCTATTCTACTAGAGAGAATGTGTTGTTTACAATTCTTGCAAAATCCTCCAAAAACCTTTGTGGATGAATCTTTATCCCTAGAAAGGTTTAAAAATCATCAATCCTTTAAAAGGAATCATCTTCATTGATCCATTTTCCTTTATAACTTTGATGCTGGATAAGAATACATATATCTACCTTTTTCCTTCTAAAGAGATGCCATTTAGATATTGTTTATGTAAGTGGTGAGTTGTGGTATATGTCTATTTTTTATCTTTGTTGAATGGATTTGAAGTTGAAGTTGGATTGATGAAGACGATATTGGATTCAAAGCTAGCAGAAGATTATGCTGATTTAAAGAAAACTCTTATATCCTTTATAAGTTTGTGTTGCTATCAATTTTTTTAAAAATGGACATAATATCCAAAAGGGTGTTTTCCTTTTTTTGTAGTCTTACAAGATATATAGGTTACTTGTTGGGGTTTTGGTTTGGTGATTATTGAAGATACTAAAGAAGATCAAATTGAGCTCTTTACTAACCTTATATTCGTCTTTTCTTTAGGTCGTGAGGACGCTTCCTTTCTAAGTGTGGGGATATGTTCAATGTTGAAATGACTAGATTTTTTGGTTTATTTTTGTTGTTTTTGAAGACTGAATTGTTGATTTTTTATGGATTTTGAGTGATTTTTTGTTGTTTTGAAAGTGTTTTTGGATAATATTGATTATTTTTGGAAGCTCATGATGATTTTTTAATAGAAATATGAGGTTGTGTGATGTTCTAATAGGTTCTGATTAGTTCTAATACCTTATGTTTAGCTTTTGCTTTGTTCTGCTTTTCTTCTGTATGAAGCATGGATTGATGATTGATGAAGGTTGACGTCTTTTGAAAGCCTGTTGAATAGTTTTTGATAGTTTGGGATGGTTTTAGTATGAGTTATGAGGTTCTAATGTTCTCTATTGACCTTCTGTAACCCTCTGTAGAGCCTTTGTTCCTGCTCTAGTTTTGTTCTGTAAATCCTTTGTAGATCTTCTATAAGTGTTATGTGGAATGTATGGGTGTACTTTGGGAAAGTTTTCTAGCCTTGGGAAGATATGAATATAAGTTCAAAAGAGCTGAAGGAAGTGGAAGATGTAGCTGCTGAAGACTGAAGTGAAGTGAGAGTAGTGAGCTATGAAGAGACATTGTAGTGGCTCTGGTGCCCTTTCATACCTCCCATGCCTCTTGGGAGGAGCATCCGCGACCTAAGAAGGATTATAGAGATTGATTATTGAGTATTGTAGTGAGAACATGATGTATTATTGATAGAGGGAGAGAGAGAGAGAGTTAGAGATAGCCAATTCTATCAAAACAATATATCTATCTATAAGAGATTGAAAGAAAAAACTATGAAGACAATGAAAATGAATACTATGTGATTATTTCCATTCAAAAGTGGTATGTTATTTTGTGTTTCTTATTCTATTTATGAGTACTATGAAGATTATGATTGTTTATATCAAATCTGTGGGAGATATCTACTATGATGCTGCGTGAAGATTTGTTCTTTTCCTTGTTGTGGCTCTCTAAAGAATGAAACAAAAGCTTGTTGATGTTACAAGATATATTTTCTTGCAGTAGAAACCCCTTTTCCTTCGCATCCCTCTTGGGGCTCCAATTTTTCTGAACAATATTTACAATCTTGAGATCCTTCAATGAGATTGACAGCCAAAACTTTGCTTAGTACCTAGCATATATGCATACTAGGCATTCCCATAATGATCAAAAGGCCATTCCAAAGTTATCTATGAATGTCAATGTGAACATTAATTCCCAAAAATTGGATATCTTATATTTCCATGCCCTTTGTCTGCCTAGTAGATAGCTTGTTTTGTTAGAAAGAATATGTTGCCTTCAATTCTTTCAGAATCCTCCAAAATATTTTGTAAATGAATCCTTATCCATGGATCGTTTTCCTAATCATCAAGCTTTCAAGAGAGATAATCTTTACTACTACCCCGGCATGTATCTTCTATGCTTCTTAATGATATATCTTTTATTTTGAGGTGCCATTGAGATGGTTGTTTTGTGTTTGTGCTGTGTTAATTTTTATGTCATGAGTTCGTGGTGGTTGAATATTGGATTTGTTTGAGAGCTCTCTTTTCGACTATCGATAGTGATGGTGATTGTGGATGGAAAGCCTACGATGCAAAGTTAAAGAACCTTTTATATCCATCGGGTAAGTTACTCATGAATATATGTGTGCATCACGTGGGTTCAAAAAAATGTGTTTTTAAAATACAATTTTTATACATTTTTTACATACAAAAGGGTGTAATATAAAGGTGTTATTTACAAATTGAATAGAAAAGGGTTATGTTTTATTCAAGAAAAACTCACAGCTAAGGATATTTATAAATAAGCCTTAAACACACGTGATGTAGAGAATTTATATATAATAACTTCCCCGAGTTATATCCTTTACAAATTTTTCATGACTTTGTATTGTTTATAAGATGTGTTACTAGATAATGGTGTTTTTCTTTAGTTGTGTTGTTTCTTAGTTACAAGTGATAAGTTGGGATCGTGGTTGGGTGGATTATTGAAGATACAAAAGAATATCGAGTTGAGCTCTTAATGAACTTGTTTTACCTCTTTCTTAGGTCACAAGGGCGCTTCCGTATTAAGTGTGGGGATATGTTGAATGCTGAAATGACTAGATTTTTTGGTTGATTTTTGTTATTTTTTAGGCCTAAAAGGTTGATTTTGATGGATTTTGAATGATGATTAGTTATTTTTGAAAGTGTTTGAGAGTGTTTTGGATGATATTGATTATGTTTTGGAATCTCATGATGATTTTTAGTAGAAATATGAGGTTCTGTGATGTTGTTATAGGTTTTGATGAGGTTCTGATACCTTCTATTTAGCTATTATTTTGTTCTAATTTTCTTCTGTATGAAGCATGGATTGATGATTGATGAAGGTTGAGATATTTTGAAATCTCATTGGATAGTTTTTGTTAGTTTGGAATGGTTTTAGTATGAGTTATGAGATTTTGATATTTTCTGTTGACCTTCTGTAACCCTCTGTTCAGCTTCTGTAGAGCCTCTGTTCTTGCTCTATTCCTATTCTATTATGTTATGTAGATCTTTTGTAAGTGTTCTCTGGAATTTATGTGTGCTTTTGGAAAAATTTTCTAGCCTTGGAAAGAGGTGAATGCAAGCTCAAAAGAGCTCAAGGAAGTGGAATAAGTAGCTGCTGAAGACTCAAGAGAAGACTAGAGTGAAGTGACAGTAGTGAGCTATGAAGAGTTGTTATAGTGGCTTTGGTGACCTTTTATATAATTAGACACACCTCTTGGAAGGGGCATCCACGACCAAAGAAGGATTATAATGAGTGATTATTGAGTATTGTAGTGAGAAGATGATGTATTATTGATTGAGAGAGAAAGAGAGAGTCAGAGATAGCCAATTCTATGCAAAACAATGTATCTATCTATGAGAGACTATGAGAGAAAACTATGAAGACAATGAAGATGAATTATAGTGGTTATGTCCATTCAAAGTGGTCTTTCTTTTGTGTTCTCTTTGTTGGTTGATGATTTGTTTGAAGGATATGGAGAAAATGATGAATTTTGTTGAAGATAAAACCATGGGAGAATTGTTTCTATGATCCTGTGTGAAGATCTCTTGGTAGTGGTGTTCTTTTGCTTGTTGGGGTTCTCTAAAGAATGAAAGAAAATCTTGTTAATGTTACAAGATAGATTTTCTTGTAGTGGAAACCCCTTTTCCTTGGTGTTCCTCTCTTGGAGCTCCATCATAACATGCTAATTCATCATTGTTGCCTCTAATTAGGCTTATTAAAAGCATTTAAATTTTTGCTTCTGATTGACATCAAGGATGACGTTTTATCAGCACCTCTACTTCTGCTATACATTAGAATAAGAGCACATGATCATTTAAACACTTTGACTACCATATGAATAAAGCCACATTTGCCATTATCCATGGGTATAAAACACTCTCCCATTACTGTCAAGAAGAGGGACTAGGAGAGAGAAAGAAGAGAGAAGACTGCAGAGAAGAAGAAGAAGAGTAGAAGAGAGAGAAAAACAGGTACAAGGAGAGAGAAATACTAGAAATGGATAGAGAAATACAGGAAGAGAGAGAGAGAAGACATGGAAGCTTGGAGAGCAAGGTGAAGGAGAAAGAAGACTTGTATGAATTATCTGAGAATGAAAAATTAATTCTCTCTCACCTTATATACCAACCAGTATAGCTATTATTTCCCCGTTATTAAGTCCCCCTCTCTTACATTCCATCCCCACCCAAAGTTTTTTTCCCTAAAAAACAATTTGGGCACGTGTGGTAACTGGGAGGGGTCGATCAGAGTACTACTGTGCTGCATTATTACAAGGGTATACTGATGAATGAAGAGGTATTATTGTGTATGATAGGTCATGGGGTATATACGATACATGGGCCTTATTGGGGGTTATAAACATGAGTTTTGACCCAAATATCTGGAGCAAATGCGGGTTGTAGATAGTGGACAGCAAGTTGTTTACTACAAGACCCTGTTGTAGTGAATCTGTCATAACTTTCTGTGGGAGGCTCTGAATGGGGTATGCTATACATCAAAACGGAGCTCTCAAGAAGTACTTTCAGGCCATGTATGGTGTGCATTGCTATCCATAGTACAAAATAATTTTTTTTTAAAAACAGAGTGATGTCTCGAGTCAGTCTGGGAGAAAACAGGGCCATAGTTAGCTAGATTTCAGCCAAATCTACTTCTAAAAGGTATGGGAACTCTTCCAAAACTGAAGTTGGCCTCCAAGAAGCTTCCTCGAGTGGTAAATCTTGCTATTTAATCAAGTATTCCATGATCAAGTGAGATCAAAGCCTCTTTTCCCTTTATCCTATGACCTTTTTGGGTATATATTGAATGATGCCTTCTTTATCCATCGGTGGGAGTTTCTCAACATAGCCCACTGCTGAGCCAATGAAGATCTTCAACTGACTCACATGGAAGACATTATGGATCTTCGTAGATGGGGGTAATGCCAACCCATATGTCAAATCTCCCACTCTATTGATAATCTAGTATAGTACATAGAACCTATATGCCAACTTATTGCTGGACCCATCTTTAAGGGAGGCATATCTACACTTAGGCACTTTCAAGAGCACCAGATCCCCTTCTTGGAACTCCACATCCCATCTTTTGTTATCAGTATAAAGCTTCATTTGATCTTGAGCTCTCTTCAAGTTAGCTTTACACTGCTGAAGTAAGGCCTGCATTCTATCCAATTCTTCCTTGCTTTGTGGATTTATTTTATGATTGAAGATAACCACAGGAAGGGGCACCTTGTAGCCATATAGGTCCTCAAAAGGTGAAACTCCAATGCTAGCATGTGTAGAGTTATTATAGGCAAACTCATCCAAATGCAACCATGAGTCCCAAGCATGTTGCACATCATGACAGAAATGCCTCAAGTAAGTTTCCAGCCGTTTGTTAACCATTTCTATCTAACCATCTATCTGTGGATGGTAAGCAGTGGAAGGGGCTAACTGAGTGCCTATAGAGCTAAAAACTGCCCGCCAAAATTTACTCATAAACTTAGCATCTCGGTCATGCACAATGACCTATGATAAGCCATGTAATTTGAAAACATATTCCATGAATTGACTAGCTACTTGAGAAGCATTATACTGAGTCTTTGTGGGAATGAAATGGGCTGCCTTTGTGAGTCTGTCCACAACTACATAGATACCGTCCCAACCTTTCTTGGTCACCGGTAGGCCGGTAATGAAGTCCATAGTAATGTGTGTCCACTTGCCTTCAGGCATAGGAAATGGATGAAGTAAACCAGCTGGTTTTAAGGCGCTGTCCTTATTTTGCTGACAAGGCATGCAGGCCAAGACAAACTCTTTCACATCTCTCCAAAGGCCCTTCCAATAAAAGCTTTTGACAATTTTGCCATAGGTCTTAAATACTCCCAAATGACCAGCTATAGGGGCTGAATGCATCTCTTGCATGATTTTATGCTTGAATGGAGAAGCATGAGGGATGGCAATTTGGCCATTATACCAGTTATAGGGGCTGAATGCATCTCTTGCATGATTTTATGCTTGAACGGGGAAGCATGAGGGATGGCAATTCGGCCATTATACCATAAAAGCCCATTTTTCAGCTCATACGAAGAGTTTTCCACACAATGTCCTTGTTGTAATTTCTAAAATACATTGCTGAAATCATCGTCTAATAGGTAAGCCTCTTGAAGCTCATGTATCCAATCACTGTGTAACTCTATAATAGTAGAAACTTTACATGTCCACATCCTAGACAGGGAATCAACTACTACATTGTCCTTCCCACGAGTGTGGGTGATGTCAAAGTCATAGTTTTGTAAGGTAGCCACCCATCTCCTCTGCTTCGAAGTCAGATTTGACTGAGACAAGAAGTACTTGAGTACGCTATGGTTGCTTTTCACTCTAAACCAGCTTCCATACAAATAATGATTCCATTTCTTGATGGCATAAAGGATGGCCAGCATTTCCTCATCATAGACATTTATAACCCTTTCCTTTTCATCTAGCTTTGGCTCTCAAAAGCTATGAACCCATGTTCTTGCAGCAAGACTGCACCAATTGCTCTCCCACTAGCATCACACTGAATGGTGAATTCCTTAGAAAAATCAGGGCATATCAAGATAGGGACTGAATTAAGCAAATCTTTCAGCTGATTAAAGCTTCTATCTGCCAATGCATCCTGGAAAAATGCTTCTTTCTTCATCCTATTAGTGAGAGGGGCTGCAATACTGGCATAGTGCCGAATGAATCTCCAGTAAAATGAGGAGAGACCCAAGAATCCTCTCAAAGAGGTAGTATTTGCAGGCGTGGGCCAATCTCTGACACATTGCACTTTCTTTGGGTCAGCTCTAATGCCTGCCTCACTAACAATGCGTCCCAATTACTCAATCTCAGTCTGCATGAATGAACACTTTATCTCCTTAGCAAAGAGTCTATGTTGTCTAAGTATATCAAATATCTACCTCATGTGCATAAGGTGAGCTTCCTTTGAGTGACTATAAATGAGGATGTCATTGAAAAATACCAATACAAATTTGAATAAGTAAGGCCGAAGTATTTTGTTCATGAGGCTCTGAAACGTGGTTGGTGCATTAGTCAAGCCAAAGGGCATGACCATGTTGAGAGTGGAAAAAGATTGAAATTTTGACTATTTTTATTGTTTTTGAGGACTCAATGATTGATTTTTGATGGATTTAGAGTGATGTATGGTTGTTAATGGAAGTATTTGAGAGTTTTTTGGATGATATTGATTATGTTTTGGAAGTTCATGATGATTTTTAGTGGAGATATGAAGCTCTATTGAGGTTCTGATTGGCTCTGTATAGCTTCTGTTTTGTTCTGATTGTCTTCTGTATGAAGCATGGATTGATGATTGATGAATATTGAGATCTTTTGGAAGCTTATTAAATATTTTTTGATAGTTTGGAATGGTTTGAGTATGAGTTATGAGGTTCTGATAACCTTTTGTAACCCTCTGTAGAGCCTCTGTCTTTGCTCTGTCTCTGTACTGTAACTGTACTGTAGCTACTCTAGTGCTGTACTATAACTGTTCTGTAGACCTTCTGTAAGTGTTCTTTAGAATGTATGTGTGACTTTGGGAAAGTTTTCTAATCTTTGGAAAGGATGAATCTAAGTTCCAAAGAGCTAAAACAAGTGGAAGAAGCAACTGCTGAAAACTGAAGAGAAGACTGAGTGATAGTGACAGTAGTGAGCTGTGAAAAGACACTATAGTGGCTCTGGTGACTCTTCATATCAGACATATCTATTGGGAGGTGCATCCACAAACTAAGAAAGATTGTTGAGAGTTATTATGAGAGTATTTTAGTGAGGATATGATGTACTATAGAGAGAGAGAAAGAGAGAGTCAGAGATAGCCAATTCTATCAAAACAGTGTAACTCTATATGAGAGATCGAGAGAAAGAACTATGGAGACATTGAAGATGAATAATATGTGATTTATTTCCATTCAAAAATAGTGTATTCCTTTGTGTTGTTTGTTCTATTGAAGAATTTTATGAATATGTTGAAGATTATGGTTGATTCTATCAAATCCGTGGGAGATATCTACTATGATGCTACGTGAAGAATTGTTGTTTTCTTTGTTTTGATGATCAAAAGAATGAAATCAAAGCTTGTTGATGTTACAAGATAGATTTTATTGCAAGATAATTTCCTTTTCCTTGGTGTTCCTCTTGGGGCTCCATGTTTTTGGTGCGTAGCCGGGTAGACTTGCCATCAACAAGCATCAAAAAAGGCTGAAAATGAAGGAAATGGCATTGCCTAGAAGTGGAAAATTCAATGGATGTTTATCAAGTTCCTTCTTCCACTGAAGAGTTGGAATTTCTCATAATCAAATCCACTTTTCACAAGAAGTTCATCCCACAATGGCGAAAACATATCACCATCATGATGCATGCTCCATGTGGTGGATTGTTTCCTCTTCCTCTTGAAGCAGTAAAAACTTGCATCTTGGTGGCAAACTGTTTGGGAACAAACTGAAGAGTAAAAACAGAGAGAATGGCCATCCATGGAAGATTTGGCATTCATTGAGAAGTTTCCAAACATCATCAAGTGGGAGATTGTGAAGAAGCTTCAGGAGGCGTGGTCTGTGGAGGTTCACGAAAACAAGAAGAAAAAGAGTTGGAATTTGTTTGTGGATGCTCAAGAGCAAGATACATGGGATGCTTGGTGCACTGACAATCCTCTATTTGTCCAATTAGCAACCCACTGGAAGTTGGTAGACAAAGTGTTTTTCACAACATACACTATTGAAACCCTCAGAAGCTGGCAATATTATAATGAAGCAACCACAATCCTAAGAAGAATGAGTTTTGATACTTTCAGAACGGAATATCTTCCCCTTTGTAGTGGTTTGAAAGCAGAATTTAGAGATGTTGAAAAGAAGGAAGTAGAGGATATGTTGGCCACAGATTCCATCAGAGACTAAAGCCCCCTCGATATTATCCTGTTGAGTCCAGACCAACTGGTTGGAGCCAACCCCCTGATGAATGACGCAATAAAGAGGCAAGCGTTAGAAATCAAAGCTGAGAACGAGCTTGCAGCAGAAGCTTCCTTTGACGCCCTAAAAGCACTCTTTACAGAAGTCCCCATGGCAACTCAAGGTCCCCTTCCTAGTTAGATTCGTCCTGGAAATATTGATGATAGGCCAGCAAATGTAGTCCCACTGCTAGTTTTTAAGGGAGAGTACAATGAAGACCATGATCTTCATGTAGCAGAATTCATGGTAGCATGTGTGGCTAACAATGCCAGAACCCCTGAGCATTGATTAGAAATATTCCCCACCACTTTCAAGGGCATGGCATTTCAGTGGTATGAGAGACAAGAAGCAAGAACTTTTGGAACTTGGGATGATCTAAAGTTGGCCTTCCTCACTAAATTGAGGCGTGAAGGTTTTGAAGAGCGGATGCGAGAGGAGTTCATGAACCTAAGACAATCCTGAAGAGATGTACTAACCATCATTTAGACGAAGGAATCCAAAAATGAGTGTTTCTCACGGGCCTACAACTAGAGGTTTGCAAGTTCGTAGAATTGAGAAGACTAGTCAATCAGCAAGCTATAGTGGAAGGTGCAAGATTGTATGACAAAGTTGAAGCAAGGGTGTCAATGACTCCAAGAAGAGGAGTCTTACCTCCTCCCATGCCTGGAATGGTATACCCACCAAATGAAATCCCAAGGACAGTTCCCTATCCCTATCTCCAGATGCAAACAGTGCCACAGTATAATGCACCTAATCCACTCTAGTCGCCGTAGACGACAGTGCCTCAAATGATGGTTCAACCACAGCAATAGTGGCCTCAAATAGTTCCTCCAATGGCGAATCAACAACAGTGGAACCCTACCAATTGGAATCAACAACCCCAAGTCTCAATATGAGCTCCGAATTAAAGCCGGAACAGAGGACCTTCTAGATCGACCCAACCAGTGTGTGTAGTAATTACAGAAGCTTCCCAAAACCCTACTACAAGTACTTCAAGAGGTTAAAATCTGAAGGACTACTTATCCAACTCAGTTGCAAGTATCAAGAAAGAGCTTCTGGATGTGATTATAGAGCAGTTACAGACGCTGAAGGTGAATACTGCCAATATATCCACTCTCGCTGGAGCTGGAAGAGATGTGATGCGCTCTAATACATGGTGTGAAAAGTGTCATCAAGCGGGACATTTAGCCACTGAATGTACCCGAAAACCAACCATTCCTGGAGCCTTCTATTCCTACTTTTTGCAAAAGAATCATATAGAGGATATTTGCTCTCTAAAAGAGATGCATGAACGAAGACAAAAGGATGAAAATGCAAGTTTCAATTTGCTAGAATCCAAAATGACAACACAGGATATTGGACCAAAGCCTAGGGAATTTGGTCCTAATTTTGGTCCAAGGAGGTTTCGCTCTCAAAGTTACAGAGGACGACAGTCTGGCGGTGGTCATAGATCAGAGGTGGAATGTTATAGGTGTGGAGAAAAGGGACATATCTCCCCAAATTGTCTAGAACCTAGACGATCTGTGGATTACAAGCCCTTATGCAGCCGATGCAAAGGAGAAGGCCACACTGCAAAGGACTGACCAAGTCCAATCCCTGTAAAGTCTAATGCCACTAATAGCTAACAGAAGGTACAAGAGCCTACCTCCAATTTGGTAGAGTTGGAAGTTGCCGCTGTTACATACACCAAGAAGAAGGAACCAATGGTTCAGAATGAAAATAACTCTCCTACCAAGACCGTGAAGTTCCACCTACCAATAGAGGGATAGAGCAGTACAGGACAGAACAGTGCAGTACAGAGCACTATAGCGCCAGAGAGAGTTACAGAGACAGTCCCAGAGACAGAACCAGAGGCCCAAGAGATAGATGATACAGAAGCACTTCCAAAAACAGAGGAAGTGCCAATGTCGCAATTGTTAGAAGAAAAATGAAAGATGAAAATGGGTGTAGCCCCGTTCCCCAGCAGGCTGGAGAAGCCTGTGGATCCTATCAAAGATTATGACTTGGTCAAAGACCTAGATACTTTTAAACCAAACATAACATTTCGACAGTTGCTGATGTTGTCTCCCACCTGTCGAAAGAGATTCAAAAGCATCTTGATAAGAAGACGTGGACTAAGGATTGCTCCTTCAACAGCGACCAAAACCAATAAGGCCCTAGAGTCTGTAAAGGAAGTAGATGTGGCTAATGCCCTCCTAGATCCTGGAACCCCAGAGATTAGTGTATGGATAGAAGGATGCTTCATTTCAGATGCATTGATTGATGGAGGATCATCAATAAACATAATGATGGATATGACAATGAAGGACTTAGGGTTGCAAGGAATTCAACCTACACAGTGGCTTATCAGATTGGCAGACCAGAGCACAGTCAAACCATTGGGCATCCTCCCATACGTAAAAACAACCCTTGCAGGAAGAGACTATTGGCTGACATATCTGGTGGTCAAACCAAATTCTTATGGGACCCCATACCCTCTTCTATTGGAAAGACCTTGGTTTTTTGAAGCAAGATCTAGGATGGACTGGTTCAAAGGAACCCTAACCCTAGGCAGAGGACCCAACAAAGTGGTGTTAAAGCTGTATGGATCAGAAAAAGGCAATGGATCCATATCCATCGAAGTCATAACTGACTCCTCCAATGAGGTAACAAATGGTACATCAGGAGATGAAGAGGCTATTAAGAAAATCTTTCCTAAGAAAATAGAGGCACAGTCCCTAACAATAGGCACTGTAAGCCATCTGCCAAGGGAAGTAAAATCCTTGTCCATGGGAGAATATCTCCTGTCTCAACTAGAAATTAACTTCTAAAATCACCTCTGAAAGTGAAATAGAAGCATGGATGTACTATTCTCCCTGTTACATAACAGTCGTGCAGAGATAGAACAGAGACAGTACAGTTACAGAGCAGAGACAGTACAGAGGTAGAGCAGATACAGAGCGGCTATACAGAGCAGAGACAGAGTGGATACAGAGACAGTTACAGAGACAGTAACAGAGCCAGGAGCTAGAGCCAGAAGCAGAGTCAGAAGCTGTGACAGAAGCAGAAGCAGATGCCGAGGCAGAAGATTTGTTCTTCTCTTACAAAGCCTCTATAGAAGTAGAGACAGAGCCTCCAGATGATGAGGATGAAAATGAAGAGGAAGAAAATAAAGCAGGATATGAAAGTACAGATGAAGAATTTTCTCTGATAGAGGATGATCTTGTTGATGTTCCTACAGAGACCTCAGAGGCCGAATATCTCAGGGTACTGGATGGAATGACCATGGTGCCGTTCGGGTTGATCAATGGATCACAAAGTATGCAAAATATGTATAATCAATGGATTAAAGGCATAAAAATTAAATTCACTAGTGGCTCCTATCACCTTGACTGTTCAGTCCAGAGAAAAGATGATGATGATGCCCCCTACCAACACAAGCCAAAGCCCTCAGAGCCCTGGCCTATAGCAGGTCCATGCTATGTGACATTCCTGGATGCATCCTCTCAAGATAACCCCTAAGTCCAAAAGAAATCACTACCAACACAAAAGCAAACAAAGCTTTGATACCCTTCCAGCAACCTAAACAGACGAATGAGTCATTTGTTCAGAAGGAGGACATTGGTTCTAGTGGAACATCAGATGAGGATACTACTCTCTTGAAAGAGTCAGACCTCTACCCAAAAGCAATCCGTATAGCATTTATCCGCGAAGTGGAAGGTGAAAAACAAATACATTCCTGGATACTGACGGTACTGAACGTCACCTGAAAGTGGGTCTCAATCTTCCAGAAGAAGAATTAGTAGTCCTGCGAGACCTACTCAAAGAGAACTTAATGTGTTTGCTTGGTCATATAAAGACCTAAAGGGGATTGATCGCACAGTATGCCAACATCATATTGACCTAGAGCCTAATGCCAAACCTGTAAGGCAAAGACAAAGGCATATGAATCCTAATTACTCCGCTCTGGTGAAGGCCGAATTATTGAAACTTCTTGAAGCAGAGTTCATTTGTCCTGTGGCTAACAGTGAATGGGTTTTGCCTATTGTGGTAGTACCCAAGAAGAACGGGAAACTTCGAATATGTGTTGAGTTTTGGAAGCTCAATTGGAAGACAAAGAAGGATCATTTTCCCATCCCTTTTACAGACCAATTGCTGGACACAATGGCAGGCCATGAGCTGTATTCTCTTTTGGATGGATTCAGTGGATATAACCAAGTCCAAATTGCAGAAGAGGACCAATCTAAAACAACCTTCACCACGGAATGGGGGACCTATGCCTATAGAGTGATGCCATTTGGACTCTGTAATGCTCCTACCACCTTCGAATGAGTAATGATGGCTGCCTTCCAAAATCATCTGCATGATTTCATTGAGGTGTATCTTGATGACTTTTGTGTCTATAGTTTGATCCGAGAGCACTCGGGACACCTAGAGCAATGTTTTGACAGATGCCGCGAGTATGGGATCTCTCTCAACCCCAAAAAATGTGTCTTTGGCGTCTCCTCGAGAGTTATTTTGGGCCATATTCTCTGTACACAAAGGATTGTAATAGACCCGGCAAAGATTGAAAAGATTGCTGCCTTAACAGCACCAACAAACCTCAAGCAATTAAGAGGATTTCTTGGACATGTGGGCTACTACATAAGATTTATTGCACATTTTGCAACCAAGGCAGCCCCTCTGCACAAGCTCCTAAGGAAAGAAGCTGATTTCCTTTGGATTGATGACTGTGAAGAAGCCTTTAATACCCTAAAATGGTGCCTTATCCAAGCACCTATTTTGCAGCCTCCTAATTGGATGAAGGAGTTCCATGTGCACACCGATGCATCAGTTGAAGGGCTAGGTGTTGTCCTATGTCAAAAGGGCCCCTCTAAATTAGATCAACCAATATATAATGCAAGCCGAAAGGTCACTGATAGGGAATGGAACTATACAGTGACAGAGCTTGAGTGCTTGGCAATGGTGTTTGCACTGGAGAAGTTTCGACACTATCTATTGTCAATGCATTTCAAGTTCTATGTGGATCATGAAGCCCTCTCCTTCTTGATGAACAAAGCAGATGCTAAAGGACAATTGATGAGATGGTTGCTCCTATTCCAGGAGTTCGACTTCGAAGTGGTAACTTAGCTTGGCCGTTTCCATGTCCTGGCCGATCATCTATCACGGATCTCTCAAACAGAAGAAGAGGAACAATATGATCCAGACCTTCTTGATGCTTCCTTGTTTCTAGTTGAAACAGTTACGCCCTGGTATGTAGATATAGCCAACCTCCTCGCAACTCAAAAATATCCTCCTGGCATTTCAAGCCATGACAAGAAGAGCTTCTGTTAGAATCAGCCCCCTACACCTTGCTAGGTGGTGCACTGCACAAGAGAGGCAAAGATAAAGTGCTGCGAAGATATGTTGCAGGGGATAAAATTGGTATAGTATTGAAAGCATGCCATGACAAACCATGTGGTGGACACTTTGCAGGAGAAGCGACAACCAAGATGGATCTGTAAGCACGATATTGTAGCTGACCCTCCACAAGGACGCATATGATTATTGTAAGAGATGTGATGCTTGTCAACGAATGGAGAAACCCACCAAAACAAGTGCCATGCCACTGTAACCCATTTTTCCCCTAAAGCCATTAGAGAAGTGGGGGATTGATTTTGTGGGTCCCATTGATCCACCCACTAGATAGAAGCAGAACAGATACATCTTAGTATGTACGGATTATGTCACAAAGTGGTGTGAAGCTAAAGCCTTGAAGTGGGACAATGGTAATAGCATAGGCATGTTCATGTACGAGAATATCATCACCCGTTTTGGCAGTACCCTTGAGCTGGTAAGTGATAGAGGTACTCATTTCCTCAACAAAATTATGGAGGAGTTGATGGAACTATGTAAGATCCATCATCGCAAGTCCACTCCCTATTACCCTAGAGCCAATGGCCAAGTTGAAGTCACCAATCGCATCCTTTGCTCGATTTTTACAAGAACGATTGCCGCACATCGTGGCGATTGGGACGAACGACTTACAGAGGCCCTCTGGGCGAACAGAACCTCTCATAAGGCAACTAGAGGACAAACCCCTTTCCAGCTAGTGTATGGTACAAAAGCCGTCTTTCCTATTGAGCTGGAATTGCCCTTTTTGCAAGTGGCAGTTAAAGAACGCTTGGGAGATAATGAGTCACTGCAATGCCGCTTCCTACACTTGGAATGCTTGAATGAGATATGGCAGAGGGCTCTACAATGCATGGAAACCACTCAAGTGTGAGGCAAGGCCTATCATGACAGTTTCATCAAGCACAAGGAGTTCAAAGAAGGTGATCTTGTTCTAGCCTATGATTCGAGATTTGACAAGTTTCCTGGCAAGCTCCAACAATGGTGGATGGGCCTGTACAAGGTACTTGCTGTCAATTCTAACCATTGATGCCTCTGATGATCCTTTCCCTGATCAATGGCTATCGTCTGAAGAAGTACTTCCCTCCCTGGGGATCTTGACAATCACAGTCAACCTACCCTTTCCCTTTTGGTCGTCGCACTATCCTTCTTGTCGTGCTTCTGATAGCCCTTATGATTTTCCTTATGAGGCAGTCTCGTTCTACTAGCCCCTCACAGATACCTTTCAACCCAACCTTGTTCTCTTCTCGTCTGATCACACAACGGTGGCGAGCTTGGTCCTGACACATGGTATTTCTACCATTCTCTTTCTTTATGGAAAAAAAAGAAAAAGAAAAGAAAACAAAAGAAAAAACAAACGAAACTGTTATGGGAGAAAATGAAAAAATTCCTTATCATAACAGGCCTCGATCCAAGAAAAGGTAATAACACCCCACAGTTCAGGATAGCTGACTCACCAGCAGAACCTCTTCAACAAGTAATTTGAAGCCACCTCCCTTGGTGCACTGTCTCTGCAACATCATTCCGTCTGCCCTTCTTAACAGACGACTCTTCTTACAAATCATTGAAGTATGAGATTTGTAGGCTGCCTCCCTGGGTATGCCTCCTCCTCAAGATCTTGATGACACCAACAGCCGATATGATCTTCATCACTAACCCCTTGAGTGATGTGAGCTTTCATTCTAACAGGATGGGGACGTGAGTAAGGGCTGCCCTCTATATCTATTAGAGCGTGAGACAGAGGGTGGGGGGAGTGACCAGTTTTTCCCTTCCAATCAAATGAAAGGTGAGATGTGTGAACAGAGTGTTGCACGCACGGGATGGGCCTCTCAATGCACATAGCACAATCTGTTCGTGTGCACTACACCATAAGGCTCCCTGGCCTTCCTTGCAATGTATGTTGGCACAAGGTGGGATGCAAAGTTGCACCATCAATTGCACACAAGGCATACAACCTCTGCATAAGCGACCATGAGGATTACATCAATGGGTTTCAGGAAAGGACTGCCCTCTCTATCTATCAATAGAGTGTGAGACAGAGGGTGGGCTGAGTGTGAGTGGTGTTTCTTGAATCAATTATCAAGAGGTGAGGATTGAGGAACGTTACAACCTTTGGAGTCAAGTGCATTCCCGTTTCCCTATGCACCCACAGGCTGGATTTCTACCAACAGCACATGATACGTCATTCTATTCTATACATTACACTACAAGGCTCCCTGGCCTTCTTCCTTGCACCTATGCCAAACGGGTTGGATGCACTGATGCACCATCAATTGTGCACCCTAGCATACTCTCTCTGCACCATTCCCCTGTCAATTCCAAAATCGGGAGTGAGCTCAGGGTTTTCATTATCATTTCCTCGAGTGATATTCGTAATGGGGTGAGTGACTGCTCTTTCAATCCATTTGAGTGATCGAGAGTTGAGTACCATATTCCTTGCCATCGACGAACTTCCTATGATTCCTTCAACCAGCTACCTCCCTAGGTGTTGTCGCTTGGTCCCTGCCACAAAGGACGTGAGACAAGTGCTGTGAAGATACCTTGTTACCTCCTGAAAGTCGACGAAGCCACAAGATGCAACCTCGATAGTCGGCATTCCTCCTCGGCAATATGGGCCAAATTTTTCTAACCCTGCAACTTCTATTTCTCAGTACCGGTCATGTCTTAAGTGTGGGGACATCGTAGTTGGTCTGATGTGATGTACCATGTTCTTGATGTTTGGTTTACCCTTCTTGCTAAGGTCTTAAGTATGGGGACGCGTCCCTGCGCGTCCATGTTGCATACCTCCAGGCATATACCCTGTACTGCTCATGCATTTACACCATGATTTCATTTTACCCTGATGGGGGTCCCTTCCCCACCCTTCTGTTCTATTTCACCCTATCCTCGGGGTTGTTCCTTGCCCATTTTCCCTCATTCTTGGTTTTGCGCTTCTTTCATGTGAACATACCCCACATTTACTGGAATCCCAATTCAACCTTATAGCCCTGTTCGTCCCTTCGAAGCCCATTTTTCCTATCTACCAACCCCTGTTCCGACTGGTGGTTTTCAAGTTATTAATTTTTGAAGCGATTCCTGTAAATGGGACAATTTTCCATGTGAACGCATCTTCATTGCTTTGGAACCCTGATTTGATGCACTAGCCTTGTCCTACCCATTCCCCCTGACACTTTTCCTTTTTATTCCGTGTCATTTTGATGCACAGTTGATCCCTTATTAATTTTTGCAGGTTTTCGGACCTTTTTCGTGCTTATTTTTCACATTTTTCTATGTGAACATGCCCTATTTTCATCGGAATATTAGCTATATATAGTTTGTCTATATATAGCATCCCTAGTTTGTCTATATATAGCATCCCTGGTCCCCTCTATATATTCCAACTATGTGTGGTCACTTGATGCACTTCTAGGGTTCCACTTTTGTTGTCTCGTATCTCTCTTCTCCTCTTTCTTCCTCCATTGTCTCCCTCGCGCATTGTTCTTCTTAGATCCTACTTTTATGTATATGGTTTCATATTTATGTTGCTCATATATATTGATTTTATATCATATATATGTTAATAAATCTTTATGGCTATACTTTGTTACAAGTTTTGACTTGAGTTATGGCTTTGAAGATGTGATATAATCATGGTAATTACAATTTTGTTATGGCTTTATATTTCCGTTTGAGATCTTGCTGATCTGCAGTGGAGGTGGGCCTGCTCGGTCTGTAGCCATGTTCAACCTTGGCGGGGTTGGGGTCCTGCACAGAGAATGAGAAGCCGAAGGCTCCCAAAACCGCCCCGAGCTTTCTAACAGCTGCCGATATTCCATGGCAGGTGGTGCAGAATCTCGACAGGAAGCACTCCACAGGCACTATGAAGGTGGTCGTATTGGGCCGGAAGTTGTTGAAGAACAAGGCGATGGCGTAGATGATGATGAACCCAAGGTGGTTGTTGTCCCGCCAATGCTTGTAGGGGATCCCCAGGGAAAGCATGAAGATGGCCATGAAGAGGAAGCCCTGCACAGCTGGATGGGCTTGCGACCGATGCGATCGATGAGCAGGATGGAGACCTAGTAGCCCAAGATGATGGAGCAGAGGGCGATGAGGGCCTGAGCGCGGCAGATCTTGTAGACTTCGATGATGGCACCCATGGTATAGGCGGCCGTGAGGACGTCCTTCTCAAAGAGGTTGAGGGTGTACCAAGGGAGGCCTGCGAGGAACCAAGTAACAACGACTAAACTTTCCAATATCAAGAATAGTATTGTTGCTCGTTCACGCTACAAAAGCCCTAAAGATAGAAAAGAATAAACGTTCTTTTCTCTATCTCATCGCTGTTAAATAAACTTTCCGATATCAGGAATAGTATTGTTGCTCGTTCACGCTTGAAAAGCACTAAAGATAGAAAAGAATAAACGTTCTTTTCTCTATCTCATCGCTGCTAAGCTTTCAGTGTTTTTCGTCCATTATTTTAGATAGGGCTTGATAATTTTGGACTGCCTATCATACGACACAGTAAACGCAACAAAAAATACGGCATCTAGCGGCTGCATCCTTCGCTTTCATCATAGTCACCATATTCTGTTAGCACTAGTGGATTTGCATCTGCGTATGCTTTACACTTGTCTTCATGTGACTGAAATAGCACCCCTTTGTTTTAATAGCAAAGGTTGTCACACGAAAAACATTGGATTAGTTTTCCTTTCTTTTGTCCTTGAAATACTTTGTGTCATGACATACTTTACATTGGTTGCCCCAAGTAGTGCTAATTGTGTGACTATCATGACAATTTTCAACAAAAAACATTATTAAAATTGGATTTTCAAAAGGCTACAATCTTTTATTATTTTGAGTCTTATCATGATCGTAGAAGAATTGCAATTTGTGGATGCTTTAACTCTCGACTTGTGTTTATCAAAGCTTCAAAGCTTTAGAAAGTCTTGTCCGTTTAAATATGTGGTTCTTGAATATGTATGTGGTAATGGTTTATGATTTTGTTTTCACAATTTCAGATATTATGCTTTCTTGATGAGGTTTGGTGTTTGAAATTTGTAAATGTGCACGACAGTTTGCCTTAGCTATGATTATGAAATTTTGTGCAATTTTTGATCAAACATATATCTATGTTTCACAAATTTTTGAGCTTCTCATTGTTTGTCTTGATATATTCTTGTCTCTATGGTGGATATCTAACCTTGTCTCATTGTTTATCTCCATATATTATTGTTTCTATAATTTCATCTTGCAAGGTAAGCTAGTAATTTTATCATCATTATTTCGTCTTGTAAGGCAAGCCTATCATTAATTTTCTATCATTTCTATATTTTTAATATGATGTTTTTCTTTACCTCATGGTTTGATATTTCAAGTTGATATTTCCATTATCAATGTAGTTGATATTTTAATGATAGTTTAAATTAGTGGCTCGGTCCATTGGGACTGCTAGTGGTTTTATCAACAACTATGGTCTTCTAAGTCTTCTAATATGTTATCTTAGTATTTCTTGATCCTATGAAATCTAAGCATGCTTCTGATTTCATAAATATCCCAAGTTATAAGGTGGCATATTTCATATGATAAGATTATCTAGTTGTTGATTTTGATGAACTTGTCTTCTTCCTCTCGTTGATGGTTCTAGCTTCTAGATTTGTCTCTTCTAGCTATGTTTCATTTTGTTTCATCTATAAGACTATTTCACTTTTTTCACTGTGGATATTTCAATGCTCCAACTTTATCTACTCGTCATTGTAGTTGATGAAATTTTCATGTGTTTTTTTAAACATTACTTTACTTGATAGTTCCATATTTCATCATTACTCCACCAATACAGATGATGGTTTACTATATTCTCTTACCAACTATTGTTTCACCATTTAGGCTATAAGTGGCTTGAATAATTTCCCTCTATATTCCAGCTAACCAGCTACTAGTAATCTAGCTTATGTTTTGTTCTATATTCAACTAATGATAATCAAGCTGATGTTTCGTTCCAGCCAATGTTCATCTATTCTAGCTAATAAGCTTCTAGGTGATGTTTTGTTTTCCAGCTGCATTTTCACTTGCACAATTTAGGCTACTAGTAGCTTGAGCATTCTAGCTCTCATACTTATCTCTTCTAGCTATGTTTTATTTTGTTTTGTCTAGCTAATGAATTCAAATAATGCTAGCTAATGATCATCTTTTTCAGCTGATGATTTTGTAGTTGATGTCTTCGTACTATAGCTAATGAGTTCATTTCACTCTTTTAGGATATTCTAGTAAGCCTATTTTGTCCTAGTAAGCTTATTTTATCATATTAATATTTCATTTATTTCAGCTAAGGAAATAATGATCTAGCTAACATTTTCGTCTTGATATTTTATTTGATGATATTCTAATTTGTTTAGTTTATATTCTCACTAATGATGCTCCAACAATTGTTTCATATTGATATATTATTCTAGCTGATGATGTTCCAGCAGATGTTTCATTTTGATATCTCATTTCATTTATATTCCAATTGATCATATTTTGTTCATGTTTTGTCTTATTTTATGTTTTAGCTCTAATGGGCTAATGATATTCTAGTTGATTATCTATTTTCTAGCAAATGTTTTGTCTTGATATTATGTTTCCAACTGATGATCTTTGGTTGATGAATTGGATAGAGTAGAAATCAGGAAGGTGCTAATCTACCAAGAGAGAAGCCAATAGAGAGGCATACTAGTCATTTGTCTTACAGGCTAAACCTAACTGTGATAGATATTGCAATATTAGATGTGATTAATGAACTAGAATGATAGATATTGTGCATGTGATCAATAAAGCTTCTAGTGAGAGCTATATACTAATCCAACCAATGTTGGAAGGCCAAGCAATATATACTTTTATGTGAATTTTATGCTAAATAGAAATGGCATGGTACTAGGGACAAGAATTTTTTCTCGATGTGGAAAAGGAGCTGAAACTCTTTGAATTCTTTTCATGGCCTACCCTTAAAAAAAGAACACCATGAGTTGGTTGTATAAAGTTGTCTTTCATTGCCACCCGTACCACGTCAATTGGAAGGAGATCTTGTTGGGGAAAGCCAACAAGATTCCCTCCTCAATAAGAAATGTTTCGAGTTGATGGGATGATGTTTCATTATTATTCCAGCTGTTGAGTTGTTCCAGCTAATGTTTCATTCCTTATTCTAGCTGTTGAGTTATTCCAGCTCATGTTTCATTCCTTATTATTCCAGCTGTTGAGTTGTTCCAACTGATGTTTCATTCTTTATTGTAGCTGGTTGTTGAGTTGTTCCAAACCATGTTTCGTTCTTTATTCTTCTTTATTCTAGCTCTTGAGTTGTTCCAGCTAATGCTTCATTCTTTTCATTTTCTATTCTAATGTTTGTCTATTCTAGCTTATGATATACGAGCTGATGTTTCATTGTTTCCAGCTGTTGTTCATCTATTCCAGCTGATGTTTCGTTGTTCCCAGTTGTGTTTTGTTCTTTCCTGCTGATGTTTCATTGTTTCCAGCTGTTGTTTGTCTATTTTCAGCTGATTCGTCTGTTCAAGCTTATGTTTATTCTACTTGATATTTTATCTATTCTAGCTAAGGAGCTGATGTTGCAGTTAATGTTTTCGTCTTGATAATGCTCATCTCGTCCATTCTTCTTTCCATTTACTGGTGGTATGCCAGCTGCTATTTTGTATATTCTAGCTGATGAGCTGATGACATTTTTATCATATATTCTAGCTGCTGAGTTGATTTATGACATTGTGATTGTGTTCTAATGTTGATATAACATTTTCTATTAAGTTTTTGATGTCACAGATTATGTTGCATAGCTGATTGTATCCATACTCAAGATAAAGCAATTTCATGGCCTTTATCTCCTTCGATTCCTTCATCTATTGTAATTCAAGTTTGATGTAGCTCCTTCATTTATCTATAGTAATTCAGGAGTGATGTAGCTCCTTCGATGCCTACAAATGAGCACTTGTATATTCAGGAGTGATTTAGCTCCTTTTAACTTTGTAATAATATCTTTTCAATATTAATATAGCAGTAGGGCTATATAGAGCTGTGGGTTTTTCCCTTGAGTCCCCAAGGGTTTTTTTCATCCACAGTTAGGGACCTTTATTTGAGCGGGGGTATTAGCTATATATAGTTTGTCTATATATAGCATCCCTAGTTTGTCTATATATAACATCCCTGGTCCCCTCTATATATTCCAACTATGTGTGCTTACTTGATGCACTTCTGGGGTTCCACTTCTGGTGTCTCGTGTCTCTCTTCTCCTCTCTCTTCCTTCGTTCCTCGTCTCCCTCGTGCATTGTTCAACACGGAGTTCTAGTTTAACTTGACAACCGTGTCCTGCCAGTCTTTCCCCCAGTTTTTCCTTTTACCTTCCCCCTCTTCTGCCTGCTAGATTTTTAGTTATTAATTTTTCCGAGTGTTTTCGGATGCATTTTTCGTGTTTTTTTCACGTGAATCCATCCTAATTTTTCCCAAACTAAGATTTGATGCGCCAGACTTGTGAATTCCTTTTTTTCGAACATTTTTCCTTTTTACCGCCTGCTATTTCGATGCACGGTTCTTCCTGTATAAATTTTCGAGTCCATTTTCGGGCCCATTTTTTGGGTTTTTCCCATGTGAGCGTGTCCTATCTCAATCGTAACTGTGTTTTCTAGTGATAGGGTTGTCAAACACATTGTTCTGCACACTTTTCCTTCTTTCTGCACTTCGTTTCGATGAGCGGATTTTCTGATATTAATACACATATGTGTTTTTGGGTTTGTTTTTTGCGTTTTTCCCATGTGAACACCCTTGTTTTGCCCCGGAACCTGTGTTGCCTGTTTCCATCATTTTTCCCTCGTCTCCTGGCACATTTTTCCTTTTTGCGGATTTTTGATCTGACAAACGGTTTGGATTTTATTAAATTTTCTTCATTTTTCTCGTTAACCGCGTTTCTCGCCTCGCATGTGAACGCGCTTGTTTTTTATTTTATGCGCCTCGAGATGCCCCCGTGGCATTCGTG
Source organism: Lygodium microphyllum (assembly GCF_053477565.2). Classification (NCBI taxonomy): domain Eukaryota; kingdom Viridiplantae; phylum Streptophyta; class Polypodiopsida; order Schizaeales; family Lygodiaceae; genus Lygodium; species Lygodium microphyllum. Next base: position 4,250,108 of record NW_028229514.1, on the reverse strand, counting down.
GTTTGCGCGTCACCGTCCCTACCCATTTGACTCCGTCACTTCAAATTTTTTTACCCCTGCCCGCGCATGCGCACACGTCGGGGGTGTGTTTCTTGCCCTTCCATCTTCCATGCTCTTATTTATTTTATTTTTATTTTTCTATTAAAAAAACAAAAGCACAAACATAGCAAACGGAAAAAAAAAACAAAGAAGAGAGAAAAAACAAAACAAACCACCTCGAAAATGAAAGAAAAAAAATGATACATCAATCCACAAACAACACAAAAAAAAGAAAAAAAAACAACAATCAAAACAAAACCAAAATAATTTTAAAAAAACATTAAAAAAAACAAAAGAACAGAAAGAAAACAAAGCACGAAGAAAAAAGAAAGAAAAAAGAAGAAGAAGAAGAAGAAAAAAAGAAATAAATCACGAATACAAATTTTTTATATTTAAAAAAAAAACCTATAGGTTCCTATCGTGCCGTTTCCTCCTTTCTTCCTCTCTCCTTCCTCCTCCCCTTCTCCTTCCTCTTCTTTTCTCCTCTCCCTCCTTCTCTCCTTCCTTCTCCTTCTTCTCTTCTCCTCTCTCGTCGTCCTTTACCATTCGGCCGCCCTTTGCCCCCCACAGCGCCTCTCGCCGCCGCTGGACGTGACGCCCGCCACAGAGTCTCCTCCGCTGCCTCTCCTCCGCCTTAGCCGCCTCTCCGCCGCCCAGCACCTTCTCACGCGTTCTTCCTCCTCCCTACCCTTCCTCCAGCCACGCCCTCCTTGTGAGAAGCGCCACCTCTTCTTTCTTCTCACCCGCCACCTCTTCTGCCACCTCGGCCTCCTCCTCCAGCCGCCCCACCCGTTGGATCCCCAGCCGCTGCCTCGGTCGCTCCTATCGCCACTCCTGCCAATTGGAAGGCCACGCCGCTGCCTCTGTCCTCCCTCGGCTCTGCCGCCTCTTCCCTCGGCCGCTTTCTCCACCTCTCTTCTTCCTCCTCCCCAGCCTCTCCCTCCACCACCACCCCTTCCCTCGGCCGCCGCCTCTTCCCTCAGTCACCACCGCCTCCCCTTTCCTTCCTCCCCCAATCCTCCACCCCTCCTCCTCTTCTTCCTCCTCCCACCACCACCTGCTGCCTCTTAACCTAGGTTAGCCACTAACCTAACTACAGTTAGTCGTAAACTAACTAACTAGGGTACTAGGTTTAGTATCCTCACTAACCTTAGTTAGTACCCTCACTAACCTAACTAGGGTACTAGGTTTAGTACCCTCACTAACCTTAGTCAGTACCCTCACTAACCTTAGTTAGTACCCTCACTAACCTTACTAGGGTTAGTTCCCTACCCACTAACCTCACTAAGGTTAGTTGACCCCCAACCTCACCCCAGTTAGATACCCATACTAACTTACCCATGGTTAGTTGACCCCCCTACTAACCGCACCTTGGTTAGTTGACTACCCCCCTCCCTAACCCTGGTTAGTTAGTCTAACCACATCTAGTTAGGACTTGACTAACTACTATGACTTGACTAACCAAACTAGACTAACCTAATTGACCTACCTAGACTAGACTAACTCAGACTAACCTAATCAACCCTGACTAACCTAGCCAGATTAGACTTGACTTATCCTGACTTAACTGACTTACCTACACTAACCTGACTTAATTGACCTGACTTGACCTCACTTACCCAACTAACTTGATTTACATCATTTAATTGATTTAGTTAATTCCAAAAATTCATTTCAAATTAAAAAAATTCATATTTTGCAATTATTTGGAATATTTGTTAGGAGGAAATTAAAACAAATAAATTACAGAAAATTTAAACTCTGAATACTCATTCAAAATTACTTGAAAAATGGATAAAATTCATTAAAAATTAGTAAAAATACAGAACTAAATTCAAAAAAATCTCAAAAAATTTGACAAACCCCCTGCCCTTTTTCCACTAATTTCCCACTTAAAAATATTTCCATAAAAGGCACAACATATTCTTTGAAGCCACAAAACCCTAATTTTAATACTACACTTCATAACAATTCATTTTACATCCTAGAAACAATCAGCTGAAAATCATGACTGCATTAACATCCATTGTGGACACTTGCTAAATGGTTGGAAATTCATTTTTCCACTTCATCATATATTCATATGTTATATATCTTGATTTAATTGTTCTTAAAAAAAAAAACACACACACACACAGAATCGAAAAAAAAAGAACAAAACAAATTACCCAAACCAAACAATATCCACCAAACAAACACATCTAAAATACAAAACCAACAAAATAAAAAATCAAAAAATAAAAATAAAATAAAATCAACACAAACATTAAGGTGTTTTAGTTTTTGTTCAGTTAATGATCTTTGACTTTGTTTGACTGGATTCATTACTTTTGGGGAACTACTCCATGCGCCTTTAGTCCATTGCATACACACCCCTACCAGGTATTTATTTTGTGAGCTTTATTTATTTTCATGACCCCCTTAACCATAATTAATTGTTAAAATAAACTATTTATTCACCCACCTTTTCCACGCGCATTCGTGCTAAACACACAATGTAATAATTTCAAACTTAACCAGCCGTTTACTTTGCACGCGCTATGTGCGCTTCAGATGCACCTTAATTTTAAATAAAAATGAACCAGCCGTCACAAAAAGCACGCACTGGCAAAAAAGTGCTCCACATCACTATTAATTTTTAATTAAGGAATTTGCATTTAGAAACCCAGTCTGGGAATCGTAGTCCGAGTTGCGATAAAGCACCGTTTCACCCTAATAATTTGTAATTAAAATTTTAAGAAGGAACCACTGTTTTCTTATTAAGGTTTATAACCTAATAAAATGACACCCATTGTTAATAATTTCTTAAAATGAACCCTTTATTAAAAATAATTCCCCCTCATTGCACTTTTTCCTCCTTTTTAATAAACATGCTTCATGGGATATGCACGTAAAAGTCTTCTAAGTTTAACCTGATGGTCAAGGTTATGGTCAACTCCTGATGTACATTTTTATGGTAGTCTGATTTGTTTATGTGTTACGATTATGGGTACGGTGTGTGTTCTTTCTTTCTTGCCTGATACAGGGATTTGGGTGCCTGTTTATTGCATCACATGAAGTTTTTGGTCGCATATGTGTAGAGGTCATGTCGAAATTTTTCTAGGATGTGTATTGTTTGGGGTGGTCAACGGGTTAGTTACGTCTATGTATGTGTGTCCTTATTTTTGATTGATTTCTTTTTTATAGCCCTTTGGTTGTTTTGCAGGCATTCTTTGTGATTGTTTGTGTTGTGGTGTGTGTGTTTTCCATCTGAATGGCGCCTCATGCTCCTCCACCTATCTAGTATGTTCCCCTGGTCAGTACGGATTACTCTTCCCTACTAACTTTTAAGCCTATAGCGAAAGCAGGACTCAGGACTTTTGTGGGTATTTCATTCCCCTTGATTCCAGGAGATCCCTCCATGTGTGATGAGTTCCTTGCCTCATACAACAAGAAGTCGGACTGGTCCATGGTACTTCCATGACATTGACACCCCGATGGTTAGGGAAGGCTTTGTCTCTTTCCTACAAAGGAGAGCCCTTTGTTACAGCTAGAAACTATTCTCCAACGATGAGATTTTCAAGCTGTTACAGAAGCAGACCAAGGAAATTCTGGATGTCAAGAAAGTGATCAACACTTTAGGAGTCTCTTTTTCCATGATCAGTGATCGTGTGTGGAAGTTGGTCTGCCAGTTCCTCCAAGACAAGTTTATGCCTACCAAAACACCACCCCATTACTTGTCCAAAGAGCTCTTTACAGCTTCCAGGATAGTGTTAAAAGGAGTGGCTATTGATTGGAGCACTTACTTACTCACAAAGATGGATCAACATTTTGTCAAAGTAACAAGGGGAAATGTCACAAACGTCACATATGGGTCCTACCTGTATGCTTTCTTGACCTACTCTGGCTTAAAGAAGGGTGTGCTACCACCTCCTCCATCTGATTCAGTACCTCCCCCTCCACCTTCAGAAGAGTCGAAACCTATTGATCTTCCTTCAGTTACAATTCCTGCTACATGTGGCAGTGACCTTCCTGCTTACCTCACATGTAATGCTACATGTGGCAGTGACCTTCCTGCTTACCTCACATGTAACAACATGTTCAGAGCACATAGAGAGGGTTCCTTGGACATATCAATCCCTTCATTGAACAGTCTAGTGTTGGGAGATGCCATTCCATTCCTCTGTAAAGACATCCAGAGTTCAATTGGACTTTCAGTGATAGCCTATGTTCAACAGCTGTATGCTTCCTTTTATGAGGAACTGATGCAGTCCAAAGACAAGTTGCATAAGGCAACATCAGAGTTAGCCTCTGCTAAAGACACACTAGCAGATTCCATTTAAGCAGATGGAGCAACAAACCCAAATGATTGAGACCCAAAGAGAAGAGATATTTTCTTTGAAGATTCAGTTATGACAGAAGCTCAATCAGAGGTCACTAAAATCTCAGAGGAGAAGGAGAGGATGTCCAAAGAAGCGCAAGAGTTTCAAACTCTTTTAGATGCAAAACTCTCAGCCTTACAGACTGCTCAAGACAAAGTGGAATCACAAGCCTCCCAGATCAAGCAGTTGCAAGACCAACTGACACAGTCATGATCTGTTCCTCCAAGCCCTAATGTTTACTAATTCCTTCTCTCTCAATGCAGGACTTGGCAGTTCTCCCGAGACAGGCTACCTTGTGTCCTTTATTCCAAGATAAAGTGGAAAGATTGCAATCTAGGATGGATCTGCTATGGTCTACATTTGAGCATTTTTAAGAATATGTTCCTCTGGACCATTCTTTCTTTGTCCACTATCAATTGCAGAAGTTGGTCCTTTTACATGAAGCTTTCAACGATGGATCTTCCTCTTCTAGAGGATGGTTGGAGTGGGTCTTGGTTTCTTGAGTTACTGACAAAAGTGGTCCGTATGGTGTTTGAAGATTCTATGATGACGCATACCATGTTGTTGTCATATATGTATCTACGAGGTGATCTGTTGATTCCAGATGAAGTAGATATGGCCTAGTATGTGGGAGATGTGGTTTTACAAGCTGTTTTGTAAGTCAATTATTTGGAGTTGCAAATAGATGACATGTTTCAGAGTTACTCTTCAAAAGTCGCTACTTGCCCTGACAATTCCTGGTGCTCAATGATTGATTTTGTGGTCCTGAATCAACTTTAGAACACAGCTTCTACCTATGTATAGAGTACTAACGAATTGAGGGTGGATCTCTTAGCTCACCTTTCCAAAACCCATCCATTTGATTCAACCTTTTTTTATGCTTATCAAAGAAGATCTATCTTAGGTCCCTCTGTTCCTAGCCTATTGTACTACCAACAAATGGCTCACCATTATGATACCTATTTTTCCCTTTATAAAACCAATTCAATAGCAATCTTACCTCTTCTTTTCCAACCTCAATATTTTCCTCAAATTTTCATATTTACCTATTGTTCTTTAATTGAAGATAGAGTATTTTCCCCTTCTCCACCATGTCCTTCTCCATCCATCCATGACCTTCTACCTTTCTTGTTTATCAATTGATACCCTTCCTAACTGATTCCCTAAAATTTTCAGACACTCCTTCTTTAACTTATTCCTCCTTTTATGATTTTGCCTACCCATCTCTTCATCCACTTTTACTTATTCCACTTCCATCTCTTGCCACTTCTATTTCTCAACCCTCTCAATTGGTTAGTGAATATGAAGGGTTTGATCAGCAGATTCCCAGAAGATGAGGATGGAGCTTGACTGATTCTCTTACAAGACCTTAGATTAACTGGCCAATAATTCCAAGAGATTGGACAACTGCGAGTCAAGCATACCAGAACTACCTTCATTTTGCTCACCAATATTCACAATCTCTAGATCCTCCAGTGAGATTGACAGCTCATTTTACTTGGTATCTAGAATACATGCATAGGCATTCCCATAATGATCAAAAGGCCATTACCAAAATTTGTATGAATGTCAATGTGAACATTGACTCCCACCAGTTGGATGTCCTGTATTTTCATGCCCTATGTCTACCTAGTAGATATCTTGTTTTGCTAGAAAGGATGTGCTGCTTGTAGTTCTTTCAAAAACCTCCAAAGACATTTGTAGATGGATCCTTCTCCATGGATCGTTTTCAAAACCACCAAGCCTTCAAAAGGGATCATCTTCATTGATGCCTTTGCAATGTATCTTGGATGATTCTTAATGATATATATCTCTTTTTGGAGGTTTCATTCAGATGGTTGTGCGTGTGTTTGTGTGTGTTGTAATAATTGTATGTGATGAGTTCGTGTTGATTAAACATCATCTGTTCGAGAGCTCTTTTCAAAATATTTATGGTGGATGGAAAGCCTATGGTGAAAATCTGAAGATAACCTCTTATATCCTTTAAAAATTTGTTATGGCTTTTTAAATTATTAATTATATGAGTTAATGAATAACGGAAGTTTTCCTTTAGTAGTATTTTTCTCTTAGATATAGGTAATAAGTTGGGGTCGTGTTTTGAAGAGATTATTGAAGATCTGACGGAAGATCCAAATTGAGCTCTTTAATAAAATTATATTCTTCTTTTCCTTAGGTCACGAGGACACTTCCTTTTTAAGTGTGGAGATATATTGAGAGTGGAAAAAGACTGAATTTTTGACTATTTTGTTGTTTTTGAGGACTGAATGATTGATTTTTTATGGATTTAGAGTGATGTATGGTTGTTAATGGAAGTATTTGAGAGTGTTTTGGATGATATTGATTATGTTTTGGAAGTTCATGATGATTTTTAGTGGAGATATGAAGCTCTATTGAGGTTCTGATTGGTTTTGTATACCTTCTATATTGTATCTGTTTTATTCTGATTGTCTTCTGTATGAAGCATGGATTGATGATTGATGAAGATTGAGATATTTTGGAAGCTTATTGAATAGTTTTTGATAGTTTGGAATGGTTTGAGTATGAGTTATGAGGTTCCGATGACCTTCTGTAACCCTCTGTAGACCCTCTGTAGAGCCTCTATCTCTGCTCTATCTTTGTATTGTAACTCTACTGTAGTTGCTCTGGTGCTGTATTGTAATTATTCTGTAGACCTTCTGAAAGTGTTCTGTAAAATGTATGTGTGACTTTGGGAAAGCTTTTTAATATTTGGAAAGGATGAATCTAAGTTCAAAAGAGCTAAAACAAGTGGAAAAAGCAGTGGCTGAAGATTGAAGAGAAGACTGAGTAACAATGACAGTAGTGAGTTGTGAAAAGACACTGTAGCGGCTCTGGTGACTCTTCATATCAGACATACCTCTTGGGAGGTGCATCCACAACCTAAGAAGGATTATTGAGAGTTATTATGAGAGTATTGTAGTGAGGATATGATGTACTATAGAGAGAGAGAGAGAGAGAGAGAGAGAGAGAGAGAGAGAGAGAGAGAGAGAGAGAGAGAGAGAGAGAGAGAGAGAGAGAGAGAGAGAGAGAGAGAGAGAGAGCTAATTCTATCAAAACAGTGTAACTGTATATGAGAGATCGAGAGAGAGAACTATGGAGACATTGAAGATGAATAATATGTGATTGATTTCCATTAAAAAATGGTGTATTCCTTTGTGTTCTTTGTTCTATTGAAGAATTTTATGAAGATGTTGAAGATTATGGTTGATTCTATCAAATTCGTGGGAGATATCTACTATGATGCTGCGTGAAGAATTGCTGTTTTCTTTGTTTTGATGATCAAAAGAATGAATTCAAAGCTTGTTGATGTTACAAGATAGATTTTATTGTAAGAGAATTCCCTTTTCCTTGGTGTTCCTCTTAGGGCTCTAGACCAAGAAGTGATAGAGCCCACGATTAGTCCTGAATGGAGTCTTTATCTCATCCCCTTCACGCATGCATATCTGATGGTAGCCAGATCTCAAATCAATCTTTGTGAAATACTTAGCTCCATTCAACACATCTAATAGGTCGTCCACCCTAGGAATAGGGTATCTATTCTTGATAGTGATCTTATTTAGATCTTTGTAATTTATGCACATCCCGAAAGTGCCATCTTTCTTTTTGACCAACAAGACAAGTGATGCAAAAGGGGATGAGCTAGGCTCAATGAATCCCATATCTACTAATTCCTTGACCTACTTGGCCACTTCTTCTCTTTCACATTTAATAACCTGTAAGGGGGTTATTGACCGGTTTGGAGTGGGGCTCCAAATCAATGGGATGATCACCGCCCTCTTGGGAGGTAATGCTGTAGGTAACTGAAACAAGTCACCATACTTTGCAAGTAGAGCCTTAAGGGCTGAATTATCATGCATTTTTTGGGACTAATCTGCATTTTCCTTGTTTAATTGCAGCACAAAAATTTGGGAGTATTTCTTGAACTCTTTCTTGAGCTATTTGGTTGTAATAAGCTGAAATTCACTGTTGTTTTTAATTCCCTGTAGGTGAACAAGCTATCCAACACTGAAAAACTACATATAAAGCAATGAAAAATCCATGGAAATGGTACCCAAAGTTTTCAGCCAATCGTAGCCCAAACAATGTCTATCGGTCCCATATTGAGTGCAATCAAATCCACTTTCTGCTCATAATTTTTAGCAAGCTTAATAAGTACAGCTGGGCATACATGACTACTAATTTACTCACTCCCATTGGCCACTTGCACCCTCATTGGTTGCTATAAATCAGAGACAAAACATTTCAGCCTATCCATGACTGCTCTATTTATGAAACTGTGTGTGCTACCACTATCTACCAAGACAAATATATATTTATTGTGAATCTTGCCTTGAAGACAAAGAGTGTTGGGGCTCTTAGATCCTGTCCAAGCATTGAGGGAGATAGTACAAACAATGGCAGTAGCATGTGAACCATTCTTATCACCCATATTTACATCTACATGACCGTCGGGGTCAAATGGAAAGGTGTCAGTCGCGTCAAAGAGTTCTTCTTGCCCACATTCCTCTTCAACCTCATCATTTTCGACAGTGATTGCAAAGGCACTTGCATCCTCATGATCCTTATCAGATTCATCGAAGACTAACATACCCTTGCTTTTGCATTCCTATAAGCACATTTAGATGCATGCTCGACTATATACTTTTCCTTGCATTTAAAGCAAAGTCCTTTTTCTTTCCTCTCTTTGTAGAGTTCCATTGGGATAGAGTGTTGACCACCAAAAGCTAAAGCATTTTTATCCTTGTTGTCCCCTTGTCTATTTTTAGCTCTTCCTTGATTTGCAGTCCTAAAATTACTGTTTTTCCTACAGGCATTAAAGGTAGGGTATGTGGGGATCTTTGGTATGCTGAATGGCATATTTCCACCAACATAACCTGCCCCAAATTTCCCAGGCCTTACAACACTTCTTTGCTGCTCAAAATGTGATTGCATAGGTCCTCTTTGCTACCCAAATAGTGGCTCAGATGCCCCTGTTTGCTATCCATGCTAAAATGAAGTATCTTGGTGGTACTTATGAGAGTACCTCTCAGCCAACTTGAACAAATCTGTGGACTTTGGGCTAAAACATCAGCCAAGAGTTGGGAATTCAAACCATAAATGTACTGGTCAAGCTTTGCATCGTCACTAATAGACTCAACATACATTGTGAGATTCAGGAATTGGTTTGTGTAGTCACACACCGTCATCTCGCGTTGCTCTAAGCCATACCATTGCCTTGCAAGCTTCTCCTTCTCAAACGAAGATACAAAGACTTGAATCATAAGAGCTTTGAATCAGCCCCCTCTTTATGTAAATACCACCACCACAAAGTCAACAAGCTACTGATTTTCCCTCTTTATGTACCGCCACCACGTGTGGGCAAAGCCCTCTAAGTGTATCTTGGCAAAGTGTATCTTTTGATCGTCATTTCTTAGCATTATGTCAAAGTAGTCTTCAATCTTCGAGAGCCATTCTTCTAATCCAGCCGGGGAGGATGACTAGCCATTGAACTTTGAGAAAATGATTTTGTCTCTCAACTCCCTTTCATGATTGGGGGGCTGTCCCATATACCCAAAGTGGTGCTGATCCATTGGGCTGCCAAGAAATGACCCAATATTGTTTGAGTGATTCCTTCCAAAAGATGGCTGAGCACACATAACTGGCATGGGCGCAGGTGGTGGCTGAGAGTTACTCCTCGTCCCATTGTTTATGGGATTCTCATGCCTTTGTGAGGGCTCTCCTTGCTCAAAGCTGATGTTGGGAATGCCCGTTCTTCCCAAAATACCTTGGGTACTTGCATAGGCTGCATTCATGTATGGGATGGTCACTCTTTTAGCTTGCATGCTTGGTCTATCCTCTTTTTCCTTGCCTTTCATTTGGTAATCCATCTACATTGAGAACTTGGCTGTAAGTACTTCCATGGTAGAGGTTATTTGGCGCATCTCCGTCACCATTTGAGCTTGACCTACCATTATTTCCCTATGCCTCTCTACATGTCTAGTCTCGTGCGAACTGAGGGTATGATTGAGTGCACTAAGACTTCTCATGGTATGAGAGAGGTCTTCCTCTTCAACCTCAAAGTTGGTGTCATCCCTTCGGGTGCGCGCATCCCTTATCTATTGCTGAACATCTTCATTTGCTTTGTTTTTCCTCCTATTACCCGTCATGTCTAGGTGCAGTCCTGTGAGACCACCTGCCACTGTTTTGGCTATAACTAGAGCTATACAACTCCAATTGACCTAATTTTTTATTCAAAACGGAGGCAGCAATGCCCTCTTTGATATGAGCATAGGCACATGTTCCCATGTTTTATATAAAAAATTTTGTAATCAGAAATGTGGGACTATTCTGTGTAGTCCAACACCCTGTCTACACCCAGGAAAGGCCTGTTTCGGGCTGTAGGTATTTGGTATGCTCCAAGTGGGTATCCAAAACTAAGTAGGGTTCTTGGCAAGGCCTGAAGGTACTCTCCAAGGTCAGCACCTCAATTCTTGGGAGTGGCAATACCTCTGCAAATGCAAGCAATTTCTCTACAGCACCTTGAAATAGTCACAAGAGGGCTGAAATTGGGTTCCCCTTCTATTGCACTGTGGGATTCACTATTTGCTTGGCATCATACATCACTTTAGTATCTCTTAGCATTTTTGGCATTACTTCAGCATTACTGAGCATAAGAGTAAGCATTCCCATGACCATATCCAACAAGATAGGCTCTCATACATGCATAACCACTGCCCTTACTGCATATATTGACTACACAGGTGTATCCCATGATACATATATCCATCTTCAATCCAAGTGAAGCAGTACATTCCCATAAATCATTGCACACATAGCTGCATGTGTATCTAAAGATAGATTTGCTGATACATTTGCTGAAGTACAATCATACACCCCATGCACACAAGAGTGTGTCATGCCATAGCCATCAAAATTTCCATCATGCCAAGTCAATTTCTCAATTTCCCAAGAAATACCTACACTTGCAAATGAGTTTTGGGCTTCGGATCATGGGGAGGTGGGAAAAGTTCCCCCCGGGTCGGGTTGTGCACCCCTTCAGGGTCTTTGATGGCAAGGGGGGGTCACCCCTCTTTTGTCTTGCCACCTTGCCTGGCATCAGGCTTTTCCTCACCCCGAATATACATGGCAGACATTTATTAATTAAACACCTAAACACCATATTGGGGAATATGGAAATTTTCCATAAGTTTGGGACACGTGGTCAAATCTTTGGATTTGTCATAACTTGAACACTATAACTCCAAATCGAGCGCTCTATAGCTCATTAGATTCCATTTTTCAAGTGCTTTCCAATGATAGGTCACATCATAAGATTTCGAGAAACTTATGGGAATGTTATCCGGGTGCCACCTTTTTAGTATTCAAAAAATGGGAATTGGGAGATTCCCAAACTCACTAATATTGTGTTTCTAGCAGGAGATGCATTTTAGGAATGGAAATTTTGGCTTTTCATGAAGTGCATGGAATTGGAATTGGGAATAGGGATAGAGAGCTTACCGGCAGTGACTCACTGCCAACTCACCCTTATATAATGGATTTATTAATCAATTCTTGGCTCAGCCAATTCACAAGAAGCCAAACGGGTTATGGGTAAGAAAAAGTATAATCTCAATGAAGCTTCAGTATGAATAAAATTCATTCCAATGCCATAGGATCAAATGAGAATGACTGAGATTAATATTCAGCATGCATATAATATTTGGGACTCCTATTACCTACTTGGACTCATGCATCCTCTCAAACAAGTGGATAGGATTCAGCAAGAGGCTTAATGGGAGACAATGAGAGCCAAGATTTGGTTACCTTGTGTTGTTTGATGAAGATTGCAGCCACTAATGCCACTCCAGTTCTTCATGAGACCTCCAATTTGATCTCGCATGCTCTATAGCTCTTAAATGGTTTTGCTCCGTCAAGAAGAGATGAATTCAATCTTGGGAGAGAAGGAATCTTCAATGGGGGAAGGGCATTGCTTGCATAGACAAATCAAGAGAAGGGTTCCTTCCAAATGAGCACCCCATAATGCCTTATTGCTTCAAAGAAGCCTTCAAATCTTGAGAATGAGCTCCAATGTGGCTGTAGCTTGCAGATAGGATGGCTCAAGACCTTCCCATGAAGAGCTCTCGATGAAATTGAAGCTCTACTTCCATAGCCATTGCTTCCCACAAATGCACATCTTCAAATCTTGCTTCTAATCTTCTTCCCATGCTTCTTGATGGACAAATCTTGAGCTAGTCTTGAAGAGTGAACCCTCGGGACCAAGAAGAGACCAGAATCTTCAAGATCCTTGAGCTTGATGCCAAGCTTTCATGGCTGCCATGGATTGCATATGATTAGGGTTTTGAGATGGAAGAGAAGTCCAAGAAGATGAGAGAGGAGGCTTCAATCTTGCCCAAATTACTTGCAAGAAGCTTGTTGTGCTATTATTTTAGCCCAAATTAAGAAGATGAGAGCCAAGAAGGAGAGGAAGCTTGTTGTGTTGTTATTTTAGCCTAGAATCAGCCCGCGTTTTGCACCGTGAAATGCGGGGAGCTACTTGGAGGGGGAGGAGGTGTCACAAAGCACTTCCACCACTTGTTCTGTAGCTCAAAGGCTCAAGGAACCCTTGGGAAGGAAGGAAAACTCCATGGAAGAGGGAGAGCAAGGTTTGGGGCTGATTACCTCCATGGGAGCTTGCAAGAAGCTTGAGAAAGGGGGAGAGAGAAGAGTCTCCCTGAAAAGTAACCCCAACTAGACTTTCTTCTAACTCATGTGACCACAGTTACTAAGAATTTACCTTCAAAATGGGCCAAAAATGACCAACGAGTTGCCAAAGTCAGTCTTCCTTCCTCCAAACTTGGTCCAAGCCGCCATTAATGCTCCTGCATGCAGTCCTTGTGGTCCAAAAATCTTTGGGAACTGCATGCATGATGAAAGTCCAAAGCGAAGGACCAACATTACGACCTTTTCCTTTAGTCAATGAGTCTTCAAAATGGATTCCTTCATATGAACCTATTTTCTCACGCATCATGCCCTAACAAAATATATGCTTTGGAAGAGAATTTCATGCCTAATCATTCATGTAGTTTGCAAATTAAAACCATGTAATGCAAACTACATAAATGCACTAGCTTTCGTAGGTTGCTAAATGTTGAACCAATTTTGCATATGAAGAGACATATCATGTGCACAGGCAACATTCGAATTTCAAGTCACATGATGAAAGTCCAAAGCGAAGGACCAACATTACGACCTTTTCCTTTAGTCATTGAGACTTCAAAATGGATTCCTTCATATGAACCTATTTTCTCATGCATCATGCCCTAACAAAATATATGCTTTGGAAGAGAATTTCATGCCTAATCATTCATGTAGTTTGCAAATTAAAACCATGTAATGCAAACTACATGAATGCACTGAAGAAATTGTGTCTAGCCTAACTACTTATTCTCGTGCATCAAGGAGAATGCAAACAAAAAGACACACAAAACATTAAAAAAATCCTAATGTTGCTGACTAATGAGATCAAATTTCTGGCAAAAAACTCCGCCCTCAATTTTGGAGTGGTGGACACGCAATATCATGGCAATGGGGTGGTCACTACTATACATATCTTACACCTAGGATTTTACCTTGATTTGCATGCTATCTGTCTTACATGTTGAATGTACACAAAAAGGGGGATTTTGTGAATAGATTTGGATATCTATTTACCTCTTACTTTAGGGGAAAGAGTGCAAAGGTTCTATGCTAGAAGTAGAAGGGTTTTGAAGCTTTTGCTCAAAGAATACATTGTTCTTTGGGATGCTATGACTGAAGTATATCATAGAGATGTTGAATTTAGCAAGCACGACATTGAATACACTTGTGAGTGATTCTAGTGTGAGTTGTTGATGAAGATACATATAGAGAAAGTACTCAATCTTAGTTTAGAATGTGAGTGGAGCAATAAAAACTAGAATAAAAATATACATAAAAATTTAATCTTGCTTTAAAGATATACATCATTGTCTTATAGTACCATGGGAAGTATTGTTACATGGAAGGTGGTAATTGAAGATCCTTTACATTATACATGTGTTGAATGATGGTATACCATTTTGTATTTGTAACTTTAACCCTAGATTTCATCCCTTCTCCAATGAAAGCTAACATTTTCTATTTTCCATTTATTCATCTTGTGAGGACCTTCACAAGAGGGAAACATTCTTATATAGTTATATACATGGAGGTATGGATTTTAATGGTTACCTAGAGGAAGTGAGAGGTCTCGACAAGAAATGAGGTTGGAATAGAATAAAGGTAATGGATAAAAAAGTTTGATAGAGTTGAGGCTATGCCAAAATACTGAGAACTACAAGATAAATGCACATAAAAAGAGTGCCAAATCCAAAATCTATAAAATAACTTTTTCATAGAGATTAAAATAAATAGTATTATAGTTTTCTAATTTTGATATTACTTTAAAGGATATCGTTTTTCAAAAGGTGACATCAACAAGCACAAGAAGTAAGAAAAAGGAGTAAATAAATGACATTATCAAGAAGAACTTCTTTGGTTGGAATTGTTTATGAGGTCAAGTTTGGAGGCTCCTTTTCACCTTTTTACCAGTGTCAAGTAGTTGGGCAAAATAAGAAAAAATTGAAATGTTACATTTGACCACACATAACAATGTTGCATTGACCTAAAAAGCTTGTTCTCCCTCAAATTTGATTGGAATGAGATTCAAATAATATGTATAGCCTTGGATAATATAATTGATTATATAGTTGACCCAAGTTATTGAACCACTCTAACACTTGATTTTCGAGTTAGCTTACTTTGAACCCTATTATGAATGTCATTAGATTAGTCTTTTTGAATCTCCACCATAAAGACTTACGTACTTCATTTCCATAAATCTTCGGTAGCTTTCAAGTTTATTAGTCTTACACCTAGCTACATGGCTAGTTCAAGCACGTAAAATGTGGATACATTGTTCCTTTCTACATTTTGTTTAGCATTCATTAAACTATCCCTCTTTATTTTATGTATGGATTGATACCATAGGATACTAGCTCTTGAAAGTCTCCCAAGCCTTATTAACTTTCAAAAAATTATGAAATTTCTCCAAATTTTAGCTTTGTAGGTTACATAGAAAGCTCTCCATTAGGATGGTGGATTAGATCCTACCTATCATATGCATTAGATCCATTGCATAACCCTTGCCTCATGTCAATTGTAAATAATCCATTGGGTCACGCTTGCTTCCTGTCATCCTTGGTTGCTCCTCCACTATAACCCAAACGTAGCCTACATAACCAACTATAACCCAAACATAGCCTACATAGCCAACTGTGGGATCTATCTCCTTTTCCTCAGTCATAGATTTTAATAATTTTATCCATTTCCTGAGATTTCTTGCTTAGAATTAAGTCCACATCCTAAGCTTTGAATTTACTATCTATACCCTACAACTGCAAATCATTTTTCATCATCATCTATAATCTTTAATCATTTCTGAAAATCTTAGAAATCATGGCCAAAATCAATGGTGTTTTAGTACATTGAGTTGCAAAATTAATCCCTGTCAAAAGTTAGTAGCTAGCCTTAAAGAGCTTACTCATGCATCCAGTTGCACCTACCATGTCCCAATATTATAGTAAAAGATGTGGGTAGTTAACTATTTGAAGGTAGCTCATACTACAATAAGATCTCTAACAATCAAAGTACATGGAAAATTGTGGTTTTCAGCATTTTTAGGAGATTGAGCTTCCCTTAAGATCATGACCTTTGAGGATCTATATACTAGCTATTACGTATACTCTATTGAGCCGTATTGGAGATCAATAATCCACCCTTTGATTAATCACATAGGTATATAGCTTAATTTATCTTTGTGATCCCTTTATATGTAGAGAAGGCATTTTGTTGAAGCATGTTTTCTTATTTTTTTTCAATTTCAACACTAGGTAGTGGACGAGTGTAGCCAAATAGGTTAACACAAACCCTAGAGGTTGTTGGTGCATAACCCACCTAGCTACATGCAAATGGAGGCACAGAATCACTAGTACATTGAGTGTCTTAAGGATGGAACAAGGGGTCATGCGCATGGATTGTGACCGTGCGTGATTGGAACATGCAGGAGCCATAGATTTCAAACAAACACGCCTAACCCAACTAGGTACGACACTACTTCTTAGAACAGAGTCACCCTTTGAGCTACGACCATCAGGAGAAACCACCTCTTCTAGTGAAAACACTGAGTTAGAAGTGAGCTCAGATAGCAACCCGGAGATACCTAGACCATCCAAGACCATACGCACCAAGGGGGACCTACCCATCCACCTGAGGCACAGAAGGTTGAAGGAAGATAGGGGGAAACAGCCTAGGGACGCACGATAGGAAGACCAAAGGAAGCTACATGATCTCCCGAATGTTTTATGAAGTTCAAGAAGGGTGACATGGTAGTTATTCTATTGGGTACCAAACTCTAAGGGCAAATGAGTGAATCCATGGAGGGACCAGCCAAGATCAAGAAGGTGAACCTAGCACAAGAAGGGGAGACACCCCGACCGGTCTTAATTGCCGATGACTTGACTAAGGAAGAGGAGACAAGTCTTGTTGCTCTCTTGCAAGAGTATATAGACATGTTCGCTTGGTCCCTGGAGAAGCTTAAGGGGGTGGATCCGAGCGTAGTGACTCATAATATACCCATGATGCCAAACACAACACCGGTCAAGCAGCGAGCGTACCTGATGAATCCAAAACACGCTCATGTAGTCAAAGAGAAGATTGAAAAATTCATGAAAGAAGGATTCATTTACAAAATCGAGCACACGGACTGGGTGTCGCCCATAGTCATAGTGATGAAGAAGATCGGAAAGATTAGAGTGTGTGTCAATTACAAGAAGGTGAGCGCTGCCACTAGGAGAGACAAGTACCCATTGCCTGCCGTACACCAAGCACATGCTCGAAAGAGTGGCGGCAAAGAGGCCTACAGCTTCCTTACAGCTTCCTCGATGGATTCTCTGGATACAATCACGTGCAAGTGCATCCTACCGATAGGCATAAGACTGCCTTGGCCACCAAGTGGGATGTCTTTCCTTACATGATCATGCCCTTGAGGTTGATGAATGCCCCAGCCACCTTTCAAGCCTCATGTGCACCGTATTTAAAGACAAGCTTTGCAAGGAATTGGAGGTCTTTGTGGATGACTTGTGTGTTCACTCGACCTGGAGAGAACACTTAGGCAAACTTCAAGCAGTCTTTGAGTGGTGTCACCTATATCGTCTCTCCCTGAACCCCTTAAAGTGCCAGTTCTGGGTGAAACATGGATGCATCCTAGGGCATGTGGTGTCAAAGAACCACACTACCAATGACTTCTCGAAAGTCACGGTTATTGTTGATCTTCTTCCCCCAATCAACTATAAAGGAGTTCAATGCTTCTTAGGCCATATGGGGTACTATCGACGGTTTGTGCTGAACTATGCATTGATTGCCAAACCTTTGTACAATCTGTTGATTGTTTTCAAATGGAATGAAGCATGTCAATGAGCATATGAGGAATTGAAAAAGGCTCTGATTACTACAGTGATCCTACGAGCCCCAGATTGGACCATTACCTTCCATGTACATATTGATGCTTCCAAATTCATCGTTGGGGCAGTACTGTGCCAACCTGGCAAACACAACCTCAAATATCCAGTGAGCTTTGCTAGCAGACAACTCATTGAGACCGAATTGAACTACTCGACGGCTGAGAGAGGAGGCTTAGCCATGGTATTTTCTATAAAGAAGTTTCGGCATTATCTTTTGGCTATGCCTTTTAGTTTCTTCGTGGACCATCAAGACTTGTTGTATCTAGTGAACAAACCCTGCACTACAGGATGTATAGCTCAATGGCTCCTTCTGCTTTTAGAATTTGACTTCTCTGTGGTTGTACGGAATGGAAAACATCACTACATGGATGATCACATGTCATGCATTCCCATGGGAGAGGCCAATGGACAAGGCATTGTCGATGAATTGCCAGACACCCATCTGTTCAACCTTTCCAACGAAAGAGATTTATTCAAGGCTGATCTAACACCATACTGGGCAGATGACATTTCCACATATTGGAGCACGGACTACCTAAGCGACCAATAGAAAAGGCCCAAATTAGGCAACTTATCCTCAAAATCCAACCCTATCAGTAGTGATAGCAGGCCAACTACATAGGTTAGGGCATGACGGGTACATATGCGAGCATCAGATGCACGATGTGCTCATAGAGGCGCATAGCGGGATTGCTGGAGGACACTTTAGTGAAGACATGATAGGCCGCAAGGTGCTGTAGTCTCAACTATGGTGGCCCATACTTTTTCATGACGCAGCACGATTTGTCAAGCATTGTGACGAGTGCTAGAGGACAAAGGTCTTGATTCACAAGGATCAAATGGAAGTTAACCCCAATCATTACACAACAACCCTTTGAAAAGTGGGGAATCGACTTTGTAGGACCCATTAGTCCTACGGCATAGTACTCACAGGCCAAATATATAAGTGTGGCCATAGACTACCTAACAAAATGGGCGAAAGCGAGAGAGACATGAAAAAATGTCGCTAGAACGATTGGCAAGTTCAGCTGCAAGGCTGATTGGATCTATGAATTCGATTCCCCACTTCTCTCTTGGTGGCTATGTTGACGTTCTTATAGTTTATGCACACTGAAATATTCCCACTCTTTTTCATGAATATGACTATGGGTTACACCCACTTCATATGCTCTATCTTGTAAATGAATCGTGCCCTCAATAGCTTATCAATCTTCTCCTTTACAGCATGTGTGTACTATGGTCCTTGGTTGACTCGTATTTCTCCGTAGGTCATGGGGATGTTGTGAGTCAAGATATATGGATCTATTTCCTCCTTCAGCTCATCCAAGGACCATGTAAACACTTGTCAAATTTCCTAAAGATATTTAAGCGATTATACTCTTTCTTTTAGGTTAGTTTGTCCACTATGTACATGGGTTAAGTCTTGTCCTCCCCTCTTGCCAGGTCGACCTTCATAACCTTAGTTGGTCCTTTGATGGATTCATTTGCTTGCCTTTCCCATTTGGCTCCTACCAACACCACTATTCTATTATTGTTCTTGTAATTCTTGAAGTGCTTGAGTAGGGATGGGGTTTCTTTTTTCATTTAGCTTTTGATGACTTTCACTATTTTCTTTTCTTCTCCTTTAGCCTTTTGTGCCTCAGGTGGACTTGAAGGTTCCCCTTGGTGCATTGAATCCCAAGTGGTGGAGGTATCTCCTGGTCATTACCAAAGCTCGCCTCTGTGACTCATAATTGTACTCCTCATCCTCACTAGAAGAGGCTCTCTCCCCCAGTGCTCACAACTTTGAAGCTAATTCTACTCCAAGTTGTGGTGTGGTGTAAGGATGAGCTAGTCTCGCTTACTCATAATCTACCAGCTTCACGCATTCTAACCAAGCTTGATGGCAATCTACCTTAGAAAGTCTCTTGCTCACTCAAAATGTGTTGACCTCTTAGGGTTTAGTGTCAACACTTATTTTCTCAATTACTCTTCCCTCTCTATCATATTCTATGGTCTCTAACTTCTCTTTGTCTCCTCACTGATAAACTAACAATCTTCCTACTCATCGTTAGAATCCTTATACCAGGATTGCATGTTGCTAGAAGTAGGGATCCTAATTCCAAGCTCTGCCACACTTGTCATAAGATTCTAGTTATATGACAAATTTAGGTCATCTACCTTAGTTCATTTCCACTCTTTCCTTTCCATAAGATCCTTGAGAGGCTTTAAATTCACACCTACATTACCCGCTACCTGACTTAATAGATGCTCGAGGATTTTGTGAAGCTCTAATTTTTTGGTTGGGACACAATAGGTGATTTGTGTTAGTTGACATATGGAATTCTCAACCATCATGCACAAGGATACGGTGGCTAGGTTAGAAGTGATGGAAATTTTAGGTTTGCTAGCTTGCATGCATCCATCCTCGTCCTCCAAGAATAGGAGATCAATGGTTGCCAATATGTGCATCCAATTTTGCTCATCCTTAGGACAAGCAATGTACCTTGTTAGAGGTCCATAATTGCTTCTAGGCTTCAAGTCACCCTTTAGCAAGGTAGAGATGGCATCTAAGTCCACTAGTGAGGTTTTCCATGTGTCCATCTCTACGTGACTACTTCTGATCTATTGTTAAAGAATATTAGGTAAGTATCCTAGTCCTCTATTACTTTGGCATTAGTCATCCAAGGTCTATTGAACAAGATATCATAATCTACTCCCTTCATAACTATGAAGTTCAGTGAGAATTGGATTCCCACTATCTTTAGTGGCTAGTCCTTTAGGACTCCAAAGGGTCTAATCTTCATCCTGTTTGCTAGAAGGACATTGAACCTTATGGTCTCTATCAGTGGATTTCCTAGGCTTGCAAGGCTATGTGAAGTACACTAACCCTTACTCCTATGTCCACTATCCCCTTTCATGTAGTATCTCCTAAGGTAATGACAAGTAAGACTATGTGCATTTCATTACCCTCCCAATAGATATTTCCTTGTGGGGACTTAGACATTGGATTCAATGTTAGGCTTGGTATGTGTATCACGACATCATGGTGTGTAAGGTCTAGTGGCTCATGGTCATTACTGTGTTCTACCCATCGCTTCAATTCTTGCCAAAATGCGGAGTTTTGCCTAAGCAATTCTCCCAATGGCAATGTCACAAGAGTTGTTATTATTGAGGTTAGCAATTTGCAGTGTGTCTTTCTTTCCTTGGGTTCATGGGTTCCCTACAAATGCTCCTAAGCCAGTTACATTGTCACAGCCCCCTCCTCCTACCCTAAATAGTGGTGTTGCATGTCTTGCTCTCAAATATGTGGGAGAGGTTGGTGGGCTCAAGGTTGAGAGTTCGTTTGTTTCATCCTCCACCATAGGTTTGGCATCTTGAAGGCAATCTTGTGCTTCTTTTATCCACTCCTTGACCTTGTTTACAACCCTTAGCTTCTGGTTGGGTCAAGGTACTCTCCAAACATATCGCTTTCCTTCTCTCTCATCTTAGGAGCACGTGGGAGCTTTTGCTCAACCGCCAAGACCCACGGATCACTTATTGCTTCAAGCATTCCAAGCCGAGCAGTAATGGCTACCTCTCACATAGCCGACCCGCCATTCATATCTACGGTTGTAGTGAGCTTACCTCCATGCCGATCGAGTTATCTCCTCTCCCGCGCACTGCAATAGCTCCACGATCCAAGTGCATGCTTCAAGCAAGCTCCATCCTCAAGCTCCACACTCCAAGCTCCATTTCCGCGAGTAAGACAAGAGAAGAGAAAAAGAGAGGAGAAGATAAACTCTAAAATCTCTTATAAAAGAGAGCCAGGCTCCCTTCTATGCCACTTATAAAAGATAGACGGGTATAGGCTTAAGGCATGAAGCAAGAAGAGGGAATTAGAAAAAGGGACCTTGCCACAATGGCCAGTCATGTAACAAGGGATGGGTGCCCATGGGAATTTTAGGGTTTGTATATATAAAGTTCAAAAAGTGAATGAAAGCTCATTCTGGTGGGTGGCAAAAAGTGACTCTCCTCTTCTTCTTGTTCTTCTTCTTCTTGCTAGCTTGAGTGTGTGCTTGAGAGAGGGAGAGTCAGGAGTGAGTGTGTGAGGATGAGGGACCGGGGAGGAGAAAGCAATTGGCAAGTTGTTCGTTAGGTGATGGTAGGGCCATAGGTGGTCTGGGCTACCGTGGGTGTAATATTTCCACTCAAAAATATTGTTGAACTTGACTCCCCGCAGGCCGCGTAAAACATGTGCAAGGTTATCTCCCACATCGTAATTATCGGCAGCTTAGTCCGTACCCCGCACGCGCAAAAATGAGGCCTCCATATTGAGCAATTGAGGCCAGGGATTCAAGACCGCATAGCCATGGAAGAACTGGGATAATGATGGAATTTGAGTCAAATTTTTTTATAATTATCCCTTCCTCCAGCCGATGCATGGCTAGAGGAGAGGAAGTGTGGGGAGGAATGGCGTAGGCAGAGTGGTGTGGGTTACATGAGGGGGGGAGCCATGCATGGCCACGTGGTGGCTACCACTTCCCCCCCTTGCACTATAAGAACACTCCTTAGCATGGGCAAAGGAGGGGGGATCAGAGAGAGGGTTACATTGCCATATTGAGGACGAAGGAGGCAACATCACCTTGTCACAGGAGCAATTGGCATACTTCCGTGAGCATCGGTGCCTGGTGGAGCTTATCAGGGGGCTTTCTTAGGAGGATCAGACAGGAGGAGAGAAGCTGCCGTATTGATGAAACGCTCCTGCCGTGCTGCGTCTGAAAAATGTTGCCTTCCTACGCCAGTCCGCTAGGCCGCCACGATCGTCCTCACCATTAACACCATAATCCCCCCTTCGTCCGTCTCCATAATCTTTCCAATCATTGCCTTTTCTTCCATGTGAGACAAAAGCTCTTTAGAAGCTTCTTAGAAGCTTTGAAAGGAAAGGGCCTTAAGCCTTGTGCATGCGGTCCTTACCCAGGGGCTTATAACCCACAATTATAAAGGGTATTCCCGTGTAAGGAACAAGCGGACCAGATTTTGGAGCTTGCAGGGAATTCTAAGGGCATAAGGGTGAAGACAAAACTAGAGTCTGTAATCACTTCTACGATGGCTCCCAAGAAGATGCAAGGTGCATCTGCGGGAGGTTCCTCCCTGAACTTACACATGGACATCACTGCGGATCCATAAGCCCAGGTTCCACGAATTTATTTCCACATAAAGAAATGTTTTAAGCACATTTAATTCCATAGGGAGAATGCATTTTACGCTTATCATTAATTCATGTAGTAGTGATAAAAGTACATTTGTGAAAGTATCTCTATAAACGATGAATAAGGATTGGTGCATATCATGCAATTGGATCGTTTGCATCTCCAAAGTTATAAATGTAAATCACTTACTCGCCCTATGAACTTTCTCGCAAATTGCCTTGTCATGCATTTTCAAAGTGGAAGTCTAAAACGCACATTGCCTAGGCTTAAAGAGGAAATTGTTAAGTGCATTGGCCGTTAAGGAAAAGAGTATATTGCATTTAGTCAATAACTTCCTTCATTATGACTCGCATGAGGAAATCGTTAGCTTCCATTGCACAACATGAAAATGAAACAATGGACATTGCACGTTGCTTGCAAAGATGTTTGTCAAACGGATTAAGGGTTTCATGTCACATGAACTTCATTAACAATGTTGTATTTACAAAAGGGTCGCATGTTACATATTCGTAAATTTCATTTCATAAAGTTGCATTTAGAAAAGATTGCATGTCTTATCAAAGCATGAAATTCTAAAGCTTAGACAAAAGGGTTGTAGGCATGATTCTTTGATGTAAAACCTAGTAGGTCCTATGTAAGTTACTCTCCAAATTATCATGCATAATGACTTTAGTATGAATAATTAGGGTTATTGCAAACCTTTTTGTGTGTAGAAGTAATGATTAGCATGTTTACATGTATTTTGACGTCTTGCAAACTAGTTTAGCATTTCTAGGGAAGGATCATCCTGGTCGCAAGACAAATAGGTCAAGACAATAAACACCTCAAGTACTAGCTAGGGATTAGCACGTTAGAAATGCGGCCAAGTATCGTACTTGGACGCCAAGTCAAAAATCTCAAACCCAAAGGTCCTACCCACATTCACAGAATGTTTAGGTCGATTGAACACTCATGCAAACAATGATCTAGGGTTTCTACCCTAAGGATCATTCGACCTAATGCTAAAACTTGGATTGAGTCTAGAAACCCTAGGACCGAACGTTGTCGGCCTAGTATAATTAGGGTTGGGTTGGGTAAGAAGACACCCTAAACCCTTCTTCTTGTCTAAACAAAATTCCTTGACCAGGAAATGCCAATAAATGGGTGAAATGATCCCATGAGTTAGGTGTGACACTTTTGCAACAAGTTGCAACATCGCATGGCTTTGTGGTTTAATCACAAGATGGATTTGCCATTCCTTGGAATGAGGTTGGAAAATTCTAGCGCAAGTTTAAGTTGCAAGAGGATGAGTAGTCATCCTGCTACATCACCTTTCTTGGGTTGATTTGCCAAGTTAAGGGAAGATATGTATTTGCTTGGCAAGCAAAGGATCAATCAAGTTAGAGCAACATGGTCGCTAGGATTTACTATTAATTCATGAAATCTAAGGTGTTAGTTAAGTTGGGTTAACAGGGTATGACCCTAACCCAAGGACAAAAGGGTGAACAAACAAACCTTTGGGGATCTTGTCAAGTCACAATTGATCCCGGATCGAATGCTAGATGCATTTGGAGATAAGGATTCACTCCTTAGCAGTTGGCCAAATAAACAACCACTGGATTGATTGTGCTTGTAATAGTTTAGGAGCACTATTTGCATTGTTTACTCAAGGAACTAAAGGATGGAAAGATAATTAATGCTTCAGGTTGAAGGCCTTAAGGGAGAGGTAGCATCAGTTATCCCCAACTGTCTACCTGACCCTAACTAAGGGGGTTGTTAGCCACGCCGGGAATGTGGACCGAACCTGTCATGAGAGGTCTCTCCGTTAGGCACTACTTGAAGCAGGAGGACACTTGGGTGCGAGGGGGGGCTCTGGCCATAAATCCCTTGCCTTTCGTGCCTTGCGCAAGAGGCCAACGTGACTCGGGATTTGATCTCGAGACCCGTATACTAGTCTACGGGCGGAATCTTGGATTAGTAATCCCTGTGGATTGCTAGATTGCCTTCGGGCGGATTATGGATTATATGGATGTTTTCCAAAGATAAATAAGATCAATTGATGTAAAGGAACTTGTTGGCACTGTTATTCTATGTCAAGTGCTAAGATTATGTGAAGGAACCAATGTCTAATTGGCTAATTAAGGAAGCTATTTTATGCATGTCTAACTAAATATGGTAGGTAATAAGACAACTAAAATAACCATGAGGAAAGTGTGGTGGATGTGGCCATGGCTCCGTCCTACGGATGGGTGGTCCCGGTTGGCCGGAAATTTTTCTCAAGCGAAATGGACAGCAAGGAACTTTTCTTGAAGGGAATGAATAACAGGCAATGCTGACCTAGAGTTCAGGTTGCTAGAATTCCAATTTATGTTGTTTTAGGGGACGAAAATGGGACTATGCCTTATGGGTAGAGAGGTCGAGCTTTGCATCCCTCTCGTTTTCCATTCTCCTTGAACCAAGTGCAGCATGAATCCGCTTCGACCCTAACGTTTCTGCATGAAGTAGTTCACTCGGGGTCAACGCTAGTTACTCTCTAGGAATTTGACCACAAGAGGAAACCCTGATTCAGGTCGGTCCTAAGTGGGAACGGTCGGAATACTTCTACTACATGGCAGACTCAAAAATACCTACATCGCAAACCCCGTAACATTCCATGGGAGTGTCGGGTGGAGCCTTCTAGACCCTCTTTCCGATGGGTTGCTAAGACATGTCCTGCAAGTGAAGAGGCGGACATGTTACAGTTGGTATCAGAGCGAACCAACAAAGGATATGTCTTTATAAGAAAACTTAACAAGAAGTAAAGCAAATGTTGCTATTAAGAACATTTCCTTACTATGCTGTCTTGCAGAGTCATGAAGCATGGAATAGATTCATGGTATTCCATGTCATGTTTATGACCGCGATGCATACCTCGGATTATCGACAAAGGATCGATATGATAAACATCCTAGAATGCATTTACAATCCATTGCCTCTGTACTTGGAACGGAGATGGATGTGTGATTTAGGAATCTATTACATAGCTGCCCACCAATTTGCGTACCTTTGAACCAACGTAAAGAGAATCGAGTGGTTGGAGGACCTGAAGATCGTGAAGCTATTCATTTTTGTTGAGGCTCACGTATACGCAACTTTACATGTCGGAGGTCGAAAGGTCAAGCTGAACAATATGTGTACTGTTGAAAACTACGAGGAACACGAGAGACAAAAGGAAGAGAGGAGAGAAGAGACATATGAGACACTAGAAGTGGAACCCCAAAAGTGTGTCAAAACTGAGCACACATGATAGGAATATATAGAGGGGACCTGGGGCGCTATATATAGACAGACTATATATAGCTAACACAGACTATAGATGCCTCTTCAGAATCTCTATCTCAATTTATGCCAAATTACACCTTGATTTTTCAATTCTCGAAGCTTCTTCTCAACTATTTATATGGGATGTGATCTAAGCACATATCTTAATATTCATAAGAAAATCTATCCTTTAGAAGTCAGCACATGTCAAGTAAGAGATGGCTTGATTATCAAAGGCCATATACGTCCAATTTGGACCAGTCCAACAATCCCATATGTTGAGTGCGTCAAGTGAAGCAGGTAACAAATCAGCAAGGGCACCGTTTTACAATGAACGCTAGAGACAGTCATCTGATGTGTCCAAATATAACCATTATGACTGTTTTACAATGAACGCCAAAGACAGTCATCTGATCTATCCAAATACAATCGCTATGACTGTGTAAAGATGGTCACATGCAAGCCATTTTCAGACTCTAATCCATCAAAGTAGTCTTCCTGCAGATTTTAGCCCCACTAACAATTGCTCTTGGCAAATTATTTCGACAGGCAGGCGAACTAATCCATGATAGAAAAGGCATGCAAGATTCTCACAAGCTTGAGATAGTACGAACCTTCATAGACGAAGGACTGCGCAAGGAGACGCCTACGACACAATGCAACAAGAACGTGAGGGTTGGCGATGGACGACATCTGCAGCTTCAATTCAATCAAGAGCTGATAGGAATCGCCTCTTCTTGACTCTGTGTATCTTGCATGCATCTTTCTTTTGCAACATTTTTTGTTTGTTCCGACATTGCTTCTGTCTCGTGCCAAGCCTACTTCTATCACCACGACATGCCACGCCCCACCCTCCGTCCACACTCTGCACAAGCCTTCCCAGCGCCATGGCTGGAGCAACGGCGATGCCGTTGGATGCCTTGATGCAGACATCATTGTTGACACAGGCCTCTCTAGTGCAGCTCGAGGCCGCCTCCTCATCCAGCATGCATGCATCACTAGACTCCGCGGCTGTCGTGCCTCGCCGCACTTCCGCGACGACTGGAGAAGGAAGTAGCAGTGCCGTGCCCCGCACTGCCACTACAGCTTCTGCTCGATTGGAAGATGATACCAACAACATGTATCCAGCGTAAACACTAATGCTTGAAAGCTTTTTGATGTTGTAGAACCTCGCTCTAATACCATGTTGAAAACTACGAGGAAGACGAGAGACGAAAGGAAGAGAGGAGAGAAGAGAGATATGAGACACCGGAAGTGGAACCCTAGAAGTGTGTCAACTGAGCACACATGATAGGAATATATAGAGGGGACCTGGGGCGCTATATATAGACAAACTATATATAGCTAACATGTACGAAGAAGTGACCCGCATAATCCCTGCCGCAAGATCAAGGTGTTGGTATGCTACGAGAAGAATGGGTACCAAAGGAAAGGATACCCTAATCTTCCAATGACTTATCAATTCTTGAAGATCCATGACCCAAATCCATACTATTACCCAATTCCCGTAGCTGAATGTAACACAACCTTATTCTCCCCAAATTAATGTATTAGTTTGCTCTACCATCCCAAGAAATATTGTACTCCGAAAGGGATATGCCCATATGAATGAAATAAGACTTCTTTTTATCAATGATTGTCTTGTCTATGAGTATTGATAAAAAGTTAAGTGATTAGGTTTCTTGGCTGAAAGCTGAGTTGGGCATGAAATGTAATGTAAGTAACGTTTAGCGAGTTGTTAACATTAAGAATCTCATACCCAAGTACAACCTCAGGTACAGATTCCTAGTCCGACCCCTACACCAAGTACCGCCATGATTCAGGAGAAGAAGTTTCTTCTCAAGCAGATCAAGCTGCCAAAATTTGATGGGAAATGAAGGATTGTCCAAGCTGATGCTGAGATTTGGATCGAGTCCTTGGAAGATTACTTTGAAGCGGCCGGTACTGCACCCACCAACCAGGTAATGCTCGCCAAGCTGAAGGTCACTGGCGAAGCCAGACTTTGGTGGACGCAATGGTACAAGACCAAGGGATCTCGAAAGGGTCCATTACCTAGAAAAAGTTGAAAAAAGCTATGCAAGGAAGATACTTACCACCTGCATATCACACACAGAAGATGAATGAGTTCTATGAGCTGAAACAGCTTGGTCTGACTCTTGACGCATACTACTCAAAGTTCATCTCTCTTTTAAAGTATGAGCCACAAATGGATATGACACAACAGGTGTCGAAGTTTTGTGTCGGATGAAACCCACCTGTAAATACCCGCCTCGAATCAATACGCCCAACAGACCTTTAGGACGTACTCATTTGAGCTGTGCCCATTATTCAAGAGGTGCAGACCAAACCAAGAAATAACATGACTTGGTCTTATAATGATCAGAACAAAGGAGTGTATAGGTCCCAAGCAAAGAGAGTTCAAGGTCAAAACTGGGGACAAAGGAAGAAAGGGAGGACCAAAAATGTCAATAACTTTGTTCCTACCCAAAGTAATGGCCGCAACCTCTGTTGCTTCCATTGCAACGAGCCCGGTCATTTCAAAAGGCAATGTTCCAAACTTGGTGAAGGACAACATCAAGGACTAGTCCAAGGAACCGCCCATGGCCAAGGATCCACCACCCGAGGCAGAGAAAGAACCGCATGTGTTGCCAATAGGGAAGTGTGCGATGAAGAAGACCCGATCATGGAAGTAGACTTTGAGAGGGCAACAGTCCATGCTGCCCTTCACAAGAAAGGCCCGAATCGCCAATTCTAGGTGATTCAGACACCATCGGATTATCAAGGTAAAGGCTTCAAAACCTTGATTGATTGTGGCAATACGTATTCCTTTATCTCACCAGCTTGTGCAAGAAGATAAGGAATAGCCACAATAGAAGCACCTACCTTGCTTGTGGAATTAGCAAATGGTCATGAGGTCACTTGTACCAGGAAAACTACTAAGGTGGAATTCTTTCTGGGAGAAAAGTCTTCTTCGGTCAGATTCAGGGTCATTAACCTAGGCAACCATGAGTGCTTGCTCAGAATGGACTGGCTTAAACCTAATGATGCCCACATTCATTGTGGAAGGGGCCAAGTTTTCTTTTGAAACTCTGAAGGGGAATTGGTCACAACTCAAGGAGAGGCTGGAAAGCCGAAAATTCAATTGGCCAAAGCATCTCAGATTATAAAGAGAGTTAGAAAGGGACTACCTGTCTACTTGATTAAGCTTAACAAGCTAGATCAGAATCAGGAATCTAGTGAAGGACCTTCATGGATAAAGGAGTACGCAGATGTATTTCCTGAAGAGTTGACAGAACTTCCGCCTCAAAGGGAAGTTGATCATGAGATCAAGCTAGTTCCTAGAGCTGCGCCAATTGCAAAGAGGCCTTATAGAATGTCCATCCCAGAAGCAATTGAGTTGAAGGAGCAACTCAAGCAACTTTAGATTAGCGCTACATCCATCCTAATAGTTCACCATGGGGAGCTCCAGTGCTATTCCAGAAGAAGAAAGATGAAATGCTTCGGCTATGTATTGATTACAGAGGGTTGAATCAATCAACCATTAAGAACAAGTATCCTATTCCAAGAATAGATGAACTTCTTGACCGTCTTCCAGGTGCGAAGATCTTCTCCAATATTGAGAACAAGTACCCTATTCCAAGAATAAATGAACTTCTTGACTGTCTTCAAGGTGCAGAGATCTTCTCCAAGATTGATCTCAGGTCTGGATACTATCAGATAAGGATCAAGGAAGGAGATATCCCAAAGACGGCACTCAACATAAGATATGGACACTTTGAGTTCCTAGTCATGTCATTCGGTCTGACAAATGCACCTGCCACCTTCAACAAGTTAATGCAGGATATCTTTAGGTCATATCTTGACGACTTTATACTTGTCTTCTTCGATGATACCTTAGTCTACTCCAAACAGGAAGAAGATCATGAACCCCAGCTTCACATTGTCCTTGAGAGAATGAGGACACACAAGCTTTATGCCAAGATGAAGAAGTGTGCATTCTTCAAACGTCAGATTGAATATCTGGGATTCATCATGTCAGTGGAAGGAATCTCAGAGGATCTGGCCAAAGTTAGAGATGTTGTGGAATGGCCAATACCAACAACTATCAAGGAAATACGCAGTTTTCTTGGTTTGACAGGATGGTATAGGGTCTTTATCGAAAACTATGCCTTAATTGCAACACCTCTGACAGATCTACTGAAGAAGCAAACATCAACTATATGGTCAACTGCTGAACAATCTAGCTTTGATAGACTAAAGCAAAGTTCGGTATTAGCATCTATCCTAAAACTTCCGGACCTGAGTAAGGAGTTCGAACTAGTAACTAATGCTAGCACCCTTGCCTTAGGATGTGTGCTTATGCAAGAAGGTCATCCTATAGCATACTCTTCAAGGAAACTGAAGAGCCATGAGAAGAATTATGCTACCCATGATCTAGAGCTATTAGCTCTCATCCATGCTCTCAAGCTTTGGAGACACTACTTGCTAGGTAACAAGTTTACCCTAGTGACGGATCATAAAAGTATCGAGTGGATCTTTACCGAGAATGAGCTCAACATGAGGCAAAGTCAGTGGATTGAAGTGCTAGAGGAGTATGATTTTGAAATCAAATACTGACCTGGAAAAGAGAATGTAGTTGCCGATGCACTCAGTTGCAAGGCATTCCTTAATTCTCTAATCTTGCAAGATCCATCAACAGCTAGATCTCCAGCCACCAAGGTATCCATACCAAACAACCCAATACTTGAGCGAGCTAGAGAAGAAGCATGCCATGATCCAACCTATCAAAAGATGCTAATGGAGATCCCTATCAAGGATCAGGACCTGAAACTACATGCTAAGTATCAAGAATTCTCTATCAATAGTGGACTTGTCTACTATAGAACGAGATTATGTATACTGGCAAGCCAGTCACTCAAGCAAAAGATACTTTGGGAAGCTCATGATTCCCCTTTCTCAAGACATCCTAGCTATGCCAAGATCTTCAATGCAGTCAGAAGGCGCTATTATTGGGAGAGGTTTAAAGGTGACGCTCTCAAATATGTCACTGAGTGTTTGTATTGCCAACATATTAAGGCCGAACATGTCAAAATTCCAGGAAAGTTGCAACCACTTGACATTACCCAAATGAAATGGGAATTCATCAGTATGGAATTTGTTGTTGGCCTACCCCAAGTTCAAGGAGGATACAACTCCATCATGGTCGTGGTGGATATGCTCACCAAGGTTGCACATCTTATTCCTATTAAGACAGACTATAAAGCCTCTGACATTGCAAGGTTGTTCATCAAGGAGATATTCAAACTGCATGGGTTGCCCAGAAGAATCATTAGTGATCATGATTCTCTCTTTACATCACACTTCTGGAGAGCTATCTTCGAAGCCATTGGGACTCAAGTCTATTTTAGTATAGCTTACCATCCCCAAACCGATGGTCAAATGGAGCAAGTCAACTAAGTCATCGAGGATATGCTAAGGGCACATTGCTGTCATGAACCAAAAAGGAGGATTCAATACTTGCCACTGGTTGAGTTTGTCTACAATGCTTCTTATCAACAAAGCATTCAGATGACCCCTTTTAAAGCATTGTATGGGCATGACTATCGAAGTCCTTTAAACTTCTCAAATCCTACCCTAAGACTTGAAGCTTCAAGGCAAATGCTAGAAGATATGAATCACCAAATGAAGTCAATAAGACAGGACATCCAAGCCGCCAAGGATAGACAGAAGGCATACACGGATTCGAAATGTCAAGATAGAACCTTCGAGGAAGGAGACATGGTCTTCATTTGCGTATGCCCAAAGAAGAGTTCCCTATCCTTAGGAGATTGCAAGAAGCCATGCAAGAAGCCAAGTCCAAGGTATTGTGGACCCTACAAGATCCTCAAGTGTCTAGGACCCAATGCTTATAGACTTCAACTCCCTGAGAACCTAAAGGTTCATAATGTATTCCACATCAGCCTTCTGAAGAAGTATGTATCTAATCCTAGCCATGTACTTAATGATCAACAAGTTGTAATGCCTAGCCAAGGAGTCCTTGAGCTACGGCCTGACAGGATCTTAGATGTTGAGGAGAGACAATTGAGATCAAGAACCTTGAGAGAATGTCTTGTCCAGTGGAAAGATTATCCCGAGGAGGATGCCACTTGGATAGATGAAAGTACTCTCAAGCAACAATACCCCCAGTTCTTCTCGGGATGAGGACATCTCGATTCCTCCAAGGGGGGGAGAATGTAACATTTCCGCTCAAAAATATTGTTGAACTTGACTCCTCGAAGACCGCGTAAAACCTGTGCAAGGTTATCTCCCACATCGTAATTATCGACAGCTTAGTCCGTACCCCGCACACACAAAAATGAGGCCTCCGCATTGAGTAATTGAGGCCAGGGATTCAAGACCGCATAGCCGCGGAAGAACACCCCTTTTGAAGGGGAAATTGGGATAATGATGGAATTTAAGTCAAATTTTTTTATAATTATTCCTTCCCCCAGCCAATGCATGGCTAGAGAAGAGGGAGTGTGGGGAGGAATGGCCTAGGTAGAGTGGCGTGGGTTGCATGAGGGGGGGAGCCATGCATGGCCACGTGGTGGCTACCACTTTCCCCCCTTGCACTTTAAGAACACTCCTTAGCATGGGAAAAGGAGGGGAGATCAGAGAGAAGAAGGGTACGCTGCCATATTGAGGACGAAGGAGGCAACATCACCTTGTCGCAGGAGCAATTGGCATATTGCCGTGAAGCCCTGTTGCTTCTCACAAAGAATCTCAATGCCTTCGTTGGGCTTCGGCGCCTAGCGGATCTTATCCACGGGGCTTTCTCAAGAGGATCAAACAGGAGGAGAGAAGCTGCCATATTGAGGAAACACTACCACCGTGCTGCCTCTAAAAAATGCCACCTTGCTGCGCGAGTTTGCCAGGCTGCCATGACCGTCCTTGCCATTAACACCATAGTCCCCCTTTCCTCCATCGCCATAATATTTTCAATCATTGCCTTTTCTTCCAAGTGAGACAAAATCTCCCTTAAGCCTTGTGCACACGGTTCTTACCCGGGGGCTTATAACCCACAATTATAGAGGGTATTCTCGCATAAGGAATAAGCAGACCAGATTTTGGGGTTTGCAAGGAATTCGTAGACCACGTAAGGGCGAAGACAAAACCAGAGTCCATAATCACTTCTACGATGGATCCCAAGAAGATGCAAGGCGCACCCTCGAGAGGTTCCTCCCCGAACTTACATGTGGACATCACCGCGGATCCACAAGCCCAGGTTCCACGAATTTATTTCCACATAAAGAAATGTTTTAAGCACATTTAATTCCATAG
Organism: Lygodium microphyllum; assembly: GCF_053477565.2. Lineage (NCBI taxonomy): Eukaryota > Viridiplantae > Streptophyta > Polypodiopsida > Schizaeales > Lygodiaceae > Lygodium > Lygodium microphyllum. Next base: position 4,216,364 of record NW_028229514.1, on the reverse strand, counting down.
GGAGAATGCATTTATGCTTATCATTAATTCATGTAGTAGTGATAAAAGTACATTTGTGAAAGTATCTCTGTAAACGATGAATAAGGATTGGTGCATATCATGCAATTAGATCGTTTGCATCTCCAAAGTTATAAATGTAAATCACTTACCCACCCTATGAACTTAGTCACAAATTGCCTTGTCGTGCATTTTCAAAGTGGAAGTCTAAAACGCATATTGCCTAGGCTTAAAGAGGAAATTGTCAAGTGCATTGGCCGTTAAGGAAAAGAGAATCTTGCATTTAGTCAATAACTTCCTTCCTTATGACTAGCATGAGGAAATCGTTAATTTCCATTGCACGACATGAAAATGAAACAATGGACATTGCACGTTGCTTGCAAAGATGTTTGTCAAACGGATTAAGGGTTTCATGTCACATGAACTTCATTAACAATGCTGTATTTAGAAAAGGGTCACATGTTACATATTCGTAAATTTCATTTCATAAAGTTGCATTTAGAAAAGATTGCATGTCTTATCAAAGCATGAAGTTCTAAAGCTTAGACAAAAGGGTTGTAGGCATGATTCTTCGATGTAAAACCTAGTAGGTCCTATGTAAGTTACTTGGATGTCAAGTCAAAAATCTCAAACCCAAATGTCCTACCCACATTCACGGAATGTTTGGGTCAATTGGATGCTCATGCAAACGAAGATCTAGGGTTTCTACCCTAAGGATCATTCAACCTAATGCTAAAACTCGGATTGAGTTTGGAAACCCTAGTACCAAACCTTGTCAGCCTAGTACAATTAGGGTTGGGTTGGATAAGAAGACACTCTAAACCCTGCTTATTGTCTAAAAAAAATTCCTTGACCTGGAAACACTGATCAATGGTGAAATGATCCCATGAGTTAGGTATGAACTTGTGTAAGAAGTTGCAACATTGCATGGCTTTATGGTTTAATCACAAGATGGATTTTCCATTCCTTGGAATGAGGTTGGCAGGTTCTAGCGCATTGCAAGAGGATGAGTAGTCATCCTGCTACATCACCTTTCTTGGGATGATTTGCCAAGTTAAGGGAGGATATGTATTTGCTTGGTAAGAAAAGGATCAATCAAGTTAGAGTGACATGGTCACCAAGATTTACTATTAATTTATGAAACCTAAGGTGTTGGTTAAGTTGGGTTAACAGGGCATGACCCTAACCCAAGGACAAAAGGGTAAACAAACAAACCCTTGGGGATCTTGCGAGGTCGAAACTGATCCCAGATCGAATGTTGGATGCATTCGGAGATAAGGATTCACTCCTTAGTAGTTGGCCAAATAAACGACCACTAGATTGATTGAGCTTGTAATAGTTTAGGAGCACTGTTTGCATTGTTTGCTCAAGGAACCAAAGGATGGAAAGATAACTAATGCTTCAGTTTGAAGGCCTAAAGGGAGAGGCAGCATCAGTTACCCCCGACTGTCTGCTTGACCCTAACCAAGGGTGTTGTTAGCCGCACCAGGAATGTGGAGCGAACCCCCTGTGAGAGGTCTCTCCATTGGGAACTACTTGGAGTAGGAGGATGCTTGGGTGCCAGGGGGGTTCTGGTCGTAAATCCCTTGCCTTTCGAGCCTTGCACAAGAGGCCAACATGACTTAGGATTGGATCTTGAGGTCCGCATACTAGTCTACGGGTGAAATCTTGGATTAGTAATCCTTGTGGATCACTAGATTTCCTTTGGGCAGATTATGGATTATATGGATGTTTTCCAAAGATAAATAAGATCAATTGATGTAAAGGAACTTGTTGGTACTATTTTTCTATGTCAAGTGCTAAGATTACGTGAAGGAACCAGTGTCCAACTGGCTAATTAAGGAAGTTGTTTTATGCATATCTAACTAAATGTGGTAGGTAATTAGACAACTAAAACAACCCTGAGGAAAGTGTGGTGGATGTGGCCATGGGTCCGTCCTACGGATGGGTGGTCCCGTTTGTCCGGGAACTTTTCTCAAGCGAAATGGACAACAAGGAACTTTTCTCAAAGGAAATGAACAACAGGCAATGCTGACCTATTGGGACTCAACTCTGTTTTAGTATCGCCTACCATCCCCAAACGGATGGCCAAACAGAGCGAGTAAATCAAGTTATCGAGGATATGCTTAGGGCATACTGCTCTCGAGAATCGAAGAGGTGGATTCAATACTTGCCTTTGGTTGAATTAGCCTACAACGCTTCTTACCAGCAGAGCATTCAAATGACCCCTTTTCAAGCATTATATGGTCATGATTGCAGAAGTCCCCTAAACTTCTCAGATCCAACCTTAAGGGTTGAAGCTTCAAGACAGATGTTGGAAGACATGGATGATCAAATAAAGTCAATGCATACGCGGATTTGAAGCGTCAAGAAAGGGTCTTCGAAGAAGGAGACATGGTCTTCATTTGTGTACACCCTAAAAAGAGTTCTCTAGTCTTAGGAAATTGCAGGAAGCTAAGTCCAAGGTATTGTGGGCCGTATAAGATCCTCAAATGCCTAGGACCTAATGCTTAGAGATTGCAACTCCCTGAGAACCTAAAGGTTCACAATGTATTCCATATCAACCTATTGAAAAAATATGTACCCAACCCTAACCATGTACTTGATGACCAACAAATTGTAATGCCTAGTCAAGGAGTCCTTGAACTAAGGCCTGATAGGATCTTAGATGTTAGGGAGAGACAATTAAGATCCAGAACCTTGAGAGAATGCCTCGTCCAGTGGAAAGATTATCCTGAGGAGGATGCCACTTGGATAGAAAAAAGCACTCTCAACCATCAATATCCCCAGTTTATCTCGAGATGAGCACATCCCGATTCCTCTAAGGGGGAGAGAATGTAATATATCAAATATATATATTCTGAATTTCTCCTCCTCAGGCGGCGGCGCATTGTGCTGGAAGTGTAGAGGGTGGATAGAGGAGCCAGCAAGCTCCTCGCTGGAGCTTGCTCGGCTCCCTATAGCATGTTGTTGGACACGTCGAGGGGAGGGGATTCCCTCCCCTCCCCTATAAAGTCGAGGGTGGGCAGCAGAGACAGGGGAGGCTACAAGGGAGGAGAGGACGAAGCCTTGACGCTGCTGGTGCTGCTATCGAGGGAGGACGAAGACGAGGAGAAGCCGCCTGGTGCTGTCGAGCTGCCCCTGCCGCCTGTCACCTCTATCCTCTCTCCCCATGTACCATCGTCTGCCACCTACAGACTTTCACCCCCCATCATCGCCAGATTTTTCCCCCTCCTGCCATGTGGGAGAGGGAAGCTTCCTTGAAGAAGCTTCCTAAGGGGGGGCTAATTAAGCCCCCTTTCACCCCCTCATATCCCTTCTACTCTTTCATCCCCCCCTAGGTTTTTAAAACCCTCAAGTCCCCCTTCCTCTACCCTTCCCTTACCCTTTCCCCCCTCCCCGTTCTACCCCTTAGAAATCCTTTCACCCCGCCCCGGTCTTAAGGCCTTAACCCTTCCCGAGGGGCCATTAAACCCCCCACACCCCTTGGCCTCATAACCCAAAAATCCCTTCCCCGTACTTAAAGTTATAAGTCCCTTCTTGTGAGCCCGTATTTCACCCCCATATTCCTTTTAACACACCCCCCTCCTCACACTAGCAATTCTCCCCCTCCCACACTACCACCAGCTCATCTGCCCTTGTCGTTAGTCACACTTTCTTGAGACATGCACAGGTATTTCTATAAGATTTTTTTCATAGTGGCCCATGGTTCTATCTGAGAGTTGCAGAGCGCGGAGAGTTCCCACTATCTCTAGAGGTGGGGATCTTCGTTGTTTGTAAGTCAAGGAGGGGCAAGGTCCATCTACTAGCACCGCCAAATGGACCAAACTACGCTTTTTTCTTTCAATCCTCCCACTCAAGGGTTTGGATGACGACCCTTGAGTGGAGTTTACCATTCCGATTTGCGACAAAGCACACTTGCATGCTCCATAGTTTCTCTTCCTCTTCAACAACTTCCACACCGAATAGATTCCTATTCAGCGAGTCATAGGTTTCCCCTTGAGCTTACACCTTGCATCTTGGAATGTGAAGAGTCTCCACTACAGTGGAGCATGCGGTTCTAGAAAGTTGATTTTTCGGCAAGAGTTGTAGCCTACCCTTGCTAGACAGATCTGTTGAGATGACAAGCTCATCACATGCGGACATTGATGATGGACCGCCTGGTTAGATGGGTCCACACGTCTACACTTAGCACGTCGGTGGTCATTATGACTCACACATGGCCATTGACTCATTACTTATTATATTCAGGTTGTTACACCTATTTACAGTTGGCATAGTTATAGCGCCAGTCGACTAGTGTAGTCGGTTATGCATTGTTTGACTTAGTAGGCCACTTTCCTTTATGTTATATCTTATCTATACTTTGTGTACATTGTAAAAGTGTGTGGAAGAAGAAGAAGAAACCAGCAAGAAAACGTTTTGGCCTCCATCTCTCTGAGCTTCTCCTTGTGCATTATGTGTGTCGGTGCAGCATCTTGAGCAACTCCCCCCACCACGCGATTCTTGACATGGTATCAGAGCCACGCCACTGAGAGAGGCTGATTTCGAAGGTTGAAGTGAAGGAGAAGAAGCAAGGTTCGAGCAAGCAAGCCACGGGTAAGAAGCTCTCCCATCCTTCCACTCTTTCTCTTGGATAGTGCCTGTGGAGGCACCGGAAGTAGGGCAGAGCAAAAAATCTCAAATTGCAGTGAGATTTGGTGTGTGCGAAGAGCACTGTCTATTCTACAGAGCGGCCCCTTAGGGCTTTCCCGCAGTTATTTTGGGCATCTGAGGCTGTTTCAGGGCCCGTTTTGGAGCCGCAAGGTTACGGACAGCAATTTCAGGGTACATTGTGACTTCGACTATATTGATTGAAAGTGGGTGCACAAGTTACAGATTTCAGATCTGTAAGTTCAAAGGTGTTTACTAGCAAGTAAACACAAGGTTTATCTGCAAACTGGTTATAGATTGCATGTATTGTTAAGCAGACAGTGAAAAAGGCTGTTTGGTGTATTGCTGTGCACTACAGGTCGAGGGTTGCAGAAGATTTGCTTGCTGTTTGGTATTAGTTTTGTGATAATGGTAGAGAACAGTGGAAGCCCCATCATTGAGAAGCTCGACAAGAAAAACTACCCTTCATGGAAGTTCAGTGTCATGAACTTTCTTATTAGAAAAGGCCTCTACGAGTTTGTTTCAGGTGAAGAAAAGGAGCCGGAGATGAGTGATCCTCCAACTGCAGAAGAGACAAAGGCACGGAAGGAATGGAATGCAAAAGATAAAAAGGTCACGTATTGGTTGTCTGCAGTAATTGATAATAATATGCTGGGACATATTAGAAATGCAGAGAATTCATATGTAGCTTGGACCATACTTGAAAGTATATTTTCTATAAATACAAAGGCACAAAAGATTCAACTCAAGCAAGAGTTGAATTCATTGAAGAAAGGGAAGATGTCTATCAATGAGTATGCACTGAAGGTAAGGAGCATTGCAGATGCCTTGGCAGCGATTGATGCAATGCCCGATGATGATGATTTGGTGTCGTCTACCTTGGGTGGACTTAACAATGAAAAGGCTTAGAAGTCTTTTGTAACTTCAGTATATGTTAGAAAGCCATTTCTAGATTTCGATGAGTTGGTCTCCCTTATGATCACTGAAGAGATCAATATGCAGAGTGAGACATCTGAAAGAAGTGGTGAACAGGTCCAGGCTTTCTACTCCAGTTCAAGAAGGGGACGTGGCAGGTTCTCTTCAAGAGGCCATGGTACAGGACGTGGTAGTGACAGCCAGCAAAACAGATTGAATCAGCAATTTGGCGATATGCAGGTTTCAGGAGGTTATGGTAACTTTAGAGGCAAGGGGAGCTTTAGAGAAAGAGGTGGATGGCAGAACAGAGGCTCTAACAATTCTGGTATTGTGTGTCATTACTGTGGCAAAATAGGTCATATTGCAGCCCAATGTTATGCTAAGAAAGATGATATTCGCAATGGTAAGTTGCAGCAAGGAAACTATGCATCGTCTTCACGACAGAATGAAGACAAAAATGAACGTTTGTTTGTTATGCAGCATATGCTGAATGTGTCAAGATTGTGGGAGAGAAGGAAGGAGTCTCACTTGTAGCTTTCTTGCTTGCACAATGGGGGAATACACACAGAGGTGGAGGCTAAAAACAATTTTCCTCTTCTTAGTTGTGTAAGCCAAAAAGAACTCACGTACAAAGAAATAGAAGAACCCTATATATGGATCTCAAACCAAACTCAACTAACTAAGGTGGCATACTAACTGAGCCACGAACTAGAGTAGATAAGGATAGCTATCATGTAGCTATTATTCATGGGCGGTGTACCAACCGCGTCTGCAACTGACAAGTCGGTGACATAAATACACAACAGTCACCCTGGCGTATCACGAGTGGAGCTCGATATCTCAACACTCCCCCTCGAGCTCAATCCCAATTCCTGCACACCAAGCAGGTCTCTGAACTTGCGCAGCTTCTCTGCGCCCAATGCCTTCGTGAATATGTCAGCTACCTAATCCTCTGTGCTGACATAAACTAGATCAATAAGACCTAGTAAAACCCTCTCTCGCACATAGTGATAATGCACCTCAATGTGCTTTATTCTAGCATGATAGACTGGGTTATTTGCCAAGTGTATACTACTCATATTGTCACAATAAATGACAACTGGCCCATCTGTAGTTTGATGCATATCATAAAGTAGCTTATGCAACCAAGCTACCTCACATGCAGCCATTGCTGCACCCCTGCACTCAGCCTCTATGCTCGACAAGGCAACTGTAGGCTGTTTCTTGCTGCTCCAAGTGACTGCAGCACTCCCAAAAGAGAACACATATCCACTGGTAGATCGTCTATCAGAAATACTACCAGCCCAATCAGCATCAGTGTATCCATGCAACCGTATCTGAACCCCAGTCTCATAAAATAGTCCATACTGCAATGTGGACTTCACATACCTGAGTATGCGTCTAGCCACATCCAAATGTGGTTTCCTTGGAGCCTGCATAAACTGACTTACCAATCCAACAGCATAGCTCAAATCTAGCCTGTTAATAGTCATATAAATCAAACTTCCTACTATGCGTCTGTACATAGTAGGGTCTTCTAGAAGCTCACCTGCATCTGTGCTCAGCTTCACATTCTGCTCCAAAGGAACTGAAATAGGCTTACAGCCTGTCATCCCATATTTGGACAGCATGTCCAATCCATACTGCCTCTGCAAGAGCTGTATCCCACTTGGTGATCTAATCACCTCAATGCCCAAGAAATAACGCAACTCTCCCAAATCCTTCATCTCAAACTTCTGCTTCAATAGCATTTTCACATGAAGGATATCTTCATCACTGTCACCTGTCATAATAAAATCATCAACATAAATGACAAGTAGCATAATACATTTCTATGTTTTTCTCACATGTTGAGTGTTGAAATGACTTGTTTTTTGGCTGATTTTTGTTGTTTTTGAGAGCTGAATGGTTGATTTTTTGGGATGATTGATTGATTTAGAAGTGGTTTGAGAGTGTTTTGGATGATATTGATTGTGTTTTGGAAGATCATGATGTTTGTTGGTGGTTCTGTGATGTTCTGATAGGTTCTGAATGGTTCTGTATACCTTCTGTTTTGTTCTGTTTTGGTCTGTTTTGTTCTGATTGTCTTCTGTAAGGAGGGATGAAGTATTGATTGATGAAGAATGAGATATTGTGAAAGTTTATTGAATGGTTTGTGAGAGTTTGGAATGATTTGAGAGTGAGTTATGAGGTTTTGATAACCTTCTGTAACCTTCTGTAGCTCTTCTGTAGAGCTTCTGCTTCTGTTCTGTCTCTGTTCTGTTCTGTACTGTAGCTGTTCTGGTACTGTTCTGTAGACTGTTCTGTATGCTTCTGTAAGTGTTCTGTGGAATGTATGTGTGATTTTGGGAAAGTTTTCTAGCCTTGGAAAGAGGTGAATACAAGTGCAAAAGAGCTGAAAGAAGTGGAAGAAGTAGCTGCTGAAGACTAGAGTGAAGTGACAGTAGTGAGCTATGAAGAGACACTGTAGTGGCTCTGGTGACTCTTCATATCAGACATACCTCTTGGGAGGGGTATCCACGACCTAAGAGTGATTATTGAGAGTGATTTTTGAGAGATTGTAGTGAGGATATGATGTATTATTGATAGAGAGAGAGAGAGAGAGTCAGAGATAGTCAATTCTACAAAAACAGAGTGATTGTATATGAGAGATTGAGAGAGAAGACTATGAAGATATTGAAGATGAATACTATGTGATGTATTTCCATTCAAAGATGGTGTATTTCTTTGTTTTCTTTGTTCCATTGATGGATTTTGTGAGGATGTTGAAGAATATGGTTGATTCTATTAAAACCGTGGGAGATCTACATGATGCTGTATGAAGATTTGTTGTGCCTGGTGTTCTTTTCTTCATTGTGATCATATGAAACATGATAAACAAACTTGTTGATGTTACAAGATAGATTTTCTTGCAAGAGAATTCCCTTTTCCTTGGTGTTCCTCTTGGGGCTCCATCACATAAAGTGAGAAATCTGCCTTGGAAATCTGAAAGCCAATAGTGACAAGATACTATGCTATCTTGTCAGACCATGCTCTAGGTGCTTGCTTCAATCCATACAAGGATTTCTTCAACCTGCAAACAAACTCAGGATGAACAGCATGCACATAACCTGGTGGCTGCTCCATATAGACCTCTTCTTGCAAATCACCATGCAAGAAGGCATTCTTTACATCCATCTGATGTAAAGACCATCCCTTTGATGCAGCCATAGCAATGACTGCTCTTACTGTTGCCATCCTTGGAACCGGACTGAATGTTTCTTCATAGTCAATGCCATATGTTTGTGCATACCCCTTGACTACTAATCTTGCCTTGTATCTGTTCACAGAACCATCTGCATTGTGCTTCACCTTATAAACCCACTGACAGCCAATTGCATTTTTACCTTTAGGCAAAGGTACCAATTCCCATGTAGCATTTGCTTCCAAGGGATCCATTTCTTCATCCATGGCTTTCTTCCATTTTTCTTTTCCCATGGCTTCCTCAAAAGAAGTGGGTTCTGGTTCCTGTATCACTTTAACCATATATGCATAGTGAATGGCTGTAAATCCATCATATTTCAGCCTATCCACGGGATACCTAGCTCTCATAGACCTGCGCAAAGTAGGTTCACTCCCAGGTGCTCTCAAAACATCCCTGGTTTTTCTTACTCTAGGTGTAACAATAGAAGGAATACCCAACTCATCATCAATGCTCTGTTCTGAGCCACTGGATTCACCATCCACATAAGAGTGACCTGCATTCACATCAAACATGGGCTGATCAACCTTCTCTTTTCCTTTTCGTGATACCTGCATACCACTATCTGCATTGCTTTGAGAAGATTCTCCTGATCTCAATCTGCCTGTCCATGGCGAAGAATGTGAACCACTGCTAGAGGACGCTCCAGGTCCACTAATATTTTGTGACTGCTGCTGTGAATTCTGTGCAGCATTACCATTTTGTGCATCTACATCATCAATCACATTTACTGGTTTATACCAGCTACTCATCTCATCAAAAACAACATCTCTGCTCACTGTAAACTTACGAGTAGAAGGGTTATAGCATCTATACCCTTTTTGCTTCTGCAGAGAGTAACCAATAAAGATGCACTTCTCAGCTTTTGGATCCAACTTGGATCTCAACTCATCTGGCACATGTACATAGGCAATGCAACCAAAAATTTTCAAATGAGAAATATCTGGTTTCCTACCAGTATACCTCTCCTCTGGAGTCATTCCATGTATTGCTGCAGTGGGAGTCCTGTTCATTATGTAGACTGCTGTAGCAACTGCTTTAGCCCAATAAAAATCTGGCAAGTCTTTTTCATTGAGCATGGCACGAGATACCTCTCCAATATGCCTGTTTTTCCTTTCTGCAATTCCATTTTGTTGTGGGGTATGACTGCATGAATATTGCTGCTTTATGCCATGCTCCTGCAGGAACCTTGCAAACTCATTTGAGAGGTACTCTCCCCCTCCATCTGACCTTAGGCATTTTATCTGCAGGCCTGTTTCTTTTTCAACCATAGCTTTAAGAGTTTTGAAATGCCCAAAAACTTCACTTTTCTTTTTCATAAAATACACCCAAACTTTTCTGCTATAGTCATCAAAAAAAGTGACAAAATAATGACAGCCTCCAAGAGATGCAGCTTTAGTAGTCCACACATCAGAGTGGATTAATTCCAATGGCTTCTCACTCTCTTGAACATGTCTAGGAAATGGTTTCCTTGCTTGTTTTCCAAACTGACAGGCTTCACATACCTTATGCATTTCTGCAACCTTGAATTTGGGCAACCTTGCAACAATATTTTGGGCCTGCATTGATTTAAGTCACTGTACATTAACATGACCAATGCGTTTATGCCAGATATCAATATCTGCAACTACACCGGTCCCATGTGCAAACATTGCTGCACTCAATTCAGACATGTCTGCATCCAATGTAAACAATTTGCCCTTCTTCTTTCCTTTTGCTATCAAGCGACCTTTATTTTTCATATCCTCAACAAAGCATCCATGAGGATTAAATCTGACCTGCAAGCCCTGCTCAACCATTTGACCAACAGAAACCAGATTCTTGGTGATATTTGGTACATGAAATACATCGGACAGGTATTTCTTTTTCCCATCCTGCATAGACAAAGGAATTTTTCCAATCTGCACAATAGGATGTGCAGTATCATCACCAGTCTCCACAAATCCTGGTTTTTCCATTTTCCTTGCATCCTCCATCCATTCTGCATGACCTGTCATGTGGTTTGATGCACCTGAGTCAACATACAATACATCATTGATTTCTTCTACACTTGTCACAGAATTGTTCATGTGCTGCACCATAAACAAATGCTCATTTTTGTCATCACCCTGTTTACTAGAAGATGCATAATTCCCTTGTTGCAGTTTTCCATTCATGATGTCATTCTGCTTTTTATAGCAGTCTTTAGCCATATGACCCATTTTACCACAGTAGTAGCATTCAACATTACTGTTTGCATTTTGGTCTCTTTGCCATCCACCACGACCTCTTTGGCTCCCCCTGCCTCTAGAGTTACCACGTCCTCCTCCATAGGACTGGTTTTCTTGAGTTTGCTGCATATTCTGATTTCTACCACGGCCTCCATATCGGCCTCCTCTACCTCTGCCTCTACCTCTTCCAGCATTTGAGTAGAAGACAGCTTCTTTTGAAGTTCCTCCTGAAGAAGATGCACTACCATTTCTCTGCTCCTCAGAAATTAGAAGAGCAATCAACTCCTCAAAATCAGGAAATCTTTCACAGACGGAAATGGATGTTCAGAACTGTGCATAATCCTTTCCTAGACCATTCAAGGTCACTGAGACTAAATCATCATCTTCCACTAGCGACCCAATGGAAGCAAGTGCATCTGCAATCTTCTTCACCTTCATGTGGTAGTCATTGATGCTCATACTTTCTCTTTGCACATTGTGCAACTCTTGCTTGAGCTGCATTTTCCTGGCTTGCGTATTTGTGCTATACATTTTTGACAAAGTATCCCATGCCTCCTTTGGCGTACTTGCATCTTGAATATACACAATCATAGAGTCTGAAATGCTGATAGACAGCCAGTACATAACTTTCCTGGCTCTCTCATGCCATGCTTTAAATGCTTGCATTTGCTGTTGATTGGGAACATCAGGAAGAACTGGTTCTTCTTCATTTCCTGCAACAAATTCGTCATTCTAAACTTCCATGCTTGGAAGTTGTTCTTGTCAAGCTTTTCAGTGACAATCTGTGAGAGAGAATCAGACGCCATTACAGAACACTGCAAAAAATTCTGTCACTGTAAAGAACACAGCTTCAGCCTCACAAAGGCAAATCTGCAAAACTGACGAAAGTGGTATTTGACCACACAGTCACTTCCCAGTGATGATTTTGCATCAACAGGCAACATGGATGATTCTGTAACTCCCAATGTCTCTGCGCACAAGCATACGATGCAATTTCTACAGTAACCTTTCACCGACCTGTAGAACAGTAGCTGCACAGCATAAAACTGGGCCTTTTCCTGAGTGCGTGCAGAAAACTTCGGCCTCCAAAACAGGCCCCGAAATAGCCTCAAATAAAAAAAACAAGGTCTCAACCTGAGACAATGCACTCCTGCACTTTCCGGTTGTGCTACCTGCAGAGATCTGCTCCCAAAACAGAAAATAAAAGCAACACTGCTCCTCTTACAAGAACACCGTGAGCTTGGCTTGCTTTCTTGAGCTCCTTACCACGAACAAGGCTCTGATACCATGTCAAGATTGTGGGAGAGAAGGAAGGAGTCTCACTTGTAGCTTTCTTGCTTGCACAATGGGGGAATACACACAGAGGTGGAGGCTGAAAACAGTTTTCCTCTTCTTAGTTGTGTAAGCCAAAAAGAACTCACGTACAAAGAAATAGAAGAACCCTATATATGGGTCTCAAACCAAACTCAACTAACTAAGGTGGCATACTAACTGAGCCACGAACTAGAGTAGATAAGGATAGCTATCATGTAGCTATTATTCATGGAGCTTGATATCTCAACAGAATGTTGTTACAGGAAAGGGAACACATGAAGATGTTTGGTATGTTGATTCAGGTGCATCCAATCATATGACCAGCCATGCAGAATGGTTTGGAGAGATGCAGAATTTGCAAAATGCAGGTTATGTGCAGATGGGTGATGATTCATGCCACACAATTTCACACATTGGAAAAGTTCCCTTGTCCTTGCATGATGGTAAGACAAAGAGTCTTTCAGATATATTACATGTGCCGTCTATTACAAAGAAGTTGGTGTCAGTGGGTCAGATGGTAGAGCAAGGACTGCAAGTCAGATTTAATGCAAAGGGATGCTTTGTAGAAGACTTCAATGACAAGTGCAGGTTAGTTGCAAAGGGAACTAGAGTTGGACGTTTGTTTACTCTGGATGCTGGAATTCCTACTATAAATGCTGTATGTATGCTAAAGGAAAAGGTGTTGTAGCAGATATTGAAATTTGGCACAAACGCATTGGACATGCAAATGTACAAAGGCTGAAATTAATGCAGTTCAAAGGGTTGGTTACAGGTTTACCTACATTTAGAGTTGCAGAATTTCAAAAGGTATGCGAAGCATGTCAGTTTGGTAAGCAGGCAAGACAACCCTTTTCACATGATAGAGATATAAGCAGAAATATCCTTGATGTTGTGCATACAGACATTTGGGGGCCTACACAAAATGTATCTCTTGGAGACAGTTCATACTTTGTCGCATTCATTGATGATTGTTCTAGAAAGTTGTGGGTATATTTTATGAAGGAAAAGAGTGAAGTGTTTGAGCACTTTAGAACTTTCAAGGCTGCAGTTGAAAGAGAAACAGGCTTGAAAGTAAAGTGCTTGAGGTCAGATGGAGGGGGAGAGTACCTCTCAAATGAGTTCAATGATTTTCTGAGGTCTCATGGGATAAAGAGACAGTTCACATGCAGGTATACCCCACAGCAAAATGGGGTTGCAGAAAGGAAAAGCAGGCATATTGCAGAAGTTACACATGCCTTGATGGCTAAAAAGAATATGCCTAAGCATTTTTTGTTTGAGGCTTTTCATACTGTTGTTTATATTATGAACAGAACTCCCACAGCTGCAGTTCATGGTAAGACCCCTGAAGAATGTTTTACAGGTAAGAAGCCTGATCTTTCACACTTGAAAGTGTTTGGCTGCATTGCTTATGTTCATGTGCCAGATGAGTTGCCGAAGAAACTGGATCCAAAGGCTGAAAAGTGTGTCTTTATTGGATACTCTTTAGAGCAGAAAGGGTATCGATGTTACAACCCTGTCACATGTAAGTTCAGAGTGAGCAGGGGTGTCATCTTTGATAAAATGAGCAATTGGTATGCATCTAGTGGTGATGCATTGGATGATGATGATGATCATGGCACTCATGTGCAGGCTCAAAATCAAGAATCACGAACTCTTAGTGGACCAGAGACATCATCTGGTAGTCCTTGGTCTGGGAGACTAAGGAGTACCTCTACATCTCCAGGTACATCTAGTAGCACTATAGGTAAAGACAAAGAAAAGAATAAAGTGTCAGATGGCATTGATGCAGTTTTTGATGGAGACTCCAGTGGCTTAGAGAGCTTAGATGATGAGCTTGGTATTCCTTCTGTCAAGACACCTGGTGTACAGATAGCTCATAATAATGTAAAGGCTCCATTCAGTGATCCAGTGGTACGCAGGTCTAGCAGGGTGAGATACCTTGTTAAAAGATTTGGTTTTGAAGGTTATGCAGCTCACCATTATGCTTATATGGTGAAACTAGTTGAGGATGTTGAGCCCACATGTTTTGAGGAGGCTGTTGGTCATGCTCATTGGGATGCAGCAATGGATAAGGAGACGGCTGCATTAGAGGCCAATAAGACTTGGGATCTAGTATCATTGCCGAAGGGCAAGAAAGCTATTAGATGTAAGTGTGTTTATAAGATTAAGCACAATGCAGATGGTTCTATTAGTAGGTACAAAGCTAGGCTGGTTGCAAAAGGCTATGCCCAGACATATGGCATAGATTATGATGAAACCTTCAGTCCAGTTGCTAGGATGGCAACTGTGAGATGTGTGATTGCTTTGGCAGCAGCCAAAGGTTGGAGGTTGCAGCAAATGGATGTGAAGAATGTCTTCTTGCATGGTGATTTGCAGGAAGAAGTGTATATGGATCAGCCAGCAGGTTATGAAGATTTAGAGCATCCCACGTATGTGTGCAGGTTGAAGAAGGCGCTCTATGGGCTCAAGCAAGCACCTAGAGCATGGTCTGACAAGATCAGAGAGTATCTTGTCAATATTGGCTTCTATGTTTCTGATGCTGATCACTCACTTTATGTGAGAAAGGGAGATGCAGGTTTGGTCATCATAGTCATCTATGTGGATGACTTGATTATTATAGGTGATAGTGATAGTGGGATTGCTGAAGTCAAGAATTTTTTGAAGAAGAAGTTTGAGATGAAGGATTTAGGTGAGCTAAGGTACTTCCTTGGCATTGAGGTGATCAGATGTGATGATGGTATATAGCTGTCCCAAAGACAGTATGGCTTGGATATGTTGTCCAAGTATGGTATGACAGCATGCAAACCACTTTCAGTCTCGTTAGAGCAGAATGTAAAGTTGAGTGCTAATGTTGGGGATGAGATAGAAGATCCTACTATGTTCAGGAGGATAGTGGGGAGTTTGATCTACATGACCATTACAAGGCAAGACTTGAGCTACGATGTTGGTCTTGTGAGTCAGTTTATGCAAGTACCTAGAAAGCCACATTTGGATGCAGTCAGACGCATATTGAGTTATGTGAAGTTCACATTACATTATGGACTTTTCTATGAGGCAGGTACAGATGTACAGGTGTTTGGATACACAGATGCAGATTGGGCTAGTAGTATGTCTGATAGAAGATCTACCAGCGGATACATGTTCTCTCTTGGTAGTGCAGCAGTTGCATGGAGCAGCAAAAAGCAATCTACAGTTGCTTTGTCGAGTACAGAGGATGAGTATAGAGGTGCTGTTGTTATAGCATGTGAGGTAGTATGGCTGCAAAAGTTATTGGTTGATTTGGATGTGGAGGTGGAAGGTCCAGTTGTCATTTATTATGACAACATGAGCAGTATACAATTGGCTAGGAACCCTGTGTTCCATGCCAGGACAAAACATATTGAGGTATACTATCACTTTGTGAGAGAGAAGGTACTAGCAGGTGAGATTGACTTGGTGTATGTCAGCACACAGGATCAGATCGCTGACATCTTCACAAAGGCATTGGGTACAGAGAAGCTTCAAAAGTTTCGAAGCTTACTTGGAGTTGCAGAGATGCAGTTGAGCTTGAGGGGGAGTGTTGAGATGACAAGCTCAACACATGCGGACATTGATGATGGACTGCATGGTTAGATGGGTCCACACGTCTACACTTAGCACGTCGGTGGTCATTATGACTTACACATGGCCACTGATATTCAGGTTGTTACACCTATTTATAGCTGGCATAGTTATAGCACCAGTCGACTAGTGTAATCAGTTATGCATTGTTTGACTTAGTAGGCCACTTTCCTTTATGTTATATCTTATCTATACTTTGTGTACATTGTAAAAGTGTGTGGAAGAAGAAGAAGAAACCAACAAGAAAACGTTTTGGCCTCCATCTCTCTTCTTGTCTCTTGAGTGAGCTTCTCCTTGTGCATTTTGTGTGTGTTCGACGCAGCATCTTGAGCAACTCCCCCCACCACGCGATTCTTGACAAGATCAACATCCTACTTCTACAAGAGCACAAGCTCACACCCACCCAGGCCCAGCGGGTTGGAAAGGTACTCGCGGGTAGCTCCTGCACTTAGTGGGAGCACGCTTTAGGTGCCCACGGTAGGAGTGGAGGTGTATGCACCTCTATCGGCCCGAGTCTCACGGCCTGTGTTCAAGATCCTGGGACGATAGTGGTAGGGAGGGTGCTATGGATCAGACTAGATATTGGGGACTTGTGCCTTGGATTCCTCAATGTCTATGCCCATACAAAGGTTAGGGCATGCCACAGGTCCTAGGTGGAGATCACGGATGAACTCCAAGAGGTGGACTCGTTGATTGTTGGAGGAGACTTAAACAACCTGGAGGCTTTGGAGGACCAGTAGGGCCGAGCAAAAAACTACTAGGGCATGGCTCGAGAGGAGCAAGAGGCATTGGAGGTATTTGTACTGGAAGTAGGAGCACGAGATGCCTAGAGAGACCCTGCATTCCATATGAGGGAGAGGTCGCTGGACTTATATTGGGGATACATGCGGCTAGGTGGAGTGCCTTTCTTTGTTGATTAAAGTTGATTGCACAACTCTATCAACTTCTTCATGGTCTCCTTATCTCTTTGGCTCCTTACCAATTTTGGCTCTGCCCTTGCCTCTTCTCTTTGCCTCTTCAACTTCTTTCTTTCTAGCTCTACACATTTGTTTTCTTGGGAGTTGAAGGCACACATATTCTCTAAGGAGTTGCAATTCTCTCTTTCTTCATCATACAACTCTTTTAGACTCTCTTCTCCCTCCCTTGCCTTCAAGGCCTCTTTTAGTGTGATTACATCTTTGTTTACGATGGTCATCACTCTTTCTTGTTCCACCCTGTAATTTGCTAATGCAATCTTTTGTTCTTCAAGCTTTGCAAAAGTACAGCCTTTTTCTCTTCTATTGCGTTGTTTAATTGGCTTTGAAGTTCCTTTAACAATTTTTCCTAATCTTCATTGTTACACATACTTGAAGGCACCAAAGTGGCTGACACTTTGAAGAGGGGTAGCTTTAGCCCTTGGCACGATTTTGCATTGGCTCTATTGCTGGCATATTTTTTCTTATTTCAGGGGCACCTTTGCTAGGTGTAGGTGCAATTTCTTGGACTTAGCTAACTAACTACTGTACCCAAGCCATGATGTTGCTTTCATTGACTACCCCTTTTGGAATTCCTTATGTGGAGTGATTGTTGGTGTGACTATGACTGGTGGGATTGTGTCTAGAGGGACTTTACCCTTTTCTTCCTCCACCGCTAGCTCTTGAGTTGTTGTGCTCGTACTTGGCGTATCACCTCATATTGGGCTCATTATCGCCAATTTTTGAGATCAAGAGGGTTGCTCTACAGACCTTTGAATGGCTAGGGAAATCTCCTCCTCCTCCTCATGTTGTCTTAATCCTTCTTTCTCATATTATTGCCTCTTCATGTGTTGTTCTTCTAGTCTCTTCAATTCCTCCTCCATCCTTTGCAGTTCTTTACTTTCCTCAAAGGTGGATCGAGGTCTTCTTATAGGGATTTTGAGAGTGATTGATGGGACCTTAAATGGGCCGGCACTGGCTATGGCACTAGCCAGACCTCATACTCATAACAGACAAACACACCCTCATGGCCTCACGGACCAGGAGCATCAATCTGCTGCTAAAGGACTAAAGCCTAATCTATGCGTTTATAGTTTTATAGTTTTGTAGTCCAACGTTTTCCTTTCTATAAACTCCTCAGAGGGAGAACCCATACACATTGGCAATGCCACAATGATCACATACATGGAGGCAACCTCTCAGTAGAAACACCGTGGCCCCACTGCAGCTCTCCTACATTGCAGGGATTGGCCCCATGATGCGTTGCTCAATATATAAAACAAACGAACAAACTCCACTCTTTCATTTTAAATGTCTCTAGGAGATACACCATGTGTCCTTACCAAATAATCCCCCAAGAAACGAACATCTATCCTACAGCTTAGGATGCCTTTCCACACTCAAACGTAGGTCATTGTCATTGAAAACAGGTGTTATGCATCTAGGTTTCTTTTCGATACCATGATCTTCATGCACATGCAAAGGTGAATGATTCTAAAGTGCTCAAACATCATTTTAAATCAGAAACACGTGCTGCACAACCAGGCTTTCCATTCATTTCACTAACCCGTTGCAGCGATGCAAGGATAGCACTGAGACCACTCGTGCTATTATCCTCTTAATTAACATACCACGAACTCTATAATATGATATGCATTAGAAAATCAGAAACAATCAGCATGCAAATCACACCATCCAAACATCCCAACTCCCTACGTTTAGGTATTGCTTTCGTTACATAGGTGTAGAGGTTCATTTTGCCATGTTTTGATGTATAAAAAGCAATACATCACAAACTTTGACAAAGAGATAGAGAAAATTGAGTCCAAACCTCATGCTTTGCCACTACCATTCATCCACAAACAATCATTATATTTTTTCTTATTTTTTCAAGACGTATTTCTATTTTTCCCCTTATTTTTCCCATTTTCTTGATTTATTTTGCAATAAAATATGCTATTTTTTGGTTTTTCTTGTTCCAATCACTTTAGTATACTAACACTCAATTTATCTTTCATATTGCCCCCATGGGAACACCTTTTACCCACCCGAAACGGAAAAACTACCATTTTACCACTTAAAAACCACATTTTTGGTTTATGAGGATTAAAGAGAGCATTAGATCATTGCAAAACCAATTTTTTTTGATAAACAGTAATTACTCATGATGCAAACATCACACACAAAAATTTTCATCCAATAAGAACATAATTATCATCATAAACTAGCAAAAATCCTTCATTTTCTTCATAAAAATGGTCATACCGTGTTTTTACGTAACCCGAGATGCCTTGAATGACTGCATAACTAGCAGATGGAGCCTCCATTGCTCTCAATCCAATGCTGCACTTCAATCTTCAGCATCTCCATCAATTTCCATCACCATTTTCTTCATTCTCCTTCCCCGGTTCCTTCATCAAGGTGGTACACATGAACAGCCCATAGAGAAGAGAGAGAGGGAGGAGAGAGAAAGACTAGAATCTGTTCTCTTCATCCGGACAGCCATTCCTCGCGCAAAGACCGGCGATAGCATCAGCCAAGAGAGAGAATTTGAGGGGTAATGTCTGTCAGATGGGTTACTTGCAACCTCCATGCTTCATCATGATGGGAGGAGGTGAAAAAAATGGCGCCATCTGCACGCCATGCTTCTCCACATTTTCTTCATCTTCTTCATCACAATTTGCATGAAAAAAATTAGGGGGGGGCGGTCCAAGGCTCCAAAGGGCACCCCCCCCTTTGGTCCTCAAAGTTGTCCACCTCTTCGTATCTTGACCAATTTGTGGCCACTTCCTCGTTCCGATTCGAGCTTTGAAAAATCCTGGGCGTCCGACTTGACATCCCACACTGACTGGAAACTCTTGGCATCCCGTACGATAGACTAAAAATTTATCAAAAATCCACAAGTGTCGCTCGGGCGCCTTTTAAAAGTCGTCTTTCACTTGGTGCTTAAAATCCTCCTAGCTGTAGCCGTCGCCTTCGATGTTAAATATTTTTCCCCTAAATGCCAGATTTTTCAACAAATTTTAGGCACATCTCGGGCTCAAAACTCCACTCTCTGTGATCTTTTTCCTTCTCCCTTTGCTTGTTGCTCACTCACTAATTGTCCTCTCACTTGAGGCTTCCTGCTGTTGAGATGGTTGATCCTTCTTCTTTTCATTAGGAACTCTCTTTGTGTTGTCATGTTGTTCCTTGTGGACTTCATCTTCCCCTTATTATCCTACTGAAAGGGAAATGGTTGAGCTTATTGGGGTAGTTGAGCGACACTCCTCTTGAATTGGTGATGGCTCTAGGGTCTCCTCTACTCTCGGCTAAGTTACTCATGAATATATGTGTGCATCACATGGGTTCAAAATAGGGTATTTTTAAAATACCATTTTTATACATTTTTTACATATAGAAGGATGTAATATAAAAGGGTTATTTATAAATTGAATAGAAAAGGGTTATGTTTTATTTAGAAAAAATTATATATAAGGATATTTATAAATAGGCTTTGAACACACCTGATATAGAGGATATACATGTAGTAACTTTTCCAAGCCTCTACTACTTCTCTTTTTACCTCCCCTAGAGCTTCCTAAATGATGGTCATTAAGACTCCTCCAAAGTCGATAGTCGAAGCCTTGGAGGCAGTCCTTTCCTCTCGGACTCCATTGTGTAGCTAGAGACTCCTCTCTTGCCACCCTTAGTGTTATGGCTAGTACCTTTGTTGATGCTTGCATTGTCTTCTAGATGTAGGCATTCTAATTCACCTCATCCAGGGCATTGGTTGCAAGACTCTCCACCAATGGTACACATATTCTGTTCATGAGAGCATTATATCTCTAGCTTGAGAAAAGGGTGTGGACCATTTTAGCCTACAATGGAATGGTGGGGTCTGGAATGTGAACTAGGTTGAGTCCACCATTTTTGTATACCTTCTTTTTATCCATCCCCAATATCCCATACATATCCCTCTTTAGAAATTTGTCCATCTTATCTGCCAATCCTAGTGCATTTTCCATAATCTCTGGATTAAGGGCAACTTCTAGAGATTTTGCCTTACATGATGGTCATCGTGTCACTATTCCTTTGGGCATCAAAATTTCGCAAGAATTCTATACATTTGTTATGTTCGATGTCTTGTCCCACCTTTTGTAGGTACTTAGCAAGGTTACATTGTTCTATCATCTATGCCACTACCTCTTTGGATGTCACCACTCCTTCGAGATTGTCGATGATGTGGTATTTTAATTCATTGAATGCTTGGATCTCCTTGGCTAATCCATGTCTTGTATGCCGAGTGTATTGCCTTTATCCTATTATCCTACCATTTTGGTTCCTATCATTGTCACACAATATCC
This sequence comes from Lygodium microphyllum, assembly GCF_053477565.2. Taxonomy (NCBI): domain Eukaryota; kingdom Viridiplantae; phylum Streptophyta; class Polypodiopsida; order Schizaeales; family Lygodiaceae; genus Lygodium; species Lygodium microphyllum. The sequence goes on along the minus strand of NW_028229514.1, from coordinate 4,195,138 downwards.
CACAATTAGTTTTCTTAAAGGACATTTCTTGCACAGAAAGTAAAATGACTAGAAATATTAGTTTTCAATAATCAGGAATATAACCCACAAAATGAGAATTCTCTTACAATTCAATCCATTGATTTTTACACATTCATTCTTCCTCTTTAAAATTCAATTCCTATTTTGAGTTTTCATTCATTACTTCTCTTTTTCTTGGAAAAGATGAATAATCCTCCTTAAGGTTGTGGAAATCAAGGTGTATGGGCACTCAATGCTTCCATGATGTACCTCAATTGCTCAAGAGCCATTCATAAAACTTGGAATTACACTCTCAGGTTGCATAACAATCCATATCTTGTGGGAGAATGCCTACTTGCTTGATATCAGTTAATACATTAGCCAAGAGGTCACCGGATTTGAGTCCACTTACAATGTGGAGTTCCTCCTCTGTTATAATTCTATCCAAGTATGGGTGAAGCATTATATTGTTTTCTAATGGTCGATTCCTAGTTATAGCCAACACTCTTAATAAGGTGGGGACCACATAGATTGGGTTGTACTCAGAAGTCTTGATGGTACATTATTGCTCGACATTGATCATGATTTGGTAACCCTCTTGAGCCCATGAAAGGTTTAAATTATACCACTTGTGTAAGGCATTGGACTCAAATTCTACTAGTCATTGGAGTTCAGAAAGTTCCTATGGTGGCATGTAAATTTTACTTTTCCTATAGAATGTGATCAAGTCTTGGCTTATGGCCTTTTCTTGTGAAATCTCATTGCCGATCATCTCATTTGCAATACTGAAAGTATTAAGAAAAATGAATTTGTACTCTTCCTAGGAACACAACAAGGAACATACCTTGTTTGCTATGGATTCGTCAAGTAAGCCTAGGTCTTAACATTTGTAACTTCAAGAAAACAATGTGAAAGTAGAATCCAGTCATTAGATGCATGTTTCCAAGTCATCCCCTTTGTCCATGGCCATATTGGAAGCCACTTCAAGAATGGTTCGTCATGATGGTAGTGGGCTAAGGTTTGCTGATGGTTTGGGTTTAATTAATCAAAACAAGTTGATGCAAGGTACTTCCACTTGAAGATTCTTAGAGGGTGTGATAGGATTGGTTTGCGAGGTTTGAAGTCCGATTGACACTTTATTGTTGGATTTTTTAGTGGTGATAATCTTGGAGTCATTAGATGGGAGCTCACTCATGAGCAGTCTCTTGTAGACTTTTGGTTGAGCTTTGGGTCGATAGGCCATTCGAGCACTCAACGATTGAGCACCCTTTCTTTTAGTTCTTCTCCTCCCCTATTTCCGTTGATGTTTTGGAAGCTTGGTTTTTAGGGCATGAGATTGAGGATCATACAAAGAGTGCTAAAAAACCTATCTAGACACCCACGGTTATTGTAGTATTTAAGATAGTGTAGCTGTGAATCTACTCTCTCTTTACTCACTAAAAATCACGAGCCAACCTCTTAAAGTGCACATGAGAATTACAAACGTAGTCAATGATATGGAGCTCAGGGACAAAACCTCCATCTTGTGAGCCTTTCAGCAAAAATCCCTTTTTTACAAGACAAAATCCCTTGATTCATACTTCGACGGAACCAATTCTAAATCAAATGGTGGCTTATGTGACATGTTTCACAGTCGCTTAAGCCGCATACTTGTTTCACTGATGGGAACCCTTAAACCCTTTTAAACAACCAAAAAAAACTCATATTCTTTTCTCTCCCTTATTATTTGCAAGGTGGTATACTCATGGTAGCCTTGGGCATGCAACATGGCTTTTGGAACCAAGTGCTGCTCAATCACATGTGAACTATAAGAGCACCAACTGGATCATTTAGGCCTAGAGTTTGAGGCATGGAAATTATGAATTCCCATTTATTGATGTTTTTGACATTGTTATCTATGCTTAAGGACCCAATTGAGTGCATTGTGGTTCCCTAATGCGGGTGTGAAGGTACTATGGGAGCACATTGTGATGTGCTAGGGTGGACATTACGTTTAGCTACCATTGGCACTACAAGCTTTCCGAAAACTATGGTGCCCTTGTTGGAAGCCGTTACTATTCTAACATGATTGATGGCAATGTGGATGTGGTATGAGTCATAATCAATATTACAATGAACTTGTTTTTTTAGCATGCACCCTAGCAGTGATTCCTTACCAGCACTTTGCTTGTTAAGTAGCATGTAAAAGATGATGGATATGCTCTCAATCTCAATAGAAACAATTAGTTTGAATTTTTCCAAGAGTGGATAGGACTACCCCCCAAACAGGCTAAGTTTCCTATTGGTAGGTTGCAATTGGGGTTGACACATTGTGGTTCAATGCTTATATGTTAAGACATTTGCTTTGACCCCCTCATTAATTAGCAGATCAAGAGTATATAGTTTTTGGGAGGTTATAGTGATTTGTAGGTAGGTTGGTGCTACCACTTCTTCATCCACCTCCTTGCGTTCTATGATGATTGCAACACTCATGTTTGACGGTGGTTCTATCATCAAAGGTTCATGAAGTGGATGTAGTAAAGGGTAATATTTTTTAATGCAGCTTCTGTTGAAGAGGCCTATGCTCTCTCCTTCTAGGGTTTCAAGTTTCACACAAGGTTTCACATTCCTTGTTCTACTAACATTACAAACCTTGAAGGGTCCCAATCCCCTAAACTTCATTTTTAGCTTATGTCCCTTGATAGAGGATAGCAAGACTAAGTCTCCTTGCCCAAAGTCTCGTTATTTGACGTATTTTTCAAATCAACTCTTGTGGCGTGCCTTTTTGTAAATTAGAGCATGATTTGCGATGACAAGAATCTCAGATAGGTGTTCTAACTCTACTAACAAATTTATCCATGCTTCTTAGCCCTCCCATCTCTCTTGAGCTACTATTCTCAAGCTTGGAACAAAGAATTCCATTGGCAAAACAGATTTCATTCCATAGGTCAATGCGAATGGAGTCTCTCCTATGGCTGTTTTGTAGGCTGTCTTATATGCCCATAATAAAGCTACCTTGAGCTTTTTGTCCTAGTGACTATGTGAGGTAGAGATCAAATTTGTTAGAATACCCACCAAGATCTTGCTCATGGATTTTTCTTGACCATCGGTTAAAGGATAATATGGAGAGAACTTTCTATGGATTATTAATAAGGTAGATAATAAGTAAGCAATCACTTCATTGATGAAGTGTGTGCCTTGGTCACTAACCAGCTCTATGGGGCAAGCAAACTATGAGATTACTTGCTCCCAAAGGAACTTCGTGATGGTCCTAGCATCATTCTTGTGAGTTACTCAAGCTTCCACCCACTTGTTGGTGAGATAGTCTATGGCAAAATGATGAGCTTGGCTAGGGAGTATTAAGCTACCATTAGGGGAGTTTTGAGGTCTCGAAAATGCCCTGTAAGAGATCCTAGAGAGAGAAAAAAATTTACGAAATAAAATCATTTTATAGAATTTTTAAAAGGTTTATATTTTGGTAAGTTAAAATATCAAAATTAGTTAATAAGTCATTGTCGTGATATTCTCGTGGTCACATCAAACCTGGAAATCTAGGTCGCCATAAAGTTAGCAAGGTTGTCATAATGAAGATCTTACCTCTCCTCATTAAAGTGAAAAGTAATATTCAATTTGAATTTTGGTGGATACTCGATTGCCTCCCTCCATCGTTTCTCCATCGTTTCTCTCTTCTTTTTTTCTCCTCCTTATTAGTCTCTTCTTTGTTTTCGTTCTTTTTTTCTCCTTATTAGTCTCTTCTAATCAATCACCCAATGATCTCTGTAACTCAGCTATGGATCAATCATCTAATGATCTCTGTAGCTCTCATAAAATACCTCTCTATCATCTTCATATTGAGTTGGACAGTGAGTATGAACCAATAAGAAAGAGAACAAAATCTATCACGGTTACAGAGTCTATGAAACATATACTGAGGTTTGAAGGAAAGAAGAATATTGATCTTTGGTTAGATGGAAAGCTATATCCCAAAGATCCTAGCAGAAATAGCACTCCTCCTTTCTATAATAGCTCGTCATTAATGAGGTTTATTGGTGATGGCTACAATGGATTTTTAGGTTATACACTTAATCTTGTTGTAGAAAAGGATATCCTTGGACTAGAGAATCATCTTTTGATGAAACAAAATATGGAGTTGTTGCAGAAGCTAGAGGATTGTCAACAAAAAATTCATTCATTGGAAAAGCGTATCAAAGCTTACCAACAAAAGCAAACTTTATTAGGCCTTCGAAATCGACAAAGAGCTCTTAAAAATATTGAGAATCTCAAACGAGGAGGAGGAGGCAGTGGTAAAAGAATCCAAGCAGCAAGGTATATTTTTTCTCACTTGAAAAATCTTAAATATGGCTTTATTTAAACTACTTCCATTGATTTGTGATATTAATTTTGCTTAGATCTCTTCTACAACCAAATGCAAGTGAAAGAGATTCTTTAAGAGCAGCTCAGTTTTATTATCATCTTCTTCCTTCAGTAGTTTCAAAGGATATTTTGGAGAAGAAGAAATTTAAAAAGGCAAAGAAACAATGCTTGGAGTCATTTGTAAAGGATCATTCTTTGGATTCTGAGTTAGTACAGAAGACACTGGATAGTATTGGTATCAGTCGAGATGCTTATATGCAACTTTTCCATCTTTTACAATCAAATATGAAGCAAGGACAGATACACAATTGCATACTTCCGAAACCATTTGTGGTTAGGACTATCAGACAGAGAGTTAATAACAAAGTGATGGAGATTCTAGGTGAGCCTTTTCATATCAAGGCTGGCTTCAAGGGCAAGAAAAAGGAGGTTATATTCAATGAATTTAACAATATTTTCCTTGACTTTCCCACCCTACAATGCTTAATGATCAAATTTTATGACTTGTCAGTAGCAGAGGCACAGGGAGTGGCTAGATTTGTGATTAAACTTGATGAAAGTGAGATTCTGAAATGTAAAAAATTGGAGAGAATCTCTATCACCTTGATGAATAGAGCACTTTCGTCAGGTCATTGCAATCACTCAACATCATTTAGTGTTCAATCTGAATATAACATCTGGTGGCTAGGAGCATTTGAGGTAGATACTGAGAATTTTGATTTATTATATTGGGTTTTTTTATCAAACATCAATACCTAATGTTATTCAAAGGCAACAAGCAGGAGAAGAGCTATTTGTTGAAGGATTTGGGAACTACAGGATTGAGTGGCACATAGCTAGTGACCTAAAGACACTCAAATGTATGTATAATGTATCAAAGGGAGCTAACTCAAGATCTCCTTGCTTATACTGCATGTCACCAGCTGCAGAGTTAAACTCAAGCAATTGGAATAGAGCTCCCTCTAGGCACAATAAGGATCCACAGTTTAAACCAATCTTAGACATTCCTTTAGCGAATGCCCATATTTGTACACTTCATGCACTTTGCAGGATAATTGAAAAGCTTATTCATCTCTATATAGGATTTGCATGGAAGTTGAAGCCATTATCAACTAGAACAGATGCTATAACAAAGGTTGAAAAAGTTCTCTCTGCAATTGGTTTGCATGGTGGCAATGTTGTTATTGAACCAGATCTTCAAAAGTCTAAGGATGGTAATTGTGTCCCAAAAAAACCATCTATTGGTGGAGTGAAGGCTAGAAGGTTTCTAGGCTTTCATGGGAGACTTGGCAAGATAAACTCGAGAAATGGTGGCTCAACTATTAAATTTAATCAGTGGAAATCCCTACATAATGCAGTTAAGGATCACACTGATAATGGACAAGCTCGAAATAGAAAAGCTAAAGTTTGGGAAACACTAGACAAAGTGTTTTTTTATTGTGATAAGACTGAATGGAATGATGATGATCTCAAAGACTTTAAAAACCAATTGAACCTTTTCAAAAAGGCGATGACAGAAACTTGGGGTGATCAACACTTTACTCACTATATGGTAAGAAGTTTGTATATGTTTGTTTCTTCATTGTCGAACTCATATAATGTTTTTTAATAACTTTCTTTATTTGTTGACTATGCAGTATATTCTATACAACCATGCTCCATACTTTATTAAACAATATGGATCTCTATCTATCTGGTCAACCCAAGGTATGGAAAAATCACATTATCAAGCAAGAACAAAATATTTCAGACACACAAGACATGGAGGTGGAAGACACAAAGCCAACAGTTTATTAAAGGTCTTTCAATGATTCTATCGACAAATTTAGCATAAATTCAAGCTTAAAGATACAACCACATCAAACAATACATCATCTTTAGCAAGGACTATACAAATTGTTACCCAAAGAAGAAAAGATAGATATTTAAATTCTTGCACAAAGCAAAGATTTACAGAATGGTTACAAACCAAACAAAGAGTTGGGAAAAGATGGGTTTCAAGAAACCCTTAATCTTTGGCATCTTCTTGTCTGATTGTGTTACAGAAGAGTCCTTAGTTTCAGGCACCTCAACAGGGCCTTCAGAGGAGTCCTTGGTGTCAGGTAGCTCGACAGGGCCTCTAGAGGAATCTTTTGTTTCATCCCACTCAATAAGACCTCTGTATTTCAAAAACTCTTGTTTCCGATAGCCTGGAAGAAGCTTCAAATTCTTACTATCTCCTACATAAGAGAGCAAATAGGAGCCAAGAACTCCAAAATATCCAGCTCTAGATCCACTGTATCCAGGCATGAAGCCAAAAACTCTTATGGCTTCTTCCTTCTCCACCAAAATGATCTTGTCCAAACCTCAGCTGAAAACTTGAGATCCAATTACCTTTGAGATAGCTCTCAAAGCCATCATTGGTAGACTTGGAGAGCTTGACAATCTACTATTATATATTACAATTGTTTGATTGTTTAAGTTTCCAATATAATGGCCAAGGCTTTGATTTTTTCCAAGCTTCATTGGCCTAGAGCCCTTGGCCCTTCCAAGAAAGTTGTCCAGATCTTCAATCTCAATCTATAGAACAAACCACAACAATACAAGATATAAGATATTTATCTATAATGCATAATAAAGTCTAACATAAACTCAATGGGTAACTTCAAATTATATTTCTTACCTTAGGGTGTTCGTCTTCTTCAAGAAGACTATCATCATAAAGATTTATTGAACTCTTGGGCTTCTCATCTGATGGAGACTTCAATCTCTCTTCATACCCTACATCATCAATATGAAGTTTCTTCTGGACCTGCAAGAAGTCTTCTTCTATAGGTAGCCCCCCCTTTTCGTATTCTATGATCTGATTAATACATGTATGTAAGGCTATAGAGCTATCCTGGAAATTCTCTCCCTCAACATCAAGACTTGCTAGTGGTTCTTGTTCATAACCTATAAAATTCATGTCATTTTTGCCCCAACCTGCAAGGATTGCTAAGCAATAATCTTCTCTAAGATCAAAAAGATGTTGAATATCATTTAGCAACACATATCTCTTCTTGTTGATAAGATAAGTGGGAAATGTTGGAACACAGGCAAGAGGACCTTCTTCATCAACCTGTGCACTTGGCTCGATCTCCTTTTCTTCCACCATTGTGATATTGTCACTCTTGAATAAACCTACATCAAAACCTTGGACAAGTTGATTCTCAACATCTTCTTGGAACATCTCCTCCTTCTCTTCGACCTCCTTATCCATACTTGCAATATCCTCTAGCTTTCTCTGTTGGTCTATATCTGGAGAAGAATTTTCCATGTACTGAAGATACACAATAAATCCAACATCGTTGTGGATCAGAAGGCATTGATGTTGGTACCCGTGGAAAGGGCAACATGTTTCTTTCTTTCTGAATTCCTCTTCAATGAGGTTGAACCTGCCTAGCAAAGTTGACCTGGATGTATTGGTGGCTCCCATGACATCACTATAATGAACAAATCCATTGACTTCCAAACCTTGCACATGTCTATCATAAAACATCTGTACTCCTTAAGTTTATCTTCAAGATCCTCCAATAACTCCTTCAAATCAAAAGGAACATTGAAAATTTCCCTGATATAGCCAAACTTGAAAGAATTTCCAGTGGTGTGTAAGAAATCAAAGAGCCTATCATCAGATGTCTCAATTATCTCCTCCTCATCCATTCCTTCCAGAGATAGCTTCCTCTTTGTCATCTTGACCATGAAAATATTTATCCCTGAAAAAAAAGCAGAATAGAACCAATATCCAATAAAATAAGATGGAAACATGGAAAGAGGCCCCAAAATTGATTTTCCAAGACAAAAAAATCAAAAAAGGAGAAATTTTTTAAGTTGACCGATGAAACGCGAAAATTCAAGTGTCCAAGGCAAATGCCTATGAAGAAATCGTGTTTCACCGGACACTATCTTGAAGACAAAAATTATTCCAATATCTCGCCGGTGAAACGCGATACTTAGTAAAATATCACTAACAAGGACATTGTTTCCCGTTTCACTGGGGTCAAAAGATGCAAATCAAGGAGAGAAACATGAACTATAAATTAATTCTATGGAGACACAGAAATTGATGATAAAATCATTTTTGGAAAAGCTATGCTGCTTTTAAAAGATACAAAGCACATAACATCTGTAATTATTCAAGTGTTATAAAAAATTCTTTCTATATTAATTAAATTTATTTTGTTAAAATACTTGTAATAAAAAAAATTTGTTACCTATCAAAGATTGTTGAACTGCTCTCCACACAGGAAGCAAGGACCTTGAAGGGAAGTGGAGACGAAATTTCGGCAGAAAAGAAGACAATGTCGGAGAAATGGCTTTGAAATGCTTTTATATTGACCGTTAAGCATGTGGTGATAGTTTCAACGAAAAAGTTTGTGTAATAATGGAAAATTACGTGTACACGTGTCTCACTTAACACACCGTATCAAACTCCTCAGAAGACGTGCGCACTCTCTTTTCCAAAAATACGTCACACGTGTGTTACATAACCCTTTTCCAAGTTTAAAAAAAATTTCGGTAAGCGAGAGTACGTCACACGTGTGTTATAAACACTTTGCCAAGAACGTTGAGTCCATGCAAATTCACCGCCTTCGCCTTTCATCGCATTTCATCGCTACTCCACCTTTACCTTTGGTATTCCTTCCAATCTCCAAGCATTTCACTGCTTCCCCAACAAAAGAAAACCTTCGAGCATATTGTTGTCTTTAGGCCGAGATTGTGAAGAACAAGCTAAAAAGAAGGTATGGTTTCTGCATCTTGCTTTTCAATAACAAGCTCCATTAAATGCATTCTTTTGATACTTTTCCTTAATCCTTTATGTTATTATGAGCTTATGACCACTACAGAAGAATTTTTTCCAAGTGGGAGCATTCCTTAATGTTGTGGAGATTTAAGGAAATCTTCAAACTTCTTCCCTAATTCTGTGGATATTTTATGTAATCTTAAAAGCTTTCCTTAAATTAAAGCTCTTTTTTCTTGGTTTTGTTGATTTTTATGCTATTCATGAGTTGTTCGGTGAAACGCGAAAATAAGGTGCTTCAAGCAGGTCTCCTGGCTTAAATTCGCGTTTCACTGAACGAGATGAATG